>NC_091433.1:23171254-24387048 GCF_964237555.1 Oryctolagus cuniculus
ACACAGTTGCAGAAAACAAATTCTTTTCATCAGTGCCTGGAATGTTCTCTAGGATAGACCACATGCTAGATCATAAAGCAAATTTAAAAAAATGAAATCATACCATGCATCTTTCCTGACCACATGGAATGGGTCTGGAAATAAACAACTCAAGAATCTCTAGATCGTGTGTAACACATGAGAATGAACAACTTGCTCCTGAAGAAACAGTGGATCATAGAAGAAATCAAAGTGGAATTCAAAAATTATGAGAAACAAATGAAGATGACAATACAAAATATCAAACTTATGAGATACAGCAAAAACTGTGTTAGGGAAGTTTATAGTAATTGGTAGCTACATCAAGAGATTGGAAAGGCACCAAATAAATGAGCTATCAATGCATCTCAATAATCTAGAAAACCAATAACAAACTAAACCCAAAATTAGTAGAAGAAATGATTAAATTAGAGAAGAAATAAACAGAATTGAAACAAAAAAATTATTCAAAAGACAGTGAAATGAAGAGATAGCTTTTGGAAAAAATAAACAAAGGTGTTACATCCTTGGCCCAACAAACTAAAAACAAGAGGGAGAAGAACCAAATCAATAAAATCAGAGATGAAAAAAGGAAATGTTAACAGAAACCAGAGAAATAAAAATAATCATCAGGAATTACTACAAAGATCTTAATGCCAACAAGCTGGAAAATCTAGAAAAACATGGATAGATTCTTTGATGCCTGCATTCCATCAAAAATGAGTCATGAAGATATAGAAAACCTTACAAACCAATAACTAAGACAGAGGTTGGATCAGCTGTAACAACCCTCCCAACAAAGAAAAGCCCAGGACTTACTGGCTTCACTGCTGAATTCTACCAGACATTTAAAGAAGAATGACTTTCAATTCTTCTCAAGCTATTCAAAACAATTGAACAGGAAGGAATCCTCCTAGACCCTTTCCATAAGGTTGTTATAACCTTAATTCCTATACCAGAAAAATATATAACAAAGAGAATTAACGACGAATAACTGTGATCAGCATAGATACAAAAATCCTTAGCAAAATACTAGCTAATCAAATCCAACAATACCTCAGAAAGATCATTCACCCTGATTAAGTGGGATTCATTCCTGGTATTCAGGGATAGTTCAACTTTTGCAAATCAATAAATGTGATACACCACGTTAATAAACTGAAGAAAAAAACCATATGATAATTCAATACATCCAAAGAAAGCATTTGACAAAATACAACATCCTTTCATGATGAAACCCTTAAGCAAATAGGGTATAGAAGGAACATTACTCAACACAGTCAAGGCAATTTATGACAAATCCACAATCAGCATCTTATTGAATGGAGATGGAAGCATTCCCACTAATATCCTGAATCAGAAAAAGATGCCCATTCTCACCATTGCTATTCAATGTAGTCCTGGAAGTTTTATCCAGAGCCATTAGTGAAGAAAAAAATTCAAAGGGATATAAATTTGAAAGGAGAAAGTCAACTAGCCCTATCTGCAGATGATAAGATTCCATATATAGAAGAACCAAAGCACTCCACTAAGAGACTATTGGAACTCATAAAAGAGCTTGGTTAAGCAGCAAGATATAAAATTAACACACAAAAATCAATAGTCTTTTATACACAGACAATGCCAAGGCTGAACAAAATCTTTGAAGATCAATCCTAATTACAATGGCCACAAAAACAATTAAGTACCTTGGAATAAATTTAACCAGTGAGATAAAAGATTTCTAAGATAAAAATTACAATACATTTAAGAAAGAAATAGAAGAGGACAAAAAAATGTAAAATCTTCCATGTTCCTGGAGTAGAAGAATTAATATCAACAAAATGTCTTTGCTACCAAAAGCAATCTACAGATCCAATGTGATCCCAATCAAAATATCAACATATTCTTCTCAAATCTAGAAAAAAATGATGCTAAAATTCATATGGAAGCACAAGAAACCCCGAATAACTAAAGCAATCATATATAACAAAAGCAAAGCTGGACACATCACAGTACCAGACTTTAAGACATTCTACAGGACAGTTATAATCAAAACAACCAGGTACTGGCAGAGAAAAAGACGTGTAGACCGATGGAAGAGAATAGAAACTCCAGAAATCAATCCATGCATCTACAACAAACTGACCTTTGACAAAAGAGCTAAAATCAATCCCCAGAGCAAGGGCACACTTTTTATGAAATGGTGCTGGGAAAATTGTATCTCTGCATGCAGAAGTATGAAATAAGACAAGTACCTTACAAAAAAATCCACTCAAAGTGGATCTAGGACCTAAATCTATAACCAGATGCTCTCCAATTACTAGAGAACATTGGAGAAATTTTGTAAGACATTGGAACTGGCAAAGACTTCTTGTAAAAGACCCCAGAAGCACAATCAAAGCCAAAACTAGATTACATAAACATGAGACGCTTCTTCACTACAAAATAAACACTCAGCAAAGTGAAGAGGCAACTGACAGAATGGGATGAGATATTTGCAAACTACGTAACTGATACAGGATTAATATCTAGGATCTATAAAGAGCTCAAAAAACTCAACAATAAACAATCCAATTAAGAAATGGGCAAAGGACTTGAATAGGTATTTATCAAGAGAGTAAATTCACATGGAAAATGGACACATGAAAAATTGCTCAGGATCACTATCCATCAAGGAAATGCGAATCAAAACCACAATGAGGTTTCATTTCACCCCAATTAGAATGGCTCTCATACAAAAGTTAACAAACAAAAAATACTGCCAAGAATGTGAGGAGAAAAGTACCCTAATCTATTGTTGGTAGGAATGTAAACCAGTGCAGCCATTGTGGAAGACATTATGTAAATACCTCAGAAAGCTGAAAATAGAACTATCATATGATCCAATGATTCCACTCCTGGGAATTTACCCAAAGAAAATAAAATCAGCTTATGAAAGAGTTATCTGCACTTTCATGTTCATTTCAGCTCAATTCACATTAGATAAGATATGGAGTCAAACCAGATGTCCATCAACTGATGACCAAATAAAGAGATTAATGTATCTATACACTATGGAATACTACTCAGTGGTTAAAAAAAAAAAAATCCTGTGTTTTGCAACAAAATCTGTACAACTGGAAACCATCATACTTAGTAAAATAATCCAGTCCCCAAACACAAATACCATATGTTTTCGCTGATCTGTGATAACTATTAGAGTACCTAAAATGTGTTGTATAGGACTGGAATTGACATTTTGATATGCTATGATTGTTTATATCTCTTGTATGGATTGTTGAGGAACAGTGTTTTATCCTTCATACTATTTTTTGAACTCCTAGTGTACGGTTACTATAATGGATACAAAGTAAACTAAAAATAGATCTTTGTAAAAATTAAGAGTAGGGGGGTTGGCAGAAGGGAAGAAATTATCACTATGTTCTTAAACCTGTATATATGAAATGTAAGAAATTTTATACCTTAAATAAGATTTTATTTTATTTTATTTTTTGACAGGCAGAATTAGACAGAAAGAGAGAGATAGAGAGAAAGGTCTTCCTTTTTCCATTGGTTTACCCCCTAAGTGGTGGCTACGGCCGGCGCATTGCAGCCGGCACACTGCACTGATCCGAAGTCAAGAGCCAGGTGCTTCCTCCTGGTCTCTCATGAGGGTGCAGGGCCCAAGCACTTGGGCCATCCTCCACTGCCTTCCAAAGCAGAGCGCTAGACTGGAAGAGGAGCAACCGGGACAGAATCCGGTGCCCCAACTGGGACTAGAACCCGGGGTGACGGCGCCACAGGCGGAGGATTAGCCTAGTGAGCCGCAGCACTGGTCTTTAAATAAGATTTAAAAAAAAGAGATGTAACAAAGGGGAAAATCCATGAGAAACCTAGATAGGCCATTTTCTTGAAAGTACATAGTTATGTTTTCACAAGTGAGTGATTTTAGCATCACAGTTGGATCTTCTTTTGGAAAAAAAAAAAAAAACCCTATCTGTTTAGACGGTTGAGAAGATGAATGAGAATAAGTATGGATTGAGAATAGATAGGAAAAGAAATTTTTGCTGATTTTATGTTTGAATTAGAGCAAATAATTGAATGAACTACTGAATATGTCCACTGTTTAAGACAACATGCCAAGGTATGTGTCATTTATTTTCAAATGGTTCAATAAATACAGCAGTTATAGATAAATGGAGAAATTAATATAATATAGAAATAAAACAGGTCTGCAATCAATATCTTTCACAAAACAATGATTATTGTATTATTATTATTAAGCTTCATTATTTGCTTTTGTTTATTTAAAAGAAGTGGGAGGGAGTGAGAGAATGATTCCTCCTTTCACTGGTTCACTTCCAAATGGCCACGATGTCCAGGGTTGGGCTAGTTTGAAGCCATGTCTCCATTGTAAGTGGAAGTGTTCCAGGTACTTGAGCCACCACCCACTGCCTCCCAGGATTCCCATTAGCAGAAAGTTGGGTCAGAAACAGAGGAGTTGAACCTTGAATGAGGGACTCTGATATGGGATGCAGGTATTCCAAACAGAGGCTTAACTGCTGCTTCACTATGCACACCCCTGTTTTCTCAAACTTTAAATTCTATAAAATTTTTCACAAGTGTTAGAAATATTAATATGTAAATATAAAATTAATAATAAAAGTATAAATACATTCTTATTTGTGTAAACAATAGTAAGGAATCTAATACTAAAAAATTTTAAGTTTTTACTAAACAAAATTAAATATAGACATAAGAAAACAAGAATTAAATTCACAAGAAATTTAGGAAATTTGTTAAAAGTATCAACATTCTAATGAAAATGGACATAATTTATAAACTGTTAGTTTATACACAAAAAAGAAAAAAAATATGTGTAGCAAATCATGTTAGATAATTGACCAACATCACTTGTACTAATGGAAATGAAAACTAAAACAATAAATACATACAAATTTTTAGCCTACTATATTACAAATAAATTTAAAGATTGCTAGCATACATTGTCTTAAATGTATGAAGGGAACATTTACTTATCTACCTCTGTTGAGTTTTGTATTTTAACAATCTGGGAAAATAATATGCCAATGTCTACTAAAAGTAAATTTTCCTTAAAAATCAAGCAAACAAAAGCTGAGATTAGGTATTTGCAAAAGGATAACACTGAAAACAGTTACCAACCTAGAAACAACCTGAATGTCAAACAAAATGCAACTACTAAATAATATGCTACATCTGCAGTTAGAGAGAAAATGCAATAAACAAATTGGTTTGTTATTTATACATTGACCAAAGATGTATGTAGATAGCATGCTTGTTTTTCAGCAGCAGACAATTGTTTGTTTAAAATATAAAGGTGTACAAAAAAAATAAAATACATAAGTATTTGTACCAGATTCATAAATTTTGAAAGCAGAAATTCCAAAGCGCTAGTGCTCCTTAGCCCACCTCACAGCTGACAGAGAGGAAAGCAGGACGGATGGTAGAAAATTGACATTTTATAAATGTCTGTGCTCTTCGAGTTTTTACAAATGTGTATTCATTTTCTAATTAAAAATAAAATAAAGCAAAAAAATACACCCACACATCAATAGCAACTAGAGAAATTGCAATAGAATGAATTATATCCAGTCAGGACTATTTTTTTTTTTTTCCTATTGTGCAGAAAGTTGACTTCAGGCAGATAGCAAGCAGAAAGGGTTTATGAATCTTTTCATGTAAAATTAATGATGTAGTATAATGTGTGGTATTTTTACTTTAAAAGAAGGTATCACAATGTGATACTTTATTATTATTCCACTTTAATTGCTACATCTCTGTGTGCTTTATTGTGAATATTTTGGTTTTGAATTTTTGACCCTGGGCAATTTAATCATGAAGTAGAGTTTCTTTTCATAGATTAGAAAATGTTACAAATCAAGGGAATGAATTATAAACAAAATGAATTAAAATTCACAGTCTTAAACTTTCTCATATTTTTCTCTTTATCCTGGTGGGACAAAATGAACATTCAATAAGTTAGGGTGAAATGAATAAATGGAAGGGAGAGCTGTGATTTTTTTCTTTGAAAGAAATTTAGGGAAACTGTTTCTGCAATTAGTATATGAAAAAAAAGTCAAGAAGCAAATTATCTCTTTAAGTCTAAACCTTAAAATTAACCCAGGGACTAGAAAACCATTACATTATGGGGTTTTGACATAACTGAATAATAAATACAATTTGCAAGATTGTCCTTGAATCCTACAATATAAATATAGTGACTGAAAAATAATACTTACAAGAAGACCTCTTAGCCCAGGTCTTCTGATTCTGCTATTATCCCCATCCTTCAAAATCGAGCTAATATGTTAACCTCTTCCATATAGCGTCTCTTGTCTTCTGGTTTATTAAATTATTATTGAATTTTTTTCTCCTCTTAGAAATCACAAGACACAAGATCCATAAATTCTATGTGAAGTCACTTTTGACATGGAATCTTGACCATCAAACTATGAAACCACAAGAGCAATGGCCATGTCATTAATTTTGGTAACCTGAAGATTGAGCAGACTACCTGGCTTGTATCGCATTTGGACAAACGTTTGTTGAATTCAATGAATTTCTGTACATGCATTGGGTATTGTAGATTCATTGGAGACAGGAATAAAATGAAATATCTTAATAATACCACTAAATGTGATGATGTTTTTCTCATTGGGTAAGACAGAATTACCATGCTCTTCTGATATTCTATTTTTTCTTATTCTATAAGCAGATTATTTCTTAGCTACTCTTTCTTCAGTGACTTCTAATAACCTTTCCTTCACATTCTCAGTATATAATTTGCCTCTATGTCATGAGTAATGTAAGTGAATTCAAAATGGAGCTCTAAAATATTTGTGCATGTGATCATGATTTCCAATTTTGCATTGCAAATAACTAAGAAATTATCATAGGGTGGTATGATTGTAGTACCAGAAACAACACCCACAATCATCTGAGAATGCTGCTAAGATATTCTTCCGCTGGCGCCGCGGCTCACTAGGCTAATCCTCCACCTTGCGGCGCCGGCACACTGGGTTCTAGTCCCGGTCGGGACGCCGGATTCTGTCCTGGTTGCTCCTCTTCCAGGCCAGCTCTCTGCTGTGGCCCGGGAGTGCAGTGGAGGATGGCCCAAGTGCTTGGGCCCTGCACCCCATGGGAGCCCAGGAGAAGCACCTGGCTCCTGCCTTCGGATCAGCATGGTGCGCCGGCCGCAGAGCACCAGCCGCGGCGGCCATTGGAGGGTGAACCAACGGCAAAGGAAGACATTTCTCTCTCTCTCTCACTGTCCACTCTGCCTGTCATAAAATAAAATAAAAAAGATATTTTTCCAATTTCAAAATATTTATTTGCATGAGTTTTAATTTCCTTTACTTATTTTAATCCAAACAATATTTTACTTAACATTGGATTCAGATGCAGCCATGAGAATTCAACTCACTTTTGTGAAGGCTAGGAAATAAAAAAAAAGATTTATAAAATACATGCAAAATGATGTCACTCAAGAAATTCTGCCGGCCTCGTGGCTCAGTTGGCTAATCCTCCACCTGCAGCACTGGCACCCCGAGTTCTAGTCCCGGTCGGGACGCCGGATTCTGTCCCGGTTGCCCCTCTTCCAGGCCAGCTCTCTGCTGTGGCCAGGGAGTGCAGTGGAGGATGGCCCAAGAGCTTGGGCCCTGTACCCTCATGGGAGACCAGGAGAAGCACCTGGCTCCTGGCTTCAGATGGGTGCAGTGCGCCAGCTGTAGCAGCCATTTGGGGGGTGAACCAACAGAAGAAAGACCTTTCTCTCTTGTCTCTCTTTCTCTCTTACATTTTTATTTATTTTCATAGTATATATATTATTTCTGCCAGAATTTGCATGTTTATTATTTGTAAATAGTTTATAAATATGTATACTTATGTTTTAAATTTTAAATCAGTTCTAAATTGTTAAATCAGTTTTAATATCCAACCTGGTCAACACAACACATACAAGAAAATGGTCTTTGGTATCTTTAATAATTTTAAAGAATGTGGAAGTGTTTTGAGAACAAAATGTGTAAGAACAGCTTTGTCCAAAACCGTAGTTCTTAAGTATTTTTGACATTCTAAGGAAAAACAATTTCCCTTCAAATTCAACAAATAAAATGTATGTTGTGGGACTGCTCTGCTGGAAGAAAGCAACACAACAAGCTAAATATTGCTATATAAATGCAAGTAACTTTCAGAAATTGCCATAATATAGCTCTGGTGTAGAGAACTGGGATTATAAAGATTATAGACATTGAGTTATGTGGGTATTTTGCATTCAACTTTGTTAAAAAAAAAAAAAGATGAGTTGATGACAAGGTGAGTAGATGTAAACTTCATACAAGGATTGTATGAAGCAATATGTATATTACATGGATTTCATTTTCTGGTTGTATTGATAATTAGATTCACTGTGAATTTGAAAAGGCACGTACTGCTAGTCAGCTTGATTACAGATAGGACAACCATTTGCACACAAGCAGAATGAAACTCATCACAGACAACAGATTGATTAAATCTTTCCTTAGGTAACTCATCAAACACGATAAACATACTTTTATGTTTTATACTTATGGAATGACAAGTAAATCCAAAGGATTAAGTTGTTAAATGATCTGATTTTGAAACTAGATGAAACTGCTTCAACTTCAACTTAGTGTCCACTTGACTCTCTTTGTGGTATTTCTGCTAGCAGTTGTTTTATTGTTCTCTAGAGCTTTCTTAGCACAGAATTTTCCAAAAGAGTTGTGTTTGTGTGTATGTTTGTGTGTGCACATGTGTATGTAAAATGTTACTCCCTTACAATGCTGAGAATTTAATAAAAATAATTTTAAAAACAGTAACTTCAATATTGATAGAGCTGACTCTTTCAGCTTGGTTCTCTTACAACACTGAGTAATGAATGACCACAGGTGGTTTTCACAGTAGGAGTATTAGGCAGGGACTAAAGAACCATACCTCCCCTCACCTAAGTGAGAGGATGCCAGTCTGATATGTGATGGAGTCCAGATGATTCTTGGAGGCTCCCTCCCTTGACATGCATAACATCTTTGACCACAAGGGAAGTAAAATCAATATATGAGGTAATATGTTGTGCAGCATACATCTATTAGAATAATTTGTGGACTCAACAGTTTTAAAATGGTCTCTGTGTAACAAATGCCACAAAGCAGTACTAAGAGCACAATTTTCTAGTTATCGGAATGGTGCTGAGGAAGGTGGCAATGCTCTGTGGTTTGAGGGTGGAGTATGAAGAGAGGTAGCTCAACACTTCAGAAAAAGCCATTCAGGGAACTTTCTTCTTAATAGGCATTGCCGATGAATTCTGTACCCTACTATGGCCAGGTATGTGCTAAAGCATAATTTCTCTATCTCAGAATGTGTCTTGATTTGAAAATAAGCTCTTTTAGGAGAAATTTCCAACAAGGGTGAAGAGACACAGTGGGCAGCGTTTGCGAGGAGGGAACAAGAGATTGGAGAACTGCTTCCACAAGCCACGGGAGACCCAAGATTGTCAGTCAGCTCCAGCATCTAGGACAAAGACCGATTCTCCCCCAGACTCCTCAGAAGGAACTGACCCTGCTGACGTCTGGCTTTCTCAGTTCTAACCTTCAGGACAGAGCAAGTTTCTGCTGCTTTCAGCCATGATTTGTGGTCCTGCATTTTAACATTCCTAGAAAACTAATACATGATGATTCTGAGATAATTACTGTGTTCTAAATCGCAGAAGAGAAATGAGACACATAATTTCTGAAAACAATCTTAAATTAATTTATGATTTCAACATAACCTTTTTGTGTGGATTGATGAGCTGTGAGAATCAAACAGACATTTTGCTCCAAAGATATAACAGCACAATGTAGATTAAAAATCACAGCTATTGAATGAACACACACACGTACAAATTCTCATAGAAGCTACATATAAAGAAGATATGGAGAAATAAGCCATAGATAGCCTCATGTCATCTGCAAATTCATTACATTAATAAATAAATGACCTCCCGAGGTTGAGAGGAGATATAACTGCTGAGAAAAGCAGGCAAAATTAACTTTGAATGGATGGTCACCAGGCATTTTACAGCCTATATCAATCAGAATGCAAGTGTGACACTAGCATTTTATTATTCAAAAGTGATAGATAATGAGAAATGATTCCCTTTTCCATGGATATGGGTAATCTCACACATGCATTCTCCAAAGGTCATCAGTCAGTCCTGTGCCCAGGGTCATGATTTCTCCTTTTAGCAAAACTCTCCCCTTCATCTATCAAACTGACCCTTTTCTGACTGGTGCATGGATGGAAGCACACATCTTTGAGAAAATGAGTAGCACTGGGAAAACTTTCAGAAACCACATATCTATTTCCATTGGAAAATATGAAAGTAACATTTCTTTTGAATTGAGGAAAATCTTTGACTCTCTCATTAGCACAATGCTGATTTCAGAAGTCATTTACAAGAGTAAGTAATTATTTTTATTGAATTAATCCTTTTATTATAAAACTGTAGTTGTCTTTAATGTTTATGATTTAATTTTCCTCAAGTTATGGCAATAAGATGTTTTTTATTAGCAATAATATTTTTTAAAAGATTATTTATTTGAAAGAGTTACACAGAGAGAGGGGAGGCAGAGAGAGAAATGGCTTCCATCTGCTGGCTCACTCCCCAATTGTCCACAACAGCCAGAGCTGTGCTGAAACCAGGAGCCAGGAGCTTCTTCCAGGTCTCCCACGTGGGTGCAGGGGCCCAAGGGTTTGGACCATCTTCCACTGCTTTTCCAGGCCATAGCAGAGAGCTAGATCAGAAGTGGAGCAGCCAGGTCTCAAACTGGCGCCCATATGGGAGGCTGGTGCTTCAGGCCAGAGCATTAACCAGCTGTGCCACAACGCTGGCCCCAGGCCCTTACATTCTAAATCTTACAAAATGTGCTGTAATAGAACTGTTAACAACAAATGGCCAGACACTTTAGAGATGATACAATCCATTCCTTCATGTAATACAGGTGGGGACAGACTAGGGCTGAAAGAATAATTCATGCAAATGACTTTTTGTTTGTTACCTGTGATGTGAAAAGAAATATACTTTTCTGATTCCAAGTGATCCTTAATACAACTTTCATCATCTGCTGTTTGTACATTTGTGAACTGAAAGAGAAGGGAAGTGATTTATCAAGGACATTCAGAAACTAGTGGTAAATTCAATGTAGCATGTCTTGTTTCTGCATGTTATGATGATCAAGAAAGTTTAAAACATTGAAAATAAAAGAAACAGAATGTCCAATTAAAACAACTGTATTCATTGCATTTCTTTCATTTAGATGCTCTCTTATGGATGTTTTAATACTTGTAGATATAGAGCTTTTTTTAAGTTTTTTACTTTCTAATTCAACTTACATGGATCTTTAATTCAAATATGTATTCATATTGCATTTATAAATTCTAAATCTTTATGTTACTTTTTAATTAATATACCATATTTCCAGTTTTTATACTATTATATGTCATATTTCATAGTTTTATATATCATTAAATTGAAATATTAAATCAATTCAATATTTGTCTTTATTTAATATTGCATATAATAAAACTGTAGAGCTTCTTGATAGCATTTCATTATGATTAAGAATATTATTTCAAAAATATAATTTTTCTTCTTGATTCATATCATTTCTAAAATGATGGCAGCATTTTACCAAGCCATTAGTTTGCACCAATTTTGCTAAATATTAATGAACCCCTAATATTTTAAATTTTTTAAAATTTTTATTAGTTTTTAACAGATTAAATGTGCTTTGTAGGTACAATTCTAAGGACATGATATTTCCTTTCTCCCTCACTCCACCCCTCTCCCTCCTAGTCTCCTTCAGTATTTATTTATTTATTTATTTATTTGAAAAGCAGAACAATAGACAGAGTGAGGAGGAGACAGAGTGAGTCCCCAAATGGCTGCAACAGCAGGTCTGGACCAAGTTGAAGACACTAGCCATAAATTTCATCCTGGTCTCCCATACGGATAACAAGGACTCAAGTATTTGGGCCATCTGTTGCTTTCCCAGGTGCATTAGCAGGAAGATGGACTAGAAGCAGAATAGCCGGAACTCAAACTGGTACTCTGAAATGGGATATTAGTACCACAAACATGGGTACCTAGCCCACTGGGCCATAACACCAGACCCCCAGAACCCTTGGTAAAATCCATATATATTCATCTTATTTCTAAGATTATTTCTGTTCTCGATTATTGTAAAATTCTTTAGGATGTGCGTTTTCCATAGTTAATTATATGTATTTTGTTTGTTTATCTAATAGGGACTCGGGATTTTCCTGATAACATGGTATGTGACAGTTGTAGGACAATTATTTTATTTTATATTATCTATCATATCTATGTAATTTCCAAATTTTTATTAGATAGGGATCATTTTTCTGTATATTTTCTCAAACTAGAGCACTTACATTTGGACTTGATTCTATGTGACACAGAATCCTGTTGTATTTGCTTCTCCTAAGCCTCTTTCCTTATTTCACTGTGAAAAATCACTTATCTAGGGTGATCCTGGGGATCCAAGAGATCCATAATAAATTTAAACATACACTTATCTATAACTCAGACATTCACTGAATGCTAACATGTATACTAAATGATCTGAAAAATAAGCTCAAGTAGTAATTTTGAATTGTGATTTTATGGCAGTTCTAACCCTATTTTGCTGTACTGGGAGAAATTTTTGAAGTTCACATTAAGTTATTGTCTGAAGTAAAAAAAAAAAATACACTGTGCTCCTGACATATGAATCAGCAGTGGTGGATGCCCTGCATATTTGTAACTGACAGTCCCTATGGCTCCATTTAGAGTTGATTCATCAGTCATGTCATCTTCTAAAAGTACTGGAAATAGCAGCAAAGCTGGAGTGCCTTTTCAGATGTCCTTTCACACTTCCCATAAGGTTATTGTACATCCATTAACTCGAATGACAAAGGAAATGTCATCGGAGTTGAGTGAATAGATGCCAGGATACTGAAAGCTCTGTTGTCTTGGGTGAAAGGGTAAATGTGCAGCCTTGAGGGCTGAAATTTTCTAATTCTTTATCTGTATAGTCACAAAGGATGCACATTATCCTAACAGATTTGTGGGGAAGAGGATCATCAACCACCAAGTAACATGACATACACAACCGGAACTTAGGGGTGACCCACATTGTTCTGTTTCTTACTGATGGTCTCTGTGCTTTAATAAATAAGTCTCCTAGGAGTCTGAAGACATGATGATACCAGGGCAAAGACAGGACCTCAAATGAGGGCATGCTTTGAAGAATATGGGAAAAAAGTCATCATTTTAAGTGTAACACAATATGGTAGAGCTGCTAGAATGGAAGCTGACATGCTGATTGGTGGTCACTTTTGGGTAAAACCAACTGTGGAGGAAAAAACAATGATAATGACAGGGGCAAGCAATGTGGCAAAGTGGATTAAGCTGCCAAATGTAATTCAGACATCCAGTATCAGATTGCCAGTTTGACTACTGGCTGCTCTTCTTTCCATCCACTGGGAAGACAATGGAAGTGGCCCAAGTGCTTGAGCCCCTTTCACCCATATAGGAGACCAAGATGGTATTCCTGGCTCCTGGCTTCAGGCTGACCCAGTTCTGGCTGTTGTAACCATTTAAGATGTGAACCAGTGGATAGCTGATCTCTCTCTCTTTCTCTCTCTCTTTCTCTCTCTTTCTCTCTCTCTCTCTGCCATTCTGCCTTTCAAATTATTAAATCTTTTTTATAATGGTGATAAAATATAGTATATTTGATGTCAAACTGAAATAATTTTTGTTTTAAAGATTTTATTTATTGATTTATTTATTAGAAAGTCAGAGTTACAGAAACAGAAAGAGAGACAGGGAAAGAGAGATGTTATCCATCTACTGGTTCTCTCTCCAAATGGCCACAGCAGCCAGGGCTAGGCCAGGACAAAG
This sequence comes from Oryctolagus cuniculus, assembly GCF_964237555.1. Lineage (NCBI taxonomy): Eukaryota > Metazoa > Chordata > Mammalia > Lagomorpha > Leporidae > Oryctolagus > Oryctolagus cuniculus. The sequence continues at coordinate 23,185,236 of NC_091433.1, forward strand.
CCAGGAGACAGGAACTTCTTCCAGATCCCCTTTGTGGATGCAAGGACCCAGGATTTGGGCCATCTTCCGCTACTCTTCCAGGTGCATTAGCAGAGAGCTGGATCGGAAGAAGAGCAACTGAGACTCAAACCTGCCCCTATGTGGGATGCCGGTACTGCAGGCCATGATTCAACTCACTGTACCATGGAGTCACTGTTCCACAGTGCCTCTCCCTGGCCCCTCTTAAAAGTAGTTAGAATTAGGAACACATGAAAGAAATACAAGTGATGCAGGAGCAATATGGCTGAATATTTGTAGTCTATTTATTTGTAGTCTATTTACTAGGTTAAATGAACCAAAAGCCCACTTAGCTCAGGGGATAGTTTGGAAATATAAATACCTGTATTATCTGGGCCAGATTTTCTCAAAGGTAGCACATTGCTCATCTTGGATCTTGTTCAAAATTTAAAATTCAGCGTCTTCCTATCAGATCTAGTGAACTTGAATTATTAAGGATGACATCTATCTATCTTTATTTGAAGCAAGCTCTTAGTTTATTCTTAGTGATATCCACTGTTGTAGGTCAAGTTCTCAGGCTCTCTTGAGCTCAGTCATTCACTCCTGTCCTCAACTGCTTCCTCTGACCTTAAAGCTCACTTCTCAGTACTACAGGGTGACCAAAGGAGCTGCTGGTACACTCTCCTCTTGGACTATGATTAAAGATGATATTCTTTACAAAGTTCCAGGACTTCTCATAGAAAATGTTCATAATTTAAGCAGCTTATCTGCAATAAAAGAAGAAAGAGTCTTTGTGGAAATTGCATACAGTGCCATCTTTTACGACTGAAGATTTATAGAAAAGAAGTGGAAGTAATGCTGCTTCCAGTAATCTGGAGTCAAAACCAGTTAATTGGAGGTTAGATGCATAATTCTTAGAGGTTTGAATCTTATTAAGTTGTAATACAGTAACAAAATCTGCAAATAATTTGTAAACAAAAGTCCTCTCCAAGTGAATAGGATTCAAGTTATGCCCTGTGAATAAAACCTAAGAAAATCCAGTGGCATTACAAAAGTTTTCATTAGTATCTAAAACCCCTATGTACTCTTTGCAAACTAATTTTAAGGAACATTTTGAAATTAAATTTAAAATATGGTAGTGATGACTTAGTTTTGAGTTCTTTTTTTTTGGCAATGTACTAGCTAGCAAACTTCAAGCAAACCAAAATCAACACTCAATTTGTATTGACTGCATATTTAAATTATAAAGTTGATAGCATCAACATATTATGTGGTTATATTCATTAACATTTATTTTCAGGAATGATTATAAGAAAGTAATACCCAGTAATTCATTTAATTTAGTATAATGAAGTGTATAGTAATCTTTGTTATTTATTTGACAACTTGGAAATATCCTTCATGTTACTTGATTGTGATATCTTCTGAGCTCTTGAAAAAATGACAAACACGCAAAACCATGATAGACATGATCCTTGACCTGTCAGTTGAAAGTTTTAATGGAAAAGATGGCGATTTCCTATAGAAGTAATAATTCTGCTTTCAGACTGCCATTATATGTTTTGTGTAATTTATGGAAGTTTAGCATAGAGTATAAAATTCTGTGAATATTATACATTTTGATAAATAGTTGTAAATATTTCTTCAGGCCAGCGCCATGGCTCAACAGGCTAATCCTCTGCCTAGCGGCGCTGGCACACCGGTTCTAGTCCTGGTCAGTGCGCCGGATTCTGTCCTGGTTGCCCCTCTTCCAGGCCAGCTCTCTGCTGTGGTCAGGGAGTGCAGTGGAGGATGGCCCAAGTGCTTGGGCCCTGCACCCCATGGGAGACCAGGAGAAGCACCTGGCTCCTGCCTTCGGATCAGCGCGGTTCGCCGGCTGCGGCGGCCATTGGAGGGTGAACCAACGGCAAAGGAAGACCTTTCTCTCTGTCTCTCTCTCTCACTGTCCACTCTGCCTGTCAAAAAAAAAAAAAAAATTTCTTCACTGAATCACCCCATGTAATTGACAATATAAACTCTTTTTCCCCTATGTTATGATCATTGTCATGAATCCTTCACTTTATGATATTAATATCTATTTCAAAGAATAATAAATTAAATGAATTAAAAAAACATACCTAGGGGCTGGCAGTGTGGGCAGCAGGTTAAGCTGCTATATGCGGTGCCGGCAACCCATATGGTGGCCTGTTTGTGTCCCAGCTGCTCCGCTTTCAATCCAGGGAAAGCAGATGAGAATGCCCCAAAGTGTTTTGGCCCCTGCACCCACATGGGACACCCAGATGAAGCTCCTGGCTCCTGGCTTCAGCCTGGTCCAGCCCTGGCCATTGTGGACATTTGAGGAGTGAACCAGCTATGGAAGATTGTCTCTCTCTCTCTCTCTCTCCCTTTCTCTTCCTCTGTTTGTAACTCAGACTTTTAAATAAATAAATAAATCTCAAAAATAAAATTTCCAGCACACAGATTTTAGACTCAAGACTAAAATATCAACTAAATTTCAGGCTACCCATGTTCTCTATAAATTTCTGACTTGCTAGTTTCCACAGCTGTGCCAGCCTAGTTTTTAAAGGAAAAATTACATTCTCTCTATTATTATATATATGAAGATAATAGGGGTCAATATATGTAACACATAGGAAGGTTTTAATGATTTATTTGTTTGAAAGGCAGAGCTACAGAGAGGCAGAGACAGAGGGGTAGAGAGAGAGAGAGAGGTTGAGAAATCTTCCTCCACTGGTTTACTCCCTAAATGGCTGCAATGGGCAGCGCTGGGCCTACCCAAAGCCAGGAGCCAGGAGCTTCTTCCTGGTCTCCCACTTGGTTGCAGGGGCCCAAGGACTTGAGTCATCTTCTATGATTTTCAAGGCCATAGCAGAGAGCTAGATCAGAAGCAGGAACAGTTGGTTCTTGAACCGTTGCCCATATGGGATACTGGCACTGCAGATGGCAGCTTTACCTGCTACACCATAGTGCCGGCACTAGATTTAATTATTAATTCACAAAATACTTAAAGTGATTCCTGGAACTAAACTAATAATATATATATATCACTTTCTAGCACTAAGAACTACACCTAACATAAAACTGTTGGTTAATCAATAAGATTTGAACTAAATCTTTACATATGAGAATTCGTTTTATTTTATTTATTTTTTAATATTTATTTATTTGAAAGTCAGAATTACACAGAGAGAAGGAGAGGCAGAGAGAGAGAGGTCTTCTATCTGCTGGTTCACTTCCCAGTTGGCTGCAACGGCTGGAGTTGAATCGATTCGAAGCCAGGAGCAAGGAGTTTCTTCCGGGTCTCCCAAGTGGGTGCAGGGGCACAAGGACTTGGGCCATCTTCTACTGCTTTCCCAGGCCATGACAGAGATCTGGATTGGAACTGGAGCAGCTGGGACTCGAACTGGCACCCATATGGGATGCCGGCATTGCAGGCGGCGGCTTTACCCGCCACGCAATAGCACTAGCCTACATATGAGAATTCTTAAAAATCTTGTGAAAAATGTGTATTATAAAAAAAAAAAAAAACTATGCTTAGATTTCAAAAATTTTTCCACCAAAATAAACTTATATTTTAATAACACATTTCCATGAACATTTTGAAATTCTCTTATAAGTATGCATATTGTTGCGAATGCAAGTCTATCCATAAATTTTGAGGATTTTCTGCCATTTGAAAATATATAATGAAAAGTTTAAATAGGGAGCCAGTACTGTGGCATAGCAAGGTAGGCAATTACCTGTTGTGCCAGCATCTCATATGGGTGCTGGCTCAAGTCCTGGCTGTTCCATTTCCAATCCAGCTCCCTGTTGAGGGCCTGGGAAAACAGTTAAAGCTGACTCAAGCGTTTGGGCCCCTGCACCCATGTGGGAAACCCGCAAGAAGCTCCTTGCTCCTGGCTTCAACCCAGCTCCGGCCACTGAGGCCATTTGGTGAGTGAACCTCTCCATCTGGGGAGTGAAGACCTCTATTTCTTTCTCACCTTCACTCTGTATGTAACTCTGCCTCTCAAGTAAATACATAAATCTTTTTTAAAAAGTTTGTGGAAAGTAGAAAAAAAGAAAAGTTGAAATACATAATTTTACTATGTATATTCATGTTATAGGAGGAAAAATAACAGTCTTTCAAATTCTTTAAGTGTGTAGTGAAATTTAAACAACTCGCAATGGTGTTACTTTGCGTGTCACATTCTTCATCTTCTTATCTGTAAATAGCTTTCATAATACATTATCCACGCTGGTGCAACTGTGAGGTAACTGATCCATATTACTCGTTCAAAATTGATAGCATTATGTTAATTTTATTTATTAATGCTCAGATTATTCTAACTAGGTCTACATCAAGAGAGGGCAATAAAAGCCAGTTCCATGATCCTTTTCATTCAGAGTCCGTAGTTTGTATTAGTCTTAACACGGAAAGTAGTTTTTTTCTAGCGAGAACCTTAAGTAATATATATATATATACACACAAATATATATATTCAGATATATTCCCTTTTTATTGTGTTTACTCATTTGAATTTTATTTAGAATGCATATAGAAACAGAGACAGAGACAGAGAAAGAGAAAGAGAAAGAGAAAAAGAGATAGAGACACCAAAAAAGATGTTCCTTGAATTTTTTCACTCCCCATTGCTTGCAACAGCTCAGATTGGGCCAGGTTGAAGCCAGGAGACTGGAATTCAATCCGAGTCTCCCACATGTGTGGCAGGAAGCAATTTGAACCAACACCTGCTGCTTCCAAGGACGCACATTAGCATAAAGTTGGAATTCGAAGTGGATTTGGAACTTGAATCCAGGCACTGCAATATGGGAGGGGGAATCCTAAGCCATGTCCACCCCTGTGTCAGACACCTGACCCCAAGATATTCTCTATTAATTACCATCAGATGATTTAATAATTAGAAATGACTGCTTCACATCATAGAAAAAAAGAATTGGGGCTGGCATTGTGGCGAAGCAGATTAAGCTACCCTTTACAATGCCGGCATACCATGTCAGAGTACTGGTTCAAATCTTGTTTGTTCCACTTTTGATCTAAGTGTCTGCTACTGCACCCAGGGAAGGCAGTAGAAAATGACCAAAGTGCTTGGGTCTCTGCCACCACATAGGAGACACTGATGGAGTTCCAGGCTCTCGACTTTGCCTTCAGCTAGTATCAGCCCTTAAGGACATTTGGGGAGTGAACCAGTAGATAAATGATTGTCTCTTCCTCTCACTCGTGCTCTCTCTCTCTCTCCGTCTTGCTCTCACTCTTTCTCTGGCTTTCTACCTTTCAAAACTTAAAATTTTTTTTAATAACTGATATTAAAATGACCTTAAACTTAAATGACCTGCCCAATATTTTACAAGGCACACTTAGGGCATGTATTTCTAAGTAGACTTAGAACAATATTAAAACTTTTCATTTTAAAAAATCAATGCACTTTGTCATGATTTCATTATAGAACATATTTAGTAGTAATACAAACCCATTTTTATAAAGATATAACATCCAGGCATTTTAACAGAGCAGAAAATATCCCATGAGACTTATTGCCTCATTTAACATTTACATTTGCATAGCACTTTGCATCTATTAAGATGATGGCAATCACTTTTATTAGTTAACAGAGAGTAAGGTCAATATTATTCCTCTGGTCTTCCAGAGAAAATATTTAAGTTCAGAGAAATGAAGTGATTTCAACCATGTAAGAAAATGGTGATTTGTGAGTTTCATTGTTAGCTAAAGAGATGTTGTCAAATGACTACATTTATTTAAATCAAAAACCAAATATTGTGTCATTCTCACCATAGAATGAGGAAAATATGCCCAAAGATGACACCTGGGGCTCCTCCTGTTATAGTCCTGCATGCATTTAGAGAGAAGTAAAATAAAAATGTAGAGCTAAAGCTGCTGACTATGCGACAGTCATTTCTTCTTTGACCCCTTTCCCCCTTAACATACAGATCATGGTTGAGAGGTTTAAGATTTGGAAGGAAATGGAGATATCTATTTTTCCTCACCAAACAATATCTAATTTCCTCACCATCTCATTCATTTAAGTTTTCATTATTTGTCTTGTAAATAATTATCAACAAGATCTTCAATTTAGTCTATGCCAGTCACCTTACCTTTAGATCTTGATTTGATCTCCTAAGAAGTAGGGACCATAAACCCTCTTCCCACTTTCATACCTCCCAGAAAAATTTCAAAATAAATAGATGAGAAAACTGAATGTTCACCTTTGCTGTTACAAAGCAATGAACTGATCTTTGACAAGTCAGTTAGTGCACTGGGAATTTGGTTTCTTCATCTGCAATATGGTTACGGATACCCTCTTGGTCTATTTTATGTTGCTGCCACAGAATATCTGACATTGTGTCAAAGATTTATTTGAGTGAGTCTGGTGTTTGTTTCTCCAATTAGCTGGTTGCTAGCTTCTAGCAAGCCCCTCCCCTGACACTGGCTGCTCCAGAATATGGCAGAGATGTGGAAATGAAGATGGCTGTGTGCAAACTGGGGGAAAACATGTAGGGCAGCCTCCTTGCAAAATCTGATCTTTGAGAATTAATGCCTGTGAAAACTACATCAATCCCTTCTGAGAGGGTTGCCCCAGTCATCTAATCTCCTTCCATTGAGCCTCTTCTCTTAACGATTCACTTCCTTACAATATTGTCACAATAGACAATAAGCTTCTTTTATGGCTTCACCATACAAACACACCAAAAGTGAACGTGGATTTTGATCTCATGATTCAGTCATGTCATGACAGGTGATGGTGTACACAAAGTAAAAAGTGAGGGAGAGCAGCATTATTATGGGAAGACCACAATTTTAATAAAGGAAAAACATAATACTAGAAAGTTTCATACTATGTATTTTTTTTCTTTTGTCTATATTTCTCTTTCTGTCTGAATTTAAAGGAATTACCATTCTTTTAGTTGGAAAGCTCAAATATCATGTTAATTCTCTACTTCTTAAAACTCATTCCTTCTGGGGCCAGCATTGTGGGGCAGTGGGTTAAGCACTGTTGGCAATGTTTTTTGTTGTCTTTTTTTAAGATTTATTTATTTATTTGAAAGTCAGAGTTACACAGAGAGAGAAGGAGAGGAGGGGCGGGGGTGGTCTTCCATCCTCTGGTTCACTCTCCAACTCATTGCAATGGTCAAAGTTGGGCCAATCTGAAGCTAGGAGACAGGAGCTTTTTCCAGGTCTTCCACATGGGTGCAGGGACCCAAGGACCTGGGCCATCTTCTACTGCTTCCCCAAGCCACAGCAGAGAGCTGGATCAGAAGTGGAGCAGTTGGGATGCAAATTGGCACCCATATGGGATGCTGGCACTGGAGGCAGAGGTTTTACCTGCTGTGCCATAGCACCAGCCCCAGGCAATGTTAATAACCCATTTGAGACTGCTCATCTAAGGCCCAGCTACTCTGCTTCTAACCCAACTTGCTGCTAATGTGCCTGGGAAAGGAGTAAAAGATAGCTCAAGTACTTGGCTCCTGTCACCAATGAGAGAGCCTACGGCTCCTGGTCTTGGCTCCAGGTTCTTGGCTCCTGGCTTTGTTCAGACTCATTCCTGACCTTTGTGGCTCTTTGGGGAGTGAATCAACAGAAGGAGAAATTTCTGTGTGTACCTCTCTTGGTGTCTCTTATTCTCTCTTTGTTATTCTGCCTTTCAAATAAATATATAAATCTATTTAAAAACACTTATCTACTCACTTTTCTTTCTCTAAGGAGCATTCTTGAGTTTTTGAGTCCCTCAATCACATCAAACATTGTCTTGTGTTGAAGATAAAAGAATAACTAAAACAGTTTCTCTGCATTAAGAACATGCATAGTTCTTCTGCTGTGATTATATGGTCAGGTGGAGTTTTTGTAGCAGAATTGGGATTTTGGTAGCAGAAAAGAAAAGCCACCTATAGACAGTGTTGATATGATAGAAGTAATGATAATGCATACAGAAGAGACGAGATGGGGAAGAGGAGGCCAGAGATGGCCAGTGTTGAGTTCATCTTGTTTCTCATTCTCATCCAACTGGGCAGACAGGTGACTGGAAGTGAGGCACAAGTGTGTGATATGATTTGGCTAAGCAGATGTGAACCTTTAAGAATTATCCCAATTTGCCTTGCTGTCTTCCTTATTCATTAATATTCCTGCCACTGGAGACTTTATTTTGGGTCTCCATTTGAAGAAAATAGAAAATATCCCCTTGACATCAAGATGGATGTGCAGGATAATAGAAATACACTTTTGTTTTAAACTTCTAAGATGGTGGGTGTTGCTTGCTATAGCAGTGTATGCTAGTTTATCCTGACAGATATAGAGGCTAAGTTAGAAATACAGAGAACATCATTCAACACAGAGATTAGCTTGTATTTTTAGTTTGCTCTGCCAATTATGTGAATTGTAGATAGGGAGAAACAAGGCTAAAAATGGATGCAAGGCTAAAGATTTACCTGTTTTTGATAAAAGTATTGATTGAATTAAGAGATGCACTATGTCCCCCATAATCAGCAAATATTGAGTTAAATTGTTTTAGCAACATTCCAATGTTCCTGCAGAATAACGGCGACAGAGGGAACACTGAATTGAAATGATTTTTGAGTCACCTCATTGGCGTTCTCCAGATCCCAAACGTGATGGAAGAAGTACTTTTGGTTCTTAATTGTTGGAAGCACTGTGAAAGAAAACAATAGATGTTTATAGAAAGATTTTTTTTACTGTCTGCAATATTTCACTCAATAAATACATGTCCTGACAAATAGAGAACCAATACTCATTTTTATTTTGCCAAATTGTGAAAGTATGAACTACAATTGTTTAATACTCTTGCTGCAATATCTTGGTATTACTATGTTTTTTTGCTCCAGGATAAACTTAACAGTCAAAACTCTCCTGAGAACTAGATAATATCAAAGAAAGCTAAGCATTGATTTCATCAGCTTTGGGGCATATATAATTGTTTCCTGTTTCAATCAGCAGGGCAACTCACTTCATTGTAATTGGCACTTTAAACATCACCTTCGCACACATAATAAGAAAACAATATCCTTAATAGTAAGTTGATGGCAGAGATGATTAAACAGGAACAAGTACAGGAACATTAAAGCTATACTCATTAACTTTAAATCAGGGCAACGTAGTTCAGCTCACTGATATTTCATCTTTTCATTCTGCTGTGTGGATGACAATAAGTCTTTGGTGGTTGAAGAGATTGAACAAGAAGCCTGGATCATCTGTTAGAACAGTAGATACAAAGTTCAAATTGTGATTTTGTAAAATATTCCAAAATTCTAGAGTAATGATTCTCTTCTAGAGATTATTTTGTTTCCAGGTGACATTTGTCACTATGTGAGGACACTTTTGGATGCCTCTACTGGGGTGGATACTACGGCCATCTAGCATGTGAAGAAAGCACCCTTTCAAAATGACAGTAGCACCAAGACTAATGAACTCTGTGTTAGACCACACTCCTCGTTTTCCAGAGCCTATATCTCAAGATCATTCATCCACCCACTCACTGAATGCCCAGTATTGGCCGAGGGTAGGCTGAATATATAGAATCAGAGTAGTCACAGTTCTCCTATCAGGAGAATTTGGGCTAAAGGAAGAAAAAACAGATGCTGTGAACTGTGGAGATCTTTTCAGCAGAAACATGCAAATAAAATAGAATATTTCAAGCATGGAATTTCTCTAGGTTTATGTTTGTATCTCCCTCATTACATACAACGTGGTGTCTATTAACCTATATTTATCAAGTAAGCCATAATAGATTCCAAACATATCTCTTAAGGTTATGCATGTTAAGTTTAATAAAAAAGGTAAAAATTACTCCTCTTAAGGAATTTATGTTCTTGAGAAAACCAAAGAAACAAGTAAAATATGCATTACTGACAGTGGTCTTTAGGTGTAGTAGTTAAGCATCTGACTATGATGTTCCTATCTCATATCAGAAGGCCTGTGCACAATTCCTTGCTCTGCTTGTGATTCCAGTTTCCTGCTAATGCTCATCCTGGAAGGCAGTAGGGGATGGCCCAGGTACTTAGGCCCCTGCCTCCCACTTGGGAAATGGCCTGGCTCAGCCCCTGTGATTGTAGGACTTTGAGGGGTGAACCGGGGGATGAAGATCTGCCCTCCACCCCTTTTCAACTAACATTAAATAAATAAATAATGAATTAAAAATTTAAACAAATCATTGGCATAAGTAATTTTCACAAAAGAACACAGGGGGATTTGAAAAGATTCTGAAAAAATCCTTGCAGCAGGGAGGCTTCTTTCAGCCGATGAAAAGCTTGCAGGCTTCACAACTCGTTATCTTTGACTCATTCGCCTCCGAGGGTTTCTTCTGCCTTCTTTTCAGAGCAGACTAATTCTCACATATTATATTTCCAAGTGTGCCCCTTTGCTTGTCTCAGGTTTGAGCTCTAGCACGGGATTCAGACAACATAATAGCATGATTACTTCAGGGTTTGCCACATGGCAAGGTTATAAATGCAGATTAAACCATGAGCACAACACTTCAGAGCACCTGACAGTACAGGTTCTGTTACAGGAGCCTGGAGCTCATAAATTTGGTGGTGAAATAAGACTGTATTTTTACACAGATTCAAAGAATTATACATCTCTCATCTTCAGTATCTGAAAAAAATATCTCTAATAGAAAAATTGCTTCCTATGTTAAAAAATGTCTATCAGTTAAAAGGTTCACATTATCATTCAGGTGGTGAAAAATTATATAAATTGAATAAGAACTGTTATATTTTCATTGAGTCATTTGAAAAGAACTTACAAGAAGTCATTTTTATTTTTGTCAAGGATACATGAACACTTGGAGAAAGTTGCTGTTTAAAAAGAAATTCTTACATTCCTTGGGTATTTCCTCAATTGGAAATAAATACACAATCATTATCTGTCTTTAACTTGTTGCAAACCGCTAATGAGCCTTCATGTTTTACATGATGTTTAGGGTTAAAGGGCTGGTGCACTTCCATTCTTATTGTATGTAGGCTCTTTGCAAACCTCCTAGAGGCCACATCTCTTCCCATCCACATACAGGCCATGTATAGTGCCTCATGTATTTCCCAATTCAACATTTCAGAAAGGATGTGGATCAAAGTGGGAGATGAATGAATTTTGCTTACAGAACTTGGGAAATTTAAAGGGTACAAGTTGCCTTCCACAGACCATAGAACTAACTTGTTCTGTATACTGTGTATACTTTGTTGAATGCTGATGCACTCTATTCTACTTTTAAATCTTATGTTTCCAAAGCATAAACCCATACATGTATTCAAACATTTAATGACAGTCTTTGCAAAAAATAAGGGTAGAACAGAATAAGCTTCCAGGAGGTTTACATTGTGAAAATGCATTTCACACATTACATGCCAGTAAAATTAAAAAGCATTTTCCAAACCACAGCTTTATGCCTTGACACTTCCAGACAACACAGGGTTTCTTTCTGAGTTAGCAGACACTAAGGAACCCGGTGTGCAGCCCTTCAGAGGGAAGATTTGCAGGGCATTGAAGGCTCTGCAAAGTATGGATCCACCTCAGCATTGAGGGGTGCAGACTCCAGAACTCTTCATCTTACATTTCTTCCACTCTCATTTTAAGAGAAATCTTTCATTTATCTTTCAGATAACTCTTCATAACACATTAAGTCTATCAACCCATCTCTTCAGTCAGTGTGCTGGCACAAAGTCACAGTGATATCTGAGGCATCCTCCGTTTCTTGCAGATTAAGGCCAAGAGAGAATGACTTTAGGGGAGAAGATATATTGGGAAATTCCTAAGGTAACAGAATAGTTTGTGGTTTATAAAGCAGAGAGTCTGCACACATTCTTTACACACCCTAAAGTACCCTGATGATGAATTGGAGGCTGGAATTGATCCTGACAAGCCAGATCCTGATGAGCAGTGTGTACTTCTTGCTATGTTCTGTTATATGGTGCACCCATTTGTGGATGGGTAACAAAGTGACACTGACTAAAATTTGAGTGCCTCCACTGGTATATTTCTCCACACTTGAGTATCTGGGAACAACTGAAAACTGCTTCACTAGTTTTTACATACAGATTACAAGGAGCCCAAGAATGAACTTAATTTTCATTCCAAAATAAGAAGGAGTGTTATAGCTCCCATGACAGTGAAAAGGAGGAAATAAAACCAGGATAATAAATTTACTTTGGCAATATCTAATGGATCAAAGTCAATGAGAAAGAAAAATCTACACACATAGTAAAATAATGTGGGTTAACATAGCATTCTTAGTTACAGGCTTCTTCAGACAGATGGACAATAGTAATTGATATCTGGCCACCTTGGTTAAATTTATTCCAAGGTATTTGATTGTTTTTGTAGCTATTGTGAATGGGATTGATCTTAGCAGTTCTTCCTCAGCCGTGGCATTGCCTGTGTATACAAAGGCTGTTGATTTTTGTGCATTGATTTTATATCCTGCTACTCTGCCAAAATCTTCTATGAGTTCCAATAATCTCTTAGTAGAGTTCTTTGGTTCCCCTAAATAAAGAATCATATCATCTGCAAAGAGGGATAGTTTGAGTTCTTCCTTCCCAATTTGTATCCCTTTAATTTCTTTTTCTTGCCTAATAGCTCTGGCTAGAACTTCCAGAACTATATTGAATAGCAGTGGTGAGAGTGGGCATCCCTGTCTGGTACCAGATCTCAGTGGAAATGCTTCCAACTTTTCCCCATTCAATAGGATGGTGGCTGTGGGTTTTTCATAGATTGCTTTGATTGTATTGAGGAATGTTCCTTCCATACCCAGTTTGCGTAGAGTTTTCATCATGAAAGGGTGTTGTATTTTATCAAATGTTTTCTCTGTATCTATTGAGATAATCATATGGTTTTTCTTCTGCAGTCTGTTAATGTGGTGTATCACATTGATTGATTTGTGAATGTTGAACCATCCCTGCATACCAGGGATATATCCCACTTGGTCTGGGTGGATGATCTTTCTGATGTGTTGTTGCATTCTATTGGCCAGAATTTTATTGAGGATTTTTGCGTCTAGGTTCATCAGGGATATTGGTCTGTAATTCTCTTTCAATGCTGCATCTTTTTCCGGCTTAGGAATTAAGGTGATGCTGGCTTCATAGAAAGAATTTGGGAGGACTCCCTCTTTTTCGATTGTTCTGAATAGTTTGAGAAGAATTAGAGTCAGTTCTTCTTTAAATGTCTGGTAGAATTCAGCAGTGAATCCATCTGGTCCTGGGCTTTTCTTTGTTGGGAGGGCCTTTATTACTGTTTCAATTTCTGTCTCAGTTATGGGTCTGTTTAGGTTTTCTGTGTCTTCCTGGTTCAATTTATGTAGGTTGCATGTGTCCAGGAGTCTATCCATTTCTGATAGGTTTCCCTGTTTGCTGGCATACAAGTCCTTGTAGTCCACCATTGTCATGATATAGTACTGGTAATAGGATTTTTCAGAACACAAAGTTGGAAAGAAATAAGCTGTCATAAGAAGAAAGAAGTTTTGTACATAAACTTAAAAAGGTAATTTTTACAAAAGATAATTATATTCAATGTGAATATGCTGCAAAATAAATGTTTCCTTCCCCTAGATATGAAAACTTTACAATATTTTGAATTGACAATTAGAATGTGGTATGGATAATAAATGTATTTAACATTCCCTCGTAATTTGGTTAAGTATTCATTACAAATGATTTAAAATGGTCTGTGAAAGTGTAGCTTATCCCTGATTCTCTGTTTCTCAGTACAGATATTCTGCAGCACATGTCCTCTTTGGAATTGAAACCATTCCCATCCAGTCATGTTGTAGATCCAGTCATATCCTCAGCAGGGCAGTCTGCCCTGAATAGAGGAAAGCAAGAATCTGAGTCAAAATTTATCCCTATTTTAATCCATATATAACTAGAAAAATTGATGTCTGTCACACTGGTTGCACACTGTATGAGGAAAATGCAAGACAAAGGTTTGATGTTTAAGATGTTTATAATATTTATATTTTCCATGCAATGAAAGTAGTATGTAAGTCAGTGTTGATTTCCCAAACTGTCTCCCATATTTACTTGAAAAACCTCAAAAATCCAAGGCCATTTATGTAAATATTTAGCTCCTAACTTCAATTCACAACATATTTAACCTAGTCAGTCCAATTAAAGATTTCAGCACACAGATAAAAAATTTCGTGTGAATATTGCTTTCAGAATTTATGACAGCTTAAAACAAATTATGCTTAAGGCTTATTTAAAATATTTATTGTCAATCCATTATTATTAAAGAAAAGTGATTACATATATTACAGTTAATGAAACAAATATTTTGAATTTGTAGATGGCCAAGTCAGAAATAAAGGCACTGTGAATTTGCCAATAGAAAGTGTCTTTTCAAAGCCCTGTTCACAATTCCAAGCTGGAGAACAAGATTGTCACAGATCTGCCCTCTGGTGAATTGTTGTCTGTGTGAGCAGGATTTACTGCAATTACTCATGCTGTGATTTAGATTAAGCCACTTGCAGCTTCAATTCACAAGCACTTATGAACATTCTGATTCAGATTTACTTAAAACAGTTGCTTAAACTTCAAACTGCTGCATTGCATAATCACAGCAGCACATTTATTTTAAATGTTGGCTTAACTAAACTGTAAGTAAACCTTAATAAACCCCATGAAAGCAAAATAAAATTCCTCTGATGCTCAAGTTGAAAAATTCCCTGTCTTAGGTCATTTAATTGCAGTAGGAGTTGACTGGAATCATGTTATACAGTAAAGCAAGCAGGCTTTCAATGTTTATAGTTTTACTCATACCATGGGCAAATAATTTAGCTTTAATTATTACAACAGAGAATTCTCAGTGATCCGGTTCCTTTAGAAAAAAAAAAAATCCAAGGCTCTTTCCATTCTCAGACTCTCAGATTTCACATTCTTGTCATTTTCTCCCTTTTTCTTGAAAAAGACTGGGCTGTTAATATCTATGAACACAACCATTCTTTGCCCCTGTATGTGCTGTATTCTCTTTCTCTCCCCTAAATAAGTTCTAGGAATGCCACCAATGCCAGCTATATGGCCCTGGTGCCCAGCGTGTACTAAAGGCTCCCACAGGGAAAAGCCTCCTCAGTAAAGGGAAGAGACTAAGTCAGTGTCCACCCTGTCGGCTCTTAAAGAAGACTTAATGTATGCTCTCTGACTCTCACAAATATAGATAGGCAGGATCTGTTGTTTTTTAGGCTTCCGTATGATTGGATCCGGGCTGGATCAAATGACAAGAAGATGACAGATGCTGTACTCACACTTTCTTTTGATTATCTCATATGCATAGGTGCTTGAGTATGGACTGAGACTTCTTTGTACAATAAAGCATGAATTGCCAAGCTTCGGGATGAGTGAGTTTATGGGTGAGTTTACTCTAGCTATGAGAAGACATGATACGAATAGGAATGCCATGTTCCTACAGGAGAGAGGACAGATGATTGCAAACAGCATTGCAACCCATGAAACTCTGAAGTCGGGATAAAGAATTTTGGCTTTATTTTAGTGTGATTGAGTATCATTGGATTATTTATTTATTTAGTAGTCAGTTATTTGAAAAGCGGAGAGACAGAAATAGAGACAAACACAGAGAGAAACCTTCCACGTGCTCTTTTGATCCCCAAATGCCTGCAAAGCTGAGGCTGGACCAGACTGATGGCAGGAGCCCACACACAATCCTAGTTTCCCTTATGGATGGATGGATGGCAGGGAGCCAAATCCTGGAAGCATCACTTGCTGCTTCCTTGGCTACACATTAGCAGAAGGCTGGGCTTGGAAAGAGGCTGAAACTCGAATCCAGTCACTGAGGTGCAGGATGCAGCCATTACTAATGGTGCCAAGTGCTGCATCAAAAGTCTGCCCCTTCTTCTTCTTCTTTTTTTTTTTTTTTATTTTGAGTAGAGGACTAATTTAATCTCTTACTGGTTTAAAGGTCTGGTAGTGACTATGCAAAGATGAGATCACATACAATGATGAGAGAGCATAAGAGGTTCAGTTAGGAAGCCATGGTCTTCTTCAGGAAGGGAATCCATAGAGGTATTTTAATATGATAACAATGGAAACAGAAAAGAGTCAAGAATGTAATTGGAGGTATAGAAACAGGAATTACATGGAGTGCTATATAACAAATGAAGAACAGAAAGCACTACTGCGCTTTCTGTTGTCAGGGCTACTTCCTAACATAGAAACTATCATTATGACTAAAGGCAGCCTTCCCATTCGGGTTATATCTTTATTAAGAGTAAAAACGTGTGGGGCCAGTGCTATGGTGCAGGGAGTTAAAGCCCTGGCCTTCAGTGCCAGCATCCCATTTGAGTTTTGATTCGAGACCCTGTTTCTCCACTTATCCAGCTCTCTGCTATGGCCTGTGAAAGCAGTAAAAAATGGCCCAAGTCCTTGGACCCCTGCACCTACGTGGGAGACCTCGAAGATGCCCCTGGCTCTTGGCTTCAGATCAGCTCAGCTCTGGCCATTGCGGCCATTTGGGGAGTGAACCAGTGGATGGAAGACCTCTCTCTCTCTGGCTCTACATCTCTCTGTAACTCTGTCTTTCAAACAAATAAAATAAACTTTTTTTAAAAAAAAGAATAAATACTTGTCAAAATTACCACAATTATGATATCCATAGTTTAAGAGAAAGTGGTATAGATTCTAGGGAATCAAGTTATAGAAAATACTTTTATTGAATTTGTTTTTTACAAAATATAACATCTTTCTTTTATTGCCACAGTATGTTTCCTTTGGATGTTTTAAAAAATATAAACAAATATATTTGAAGTCCTTGAAAATTAAGCCTGAACTAACATTTGCATTTCCACTACTGTTTGTTTTTTCTCTTTCCACTTCCATTTCTCACACTTTTTCTGCCTTTTTCATTTCAGCTTCCACTTTCCTGCACATCAACCTTTATAATTCATTCTCATCATGATTTCCTTTGTATCTTCCATTTCCACCTGCCAGAAAGTTTACCATTTGTCCTTTATATCTTGTTTTCACATCCTCCCTAGATTGGAAAATACTTCTGTCAATTAAATGCTCTGCTAACATAAAAGGTTTTTGCTTTAGTTCAATTTAGGAGAAGTGGGACAAAGAAGTCCACCTAATTATCTCAATTCTAGAGAAAATAGGTGCTTGCAAGTTTTCTGAAGGAAGCCGGTTTGCTTCCTAATTTTTCTCTGTGGCCCAGTCAATTTCTACAGCAATAAGGTATAAAGAGTCATTTAGATGAGAAAATGGTAAGCTAAACAGTAAAAAAATCCACACACAGATTTTCATTCTATTGTTCTCTCCTGTTTCTACATTACCATCTGCAAAACACTTCACTGTAAATGCCAAAATCACATAAGAATGATTGTTCAAAACATCTTTCGATCTAGTTATTGAAATGAAACTATCTCTGTTGATACGTAGACACACATTTATCCCTCCATATTTCTGGTGTTACTAAGAAATGAGTAAGAGGGTCCATACAGAAAGTATTGCTTTAAACACACAGAGACATCACAGCACTGCATAAAATTCATCTTTTTAGGCCGGTGCCGTGGCTCACTAGGCTAATCCTCCGCCTGTGGCACCAGCACACCAGGTTCTAGTCCTGGTCGGGGCGCCGGATTCTGTCTCGGTTGACCCTCTTCCAGGCCAGCTCTCTGCTGTGGCCAGGGAATGCAGTGGAGGATGGCCCAAGTGCTTGGGCCCTGCACCCCAGTGTGCTGGTGCCACAGGCGGAGGATTAGCCTAGTGAGCTGCAGAGCTGGCAAAAATCATCTTTTTAAACTTAAAACAATCGGGTAAAATATATTTCTTCCTTCAAAAACATTTCATTGAGTTCCTACTCTGTGAGAAGCATTGTGCTAGGTGCTGATGCTCCAAAGGTGAATAAAACAGCAATGTCCTCTGTATTGATTCTGAATCAAGTGTAGGGTTTTTTAGAATGCGTGTCACTGCTTCCATTATGTCTCTTTCAGTAGGGGAGGTGTAAGGACACATTCAGGCCATTGAATCTGTCTCTCTCAGTGAGATTCTAAATATATCCACAAGTCCAGAAAGACTGAGTGTGAAGATTTTCCTACCAGCCCTGTCAAAGAGAAAACATAAGTCTTAATTTCATATCTAAGAAGGCCCCAGATACTCATTAACTTTTGAAGTCTGGCTCACTGAGCATTTTCCAAAATGAAGTCCTTTTGCTCAGCCATCTGAACCAGATAAAACTTTCCTGGATACATGTCTCTATATGAACAATGCTAAAGGCAAACAGTAATGTGAGCAATCATTAGTGTCACTTCTTCATTGCGTCAATGAAAATTTGTCATAGGGATTATGTTATTTAAAGAATAAGTTATTTTACTTCTTCCATAGAAGTACATTTTGGAAAATGATGCTTCCATTTAGTTATTTCTCAGCGCTGAGGACAAGCATGGTGCTGTTATTTCCAAAAGTGTAGCAACCAAGAGGGGGAAAAACATTTTCTAGTGTTCTAGTGTTTAATTGTTTTCTTAAATGGAGGCTTTCCATTAACTTCAATTAAACATTTAATAGAGATTGCAGCCAGAAAATATATTTTCCCATGAAATTAAATTACTTCCCCTAAAGAAAACATTGTGGGTGTATGGCAGGGTAGGTTAGATTCTCAGTAGAATTCTATCTGTCTCCTTCCTTTTGAGAGTAATTACTGACCTGTTATTAACACTCCGGGGAAAATCCCTTTGGTGATTTACATTTTCAGATCACTCTCCCCTTTGTCTGCCACTACACTAAATACAGGATTTATCCATTGTTCAGCACATGCAGGAACAGATGTTTCAGCTCCTCATTCTTTGTCTCATTTGGAGCATTAAAAATGAGAGGTTGGTTCTTGTACAGATCAAGGCCGTCCCCCTCAACAGTCTTTTCTGTACCTTGGAGAGATGTAATTTACCAGGCTCTCTGTCCAGAGGGCTGAATGGAGGAGGTGCAGACTTCTACCTTGTAACCTGAGTTGTTTTTATGTCTTTTAAATCTTCTCTGCCTAGCATTGTCTTATATACTCCTGCTGCTGCCAATTCATTAAATGCTGATTTAGATTTTTATGATAACATTTGTCTCAGATGAATGTTACAGTACAGCTTATCATTAAGCTTTATAATTTTTAGTGTTGCATATAATTTATGTCTCCATTTTCAAATCAAATCAACTATAATAAATTGTCTTCACACTCTGAAGATACATCATATAGTTACTGTTTTCTTGCAGCATCATTTATAAAGACAGGATAAACTTTAGGCCTGTGAATGTTTTATTTAGAACACAGCAATGTGTTGATGGATTTGACATAAATGATCTCAAAAGAGGAGTATCTCAGAAACATAATGGCAAACATAATTACCTACACCATACACAATGGCACCAGGATCGTTTTAGAAGCATAACAAATAAAAAAAGCATTTTTTCTAGACTTACCTTGAAATATATCATTTGTTGCTATGTGAAAATACTTTCATCTCCTGGTTCTGATTTACCTTCTGTGTCTAAGCTCAGATTCTGACAGTGAGCACGGTTCTAAGCAGCTCATGGCTTCACTGTAGGATACTACTTACCACAATCTCAAATATTTCCTGTGCATCATGAAATCAGCTATGTAAGATTAGAATAGAATTGTGCATTCTCAATACCTGTGGAAATATACTACCCATCTTCTAGATTTGCTAAGATTCATACATTTAAAAAGACAAAGAGAAACTTTCTTAATTGGTGGTGTTATACTCTCTCAGATGAAAAAGCCATCATGCTATAAACAGTACTTATTACTCCAACAATATTATTTTATGAAATTTTACTATATTGATTGTGCACCAACTACATGTAACTGCTGTGGGCTGTAGTGGGAGGACAAAATGGGACCATGTCCTGGACATTGTGACTCTTGCAGTCTGATGATACAGATATTAATTGAAAAATCACTCACATAAATCCTGATAGTACTGACATTGCTATGAGTCAAATGATTTTTTGCTGGTGTGGAGGCTATCATATGCATTGTGGAATAGTTAGCTGAATCTACTGCTTCTACTTACTAGATAGGAGTAGGACCCCATTCCCTACCAATTATAAGAGCCAAAAATATCTTCAAAATTATTTGCTAAAAGTCTTCTGAGGAGAAAATCTTCCATGGCTGCAAACTACAGCACTTAACTTGCAGGATCCCAATTTCCCCTGATATAATATGGGAATTCTAAGGATTTTCATGAGCACTTCATGTATATGGAATGCTTATGAGTCTGGCACAAAACAAATATTCAATGCTTATTATAGCTATCATAATTCCATTTCTTCCTACATCTTTCACAGTGAGGAATGTTATCATTTCATCCATTTAAGTCAACTCATCGCTTTGATGCATTTTTGAGGACTTGAATCTATTGTTAATTGTGAGGAGAGATCACCAGTCTCAAATTAACACCTTCAAACACGATCCTGTCCAAGTATGAGGTGGATCATTTTCACCCAAAGTATACCCTTGTATTTGCCCCTACTGTCTGCCATATTCCTACCCATTAACATTAACAGTGAGATTTAAAATGGATCTCAATGACTTGGAATTTTGGCACGTGGGAGAGATTAGAATAATTGACAAGCCATATTTTCTCTCTTCTAGATCATTTATAAAAACATTAAATCAGACAAACTATCAACTCAAGTCTCAAGGTAAAGTAATTTCTTAAAAAATTTGTGGTGCAATAAGGTATGCAACATTGCTAAGAGCAATAATTGATTCCCTCTGACCACATTTATTTATAACCTGTCAGGTAACTATAGCAAATATCCACTATTAAGATGAACATTTTTCCTGCAAGATTTTCTTAAATATCATTTTCCCAAAATACTAAAAATTAGATAGCTTCATAATCTAAGTCCACATACTCAATTCTGTTCTACAGTATTTGCTTAAAATCACATATTAATTCTTTAATATGCTTCTTTTTATATTTCTAAAATGTGTGTATTATTTCTTAATTTCTTCAGTTAAATCTTTTTACAGATTTATATATTTATTTGTTTAGTTATATAATGTGCTATAAATGTTTAGTATGTTTCTTCAAAAAATTAATGTAAACTTTCTGATATAATTTCCCTGTGGTTTTGAATTCTTCAATTAGTGTTCATGGCATCTATATTGCTCTTGTTTGAATAAGACTAATTTAATTTTCAAGTGAGTGCATACTTAAAAATTGTTGGAAAATATACTTTAATAACTTAGCTAGGTATTAAAAATGTGTTGTCTCAATTACTAACTATGCCATCACTGTAAATTAATACAAACAAAAGTTTTACTTTTATCTGAGACATTTAAAAATGTTTACTTACTTTAATATATTTGAAAGGTAGAACAACAGCAGGAGAAAGGAGAGAGTGAGAGAAATCTTCTATTTGTTGATTCACTTCCAAATGCCCACAACAGCCAAGGCAGGACTAGGTCAAAGCCAAGAGACAGGACCTCCATCTGTATTCTCATGTGGGTGTCAGGGACCCAAGCACTTGGATCATCTTTTACTGCCTCCCCGTATACATTAGCAGGAAAATGAATTTGAGTTAGAGTTTCTAGGATGCAAACTGGCATTCTGATATCTGATGTGGATGTCCAGGCTGGAGGGTTTAATCCAATATACCAGAACATTCAACACACATACAGTTAGCCTTTTAAATTTGTGTGTTGATCATACATTTTTCGTTAATCTATGCAATCAAACATTCAGGTTGTTCTATTTTCTTCCAGAATTTGTTCCAGACTAAGTATCAAGATAAGATGTTAACTAAGAATAAGGGAAATATTCAAGAAAAGATAAAAAGCCTAGAAGTCTTAAGCTTGGAAAATCTTTTGGATCACTAGGATCCTAGCCACTCCTCAGCAAATGAAACAGCAGATTATGACAAAAATTAAAGCATTTTACAGCTACATGCTGGTTATGATTTGAATATTGTCAAGACCATCTAATTTATAGTTCAATAATACTTGTAACACTTCATTGAATTAAAACACCTTATTTGAAAGATGCTAGAATTTCTACAGTTTAATCTTTTATTCTATCTTTGGTAGCTTTTTAGATAACAGAGTGCTTTTACACTACCTGAAGCTGTAGAGTATATATATCTCTATTTATCCAATATATATTTGCATATATTCTCAGTTTCTTTATAATTTCAACCACTGGTTTTAGTTTGCTCTCTGTTTCAATATAGGATTAATTTTCTCTTCCTATTGTTATTAGATAGCTTAAATTTCTTCAGTTTCTTTAAATATTTCAAATTCAATAATTCAGTCTGGCCATTTTAGTACCAATGCCCTAACTTTTTGTTATCCCTCTTATTTCTGCAAAAACATGCTTCCAGAACTGATCACAAATTTTTATTGATTAAACACCTGAGACATTGCTGCTTTTGTTATGGAAATTGTATTTGCATTTATGAAGCCAACCCAGAGGTATTGTACTAACTTGGGGGAAAATTTAATTCAGTTAACCCAATAATATCAATAGAGTTTCTGCCATATGGTAGTTTCTGCACTAAGTGTGAAAGTTAAAAGATCATTATGATACAAAATATTGCTTTCAGGTGTATATAGTAGAAAACATTAATGTATTTATTTAAGAGGCAATAAGGAGAAAGAAGTGAATAATTCTTACTACACATTGGAGTAATAATAAGGATTTAATATCTTCTATAATTTTTTTCAGACAAATGTGGCTTGCCAAGGAGAATAAATGAAAAAAAAAAACTATATTATGGCAGCAAAACACATAAAAAGTACAAATACCACACTGAATGATTTATTTTGGCAAAATGTAGTTATCTAATATCAGGTCATAAATTATATGGGAATGGAATACTAATGAAGAACTTTTTAATGAATAATGAAAACACTTTTTTCAAAGAAAATGCACATTTAGAAATGCTTTGGGTAAAAGATGCAATCTAGATTGTATACTGGTTTAAGCAACAGTAAAGTTTGTGACCCCTGAGATTTCTTCTTTATTATTTTTAACTTTATTTTATTTGTATCTTAATTCAATGGCAGAGAAAGAGAGAGAACTCCAACTAGGTCCTTCCACATCAGTAACAAGAATCCAACTACTGAGCCATAACTTGCTGTCTCTAGGACTGTGTAATAACAGGAGATGGAATCAGAAGTGGAGCTGAGACTCAACCCTGGTGCTCTGATATGGAATCAGGCATCCTAGGTGGCATTTTATTTACAGCTCCAAATACCCACCCCCAACCCATGAATTTAGTTAGCTTGAAGTATCATTTTATTGAGGGGCTTTCAGGATCTGATCTCTCAATGGCTGTTAGTTCTGCTTTCCTCTCTGTTACTAGAACATTCTTGGTGGCAAATGGGTGACAATAGAGTCCTACATCTTTTCAGGGTCAAGCCCAGCCAAAATGAGGGTTCCTGTTTCTCAGAATTTTGGGAAAAAAAAGCCCTGGAATGGAATTTCATTGGTCCACAGTGGGTTTTGAGCCTCTGTCAAGACTAAACACAGTATTTTAGGAAAGGGTGCAGTGTTAGAATGTGTATGATTACACATCCATATCTGTAGACAGAGAATGAATGGAATGGTTGAAATTTCCCCCAACACATACTAATTAAAACTTGAGATAATTTTGTACCTCCTTGCCCTACACAAAAATCAAATTTTTGATGCAAAATAATTAATAATGCATTCATCCAGTCTATATCTTTTAACTGGAGATTTGAGGCCATTTGTGTTCAAGGTAATTATTAATAAGTAACAACTTGGCCCTGTCATTTTCTCCATAAATATTTCTATTATTTAGTTTGGATTTCTTTTGTACTTCTACTGGGGAATTTTCTGCTTTCTCATTCTTCATTAATGATGGCTATCTTTCTGTGTTTCTTTGGGTGTTACATCCTTAACCATCTTTGGTAAGGCTAGATGAGTGAAAACAAATTCTTTCAATTTTGGTTTGTTATGGAAGGTTTTTATTTCACCTTCATTAATAACTGAGAGCTCTGCAAGGTACAGAATTTTGGGTTGCCAGTTTTTTTTTTGTTGTTGTTGTTGTTTTGTTTTTTAAGACTTGGACTATGTATCATGATTGCCTTCTAGCCTATAGGGTTTCTGATGGGAAGTCAGCTGTGAGTCTAACAGGAGATCCTCTGAAACTAATTTTGTGGAGTTTTTTTTTTTTTTTGGTGACTTTTAGCATTGAGTTATGATTCTATGGCTTAGTGGAATGTATGCACATTCAGTGAGTACCAAGAGGTGTGTGGTGGAAATGGCCAGGGAGATTTGGTCAATGCTCCAGGGAAGAGCAAGTTTCCCGGGTAACAAGAAGACCCATCTACCTGCTGCCTACGAGAAACACATCTCAACAACAAAGATACATGCAAACTAAAAGTGAAAAGATGGAAAAAGTTATTCCATGCTAACAGAAACCAAAAAAGAGCTCTTGTTGCCATCCTAATAATAAGACAAAATAGACTTTAACATAAAACCTGCTAAAAGAGATGAAGAATGACACTATGTAATGATTAAAGGATCAATTCAATAAGAATTTGTCAGATTAATAATTGTATACATGCCCAATTACAGGACACCTGGGTATTTAAAAGAAATGTTAATAGATATAAAGGGAGACACAGACTCCAAAACAATAGTAATGGGGGAATTCAATGTCCCACATCCAGCAATGGACACATCAATCAGACAGAAAATCAGCAAGGAAACAACAGAGTTAATCAGCACTATGGACCAGATGAACCTAACAGATATCTACAGAACCTTTCACCCCATAGTGGTAGTATACACATTCTTCTGATCAGTGCATTGACCATATGCTAGGCCATACAGCAAGTCTCAGCAAGCTCAAAAAAATCAAAATCATAATATGCATATTATTTTACCACAACGGAATGCAGCTGGAAATCAACAACTTAAAAATCTCTAGAACCTATGTAAACACATGGAGACTGAACAAAATTCTCCTAAAGGAATAGTGGGTCACAGAAGAAATCAATTGAGAAATCAAAAAAAATTTTTTTGGAAACAAATGAAGATGACAATGCATCATGTAAAAGCTATGGGACCAGTAAAAGCAGTGTTAAGAGGGAAGTTTAATGCATTCGGTGCCTACATGAAGAAACTGGAAAGATACCAAATAAATGAGCCATCAATGCATCTCAGGGACCTAGAAAAACAACAACAAATCAAACCCAAAATCAGTAAGATGAAAGAAATAACTAAAATTAGAGAAGAAATAAGCAAAATTGAAACCAAAAAGCATACAAAAATCAGTGAAATGAGGAGCTGGTGCTGATCTTCTGTATATTAAGATAATCGAAAATGAATCTTGATGTGAATGGAAGGGGAGAGGGAGTGGGAAAGGGGAGGGTTGTGGGTGGGAGGGACGGTATGGGGGGGAAGCCATTGTAATCCATAAGTCGTACTTTGGAAAATTATATACATTAAATAAAAGTTTAAAAAAAAAAAAAAAGAAAAAATAAACAAAATTGATACACCATTGGTGTATCTAGCCAAAAAAAGGGGGGTATCCAAATCAATAGACTCAGAGATTAAAAAGCAAATGTAACAACAGATACTCCAGAAATAAAAATAATCAATAGAAATTACTACAAAGAGCTGTATGCCAACAAATTGGGAAACCTAAAAGAAATAGGTAGATTCCTAGAAATATACAAGCTACAAAAATTGAGTCTCACTTAAAATCAGCCCTTAAGGCATTCTGGTCTGGCTGAAAATCCATAAAAGCATTTCAGGCATGGAAAGCCCGGACACTGACAAAAAATATCCTACAGGAAGGACCTCTGTGGGTGAGACCCCAATGGAAAGAAGTGGTCATCAAAGAAGGATGTACTTTTCTCTGAAGGGAGGAGAGAACTATTTTGCTTAAGGCCTTGTCTAAAGGCTGACAGATTTGTGGATTCAGAAGGCCTAGGCAGGTCATTTCAAGAGGCTTGAGTGATCACTGATGTCATATATGAGTGTTAATTGTTAAATTAATGACAGGAGTCTCTGTGTACAAACTTCCCATGCAGAATCTCTGTCCTCAAAGAATTATATTATGAGAGTTAATAGTAAAACTTGTTCTGATAGATTTACTTCATTTTAGTGTGTTCAGTGTAGGATATTCTCATGTCTCATAAGTTATAGTTATATCTAAGTGCTAGTAAAAAAGCATTATTCTTGGGTTCTTTTTTAAAGTTAATTAATTTTCTAAAAATGCTTTTAAAAATTGAAATCAACATCAATATGCAATGATTTTGAACAACCCTTGTCTCAACTTTTGAGGAACAGTTCTTTTTTCATACAAGTTGTTGAACTCTTTAAATTCATCTTCTGTGTTTAAGTTAATTGAAAATAGATCTTAGTAAAAAGTAAGACTGGAAATTGGAGAGGGAGGAGGAAGAGTGGTGCGAATGTGGGTGGGAGGGCGAGTATGATAGGAAGAATAATTATGTTCCTAAAGTGGTATTTTTGAAATGCATGAAGGTATATTCCTTAAATAAAAGGTTTCTTTGGGGAAAATGAGTCATGAAGATACAGAGAACCTGAACAGACCAGTAACCAAGATGGAAATTGAAGCAGTAATAAACACCCTCCTAACAAAGAAAAGCACAGGACCAGATGGCTTCACTGCTGAATTCTACCAGACATTTAAAGAACTAATTCTGGTTCTTCTCAAGCTATTCAAAACAATTGAATATGAAGCCTACATCACCTTAATATTTAAACCTGAAAAAGATGCAACAGATAAAAAAAGAGAACTATGCTCCAATATCCCTGATGGACACTGATGCAAAAATCCACAACAAAATATTAAGTAACTGAATCCAACAATACATCAGAAAGATCATTCACCCATATCAAGTGGGATTCACCCCCGCTATGCAGGGAGGGTTCAACATTCACAAATCAATCAATGTGATACATCACATTAACAAACCGAAGAACAAAAACCATATGATTATCTCAATAGATGCAGAAAAAGCAATTGATAAGATACAACACCCTTTAGGATGAAAACCTTAAACAAACTGGGCATAGAAAGAATATTCCTCAACACAATCAAGGCAATTTATGACAAACCCACAGTCAGCATCCCATTGAATTGGGAAAACCTAGAAAGATTCCCCTTAAGATGTGGAACCAGACAAGGATGCTCACTGTCACCATTGCTGTTTAATATAATCCTGGATGACTTAGCCAGAGTCATTAGGCAAGAAAAAGAAATCAAATGGATTCAAATTGGGAAGGAGGAAGTCAAACTATCCCTATTTACAGATGACTTGATTCTACATACAGGGGATCCAAAAGACTCCACTAAAAACTGTTGGAACTCATAGAAGTGTTTGGTAAAGTAGCAGTAGTATACTATATTAGTATAGTACCCTATTATTTCCTCAGATTAGGGAAAACATGATATCTGTCTTCTTGGAATTGGCTTATTTCATAAATTATAATAGTTCCCAGTTGAATCCATCTTTAGGTACCTGAAATATAATGCATTGGAGTGAAACAGACATTTTGAGAATCAATAATTGCTTATAGTTCTTGTCTGTTCCACTGAGAAAAAGTGTTTAGTTTAGTTTTGTTTTATTTCTCTTCATATTATTTGTTGAACTATTTTACTTAGAGTATGGTTAACAATATGATCATTAAGTAAACTTAAAATAGATCATCATTAAAAACTAAGTGCGGGAATTAGAGAGGGATGGTATTAAGGGTTGAAGAATAGATGGGAGGAAGGATAGTGGGGAGAAGTGCCACTGTGACTAAATCTGTATATATGAAATATACGAAAGATGTATATCATAAAAATTTTTAAGAAAAGAATTGAGAATGGTCAAAGTTGTAATAGGAGAGAAAATGTGTGCACTGTAAGATATATATTTTATACGTATTTATATGTTAGGAATAGGCTACCATCTCCTACGCTGTATGAGCAGCTATTTATTTAGTGATAATGTGCCAAGAATAACTCTTTATCTACACATGTGATACATTCTCTTTAAGGTGCTTAATTTTATCTCATTATATAGTTGAGGATTTTATATGAGGAGCCAAGGAATTTGATACAGGCAAGTCAAAATTAAAACTGATACCTTGGGGCTGGCACTGTGGTGTAGTAGGTAAAGCCACCATCTGCGGTGCTGGCAACCCATATGGGCGCCGGTTCGAGACCCAGCTGGTCCACTTCCAATCCAGCTCTCTGCTGTAGCCTGGGAAAGCAGAAGAAGATGGCTCAAGTCCTTGGGCCCCTTCACCCACATGGCAGAACTGGGAAGAAGCTCCTGGCTCCTGGCTTCGGATCGACTCAGCTCTGGCTGTTGAGGCCATCTGGGGAGTGAACCAGTAGATGGAAGACTTCCCTCTCTCTCTGCCTTTCCTATTTCTGTGTAACTGTGACTTTCAAGTAAAATAAATAAATTAAAAAAAAAAAAAACACCTGATATCTTTTTAGTACATTACAATGCCTTTATACATTAATTATAACATTTATTTAAAAAACCTTAAGCTGTACTTCATTTCATATGAATATATTTTATCAACATGTATCCTTATAATCCAGCATCTGGGTAAGATGTAAGATGTGATGACTCAAATACTCGAGTCTGCCACACACAAGGAGAGCTAGTTTCATTGACTGTCTCCTGGCTCTGTCCCCAGCCCAGGCCCAGCCCAGGCACAGCCCTGGCTATTTTGGACATTTAGGGAATGATTCAGAGTACATAATATATCTCTTTCTCTCTCTCCCCTCTCCCCACCCCATGTCTGTCTCTATTAATTTAAAACTCTTCTGCATTTTGATTTATACCCTTAAAGATAGTAAACTGAATTAAAGAAATAAATGATGATTTCTGAAAATTGCTCTTGTGATCAAAATGTACAATGAAGTCTAAGAATGACTTTTTAAAAACAAAAGGAAATTTGATATAGGAATCCGCTAGAAATTTTGCATCTGGAGTGCATGTGACTCTATATTGATAGCAAATAAGAAAAGTTATCATCCTGGTCTTGTTTTATCTTGCACAATGGCTCTTACACATAGTTCCTATCATTGAAATCTTCATTTTTCCCCTTTACATGGCGCTACTGTTGTAAGGTTGGTGCCTCTCCACCCCCAAATTCGCATATTGAAACGTAAAATGCTCTCATAAATGAGCTTGGGCTTTATTGAAGGGATGTGAGGAAACTGCCTTTCCCTTTCCACCGTGGAGGACAGTGAAGTCACACTCTGTGAAATGGAGATCCTGACCAGACATGATGCCTACTGGAGTGATAGCTGTGCACTTTCCAGCCTCCAGAACCGTGAGCAAGAAATGTGTCTTTATAAACTACCCCATCCAACGCATGTTGTTAGAGTAGCACAAATGACTGACACATGGTTATTTTACCAGGCAAAATTGAACTGAGTGGAGGAGATACGATCTCTACCATGTACCAAGTGCACTGCGGCGGTGACTGTTCCTCGCCACCGCCGGAGAATTAGGGAGGCTGTCCGCAGCTTGCCTTGACTGAGGAGGGGAAAGTACGCCACCCGCCACTCAGCCTTCCCCAAACCCGGGGGACAATCAGGCACGGTGTGGAGCCCAGTCAAAGCAGGGTTTCACTTTATTGTAAAAGGGAGGTGTATATATAGCTGAGGTACAGAGCAGGTGGTACAGAGCAGAGGAGCAGATGCATGCGGGCAAGGGGTGGGGTGTTGTGATGCAAAAAGGTCCTAGCCACTTCTATTATACCACCTTCATGATCCTTAGGCAGAAGCGCCCTGGGGCTGGGGTGTTTGCTATCAGGGATTTGAAACTTAAAGTCAGGTTTTCAAATTTGAGGCAGGCTCAGGAAGTTCCTCTAGGCCTCTCTGGATTCAGCGTCCCCCACAGTGCACTTTCTTTTCTTTTTTTTTTTTTTAACAGGCAGAGTTAGTGAGAGAGAGACCAGGAACCAGGAGCTTCCTCCTGGTGCAGGGCCCAAGCATTTGGGCCATCCTCCACTGCACTCCCAGGCTACAGCAGAGAGCTGGACTGGAAGAGGAGCAACCCGGACAGAATCCGGCACCCCAACTGGGACTAGAAACTGGGGTGCCGGCGCCACAGGCGGAGGATTAGCCTAGTGAGCCGTGGTGCCGGCCTAACTGCACTTTCTGAGCTTACCAACAGTCCCTGCATCCTTGTCACACACACACTCACACACACACACACACACACACACTTGATGCTTGGCCAAAACTAATCTGATAAAGAAGAGAAAAGAGAAAAAAATAACTTCTGTTTTTCCTATGCTTTTCTCTATCAGTGTTACAGTTTAGTTAAGTGTGGTGAATATATCTTAAATTGGAGTAGAATTCTACATCATATGAGCTGTGCATGCCCTTCACTACTGCTTCACAAATTTCGGTAACATGGAGTCGGTGCTGTGGCATAGTGGGTAAAGCTGTTGCCTGCAGTGCCGGCATCCCGTGTGGGCACCAGTTCAAGTCCTGGACGCTACACTTCTGATCCAGCTCCCTGCTAATCTGCCTGGGAAAGCAGCGGAGGGTGGCTCAATCCCTGGGCCCCTCCGCCTACACAGGAGACTCAGAAAAAGCTCCTTTCTCTTGGCTTCAGATTGGCTGAGCTGTGGCCATTGTGGCCATTTGGAGAGTGAACTAGATGATGGAAGACCTTTCTCTTTGTCCATCTCTCTGTAACTCTATTGCTCAAATAAATAAATTAATTAATTAAAAAAATTTCTCTGGCACACAATTCCTGACTTATCCTGAGAAGAAAGATCATTATCTCTTGAAGTCTGAACCGCTATGGTACTGTACTTCCCAACAAAATTAAAAGACAGAGAAACATAGACAAATGTGATTGTGTAAAATCTAATTGGTTAGGAGTATAGCAATGAAATAGACTTAGAGATAGGTACACATTTTTCATCATGGGTAGGATAATGTATAAAACTTCTTGGGTGAGTGCCTAAAATGCCATTTAAATTGTTCCTAAAGAAAAAATAATCAGGCATGAGTAACAAGGAGCCGTTTTATTCTCAATGCAGTGTCATACTTCACTAGGATAGAGTTTCAGAATATGTTTTTTAAATGTATTAAAATGTATGATACTATAAGGCATATTAAAGGATATTCACAGTCTCGAATAAATTCTCATAATAAACTGCAATAAATGCTAGGGTTTAATGTATTTCTTCCTTTTCCTGTAGATGCTATTTCTACAAAGAATTAATTCAAACCTTTTCTAAGGTGTTGTAGACCTTCTTTAAATATTTAGTAGAGAGTGTCACTTCTTTCTGAGTCTGATAAAAGTGAGACTCTTTAGTCCTTTCACATAAAAGAAACAATATCACCACCATCATTCTCTCCCTTAGAAGTGTGTTCACAAATTATCAAAACGAAAAACCCTTTCTTCTCTAACTGAACTTAACCTGCTGACCCTGAAGACAGTGAGGGCCACATGCAGTGTTCTGATGTCATAAGAGAGTTTGCATGGACTGTAATTATTCTCACCCTCCAGATCAAGAATCACATGGCCTCCTTCAATAGGACTTATAGTCAACTCTTTAAACATTACATTTAGCAGAGAAATAAATATTAGCAGAGAATGTCATTCAAAATTGAGGTTTGCATCACAAGCCTGGCATTAAGTGTTTCAGAATTCCCTCCACAAGGGCCAGGCATGGTGGTGCAGCTGGTTAAGCCACTGTTCTGTAAACCCACATGCCATATCAGGGTGCCAGTTTGAGTCTGGCTTCTGGATGGAGCCTGATAGAGTTCCTCGCTCCTCACTTCAGCATAGCCCTGGCTGTTGCAGGAGCCTAAGGAGTGAAATAGCTGATGGACTGATGGGAGAGCTTTCTCTATGTCTCTCTTTCTCCCTACCTTTCAAATAAATAAATCTTTGAAAAAAAGACCATCCCTCCCATGTGACTGAAGGACATGAATTGAGAACATTAACATGAACCTGGACATGAGCCAAGCACTACCTGCTCAGGTAGAACCTGAAAGGCTATTTAAGAAATTTTGCACTTCATTTCATGAACATTGGCATACTTTAAGCAGAAGAGTGGCACTAACTCCTTTCTATCTTTTAAGACCATTGAATTATCTTGGTGCATAGCGAGTTGCAAAGAAGCTATTATGAAAATGACAATTTTGATTCAAATGTTTCTAAGTTCCTGCAGATATTTATCTGTCCCAGGAGGTTAAAATTTTAAATTACGTGATTACTTATTTTCTTAACTACCTCCCCAGTTGTTTTGGACAATTTTTATTGTTCAACAACCTCAAACTATAAACTCTTTAGGAAAACAAATATGCAGTGGAGTACAGTAGAAATGGATGACTAAAACTAATTTTTAATTTATTTATTTATCTGAAAGGCATAATTACAGAGAGGCAGAGACAGAGAGAGAGAGAAAGAGAGAGAGAGGTCTTCCATCTACTGGTTCACTCCGCAGATGACTGCAACAGCTGGAGCTACACCGATCTGAGGTCAGGAGCCAGGAGATTTTTCCGGGTCTCTCACGCAGGTGCAGGAGCTCAACGACTTGGGCCATCTTCTACCACTTCCTAGGACATTGCAGAGAGCTAGATTGGAAGTGGCACAGCCAGAACACAAACTGTTGCCAATATGGGATGCTGGCACTGCAGGTGGCAGTTTTACCCACTGACACACTGCTGGCCCCAACTATTTTAGAAATTTAAAAATTACTAAATAAATATTAAAATACTATTATATCTTCCAAGGTATCTTCCCAAATTAAAATTTCTGTAGACATGTGCTTTCTTAAACACAGGCAGGTTGTTCCCTGGAATTAAATAGAAACGAGGGACACTTCACCAGCTGAAGAAGGGTAACTGCTCTACAGAAGCACAGTAAGTTGAAGGCAGGACAGACCCATTGATAGCAAATGGGCCCTGAAAATAGAAGTGACTGTCACTGCAGTGGACTAAATCACATGAGCAACTCTGTAGAGTAATTGTGAAGGTTCATCATGAAAGATAAAATATACAGCAAAGTTATGTTAATGAAATCCCTCAACATATCTGTATTCCTTCATATGTGCCTTGTCATGAACTGTTTCCAGGGTCTACAGAGATAAAGGACAAAGAAATGTTGCTGCTATAAAGAAGGGAATTCAGAATCTTGATTCTTTTTTTAATTTTTAAAAAAATTTTTTGACAGGCAGAGTGGACAGTGAGAGAGAGAGACAGAGAGAAAGGTCTTCCTTTTGCCGTTGGTTCACCCTGCAACGACCACTGTGGCCGGCGTGCTGCGGCCAGCACACTGCGCTGATCCGAAGCCAGGAGCCAGATGCTTCTCCTGGTCTCCCATGGGGTGCAGGGCCCAAGGACTTGGGCCATCCTCCGCTGCACTCCCGGGCCACAGCAGAGAGCTGGACTGGAAGAGGAGCAACTGGGACAGAATCTGGCACCCTGACCGGGACTGGAAACTGGGGTGCTGGCACCGCAGGTGGAGGATTAAACTATTGAGCCACAGCGTCAGCCCTTAATCTTGATTCTTAGTAGAAGAGTTGACATCAGGTCCAAGAAACAGCTTGCATGTAGCTCACATAATTTCTCATCCTATCATTAAAAAAAGTCCTAGAAAATACCTATCAAATATATATTTCAAATTTTATTTCTTTTTTTTATCTTTTATTTAATGAATATAAATTTCCAAAGTACGACTCATGGGTTACAATGGCTTCCCCCCCATACCGTCCCTCCCACCCACAACCCTCCCCCTTCCCACTCCCTCTCCCCTTCCATTCACATCAAGATTCATTTTCGATTATCTTAATATACAGAAGATCAGCTTAGTATACCTTAAGTAAGGATTTCAACAGTTTGCTCCCACACAGAAACATAAAGTGAAAAATAATAGATGATTTTTTTAAATGATGATGAAATCAGATCAGACCAATTGTCATGTTTAATCCCAGTGAGAGTCAAGTTGGGAATTGATAATTTCTTTTTTTTTTTTTACAGAAGATCAGTTTAGTGTACATTAAGTAAAGATTTCAATCGTTTGCACCCCCATAGAAACACAAAGTGAAATATACTGTTTGAGTACTCGTTATAGCATTAAATCTCAATGTACAGCACATTAAGGATAGAGATCCTACATGAGGAGTAAGTGCACAGTGACTCCTGTTGTTGACTTTACCAATTGACACTCCTGTCTATGGCATCAGTAATCTCCCTATGCACCAGTCATGAGTTTCCAAGGCTATGGAAGCCCCTTGAGTTCTCCGACTCTTATCTTGTTTAGACACGGTCATAGTCAAAGTGGAGGTTCTCTCCTCCCTTCAGAGAAAGGCACCTCCCTCTTTGAAGACCTGTTCTTTCCACTGGGATCTCACTCACAGAGATCTTTTTGCCAGAGTTTCTTGGCTTTCCATGCCTGAAATACTCTCATGGGCTTTTCAGCCAGATCCGAATGCCTTTAGGGCTGATTCTGAGGCCAGAGTGCTATTTAGGACATCCGCCATTCTATGAGTCTGCTGAGTATCTCACTTCCCATGTTGGATCACTCTCCCCTTTATTTATTCTATCGGTTAGTGTTAGCAGATACTAGACTTGTTTATGTGCTCCCTTTGACTCTTGGTCCTTTCATTATGATCAATTGTGAACTGAAATTGATCACTTGGAATAGTGAGATAGCATGGTACTGGTACAGAAACAGATGGATAGACCAATGGAACAGAATTGAAACACCAGAAATCAATCCAAACATCTACAGCCAACTTATATTTGATCAAGGATCTAAAACTAATTCCTGGAGCAAGGACAGTCTATTCAATAAATGGTGCTGGGAAAACTGGATTTCCAAATGCAGAAGCATGAAGCAAGACCCCTACCTTACACCTTACACAAAAATCCACTCAACGTGGATTAAAGACCAAAATCTACGTCCTGACACCATTAAGTTATTAGAGAACATTGGAAAAACCCTTCAAGATTTTGGCACAGGCAAAGAATTTCTGGAAAAGACCCGGGAGGCACAGACAGTCAAAGCCAAAATCAACTATTGGGATTGCATCAAATTGAGAAGTTTCTGTACTGCAAAAGAAACAGTCAGGAGAGTGAAGAGACAACCGACAGAATGGGAAAAAATATTTGCAAACTATGCAACAGATAAAGGGTTAATAACCAGAATCTACAAAGAGATCAAGAAACTCCACAAAAACAAAACCAACAACCCACTTAAGAGATGGGCCAAGGACTTCAATAGACATTTTTCAAAAGAGGAAATCCAAATGGCCAACAGGCACATGAAAAAATGTTCAAGGTCACTAGCAATCAGGGAAATGCAAATCAAAAGCACAATGAGGTTTCACCTCACCCCGGTTAGAATGGCTCACATACAGAAATCTACCAACAACAGATGCTGGCGAGGATGTGGGGAAAAAGGGACACTAACCCACTGTTGGTGGGAATGCAAACTGGTCAAGCCACTATGGAAATCAGTCTGGAGATTCCTCAGAAACCTGAAGATAACCTTCCGTTCGACCCAGCCATCCCACTCCTTGGAATTTACCCAAAGGAATTTAAATTGGCAAACAAAAAA
Organism: Oryctolagus cuniculus; assembly: GCF_964237555.1. Taxonomy (NCBI): domain Eukaryota; kingdom Metazoa; phylum Chordata; class Mammalia; order Lagomorpha; family Leporidae; genus Oryctolagus; species Oryctolagus cuniculus. Next base: position 23,220,817 of record NC_091433.1, read on the forward strand.
GAGGTCTGCACCCTAATGTTTATTGCAGCTCAATTCACAATAGCCAAGACCTGGAACCAACCTCAATGCCCATCAACGATAGACTGGATAAAGAAATTATGGGATATGTATTCTTTAGAGTACTATACCGCAGTAAGAAACAACGAAATCCAGTCATTTGCAACAAAATGGAGGAATCTGGAACACATCATGCTGAGTGAAGTAAGCCAGTCCCAAAGGGACAAATACCATATGTTCTCCCTGATCGGTGACAACTGACTCAACACCAAAAAGGAAACCTCCTGAAGTGAAATGGACACTATGAGAAATGGTGACTTGATCAGCATAGCCCTGACTGCTAATGGACAACTTAATACATTATCCCTCTTAGTATTTTTTTTTTGTCTGTTCTACTTAATATGACTGGTTTAATTCTGTAATTATCACACAGTTATTCTTAAGTGTTGAAAATTATTTGAAATGTGATCCCTGTTAAACATAAGAGTGGGAATAAGAGAGGGAAGAGATGTATAATTTGGGGCATGCTCGGGCTGACTTGCCCCAATTGGTGGAGTTGGAAACATACCAGGGGATTCCAATTCAATCCCATCAAGGTGGCATGTGTCAAATTTTATTTCAAACAGAGGAATTTCTAGGTTAAGATATGAAATAGACCTTTACTCTTTGGAATGCTTAATGTAATAATGAAGTTATTTTTTAAAAGAGTGTAAAACCAGGGATGGATGTTGTAGTACAGCAGGTTAGGCTGCCACTTGTGTTGCCTGCATCCCATACTGGAGTGATGATTTGAGTCCTTGACACTCTGCTTCCAATCCAGCTCCCTGCTAATGCACCTAGGAAGTAGCAAATGATGGCACATTGGAAATATGGATGGAGTTTCTGGCTTAGGATTCAATCAGGCCCAGACTGGCTGTGGTGGTTAGTTACCAGGGAAGTGAGGCAGTGTGTGTGGAAAATCCCTCTCTGGCTCTCTCTCTCTGTGTCATTCTTTGAAATAAATATGAAATCTTAAAAGTAAGTCCTGAAACCACAAAGACTAAAAGAAAAGGAGAGGTGAAAATGACAACATTCAAAGTATATGTATGTGTTTATTTTGCCAGGAAAAAAAAATCACACTAGACAAATCTAAATGGGAAAGTTATACTTCATACCAAGCTACTGTAATAGGGGAGAGACACTGGACTTAACTCCATTGAAAAAACAGATGGGAGAGACTTAAACACTGGAGTAAGCTAGTAGAAATGCACTGGATGATGTTAGTAGAAGGTCCCTTAACATATATAGGCTATGTGTGTGTGTGTTAACTAGCACTGATCCAAATTAGGTTCTGCCTGCTCAAAAGACATTAACTCTTCCCATGATCACATTTCAAAAGATGGCTCCAAAGTCCTGGAGAAAAAAGATCCCAGATTATAATCTTGACCACAGACTGAGTGAAGATTCACATTTTAAAGGGATTGGTAAAGAACTTATGATGGCAAATATTCTAAAGTAAATGCTCTAAGAGGGAGGTTAGTAGCCTGTAATCAGGAAGAAAACCTGTTTGAAGTTAGGCAACCTACAGGGAAAGTTAAAGCCACTTAGAACAATATGTGTGCATTTGTGTATTTCCATTTTCATAGTAAAATGAGGCAAGGGTATGAAATAAAAGAAGCTGTGGACTAATTCTATGAATAAAAATGGATGTGAAAGTCCCTGATAACTAGTTAACATACTGTTCAGCACTGTATGAAAAAAGGAAGAGAAATATGGCAGAATGGATTCTGCTTTGAAAAAATCATTCTAATAAATTAAGTTTTAGAAGCTATCAATAAGTTGAGATCTTTGGGCATGATTTTTCTTTGCAAAAAACAGGAAGTAGTTTATCTTCTTTACATAGTTTGTAAGTATTAAACATTGTATTTTATTTCCAGGGCATAAGTAGTTATTAACGTTAATTAAAGTATAGGTTAAATCAGTAAAACATATCAGAAAATGAAAAAAAAATCACTGAGTTGTTAGGGAATACAGTATAATAAAAGAATCATGTACAGAATAATGAATCTGTAGAGTAAGAACAATTGTGTTTTCAATAGCAAAGATGTTTGAAAATGTAAAGCATAACAGAAAATGAAGAGCAGTACGTTTTGTATGTTGCATATCATGTTATTTATCTCATGGATGTTAGAGATTCATTAAAGTATTTAAACAAAAAAGATATGTGAGAAGATTCAAATTTTAGAAAGAGCTCTATGGTTGTAGTCTGGATGATGAAGGCAACACAACTGGTGACTTGCACAGTGCAATGCAACATGGGAAGCAATCAGCAGAAACTGTTGAATGAATGAACGAATGCATGATGATTGAGTGGAGGAATAATGAGGCCATTGTGTGGTAGAAGCATATTCATTAAAAAAATGTGAGCCTCAAGGTGCCAGAATCATTGAAAAGGGGTGGAAATACAATCAGGGTCAAGAGCCAGACTCTTGTCCTCAAAACATTCACTTCTGTGATTCTGTCTAGAGACACCACAGCACTGTGTAATGTAGGGAAAGGCATCTTCCACTTGTCAAAGCTCAAATCAAAGCACAGAAGTAGGAGAAATGCTATGGCAAGTCTTAAAAACTACATATTCCAAATGTTTACCTGCCTAAACTTTAATGGTTCTTATGCTTAAACATGAATAAATATTTATGGCCAATTTCCATTTCCTTCTTTTCTTAGGAAAATAATTGTTAGGGGAGCACTGATAGGAGAAAATATATTTAGAATCCAGTGTCATTTATTTCCAAATGAAACTGTTTTTTAGCTTGTTTTCAGCAATTTTGAGTTTTCATTGTGATTTTATTTTCCTAAAAAGTGGGCATGTAAACAGAAGAAAATTTTGAGAAGGTGTTAATGGTATAAAGAAATACCCACATTCTTTTATTTCAAAAATATTTATGTTAGCTATGCCAAGACTTTCATGTAGCCATGTTTCAATGAAGTCCATTATAGGATAAACACAGATGATAACATATTTACATTTTTAAAAAGTAGATACATATTTGTATGCATAGTTAAATAAGGAAATATGGCAGCAGGTTTATTCATTAAAGTTATACACAATTTTATATGTCATGCTATAGAGTCATCCTTGAATATATGAGGTAGAATTTTTTTTTTTTTTTTTTTTTTTTGGCAGACAGAGTTAGACAGTGAGAGTGAGAGAGACAGGTCTTCCTTCTGTTGGTTCACTCTCCTAATGGCTGCTATGGCCGGCGCTGCGCTGATCCAAAGCCAGGAGCCGGGTACTTCCTCCTGGTCTCCCATGCGGGTGCAGGGACCCAAGCACTTGGGCCATCCTCCACTGCCTTCCCAGGCCACAGCAGAGAGCTGGACTGGAAGAGGAGCAACCGGGACTAGTACCCAGCGCCCCAGCCAGAACTAGAACCCGGGGTGCCAGTGCTGCAGGCAGAGGATTAGCCAAGGGAGCCATGGTGCTGGCCGGCAGAATTTAAATATGAGTGCAATATTAAAAGACCAACAAAAGTAAAAATTAGTCTTTCTGTTAGAAAAGTTATAATAAAAGTATCTGTGAGTTATAAAATAATAAAATGGCTTTGTTGAAGGTTACCATGCTAATAAGAGGCAGACTCAGATTTCACTCCTATGCATGTATTGGTTTCTTCTAATTTTTGGAACATCATTTTATTCACACATAAGAAATGACTATTTGCTAGCTTAGAAACTTTTAAAAGGTCCACATGACATACAACTAGTATTGTAAGGCAGGGTTCAGGTACATAGTGATGATTGTACCTTGAAGGTTTACACAGTTTTCAGAAAACTGTGTATGCATAAACATTTTTGCTGATATGTGATTCATTCTATTGCAGTAAATTTTAATTGGAGTCTAATAAAATATCATGATTTTCTTTGGCGCATATTAAATGCTGATGTGAAAATCTGTCATAGATAAGTAAGGAAAGACATATCCTCCCTGCCAAGGGCAGAACTGGAAATCACGACTGGAAGTCACTGAGAGGATGACTTCATCTCAACTTAGGGCATTGTCAAAAACAGAGGTTTTCCTGTAACTGAACTCCTATATAACAAAGAGGTGAGTGAAGAATTTTCAAGCCAGAGTTCTGGCCTTCTTTTCAGAAGGTAAGAGAAACCATTGTTGTTCATGGTGTCTTGGCTTTGTTTTCAAAAGGGGCACAGTGCTAGCACTGGAAAATAGGAGTGTGTTTAGTGTTATAGTCAGTGACTGTCAGCTCACAGCAAGTTTTTTTTTTATTTTATTTTATTTTCCTCATTGCAAAGTTGCAGGATGTGAGTTAGGGCAATTAAGGTGGGGTGGTGACAAGAGTCTGAGAACAAGTCAACTCCATATGAAAGTGGTTAGCCAGAGGGAGAAACTGATATGAAGAATGAGGTAACCAGATACAGACATCTGGATAATGCTGATTGGCAGCTTAATGGATCTTGTCTCCCCCAAATCAGACATTCAGTGTCTGCTTCTATTCTTTTTGACCATGTTACTATACACAAAGTGTCAGTTCTGAGCATGGGGAATCCAGAGAGATAACTGAGGAGGGCATTGAGTACTGACGTTTAGAAATAAATGGAAGCATTTAGCATGGATGTTGTACCATCTATGTCCTAGGAGGAACAGATGACCTGCTTAAATTAAGATGATCAAAGGAGGATTTTATTAAGGAAGTTTTGATAAAGGTATAGGCTTAATGCGAAAAGACCACAGAAATCACACAGTTGCTTGCACTCAATATTATGGTTGTTATCACCCCTACCTACAACCAAAAGTCCAAAGTTTAAAAGAGTCTTTCAGAACATCTCTGAAACCATCTATAGTAGGGCTGCCAAATAAACACACATACGACATTTGGGAAAAATTATAAGAAAAGCATTATTGTTTTTTGGCAATGTGAAATTGACTGATATATCATATTTAAACTTGTTAAATTTGGCAACTTTATCTATAAAGAAGAATAGATATTCTGTGTGTTTTGTTTTGCTTATTTTCAACCCACTGCAAGCAGATACTTTTGCAAAGGACATGAAAAAAATTACTGGAAAGTGAAATATAAAAACAAAATACAAGTTGCATTTTAAAACTTTAATCCCCATAGACCTAAAATGCTTCTGTAATATTATAATGAAAGTTTCCAGATGTTTCCTATCACCAGCATTGGTCTATGGACCACACCCTGAGTAGGAGGAACAGGAAATGGGAAGCCTGGGAGGACTTTGAATCAGTGAAGGAGGTAGAGACACCAGGGAATATGCTGGGAAATTGAGCCCAAGCCTGTCTCTCACCTGTCTCTTCTTCACCTCCTTCAGTCTGCCAGTGTCCAGAAGACAAGAAGATACCTGTTGCATCAAAATGGGTAAGCCTCCTGGGATGGAGAGTGACTTGTGAAAGGATGGAGAATAAGATTTGAATGGAAGACTGAGGTACTTAGCACAGAAGCCCAAAGTTGCTATCTCAAACTGTTATCTGCCTAGTGGAACACACTCACTTGGTTGTTACTGCTATGATTAATGGCTCAGTGAGTCATTATTTGAACAGACAAGCTTTCAAATATCTCTGGTAACACTGAAAGACAAAAAGAAATCAGCCATTATTTTACTCAACATATGGAGCAATATAAGGAATGCGTAATATTTTCTGAGCAGGGAGATAGAAAATGGTATAGTTTTAGAATGCCCAAACTCAAGTTCACTATCAAAACAAACAATGCTACAGTATTTGAATTCTCCACCAGTGTGATAGAGAAAAACTAGTAATGCACTTTAGTGTTGAAAGTGTATGACCAATCAGTGATTTAATCCATACTAATGCATAATTGTGTAGTTACTATATCAGTGTCATTCAAAAATGAATTATGTTTTATCAGTGATATATTAGAGATGGAAGTTAAGGGACGCCATCATTTGCAATTCTTCTTTATTCCATGAGATATTATGGGTCAGTATGCATTTGCCAAGTTTCAGAAAGAGGAATCAAGGCTGAAATCAGCCCATGGACTTATTGTATTGTTTCAATTGTAATTAATCATCAATTAAACATTTAAAATGCATGTGTATTTATAACAGTGAACCCATCTACCAGCAAAGCAACAATCACCAGGGGCTGAACACCAGCTGCTCCCATTAAGGTCCAGCTTCCTCACACCTGACTTGTTTTAATAATGGATGTTATTTTTCCTGGACATTTCTGGCATGATTCTTGAAACTGAGCAAAACAGAACACTCTGTGTGTATCTGACTGTATTTAATATGATGTTTCACTAGCATGAAATAGTAAAATGGTATCTGCAAAAAGTATCTAAAGGATGATTGTATTCATGTATGGTGATTTGGGGAATAATCATCTGGTGCAGTGGTTAACACACAGCTTGGAACTCCTACATTCCATTTGAAGTGCCTGGATTCAAGTCTCTGCTCTGCTTTGAATCCAGCTTCTTGCTCATCATACATTCTGGGAGACAGCTATAATGGCTCGAGTACTTCTGACCCTGGGTTAGCTGGATTGAGTTCTTAGCTCCTGGGTTCAAACTGGCCCAGCCTGGGCTGTTGCAGGCATTTGAGCAGTGAACCACCTGATATGAAATTCCTGTATCTTTATATCTCTCCTTGCAAACTAATAAAAAGTTAAAATTAAATATGTAATTGTTCCTAAACTACACTGGTAAATTAATTGAGAAACTTGATAAAACTATAAATTCTGATCCAGTAGGTTCAGTATAGAAAGCTAGCATATATTGCTATAGTGTTTTGTAGTTATTTGGATGCAAGTGTCCTGAACTATTGTATGATCACAAGATACTCAAAAACTCGTGGTATGAAAAGCTCGACTTTTACTTTGTTGATGAGTAAAACTTTCACCATAGAGAAATTCGTTTTCCCTATCAAAATGCTTAGTCACTTTCCCAAAGCCCAGCTCTTTGACATTTGCATTTGGGCATTCATTGTGAACATGTCTGAGTCTAAAATCTTTGACCTGCCTCTATCAAAATACACAGCACAACACAACACTGGTTCTTCTGTGTCCTGCCTTTCATTGACTGGAAGCAGTAGCCCTCATTTGCCTAAGAGAAACTCACTGAGGTTATGTTCCTTGGAATCCTTTGCCTAAATCCAAATGTTTTACTAGTAATTAACTTCTCCATGATCTTATGTAGGCCCTACTAAATGAATATTTTCAAGATGAAAATCATAATAAGAAAAATCTATCATATTTAACCTTTCAACTATTCTTAATTGTAAATAGGATAAAATCAAACTCCTTATTTACTACTTAGATTTAATTTCAAAACCATTTTTCAATCTCTCCCTGTGATGTACTGGTGTGTCATTATATACTTAATAGTTTACCTTAGGGGCTGGCGCTGTGGCTTACTTGGTTAGTCCTCCACCTGCAGTGCTAGCATCCCATGTGGGCACCGGGTTGTAGTCCAAGTTGCTCCTCTTCCAGTCCAACTCTCTACTGGGGCCTGGGAGGGCAGTGGAGGATGGCCCAGGTGCTTGGGCCCCTGCACCTGCATGGGAGGCCAGGAGGAAGCAGCTGCCTCCTGGCTTCAGATTGGCATAGCTCCAGCCATAGCAGTCATTTGGAGGGTAAACGAAGGGAAGGAAGACCTTTCTCTCTGTCTCTCTCTCACTGTCTAACTCTGTCAAATAAATTAAAAAATGGTTTACCAAAAATCAACATCATTTTAAATCTAAATATTTCTTTTGGCCTCACAATAACCATTAAAAACTTCAAAATAGCAATTGGCTAGTTTTTTCTTGCTATGTTAAAATAAGTATATATTTTAAATACTATGCTGGATTTATCTTAAAATTACCTTGAATATATGTGACAAATGTCTGAAATCTTGAGAATATTAGATTGCTTCAGATTTTTTTTTTCTTTTGCCCCTCTATGTCCATATCACTATTTCTTCTGGCCCTAGTGATACTCCCACAATTTCTTTATTTTCTTTCTTTATTTTTTTTAATTTATTTTTTGACAGGCAGAGTGGACAGTGAGAGAGAGAGACAGAGAGAAAGGTCTTCCTTTGCCGTTGGTTCACCCTCCAATGGCCGCCGCAGCCAGTGCGCTGCAGCTGGCGCACCGCGCTGATCCAATGGCAGGAGCCAGGTGCTTCTCCTGGGCTCCCATGGGGTGCAGGGCCCAAGCACTTGGGCCATCCTCCACTGCACTCCCTGGCCACAGCAGAGAGCTGACCTGGAAGAGGGGCAACCGGGACAGAATCCAGCGCCCCGACCGGGACTAGAACCCGGTGTGCCGGCTCCGCAATGTGGAGGATTAGCCTAGTGAGCCATGGCGCCGGCCCATAATTTCTTTATGAAGCTAGATTTTGTACCCAAATCCTAAGCTTGGGATATCACTCCTGACCAGATGCTCATTCTCCTAGGCATGCTTCAAGATCCAGCTTGTAGATTGCTTTCTGTGTGCCTTCCTTCTTGACTCTACTCAAGTGAAGACAGTAGATTTGACTTTTAGGATTGCGTTTCCCACTTTAACATCAGTCCTTCTGTAAAGCAATAATGATATCTTGAACAAAGTTTTGAGGCAGATTTTGTCTACCTACCTCTAAAGGCACAACAAAAATACAGTCAAGGATTTGTATCTGCAGTGAAAATGTGACAGATTATTTCTTGCTCTGTAAATTACTGGCTGTGTGACATGAAGGAGTTACTTGACTTCTCAGACACTTCTCAGTTTTATTATTTGCAACTTATTTCACCAATTATGTGAGTTAATGCATGTAATGAGTTTACCACAGTATCTAGTTTACCTAGACTTAGTAACTAGTTCACAAAAATTCATCAATAACAGATAGTAACACCAATGCTGGCAATAATCATTAGTACCAATTTATAACACTATATCTAGAAACTATATATTTGTATATTTCTTACAATATTCAAAAATTATGTAACCACCTAGAGTTTAGTGTTTATTTAAAGAACAAAATGGTGGTTCTGCTCTTTTTACATTTAGATGGGTGAGACACAATATTCAGTAGTCTTTATTTAATATTCATACGTATGTATGTACATTTTATGAAAAATAATGTTTGAACTTGCAACACAAGAACATATACAAGTGTATCTTTAGTTCCCTGAAGAAAGTTGAGAAAATTCATTGAATTAATTTAATTTCTACATGGTATGAATATTTAGTGATTCTATTATTTCAATTTCAAATAAAGACACTAATTTCTAAAGACACATAAAGGCACAAGCACACCCTATAGATGATCTTAGTCTAATTTTTAAAGAATATTACGATAATGACTCTGAGTAGAGGTTGCAAGTTACTTCGATTAATGAAATATCTCTACTTCAATGATTCATACTTGTTGCTTAGATACAATGCTTCATGATTCATACTTGTTGCTTAGATACAATGCTTCATGCCCCTGTGAATCCATTTCAACCTCAGTTTATTTCCTTATTTGTTTTTTCACTTAAATATAAGGGAAATTAAGTATGATCATATCGAGTTCTGTGCTTTTCTTTCCTGCTTGACATCTATACCACTCAACCACAGGCAATGCCATGGCTGAGAAAGGACTGCTAAGATCAATCCCATTCACAATAGCTACAAAAACAATTAAATACCTTGGAATAAACTTAACCAACGACGTTAAAGATCTCTATGATGAGAATTACAAAACCTTAAAGAAAGAAATAGAAGAGGATACCAGAAAATGGAAAAATCTTCCATGATCATGGATTGGAAGAATCAACATCATCAAAATGTCCATTCTCCCAAAAGCAATTTATCGATTCAATGCAATCCCAATCAAGATACCAAAGACATTCTTCTCAGATCTAGAAAAAATGATGCTGAAATTCATATGGAGAGGCAGGAGACCTCGAAAAGCTAAAACAATGTTGTACAAGAAAAACAAAGCCGGAGGCATCACAATACCAGATTTCAGGATATACTACAGGGCAGTTGTAACCAAAACAGCATGGTACTGGTACAAAAACAGATGGATAGACCAATGGAACAGAATAGAAACACCAGAAATCAACCCAAACATCTACAGCCAACTTATATTTGATCAAGGATCTAAAACCAATTCCTGGAGCAAGGACAGTCTATTCAATAAATGGTGCTGGGAAAACTGGATTTCCACATGCAGGAGCATGAAGCAAGACCCCTACCTTTCACCTTACACAAAAATCAATGATCTTAATATCCTAATAACCCCATGTTTGCTCTGCAGTTGCCCTGTCACTCTGTACTAATGAAGGTAAATTATAATAATAACAAATAAACACCAATTGTCCTTGAGTGACATCAGTACATATTTTATTTTAAAGCAGGCTTTTTAGAACCAATAATGTAAACTTAATGCTTGATTTAAAAAAAAACCTAGAAAAACAAGAACATTTATTTTGACTTTTAATAAACTTATGAAGCTACATTAATGGAAGGTCCAGATCATACAATGTCTGCTATTATGGATTTGTATCATCTTGGGGATAACTATATAATGATAGCAATAACTCAATGAAAACAAAATGTAGTTCTTCAACCTACTTATACTGCTACTCTCTCTTAATGTGAGGTACATTTAGGAATAAAGATCTGCACCATATAATGAGTTTATATTATTAAAAATTAAGATTATTTTAACTGAAAATTTTAAAGACTTTGATTTATAAAACACCAGGATTAAACTACAAAAATAGGGCTTCAAAGTATGCATTGAAAAATTTGATAGCTTTCTGTTGGATCCAAAGTAAAGATTTTATCTCTAGGAAGGTGTGTTTTATGAGCAATATCCTTAATCTGCTTACTTGATCATCTTTCTCTGAATATGGGATATATTTTCTCATCATTATCTTTAATTTTGGAGAATTTGTGCAGTGGGCTAGTAATGAAAATGCATACAATTCTTGATCCATATCATATAAATTGAATGATGTTATAAGGACTGCTATATTTGCATTAAAGTTAACATTTACATATCTGTTTTGTCAACACAATCATAACTTACAGATTGAACAACTAGGGAATTCAAGGTCAGAATTTACAAGATACATTCATCAAAGTTGCTGTTACATTTTATGTTGCTTTACAGCAGTGTAAACCATTTGCTCAGCTTACAAAAAATAATATTAGATATGAAAAAAATGTAACAGCAGACACCACAGAAATAAAAAGAATCAGCATAAATTACTACAAATACCTGTTTGCCAACAATAACCAATAACCAATAACCAATACAGACGTTGAATCAGTAATAAAGAGCCTGCCAACAAAGAAAAGCTCAAGACTGCATAGCTTCACAACTTAATTCTACCAGACATTTAAAGAAGAAATAACTCCAATTCTTTTCAAGCTATTGAAAAAAAATTGAAAGGGAGGGAATCCTCCAAAGTTCCTTCTAGGAAACTCATAACCTTAATTCCTAAAACTGAAAAAGATACAAGAGAGAAAGAGAACTATAGACCACTTACCCTGATGAACCTAGATGTAAAAATCCTCAATAAAATACTAGTCAATCAAATCCAACAACACATCAGGAATATCATTCACCCAGATCAGTGGAATTTATCCCAGGTATTCAGGGATGGTTCAACATCCACAAATCAATATGATGCATCACATTAAGAAACTGAAGAACAAAAACCATGTGTTTATCTCAACAGATGTAGAGAAAGCAATTAATAAAATACAACATCCTTTCATGATGAACACTGAGCAAATTGGTATAGAAGGAACATTCCTCAGCATGATCAAGACAATTTATGACAAACCCATGGCCAGTGTCCTATTGAATGGGGAAAAGTTGGAAGCATTGCCACTGAAATCCAGAAACAGATAAGGATGCCCACTCTCACCACTGCTATTCAATATGATCCTGGAAGTGTTACCAGAGCTGTTAGGCAAGAAAAAGAAATCAAAGGAATACAAATTGGGAGGAAGAAAATAAACTATCCATATTTTGAGTTGATATGATTCTATATATTGAGTATACAAAATACTACAGTAAGAGACCATTGGAACTCATAGAAGAGTTTGATAAATTGGCAGGATATGAAACCAGTAGCCTTTGTATACACAGACAAAGCAATGGCTGAGAAATAACTTCTTTTTTAAAAAAAAATATTTATTTGACAAGTAGAGTTACAGACAGTGAGAAAGAGAGGCAAAGAGAGAGGTCTTCTATTTGCTGGTTCACTCCCCAAAATAGTCATAACGGCCAGATCTGCACCGATCTGAAGCCAGGAGCCAGGTGCTTCTTCCTGGTCTCCCACGGGGGTCCAGGGGCCCAAGGACTTGGGCCATCTTCTACTGCTTTCCCAGACCATAGACGAGAACTGGACTGGAAGAGGAGCAGCTGGGACTAGAACTGGCACCCATATGGGAGGCTAGTGCCACAGGCGGAGGAATAACCCAGTGTGCCATGGTGCTGGCCCTGAAAAAGAACTTCTAAGATCAATCCCAGTCATAAAAACTTCAAATAAAATAAAATATCTTGGAATAAATTTAAGGAAGGATGTTAAAGATCTCTATGATGAGAATTACAAAACATTAAAGAAAAAAATAGATGAAGACACAAGAAAACAGAAAAATATTTCATGTTAATGGATTGGAAAACTCAACATCATCAAAATGTCCATACTACTGAAAGCAATTTAGAGATTCAATGTGATTCCAATCAAAACCAACAAATACCAACAAAATTTTTTGCAGATATGGAGAAAAGGGTGCTAAAATTCATATGGAAATACTTGAGACCCCAAAAAGCTAAATTAATATTAAACAACAAAACAAAGCCAGAGGTATCACAATACCTGATTTCAAGGCAGTTATAATCAAAACAGCCTGGTACTGGCACAAAAGCAGATAGATAGACTAATGGAACAGAATAGAATCACCAGAAATCAACACATGTATCTTTAAGCAACTTTGACAAAAGGAGTTAAAATCAATCCCTGGGTCAAAGAATGTCTCTTTAACAAATGGTGCTGCCAGGAAAACTGGATTTCCACATGCAGAAGTATGAAGCAAGAACCCTACTTTACACCCTACACAAAAATCCACTCAAAACTGATAGCAGACTTAAATCTACAAACTGATACTTTCAAATTATTAGAGAACATCAGAGAAACACTGCAGGACAATGCATAGGCACAGAGTTCTTGAAAAAGACCCCAGAGGCACAGGCAATCAATTCCAAATTTGACAAATGAGATTACATCAAATTGAGAAGCTTTTGTATTGCAAAAGAAACACTCAGCAAAGAGAAGAAGCGACCAACAGAATGGAAGAAAGTATATGCAAGCTATGCGACTGATAAAGGATTAATAATCTAAATATTTAAAAAGGTCAAGAAACTCAAGAAACAACAACAAAACAAACAATCCAGTTAAGAAATTGGCAAGGGACTGAAACAGGCATTTTTCAAGAGGAAATCCAAATGGCCAACAGACACATGAAAAAATGCTCAGGATCACTAGCCATCAGGGAAATGCAAATCAAGACCACAATGAGTTTTCACCTCACCCCATTAGAATGGCTTTCATACAGAAATCAATAAACAACAAATTCTGGTGAAGATATGGCAAAAAAAAAGTGCCCTAATCTATTGTTAGTGGGAATGTAAATTAGTGTAACCACTGTGGAAGACAGTATTGAGCTATCTCAGAAATCTGAATTTCTACCTAACATGTGACCAGCCATGCCACTCCTGGGTATTTACCCAAAGAAAACAAAATCAGGATATGAAACAGTTATCTGTACCCCCATGTTTATTGCAGCTCAATGCACAATAGCTAAGATACAGAATCAACCCAAATGCCAGTCAACTGAAGACTGAATAAAGCCTGTACACTACTGGAATACTACAGAGTGGAAAAAGAAAAAAAAAAATGAAATCCTGTCTTTTGCAACACAATGGATGAAACTGGACAACATCATACTTAGTGAAATAAGCCAATCCCAAAAGGACAAATACCATACGTTCTCCCTGATCTGTGATAACTAACAGAGCACCTAAAAGATAATCTATAGAAGTGAAATTAACAATTTGAATTGCAAAGAAAAATGGCACTAGCCAATTGGAAACCTATTTATTCTTCAACTCCAATTTTGTTTTCTTTAAATTTAGAAGTGACTTACTGATTACTATTTTAAACAAACCCTCACCCTTTTCCCCTGTAAATGTTTACCATCTACTTGCTCTGAATCCTTCCAAGGAGATTGCTCCAGCGTATTATCTCTAGGTCCTTGCTTTGCTCCTTTTAGCAAAAAATGCAAAACACAATTCCATCATGCATCTTAAGGGCTCCAATCATCAAAAATAGGAACAAATCTTCGGAGTAGCCAATTAAGTTGAATAAAAAAATCCACAAGAATGCGGGTTGGTTGGGGCAGGAATCCAATCCTATATTCCTGATAATCTGATCCAGCTCCAAGAATCCTTGTAATCCATCCTCCCTATCCTATCCACATTATGATTTGAATCCAGTGATCCAGCTCCAAGGATTGGGATCCAATGAGCCTTCTTCAATCCAAACTTTTATAACCAGCAAAACCAAAAAGGAGGAGGTGAAATGTTAGATACTGTAATTAAAAAAGGTCTCTGGGGAATGAAGGGTTATGTCTGTCATCAGTTTAAAATATGTATATCAATAACTATCAAATTCCCCAAGACAAGTTTCTGAATGGAGTTCAGATGAATTTTAGAAACTTAACCATCATAGAGACTAATTGGAAGAAGCATTTTATATTTACAGTTCAAATGATAATGCCAACACTTGTTACTTTACAGCACATTACAGGTTTTGTGGTTGCAAAAAGAGTCATATAGTTGAAAATTTACTGGTATTGCAACCCATCTAAGTCTAAACTAAATCTAATGCTCCTATCTGCAATGCAATTTGTAAATTTGTAATTTAAAGGTCATATCATCTTTCCGAACAAATTGCACGATACCAGTGCCATCTGGGTAAACATCAGCATAACATACATCACCTGCCTCATGCATGTGATCCTTTAAATCCTGCCAGCTTCCACTGGGAGGAAGTCCAGAGACAGCCACTCTGTTTTCACACCCCCTGGATGGGGCGCTCCACCACCCCCATACCCACCCCTGCCGCCATCTGGACCAGTAGCACCAACAGATGATATCCATTGTAATCCTAGCTGTCCCGACCCTACACGGCATCTTCCACACCTCACAGGTCCTCAAACTCAATGAAGACCAAGGGCGGTGTGGGGAATCCTACAGGAATCTCAAAAAGAGTCACGGATCACTGCTTACCTGAAAAGGAGGTGAACTGTGGAAACTGCACAGTAAAACATTGAGTTAAGAAGTTACCACTAGCCACAAAATAAAAATAAAGTGGAGTTATTCATAATAAGTCAGGATCTGAGGCAATGCCTAACAGCCGTGAGGGAGACGCTCCTAATCACACCAAGCAGACATCTCTGGTCAGTCAGATAACAGTGTGCTATGAACAATACCCTCCTACCCACGCTGACTGGACTGTTCAAACATAAGTAAGGCGGGAACAGTATTGACTAGACTGTTCAACTGCAAGCAAGGAGGAAACAGCATTGATTGGACAACAAGTTGGAGGATGGCAACCTGGAGGACTGCCAGAAAATGAGGATAAAAAGGGGAGCCCTTGCACCACTCTCCATCCTCTCGGGAATCATGGGCCGTTGTGTGTGGATCCTGGGATTTCCTTGCACTTGGAGCTAAAGAGCCAGCTCACTAGCCCCCTTGCTAAGTGACAAAAGGTGATTACAGGGTCAAAGCTCCAGCTGAGATGTCGCCTCACTGCCTTGCCTTGCCTGGACCCCTTATCAGCTTGCTGTCAGACCTGACCACAAAGCCAGACCAGGCCTCTCAGCAGGGGACCTCTCCAACTTCTCACCGCCTTGCCACCCACCTGGGAACATTGAGCCTACTGCCCGGAGTGACAGCCTCTCCACAACTTCCTGCCTGTAAGTGACTGATCTGAGATTCATCTCTGCCAAGATATGGAGCTCTAGATCTTGAACACTGACACTCTTTTTTGTGACCTTGACATAGCCATGTAAACACAGTTTTTACAAATAATGTTAGTCATGTGTAATATAATATATCTATGCTTTGGCCCTATGTTTTGACCCTATGCAAGGTATCTGCAAATAATGCTGGAGACCTTGATGTACATATACTATTATAATTAGATAGCTCTCAAAATTACTCTAACACTGTATACTGTGACCTGTGGATTAATGAATAAATTCAAGTAGTATTATTGATATTTATATTAATGGTATTGATTCCAGTAGTCCTCTAGTCATTAAGGAAATAGTGTGACTCTGATAGTTAAGTGTTATTATAGTAAGTAAGTTAAGTAGAAGATAAGTAGTTATGTTAAGCTAAGTAGTTACGTTAAGCTAAGTAGCTAAGTTAAGTAGTTAAGTCATGATTAAGTAGTTGTGTTAAGTTTATTGATAAGTGTATTAAATAGTATTGATAAGTATATTGATACTGATAAGTGTATTGCCCTCAGTGAGCTCGCTGATGAGTAGTGTGATATAAAAAAAAAAAAAAAAAAAAACAACAACAAACAAACAAAAAAAAAAAAACAAAAAAAACCTGGTGTGTAAGCTATAAAATCTCTCATTGGAAAGACAGTCTTGTGTCCCTGTGTTCTTTTCTTCCCTCTGCTCTGACATGTTGCTTTTAGTCCGCGTCGAGCTACGTGATAGCAGGCGCTCGCGACAAGCTCTCCCCCATGGCGATTCTTGAAGTCGATGTCGCGGATGGCGCTGTATTTGTAAAACACATCCTCACTGTGCTTGGTTTGGATGTCTGGAGGTAAGTTACCCACGTAGATAGGACAGTTCTCGTTCCCCGCTGGGCCACAAATCACACCACCTCCCAACAGGGCCATGGTAAAAAGCCGAAATGCAATGATTTTGAACAACCCATGTCTTAATTATTGAGGAACAGTTTTTATCATACAACTTGTTGAACCCTTTACTTACTATAAAGTTAACCATATGTGTATAAAGTTAACTGAAAATAGATTTAATAAAAAATAATGGGAATAGGAGAGGGAGGAGGAAGAGATGTGAGAGTGGATGGGATGGTGGGCATGGTGGGAAGAATCACTGTACTCCTAATGTTGTATTTATGAAATGCATGAAGTTTGTATTCCTTAAATAAAAGTTTTCTAAGATGAGAAAGATAATAGAAAAGGAAAAATATTATATAGTTTACTTATATTAAGTGTCCTCTTGGAATCCATGGATGAAATTGAAGCTTCTTTGTCCACAAAGGGATTTTGAGATGTTATTGTGCAGACATTCTTCAGATTAGATTGTGAAAACCTACAGACTGGATGATATCAATGAAGTTGTTTGCATTGATCTTAGTGAGAGCCATCCTGACAGAATTTAAGGTCTGGAATTCTGACTACAGAATGCTTAATAAATGACAGGAAGAGAAGACTTTGGGAAGCTAAAAAACAACATTCATTTTGAGCAGATGAAAAAGTTATAGAGTAACCTGATAAAAATTTGTGGACTCCTGAGGGCAGACTTGAATGTCAGCTTGGAAATGGGCATATTTAATATTTAATAGTCACAACACCAGTTTTCCACACCGAATACATCAATTTTCTGATATGATGGCTTGGTTGGTTACTGCATACTGTAGTTTCATGTATCATACATAGAATTTAAAATTCACACTGGTTAAAGTTATATGAGAATTGTAGTAATTACCAACCTGTTTTATAACAGCACACTTTTTAGATTTTTTTTTTACTTATGCATTTATTTGAAAGATGGAGTAACAGAGAAGGAGGCAGAGACAGACAGAGAGATATTGCATCTGTTGGTTTACTCCACACATGGCTACAAAAGCCAGTGCTAGGCCAGGTTGATGTCTATGACCAGCAGCTTCATCCAGGTCTTCAACACGGGTAGCAGTAATCCAGGTTCTTGAGCTATCATTCACTGCTTCCCAGGTGCATTGACAAGGAGCTGGATAAGAAGCAGATTAACCAGGACTCGAGTCCATGGTCCTATAAGAGATGCAGGTGTCCCCAGTGCAAGCTTAACTCTGTGTGCAATGGTACCTGCCATTTTGAGAAACTTGCTAAGTATATAGCCCTAAATAAATGTTCCAACCTTGAATTATGCTCTTCTCTATATATAAGATGCTTCTTTCTGAATCTTCCTTTTATCATCCTGTTCCCAATGAACCTCGGCTGTCTGCTATGACCACTGATTCCTTCTCAAGACCTCTTAAATGCAGGCCGTTCTTTTCTCATTTCCAGTCATGCAAGGTTGATATACACATGGTCCTCAGTTCAAATTCAAGTACTTTTTCTTTCAAAACCTCAGTTATTATGAAATGTACGCAATCAAACTTTTTCATTAATTCCTCTTTGTTGCTGTCACATCTGAGGCACCCTATCATTTTTCACCATCACTTGTTGTCTTCCTTCTCACTCTTTTGCCTATTATAAATATCGACTGAATCCAGGGAAATGATGCACCGAGCATTTTGATGCTCCAATTCTTTTTTTATTTTTAGCTCTGAGAATATTTTGCTTTTTCTACCTGAACCACCATTCTGTGTCTAAGCATTAGACCATCATAGCAAACAAACAAACAAACAAACAAAAACTCCTTTTTAGACATCATCTGTTTATCATCTCCAGATTACTAACTATATCTTTCATTCACCAAGAATTTTGTGCATTGTCAATATTTCTAGTTAACTTTCTTTGTAATTTTAATTATGTTTTAGCCAGTGAAGTGATCAATCCAATCAATCTATAAATACGTATTAATTTTATCCACCCACTGGCAAATAATAAAGAAAAAAATTAAAAATAGAGTTCTTTGATTTTCATATTCCATCCAAAAACTGCCTGATTTTTCTGGTCTGCATTGAAGTACAACAGAGTGCAATGTCTGATATCCAAAACTAAATATACTACAGAGTGCCCCAAAAGTAAATGCTAGAAAGTTAGTGTAACTAGAATATTCTTTCCAAATAAATAATATTTGGTTTTATAGTTGTAAATTAAAACAATATTAAGCAGATTAATAGAAAATGTAACTAACATAAGATTATCTAATATTTTTCACCTGTTTTGGGTTTCAAATAGTCTGAGCTCATTCACTTTTTTCTGCATGATCATTTTGATGCTTCTTTATTCTTACTCTATGTGCATATTTGACTCTATAACTGTGCTGTATTGATGTGAATTAAGGTTATCAGAATCAGTGATTTTTTTAAGATTTTATTTATTGATTTGAAAGGTAGAGTTACAGACAGAGAGAGGGAGAGACAGAGAAAGGTCTTCCATCCGCTGGTTAACTCCCCAAATGGCCCTAATGACCAGAGCTTGGCTGATCCGAAAACAGGAGCCAGGAGCTTCTTCCAGGTCTCCCACATGGGTGCAGGGACGCAAGAAGTTGGGCCATCTTCTACTGTTTTCCTAGGTCATAGCAGAGAGCTGGATCAGAAAAGGAGCAACCAGGACAGGAACCCACGCTTAAAGGGGATTACAGTGCCTCAGGCAGAGGCTTAGCCTACTATGTCACAGTGTAGGTTCCAGGGATTAATTTTGTTTTCCTTGTATCTTACCTTTCAGTAACTATAGCATGATAGAGTAGATCCTCTTTCTTTTTAATGCATAATATTCTTTGTCTCAGGAAAATGATACTTTAAAAATCCTCCCTAATCTTATTCTCTACTCTTATCAATCTTTTTTTTAAAGATTTATTTATTTATTTGAAAGGCAGAGTTACACATAGAGTGAAGAAGAGGCAAAGAGCGAGAAAGAGAGAGAGAGAGAGAGAGAGAGAGAGAGAGAGTCTGCCATCCGCTGTTTCACTCCCCAGATGGCTGCAATGGCCAGAGCTACATTGATCTGAAGCCAGGAGCCAGGAGCCAGGGGCTTCTGCCAGGTCTCCCAAGTGGCTGTAGGGGCCCAAGGACTTAGGCCATCTTCTGCTGCTATCCCAGGCCATAGCAGAGAGCTGGATCGGAAGTGGAGATGCTGGGACTAGAACTGGTGCCCATGTGGGACGCCTGCCAGGGCGTTAACCTGCTGCGCCACAGTGCTGGCCCTTCTTATCAATCTTAATTATAGACTTCACACTTTTAAGGATACTGGAGTACCCCAGGATCTTATTCTGACACACTTCTGTTTTCACTCTATTCTCTTTTTCCATGGGATGCCTTCCTTATCTATGCATTTGATTATCAATTATGTACTGATCTATCCCACTTTTCCACTTTAATTTAGAGATCTTCTGCTTTGTTCTTGTTAATACAGACACATCCTATTTCTCTAAAAAGTGTTCTTATCTTCTTGTAAGTTAACAAAATTGTTCATTTATATGTCAAAAATCTAAGAATGATCTTTAATTTCTATCTTTTCTTTACACACCACAGTTAATCTATCAGTAAAACTTTTGACTGTATTGCTAAAATATATTTTGAAAATGATTAATTTTCATAAATTTCTCAACAACTCAAATCCTAACCCTCATCAGATCTCACTAGGATGACGGAACACTCTTAACTTCTCTCACAATGTTCTACCACACCTCTACTACCAAGCAGCCAGTCTGATTATTCCCAGGTACAAGTTGGATGATGTTCAGCTCTTTCATGATTTATTGAGATGTTAACAATGTAATTGAAAATCCTGGGAAGTCCTGCCACATCTGTACTCTGCTGATTTGGTCCATCTCTTTGCAATTTTTCCTTTACTAATTATGCTTTTGTATTTTTTAACCTCAAATATTCCAAATTTATTTCTGTATTAGATTGTCACCCTTATTAGTCCTTAAGTTTTAAATGTTCTTTATTTGGACATATGAGTGCTACTATTAGAGGCCGTCCAGTGGGGCTGGGGTAGGTAGAATGTCCTTCACAGGCAGGCTGGAAAACTTTTTCCCAGAACTGTGAGCATCTCCCCCACTTCAGTTCCTTGTGCTGCATGTGAGACCTTGCAGTTCTAAATCACATCTTCAAGTTAGTTGCAGTTTTCCATCCAGAGCTAGTAGAGGAGGGGGCTGAGCTCCTAAGGAGAATCAGGCTGTCTCCAGGAGATTCCAGCTATCTTCATGTGCCCCCAGCCAATCAACATACCATATGTGAAACCCCTGTCCAATGGATACCCCTACAGAATGACCCAATGAACAGATAGTAATGCCTTAAACGTCCGGGGCAGTTACTTAAAGCGTATGTCCCATTTGGGCACTCTACCTGGTCTCTTCTGGGATCAGATGCTTTTCTGTAGCTTGTAAGTCAAATAAAACTTTCTGCTTCTTTACAAATTGTTTCCTGGCTTTTAATTTCTATATTGAACTGGGGAAAAGAACCCACAAAACTCACTCTGGCAACCACCCTTCCCTCTGCAACCAGTAGCCCTATTTTCTCATCGGATTTTTGTCTAAAGTGTTACTTTTTCAGAGTCTTCCCTAAAGACTAGAGAGGGTATCATCTGTACTTCTCTAAGGTTTCTGTTCATTGTCTTCCTCTCTAGTATTTTGCTCCCCAAGATCAGGTATCTGTCTCTCCTTAATCCAATGATAATCCCATGGTTTACTTGAATTCTCCTTCTTTGTACATCAGGGAATATGTATCCAGGGCATAAGCAAGCGTCATTACTGGAATTAGTATGCTCAGTAACCACCTTTCTTTCACCTTTCAGGGAGCAGATCTGTGCTCTGCCAGTCAGTACCTCTAAGTTTGTGTGTTTCAGCTTTGCCCAGTTTTCTCTTTGTTTAAAGCTCCAGGGCAAATGTAGTTTTTACTACTCTATCAGGCTTGGAATCAGAACATTCTAAGTATTTTTATAGACACGTGTTTCCTTAAGGACCTGATATATCACTAATAGACTAATCAGTGAATTTCTATGACAGGACCTTAGTGATAGTTGGATATTTTGGTACATATTAATCATTCCATATTATTGTTTTGGTTTAATATTTTATATTGTTATTGTATTTGTTTTACATTGTGTTCTTATTCTCCCATATTTGTGTGTGATGAAAAGGGAATTGAGATCTTGTTAAACAACAAATTAATGAGGAATAAACAACTGCTAATTAAATGATTTGTTAATTTTACTGTCAGACAGATGGAAAGACTTGGCTTAAACAGTGGTTTTCCATCCTTTTTTGCTTCTTATTTTCCTCACACATTTCCTGTTAATAAAGAAATTATCAAGTGTTATTTCCTTAAGAGCATATACAGGAAGTGAAAAAATACCATGATTATCATAGGTAGAAATCCACCTATAAATAAGGCAACTTATGGGATTTCTGGTGAAAATTATTTTTGCAACGTATGTGTACATAAATCATTATATATGGCATTTTGCATTCATTCAAAATGATTGGAAAATATGAGCTGCCTGTGTACAGGTTTATATACAATGGGGATGATTATTTAAGAATTATTTATTTATTTAAAATGCAGATTTAGAGATAGATGGGGAGAGAGTGAGGGAGAAGGGGGCAGAGAGAAAGGCAGAGAGAGAGAGAGAGAGAGAGCTTCCATCTGCTCCAATGTCTGGGTGGGGCCGGGTGTGGTCCTAACCAGGAGTCTGGAGCTCTATCCAAGTATCCATGTGAGAGGCAGGGACCCAAGTACTTGGATCATCGTCCACTGTTTTCCTAGGTATATTAGCAGGGAGCTGGATCAGAAGTGGAATCACCAGGACATGAATAGGCACCCATATGGACGCCAATATTACAGGCAGCAATTTAGCCAGCTGTACAATGCTGGCCCTCAAGCTGGACTCCTTAAAGAGTAATGCCATATTAGGCATTTAATTTTGGTACTAGTCACACCCAACTTAGAAAACTGAAGGTGGTAGTAGCCAGATCAGCCTTGGAAAGTTGGGATCTATGATGTACCCGTGAGTAGCTTCTGTCTTTGACATTGTCACCATTTTCTTTATGCACCCATGTATTTTTTCTGCATTGACTAATGTAAAACAATGAAGATCATAGGCAATTAATTATTTAATACCTCTTCCATGGAGAACACCTGGTGGTATGTATTAATGTGTGAAACTAAATGACTATGCCTTGGGAGGGTGTTTGACCTAGCACTTGAGTTGCTAGATAAGACACCCATGTTTGCTCCAAGACGTCATGGAATCGCTGGGTCAAAATTCTTGCCACATTCCCAAATCTGGATTCCTGCTAATGCAGTCCCTAAGAGGCAGCAGGTGACGACTCAAGTAATTGGGTTCTGTCACCAAAAAGTCCTCCTTTGCTTCCAGAAGGAGTTTCCAGCTCCCTGCTTCCACCTGTGGCTGCTCATAACATTGCAGATATTTGGGGAGTCAATCAGTGGAAGGGAGTGCTCTCTATGTCCATCTTGCTCCCTCTCTCTCTCTGTTCTCAAACAATAAAACAAAACAAAACAAAAATCATCACAGTTGTGTTTACTCTCATTGTGTCCAGTCATATTCCTCTATTGCTGTAACTCATTTTCCCTAATTTTGCAATCGTTATCTCAAATTTGATCAGCAAATAAGGAAATTCACCACTGTGCATGAGCTAAATATAATATCCTCAAACATCTTCTGTTTTCACACACTATGAAAGCTCAGGTGCACTGCCTGAAGCTCTAGTCATTGAGAACATTTTCTCTTATGACTTTGTTTAAAGGCCACTGCTGTAGTGCAGCTACAATCCAGCTTTATTTCACTTTTCATACCCCCTGGAAAATAAATGCTAGGAACCAATCTCCTTTAACTATTTGTACAGATTTCCTGCAGAGTTACAGCCTTGAGCTGAGAAGAACAGTAATGGGTACCAGAGCAGTGAGGGATACCTACTCATGCAGCTTGTTCATACATGATCCTGCTTAGGCAATCCTCTTGTCTCAGGAAACTGTATCTACTGTGTTCAATTGGGTTATTGTTGGTCACATCCGACCTTATGTCTTGGTAGGTTTATTAATTTTCTATTTATGCCAAAAATTATTGGAAACATTGTGTTTTAAATATTGTATATATATTTTCCCCTAGATAACTCCAGCCATAGTGTTTATTTTTGCTGAAATCTCTGAAATATAACACCCTCAGTTTGCAGAGTATCTACTGGACTCTAACTCATGCTTTTCTCATAGTACATAGGGTTTTATGTTTGTAGGAGGAAAGCTACTAACATAAAGTCGTATCTTTTCATCATATTCTTCAGGATTTTGTTCATTTGGTTTCTGGATATCACATTTTTTGATTTTTTTTCTACTGACGCTGGTCATACCTTGTGTCTTTCATTCATCCTAATTCTCACCAAATTCTTATATTTGAAGGACTCTAGGAATCAACATTTTGGAAATTTCTTCTTTTTCTCATGTCAGCAATTTCTTCTACTTTCAAAATTTCAATATTTATTTATATACCATTGACAGCAATAATTTGTAGATTCCACAAACTTTTCATTAATAGAATTGAGAAGGGATTTATCTTAGTGCAAGCACTTTTTATTCTATGCATACTTGTCTTTCTGGTCCAGATTCATCCACTAAACTTCATAAACTACATATAATGTAATTGATATTTTTATTTGTAACATCTCAAACCCAAACCTCAAAACAGAACTGGGGATTGTTCTAGAAAAAGCTCCATCCCCATATTTTATTCCTCAACATTGGACTCCACCTTTCTAGTCCATCAAGAAAAAACAAAAATACAAAATAACAACCCCTATGAAAAACCCAAAACTGGTTTATCTTTGAATCATTTCATTAAGACCCACATCTAATACCTCAGCAAGATTGAGTTTGCTTGGTCAACTTCTGCACAAGTAATGTCTCAGTCAAAACATGGAGCTCATCATACACGCTGTCTCATTTTCCATCCTCCTGTTCTTCAGATATGTTATTCACTCAACTCATCACATGTTCTTCAAATATGCACGACATGCTCTTGTGTCACAACATCACCACTGTTTTCTCCCTTTGAAACTCTGTGTCCATGAGTCACCTACTCCATGATTCATATACTCATTTACTAAAATTATGAGAAAAAATTAAGGAAATTCCCTCTTCCCCTCCCCAAACCCTCTATCCTGCTTCAGTTTCCTTAGCATGTCTTACCTTCTACTACACTATATCATGAACTTTTTGTTGTGTATCTTCTTTAATTTCCCATTACCTGGTAATGATCCCACAAGATTATGATTATTCTCTGCTCTAGCTGCCTTGTAAGTATACTTCACAGTGTTTGTCACACAGTAGGGACTCAGTAAATAATTGTTGACTAATCTAATTAATGTTTCTAATTAGAATCATGAATATACTGTTATTTCCTAAAGGACAAATTCCCTCACATGCAGAAACAATGAAAGCATAAAAATTTCATTATTTGTAAGAAAGTAAAATAATAAAACTCAGAGATAAAGGGGTCAATTTGTAGGCAGCATTTTTTTTTTTTTACTTTTTAAAAAAATATTCACCAGTAAACAGATATGACCTTCAAAATGTTAAAGAAGAAAATAAGTAAGCCCTGAACTTCATCTGATGACTAACACGTCTGGCTCTAAAAAGTCATCTTTATTATGAGAGGCACAACTGGAAATATCTCAGCAAAGAAGTCTCAGGGGATTCTTCCACCAGAGGAAGCTGACACAGCCTCGTTGGGCTGGGGATTGGACATGACTAGTTCAAAGTCAGTGAACTGTGGGTGGCATACCAAGAATAGAGACTTTTTTAAAGAGAAGGTTATAAAAGTTATTCCAAAGAGAGCTGTACCTGTCATTGATTTCTTATACTCTAGTACAGCAGAAATGAAAGAGTACAGTTCTCTCTGGAAGATTAAAACCAGGACTTTTTCAAGCTGGCCTTTTCACCATTTCTAAAATCCTTTGTGAACAACTGTAATTGTTATTGTGTTGCTGTTGTTGCAGGGTAAGCTAGTAGAAAAAAATTTTTTAATTACAAGAATCAATGGTCCCATTGTCGTACATTTTCACCTCTTGTGGAAGTTAAAATCTTAAAACCAAAAGACAGAACCTGGAAGTTATTTTACTTAAACTTTAAACTGAGCAAAGCTGCCCATTTCACTTGTCCAGTTCTTATAATGACATGTCATCAATGTCATCACTCAGTTTATTAAAAGTAAATGAAACCCAAGTAGTCTGAAAATGTAAATACATACACAGAATTAAAGGACCCCATCAAGCTAATCAATTATAATTAAAATTTATTTAAAGGCACTTACAAACACAATTACTTACCTATTCCCAGACACCCATTTTAAAAATGATAATCAAGGAAAAATATCATTATTTACTGTATCCTTTGAACTACACAGGATACTTTCTTTTTTTATTAGATATTTTATTTATTTGTTTAAAAAGTAGAGTTAGAGAGAGAGAGGGTGAGATAGAGAAAGGTCTTCCATTTGCTGGTTCACTCCTCAAATGGCTGCAATGTCCATAGCTGGGCTGATCCAAAGCCAGGAGCCAGGAGCTT
Source organism: Oryctolagus cuniculus (assembly GCF_964237555.1). Lineage (NCBI taxonomy): Eukaryota > Metazoa > Chordata > Mammalia > Lagomorpha > Leporidae > Oryctolagus > Oryctolagus cuniculus. The sequence continues at coordinate 23,247,312 of NC_091433.1, forward strand.
CTTCCGGTCTCCCATGTGGGTTCAGGGGCCCAGGTGGTTGGGCTATCCTCCACTGCTTTCCCAGCCCACAGCAGCTCCTCAGAAGAGGAGCAGCCGGGACACTAACTGGCCCCCATATGGAATATTGGTGCCGTAGGCAGAGACTTAGCCTACTGCACTACAGCTCCAAGCCTACACACAACTCTTTCATACTTCTTCTATGGTGGATTATATAAAAATACTGGTTCTAAAAGAAGGAATAATAATTATATTCATTAGATATGTTTAAAGAGGTAATGTGCATCCATGATTTCAGTGTGTTTTGAAAGCATTTCTTATGAATCAATTGGCTATATAAGTAAATCCTGGTGGTAATTTCATTCCTGCTATCCAAATCATTATACATAGATAACACAAACTATGATGCATTACCAGTAATCCTGAGCCAGTTCTTCAAACATAGATTCTAATTATCAAATGGTCAACTCAAAATTAAATTTTCTGATAAATGTTGAAAGGAAATACAAATACAACTAGACTCCTTTCATTTGTTACAACTATATCTAAAAAATCCTTTGGTAGACTTTCATCATTCTCAGTAGGGTACACAAAATTCTTTTGGGAGATGAGTTCTAAGGATTAATGATTAAATGTGCATCTGAAATTGTTTGTCTACATCTTTGATGTGACAGAACTCTCCTTTATCTTCATCTAGAACCTTTACAAACGTTTGCTTTAATATTTTGCTTTATGATTTATTGAAAAGCACTGTTTTGTATTTTGTGCAAAAATCAAGCAAGTTTTGTTTGCTTTCTAATGTGTCTTTCCATCTTTTTCTCATTATGTTGAGTTGACAATTTTGATTATATTCATGCAATTCCATTTCTGGACTCTAGTCTGTTCCAATAGTGTGTATTTGAAGTGTTTTTTTTTTTTTAATTAATTTATTTATTTGAAAATAAGAGTCACAGAGATGGGATAGAGAGAGAGAGAGAGAGAGAGAGAGATGCTCCATCCATTGGTTTGCTCCCTACATGGCTGCAATGGCCAGGGCTGTGCCAGGATGAACCCAGGGTCCAGGAGCTTCTTCTGGGTCTCCCACATGGTTTTCAGGGTCCCAAACACTTAGGATATCTTCTGCTTCATTTACCCAGGCACATTAACAGGGAGCTGGATCAGAAGTGGGGCAGCTGGGAAATGAACTGTCACCCATACAGGATGCTGGCTTTGCAGGTGGCAGCTTTATGTGCTATGCTATAATGCCATCCCCTAATATATTTTTGTTTGTTTTGTTTTAAATGGTATAGTATAACTTTTCTTTATCATTTAAGGATGTGTCATACTCTGTTTTAAATACTTTTACATGGATTATTTAATCAATATAAAAACACATGTGATAGGTATGATTTTATTCTATTTTACAAGAAAAATTGAAGAGAGATTTATTAGGACACATAACTAAGGTAGAGTCAGGATTGCATCTTTTATTAATTTTTTTTTTTTTTATTTAGAGGCAGATAGAGTTCCTACCTACGGGTTCACTCTGCAAATGTCTATACACAGCTGAGTCTGGGCCAGCAGAAGCTGGGTGTTGGGAATGCAACCCAGGTCCCCACGTGGGTGGCACAGAGCCAACAACTTCAGCCATAACTACTACCTTCCAAGGTTGCATTATCAAAGAACCAGTGTGTGGTGGAATGAGAAGGCCATGCCAAGATGGCTGCTGGCAAGCGAGCGTCAGCTACTAAGGAATAGCTTCAGAAACCCCCTGGGAAACCATTTGGGAAACCACCTGGCAATGGAGCCTGCCTGGCAAAAGGCTCTGATTTGTTAGGGCATAAACTGCCCCTTGACTAGATTGGCTGCCTCAGCTATATAAGCTGCTTTACCAACGGAAATAAATGAGTCCGTGGGCTGCTCGCCTTTGGCCTGCTTTCACCAGACTCCTGGTGTCTGTGTGGTGACTCTGCACCTCTTGCCCCCACTGCATTCCTCCTCTCAGAATGAATCCACAGCAACACCAGGGGAGAGCCTGGATTTGAACCCAGGCACTCAGATAAGGAATGCAGGTATCCCAAGTGTTGTCTTGACTGCTAGGTCAAATGACCATCCATTACACTGGTATTTCCTACCTTATCTACTGATTTTACAATGTGGAGATTGAGGATCCACTACTTTAAAATTACTTCCATTAAAATTTTGTTACAGGGCAATTTTGGGTAAAATCTATATTCAAGAGAAAAAAGTCAAAATCCAGCATATGTATGTGTATATATATATATATATGTATATATATATAAAATTTGACAAGTAGAGAGAGACAGAGAGAAAGGTCTTCCTTCCAGTGGTTTACTCCACAAATGGCTGCTATGGCAGATCCGAAGCCAGAAGCCAAGTGCTTCTTCCTGGTCTCCCATGCAGGTGCAGATGCCCAAGCACTTGAGCCATCCTCCACTGTGCTCCCGGGCCATAGCAGAGAGCTGGACTCGAAGAGGAGCAACTGGGTCTAGAACCAGCACCCATATGGGATGCCAGTGCCACAGGCTGAGGATTAACCAAGTGAGCCATGGCTCCAACTCTGTATTTATATTTTTATGACTGACTATAATCACTACTAAGACAAGTACGTACCATATTGATTATATTTTATTTTTTCTACAACTTCTGGTGTTTTGCTTCTTTTTTTCACTTGCTTAATTATTATATGTTTGCTACTAATTCTTCTCAGAGTTTCAAATGGAATTATAAAATTCTTCTGAATATGAATTTCTGTCTTGCAAGACAGAACATGTTTCCCAACATGTTTCCTACTGCTTATAATCTCTCTGCTCCAATTTGAACTCTATTCTCTACACTGCTACACAACAGTCTTCTACCTGCTACCTTTCTACTCATTCTTTCTAGATTGGTGCCTTCTTTTTCATTTCATTTTGTTTATTTCCTTGTCTTGTTGGGACACATCCTCCAGTAGCTCCATGATAAAGGACACTGGAAATGCAAATCTTTTCAGTCATCGCCTGTTTGAAAAGTGTATTTTACTGTCATGCTTCACTGACTGTTTGGTTGAATATTGAATTCTACATGGGAAATCATTGAAAGAAAGTACTGTTCCGGTGGTCTAGCTTACAGATCTCGTATTAAGTGCGAACACCATTCTGACTTTCAACACTTTGAATGTGATTGGGGCTTTTTGTTGTCATTTGTTTATTATGCACAGTCTAAAATTTCACAGTGGTAATGCTTCCTGGTGAGTGTTACTTCATTCATTACATTAAGCCATTTAGCTGGTCCTTCCAATCTGGAAACTCATGCCCTTTAGTTCTCAAAAGCTGATCTCTTGTTGAAACAAATCTTACTGATATTTTAATTTTCTTGTCTTTTTTCCTCTTGTTTTCAATCTTATTTTTCCTTGTTAATGGAGGATTTCCTCCACTTTATCTCCTTGACCTTCTACTGAAATGTTTTATAATATTATTTTAATTTCTAAGAACATAATCTTTCTGGCCCTGTATTCCTATTTTATTGTGTTCTACTCTTACTTCATAGCTGCAACATCTTCTCCAACCTTCTAGAAAATAAGTGGTGTAAGAAATGTGTTGGTTACTTAAAAAAATCTCTTACTTGGGGCCATTCCACAGATTTCCTGGTAGCTGGTGAGGGTGAAGGTGGGATAAGGAGGATTCCTATCTACTTGCAAAACAAGGCAAGAAAGAGAAGTACAAGTCTCACAACCCTCAGCCTGAGCATCACATGCCCCTCCTCTTAGTATCAGGTCATCCCCTCCTCTTAGGATCAAGTTATCCCCTCCTCTGAGTATGGTGTTTCTCCGCTACTTTCTGGCTTGCCAGATCTTCACTAGTATGAAGTGTTTCTGGAATCTTCATCAATTGTTGGGTGGGTGAGATTTAACTGGTTCACTAAGGATGTTTGGATGAGAGTCTATGCATGAGCTGTACCCACGAGGGAGCCCAAGATTGAGTTCCTGGCTCCTGATTCAGCCTGGCACAGCCCCGGCTGTTGCAGCCATCTGGAGAGTAAACCAGAAGATGGAACATCTCTGTCTTCTCCGTCTCTTCAAAAATTGAAAGAAGCCAGATCTTATTTTTTTTTTTTTTCAAGACTAAAATCATTCAAATGCGTCAGTCTGGAAAACGCATTTATGAGAGAAGGGTACACAGGGCAAGAGGGTGGGAGGGAGCCTGGCAGCACCCCCAGCTCGGTGTCTCAGGGCTCCTGGTCTTGCAGAGGCAGCTGGAGTCCCTTGAGCGGAAGCCCGCGGGCCTGGGGCACCAGCAGCCACAGAGGATGGGGTGACTAAGGCCGTGGAGGAAGAGCCCCGCAGCCAGACCAAGAGGGCAGCTGGCACCTCAGCTGGGTTCCCGGGCAGCGGGCGACTCCCTAACATGTGTTTTTAAACCTAATGCAAAAATCACATTTTCTTACTACTACAGTATATACATATTGATGCCAGATTATATAATTATTTCAAATTTGTTTTAAGTATTACAGTATATTACCTTCTGTTTTCTACTAAGTTGAAGTACTTTAATACTGCCTATGAAATATAAAATACAAAATCAACAAAACATTACTCGAATATAATTTCTTCTATTCTTCCTAATCTCATATCCTTGTTGTCAGGTATTTTATCTATAAATATTGTTATCTTTATATTTTGCTTTAAACAGCCAGGTAAGATATTAAGAGAAAAAAACACAATTTTTATTTATCCTTTCCAGTTCTTTTTATTTCTTCCTGTGTAGCTGAATTTCTGAGTTTCTATCTAGCAACATTTTCCTTCAGCATTAAGAACAACCTTAACCATTTCTTACATTATTATAGGCAACTAATTCTTTCAGTTTCTTTGTAACTGTAGATTTCCTTATCTCCAGCTCCATATATAATAATTTCACTACATAGCGTATTCTAGGTTGACAACACAAGCATATTTCATTTTCATCTATCTTCACTGTGATGAGTCTGCTGGAAGTTTTAACATCAATATTTTGTATCTAGTTATTTTTCCTCCTTTGCCCTGAGCAGCCTCTGGTGTCTTCATTTGGCTGCTAGTTCACCAGCAGTTGCTCCCTGCCAGGCCTTCAGGATTCAACCTGAGCAGCTTACCTTGCCCTCAGCTAAGGAAGAGAGAACAATATGCTGGCCTAAGGGTTTTTTATTTGTTTGTTTGTTTGTTTTCTCAGAGCTCTCTCCTTTCTACTGCCTGGCTCACAAACTTAAGCCACCTCAGAGAGAGTGGGCTACTTTTTCTGCCTTCTTCCTTCATTGAAACTGACCTTTCTACTTGGCTCTCATGTTTCTTGATAGAAAAAAATCCCTATGCAAGAAGCCAGCATGAATGTAGAGCTCACTTAGAGGTTTTCCTTCTTTCATATAAATAGTTTTGCACTCTCTGTTGCCCATTGCTTGAAAACAGTTGCTCCTTTATATATATATATATATATATATATATATAATATATAAATAAATATATATATATAAAATATATATATTTGCTTTTTCATACTTGCTTACAAAAAGTACATAGATTTGATAGGGGAACTGTCTTATGGATACAAGTGGGAATCCTAAATATATTTTATTTCCATCTAGCTAAAGAAAATTGAAGGTATCTGGTTTGCTTTATTTATCTCAAAGCAACAATTTAGAGGAAAGTACATTCCACTTTATCTCAGTCTAAAGGGGAATTTAGCTTGATTTAGTTGAATTACTAGAAACTGATTTAAAATATTCCTATGGAGACCACATTTAAATAGTTTTTAGGCTGATAAAACCATATCATCATCATCATCATCATCATCATCATCATCACAGCTAATAGTAAATATTTTTTAAAATTTTTAAAATCAATACTCAGGAAAACCTTGTGAAGTTGAAAATATTTTAAATGATAAGACATGATATAGAAAACTTCATTCATTTGCCCAATGTCATACTTACAGGATGTGTTAGAATTGGGTACCTAATGGAAAGAGTCCTCATTTCATTCTTACCCAGTGTGTGAAGGCCAAGTATTTTTCTTGCCATCTTCAAGAACATGCTTTTCTCGCTTCCTGCAATACCTTCCATTCTACTTCACTTTCTCAATAAATAGCATTAAACTGAAGATAGAAAATGTGTAGAGTCAGAGATACTGATTGGAGGACTTTGGGAGCAATAATGATCTATCCAGAAGGAGCAACTTATGATTAAAATTGCCAATTTCAGGCCGATCTGTACTCCCACTCAGATTTCAGTTACAAGACTCAATTTAGATTGTCCATTTTCTATGAAGACTTAGCTAAATACTCATTACCATCTCACTTGCAGATTGGAAGGGAGGCCCTTCTGTGTCTTGGAATCTTTATCACAGCACTCACATCAGTGTGCATAAGTAATCTTTTATTTACCTACTTCTGCACTTCAGGCTCCCAAATTTCCTGAAATATGGACCTTGTGTTATTCAATAATTTATCTCAAAAAGTATAATTCATAAAATTTGTCTTTCATATTATTAATTGTCATGTATATTTCTTGCATAACAATGATGATTGAAACACAGCCATCCAGGATACAGCCAAGATATGACTCTAAAACAAAGTTGATTTCCATCTATTATTGTTTTGATACTGCAACTGTGGACTGGTTGTGTTATGCTTTATTAGTATTCTGTGATCATTTTCCAATGTGCATTGGCCGCTGTGGAGGATGAGTTGACATATCCTTTGAGATAGAGAAAAAGGAGTTTATTCTTATTAGCTGTAGCTTGAAAGTAGTGTTATTTCCCAGAAGTAGCATCTCTGGTAAATTTCATGTGCCCATTTATGGTATCAATTCATTGTTTTAAGAAATAATGGCAGTTGAGACATTTTCTAGAATATATGACTCTTAATTCTAGAAGAATTATTTAATAGCATAAAATTTTTAGTGGGGAGACTTAATTAGAGAGAATATACTTCCTTTTTTACACATGTACAATTAGAGTGTGAAACAAGTAACTAAAATTGTTTTAAAGCACCATGTAACATGAGAACTGCATTTGGCAAACTATAAATGCCTTCAGGAAAATAATCCTACAAAAACACCTAATTGACTTCTGCCTGAAAATAGTGGGTTTTTAACTTTTTTTTTTTTTTCTATTCTATCTTTCTTCCTCTTCTCTGTGTCTCACTTAGTAAACTGTTTAGATTGCCTCAGGGTATAAAATCTGTCAAGAACATTATTGAGACATAAGGGAAGGTTGGTAGAATCTTCTCCGTCAGAATAAATGACAACTAATTATAGTCCAGAAACTGGAAACCCCTGGGGAAGAAGTAAAGTCTGAGTCTGCCCAGATAAGGTTGTTTGAGGCTATTTTTGATGGTGAGAGTATTTATGAGTTGTATTAATAATACATGAGCTAATGTTGTAGCACTAAAATATGAAAACATTCTTATTTGACCACTAGGAAGTTGCTTGCTTGGCAACAATAATAAAAAGAAAATAAACATTAAATAATAAATCAGTTCTTTAAAAGAAAGTTTTCATGGTATTCTTTAATATTCATAAGGCTGTTAACAAAGGTTTTTTTACAGCTTTTCAATGTGGCATTGTAGAAGAGATAAAGGAATACATTTTTCTTAATTTAAGAAATGCTCTGTGATTTTTTCCCATAATTAGTGTGCGTTCCTTAGTGCTAATAATCATCTCTGTGCATTCTGTATCATTAAGCCATTAATGCTATTTATAACAAAATAACACTATTAAACTGCCTAATACCTAATATTTAATAATTAGATGATGACCTTTCAGATTTTATTTTTTTTTCATGGCAAAGAAGAAAAAGGGCTTATTGCTTTTTCTCTGGAACCTGTATGATGACTTTCTAAGTCTTCAGACTTAGTGTGTGCACTATAAAGATGACAACATGATGTTTTCATTTAAGAAATGTAGCATAGGGGTCGGGGTTGTGGCACAGAGGTTAAAATGGCCACCTTCGACCCTGGTATCCTATATGGATGCCAGTGTGTCCCAGCTGCGTCACTTCCAACCTCGCCCCCTGATAATGACATAGGAAAAGCAGTGGAAGATGGCCCAATGTGGGAGAACCAGATGAGGCTCCTGGCTCCTGGCTTTGGGCCGGTTCAGCTCTGGTCATGATGGTAATCTGGGGGATGAACTAGCTGTTGGGCGTCTCTTTCTGTCTATCTCTCTGTCTGTGTAATCCTGATTTTCAAAAAAAAAAAAAAAAATAGATCTTAAAAAAAAAAAAAAACAAAAAAAAAAAAACAAAGATAATGTAAACTCTTGCTCTGAAGCCTCAGACACAGGTGCCAAAATACCCGAGATTTTGCAGCATGTATCAGAACATTTTTATTAAGCACTATCCTTTTCCCTCAGCTTTTTGATGCAAAACCAAATGTATGCACAGGTAGAGGAGGACAGACAATGCTACCAAGTTTCCATGGATCAATTTATTAGATCCTTTGTAGATAGAAGTTGGAATATGTCTGCAAGAGATGGAAGAAAACATACATGCCAAATGAAGATAGATTTTGTTTTCTTATTTGAAGCCTTATATATAAAATTACAAAGAAAGAAAAAGGTTGGATGGATGGATGGATAGATAGACAGATTTTTTTATGAGTGGACTAATTTACATATATTCAGAAAACCAGCAAAATCAGAGAAACAGGACAATTATTTTCCCCTGGTAGATTCATTATTGTTTTTATTGTTATAGTTGAACAACACTGGCATGCAGAAATGGAAAGCTGCTTTATAAATTCAGTAAGCAAATAGACAGACATTTAGAAGAAGAGGACATGTAGAGTTTTAGGATCTCATACAAATTTTTATACATATGAATCCTGTCTTTTCCACAAGCAGTTTAAGATATTTGCAATAGTAGTCTCAAATACTACAAAAGAGTGTACGTGTGTGTGTGTGTGTGTGTGTGTTTCACAATGATAAGAGCTGTCAAGTTATGGAGCGGAGAAGGGATCAGAAAACTACACTCTGATCTTCACAGAGTGACAAAAGAAGACTGCATAGCTGTGTGGCTAGTGAATAGATGCACTTAGTTATGCAATAGGGATAAATTATTCCGCGACTCCACACTCTTAGCTGATTTACTTTTGTGCATAATTTTTAAATTATATTAATTTCTCTGCAGAATCTTGTTTTTATAGCAGCTGTACAGAAAAATATGAAAAAAATTGTAAGTGCATATGTGAAAGTATTTTATGGAATACAAAAGTACAATTTCAGCTATCATGATATACAAGTTGGCACTTAAGAATCAGGATAATATTGTCCATTTTTAGGTATTTTTAGGATAATATGCCTGTCAGAAGAATTCTTGGAGAACAGAGAAAGAGATTTCAGACCACATCAATACTGGTGCCTGGAATGTAACTATAAGTTAGTGAGAAAACATTCATTCTAATAAAGTCAATGTCTAAATAGTGCCTAGTATGTGCTAGGAAGACTTATTAGAAGATTTTGTAAATAAAAACTAAAGTTAGAATTTCAAATAAAAGTGAGCAATTTGGTTTTTAAAACATAAATATATTCCATGAAATGCTTCAGATTATTTGTTCACTTGGTATATTTCTCACTAAAAAAATAACTCTTTATCTTAAATCTAAATAGACCTTCTCTATTTTATCTAGAAATCTTACCCGCCTCTTTATTAATTCACTGGATTCTAAAATGATCCGATAGGTATGTTTTCTTTTTTCAAATTTTACAGATGATGAAACAGAGGAATAAATCAAGCATTTATCTAACTCCCAAGTTCATGAAGATAGTGAAACTGTCTGAATGTCAAATCCAGAGGCTTCCAAGTCCGTTTTCCCAACCTCACTCTAAACATTGTCATGGATTTGATGCGAATAATGCGGGCTGGAGCCAGCTAGAGAAAAATGAACCAGTGGGCAGCAAGACTCCCAGTAAAATATTCATTATCATAGGGATTCTGTCCTAGAACCCCGGATTTTGACATCACCCCACACTTTAATTTTAATCATCCTGTCACCTTGATGCTATTTGAAGTTTCTAAAATTTAATTACAGTCATGTTATTTATTGCCCCAGATGCTTTAGAGGTCATCAAGCACTACAGGGTAAAAGTACATTTGTTCACATTAGAAATGGACTCAAATTCAACTTCTGCCTACCTCCATTACTTCATCTCTCTTCTGTTATCTCCCTTCTGTTACATTTGTGCACATGTGCTATGCTCAAAAATACTGAATTCCTTTAGTTTTCTAAATATAATGGATGTCAGAATATCAGCAGTTCATCTGGAATGCAAACGAGGCTCAATGTGGAGCAGTCAAATGAATGAGCAGAGGTCTTTCATCTCATTGTTCATTGTATGCATTGTTGTATCATTTTTTCCTCAGTCTTGCCTTTTCAATTTGTTACTATCTTAAATAGTAACCCATTATCTCATGTATGGTTGCTAATATGTTCTCCTGTTTTCTGGGCTTTCTTTTAAATATGCTGCTTATTTCCTTTGCAATACAGCACTTTTCAGTTTTTTTTCGTAATTTATTTAATTTTATTTGAAATGCAGAGTTACAGAAAGAAAAGAAAAGGGGAGGGGGAGAGAGAGAGAGAGAGAGAGAGAGAAAGAGAGAGAGAGAATGAATGAGAATGAGAATCTTCCATCTGCTAGTTTACTCCCCAAATATTCACAATAGCCAGGGGCTAAGCCAGTCCAAAGCCAAGAGCCAGGCGCTTCAAAGGATCTCCCTTATGGGTGGCAGGGGCCCAAGTATTTGGGCCATTTTCTGCTGCTTTCCCAGGAGCATTAACAGGGAGCTGGATCTGAAGTGGGGCAGCCAGGACGTGAAACAGCACCTATGTATGATGTTGGCATAGCAGACAGTTACTTAACCTGCTGTGTCTCAATAACAGCCTCAACACTTTTTAGCTTTATCAAATTCCACTTGTCTACTTTTGCTCTTGTTTCCTGTGCCTTTGGGGTCATATTCAAAATGTCTTCGCTATGACCAACGTTGAGAAGAGCTTTCCCTATGTCTTCTTTTAATAGTTTTGTGGTTTACAGTCTTCTATATTAAGTAGTTAGCCATTTTGATTTGATATTTGCTTATGAGGTCTGGTCTTCATTCGTTAATCTGCATGTAGATATCCAGTTTTCCCAACACCATTTATGAGCGACTGCCTTTTCTACACTGAGTATTCTTGAAATTCTTGTTGAGGGTAAGTTGCCTGTGCAGAAGCCAAGGGAACTTCTCCCTGCCCTTCTGAAGGTCCAAGTCTTTAAGTCCACTGAAACAACCTGGTCATAGGCTGATCAAGGGAGAGAAAGCATCCAAATTTATTAATGTGAACAGAAGCCATATAAAATATGCAGTTCAAATCATAGCCAGATGGTTGAGGCTTAACCTCCCTCATCATAGGAGATGGATGCAGGGGTGTAGGCTATTTTAGAAGAGTACTGAATGAATTTTGGGGAAAATAAACAGCCTGAAGAACCCACAGTGGCCTGGGACACAGCTTCTGTAGGCGGCAGGTGTGGTGTTTGACTCAGTTTCTTCCTTTGTGATATGAGCTTAATCTTCCTTAGTTAAGAAATTGGAGGAAGCAGACACAAGAAACCTGCATTCCCCTTTGGTGGAATAGGTCTTTAGCTAGACGAGGCAAATTCAGAGAAGGTTTTCCCCGTGCATTTGCTGCTTCCCATGTGTACTCATTTTGAAGTCCAAAGTAGCACATTTGGGGGTAATGGTTTCTGATCTTCAAAAACCACAAACTTATTCCAGGACCCTCCATGTTTTGTTTCTTAGTGAGTGATAAGTGTGTTTTTCTTTAAAAAATTCATAATGAACCTCCTTTGGCCAAACCTGAATCTGTACTAACAAAGTAATCAATAAAAAGGATGGGAAAGGAGTTGATAGCTTCAGTCTGGGAAACTGATCACAGAAAGACCCCACTCATGACTAGAGAGTGAAGACTGAGTTATAAAATGCATTAGAAACAAGCTTCAGAGAATATCCAAGGTGGTGAACACATTTTTTTCTGGGAAAAACATAGAAACACTCCTGTCCCCAAACACCTGCATACCTTACCCCTATGCATTTCTTCATTGAAATGCTCCTGAGTTGTATCCCTTATAATAAACTCCCTTTCAGAAATAAAGTGTTATGTGTTTATTTACTTAGGTAGAGTTCTGTGAGTCATTTTAGAACTTAGTGAGCCTGGGAGGAGAAGCTGGGAACCCTCAAATGTGTAATCAGCTGTGCAGCAGTGTGGGCAGCTTAGGGACCCTATGTGTTACAGCCTCTAAGTGGGGGCAGTTTCCTAGGGACTGAGACCTTATCTAACTCCAGGAAGTAATGTCAGCATTGAATTGAATTATCCAGTACCCTACTGGCATAGGAGAGCTGAGGAATTATTTGGAGTGGAAAACTGACATAAATTTGTTGTCAGAAAAAGGATACACGTTTACTGTCAGAAGAAATGTCGGAAAGTATTATACAAGGCTACAAAGGATATATGCTTGTGCATGTATGAACACACAAATACATCCTTTGTGGAACAAATATATGTGCTTATGTGTGTATATATAAATTTATCTATGGAGAATACATCTATGCTATAAAGGATATATATTTGTATACATGTGCATATATATTAACATTGTACAAAATGTTTATGGAAAATATATATTATCTTTTAATTCCTTTTCTATGAACGTTGGAAACCCTCATTGGGTATGTGTGCATGTGCGTATGTGTCTGTATGTCTCTATAAATAGATGGTAAGATTTGGCAGTTTTTATAGGACGTACTTTAACAAACTACTCATAATTTATCCTTAATTCAAATACACGGGGTAGTCATTTACTTCATCTGGCAACCATAAATATAAAATACTTACCTAGATTCCTCCAAATTTCCAAATCAGTTAATGTTTGCCTGCCAATGTACTTAAGCTAGGTTCATTGCATTGCTAATTTCTGTTGGTAGAAGAGACAAAGCAAGTTGGAAACTTTAGAGTTAGTAAATGTTTTAAACAGACATCAATTTTTGAGGCCAACTTTGGAAAATGCCTAATTACTATGATGTATTAATGTTATGTCATTTGTGTATAAGTCAATTGCTTGGACTTTGACAGTTACACTTTCTAAGAATAACATTCTACAAGCCTTCCAACTCCTCAAGCCGTATCAGAAAAAGACAGTTTGACACGAGATAGTTGTACTACTTGATAAAATATCATTCAGGACTCAGCACGAAGGGGCTAAATTTTATTCTTCTCTTTGATACACCAAAAGAGAAGCTGAATGGGCTCCTCTACTATTCTAGCCTAGAAACAAATTCGACCTTCCTGTGGAGCTAGCTGTATAATTGTGAGTTTTGTCACGTTGGTATTAGTGTCTCAACGTTGCTCTCTGTCTGACAGAGAATAAACTTTCATTAGCTTTTCCTGTGTGAGCTGCTTCCTACTCTTATCCCTTTGGTTACACTTTATCTTGAAGCAGCTACTAAGGGAGGTATGTGGTTATGAGTGGGGACAGGGAGCACACCACCACCACAGCCCAGCCATTTTTGAGCAAAGACCACATATCAAGTTCTGTGCTATGTACTGCTATCTACGCATCACAGTTATTCATTCTTAACAGCAGCCCTCTGAGCTTGAATAGAGTTAGTTTATCAGTCACACAATGATTTTCCAAGTTTGAATAGCTTGGTAAATTTTGGAGAGTTTTAAATTCACATTTTTTTCTGACTCCAAAACACTTTCATTTCCTTATTAATGCTATGGTTTGGGGCACAAATCCTACAGGTAGAGTAGCTGAAAATTGAAAAATCTTAATAAACTCGAGTGAGTAAAGTGGACTGGACCAGATAATAGGAACATATCTTGCATAGAAATAGCCCTTTGTGGGGTCGGAGCTGCGGGTTAAAGCCCCAGCTTGCAGTGCCGGCATCCCATATAGGCTCTGGTTTGAGTCCCAGCTGCTCCTCTCCCAATCCACCTCTCTGCTATTTCTTAGAAAAGCAGTAGAAGATGACCCAAGTCCCTGGGCCCCTGCACCCAGGAGGGAGACCTGGAAGAAGCTCCTGGCTCCTGGCTCCTGGCTCCTGGCTCCTGGCTCCTGGCTCCTGGCTTTGGATCAGCTCAGCTCTGGCCATCGCGGTCATTTTGGGAGTGAACCAGCAGAATGCAAGACCTCTCTCTCTCTCTCTGGCTCTACCTCTCTCTGTAACTCTTTCAAATAAATAAAATAAATCTTTGCAAGAAAAAAATAGCCCTTTGTGTTTGGCCTAGTTACTGACATTGCCCACATCACATATCAGAGAGTAGAGGTTCAAGTCTTAACTCCACTCCCTATTCCAGCTTCCTGCCCTACAGACTATGGAAGGTAGCAGTGACGACTTGAGTATTTGGGTCACTGTCACCCATATGGGAGACCTGGATTGAGTTCCTTGCTCCCAGCGTCAGCTTGGCTCGGCATGGCTATTGTAGGTATTTGGGGAATAAACCAGCAGATGAGAGTTCTGTCTGTATGTCTGTCTGTAACTTTTTTTAAGATTTATTTTATATTATTTGAAAGGCAGAGTTACAGAGAGGCAGTGGCAGAGATAGAGAAAGTCTTCCATCTGTTGGTTCATTCCCCAAATTGTTGCAACAGCTGGAGCTGTGCTAATTCGAACCCAGGAGCTTCTTTTGGGTCTCCCACGTGGGTGCAAAGTCCCAAGGACTTGGGCCATCTTCTGCTGCTTTCCCAGGCCATAAGCAGAGAGCCGAATTAGATGTGGGACAGCCAAGACTTGAGCCAGTGCCCACATAAAATGCTGGCACTGCAGGTGGCAGCTTTACCTGCTACACCACAGCACAGGCCTTTGTCAATGAAATTTTTAAAAAGCCACATACAGTAAAACAATGAAACATAAACAGTTATTTATTTGTTTTACATTCCATATTTCAGATTTTTACCTTTCTTTTTTGTTTCTTGTGATTTTTACACCAATACTTATAAGATCTTTAAATCAAGTGAATAATGAAAAATCTAATGTAATAATAGGTAAAATTTAAATAATAAAACAATGAAAATATTGGATATATGTACAACTATCATTTTCTTAATGATTGCTATGGGTTTGGACTTTTTCATGAATCTTTGCATTTAATGTACAGAAATAAAAAAATAAAATTCAGAGTGAGCAGCTGTCTTGAACAAACTGTTTGCAGTTTTCTACTTTCAATAATAACACTTTCTTTTTCTAATTTTCAGGCAATTGCATAGAACAAATAAAATGTTCCAAAAACCAAAATATAGTTGTAGAATACTGCAGGTGATAATTCCACAGGGAGATAACAGGATAAATGAAGCATTAAAGGGTGATTGTTTCATTGCAGTGTAAGGAGAAGAGGGATGTTTACCTCATTAATCCAGTATTCACTCCTGAAATGACAGTTATAAGCAAGGGAGAAATGTCTTGGAAAATCTAGAAAGGCTTGTCCAAACTCCACAGATCTTTATTATCATCCAGGATAGTAGTATCATTGTTACTTCTTTTGGAATTTCATCAAATGTAAATCTAATGCTGTTACTAGGATTAGAAAATAAATAAAAAATGCTAGATCTTTCCAGGTCTCTTCTAGACCTTTCCAGGGTACCACAAAAGTCTTTCCTAAAATTTATCTAAAATCATTTGTGTTCACTCCTCACCCCCATGGTGTCTTTAATGCCCACTCACCTTTTTATGTATCTTTCAAAATTGATTCTCCTTTGGCTTTAATCATCAATTGTGTTTCAAGTTGAGGGGTTCATCTAGCTGGTTTCCAGGTTTAGGTCAATACAGAACACTGATATTTTTAACAATGCAAAAAATCTAGCTGCAAAAAATCTCAGTTATGAGAACTCTGGTGTAGTGGATAAAGCAGATAGGGAACTCAGATAGAATATATATACATGCATCTGACTGAAGATGTTTAGTTCCTACACTACTTTCTTTTAAAATAATACTTTTTCAGCTTGGAACACTATATATTTAGCCTGGCTAACTCCCGGTTACTTGTTCTGTGGTCACTTCTTCCAGGAAGTCTTCCTTGGAACTCCACAAATTGAAAAGGGCTCCTTTTTGCATTTTTACAGAACTTTGCACTTATATTATCAGTAGACATCTCCCAGGCTAATGGATTTTTATTTATTTTATTTATCTGTGATTCTCCAGTTCTCTCTTTGATTTCTAACATCTAGCATAATTTCTGGAAAAGTGTAGTTCTCACAAATAGAGTAGTCCCATGTATTGTTAACTATTGTTGGTTGTATGTAGCTGACAAAATCATTCCAACTGCTAGTCACTGGTAGACTTGATACTGCCTCATTTATCCTCAGAGAAGCCTAGTGCTCAGAGGAGCCTTGGCATCTCTCCTCTGACTGCTGGGATCCTATCTCAGCTATTGTCAGTGGTCTACAAGCTGTCTTGTTTCTTCATTTCTTCACTCCTATTACATTAGGACAGGTAATTCCAGAGAGCAATATTGCTGCTATATGTCCCACATTGGAATCTCTCATTTCCCAGTGTGGAGAAGCAAGAGAGTGGGTGAGTGAATATCTGGATTATGTGCTCATTTCCAAAACCTGGACTCTCCTACAGTTAGTGGAGAGGCAGTGGAGAGTTTTAACTAAGGGAGTGACAAGGGTAGATTTTCATTTGAGATATATTACACTGCTGGCTCTGCAGAAGATGGATCTGAGGAGCAAAATGAGAAGGAGCAGTAAAGTTAGTGATAAGGGAATTCGGTAGTGCAGACCTAGATATTAAGGGTCCTCACCCAGGGTCAACAAGCTGTATTTCTGTACATGCTCAGAGAATACAGATTTGGGACTTTGTTGGTCAGTCTTTGTTGCAAATGCTCAGCTCCGCTTCTGTAGCTCAACATGAAAACAAAATGCAAATCAGTGAATTGGTGTTTACAATAAAACTATGTTTATGAAAGATAAATTTCAATTTTATCTCACACTGTTACTATTTTCATGTGCCATATAATAGTATTGTTCTATTAAGTCTTTTCAACCATTAAGACTGTAAAAGCCATTCTTATTTGCTGGCAACACAAAAAAAGGTAGCAGGGTACATATGATCCCCACATCATAATTACTGACACATGGCCTCAGTTAGGTATTTGTGGAAGAGAAGAGCAGTTTAATGGAGAATACTTAAGAGGTAAATGACTTTGCTTCCCCAGTAATTGATGAGCTCTACGAATGTTACAGATGATTTCTGATGATTTTCTGACTTTACTATAAAGTGCATGCTGTAGTTATTCAGTGAACACTAACTCCCAAACAATTAAAAGGAAATCCCTTGCCGCTCTACAGAATACTGTTTTGCTCAGCTGTGATATTTCACAGGCTTTGTGCATTTTCAACTTAAGTTGGGTTTATGGGGATGAAACCACAGCAAGTTGAGAAGCATCTTACTTTGACAAATGATAAATACTCAAGTATTTGTTGAATGAAGGGAAACATATCAAAAGTTGGTGGCATCAGATTATGATGAGGAAGGAGGCAGGAATCATTGTTTATTTTAAATGTTAATGACTTAAAGCACTGTGGAACCAGTAATTAATGTGGAAAATTTTGGAAAAGCAGTTGACTAGAAAACTGGGGCAGAAAATGATTATCTTTTTTCCTGCATGGCCACCCTTCTGCTCAGAGTAGCCATTTTTTATAGAATTCTCCATTTCATATAGCCTTCATATCCTGATATCTGAGGCAGAAGCCAACGTTACCCCCACAATCAGAGAAAGAAATCAATTCACCTCCTTTTTGATACTTTCTGGGCCCCAGCCAATTGATGGTACCTGCCCACAATGAGGGTTGATTCTTCTCACTTGTCCACTAGGATTTACATGCCAATCTCTGTCAGAAGCAGACTCACAGACACACCCAAAATGATGCTTCCCCAGGTCTCTACATATTCCTTAATCCAGTCAAGCAAACTGATAACTGAAGTTGATCATTACATGAGCATTCCTTATTTTTCCCTCCCAGTATCTTTTGCCTTTCACATATTTCAGAGACTTCTCCCAGCCTGCAGAAGATTTTTTTTTTCTTTTCCTCTTTCCCATTCCTCATTGTCTCTTTTTCTTCATGGTTTCCAATTTTCTCTTGAAAAAGTAAAAGTTAAGTATTTTATTTTTTAGTGGATATATGTTGATATTTCAGAATGAAATTAAATTCCTTGAATCCAAAATATAATTCTTAAAATGAATAGGAACAGATAAAAATACGCCATTGTAGAAATTTACCTGCCAACCCTCATCTATGCAAAGAATCTAAAGAAAAATATGATGTCGTTTTGGTGCAATCAAACAAAGAATCTAGTGTTAACACTTAGAGAATCTGTATTTTCAGGGTTGTCATATAAAATGAGTTTCACAGAATTTTGTTTCTATGCAACTAGACTTTTTGCTCAAGTACTAGAATCTTCTAAACTTCTAATTAAAAACTGGCATAGGGGAATCCAAGAGTTTGATTGGGTCAATTGCTTCTTGGCCTAGTTTTATGAATTAGAATTACTTCTGCTTACCAATGGCATTAGAAAAAAACATTATTTCTACATATCAAGGTTAACCAGGTTAATGAAAAACAGTGTCCTTGAACATCATTGAATACATTGTTTATAATATTTGAGCAATCATTCTCAAGTAGGATAAATAAGATGCTATCATTTTATTTATTTTTTGTACACAAATAATCTTGGAATGGTCTCCTGAACTTATTTTCCATTAATTCCCCTTTATTGTTAATCTCTCTAATTACTTGATTCTTTTTAATCCCTATTCTGACCTATTTTGCTGTTGTTTTATCTCTAGTCCTTTTTATCTATCATTTCTATAGACACAAAAAATTTTTAAATAATTTATACTAATTAATAAAAGGATTTTTAGTTCAATGATTAAAATTAGAAGTAAAATAATATGACATTGAGAACAATCTTTTCTATATCCCAATACTTAAAACAAGGTAGGAAAGAAACAAAAATTAGTATTCTGAGACACAGAGAGTTTTGGGATCCTGAGTCCCCTTAACAGTGAATTAAAAAAAAAAAAAAGTTCTTATGAGCTTGTCACTCATTACTTATTGATGTACTTATTTTGTTTAAATTTGAAGATTAAGACTTTCATTAATTAAGATATCTATTTTATCTATGCATATGCATTGAATCCCTGCCATGAAGAAGGCATTATGCTCAATATGTTCAATGACATAAAGAATATTCTAAGGCAGAAAATTTACTTAAGGAGGGGAGGATGGTTGATGTCCATTTATATGTGAACATCAGAATAGGATGCCTGATACTATAAAATGGAAATATGAATGTCTTCAAAGAAACAAAATTAAAAATTAATGCTAAAATCATGTAAATATTTGAGTAGATATCACAAAACATATGTTCTCTGGAGTGTTAATTTTATTCTGACCTTCAAGAATAGAATGTATAAAGCCAACAATTAGATGAGAGAGGTGGATGAAAAATTGATTATTCTATAATTTTAGGCATGGAGGAGTTTATGTAAATGGGTAAAGTTTGAGAAAGTCAAGTCAACAATGTACTATGCATTTATTTTTAGAAGTATAAACAGTTTATAGAGGTCAATCTTGAACTATAATGTGGAGAGTAAAACTTCCCTGTAATTGAGATATTGAAAAGGTAAGTTGTAGAATTTTATTTTTCCTCACCTCCAGCCAAGCACAATTCCCAAGATGATAATGATAGTGACAATCATAACACAGAAATTAGCATTTTTAGCAATTACTACAGGCCAGGCTTTATACACAAACCTATAAGTTAAAAACTACAATTGATTCTATTTTATAGAGGACTAATTTAACCGTGGAGATATTAGGCAGTTTGCCCCAATTAACATAACTTCAAGCAGGTAGAGTCAGGATTTAAACTATAAATGAAAAGTTAGATACTGTCTAACAAAACATGTCCAAATCTGGAAACTTAAATCACCAACTTTCCTTGTCCTCTTTGTGCTTGTAGTGTAAGTCAGATACCAAAGAACAATGTTTCACTCCTCCACTTCATTCCAATATGATGTCTGTTCTGCACTTTCACGCTGCTCATAAGAATCACCTCCACTTGGCATCTACTATGATGGCCTCTCTTAGTCCCTGATGACTTGTTGCCTGACTTGCGCTAACTGCCTAACTATATCTCTCCCACCAGTTTTTCCTTATGTCTCCTAAACCATCTGCCACACCACAGAGTGATCTTCCTAAAATGAAATGTGGCGTGACACTCCTCTGCAAAAATACTCTTTTCATGTTCCTGAAAGCCCACAGAAATAAAGCCAGAATTGCTTCCTTTGGTATAGTATGACCTAACAAATAATAAGGCTCCTTTTTTGACCCAATTATAAATAGAGACGACTTACATTTCCAGAAATGGTGTAAATGTAGGTTTTTTTTCCCCAATGAACAAAGTTTTTTTTTCCCCCCACATCTACAAATTTTACCCTTTCCTTGCTTTTGCCTGGGTTCACCAGAACTATTAATTTGATTTGAAGATTCATATCAAGCCTTATCTCCCTTCTGAATCCTTCAATCAAACTCAGTAACAAAACCCATCTTTCAAATTTGCAAATATAGAATCCTATATTGACTTTTTGTGGGTAGTTATGAAATTTCAGAGTCATGCATTTAAATCCTGACTCCACCTATAAGCTAGTTGAAATCAGCAGCAGTGTCATAAGTTTAACAATTTCCAGGACCCAAGAACAAAACCTCACACCAAATAGGAGGTGAATAAGTGAAACATAGAATTAATAAAAATCTGTGGTTTGGATTGGATCCTGGCTCCAGTAGTAGTTTTCTTCTGTAAAGGAGAAAAGAACATATTGATGGGAAAAATAAAACCACTGGTCTCCTCATTCAAGCCTTTCCACTGTCCAGTTCTTGCTGTAATTGATTACACCAAGGGTCGAAGAAGCCACAGGAGATAAGACAGAGTGTGCATTGTGTTTCTCCCGATGCCTGAACTTTAGTCAGATACATGAAAGGGTGAAATCGGAATTATAAAGTAGTTGCAAACTGTCACACATGGCTGTTCTGAGTTCCCAAAGATGCTGAGAAGCCAGATTTGAGGGGGTAGGGATGGGAGGCAGAGAGCAAAGCAAAGGCTGGAAAATAGAGCGTGGGGGTGAAGTGAGAGGAACAGAGGAGGTCAGATGAGAAAGGCAAGATAATTAGTTACCATGATGAAAAGATTTCATTTTCCAAATGACTTTTCAATTTAATTCATGTCATGCAAAATCTGAAGATCTATTTCTAGACTGAGTAATCTGCTATGGTACAAATGTTGATAAATAGTTATTTACCTATTTTATCCTTAAAAATATTAAGACAGATTCATTTAATTACAGTAACCAAGCTCGACAGGGTGTTAGCTGTGCCTGATAGATAGCCATTTCCTGCCTGACCTAAATATCTGGCCTTGAGCCTCCTGCAAGAATGCCTGCAGGCAAAAGGTGGCCCATCTCCTTCCAGTGCACAGTGGAGTGTTCAGTGTCCTACTGCTCATTTTCTGATGTGCAGGCTGTGCTTTTCCTGTAGGGAATGGGATTGTGACAGGCACTTGATCTCAACACATGGAGTTTCATATGAAATTGTCACTTTATCTTGCTGCCTCACTACTTAGTTCAATGCCATGAAGAGATACACACAGTGAGATTTTCTACTGAAGTCAAGCCAGGAGACTGTTGTGTCGGAGAAATGTACTGCTTTAAATATGTTCCCTAAGAACAAGAAATCGAAGAGGACAAGGGAAGGGCAATGATGCTGGTCCACTTCCTATTAAGATAAAAATGTTGTATTTATACAACTCTGCATGTGCTCACACGTATTATCTCACTGATTCTTCACAAGCTGTTGAAGAATATTATATCCCTCATTTTCATCATCGAAACAATGAAGTTTAGTGAGTAAAACGAATAATTTCGCATATGTTTAGTAAATAAAGCAGATGCTTTAATTTCTTACTACAACTTTCCTTGCATGGTAGAAGAGTTTACAGGTGAATTTATGAAAGTTCTAACCATCAAGTCTTGGTCTATTTGGTATTGTCACTAAGTGAAGAGCATTGTGATTCATGAATTTTGAGGGGATCTTCATTAGTACTCTGTCACTATTCAATGGTCAAATCAATATGTTACTCATTAAACAGTCATTTCCATTTGATAACTGTATAATAGTGTACACTTCAAAGATTAAGATTTTAGACTAATGAGAATGTTTTCAAGGCTGGGATTAGGTGTAAAAAGCATATAGATGTTTCTTTTTTTTCATTTTTAACCTCTTTTTTTAGAAACTTTCATTTAGTAAATATAATTTTCCAAACTACAGTTTATGGATTACAATGGCTTCCCCTCCCATAACTTCCCTCCCATCCGCACCCCTCCCATCTCCTGCTCCCTCTTCCATTCCATTCACATCAAGATTCATTTTCAATTATCTTTATATACAGAAGATCTATTTAGTATATATTAAGTAAAGATTTCATCAGTTTGTACCCACACAGAACATAAAGTGTAAAATACTGTTTGAGTACTAGTTATAGCATTAATTCACATTGGATAACACATTAAGGACAGAGATCCCACATGAGGAGTAAGTACACAGTGACTCCTGTTGTGGACTTAACAAACAATTTGACACTCTTGTTTATGGCGTCAGAAATCTCCCTAGGCTCTTGTCATGAGTTGCCAAGGCTATGGAAGCCTTTTGAGTTCATCGACTCTGCTCATATTTAGACAAGGTCATAGTCAAAGTGGAAGTTCTCTCCTCCATTCAGAGAAAGGTACCTCCTTCTTTGATGACCCATTCTTTTACTGGGATCTCACTCGCAGAGATCTTTCATTTAGTTTTTTTTTTTTTTTTTTTTTTTTTTTTTTTTTTTTTTTTTTTTTTTTTTTTTTTTTTTTTGGCTAGTGTCTTGGCTTTCCATGCATAAAATACTCTCATGGGCTCTTCAGTCAGATCCGAATGCCTTAAAGGCTGATTCTGAGGCCAGAGTGCTGTTTAGGACATCTGCCATTCTATGAGTCTGCTGTGTATCTCACTTCCCATGTTGGATCATTCTTTCCCTTTTTTTTTATTCTATCAGTTAGTATTAGCAGACACTAGTCTTGTTTGTGTGATCCCTTTGACTCTTAGACCTATCAATGTGATCAATTGTGAACTGAAATTGATCATTTGGACTAGTGAGATGGCATTGGTACATGCAACCTTGATGGGATTATATTGGAATCCCCTGGCAATTTTCTAACTCCACCATTTGGGGCAAGTCCGATTGAGCATGTCCCAAATTGTACATCTCATCCCTCTCTTATTCCCACTCTTATATTTAACAGAGATCACTTTTCAGTTAAATTTCAACACCTAAGAATAAATGTGTGTTAATTACAGAGTTCAACCAATAGTATTAACTAGAGCAAAAACAAATACTAAAAGGGATAAAGTATTAAATTGTACATCAACAGTCAGAACAAGGGCTGATCAAGTCACTGTTTCTCATAGTGTCCATTTCACTTCAACAGGTTTCCTTTTTTGTGGTTGGTTAGTTGTCACCGATCAGGGAGAACATATGATATTTGTCCCTTTGGGACTGGCTTATTTCACTCAGTTTTCCAGATTCCTCCATTTTTTTGCAAATGACCGGGTTTCATTGTTTTTGACTGCTGTATAGTATTCTATAGAGTACATGTCCCATAATTTCTATATCCAGGCTACTGTTGATGGGCATTTGGGTTCATTCCAGGTCATATCTATTGTGAATTGAGCTGCAATAAGCATTAAGGTGCAGACCGCTTTTTTGTTTTCCAATTTCATTTCCTTTGGGTAAATTCCAAGGAGTGGGATGGCTGGGTTGAATGGTAGGGTTATATTCAGGTTTCTGAGGAATCTCCAGACTGACTTCCATAGTGGCTTAATCAGTTTGCATTCCCACCAGCAGTGGGTTAGTGTCCCTTTTTCCCCACATCCTCGCCAGCATCTGTTGTTGGTAGATTTCTGAATGTGAGCCATTCTAACTGGGGTGAGGTGAAACCTCATTGTGGTTTTGATTTGCATTTCCCTGATTGCTAGTGATCTTGAACATTTTTTCATGTGCCTGTTGGCCATTTGGATTTCCTCTTTTGAAAAATGTCTATTGAGGTCCTTGGCCCATCTCTTAAGTGGGTTGTTTGTTTTGTTTTTGTGGAGTTTCTTGATCTCATTGTAGATTCTGGTTATTAATCCTTTATCTGTAGCATAGTTTGGAAATATTTTTTCCATTTCTGTTGGTTGCCTCTTCACATTCCAGAATGTTTTTTTGCAGTACAGAAACTTCTCAATTTGATGCAATCCCAATTGTTAATTTTGGCTTTGACTGCCTGTGCCTCTGGGGTCTTTTCCAAGAAGTCTTTGCCAGTGCTAATATCTTGCAGTGTTTCTCCAATGTTCTCTAATAATGTGATGGTTTTGGGTCGTAGATTTAGGTCTTTAATCCATGTTGAGTGGATTTTTGTGTAAGGTGTAAGGTAGGGGTCTTGCTTCATGTTTCTGCACGTGGGAATCCAATTTTCCCAGCACCATTTATTGAATAGACTGTCCTCACTCCAGGAATTGGTTTTAGATCCTTGATCAAATATAAGTTGGCTGTAGATGTTTGGGTTGATTTCTGGTGTTTCAATTCTGTTCCATTGGTCTATCCATCTGTGTCTGTACCAGTACCATGCTGTTTTGATTACAACTGCCCTGTAGTATGTCCTGAAATCTGGTATTGTGATGCCTCCGGCTTTGTTTTTGTTGTACAAGAATGCTTTAGCTATTCGAGGTCTCCTGCCTCTCCATATTAATTTCATCATCATTTTTTCCAGATCTGAGAAGGATGTCTTCGGTATCTTGATTGGTATTGCATTGAATTCGATTGTTCTGAATAGTTTGAGAAGTAATGGAGTTAGTTCTTCTTTAAATGTTTGGTGGAATTCAGCAGTGAATCCATCTGGTCCTGGGCTGTTTTGTTGGGAGGGCTCTTATTACTGTTTCAATTTCTGTCTGATATTAAGATGGCTATGCCCGCTCTGTTTTCATTTCTGTTGGCTTGGTATCTTTTTCTGGCCTTTCACTTTTAGTTTGCATGCATCTTTGTTGGAAAGATGTGTTTCTAATAAGCAGGAAATAGATGGGTTTTGTTCCTTATACCAATCAGCCAATCTGTGTCTTTTTACTGGGCAGTTGAGGCAATTAATGTTCAATGTGACTATTGATAAGTAGTAACTTTGCCCTGCCATTTGCCAAAGATATTTTCTAATATATGCTTTGAGCTTCCTGTGATCTTTTGCTTTGAGGTTTCCTTCCGTTACCTTCTTTCATGTTGATGACTGTGTTTCTGTATGTAACACATCTTTAAGCATCTTTTGCAGGGCTGGACTAGTGGCGACAAATTCTTTCAATTTCTGTTTGCTATGAAAGGTCTTTATTTCACCTTCATTCACAAATGAGAGGTTTGCAGGATATAATATTCTGGGCTGGCAGTTTTTCTCTCTTAGTACCTAGGCTATGTCTTGCCATTCCCTTCTAGCCTGTAGTGTTTCTAATGAGAAGTCAGCTGTGAGCCTAATTGGAGATCCTCTGAGAGTAATCTGACGTTTCTCTCTTGCACATTTTAGAATCTTTTCTTTGTGTTCACTGTGGTGAGTTTAATTACAAGGTGTCATGTTGAGAATCTCTTTTGGTCATGTTTATTAGGGATTCTATGAGCTTCCTGTACTAGGACATCTCTGTCCTTCTCCAAACCTGGGAAGTTCTCTGCTAGTATCTCACTAAAAAGGCCTTCTAATCCTTTCTCTCTCTCCATGCCTTCAGGAACTCCTAGAACCCTATTGTTGGGTTTTTTAATAATATCCTGTAGATTCCCAACAATATTTTCTAGATTTCTAATTTCCTCTTCTTTTTTTTTGGTTTGACTGTATACTTGCCTGTGCTCTGTCTTCTATAAATGTTTAGTAATGGTCAACAAATCTGGTAAAGGCAGGTGTGGAATGAAAATTTAATTAGAATCCGAGTGAGATCCCAGTGGAAAGAACGGGTCATCAAAGAAGGAGGTACCTCAATCTGAAGGGAGGAGAGAACTTCCACTTTGACTATGACCTTGTCTAAATATGATCAGAGTCAGTGAACTCAGGGGGCTTCTATAGCCTTGGCAGCTCATGACAAGAGCCTAGGGTGATTACTGATGCCATAAACAAGAGTGTCAATTTGTTAATTTAACAACAGGAGTCACTGTGCACTTACTCCTCATGTAGGATCTCTGTCCTTAGTGTGCTGTACATTGAGATTTAATGCTATAACTAGTACTCAAACAGTATTTTTCACTTTATGTTTCTGTGTGGGAGCAAACCGTTGAAATCTTTACTTAATGTATGCTAAACTGATCTTCCGTATATAAAGAGAATCGAAAATGAATCTTGATGTGAATGGAAGGGGAGAGGGAGTGAGAAAGGGGAGGGTAGCAGGTGGGAGGGATGTGATGGGGGGAAGCCATTGTCATCCATAAGCTGTACTTTGGAAATTTATATTCATTAAATAAAAGTTAAAAAATAATCAAAAAAATAAAATTTAATTAGAATCAGTTTGAAATCTATTTTTAAATTCAATTTCACTATTTTGTTTTCTTCCATCCTGAAAAAAAATAATTGTCATACTTTTTAATGACTGCTCATGACTAATTCTGACTCTTGCTAAAATTACTGTATGATAAGGAAATAACACTGTGAAGACAAAGAGAATGATAAAAGATGGTGGTGGTACATTTTGAAGACTGAAAACCAAATAGATCATTGGAAACTGAGTTTCTTCAAAGAGATCTCTGAACAGTAAGCTGGCCGAGAAGAGGCCTAGATTAAGTTCAAGTAAGCAACTTCAAGGATATTTGGCAACTGGAGGCGCATATTACTTCTAAAGTTGGAGGACAGATGGGCCTCAACACAAATGTTTCCTGTGAAGATGCTGAGCCAGCATTACTTTGGCTAGGAGATACAAAGCATATTTGAAGCTGAAGATATCACATATGAGACAAAGAGAATAAACACATTCATAATTGAAAAAGGAAACTTCCCCCCAACTATTTCCCCAACTACTAGTACACTCTTGGAGACGTTGAGTGACTCTTTCCTGGTGAAATCTGACCTCCAAATAAACTATCTGTCTGTCTAGAGTAGTGAAAGTTAGAAGATACCTAGACATAAAATCATGAAGCTTTGTACTTTGAGATATACAACCTAAAAAAATCTTACACTGAACGTAGATTCCAACTAGCATTTTATTTCCTTACACTTTAATGCCTAAAAATCAATAGATATTTGACAGAAGGAAAACAAGCAAGAAAGCAATATAAAACTAAAACACAAACAGAAAAATCCAACTGTAACAAAATAATACAGCTATTAACATGTCTGAGTCATAAGCAAAATCAAAAATATGTAAGTACATAAAGAAAAAAATCAGGGTTTGCATTTGGCCTGGCAGTTACGATGCCAGATGGGGCACCCACATTCCATATTGGAGCACCTGCGTTGGAGTCACAGCTCTGCTACTGATTCCAACTTCTTGCTAACTTGGTAGCTGCTCCAATAGTTAGGTCCCAGCTATAGCATGTGGAAGACCTGGATTGAGTTTCTGACTCTCTCTCTCTCTCTCTCCATCTTCAAAAAAATACATATTTTTATATCACAGAAAAAATGATATAAATAAAGAAAATATGCTCTCATGAAATCTTCAGAAGGATAAATGAAGCTACTACCCCATGACAGAAGAAAGGGAGAATTAAGAGCAACAAGCAAAAAAAACAAAAATTGTAGCCCTATCAAAGCTCTTAGACATACATAATAGTTTAAAAACCTCAATGATAGAGTTAAAAAATAAACATAAAAGTTAATGATATTTTCCAGAAGTTAAAAATAATAACAAAGAGGGGGCTGGTGCAATGGCTCACTAGGTTAATCCGCCACCTGTGGTGCTGGCATCCCATATGGGCGCCAGGTTCTAGTCCCGGCTGCTCATCTTCCAGTCCAGCTCTCTGCTGTGGCCTGGGAGGGCCGTGAAGTATGGCCCAAGTGCTTGTGTGCCTGCACCTGCATGGGAGACCAGAGGAAGCATCTGGCTCCTGGCTTCAGATTGGTGTAACTCTGGCCGTAGCAGCCATTTGGGGGGTGAACCAACCGAAGGAAGACTTTTCTCTCCATCTTCTCTCTCACTGTCTAACTCTGTCAAACAAAAAAAAAAAATAATAACAAAGAAGGAAATAGAAAATAGGGTAATAGAATTAAGAAATGTAGAGTATTAACCAAAAAACAACTGTAGTATCTGAATAATAGATACTTAGAAATATAAAAGAGAGACAGTGAAATTGAAGCAACTATCAAATTTCCCCTGGTTAAATATCATAAAATTATAGATTTGTATGATCTGAAATATATCCAGCCTAGAGCATGATGAAAGACACACCAAAGTCCAGCAATTTTCCCTTCATATATGTGTAAACATATAACAGACCATATATAAACATTTGGTTATCAGAATGGGCTTGGATTCAACAAAACTCTAATCTCAAATGTAATGGAGGCCATATTTCAATTCAATTCGTTTTAGAATATAAATTCTATAAACAAGTAAGCTACTAAAATTTTCATCTATATGGGTTCTCAATGATTTGATTTCCAAATGTTTTTTCTTAGGAATGTACTAAGAGATCAGTTGCTTCCCTTTAATGAGGATTAAGCTAAAATTAATGAAGTGGAACTCCAGAATGAGATTTTCCAGGAAGGGGGATGCTTGAAGGCAATGTTCCAGAATGACAGAAAAGAGATTTCCCTGGGGAGAGATTTTCAGAGCAGAGAAATCAACCAGTCAAGGCCAGATGTGGATACATCTGGAGAAGAAGTTTCACTAAAATCAAGAAATAATATGTGAATTGGATTCATTAATGACCATTAACTAGAGGGAACTCTTACTGTGTGGAGGCCAGCAAAGAGCATCACTACAGAAACATGAGTGCATGTTGCACTACTTGCACTGCTGTTCAAATCTACCAGACACTAGATTTATTTGTCTGAGTTTGGTTTGACACAGCACACTCGAAAATAAATTATCTGATAGGGGTGAATCACTTGCAGATAGATGGCAATAAACTTAAAAATCTCAGATCTGTTGGAATTCGGTCACCCATGGCTCAATAAAATTGCCCAGGAAGGATGGACTTTTGACTGCACATGTCCTCTTTGCACCAATGTGGGAGGCCCCCCATAGGAACCTGATCTAGGTTCTATACTTCAGAAACTACGTGATTGACAGGATGTAACTTTGAAGGACATCCTGCTTCTAGGGGAGAGCAAAAAAAAAAGCTCAACACTCAGACTCTGCTGCAAAGTTCCTCCCTAACTCCAGAACTTATATTTCCTAGGAAGGGCAGGAACAAGCAAAAGCAGTCCTTCACTATCTCACCACATAGTATTCTCAGCACATCCTAGCATTAGTGTTGAAAATTACAAGCAATAAAGAGGTGGGATGTAGGGAGAACCAGTGCAGTCTAAGGAGCCGTAGCGAACTGTCCTGTGTAATGAACTATCCTGTACAATCAAATGTAATCATAGTATTCTACATGGAGACTCTGTGAAAATTACATGAGCACTCAATTTTCACCCAGTAAAGAATTTTAAGAGAAACAAAAATTGAGGCTTGTGCATAAAACTGAGTTGTGTAAGTAAACTGAGCACATAAAGCAAGAAATCAAGAAATAACAGTAAAAGCACTTTATTTAATAACATACAGAAAATGACCAGGAGAGACAGCTCAGCATTTTGAAACAGGTGAAACTGGAGTAGACAAGTAAGAATTCAGAGCTTGTTTCTTTTCTTTATAAGCCCCACAATGCATTTTGAAATTTAGAGCTCTACAGAAGTATAATTTTGATGGAAAAAGTTTAAATGCAATTTCTATATATGTATACCTGATGTTGGACGTAAGATAATGGTAGTCACTACATCTATTATAATACTTACCTTGTTATGTACCAGACAGTAGGCCAGATCCTTTGTATAATTCATCTCTTTTAACCCTTACAATAGTACTCAGATGACCATCTTTATTTGGTAAGCAAGTAAAATAAGATTTCAACAGGTTCATTATCTTTCCCCAGTTCAAACACCTTCCAAGTGTCAGAATTGATATTCATGGTATGAAAAGCCTTAATATTAATCAAATTATGGAATGATAACTATTGCTCTATGATGTTGATTGAATGAACATACAGCTGAACACTTCTTCCTAGAATTTATTTTGACCTTGACCTTGAAAGTCTTAAATTGGGCCAAGGTCTAGAAGTGTTGGAACATTGCTAACTAGAACAATTATACTTTATACATAAAAAGGAGAATACAGCACCATTAATAAGGTAACAATTTATTATGTTTACAGATATTTTAATTTAAATGAGTCATTTAAATTTATCCATCCATGTGTGTTCCTTGACATAATAAGCAAATAACATACCTCACCATGTACACATAAGACATCACAAACTATTTTTGCTTCTGGAATTTTGACCATCATTTGTATAACAATCATTTCTGGCAAGAGACCTGATTATGAACACTTTTTGAAGCATGCCTTGTAACATAATTAGTTGTTCCAATGATCTCAGTTTCTTCTTTCACAACCAGAATAGAAAAACCACTGACAGGTATCATATGACATTATGACAGACAACTTTTCGCCAAACAGAAAACAAATGTGAAACTGTTTCACCTGTAAAATTGTCACCATTCAAAGCAGACAGCTATGCTAGGTAACAATATCTTTGAAAGAAGGTCAGAAAACTGTACTGTTCAACTGTTTTGTACAACATTCTTCAGAAAGCTTATGGAAAATGCATATTCCAAAAAATCGTATGTATAGATTTCAATTCTTATTTTGTACTCAAATAACCTTTTCTTTTAATTCTGTTTTACAAGAACTTTTTGACATTTCTTTGTTTTTACAAGCATGACTCTAGCTCTGTATTGGAAAGAAAGAGAATTTAATCTGATAGTAACTAAAGCAGACTTATATTAACTGAGGATGCTGCACAACTATTTTCAAGGACCTTACACACATTAACTGATTTAAAGTTACAACTACTTTATTTGGTAGTTATGATATTCTCTTTTCTCATATCACAGATGAGATTACTATGACACAAAGAAAGCAAGCAACTTTACACAAGGAGTAAATGGTCAGAGCCAGGATTCACTTCTCAGTATTTTGGCTGCAGAGTTTCTGCTCTCAAAGTGTCTCTTAGGCAAAATGGAAAACTCTGAAATGAGACACATGCATTTATACTTTGGGACCACATTTGGAACCAGAGAATTGCTATTCATTGACTGTCCAGGCCTCCATTTCTTCA
This sequence comes from Oryctolagus cuniculus, assembly GCF_964237555.1. Lineage (NCBI taxonomy): Eukaryota > Metazoa > Chordata > Mammalia > Lagomorpha > Leporidae > Oryctolagus > Oryctolagus cuniculus. Next base: position 23,278,747 of record NC_091433.1, read on the forward strand.
TCTATCAAATTGAAATAATGATAATTAGGTGACTGAATGATAATACGCTTGTGAGCAATGAGTAAAAGCTTAAATAATATAAAATACCATTTACTTGCAAGGTAAGCAAATTCCCATCATTGACTTTTGTTGAGACACAGGTTACAGGCTATGATACAGACTGGCAGAAACAGCAGGAACGTGTTTCTAACTTCTGACCCCTGTAATTCTGTATTGCTGAACTCAGGACTCCTTTTAAATTGGGGACAATTGAATGACCACCTGCACTGAAGTGGGGATTGCAGAGTGCGGTAAAATACATCAATACACTCACCTACGAGCAATAGAAATTGAGAACTTGGAGAGTCAATGAGATTTTCAAGCTTACTAGGACAAATATAATTAACAGAATATTAAGTCTTCTTTCCCACTGGACTGCAGTGTAGACTGGCCTTTGACCAAATAGTATAATTCAGTCAATAATCACATTGAAGTAGAATGTATAATTCAAAACTAAAGGCAGCAATGAGAGGAACCAGAGAATGTATTCTTCTGAACACTATTCTCATTGTGGTGGCCTGCACATTGCTGTGTAAAATTTTTCAAAAACTTACAAAATTATTAAACATAGGAATTACAGATTCTGAAGGTCCTTGGTGGATATAAACCTCATAATAAACACAAATCTTTCAAGGTCTGGAGAAAAATTTGTGTTCCAGGATCACTGACTGTCAGATGCATTTTAAATCAAAGTAAAAATTAAAATAGCAAATACAACTGAAATAAATTGTTAGGCTTTTTAATCACTAAAAACTCTAAATTTACTTGGTTAATTAGTAGCTGGCACATCAAGTGCTGTATGATGCCAGTTCTGGTACAAAACAGAACATTAAAAAATAACATGAGTAGGTAGGAAAGCTAAGTTAATAAAGAACACTACAGTTTTGCAATTGCATTGAGGTTCAAAACACATCAAAATCTAATTTCCACAGAGAATCAGGTCAAATCTTTGAGCTTCATAATCAATGAATATTTCTCTCACTTTCACCACTCAGTCCTTTGGCAATTAAGCAAAGAGGAGAGAATTAGTAAGAAATTCAGCATTCCATTGTTGGCTCAAAATTTAAAGTTCTTGAATACAAAAACTTATTTTGTATAATTATAAACACTTTAAAACCATGACTTCTGGCTGTTTACATATGTGGTTGAATTTCATTAGAAGTGAAAAGGTTAAAGATACAACGGAAAAGATAATCTCCATTTTCTTAATATCTTTTGTACACCAGTCTTGCTTCCTTTTCCCTACTATGCAAAATGGTATATGCAAAAAAAAAAAAAATAGGTGGAACTACGGCTTGGAAGTAATTAAGTTAAGCTAAACTAGGCTTTCAGGGGGATGCTGGCAGTGAGGGTATGTGAAAAGTACACAAAACACAGAAATCCAACCTATAGAAATTGTGCCTCTAGAAAACATAGCAACTACTTTCATGGACAAAACAGAAAGGGAAATTCAAGAAAGTATTATAGTGTTTTTGGAAACATTAATGGCAGATTTATGAGAATGCTTATTTTCATTACTATCTTCTGGAGAAAGAAAGAGATTTCTCTTTACAAAAATCTCCAGAACATCTGCAAAAAACAATGAAGAGTACATTTTGAAGATGCATCCCCGTTATTGAATTATCTTAATTTGGTAAACTGAAAATGCAATATTCCTTTCCTGACATGTCTTTGGGTATTGCATGGTGAATTTCTCTTTCTTGTTATTTTTCAGGAACTCAGTAAGTTTTCACTGCAAACAAATAACAGATTTTTGTTTGGTTTAAAATTCCAGACCCCCTCCACACACACAACCCTTTTTCCCAGACAACTTCTCTATGTTGGTTGTATATGAGGGAGTCTTTAAGAAGTTAATGGGATATAGTTTTATGAAAAAAATCTATTTATGGCTTTAATATTTTGCCGCAAAATAAACTTATCTTTTAATTTCATCACCCACAAAGTTTTGAAGTTCCTTCATGTGTGTCTGTGTATTTGTATGCTGCTACTTCTACTCTGCCGGACACTGATTGTCATCAATGTCCTATGTAGGTTTTATTTTAGAGGGGTGGTGGGAGAGATTAACACATACAGAGAGATACACAGAGACAGAAAAAGTATCTGTCTGCTGGTTCACTCTGCAAATACCCAAATAGTTGGGGCTGGGATGGAGCTGGAGGCAGGATACAGGAACTCAGTCCAGATCTTCCATGCAGTCAATAGGAACTCAATCACAGGACCATCACCTGCTGCCTCCCAGGTTCTGAATTAGTAGGAAGCTGGAATCAGAAGCTGTAGCTGGAACTGAAACCCAGGTACTCTGATATGGAACATGGGTAAGTTAGCCATTAGGCCAAAATCCATTCCTATTAACGCCCTTTGTTTGTCAAACATTCAAATGGTAACATTCTATTGGGGATTTTTTAAGCTCTTCAGAGTGTGGCAGAGGAGTATGTTCTTGAGTTGTCTCATGTAGGAGATTTGTTCTGGTGTGGTTTGACCTCCAAACCTACATCCTCTAGGATCTCCTCAACCCTGATTTCTGTGATCAGTGCTGTTCTTCATAGGATGGAACATCATCAAGACATCTGACGCCTGCTCATCTTCATTGTTGAATTCAATAGTGGAGAATGCATGAGCGTTTTCAAGCTGATCATGAGGAGGCAAGCTCTTGATTAGTGTGCTTATTTCTGACATATGCTTTCATTCTCCGATATCTTGCTTTGCCCTTCTCAAATACATCCAGAGGACAGATGAACAATCCTTCTGTGGAAATAGACATTCACCCAGGGATACAAGACTCCGCTCAATTCAATTTAGACATCCCTGATCTTTAGGAACAGTATTGTTAGTGTCTTCCTTCATTTTTTTTTTTTAACTTAGATGGGACCATATTCTTGTTACCTCCCCTATGAAGAAGAGTAATGGAATAAAATGTCATAGTAATTTCAGTATTTTTAATCTGGTGACTCCAGAAACCAGTGATAACCCCTCAGACACAGGATCCTTTAATAGACAGGTGTAATAAACAAGATGGAAGAGCCAAATCAGATCCACATGTTATTCTTTTTAAAATAATCATAATCCCTTACCTAGTTTTTGCAATAATCTCTGAATTGGCACTTCTGTTCCCATTTTATCCCATCCACAAGATGACCTACATAAACTAGTCACAGATGATAGCAGAGTATAATGTTAAAAATCAAGTTCCTCTCTTCAAATCTTAGCTCTACCAATTTTTTTCCTGGCTATGTTCAGGAGAATTTGGCAAACTATCTAAATTTAACCTGTTTTTCTTCAAGCTGATAATAATGATGTTTATGGTATTAGATTACTTGGCATATTAATAATATAAACTATGTAGAGAGAATATAATCAGCATTTAATAATTAGCTCTTTTGATAAGCTTTTTGTATTTGTCATCCACTCTATTCAATGATAGTATTAGAATACATCTTCCTCCTATTCAATTAACATAGATAATTCTTCTATATTTCCAAGGAAGCAATAGAGATTGAGAAAATATGTCTTTGCTCAAGTCCCACAGATGACAAGGAAGACACACAGGATTTTAATTCAGGTGTTTCTAATTTTAAAACAAACACAGATACTAAACAAGACATAAGTGGCCAGATATTTTCCTTCATGTGACCTTGCCTTTTGTGATGAAGTTCATTCCCTTCATTGACTCTGTACATCCTTAGGTCCAAAGTCTTTTCCAAGACAGACAATACCCTGCCCTGCCCTGGTCTTCTTGTCATCACTAAAATTCCCACAACCACCTGAGCTGCTCAGATGATTCTAGGTCCACAAATTGGCTGTGCTCTTCACTTGTGTGTTTCTGCATGAACCATTCTTTGATTACCTCCCCTCACCCCTCTTACTTGAGGAATTTTGTTCAGTAAACCAAAGATCTTTCTGACGTCTTCCAGGATTGAATTCTTCCCCTTTATAGTTGTTTTATGTTATTCACCGGTATTGCTATAATTCTTATTATTAATTATTTTAAGTCTATGTTGTAAAACAATCTTTGCAAAACCATGAATCGGTAAACAGGAGGCCTGAATCATCAATATGAAATGGCAATTTTATTTTATTTTTGTTGTAAAACTATGACCTTCATAATTGCTTTTGGTAGATGAAATGGATCTTTCATGATATCACATCCTCTCTAGAATTGCAACCAGTGTACATGTTCTGAAAAAGCTCAACATGCTTTCCCCATTACTTTCTGTAGGAAAAAAAGTTTGCTGTTGATGGAAAAAAATACAATTTAAATTAATGTTTTGAACCAAATTAAAAACTATTTTTGTCATCTTTCTGCTCTCCCTTTCTCACAAGTTGTCTATCATCCACCTCCTCCTACATTTCCCCCTCTTACAATATGTTAGTGAGAGATATTTATTTTATGCATATCATATGCATATTAGATAAATTAAAGACCTATGTATATAAACATATATATATCCATATGCCTAAATGTTCTCTAATTGCAATCATGAAATTCCTAAGCATATTAAGTCCAGTCCAATGCCAAAAATGTCAAGTCTATTTTAAAAATCATTTAAGTTTACTGAAGAATTCACATTTTCTGTTTTCAGACTAGACACTGAATAATGGGGGAAATCAGTTTGTGACCCTGAGGCCAAATGAACTATTCACTAAATATAAATTTATAGTTTCAGATAATTTTTAAGGGTTAAATTGTAAGTTACAGTGTATTTCAAACAATTTAACTTGGAGGTTAACACATTGCAAGCCAGGACACCAGGCTTCTTTCTCCTTTTGGAGAACCAATTCCCAGACAAATTAAAACATTAATCCTCCACTCATAGATGCTTACGAAATCTGAAGAACATCTTGAATCATAGTGAAAGTGTGAAAAGGCTTCGCTTTGGAATCCAGGAAATTATAAATGATACACATACATACGTTAAAGTAAAAGGCATGTATTTGAAGTTTCAAAGTACAAAAACATGAGAAGATAAAAAATAGTAATATACAGTATGGAAGTTTTATAGTCCAGAGGATGTCACAGAAAATATCTTATGGTTTAAAAATGTTTAGTTTCTCAGAAAATTAGATCTAAGTTGACAATGTCATCCTAATACTAGGGGAACAGCCTGAGTAAGCTAGGCAACTGTATGTGATTTAGTTTATCCATCTGAAAAGTGAGGATAATATAGAACTCACATGGTTATTACAGGGATCCATAAAATAATGTACACAAGGAACATAGGATGCAATCTGATACGAAATTGTGTCACAAGCTCTTCTTATTGTTAGCAGCAAGTCCATGCTGGATATTAGCACAGTCTAAGGATTTTCTCAACAGATTCAAAAGGATTAGTAAAGCTCCAGTGAACAGGCTAATTTTTGAAAGATATGTCGCTTTTCAAAGGAACTGAATAGAAATTGCATATGTGAATTATTATGTGCACTGAATCCATATATCATATACATCATATGTGTGCATGTGTGTTTATCTCTGTGTGTATTCTTCTTTTAAGATTTATTTGTATCTTTGAAAGGCAGAGTTACAGATGAGAGAAGAGAGAGAGAAAGACAAAGAGAGAGAGAGAGAGAGATCTATTGATTGACGCATTCCCCAAATGGCCAAAACAAATGGGCTGGGCCAGAATGAAGATAGGAGCCAAGAGTTTCATCCGGGTCTCCCATATGGGTGCAGAGGAACAAACACTTGAGCCATTTTCTGCTGTTTACCCAGATGCATTAGCAGGGAGCTGGATTAGAAGCAGAGCAGCCAGAACTTGAACTGATGGCCATATGAGATGCTGCCATTGCTGGCAGCGGTTCAAGCTGTGATCCTACAATACTGATCTGTATATTCTTACTATTACAGGATTGTTTTTATTCCCTAAGCTAGATATATAAAATATATTTTAGTTATTAATCCAATTTTTAATGTTTATATATTTTATTTTTCCATCTAGTTGAAGTTAAAGAGAGATGGAAAGAGAGAGACAGAGAGAGAAAGAGAATCTTCAATCCTCTGGTTCATTCCCCAGATGCACACAACAGCTTTTGCTTGGGGCTTGAACTAGCCAAAACCAGTAGCATAGAACACCGTACAGCTTTCCCACATGGATGGCAAGGTTCCAAGTATTTCAGCCATCCTCTGCTCCCTGCCAGGTGCATTATTCAGGAAGCTGGCTTGAAAGCTAAGTAGTCAAGGCTTGATATGGGATGTGGGTGCTCCAAGCTCTGGCATAAACCAATGCTCCACAATGCCTGCCCCCATAATCTAAATTTTTAAAATAACCTGATACAGTAGACTAGAACATGGTGAATACCAGATGCAGATGGAGGAATGAGGATGGACGACATTTAACACAACTCACAACATTAGATATAAACATGCTATTTTTTAAATATGTGTGCATGCATATTTACAACCATATATGTTTATATATGCATGCATTTATAATAAGAATTAATGAAATTTAAAATCATTCTGTTACAAGAATATTACAATGCATAGTGAATAATTGTTTATAACATTTCTACCAATTTCAATTGCATATTGGTCTTGGCATTTCTTGGCACTATGGTTCTCTGTGATGTCTTACTATTTGTGAGGGTTTTTTTTTGTTTTATTTTTAATAACTAAGTGGGACTATAAATGTAGATATGTGTCAGTACTGAGTACTTTTCTCAAATCCCCAATTTCTGGTTTCCATTCAAGTCTTTTACTCTATTTTTTTTCTTGCTGAGTAGCAAAGGACTTTTATTTTCCATTTTTCCTATATACCTACAAAGTATGAACACTGCATTTCAATTGACTGTATTGCATACTTTTTTGCTGAAAACCTTTTCCGTAAACACAATTGCCTTGTACAGTTTTGTTGTAAACTGACTTATCCTAAGAAGCACTGTTGATAGGCTTTCTGATGTGTTTGATAAGAGTGATAAAATAAAGCTTAAAAAAATAAAAAAAAAATCATTCTGTTTCATATATAAAATGTGTATTTAAAATAGGTGTTTATAAAGTTAAAATTCATAACAAACCTATAAATCAGGCTAAGTAACTTTGAATTAAGAGTAAAACACTCAATAAATTTCAAGCTGCTTTTAATGTAATGTGACTCAGAAAGTCTAAACTAAGTATATATGTTTTTTATAGACAACGAATTTTAAGCAAAACAAATTAAAAGAAAGTAAATATTGTGATGCAATGTTTGTCAATAAACCAAGAAATGAAAACACAAAAGAGAGCTATTTGAAAGGATGGAAGTTAAAGGATGTAAGCCCCCCCCCCCAATTTTTTTGAGATGGTTATGTTTGCCACCAATAAATAACACTAAAATTTACAAGAAAATGATGAAGATGTAATGAAACCTAGACAGAAATTCCCTCACTTAATCTTAGCCTAAAGACTGACAGAAGCTTCCTCATAATGCTGTGGTGTAGTGGGCTAGGCCTCCGCCTGTGGCTTAGGAATCCCATAGGGGCACCTGTTCATATCCCATCTGCTCCGTTGCCAATGCATCTCTCTGCTGATGGCCTGTGAAGGCAGCAGAGGATGGCCCAAGTGCTTGGGCCCCTGCACCCACGTGGGAGGCCTGGAGGAAGCTCCTGGCTCCTGGCTTCAAATCAGTCCAGCTCCAGCCAGTTGCACTTATCTGGGGAGTGAACGAGCAGATGGAAGACCCTTCTCTCTGTCCCTCTCTCTGTCTCTAACTCTACCTCTCAAATAAGTAAATAATTAAAAAAAAAAGATGATTGGAGCAAACTTCTTTTTGACACACAGCAATTTGAGAAATCAAATAAGGAGATTATGATTAATAAAATTAAACATATATATATATATATATGTACCAAGCTTTATCTTGCCAAAAGAGACCATGCTTTTGCAACATGCAATATTTAAAATACATCCGTATATCTATATGTTTATACAGTTGCATATTTTAGAGATAATGAGATGGAAAGAGAAGAGTTAAAATAGACAAGCATGGGAATTAATTATCTCCTAAACTGTTCCAGCTTGAAATGAGTCACAATCACAATACCCAGGACTGAGTCATGATTCAGTTAGTAGAGCTGTGGTAAAAGGTCTGTATAGAGAAATAGTCACAGATTTGAAAAGATAAAACCCATTTTATATTTTTTACCTTTCATTACTAAAAATAAAAAATACATAAATTACAAAATTAAAGATTAAATGAAGCAGAAACAATTAAAATAGTTATATTTAAAACTATTATAACAAGTAAAATTGTTAAAGTATGCAAACTCTTTGATTAGATAAAAATATGCTAATTAACTAAATTCACTTAAATAAACAAAAAAAGAAAAGAAGGACTCAAACCCAAGAACTTTATAGTAGATTGATTCATTCAATATTGTGTTTAATTTGAAAACTTTAATGACATGTATCATTTTAATTAATGCATGTTTTACAATCTAATTTTCAAAATCAACATATTTGTCAAAATTAAGTAGTCTTTTAATAATTATTGTATAAAATATTACAACTTTGAAAGCATGATTCTTCTTTCAGTAATTTTATTTTTATGTGTCAGCCCTTTTTTATACCTTTATAATATCAATATTGGTAATGGACAGAGTACAACTGACAAAAAATTAACAAAGAGATCATCTCAATGTGCCTTAAAATGTGATGAAATTCCTAAATTATTTTTATGAAAGAAATTTCATATAATTATGAAAGAAAAAGGTTGGAATAATATGGAAAAGATTGATGCATTCTGCTGCCCTAGAATTCATTCAAGCAAGTTCACATGATAAGTAATGTAATTCAATACACTCATGATTTGAGGGAGAAACAAATCATCCAACAATATGTAAAAGATAATTTATTTTTCATCAAATAGACAGACATTTCTTTCTCCAGTATCATCAGTTGCTAAATGCAATGCTCAATCGTAAATTTTAACTTAAATGTAAACAAGTGACATTCTCTTCTCCTACATTCACCATATCTCTTGGCTTCTAGAATACCATATTTTTTGTTTTGTTTATCTTGTTTTGATCTTTTCTATCTTGTGTCTCCTATTGCTCCTTACCAGTTTGATTTATTACCTTTTCACCATTAAACCTCTGCATGGAATATTCTGGGTTCAGTTCTTGGACTTTAACTCATTTCTATCTGCCATCATTCCCTTGATGATGGCATTAAGTAAACTTGGGTGTCAACAATGAAAAATGTTGATCTCCAGTTCAGACACTTTGCTAAACTTCAGATGCTGTAGCCTACTTAGCATACATTTGTCATTGCCAAAAGTACATTTAGTAGATACATGAAAATTCTGATGTCCAAATTTATAATCTCTATTTTCTCCATTCTACTCAAAAGAAATATTTGCATCTAAGTTAATAACAACCATAATTCTAGCTGCACAGACCAAAATCACCCTTGGCTCCACATTCAGTCCATTTGGAATACCTGCTGATTCTTTCAAAGCTTTGGTATATGCCAAAGTAGACCATTGTTTGAAGCCTCCATTATCGGAGCCACCATTAATTAATTTAACTTGGATTAGTGTGATTATGTGCTGATATATCTTCTTCTCCCTGCACTTGATCCCACTCAGTACAATTTGTTCTCAAAGTAGCAATCAGAGAATTCACAAATAGAAGTGGAATCATAGCACTCCTATTCTCAAAACTCTGTCAACATCTGACAAAAGCCTACAATACCCTACATGATGCATCTGCTCTCTTTCCTTCCGGCTCTGGTCTCCCGTCATTTTCACCATCATTCACTCCCTTCCAGTCACACTCGTCCAGCTCCCTTTGCTGTTAAGTAACACCAGGCACATTTCAACATACTTCCCTCTGGAAAACACCTTCCCTTGGCTTAATCCTTCCAACCTTTTCATATCTTCATTCATATTTCATCGTTTCAAGAGGATTTCTAACTTTTACAATATTGTACTCATTTTTAATTTATTTCCTTATAGGTCCAAATCCATCCTTCAGTGCTGGCTATCAGAAACTAGAGGTAAGCCCAAGCTTTTTAAAAGTTTCACCCTGCTGACTGGCACTTTGAAGCCTTATCAGGCAGAGGAAGGCACTAGAGACATTGTGAGACATATGGCTTTTCTTCCTCCTTTCCATCTCCCTATCTCAGCAGGATCCTGCAGAGCGAGGGATTTTTCCATGGTTTGGCTCCATAGCCTGGATGGTTTCCCTACTACCAGTCTCTGATTTTCTCCAGTACTGGGATCCTGCAGAGCACTGTGGTCCCAGAAGCAGAAAGGAGCCTCTTTTAATACTACTCTCAGAGAACTATTTATGAACATCTTCTCCAACACCCTGTACAAGGTAGATGCCAGCCACTTCTACCATCTCAGCACCCCAGTGACATGTCTGCCATCCAGGGCACGACAGCCTGCACTCTCAAACGAGATCTGGTCTGCTATTTTACTCCCCAAGTTACACATTTACGGTAATTCGTGTTGGAAAATTCCAACTTTTGCAATCAGAAAATATTAGCCAATATTTTTAAATATACTCAACTGTGATAGACACATTTTCATGTACTTTGAAAATTACTATATGTGTGCATCAAATAGACTCAGCACTTTTATTACGCATACAAAAACAATTCTATGAACAGCTATTGAATATATTGAATAACATAGGAAAAGTTGAAATGTGTAATATAGTCATAGCTCTGAAGTCTGCTATTTTTGTAGTTTATTATTATATTCAAAAATTTGGTGACTGGCTATCTAGCTTCATGATGAAATGCAGTTTAGCAAGGAAAATGTATTATTTTTCTATGATTTAGCTAGGAAAATAATTAATTAGTATGAATAATTTTAAAATGATGTAAAATTTAAGAAATGAAATCTTAGCAGCCTGTGAACTTGAAGAAGGGAGAAAGGAAAAGGAGGGTGGTAGGGAAGGAGGAGGGGGAAGGCACAGAAACAGAGAGTGAGAGAGAGAATGAGGCTCTGGAAATGAATTCTATGGAGTACGCTCTGCTTCCTTTTATCACATCCTTCCGTCAGTTCTTTCAAAAAGTAATGGCTCATACACCTGAAAACTAGATTTTTGCTGTTGTGATCAAAACCCAGTTGCTCAATCCTGCCAATGTCTGTGCTGGGAACACATTTAAATGATAATAAAGCAGCACTATTGAAGATGCTCCAGCTCATATTCATTTGACAACGAGAAAATATAGGAGGCTTTGATTGTAACTGCTGTCAGACTTGTAAACAGCCTTTCCTCAGATATTTATTCTAAATTTATTTTCTCTACAGTTTGTAATGGTGTCACTATCCATCCAGCAACCAGAAAACCATTTTTGGCAAATTGGGAGTCTTTCATGTTGAAAATGTTGAGCTTGAAAATATAGTTATGGTATGAGCTAATTTATAGTGGTGTTGCTGGTTATTTACTGTATGATCATGAAATAACTCTGCTATGCTTTTCTGATTTACCAAGCGCCTTATGTAAAAATCTGGATGGTGATTTAACGCAGCTCTCTGAGTAATTCTTCTCTTCTCTGTGGCTCCTGATGCTGACTTTGATTTATTATATGAAACTGAAGATATGATGCTTTCATATAAAATATATTTTATGAGTGGATTTCTTTAAATGGCAACAATGCTAGTCATCTAACCATTGTCATTTAGAAGCTAAAATGCCAATAAGCAAGTCCAGAAACTATATGTGGAATTACGGTGGCCACAGTCTGTCAAAAAAAAATCCCGTCCAATGTAGCACAGCCACAGCCAATTCTGAAGCTCATTGAACTTCCATTGATCTTGAGAGGAGCTATAATCAACAAATCTGGAAGAAAAAAGTGGCTCTATGGTAGGTGATAAATCAGAATGGTATTGTTATTTTCTTCCTTTCCTTGAACAGGGATCATATAGATCAATTTCCTGGTTTGGAAGAACACAATTACTTGGAATGCTTGATGGTTAATTGTGTGTCAAGTTGATTGGATGAAGTGATGCCCAGAGAGCAGGTAAAGCACTATTTGTGGATATGACTGTGCTGTTGTGTCTGGAAGAGATTAACATTGAGACTGAGCAAAGCTAATTGCCCTCACCAAGGTGACAATCCACCCCATTGAGGAGAATGAGAAGGCGGAGGAAGGGTGAATTTTCTGTGTGTTTGAACTTGGCCACCCACTCCTCTGCGCTTGTTCTCTGCCTCTCTGGAGTCTCAGGCCTTTTTGAACTACAGCTACATCACCAGGCTTCCTGGAATCCGGTTTGGAAATGGCACATGGTGGGACTTATCCTCTCCATGCAAGTGAGCCAATTCATCACAATCTCTGTATATTTTGAATTTCTCTGAAGAATCTTGAATAATACAGGGTGATATAAAATTTTGGAAAATCTATATGATAAGTGAGTTATGTTACTCCATCATCATATCAAACATTAACGTTTTTGTTTAATTAGAATGGTAACATTAAGTGTACAATGAATAAATGCTCAGTTAATGTGGTCGATTCAGACAGATGAATAGGCCATGGTTATTTGACACATTTTTTTAAATATTTATTTATTTATTTTTTAAAGATTTATTTGAAAGTGAGAGTTATATAGAGGCAGAGAGAGAGAGAGAGAGAGAGGTCTTCCATCTGATGGTTCACTCCCCAGACAGCCACAAAAGCTGAACAGCGTTGATACAAAGCCAGGAGCCAGGAGCTTCTTCCAGATCTTTCATGTGGGTGCAGGGGCACAAGGACTTGGGCCATCTTCCACTGCTTTCCCAGGTGTATTAGCAGGGAGTTGGATCAGAAATGCAGCAGCCAGTACTCAGACTGGAGCCTATATAGGATGTCGGCACCGCAGACCACAGCTTAATCTGCTGTGCAAAATTGCCAGACCCTAACTGCAGCATTACTAATACTTGATGATAATGTTATTATCGAATAGACTATGTGATTTTAGTTATCAATCCCTTGTGTTTACTCACCTGAGGAGACTCATGCCATTTTGGGCCTATGTTTTGCATATTTAAAACATGAGCAACATTAATAAAGTTGGATAATTATATAAAAATTAAAGATGATAGGATAATCAAATTTGCACCAATAATTTTAGTTCTAAGTCTATATTCTAAGGATTGATAAGTAGGTTCTGAGAATCATGTGATGTGTTACAGTATCATAATCCGTATCTATTTGGAAAATATGAATACTGATATTTTGTGGCTCTGCCACCCAGGCTTCTAAAGAGTTAAGTATATCCTGAGGCTTTACTTATGGGAGTATCCAATAATAATGTATTTTAAAGTTATTCTATACACACATGCAAGTTTTCAGATATATTGACTAATATTGTTACTGAGTTTAAAGCACTCTCTAAAAATACAAGTATTACTGAACATAGTTTCTGAATATCCCTAGTATATCATGAGAATAAATAAAGCATCTCTTTACAGGTATCTTTTTACCAGTATAGATTTCTTTTTTTTTCTAGAGATAGAACTGAATTAGTTAATGAATTCACCTTCAAATGTTTGTAAAGGACAACATTATCTCAGTAATTGTACATATAATACTTCATACAAATAAAGATGGTTAAACTATATTTGCTTTTCTGTGTCTTTCTCTCTCTCCCTCCTTCCTTCTCCCTTTGTCTTTAAATCCCTATTATTTCACCCAAATATTGGTCTCTGGAGCTTCTCAGCCTCTGTTTTAATGTTGGAAACAGATTTCCCATCTTGACAAATGAGTGCTGCCAGAGTTTCTATATTTTGATGCCCTGGCACCTCTTGGAGTCGTAATGAGAACTGCTGCTTCCTAATAGATATTGCTGTTACTGTAGTGAGAAAGGGGATTTTACAACATGATGTATTGATTACATAACATGATTCCCAAAGCGATTTGCTAGCTGAAATGTAACAATGGTGTTATCAGTTGACATTAAACTTACATAAATGGAAAGTTAATATAGAAAAAATTTAAAAAATATTTACATGTTGGCATATCTCAGCTGAAAAGATCTAAGACCTATCTTAATGGCTTGCAAGCTTGAAAATCAACTGTGTGTGATATGTATAGACAAATACTGCATGGTTGTGATAGCTCATAGGCAGCCTTGAAACAATAATTACCCTCAGACTTATTAAGTTCCTTGCCTTGATTTTTTCTCATCCCAATAAACACTGAAATTTCAGCCTTTGTACCTGTGATGGCATTTTTATCAAAACACAACATAAAATGTCAGGTGTCCACCTATTAAATATCTTAAATCACAGTCCAACCTTCAGAAATAAATACAAATCTAACCACATTAAGCATACTCTGAAAAGGATATGTTCTCTCTGCTCTATAAGCTGGAAGAGGTGTGTTTCAGTGCACACTGCATGATGTGTGTATGTGGGTGTGTTTGTCCTACTTCGTTCTGGTAGCTGAGCTGCGAAGGATATTTTTTTGGTAGGCACAGATCAAGATTTCAAAAGGAGAAACAATTTGCCTTAAATTCACAGAGCTACTAAACTTAGAATTAAAATCCATATCAGTTTAAATGTATAACCAATGGTGTCTCATTATTTTAATACAGATATATACATGTTTTACAATTTTTGTGTTTGTGACTATTATTGACCTACTATGGTGAGAAAATGTACATGTTAAGAAAACGCATGTTAAGTAATTTTTTAAAAAAATTTGCTTACCTTTGACTTCTGTGGGATTCATCATGAAAAATAAAAATTAAACTTCTCCTTTATGTGTTAGTGGAGTAAACAAAAATTTTTAACTTTAGCAAGGATTTCTAAAGAGGAGGTCTAGTGTCTTGGATATAAAGTCTGACACTTCAGGCTACACCTTTCTACATTCCCCCAAAATATTTTGTTTAGAAAATTTCCTGATTGACTCAAAATGTCTCAAAATGGAACCACTGGCCTCATATAAGCTCCATATAGGTTCGTAGATGAAACACTTGATTACCCAGGGTGAAGGGAATTATGTGAGTTTACAGAGCCAGAGGGGGCGCTGGGATTCAGAGATGTGCTTCCTGATCCCCTGAACTGTCCTCTGCACTTCACTACGCTGCTTTTCTGATATTTGACTAGCTTTGGAAATTGCAGATTCTAAGGGCTGCGAATCCAAATGCTTGTACATTTGGCTTTTCCTTTGTACATTTTATAATAGCTCAGTGGCTGTGGAGAAGGTAATCTACTTCTCAGTGTGCGTGTTCTTTTACTACAGGCGATAATCTACTGAGTTCTGGAGTTCCCATAATATAAGCAACTCCCTTTGTGACTTTCAATTGCTGTAGGTTTGTAATGGTGCTTGGCACTTTAATAATTAGTCTACAGGGAGCTTTAATAGAGTAGGGCAACTGTTTTAATTAACTTAATCCCCAGAACATGAGTTGACCATTAGACATCAAATCACAGTTTAGCTCCAAGAGTATTTGAACTCTGAGGAAATCACATTTGTAACTACAGTGGGGATAACATTATCTTCTGTTATAAAACAATGCAGCTGCAGCCGATTTGGCTTCACTGGCCTCTAACACTATGGTGAATGGAAGCCATTATTTCCTTGGGAATGAATGTATAACAGAAACGGCTAAAGAGTTTGGCTTTGGGTAGTGTAGAAATGCTGTGTGCTGGCCTAATTCATGAGAAGCAGAAGACAAATATAAAGGAATAGCCATTTCAAAACTTGCAGATTGCCGATTTTCAGCTGAATAAAGAAATGCATGTTGCAAAACAACTTAAAAAGCTCATTCAGCTCATAGAGAACAATACCACACAGACATTTTTATGCTCTGATAACTTAGTTTTTGTTACTTTTTTAAACTAGAAGACTATTTTGGTTACTTATTTCTCAAAAACATTTATGCTGTGATTGTAGATGCCAGAGGATGAAAAAGCATACAGGAACCACAATAAAATTCCAAGATAGAATTTACAAAGTATTTTCTCATTCACATAAAGCAATTTTGTTCTTACAATGAATTAAAGATTTGTTTTAATTTATTCATGCACAATTCTCAGTCTTGTCTATGCTTCATAGATATTCTAAAGTTATAGATATTCTAAATTCTTTATAGATATTCTATATTTATCTTTATAAATATTCTAAATTCTCTATATTATATATCATAGGATTGAGAAAATAGGGGGGGGGGGTCAAATGAATAAGACACTTGAGGTGACCTCCAAGAAGTTAAAGTGGACAGGGCAAACAAGTAAAGACACAATTAAGTAGTGGGTGATTAAGTTGGATAATAGCGTTAGTTATATGGTGCTATAGGAGAATATAAGAACATACACCCAGTCCTGAGATTCTAGAAGTGTTCATAGATGATGTGATAATTAAACTGAAAAGTTGAAGGTCAAGAAGCTGCTATAGTAAGATCTAGTTTTGGCTACAGCTATTCCAGGCAAAATGAGTAGATGCACATGGATTTAAATCAACAGAAAACTGTACAGTTTTTAATATTAAAGGATTCTTACTGCTAAATTTGAATATACAAAGATGAAGCCAGGGGAGATTTTATCATGAAAATTCTTTTATGCTGGAAGATCCTTTCATGCCTTGGTGTGACATTTACACTTAATCATAAATAGTCTATGAATCCAAAATGAAGAATATGCAATGAGGAATGGTAAGGAATGGACCAGTAAATAGAATAATATAGTTACTTAAGCATACAATACCTATAAAAATATAGAAATGATGTATTTTACATTCTTAGTACTGAGTGAAATGTGATGTTGGGGCCGGCAAGGTGGCATAGTGGGTGAAGCCGCAGCCTGCAGTGCCAGCATCACTTATGGGTGCCAGTTCAAGTCCCAGCTACTCCGCTTCCCATCCAACTCTCTGCTATGGCCTGTGAAAGCAGTAGAAGATGGCCCAAGTCCTTGGGCTCTTGAACCCATGTGGGAGACCTGGAAGAAGATCCAGGCTCCTGGCTTCGGATCAGTGCAGCTCCCGCTGTGGCCATTTGGGGAGTGAACCAGCAGATGGAAGACCTCATTCTCTCTCTCTCTCTCTCTCTCTCTCTCTCTCTGCCTCTGCTTTTCTCTCTGTAACTCTGCCTTTCAAATACATAAAATTTTAAAAAATGGGGCCGGTGCAGTGGTTCACTTTGCTAATCCTCTGCCTGCGGCGCTGGCATCCCATACTGGCGCCAGATTCTGTCCCGGTTGCTCCTCTTCCACTCCAGTTCTCTGCTGTGGACCGGGAGGGCAGTGGAGGATAGCCCGAGTCCTTGGGCCCCTGCACCCACATGGGAGACCAGAAGGAAGCACCTGGCTCCTGGCTTCAGATCGGCGCAGCTCTGGCCATGGTGGCCATTTGGGGGTGAAGCAATGGAAGGAAGACCTTTCTCTCTGTCTTTCTCTCTCTCTCACTGTCTATAACTCTGTCAAATAAATAAAAACAAGGAAATGTTACGTGTATCTTAAACTTGTTGTACACATAATTTTATTCGACACATTTCAATTGTTCTTTTACATATATGTTGCTGGTGGCTACACAATGGACAAGCAGCTCTAAGTCCCCCATTGAGAAACTCTTAACCTGAAGGACTTACCTTGGTCCAGGTCTTTCTGACACTAGGTGGATAATCTCCATATATAAAATATGTATTAAAATAGCAATATATTGGGATGGCACCGTGGCTCACTTGGCTAATCCTTTGCCTGCAGCACCGGCATCCCATATGGGCACTGGGTTCTAGTCCCGGCTGCTCCTCTTCCACTCCAGCTCTCTGCTGTGGCCGGGAAGGCAGTGGAGGATGGCCCAAGTGCTTGGGCCCTGCACCCACATGGGAGATCAAGAGAAAGCATCTGGCTCCTGGCTTCGGATCCGTGCAGCGCCAGCTGTGGTGGCCATTTTGGGGGTGAACCAGTGGAAGGAAGACCCTTCTCTCTGTCTCTCTCTCTCTCACTGTCTAACTCTGCCTGTCAAATAATTTAAAAAATATATATAGCAATATATTGATTTGTGGTTATTTAATGACTCCAAAGCTTTTCTGTTTATTTAATTATTATAATGCTTTCCAGATTTTAAAATCACATTTTGAAAGTGCATTTTCTCATGCATTTTATAACTTTTCTACAAACAGTACTGAATTAACATACCAATGTCAGTTAAATAATCACAGAATATCAGATTTGAGAATGACCTTCAAGGAACCAAGTATTTGATACTTTAATTGATTTTTCAATATTCTTAACAGTTCTTTATTTAGTATAAGTTAGAATACCTTTACATAATATCAAGAAAACTCATCTCCTCTTCTGAATGTCTCCAACTTTGATAAAAGTTTCCATATACCTTTCCAAGTATTACTTACTGACCCAGAAAACTGAGTCTAAGGTATCTTCAAGAATAACGTGTTTAAATTAACAGCCATTTGAAGCAAGCCCTCAGGTAACATCATACTCAACAGCAAAAAGCTGAAAATTATTCCTCTAAGATCAGAAACAAGACAAGTGTATCCACTCTTATTATTTCTGTTCAAATGTTAGCCAGATCTAGTAGGCAAGGGGAAAAAAAAAGTCATCCAAATCAGAAAGAAAACTGTTAAATTGGCTGTGGTTGCAAATGACACACTTTCATATGTAGCAAACCCTAAGAACTACACCACCATCTCTTAAAACTAAGAAAAATACAGTAAAGTTGCAAAATACAAAATCAACAATCAGAAGTCACTTATAGTTCCATACACTAACAATGAACAGAGAAAGAAGTTAAAAGCAATACTATTTAAAATAATATCAAAAAGAATAACTTTTTTGTCAGTAAATTTAATGGAGTTGAAAAACTTACAATGAAAATGATAAAACATTGATGTAAGGAACTGAAAAAGACACAAATGAAAAGGTATGCCATATTTATAGTTTGGAAGAATTAATATTGCTAAAATGCCCATACTACCCAAGGTATTTATTTTAAATTGTCTATGACATTTTTCACAGAACTAGAAAAGTGATCTTAAAATTAATATGGAAATTCAAAAGATCCTAAATAGCCAAAGGAATCTTTAGAAAAAACAATGCTAGAGGCATTGTCTTCCCTGGTTTAGAGCTACATGACAACTTACAGTAATCAAAACAGTATGATACGGTCATAAAAACAGACAAATATATCAATGGAACAGAATACAGACATGCATATAAAATGAATTTACCTCTGACAAATATGTCTGAAACATACAATGGGGAATCACAGTATCTTCAATAAACAATATTGAGAACAGTGTTCATGCAAATGCAAAAAATAAAATAGACCCCAATCTTATATCATATGAAAAGATTAACCAAAATGTATTAAAGACTTAAATATATAAGACCTGGCATCCTAAAATTTCTAGAGGAAAATATACAGAAAAATGCCTTGATGTTGGCTTATGCATTGATATTTTCAATATGACACAAAAGCAAAGCCAATAAAAAAAAATAAGCAGGACTACATCAAAGTAGAATGTTTTTGAATGGCCAAGAAAATGATCAATAAAATATAAATCTAATCCATAGAATGGGAGAAATCATTTGCAAATCTCTGATAAGGGATTGGACAAAAATACCAAGGCAAGTAGCAAAATTCCTTAAAATAGAACTAAAAAATGTTTATTGTGGTGCAAAAAATGAAATGTGGGCATAGTTTCTTCATACTATACATTTTTCCATGATTTTTTAAAATTTGTTTTCAGTTGATTTGAAAGCCATACACAAAGGCAGAAAGTCATCTTTCATTTACTGGTTCACTCCACAAATATTGCTGGGCCTGGCTGAAATCAGAACCCCTGAATTTTATCCAGGTCTCCCATGCAGGTGACACTGATGCCAGTTGTAAATCAATCATTAGCAGCCACCTAGGGTGTGCAATAGTGGGAAGTTGGATTAGAAGCAGCAGAGCTGAGACTCTATCAGGCATTTTGATATGGGATACAGGTGCTCCAAATGCCCAACTTTCCATGAGCTTTCGGAAGAGCACTGGTTTCATATTTTTTTGTCAGAATAAAATTAATTTTTAAATCTACTTTCTGTGAACTATCTGAAGTTACCATGTATGTAAAGAACTCACAACTCAATAGCAAACATACAGAAATAAAAATTATCCATCAGTATATGGATAAAGGACCTGAATATACATTATGCCAAATAACACATATAAATGGCAAAACATTTCTGAAATGTGTTCAACATCACTATTTATCTGGGAAATATGAACCAAAACCAAGTGTGAATCTCACACATGCATGGATGGCCATTATCAAAAAACAAGAGGTAAGTGTTGGCAAGGATGTGTAGAGAAGAGAACCTTCATATATTGCAATAAGAATGCAAATTGATACAGGAATCATAAAAATCAGCACCTGACTGGGGTGGAGAAATTAAAAAATGTTGGTATAAGCTTTCAGCTGTAAAATGAATAAAATTTTTCAAAACTTGAAGTATGGTAAGAGAAGAAATTTTATGCATTCTCATTTCTCTCACACACACAAATGGTAACTATGTGGTTATGGATATGTTAATTGAGTTAACTAAAATAATCATTTTACTATTTGTACATACATCAATCATAATGTTGTACACTTTGAATATATTTATGTATAATGTTTATTTGCCAATTATACTGCAATAAAGCTGAAGATATTTTTTTTCAAAAATAAGCAGCACTGAGCTATGGAGACAGATATATCTTCCCCAACTAAATAGACACACACACACACACACACACACACACTCATGTATACATACACATGTACACACACATACATATATATAGTATTTTTTTGTGTAAAGGGAACAAATTCATGTGTTTCATATAAACAGTTTTGAGAGCCCAATGATACTTCCTATCCAACCCTCCCTCCCTTGCTCCCATCCTTCCTCCTCCATCCTTTCATAGTTTTATTTTAATTTTTACAAATACATGGTTTGAATTCATAATCACAAACTTAACCTCCACTAAGTAAAAAATTGAATAACTGGTAAGTATAAAAAACATTGTTCTTCAGGAGTATAGACAAAAGCTATAAACAATAATCAAATCTTTAAGTGTCAATTTCACTCAAATATATCTTTTTGTACTCTGTATGTTAGTTACCACAAATCAGGGAAAACATGATATTTGTTTTCTTGAAACTGGCTTATTTCACTAAGCATAATGGTTTCCAATTATATCCACATCGTTGCAATAGACAGGATTTCATTCTTTTTCACAACTGAGTAATATTCCATCATATATATATGCCACATTTCTTTAACTAATCATCAGTTGATAGACATCTGAGCTGATTCCATATGTTAATTAGTGTGAGTTGAGCTGCTATAAATATGAAGATACAGATACCTCATATGCTGATTTCATTTCCTTTGGGTAAGTTATCAGTGAAATGACTGGATCATATGGTAGACTTATTTTCAGATTTCTGAGGACTCTCCATACCATCTTCCATAATGGTTGTACTAGCTTACATTCCCACCAAGTATATTAAGGTAACTTTTCCTCCACATCTCATCAGAGTATGTTATTTTTCTGATTTGTAAATAAAATGTGTTACCTGAATAGATGCATATTGTGGGGAGCAACTCGGACTAGACTGTTACTGGAATTAAGACTTATTCTATGCATCTGCTCTCCCACAATATGGCGCTGGGAGAGGAGGAAACAGCTTCTACACAGCTGCCTCCAGTTCAACCAATAACAGCAGGACCTGCTCCTGATTGGAGGAGAGCAGCGTACTCGGCGTGTGGGTAGCAGAGTTGGGATTGGTGGAAGAGGACTATAAAGGAGGAGAGAGACAACATGCACCGGGAACACCTGAGGAACACCTGTGCAGCCCCCGAGAGAGCCGGCCGGCGGTGTGCCGCTCCCCCGCGGAAGTGGGGAAAGTGGCAGGGGGAACCGCCCTTCCACGGAGGTGGAAGGGTCGGTAGCCAACCCGGGAAGAACCAGCAGCAAACCCGGGGAGGGCCGAGCAGACAAAAGAACAGTGCAGGGTCCTGTGTCGTTCCTCCGCGAAGAGGGGGAGCGACATAATGGTGCCGTGACTCGGATAGGAAACCTAGGAGGGATAATGGTGCCGTGACTCGGATATGAAGCCTAGGCAGGGTTTAGTGTCGTTCCTCCATGAAGAGGGGGAGCGACAGCATATATTCTTACCCAGATGTTCTGGATGATTTAAAAAGAAACTGTTAGAGGTAAAAATTACTAAATGGAGGCCAGTGCTGCGGCTCACTAGGCCAATCTTCCGCCTGGGGCGCCGGCACCTAGGGTTCTAGTCCCAGTTGGGGCACCGGATTCTGTCCCGGTTGCTCCTCTTCCAGTCCAGCTCTCTGCTGTGGCCGGGAAGGCAGTGGAGGATGGCCCAAGTGCTTGGGCCCTGCACCCGCATGGGAGACCAGGAGGAAGCACCTGGCTCCTGGCTTTGGATCGCTGCAGTGTGTGGCCGTAGTAGCCATTTTGGGGGTGAATCAATGGAAGGAAGACCTTTCTCTCTGTCTCTCTCTCTCTCACTGTCTAACTCTGCCTGTCAAAAAAAAAAGTTAATAAATGGAAAAGATAGACAAAAATTAGTTGAAGGTTAGTGCAGAATAAAAATAACTCATGTGCATGTCCTGCTCAGTGCCCATAATAATATGACTGCTGCAGGATGTTTGTATGTGGAAGAGACTGGGATATACAGGTGCAACGAAAGGATCTTGAGTCTTGGTCAAGACTTCACTATTTGTAGTACAAGTAGAGAAGTATCCCTGTAGGAGTGGCAGTATGATACAATAGGGACAGTGATATAAAGACTATATAGAGCTTGGGGGGGGGGGTGCATCCTTAGGTCCCTAGTTTAAAAATGAGGAAACAGCTATACAGGGTATATACTTATAATATACCCAGAGGTATGACAAGTACATTAGAAGCAGTGGGCTGGACTATTTAAACTCAGAGACTCTCACTCTTTGACTCAGTGTTCTTTACCACTACTGCCTTCTCTGTCTTTCCAGAGAGGAGATTATTCTAGTGCAGGAAATAAAATGAAGGATGTTGCTTTAAAATTTTAAATACTTAGGATGCTGGCATTGCATTGCTGTGGTAATAAGGAGAGTGAGGAATAGTGAAGCAGAAAAATGATTTCAAAATTACTATATACAAGTAAAAGGACTTTGTAGATACTGAATCAAGAAAGTACAAGTAGGATCAAAGATAGGTACTCTTTACAGTTTTGTTTTCTTTTGTTCCAAAATAGTTATTTGGAAGTAACTTCTTGGAAGGTAATGTGCTATCTGCCATGGTTTATTTTGGGCTGTGTCATACAACCTACTTTTGTTAAGTAGGTGTAACAAATTCTTAGTGTAATTTCTAGAACACCTTGCATGTTTCAATTGATGTTTTTGTGCTTATCCTTTCACCATGAAAAGAACCACTCCAGCCCTCCCACAGTCCTCAGATGAGGAAAACAAGTTGTGGAGCCTCACCAGCAGTCCCTTGGCATGAAGTAGAGCCACCATGCCAACCTGAAAACAAACATGAGAGAATTCTTGTCTTACACCATCAAATATTTTAAGTTGTTACAGAGCAATAGTTGATTAAAACACCTATGGAAACACATGTTTTATGTTTGTGCTGACTTATGATAGAAATAATATGAAGAAAGTGTTCTTTTATTTTTCAAGAACTTGTTGAAGGTTTGTACAATGATACTCATGAAAAAACATCATGGACCTCCAAACTGAGATACAGAGATAAAGAGAGGGAGTGGGAGACATTGCCTGGAGATATACAATCAATATGCAGCAGCACTCCGTGACACTTATTATAAAGGGAAGAAGGCCAGAGCTGACCAATTATTCATTCTATTTAATATAATTCATCTTTATAAACTGGTTTTCTTGAGTAGGCTACAGACTTTGATTCTGTTATTATAACTTTTGCACTATTATCAATT
Source organism: Oryctolagus cuniculus (assembly GCF_964237555.1). NCBI lineage: Eukaryota > Metazoa > Chordata > Mammalia > Lagomorpha > Leporidae > Oryctolagus > Oryctolagus cuniculus. Next base: position 23,302,638 of record NC_091433.1, read on the forward strand.
TACCCTGATAAGATGTTGAGCTTCTCACAAAACTCCAAAAGTCCTTTATATAGACTGCCTTGAAGTATAAACACAAACCTTTCCATGAAAGCTCCTAAAATATCCTTAAAAGAGTGTGATATTAAAACAACTATTAAAATAGCTTGAACAAATTTAAAAATGATAAAATAGACTCCTAAATGTTGGGTTTAAATGTTGCAAAATCCAAAAGTAGATTCATAGATTTTGGATTCAGCTGGGATAGGAAAATAATGTAGTAGTTCCAGGTGCATCTATAGAGGGAGGAAGGGGAACACAGAACACCGATCTCCTCTGACATCAAGGAATCTCTGACCTGAAGTACCATCTTCACTCCAGGTACTGATCTCTTTCCAGCTAGGCCAATGCTAAGTGCTGATGATGTACATGTTACCAGGCATTAAATCATCTGAACAAACCCTGTGATTAATTCACAAAAACCTTTGAATTCTACTCAATCTATGTTCTAAATCAGGATCATTCAAAGAATGATAAAAGCTGGATTCAACTAAATATTTATTTTTATTTTATTCAACTAAATATTTATTTTTACTATTACTGCATGAATTGGACACAAAATCTAAATAAGAAAGTCATTTTTAAATTCTAGTTTCTTGCACCAGTATCAGGTTAAATATAAATTTTGCAAAGCATCCTCTTATTTCAGGAGACCATGTACAATGTTGGAGACGCTGATTAACTATGTACCTTTCCAAAACCCTGGTGTTCTTCAATTACCAGACTACCTTTTCAATCTTCACAATCATTTATTCTGGTCCTAGGCTCTCTGCATACTTCATAAGCAAAAGGATAATAATCTCTCCCTGGGAAGACAGACAGTAATTAGTGAACTATAGATAATAAAATGTTATACTAAAAGGTTAAAATGATATGAAAATATTGATCTGAGAAGAGAATTAAGAGTCTACAATGGAGATGAAAATGCATGGATGTTGTTGGTCTTACTAAGAACGTGACATAGGAATAGCATGCATTGAAGAGGGAAGGGATGAGACCAATACTGGCATTGAGGAGAACAGTCAGTGCAAAAGGCCTCGGGCAGAAAGTGCTAGGTAGACTTCAGCTGCTCCATAGATCTAGCATGTAGTTATTATGAAAGAGAAAGAATATGGCATTAGGAAAAAATAAAAAGCCAAACTATGTAGAGCTCTTTAAGGCATTATAAAGACTTGGACTTCTATTTTGTGTGAAAAGAGATAAAAATGAATCAGTGCCCAGCAAAGTCTGTGGTTGGAGGAGGTTTTGGAAGTGGAAGGGGCTACAGGGTCGGTATACCTCATTCCCAGCCTTCCAAACTGTTTGTGCACAGAAATGTTGTGTAGACACTAATTTCTGGGTATTGTCTATGCACTTTTGATTACAATGCACCATTTATGTGCTCTACAACAAATCATTTGAAATTAAGCAAAAGGGACATATAGAAAACAACATAATATTTCTGTTTCACAGACTAATGTTTCTATTTTTTAATGCAATTCTTGTTTGATACTTTTTTTTTTGACAGGCAGAGTGGACAGTGAGAGAGAGAGACAGAGAGAAAGGTCCTCCTTCCGTTGGTTCACCCTGCAAGTGGCCACTCCAGCGTGCAGCGCCAATCTGAAACCAGGAGCCAGATGCTTCTCCTGGTCTCCCATGCTGGTGCAGGGCCCAAGCACTTGGGCCATCCTCCACTACACTCCCGGGCCACAGCAGAGAGCTGGACTAGAAGAGGGGCAACTGGGACAGAATCTGGTGCCCCAACCGGGACTAGAACCTGGGGTGCCGGTGCCACAGGCGGAGGATTAGCCTATTGAGCTGTGGCACCGGCCACTGTCTTTATAATCCAATAATCAAGGGAAATAACTACATAAATGTTCTAGATTGGCACAATCTGAAGCAACAAGTAAATTTAATCCCAACAGGGTGGGCACACCTATATTTTCCTCCCCCTGAGGAGTGCAAAAAGGACTAATGGACAACAGTATAAGTGAAAAACAAAATGAAATGATAGTGATGAACCTGTTTCTCTTCGTAGAGCGAGCCAACAAAAATTTTTGATTGATTATAAAAGGCTGGCCACTTTTCACTAGCAGCTGTAATCCTGAAGTGAAAACAAATAATACACCTTGGCAAAACAACCGCAAAAGGTGGTTCCACACTCTGATGGATGGGTAGCTACGATTTTTGTTTTCATTATGCTTATCTAGTTATTCATTGTGATATATAGGCTGAATCAAGAATTGCGGCTTCTGTTTACTTGACAAAACTTCCAAAAATGTTGACAAAGAACTATCCAAGAAGAAAGGAACATTGAACTTCATTCCAAGTTCACAGAAAGGCCTGGAGTTGTGTTTTGGGTCAGGGTCCTGGAAATTAGGGCAAGAAGGTGACATTATTCTTACTGCTATGTGGCAATGGGGGATGTGGTTGAGATAGCTGTGAAACATGTAAGTGTTCAGAACTCAAGAGGACAGGCAAGAGAGAGCCAATGTGAGTTGGGACACAAGTCTAAAATTGGTGGGTGAGAGGTAGACACCAACTCAAGATGAAGGCTTGCAACTGGAGTCTGTTGGAAGATTTAAATGTCAGTAGAAACTTAGAGCCCACAAAGTACGAGCCCAACTTGCTTTCCTTCTGCCTTTTCCTCCCCTTTCTTTTCCTGTGAAAGAAGCAAAATAACTTGATAAATAAGCAGTTGGCTCCCAAAGTTTGTAACCAAAGTCCTGCTGCTTGGCAGGTCTTTGCCAATTTCCTAAACATCCCACTGAGCCTATATGCATTAATAGGTATACCATGAGAAACATCTCTCAGATGTGCACTGAAGTTTAAATTCAGTAATTTCTAATTACCACAAAGTTTGACACATTGTAAATGCTTGCTATTATTGGTTGTATTTTTTTTTACCACTTTTGATACTCTTTTATAGGAAAAAAATACCTTCCATTGACTTAAAGACCACACACTTAACATTTAAAAATTTTATTTTCACATAATACTTAACTAACTTTTTGTTATTCTCTAAATTTTGCTACTACACTCTCTTTTGGAGCCACTAAATTTTTCGAGTAAATTTTCAATTCCACTGACTTCTACTAGTTACTCCCAGAAAGTTGTATCAGACTTTGGCAAATATTTGCCATGTCTTTCTGTCATCAACTTGAATATATTTAAAATCCTTTCACTCTAACAGTGGGTAGTTTAAACAGTTGACTTCAATGAAACTGAGAGTAAACCATCATTACTTTAAATATTCCCAAATAGCTGAATTGGCATTTCTTGACTTTAGAAAGCAATAACATTTTCAGAGTAATAACTAGATGACAAAATTGAAAAAGTTAATTTTTTTAAAGATTTATTTATGTGAAAGTCAGAGTTACACAGAGAGAGAAGGAGAGGCAGAGAGAGAGAGAGGTCTTCAATCCACTTGCTTTCTCCCCAGTTGGCCACAATGGCCGGAGTTGTGCCTATCCCAAGCCAGGAGCCAGGAGCTTCCTCCAGGGCCTCCACGCGGGTACAGGGACTCAAGGACTTGGGATATCATCTACTGCTTTCCCAGGCCATAGCAGAGAGCTGGATCAGAAGTGGAGCAGCCGGGTCTCGAACCGGTGGCCAAATGGCATGCCGGCACGGCAGGAGGCGGCTTTACCCTCTATGCCATAGTGCCAGTCTCACAGGTAAACTTCAAAATCTATCATTTTTTTTAAAAAAATCAGTATGAAATAATTGTACTGCTATGGGGATATCTATTTCTTTTATAATTCAATTTTCATGATTCTTTTTATTGAGAACTTTGAAACTAAAATTTTTGAAGGAAATGAGATATAACGATTTGCCTCATTGCTTAACTGCACATCCAAAGAAGATATGCTGAGCAAGAAAATACAATCAGCCTCTAAATATGATGAGCTACTGATAAGAAAATTCTGTTGTCCACAGAAACCCCTGTTCTCTGTCTCCTGCCATGTAGCCAACACGTAGCATGTTATCGTTATGCATGTAATTGCAATAAGACTTTAAGTCTGCTTCCTTTGTCACGGAATCCTTTCTTGCATACTCTATTTTTTCTCTACACAATTTCTGGCACTAGTAAGCCCCTGGGAAATGTATTTTGAAAGCATGAATTATTAAAATATTTGAGTTTTTTGGGAACCAACTTTTGTCTGGGCAGTGTTTTAAGAGCTGGGCATGAGGCGATGAATAAAGAAGCAGCTCCTGCCCTCAGTGTGCTCCTAGTGCTGCGATCATAGTCGTTGTGTCTGCGATACCGCACGGCCTCCACTCAGGACTGGCAGTCTTGAACATAAGACGAGGTCTCTCATGAAGCTCTGGGCTGCTGGAGCTCTGGAACTTATCTCTGAAACAGGCATAATAAACCCTCATTAGCCTGCTTCTCTTCCACACAGAGAATATTCTGGGAAGAACAGCACACATGCCCATAAGATCAATTTAGATGTCCATAAGGATCAATTTGAATTGCCAAGTTTTTGCCCAATGAGTATAGAAATAATGGGTAAGTGTTGGGATAGCTGGGTGTGTCTGAGTGTTGGTGGCTTTCATTTTGGGGAAAATTAACTACAAATGAAGTTTAAAACTATGTAAGAATTATTTCTATTGTATACACTGGCTTAGAAAAGAAGTATAGAACAGAGAAATAATGATATTAAGACTACTCTGCTTCATAATGTGAAAAGTGAATTTAGTAGGCTGGTGCTGTGGCCTAACAGGCAAAGCTTCCCCCTGCAATGCCAGCATCCCAACTGGGGGCTGGTTTGAGTTCTGGCTGCTCCAATTCCAATGCAGCTCTCTGTTATGGCCTGGGAAAGCAGTAGAAGAAGGCCCAGCTCCTTGGGCCCCTGCACCCGGAGGAAGGTCCTGGCTTCTGGCTTCGGATGGGCACAGCTCTGGCCATTATGGGCAATTGGGGAGTGAACCAGTGGATGGAAGACCTCTCTCTCTCTTTGCCTCTCCTTCTCTCTCTGTGTAACTCTGACTGTCAAATAAATCAATAAATCTTTAAAAAAAAAGAAAGAAAAATGAATTTAGTTTGTGGTCTATGATAATACCAGTGAATTATATGTTCTCTGGAGAAACAGTTCCTTTCTTTATATTGTTTCTCAGAATAATGGCTGTGTGTGTGCATGTGTGCAGCTGAGGCACACCTAGGACTGGGCCATGCCCTGTATCAGTCAGTTTTCTCTAGAGAAACAGAACAAAGAAGAGGGTTGGAAAAGTATTAGGATCTGAAGTCAGCAAGCTAGAGACAGAGGAGGGCAGATGAGTGGATCCAGTCTGAATAAGAAGGCCTGAGAATAACCAGTGATACTATCAGCTTCAGGGTGAAAGCCAGACTTTAACCCAAGAAGAGCTAATGTCCCACTCCGGGTGAGAAGGCCATAGGAGACCAATGAAACTTCCAGCTCAAGCACTCAAACAGGACCAGTTCCCTCTTACTCAGTGTTTTATCTAATTTGGGCCTTCAACTGATGTGATACGATCGACCCTCACTGGGGAAGTCTACTGATTCAAATGTGACCTCATCCAGATACTCTCCTCTCATACACACATACCCAGGATGATGGATTGGCCAAATGTCTGGGCATCTTTTGACTCAGTCAATGTAGAAACAAAAAGAGCCATCACAGATCCAGTCTTTGTTCTGATAAAACCCTGTGCAACAGTCAAGGTGGTTATCTCAGAAGACAGACTCCGTACTCTGTGGGTAACTATGTGCTATTATCCAGATGAGGAGAGTGGTAGGGATCCTAGATGGATTTTGAGTTCTATTCCTAGGAGGTAAGGATTAAAGGAGTGGGAACTTTCTCTCTCTCTCTCTCTCTCTCTCTCTCTCTCTCTTTCTCCCACCCCCCATCTTTCTCTCATACTTATTGGTCATATATTTGTGGTATAGTATAAAGTCATGGAAACAAGGTATAGGAATAGGTGGCTTTCAAGTATACCAGTCTGCTGAGGCTATAGTTACAACTACAATCTTCCAAAAGAGGATGTAGGATAGCCGATCCTGGGGAGGGTCCGAGTCCTGTGGCAGGAATCAGAGTGGGGTAAGCAATAGATTTGAGCTGGAAACTTGGCAGTTACATGAGGTGTCTCTGGAACAGGTGTAACAAAAACCTTATTCTCCTAAAATAATAAGTAAAATGTAACACAAAATAGGCTTGTGTGAATAACATAGGTTAGAATAGAAGACACAGACATTTGAATTCACTTGGGAAGTCCATTGGCTTCCTCTGAAAGAGAGTGAGTCCTTGGTTTGCTCCCAGACTTCCTAGACATCAAATGTGCAGCTTATGGTTATCTAGATAGACAAAAACTACAGTCTCTGTTGGTTTAGTTCTATCTGCACAGTGGGTGTGCTGTCAAAATACAGACACCAAAAGAGTCTATTTAGTCCTTTATTGAAAAAGCATAGGTTCGCACTGTGTTTTCCATTCCCCTGCATTGCCCTCCCACCTAGCACAGTGTCTAGTCCATAGAATATTCTGTATAAATCTCACATAAAGAAATGCATACAGATGCTGCTTCAGAGGCTGTGATGTTTTCATAACCACTCAAACAACTTGCTCTTTTAAAATCACATTATCAATGCTTTTGCAAGTAAAAATGAAACTGATCAGGAATCACTTGTCCAATCTATGTTTCATGAACATGAGGATATTTTAAGGGAAAACATGCCTGAAAAAAAAAAAAACACAATTCATGTTTTACTTAGAGCTCAAGGCACAACTCATTGCAAGCATACTTTGTTTTTAGCTGTTTCCAGACTTTCATTTATCTTTACTTAAATTCAAGTGTGCGACTGAAAGCTAAAGGTCACTTTATTTACCAAAACCAAAATGTCAACAAATAAGCATTCCCTCTCCTGCCTCCTCATATCAGCATGCACAGAATATCATACAATGCTCCAAAGCCTTCTCCACAGAGATATTAAATGAAAGCATTAATCCATACAAAATATGTTAATTCCTGGTCTACTTAGCCCACAGGAACAGAAAGGATAATGTGTCAGGAATCAAAACCTTGCGCTCTAAATAATCCTCCTATAAATCTCACCGAACAGTAATCCCTGGGAATAATTGCTGTGACTTGGAACTACTTGGGCAGGGGGTACTGAGGGCAGCATGGCTTTAATACCTGTGTAGCTGTAGACGAAATGGTTTGCCCTCTAGTCTTCCCATTTCATCAGCTGTAAAAGTGGTAATTAGACTTCCCTTAAGAATTACTGCTGTAAAATAGAAGTGGACCATTGAAACTGTGGATCTGGGTGCCTACAAAAGCTGAAAAACACAAGGTGCAATCGCCAGTTGCATCTGATAATGCTGACAAGGATGTTCTTATGATACCTCCAGTGAGGACTCTTTTCAGATAAAGGTTTGCCTGCTGAGATGTGCACACTGAGAAGCTTCCGTGCATTCTGTCACACAGGAAGTACTTCTTCAGGCTGTATTATGTACCAGGCCATGGCCTAAATACTATGCCAGATAATTGTAAATTTAAATTTTCTATTTTGCTTGACATTAAGAAATTAATGGGACATTAACATGTGATCAGTATTATGATCAAATATGATATAAAGCAGAGGAGGCTGGGGATCCACATAGGAGGTCTACTGAGCCCTGGTGTTCAGGAGGAAACCGACCAGCAGAAGGGATCAGGTGTTGATGCAGTGGTTACTGGTACTGTTAGAAGGCAGGCTATAGGGGATATGCATCTGTTGCAGCACTAAAGAGACTTGTGGGGATGTTCTAATCTCATGTTGGAGGGCCTTACTTGAATCCCATCTTCTCCACTTCCAATCCACCTTCCTGCTAATGTTCACCCTGGGAGGGAGCTCAAGTACATGATGGCTCAAGTACTTGAGTCCCTGCTACCCACATGGGAAACCTCGGTGGAGTTCTGGGCTCATGTCTTTGGCCTGGCCCAGCCCTGGCTATTGCAAGCATTTTGGGAAAGAACCAGAGGATGGAACACTCTTTTGGTCTGTCTCTATGTCTGTCCCTCACTGCTCTCAGGTACAATGAAAATAAATAAATGTGATTACAGTTCTTAGAGAAAGCTTAATATACACGTAACCTCCACTCTCTTTCTTTTCTGGAAATGACAATGACATTTCTGGTATAATTTGCGTCCTTTAAAAGGCATCCCTAAATAATATTCTGAAAAAAATTGCATGAAAAAATGGGCTAGTGGGAAAGATTAGTTTATGCTGGTCACTCTAAATTTAACTCAAGCAGAATAATAATGAAACCAATATAACCCAAATGAAAATACTGGCATAAAGACAACCTACTAAACCCTAGAGACACAATCAAAGAACCTGCTCTGGAATACACAGGGCTTCTATAAAAGAAAAGAGAAAAGAATTTTGAGAAAATAGGTTAAAGAAGAGCTGGAGCTGTTGAGTTCTGCACACAAGGTCAAAAAGCACACAAATCAGAAAAATGATTCCCCAAATAGAACAGGTGGTAAATTTGAGTCACGGGAGGAGAAGGGCATGAGGCACAGGCCTGTTTTCCTGAGTTGCTTGCTGTGCTAGGCTGACAATACACAAGAATTAACTGGCAGGGAAAATCACATTTAAACTAATATGACTTCTCCATTATGCTAACATCAGCTACTTATTTATCACACACATAGGAGCTTACTTACTTCACAAAAGTGCACATTGTCTCAGAAGAGACTGTTGAGATATTTATTAAAATGTGATGATGAATTCTGGGGCGTTCTGCTCTGGGCCACGTTGCCTTGCTTGCTGCAATTCCCAGAACATTGTAGCATCTCATTAAATATTTGTTAATGTAGCGCCTCCCTGGAATCCCTCAAAGCTCCAACAGTTCTCAGCGCTATGAAGCACAGGAAACTGAAGTCACTATGCACAGTTCCCTAGTCCCTGTGATGGGCTAGGAAATGTGATTGTTAATGTCCATTCACCAATAGTTTTACAGTTTTATTAAGAAAAATATAGCAATTTTAAAGGCATACCTTAAGTAAAGAGATGGGGATGAACTATTATATATTAATTGAGCACTGTTTTTATACTTAAATATGCTATTTTATAGAATCTTAAAAACCCAAATGTAAGCTAATTAATCTACTATTCAATCACAGAAGGGGAAAACATTAACAATTATGTAGGGAAGGTATTTTGCTCAAAGCGATGAAGATAGCCAATCTTTGTTAGAATACAAATCCAGGGCTGTGTTTTTCTTCACATGCTATGACAGTGCTACCAGAGAGAAGTAAAAGTCTATTCATAGCAGTGTCAACTTGTAGAAATTGAAATCTTATTCTAAAGCAACTAAGATGTGTGCTAGGTTTCAATAAGATTCTCCAGTTTGAGAAAGAGGAATGGTGTCCTTATAATACTTTAGTTTCTTAAACTTCACATCCATATTTCCACTTTAAAAATCTCTGAGAGACAGCTGTGTTGGGCCTTCTCTTTTAATGGACTCTCTTGCAGCATTATCCCTGGCCCTACTGATAAATAGAGCTGGTAAAACTTCTTATATGAATATAAGTATGACAGCTTATCTCAGTTTTTGAGAGCTTTACAAAACAGCCAAGAGCTTGTGAATTCCCGCCTAGGAATGTTTTTGTAAACATCCTAGTGGTTTCAATAGTATTTTTTTCAACACTGAGGGTATATTGAGTTTAGTAAGTATAGCTCTTAAGTCATGAAGAATCTGAACATGATAACCTTACTTCCTTTGCATGCCCCCTATGTGAAGTGCTAAGGGCTGGATCTTTGTGTCCCCCCAAACACGTATGTTGAAACTGAATCTTCTGATGTGATGGTTTTGGAAAGTGGAAGTCTAGGGAGGTGAATAGATTATGGGGGTGATGTCCTATTGAATGGGATTAGGGCCCTTCAAACAGTGAGAGGGTCAGTGAGTGTGTGTGTGTGTGTGAGAGAGAGAGAGAAAGAGAGAGAGAGAGAGAGAGAGAGAGAGAGAGAGATTTTGTGTAGACATAGTGAGAAGACTGCCACCTCTGAATCGGGAAGTAGGCCCTCACTTCATACTCAATCTTCCAGTCACTCAAATCTTGCATTTTGTAACTTTTAGAAGCATTAAAAACATTTTTTTTTTTTTTTTTTGGTTTTAGCAGCACAGACTGAAAGCAACATCCCACCATGGACAATCTGAATCTCTTGCTCTCATACTCATGGAGTGATTAATAAGTTTACGGTTTAAAGCAGTTGAGTATGGCCACATCTTTTTAGAACTGCTGATTTTTAATACTGAATTAGGGAAAATAGTCATACAGATATAAGGATGGAAATTTTAACTGAAAAACAAACCAATGCCTTTGCGATGTTTGTATTAGAATCATCAGATATTACAAAACAATGGTGTCAAATAAAAGAGAGTACACTTGGGAATATAATGTATGGGACGTTCCAAAACATATCTAAATTTAATAGGATATTAAATAGCAGGTAAAGTTTAAGTCATTCTGGGGCCAAAAGAATGAATTAAATAGATTTGGGGTTTATCATAAATGTGACAGTTTGTGAGGTTTATTCTTCATATTTTTAATATATTTTATTATTTGGAGAAGTTTTAGGTTCATAGGCAAATTGAGTACAAAATGCAGAGTTCCGCCCTGCCCCCACTTATAAATAACCTTTCCACAGCCAAAATCACACCCCCCATGAACATTTGTTGCAACTAGTGAGTGCAAATTGACACATCATAACTTCAAGTGCATAATTTACATTACAAGTGCATAGTTCACATTAGATTTAACTCTCAATGTTGTATCCAATATTGTTCTATCATGTAAAGTAGTTTTACTGCCCTTAAAAATCTCCATGCCTTGATGATTCATGCCACTCTCCCTTCTGCACCTTCACCACCAGTGATATTTTGACTGTATCTATAGTCTTTTCTTACTTTCCAGTATGTCATGTTGTTGGAATCATAGAGTAGCTAGCATTTTCATATTGCTTTCTTTCGCTGAGAAATATGAATGTGTATGTTCTCCATGTATTTTCGTGCCTTGACAGTTCATTTCCTTTTAAGCTCAATACTATAATTCCCCATTTCTGACTGCATCACTGTTTGTTTATCCATTCACCTACTGACAAACATGTCAATGGCTTCTAAGTTTTGCAAATTTTGAATACCATTCCTATAAACATTTGTATGTGGTTTTTTGTAGACATAAAATTTCAGCTCCCTTGTTTAAATGCCTGCTGTTTGGATTGTTGAATCCTCAGGTGAAATTATGTTTAGGTTTATACAAAACTGCCAAACTGTCCTCCAAAGTAGCTATGCCGTTTTGTGTTCTCATCAACAATGGATGGGTGTCTCTTTAATTCACATCCTCTTCAGCATTTGCTCTTGTCAGTATTTTGGATTTTGACCATATTAATAGTTTTGCAAGTGTATTTCATCCTTGTTTTAATTCCCATTCCCCTGATGATTTTTGGAGTAGGTCATCTTTTCATATGCTTATTTGCCATCAGTTTTTCTTCTGATCTTATTCTAATTTAAATTTAAGAGTTCATTGTATATTTTGTATCATAAGGCTTCAACAAATCCATCTTTTGCAAATATTTCTCCCAGGCTGTGCCTGGTTTAGTTATTCACATGACAGTGTTTTTCACAGAGCAGAACTATTTGATTTCTTTTTAAAATCCAGCTTATCAGATGATATTTAGGTCCATTAAATTTAGTAACTATTGTAGCTGTGTCACTTGTCAAAATTGTGACCTCTAAAAGTAGGTTAGCACAATAAATTTCATAGGGTTGATGTGAATAATGTATGTGAAAAAATACATAAAATTCCCAATCCATGTCTAGAACATAGTAGGTGCTTCCAAATGTTATTTTCATGGAACTGTAGGAAAAAGCAATAAAGAAAATGTGCTCGTTCACCTCACTCACCTTCAATTCACAGCTCCTAAAGGTGAGGACAGTGAGTCATTGAACTCCCAAGATTCAGGGATCACATTCAGCCACTCCTGTCATTACCAGTATGGTGCAAGTTGAATAGGGTAACAGTGTCAATACTTTATACAGAACTAGCCCTATTTTGAAATCAATATGCTTCTTCCTTTTTTATTTATTATAAATCATATAATATTGAAATCTCAAATATTTAAAAGCACCAATTTGGAAGCCCATTGCCCTGCCATCAAGGCACTAAATAGTACCTTGGTATTGTGATGTCCTGTATTTTTATCTGGAGTTTCTGAGTCAAGAATTAAGTAGGAAGCCCAAAAAATAACATTCAAATGTTTGTCATAGTATGATGGTTTATGGGGCAAAAAATAGACCTGAAGATGTTACAAAAGAAATGCTAATCATAATTGTAAGTAATTTTTATTTTGATCAGGTGTTTTGCCTAGTATTTAAGATGTCTGTATCCCACATTGCAGTACCTGGGTTCAATTCCCAGCTTTGGGTCCTGGCTTCAGCTTCTTGTTAATGTAAATCTTGGGAGAAAGTGAGGATGGTTCAAGTAATTGAATTCCTGTCATACATGTGAGGCACCTGACTTGTGTTCCTGGCTCCCAGATTTGGATCCCGCCCAACTCCTGACATTGCAGGTGTTTGGGGATGAACCAGTAGATAGGAATCCTCTCTTCTGTCTATCCCTCTCCCTCTCTCTTTATCTGTCTCTCTGCCTCTCAAAAATATAAATGATTTTTTTTTTAAAAATTTGCACGCAATTTCTAGAATGATGATATTTACATTTACTATTTTATTCAATCCTCACCATGATCATATATGGATAGTCCTATAATGTAGTAGTCATTTTAAAAATTTAAAAGCTGGACAATCAGAAAGATTACGTGGATTTCTAAGGTCTTCCAAGTGACTGATGTTAAAGTCAGGACTCAAACCTCCTAAGGGTTCTGTAACACCAAACTATTTAATTACTTCACTGGCTCAAGCAACTTTCTAGAGAACAATGAGAAGTACTCAGGCTCCCAAGATGTGCTTATAATTGTAAATGTAGCAAGAAAGGGTGTCAATGATTTTGAGACAAATGCACTCTTCCCATTTCTGGCTGAGGGCCCAAGCTACTAAACCTCTCTCCTCTCATATCTTCTTAACATTTAATTTTTAACAGCCTTGGCTAACCATTAATTATGCACCATCAATTATTGCTTACATTATCGTTTCAAATAGATACAATATCTGATTGATTTGACTGATAATCCCTTGTTTAATTGTCAATTTGCATAAATTCACATGGCATGGTGGTTCATTAGGCATTGAAGACAGGAGCAACAACCTGAACAACAGGGAGGCTCAGTCATATAAATGATCACCATTTTCATCAGGAAAAGCAGTCCATTAAAACTGACTTTCACAAGCCCGGCATGTGATGAGAAGCCTGCAAACCTTAGGTACCAAAGTCTTCGTAGGAAGACGCTAGAGGGGAGCACATACAAATGACCACTGGCAAGACATCTGTCCTGCAAGCAATCAAAACTCTCTCCTGTGCTGGGCCAGTGCCCTGATAGCAGGGCAATGGGTTTCCATGCTGGTGCTTTCATTACAGGAATGGCTGTCTGAATGTGATCCCTGAGTCTGGGGAGTCGCATGACTCACTTCCCCCACTTCCAGTGAGCTTTGGATGGAAGGTGAGTGAGGTGAACCAGCACATTTGCTTGACTGCTCTTTTCCTAGGCTTCCGTGACAACAGCATTCGGAGGTGTCTACTATGCACTAAATATTCTTCAACTGTGAAATAACATTTCTTTTTTAAAAGATTTATTTAATTATTTGAAAGAGTTAGAGAGAGGCAGAGGTTCATTGATTCACCAAAAGGCTGCAATAGCCAGAGCTGGGCCAATCAGAAGCCAGGAGCCAGGAACCAGGAGCTGGGAGTTTCTTCTGGGTCTCCCATGCAGGTGCATGGGGCCCAAGTACTTGGGTCATCTTCTACTGCTTTCTCAGTTCAAAAGCAGAGAGCTGGATTGGAAGTGGAGCAGCCAAGACTTGAACTGGCACCCATAGGGTATGGTGGCACTGCAAGCAGCAGCTTCACCCACTACATCACAGCGTCAGCCTCTTTGAAGTAATATTTTGAACACACTAATAATTACATGTTAACTATAGTAATGGCGCCAATATTTTCTACAGAACTAGCTCTGTTTTGAAAATAATACATTTCTTATTCTATTTATTTCTTAGATTGCATGATTTTTAAGATCTCGAATTTTAAACAGTCATAAAAATCTCTACTGGGGGGCCTGCGCTGTGGCACAGCGGGTTAAAGCCCTGGCCTGAAGTGTCAGCATCACATATGGGCGCCGGCTCAAGTCCTGGTTGCTCCTCTTCTGATCCAGCTCTCTGCTATGGCCTGGAAAAGCAGTGGAAAAAGGCCCAAGTCCTTGCGCCCCTGCACCCGCGTGGGAGACCTGGAAGAAACTCCTGATTCCTGGCTTCGGATTGGCGCAGCTCTGGCTGTTGCGGCCATGTGGGTAGTGAACCAGCGGATGGAAGACCTCTCTCTCTCTCTCGCTGTCTCTACCTCTCTGTAACTCTGTCTTTTAAATAAATAAAATAAATCTTAAAAAAAAAATCTCTACCTGGAACCTGTTCTAGTGTCACAAACAGCCACAACTTGCTATATTCTAGCTAAATTTACTGCTTGGTTATGATTATTTAAAAAAAAGTAGAATAAGAAATGAAGGGGAGATGACGTTTGTAAACCTTCAAAATATTTGAATAGTAATATATCTTAAATATTTAATACATATGAATTACCATTGCATGTTCTAAAATATTGTAATTGCACAAAAACTCCTTGTTCTTCTCATTTTAAGTGCATTGAGGTGAAAGCTATTCAAACAAAAAATAATATTCCCAGGATAAAAATCATAGAATTATAAAGTTCTTAAGCCTCTCTTGCTATGCAGACTTGATATGTAAGAGGCTTTTATGAGAATGAAATGTTATTGTTATTCTTTCCAACCATTCAGGCTTAAAGTACTGTCAATTTAAAAAAGCATAGCGCTGAGTATGCACCACATTTTTAAATAGCTTCTAGTACTGTTAAAGTATGTTTGGTTTTTCTCTTCCACAGGGAATAATTATATTCTGAAATAAATACTGCATTTTGCTTGGTTATGTTACAATGATAACATTGATTGATACACAGTACATTAAGATTGTATTTATATATATCATCTCAGAAGCAGTAAGTACCACCTGATTTCTGATTCATTACAGTTAAGGCATGACAATTGAAAGAATAAAATCATTGGGCCAAATATTGTTTATTTCTGCTATGAATTTGCTAATATTTAAAAATTAGTTGAGGTTAAAGTCTTATCTGTCTTTTGATTTAAGTAATTCTGGTCAGGACCCTCTCATATTGTGCAATATTGAGATTCCCTACGAAATTATATTCACCATTGGAAGTCCAGATTGAACCACATCTCTGCTAGAGGCATTTACCTTATTAAATTCATGGGACACAAACTTTGGAATAAACTTTAAAATTCATCATGTCTTACCTCCACCAGAATCTCTCAAATGCATTTGCATCAACCTTGCCTCAGCAACACATTTCACAATCACCCATAAAGTTAGACACTTGAAAGGGGGAAGCTCAGAAATCTGAATTTAAATTGACACTCTGACTGATATAATGCTTTATAAAATTGCCAAATAACTACTCCAGCAGGGCTTGAAATCCTTCCTTGACAACTCTTCCAAAGGTTGAATAAAATGGAAGAAAAAAAATCTGCTGCACTCCATTCAAACACTACTCATAATCCAAGCAGCTTTATTATTAAAATAAAATATCTATACTTGGCCAAAATTGTTGATTACAAACATTTTTTCAGGTTTTCTGAAAGTATGCAAAGCCTTCTAAATTTTTGAACATATTTTTGCAGTTTATAAAATGTGAGTGTATTATGCTCTTATATTATTAATGTAAACAGACCCATTTATGACTTTTCTTATATGATATGGTTTTAGGCTTCCTAAGTCTACAGTCATACACAATATTGTGGGTAGCAGGGTAGTCCTCACAAGTTAAATCAAGGATTAACAAAAGTCAGAATTCAAGACAGAAAAAAGGAAAGAAAGAAGGTAGCAAGAAAGGAAGGAAGGAAGAAAAACTATAAGGAAATTAACATCTGAAAATCTGTGTGAATGACATTGCTCAAATTCTTAACATTCCTTGTTTCATATAATCCTACACTAAACATTTGAGATAAGAAATTTATTATTGAATGACTTAATATTTTTCTTGATATTATACCCTAAAATATGGTAGCACTAGCATTCAGAACCTGACCTGTCTACCATAATAGACAGTGTTTATTTTAATTTTTTACTTATAAAAGCAATTACTTTTATTTTAAACAATAAAAGTTCTATGAACATCAAAGGAACCAATAATCACTCATAAAAATATGAGTAGGGATCATTATGAGATGTATAAGAGAATGGAATCTCATGATATTTAGCTAAAATAAACAATAAAAATAATCAATTTCATTATCATGGCAAGTATTAATTTAATGTCCATGATTAGCCAGTTATTAT
This sequence comes from Oryctolagus cuniculus, assembly GCF_964237555.1. Taxonomy (NCBI): domain Eukaryota; kingdom Metazoa; phylum Chordata; class Mammalia; order Lagomorpha; family Leporidae; genus Oryctolagus; species Oryctolagus cuniculus. The sequence continues at coordinate 23,319,194 of NC_091433.1, forward strand.
GTTAAGTAATTCCAGTTTCGTATTTTATTTAATTCTCAAAATATCTGATACGGTAGAAATTCTTATAAGCTGAGACGCCAACAACAAAGTTAAAGACAAACTCCAAAATGTTTCCAATGAGAAAAAAACAGGCCTTGTACAAAGTAGAAATAAAGGATTATCAGAATGCTCAGCTGCAATAATAAAAATGGCATTTTTTCATGTTTTGACTGAAAATACAGTCAGTAGTAGACATAGTCAGTAGAAGGCATAATTGCTTTGGGCTATTTTGTAGGAAGCTAATGAGGATTTTGAAAGGACGTATGATTTATGACTACATTGAAAGAAACATTGCAGGGCTTTTTCTTTCCTTTCCTTCCTCTCCCCCTCAGCATTCCTTCTCTATTCATTCCCTTTTTCTTTTTCTTTTTTTTTTTAGATTGATTTCTTTATCTGAAAGGCAGAGTTACAGAGGGAGAAGGAGAGACAGAGAGAGAGAAATCTTCCATCTGCTTGTTCACTCCCCACATGGCTGAAATGCTCGGAGCTAGACCAGGCCGAAACCAGGGGCCAGCGGCTTCATCCAGGTCTCCTACTTGGGAGCGGGAACCAAGGAATTGGGACACCTTCTGCTGCTTTTCCAGCCCCTAAGCAAAGAGCTGAATTGGAGGTGGAGCAACGGGACTTGAACTAGCACCCATATGGGATGGTAGCACTGCAGGCAGTGGCTTTACCCGCTATGTCACAACGCCAGCCCCTATTCATTATATTTTATAGTTATTCTTTTCTTTTTTCTTTTTTTTTTTGTCTTTCTGATTTAATATAAGAAAACAAAATTACTCAACCAAGGCAATTATTAACTCCAAGGAAAACAAAAATAACATCAAAAACAATGAAGTTGCATAAAGCTTAGTAATCAACTTGTACATTTAACCTCATAATGCTTAATATTGATATAGATAATGTTTGTGATATAAATATATTCTTAGAATGGACATGCGGTTTTGTGTGTGAACAATGCCGATAGAAAAGCAATAAAAACATCATCTGTAAGGAAAATTCATAATTAAATTCCATTCTTATATTGAGAAATCCTTTTATTCAATGACCTTTGCAGAATCCATAAAACAACTAAAGTCCCAGGGAAAACTACCAATTTGAAATGAGAAGTGAAATCAGTCGTAGCTGACAGCAGCATAGCTGGACCAGAGACATTGGAGACATAAACGGATAGAAACATGTAAAAGGTAATTTTAAAAATTTGCTGGAGATCGAGTAACTATCACTGTGAGAGTGAGAAATTCCAGTTGGATATATTTTGGGGGGTGAGAGGACACACCTTTTAACTGTTTCACCTCCAAGAACTAGACCAAAAATCCCCGAGGTCGAATCAAGAAATACTGACTCGAGTCCAACAGAGGAGAAACCATTGTCAAACATGATAGAATATTCTCCATATAAATTATATTCTAAAAAATAGAAGCAGAAGGTACACTTTTTGAGACATTCTAGGAGGCTAACTATAAATCAAAACCAGATAAAAGAAGAACCCTCAAGGGACTCGTGCTGTGGCGTAGCGGATAAGGCCACCACCTACAGTGACGGCATCCCATATGGGCACCGGTTTGAGTCCCGGCTGCTTTACTTTTGATCCAGCTCTCTGCTATTGCCAGGGAAACTAGTAGAAGATGGTCCAAGTGCTTGGGTCCCTGCACCCATGTGGGAGACCTGGAGGAGATTCCTGGTTCCTGGCTTTGGATCAGCACAGCTCTGGTAGTTGCAGCCATTTGGGGAGTGAACCATCAGATGGAAGACCTCTCTCTCTCTCTCTCTGCCTCTCCTTCTCTCTGTGTGTAATTCTGCCTTTGAAATAAATAAATAAATATCAAAAAATAAGAAACCTCAAACTAACATTTGTCTTAAGTATAGGGGCAGAATCCCATCTCAGCATACTACTAGTAAATGGGATCCAAATTGGTAGTCAACAAATTATGTAACACAACCAAGAGGAGCATTATCCAGGGATTCAATGTTGGCTCAACATTGAAAACAATCAGACCATTATATAAACAAGTTAAGGAAGGAAAATCACGTGTTGTATCAATTAAAACAGAAAAATATTTCACAAATTACACCACTTACAATAAAAAAAATCAACAAACTAGAAAGAAATAGCTTCTGAACTCCACAAGCACACATGTAAAATACCTACAATTAAAAAATATTTTTAACGATGAGAAACTAGATTATTTCTCCCAAAAATCAGGAATGAATTAATGATGACTTTCTTTGTTAATCACATGGTATATCATATTGCAATTTCTAGCTAGTGTAGCAAGAAATAAAAAGAACTAAAGAGTATATATATTTAGGAAGAAGAAATCAGACCATCTTTTCTCATAGACAATGTGAATGTCTATGTAGGAAATCCCAAAAGATCTATCAAAATAATATGCAAAGCCTCCTAGAATAAGGCAAGAAAGGCAAAACATCCTAGAATAAGGTACATGTCTAATACACAAAATGCAACTTCCTTTTCTTAAAGATTAGTTATTTATTTGAAAGTCAGAATTACAGAGAGAGAAGGAGAGAAACAGAGAGAGATTTTCCATCTATCCTTTCATTCCCCAGATGGCCACAACAGCCAGGACTGGGCTATCTTGAAGCTGGAGCCAGGAGCTTCTCCCAGATTTCCCACATGGGTACAGGGACCTGAAGACTTGGGCTATCTTCTGCTACTTTCCCAGACTCATCAGCTGGGAACTGGATCAGAAATATAGTAGCCAGGAAATGAAATGGTGACTTTGGGATGCTGGAATCACAAGTGGTGGCTTTCCCCACTACACCAAATGCCAGCCCTGCAATTTATTTTTTATATAAATCTAACAGTATATCTATAGTAGTATGCACACAAATTCCTACAAAACATATTAAAGGAATGTAAAAGATTAAATAAATGGAGAGATTTCACACATTCTTGAATTATAAGACTAAATATTGTCAGTTCTTCAAATCTGACATACAGATTTAATGCAATTTCATCCAAAAATTTCAACAAGACATTCTATAAATACCCACAAAGATGCTACCGGTTTATTTGGAAAGGCAAAAACCTAGAACAGCCATCACAAAGTAGAAGAAAAACTAAACTGGAAGATTTAGATAACCTTCTTTTAAAAATTATAAAGCTATGATAATGAAGACAGTATCGAATTTAAGCAGAATGTAGACTTAGAACAAAAATCTGATTCAGTACAGAAGGAAGAATTTTCAACAAATGATGCTGAAACAATTGAATTTCTATATGCAAAAAAGAAGAGCCTAGTGAGCCGTGTCTATAATAAATTGAACTTAGCTAAAATTAAAAGTTGCTTTCTATAAACATTGTGAAAGCACACAAAGACAAGCCACAGACAAGGAGGAGATATGATAAAGAATTGTCACATAAAATAACTGTTGAAACTCAATCTTGAGTAGAAATACAATGTAATTAAAATTGGTAAAATATCTGTAGTTCTAAGAAGATGTAAAAATGGAAAATAAGCACTAAAAAGTTGTTCAACATGTAATTCTACAGAAAAATTCTTTTTTGGAAAAATTTATTTTATTTATTTGAAAGACAGAGGTATGCGAGATAAGGAAAGACATACACACGCACACACTGAAATGATCGTGAGAGAGAGAGGAAGAGGGAGAGAGAGATTTTCCATCTACCAATTTACTCCCCAATTGACCACAATGCTGCCATCTCAAGTACATTAGCAGGGAGTTGGATTGCAAGTGGAGGAGCCAGGACTCAAGCCAGCACCCAGATGTGATGCCTGCATCACAGATCACAGCTTGACTCACTATACCACGACACCAGCCCCAGCACAAAATTCTCAAGCTTTCTCCATGACCAGTATATTCTTCACTCAATGTGTTACAGTGAAACATTATTTACTTCAGATTACACAATTCTAAACTTATGAAAATTTAAATGAGAACTTTTTAGTTTATCTTTACTTATAAAATCATTGATACATCAATTTTACAACTAATATTGGGATGATTATTTATGTAAAATGCTTTGATTGACAAAAAACAATTCAGAGAAAATCATGAATATATGACAATAGTAATATGGTAATGAAAAATTCTTAGTTATTAAAATGAATTTCCTAGAGACAGATTCTTGGTAAGGAACATGCCACGTGGACAATACTGCACAAGAACAATAGCCATGTTCTAAACAGCTAAGTGTTGTTATAAAATTGTCAAAATGATTACTATTTATCTTGTATTCTCATTTTTTGGATAATTTTCTTACTGTAACAATAAAAATAATATTTTTAAAGATTTATTAATTTGTTTGAAAGGCAGATTACAGAGAGAGAAGGAGAGACAGAGAATTCCAAAATGGCCTCATGGACTGGGGCTGGACCAGCCCAAAGTCAGAGCTTCTTCCAGGTCTCTCACCTGGGTGTAGGGGCACAAACATGTGGGCCATCTTCTGCTGCCTTCTCAGGCACATTAGCAGGCAGCTGGATAGGAAGTGGAGAAACTGGGACACAATCTGATGCCTGTAAGGGATGCTGGCCCTGCAGTCACTGGCTTTACCCATTATGCCACAACACCAGCCCCAAGAAACGATATTTATAAAACATTAGCAGCAAATAATCTCACTTGTACCCTAGTCCATCCCCTGACCAGAAGATGTACTCTATTTTTTTCCTAGGAGTCCTGTAATCAACCTCATAATTTTAAACGTCCATGCTTTATTTCTCAACCCCTTATTTTTCACTTACATTCCCCCACTAGTGTCTTAATTAAACCAGTGCTCATCAGAAAGCAGGCTTCTGGTTGTAGGGTTATGTAAAGAGCTACAAGTTTTCCATCTGTTTCCGAATGAACCCCTAGAGAGAAGCCATAACTAAATGTGTTCAGCCCAACCCAAATCATGTTCTCAGTTTTGAGAATTTAGAATTCTTATTGTATATCCAGAGGCTATAAAGCCTGAAGTGACCAACTCCTGCTGAAACATATAAAAGACTAAGGTATAAAATCAGAAATTCTGTCTATTCATTTTAATGGAAACCATAGCTAAGAGATAAATCAGATATTTCTTTAGGCCTGGAAAAATAATCTTTTTTTCCCTCTAGGCAAACTAATTGAAAGTTAGATAATAGGTGGTTGCTTAGAAATAAATGTAGCAAAAGAAAAAAGTATTATGTATTGTGTTCAAATATCTATTGACATCAGTCTTGCATATCCTAACTCAATATAGGGATTCAGCTGCCAGCAAGATGGGAGAGCTGGCCTAGCACTCTTGGTCCTTAACAATCCTGGTAAGTTTTTTTTTTTTTTTTTCTTATGCTTAGCTCACCAACTAATCTCTTAATGAACCACTTCATTACTTGAAACAAAATAAAATAATTACTACTACTTAACATTTATTTTTTAAGTGTTTATAATCTTGCTAAAAATAATCCCAATCACTTGACATGCATTATGTCATTTAATTCTCTCAAAAATTCTGTTACAAAATTCCACAGATCAGGAAATTAAATTTCAGGGCAATAAATTAACAAGACAAAATAAATAAAGTTTGTAATCTACAGATTTACCATTCAAATGCAAGTATGTTGGAATGTAGACTGCAAGACTTGACTGCTAGTGACTTTATTTCTCCCTATGATGGGGAAATCTTGCTCTTGTTTTTTCCAGCAATTTGGGAAATGGAGCCCTCTCTCAGTTGCTTACTATTGCCATCAAGATTCTTATTACTGATTACAACACAGCTTTAGAATAGAATGCTCAAGATTCTTGGCTAAGAACTACTAACAAAGGAACTTGAACTTGGATCTTTGCCTTAAAGCATGTACTTGTTGCCAGAGGTAGCCTCCTTCTACTAATCACTGGATTTCCATGTATACCAAATACACTTATGAAAATTCATTGACTTACTATTTGCAATAGTTATTTCTTTGGGCAGTACTAGTGTTTAATCATGGTATAAAATCTCAAGAGTTGGGGGCTGGCGCTGTGGCACAGTAGATTAATCCTCCGCCTGTGGCACTGGCATCCCATATGGGCTCTGGTTCTAGTCCCCGCTGCTCAATTTCCAATCCAGTTCTCTGCTGTGGCCTGGGAAAGCAGTGGAGCATGGCCCAAGTGCTTGGACCCATGAGGGAGACAAGGAAGAGGCGCCTTGTTCTTGGCTTTAGATTGGCGTAGCTCCAGCTGCTGTGGCCATTTGGGGAGTAAACCAAAGGAAGAAGACCTTTCTCTCTATCTCTCTCTCTCACTGTCTGTAACTCTACCTCTCAAATAAATAAATAAATAAATAATCTTTAAAAAAAACAACTCAGGAGTCTCATTCTCATTAACAGCATGCTGCAAGTCAGTTCAGTATATGTGCCTTTTTCTTCAGTTCATTTATACTATCAATGCAAGTAGAAATGGCCAACAAAAATTCTCATTTAACATTGAGGAATTTTTCATTTCTATGGAGTCATCTATTTCTTGACATCCTCTCAATTATCACAGAGATGGCTGGAGATTTCCGTCTTAGGAAAATTAACCTTGCCCTCTCATCGTAGCTCTTCAAAGCCAGTTATTATTGTTGTAATGCAATTTACTCAGGAGTAAAAAACTGCAGCAATTGTGTAAAAGATTCTCTGAAAAGTCAAAGCCCTTTTTTTCTCAGTTGTAGAAAAAACATCAGTATTGTGAAAAAAAAAAAAACTAGATTTAATTTGGAAAACATTTCAGCCAATTGTGTAGTATATTATAGTACATAGAGAGTGATGGGTGTTTTTTTCCTTTTTCACAATAAATATGAATGCAAATTGCATGTCCGTATTGTATGTGTTTGTTTATATCTGTGTACTAAGATTACATTGAATGTGAAATCAAGGAATATTATAATCTGGATATAAATAAGGCCAATGTGGAACGAAATGAAAGGAAGATGGACACATTATTGAAATCTCTAAGAAAAAATACACTAAAGAAGAAACTGTCATTAAGTTGGTTGCCTATTATTTTTTCAGCCCTGATGAACTGGGGCATTTAAAGGTGAACTGACACCAACCTAAACAATGAAGCAGGGGCATGTGCTGTGTCACAACAGACGAAGCTGCTGCTTTGTATGACTGTATCCCCTACTGGAGTTCCTGAGGACAGGTCTTCCTTCTTTCTATCCAGTTTCCTGTAACACGCATCCTGGGAGACACTGGATGACGACTCAAGTATTTGGGTCCCTCCCACCTACAAAGAAGACCTGCATGGAGTTCCTTACTCTTGGCTTTGGCCTGGCTCAGCCCCAGCTGTTTTGGACATTTGGAGAATTAACACGTGGAAGATTTGTCTTTCTCTCTCATTCTCTGCTCCACCTATCAAATAAATAAATAAATTTTAAAAATAAAATAAAATGTATATAAAATTGTTTCAAAGGCTATAGGCCTGGTTATTTCTTTTTTTAAAAGATTTATTTATTTATTAGAAAGACATAGTTGCAGGGAGAGGAAGGTGGGGATAGACACACACAGAGAGATATTCCATCTAGTGGTTCACGCCTCAAATGGCTTCAATAGCCAGGGCTAGACCAGGCCAAGGCAAGGGGCCTGGAACCCCATCTAGGTCTCGCTCATAGTTGGCAGGGATCCAAGGACTTGGCCATCCTTTGCTGCTTTTCCAGGCACCTTAGCAGAGAGCTGGATTGAAAATGGAGCAGCCAGGACTTGAACTGGCATTTATGTGGGATGCCAGCATTGCAAGTGGTTTAACCTGCTAGGCCACAATGTCAGCCTTCCTGGGTATTTATTTATTCCCACAATGCTGGTTAAAAATCACAGTTATAAAATATTTCCAACTCTGAGGGGACTTTCTAGTTTAAAAAAATATTTAATTGAATCATAATTTGGTTACAACCTAAAACAACCACGATCTCTTAGTATTTAAAATAGTAGACTTTGTTATCTATAGTACATTTTACTTGTATTACTATGAGTTGAAAGTTCAACCATTTTTAAAAAATTCTCATACTGTGTATAGATGTGCCTTCAGCATATGTCATGTCATTCCTAGAACACTGGAAATGGAAACTCTTTTCAGTCCTGATAATACTGTAGTTTTCATTCCACTGCATATTTACTGCCAGTTTGGACATTTTGAAAAAGTCTTAGGTGTAAGACAATTTTCTATCTTGAGGTTGCCTGTATTCATGCCCGAGTATGTGCTATCTTGCTGCCTTTCTGTAAATCCTTTTCTGTTCACCTCTTTAAAAAAAAAAAAAAAAAAAAAAGAAAGCCAAAAATCTTAGCTAGGTACTTGGATTTCTACTTTTGAATCCTCTCCAACTGTAGATGTGTAGAAATTTAAATGTTTGATTTCTAATCAAATTTCATGTTTTAAATACAAGGAGGACTTCATATAACATGCTTTTTACAAGCAGGACTTCATATAACCAGGATAGCAATTTTTAAAAGTATATAGTTTTGGGCCGGCGCCACGGCTCACTAGGCTAATCCTCCGCCTTGCGGCGCCAGCACACCAGGTTCTAGTCCCGTTCGGGGCGCCGGATTCTGTCCCGGTTGCCCTTCTTCCAGGCCAGCTCTCTGCTGTGGCCCTGGAAGGCAGTGGAGGATGGCCCAAGTACTTGGGCCCTGCACCCATGGGAGACCAGGATAAGCACCTGGCTCCTGCCATCGGATCAGCGCGGTGCATAGGCCGCAGTGCGCTGGCCGCGGCGGCCATTGGAGGGTGAATCAACGGCAAAGGAAGACCTTTCTCTCTGTCTCTCTCTCTCACTGTCCACTCTGCCTGTCAAAAAAAAAAAAAGTATATAGTTTTAGTTTTACAGATGAGAATACACTGCCTTTTAGAGCATAACTGCTTAATCGGTTATTAAATGCAAAAAAGAAGCTTAAAAAGTTAAGTGTCTTTTATAATGTCTTGTAGAAACCACGTAGCATTTTCATGTTCCAGCTTGAGAACTGGACCATTTTAATGATCGTCTTCTACCTTGCAGTAGGAGGAAAGTATGCATGAGCACCAAACCTCTATCATGGAAGCATGGTTCTTAAAACTCACTTTTAAGTCAGTTCTTTTGCATAAGGCCACTGGCAATGTTTTTTGTTTCCCACCCAGGTATATTTTAAGAAATTATTTATTATTATTCAGATATAGAATCAATCTATACATATCATTGTTTTTTAATCTTATACTATTACTTCTTTACTGTTGCTTTTGATGTTGCTCTAAAAAGTAAATTAGAGTAAGCCTGAAGAATTCCTAAATCACCTTAATTTCATCCATTCTCCTAGAAGGAGGGTCTCAAATGACAGAGACTCATTTTTTATTTTAATTTCTGTTATTTAAAAGGGTTTAGGGACTAGCCTTGTGGCCCAGCTGTGTAAGCCACTGCCTACAATGCTGACATCCTATATGGGTGCTGGTTCGAGTCCCAGGTGCTCCATTTCTTATCCAGATCCCTGCTAATGTGCCTGAGAAAGCAGCAGAGTTTGGCCCAACTGCTTAGGCTCTGGCACCCACGTGGGAGACCTGAAAGAAGCCCCTGGCTCCTGGCTTCGGCCTGGCCCGCCCTGGCTGTTGTGGCCATTTGGGGAGTGCACCAACAGATGGCAGAGCTCTCTCCGTCTCTCCCTCTCATTCTGTAACTCTGCCTTTCAAATAAATAAATTAAATCCTTTAAAAATAGATTGTTTCATTTATTTTAAAAGGCAGAGTGACAGGGAAAGAGAGAAATTTTCTTTCATCGGTTCATTTCCCAAATGGCCATAATAGCCACGTCTGAGCCAGGCCAAAGCCAGGAGCCAGGAGCTCCAATGGTCTCCCCCAGTGGCGGCAGTAGCCCAAGATCTTAAGGTATTTTCCACTGTTATCCCAGGTGTATTAGCTGGAAGCTGGATTTGGAAGCAGAGCAGGATACAAACTGACAGTGTGATATAGAATGTTGTGTCACAAGTGGTAACTTCACTACTGCATCACAATGCTGGCCTCCTTTAATTGTTATTGGATGTCATATGGGGCATATTAAAGTTATAATTAAACAACAAGGGATAATTGAATTAATGTTAACTACTAATACACCAATTCCTTTGAGCCAAATGAAAATTAATTCATTATTTGGATGGATAGTCATGAATTATTTGATTTGTTTATTTTGCAATTTCTTTGGCAGATTTTAACTACATACTAATTAATTGCTAATGGATTTTGAACATGAATTGACATTTCACAAAATCTTTAGAGTTGTAACAACAACAACAACAACAACAACAAAGATGCTGTTCAAGCATTGAGAGAAACAATTGACTTATCTGTCATTCCATCAGTCAAAAAGCCTTAACATGAAGAACTTCCGTATCTAACAGGAATGCAATCTTGACCTAGTTTGTACAGAAAAGTATTAAATTGCACAAAATAGAAAGCAATAATTCTGCATTTATGTGTCTTCCAGCTGTTTATTAAAAAGTGAAAATAAAGCCAGTGGAACAAACCATTAAAATCTCACTATCAGTGTTGCTTTGCTTTTCAAACGAATAAATATAAATAAATTTAAAAAGTTGTTTTTAAAATTTTATTTTAAAATGTCATTATTTTCCTATTTAACATGCTTCATTTCATTTTCCTTTATTAGCTGCTCTGTAATTATCTAATCTCTAAGTATTAGAGTGTCCAAAAGCTGAGCACCTGACTTTCTTGCCTTTTTATGCAGACTTCCTAAATGACCGCAACTAGGATTATGATTTTAAATAACATAACAAGCATGATAACTTAGGACATCTCAGGGCAGACCTTTAACCTACTGGCTAAATCACTGATTGAATGACTGTATCCTACATCTGAGTGCCTGGAGTTGAGTGAAACTAGGCTCCAACTCCTGACTCCAACTTTCTGCAAGTGTGGATATTGAAGGGCAACACCCATGGCTGAAGTGTTTGGAATTCCTGCCACCTATGTGGGAGCCCTGAACTGAGTTCCCAGATCCTGGATTCTACCGTCCTTATCATGTGGAGAGTGAGCCACGAGATGGGAGTTCTCTCTGTTTCTCAAAATAAAATAAAAACTTACAACAAGTACTCAAATATCTCCCCCTTTTCAGCATTTCTTCTGCATTTCTTATGTCCATTTGCTCACTATTTACCTCCACTTGAGTGACTTAAGACTACATTATTGAATCCCTATTTATCTATCCACTTCCCACACATTCAGAATAACCCTCTCGCATTCCATTCAGTTTGTATGAAACCATGATGTCCTTATATCTAGTCTTCACACAGCCAGGTGAGTGATCACGGGTAAAGTTGATCCTGTTACTCCCCTTAAAATGCTTCATTGCAGTTTGCTGAGTTTAAGGTACAAGTCAACATTAATCAATGGTCTACAAAAGCTCTTACATGATCTGGCCTTACGCTCTTTTCTGACTTGATCTCCTTCAGATATTCATGCCTTGACTACTTCCTGTCTCTGTATCCCATGCTCTAGACTCAAGGATTTGACCTTGCTATTTCATCTGTCTTGATAATGGCCACCCTCAAGGACAGAGGATCAATATCCATGTCCTTCCATCAGAATTCCCAAACTTTGTATCATGCTTTATTTTTTTATCTATAGCACTTATAATCACATAATAGGTTACATTTTTTTTGTCAATTTGTGAATTTATCTAAATTATCTACATAGGATCCATGGTGAAGCAAATATGTTTATTTTTCTCATGGATTTAAATTCAAGATCTTAATTTAGGACAGTGACTAACAGTAAGTGGGAAAATAAATGTAAAAATGTAAAATGATGTCCCATTTCGTCTTCATAGATTTAGCTGCTTACCATAGAATTAGAATTAGCTCAATTCTATTACCATAGAATTAGCTCATCTTTCCAGCTTCAAGACTACTGTTATCATTTCAAAGGACCTTCCTTTTATTTCTCCTGTTATTTATGTATCTATTTATTAACAACTCATATACTGGTAATTATTTTCAGTTTATTTTTGTTTCTCTCTCTGGTTATTTGCTTTTCCTTTCTTTCAGAGATATGTCACTGTTTATCAGGACCTAGAGTAGTGTTGCTGTTACTGTGTATTCAGTAAATATTTTGAGAAACAAAGTGTTGAACTTAGTAGAGTGTATGACATATGTTAGATAACAATTTGATGTCAGTTGAATTATACAAGGCAATACAGATACAACTGAAAAATAATTCAGGTTTTTATCCTGTCAATTCACTTAACTTGGCCAAATTCCTACTTCATTGTGCCTGAACCTTCTCTTCAGTAAACTTTAGATATTATTTATTAATTTTTATTTTATTTGAAAAGCAGAGAGACAGAGACAAGAAAGACAGAAAGATCTTCCATCCATTGTTTTGTTATGCTTGCAACAATCAGGTCTGGGCGGAGTCCAAGTCAGGATCCTAGAACTGAATCTGGGTATCCCACATGAGTGGCAGGGACTCAAGTACTTGAGCCATAACCTGTTGCCTTCCAGTATCCACTTTAGTAGGAAGCTAGAATTTGGAAGCAGAACCAGGACTCAAAGCCAGACACTTACAAATGAGTGTCCCAAAAGGCATTTTTACCACTGGACCAAGTGCTCATCTCCCTTTAGTAAAAAAATTTCAAATAAAGTAAACCTTTCCAAAGATTCCTTCCCAGATTAATAATCAAAGGTACAATTGAATCTGTATATATTCTTAACTTTTCAGTATCAGATGCAAAGATCAGTCGCAATTGATCAATGACACTTCACTAATCACTGTTATGTTTTTGAAATAATATGCTTTCAGAAGATAAGTTATAACATTGTGAAAATAAAAATTCGTGGACATACTAACAAAAATCTAGTGTTTTTTTCTTGTTCATTGAACTCTTAATTTTTAAATCAGTCATTAAATTATAATCAAATAAAGATTCAAGCATAATTATAATGCCTATTGTTAGTTTACTATATTTAAAAAGAAATTATACACCTGTCTACATTATTTATCTTTACACATATTTAATTAATATACCAAACACGTTCAACTGCACTGTCTTTGAAGTTCAATATCAACTCCATTATTTCCATTTCAAATATGAAAAAAGAGGGCTCTAGAAATTTTGTTAGTTATCCAAGATAACGTACCTAATAAATGGTGAGCCTGTTTTGTGTTGGCTTTGTTTTTAATGGCTTATATCTTTTCTTTTGTTATAAAACATTTGGTAATTCTAAAGACAAGAAGTTATATTCATAACTCATAAGGAATAATAATCCTGCAAGAACACAGTGAAATTTTAGGAACCTATATAGTCTCACATTACTAAAATTCTCTAAGTATTTATTTCGTTCCTATTTTTTCTGACCCAAGGGTAATCATTAATCTATTGTATATTTTAAAATAATTGTTTTCCTTTCTTTAATAGTTTTTAATATTTTTTGCCATTTATAAAAATGGAAACCTTGGGGCCAGCGCTGTGGTGCAGCAGGTTAACACCCTGTATTGAAACACCGGCACCCATAAGGGGTGCCGGTTCTAGAACCTGCTGCTCCTCTTCTGATCCAGCTCTCTGGCTATGGCCTGGAAAAGCAGTGGAAGATGACTCAAGTCCTCAAGCCCCTGCACCCACGTGGGTGACCTGGAAGAAGCTACCTGGCTCCTGGCTTCAGATCTGCGCAGCTCCGGCTGTTACATCCATCTGGGGAGTGAACCGTCGGATGGAAGACCTCTCTTTCTCTCTCTCTCTCTCTCTCTCTCTCTGTCTCTCTGTCTCTCCTCTTTCTGTGTAATTCTGACTTTCAAATAAATAAATAAATCTTGAAAAAAATGGAAACTTCTTGAATGTATTCATTTTCAGCATTCTTTTTCCGTCTTAAAGTTATGTTATTAGGGTTTATCCATATATCTTTGATTTGTTCATTTTAATTGCTACGAAGTATTCCCTTGAGCACAAAGGTTTAATTATCCATCCTCATGTTGGGCATTTCAGTTGTTTCCAATTTTTTCCTGTTTGAAACTGCTGTATTAACACTCTCGGACAATCTTACTGAAAATTGGCTGGACCTTCATTTGAATACTCAAAGTCTGAATTTTGAGCTGGAGTTCTCAACAGGTAGCCCTTATTCGCTCTCATATAAATGTGAAAAGTAATGATTTTAGTTTTGAAATTTCAGCAAAAATATCACCAAATCAAAACCAATCCAATAGTTTTTAAATTATCCTATATCAAAGAATGGGATATAACTCCACCTTTCTTTTTTTTTTTTTTTTTTTTTTTTTTCTGACAGGCAGAGTGGATAGTGAGAGAGAGAGAGACAGAGAGAAAGGTCTTCCTTTTTGCCGTTGGTTCACCCTCCAATGGCCGCCACGGCTGGAGCGCTGTGGCTGGCGCACAGCACTGATCCGAAGGCAGGAGCCAGGTGCTTCTCCTGGTCTCCCACTGGGTGCAGGGCCCAAGCACTTGGGCCATCCTCCACTGCCTTCCCAGGCCACAGCAGAGAGATGGCCTGGAAGAGGGGCAGCCGGGACAGTATCCAGTGCCCCGACTGAGACTAGAACCCTGTGTGCAGGCGCCGCTAGGTGGAGGATTAGCCTATTGAGCCGCGGCGCTGGCCCACCTTTCTAATATGCTGGAGATTCTTAAACATATGGATGATGTTATTCCACCATGTCCACACTCTTCCAAGATTAAGGGAAAACAACTCTTCATTAAGAAAATGGCACTAGTAGGGCTTTCTTGAGAGAGGTTTGGAGGGAGAAGAGACACTGACTACAGAGGATCCAAGGCAAATATTTTGGAAAACATAAAATATGCCCTTTGGATTTTGAGAGACAGGTATTTGTATCTGAATTGTGACTGAAGAAGTGAACAGCTGACAGTCTATGGCTACAGATGCTACTGCGATACGGTAAAGTCTGAAAAAAAATTTGGAAACATGTAAAGTATGTTGAGGAATGGGAATGTGTGTGTTCTTCACAAACCAAGCAAGAAAGGAGCCAGACTCTGCCCAGTAGGATTCCTGGGGACTTGCGGGGGTTGGGAAGGATGTGGGGCTAGTATCTCAAAGAAAAAAGAGATTGCCAACATCTAGGAGGCTGTCGTAATTTGTATGTGGTCAACTGGAGTAGCTATCATTCACATCCACTAAATTATAAGTAGTATTCCCAGTATAGATTTTAAAGTATCCTGAAAGGGAGTCAGTCATTGTATCAGTCCCTTCAAATGTGCACCAACACCAAATTATATCTGTTCAGTAAGGTAATTTTTGCTCTTGCCTCTTCTTTTCCATTCTATAATCATACAGGGTATGAATAGCAATCTAAAATTAGGACAGAGAAGTGGGTGCTTGGCCTGGCAGTAAAGTCATCATTTGAAAGGACTGCATCCCACCTCAGGATGAGTTGTTTGAAGTCCCAGCTTCTCTTCTGATACCAGCTTCTTCTAATGCCCACTCTGGGAGTGAGCAGGTGATGGTTCAAGTAATTAGATCACTACTACTCACATCAGGGACCAGAGCTAATGTCCAGGCTCCTGACTGGCCTGGCATAGCTCCAGCTGTTTGTGTTTGGAGAGTGAACTAGCTGATAGGAACTTGCTCTGTCTCTCTCTCTCTCTCTCTCTCTCTCTCTCTTTCTCTCTCTCTCTGTCTCTTTCTCTGTCTCTCTGTTGCTCAAGTAAATACACCAATTAGTGACATTATTTTAAAAATAGAGAAAATAAATTTTGCCTTGGTTTGTTTATTGTAGATGCCCTGACCCAGTGTGACCTAAACTACAGGACAGAAGAAACTCCAAATCAATTGAATGTTCCGATATTAAAGTAGATTTGACATTTGTAATATATGGAAAATATTTTATTTTTATTGCCTAACAGTAGCTAGAGGAGTTTCCATTCCCTGAGAGTAACAGGAAAAATGTATGATACCTGCTGAATATTTTTTCTGTCTGTATAAAAATAAGTGATAAAAATCAATTGTAATGGATGGCATTGTGAAAAAAAAAGTTGTTTTTCATTTATAATTTGCCAGCTCAAGCTTTCCTTAAATTGTAGGCGAATGAATTAGATGTATGGCTGTTTAATGAGTATAAATTGCATCAATGAAAAAATCAGCTTTTTGCTTGCAATACACACATTTGAATAAAGTGTATGTATTGATAAGGATCTGTTGAAGACTTTATTAATGCCCCTCACAGATGCCACATGCTAATCCTCCAAACTTGTGAATATCAGAAGGGATTTTGCCAATGTGATTCAATTAAGAGTATTGTGATAGGATGTGATAAAGGATTACTACTATGAGCTCAGTATTATTACATATGTTCTTACAAGATACAGAGAGCAGAGTCAGAGTCAGAGTGGGAGGTAGAGGTTAAAATGATGAGATGGGGCCCTGATTCAAGGAATGCAGGCCACTTTTTAAATCCAGGGAAAGCAGGGAAACAAATCTTCCTAAACCATCACAAGGAACCCAACCACTGAGGTTTGTACTTCTGACCTGAAGAACTGAAAATAATACACCCGTGTTGTTTTAAGCTACTAAATTTTTGCTAATTTGTTCCTAAGCAATATAAAACTGATAGATACTATTTACAAACCCCTATTCCAGGTGACAGAAATACATACATGAACAAAAACAAAGAAATATGTTTACTCTGGTGCTCAGTGCCTTACATAAATTCAAATGTGATGCACAGCACCTGTACAAGATAGGTACAGTTACTTCCTTTTAGTAGATGAAATTAGGGGCCAAAGAGCAATGTGGCCATTGTCACACAGATGTCAGGTGAGCTGCTTGTTGCTAGAGCTTGTGATCTTTATACTCATTGCATGAATTTTGCTGAATAACAGGAATGTATATTTCAAAGTAAGGCTAGGGTTATGCATGGAAGAGTTGTTCTTTGTAACATACAGTTTGTCCATTGTGAAGGGAGATGGAAAGACAAGAGAAGAGACTGAACTTGTGTAGACACATTTGAGGAGTTACCTAACACAAGATAGAGATTATTTTTATTAATTTATACCTTCTATTGCTACACAGACATTAATTTCAGATGTTTATTTATAAATATTGCAATGTGGCTTTTGATTTATGAATTTAAAGATCAAAATAAACTAGAAGTTTTTTTTATTTTGTTTCTGAGTGCCTCCTCTCTTCTGCATCATTATTTTTTATTTATTTTTAATTAAGGAATTTATTAATGCATTAGATTCTCAAGGTCAAACAAATACATGTTAATGACTGCAACACAATTCTCACCAATTCTCATATTAATGTGATATTAATACAAGAGGGCAGGTTGAATGTAGTTCATAGATACAATTCTAGGAATATAATGAAGATTCCCTCCCTCCCAATTCCCTCTCATATCATTGCAGCATTCCCCCTAAGTATTTATAAATAGTGAAGTATTTGGAAAGCTAGTATATAAGAGTGGCTTTAATAACTATTTAAGAATGGTTGATAGTACCCTCTTCCCATCTCAAACTCTTCCTCTACAAATATTTACCTTTAGTACTTACATTACTTGCCGCTCTTGTCTTTCTTTATTTTTAGGTCTGAGTATCTGCTTATGAACCGAGCTGTCCAAGAGGCGTATTTCCACTTTGATGTTTGTTCTGCAAATAGTGGTGAGTTATGGCTATTAAGTATTTTAGTGGGGGCTGAGGCTCATAATACCTAAAGTTTGATGATGGAAACATCATCCATCAGCTATGCAATTTTAATCACTGATGAGGATTGGAAGACTGGGAATATATAGAAAAGAGTCAGATGATAAAACATATAGAGCTCACTGTGGAGATCCTGGCTCCTGGATTCTGCTTCACCCAGTCCAGGTTGTTCTAGCCATTTTGGGCGTGGACCAGCAGATCAAAGATCTTACTCTCTCTCTCTCCACCCTCATTGTTTCATTATCTTTCATATAAATAAATAAAAATAAATCTTAAAACAGGAACTCTAAGGTTGAAAGCATTTGCTCTTAGCCCCCAGATAATTTTGTGTGTTTTTCTAAAATAATTGGGTGGCAATTGCTGAGAAATGAGTAAAAGTACCCCTTCATAAAGCATATCTTGCTGGAAGATTTTTCAACTAGGGTAAAAACAACACTTACAAGTCCATTAATTCTTTTCCCTAAAATAATTCATTTAAAAAGTCATTATCTTAATAAAAGGGAATTGATAGAAGGCCTTCAGGGATTCTACACTAAATCTGAGGGATTTGCCTCATTAAAAACCAATTGTAGAACCTAAGCTTCCTGTATGCAAATGTGAGTGCTATTGAGAAAGAAATGCAGATGCAAACATTTTGTCTGGTTTTATTTAATATTTTTGTGAATAAATATTTTAAGTGATATTTTAAAATATTTCTTCTTTGGACTATTTTTATACTAAAAAATATAGTGTTATCTCTAGATGTCATTATTACGAATTCACAAGGACTGAATTCCTGTGTCTCATTGCCAGGTTAGAAATTTCACTTTCTGATGCTTTCCTTATAAATTACACCCTAAAATTTCTTCTATTATTTTTACCTCTCTGCTGCAAATTCAGCACTAAGAGGCTTAACAAATTGTAAACATTGTCAAGCAAGGTTTAAGTCATGGAAGAAAAATAAATCTTTATCAACTCTGTTAGTTGTTCATTCTAAAAGAAAGAAAATAGTTGGCAAATTATTTAAGAGGATAGTAATAACATACTAATCACTTCATCTTAGTACTTCTTTTCCCACAGTATTAAAGTAATTTTAAGACATCTATGTTTGATAACATCAACTCTGTAAAACTGACTCTCTGGATTTTAGTGAAGTAGCTGATATATTTGTTTGTCTTCTCATAGGTGACTTTATGAGTTATATTGCTATCTACTGCTATTTCCAAATATCTCATATGTCAGAGGATAATGACAACAAGACTAAAGACATTCTTGAAATCAGACACAAAAAATAGCTATAATAATTTAGTGATTTGAGGGCCAGCATATGGTTGCCAGTTCGAATCTTGGCTGCTCCATGTTTGATTCAGTGCATTGCTATGGCCTGGGAAAGCAGTAGAAGATGGCCCAAGTGTTTGGGACCCTGCACCTGCATGGGAGATCTGGAAGAAGTTCCTGACTCGTGGATTAAGATCAGCCCAGCACCAGCTATTGTGGCCATTTGGGGATTTAACCAACGGATAGAAAATGTATTTCTCTCTCTCTGCCTCTGCCTCTGCCTCTGTCTCTGCCCTGCCTCTCTGTAACTGTGCCTTTCAAATGAATAAATAAATCTTAAAAGAAAATATAGTGATTTTGTAATGGTTTAAGAGACCAAGGTTAAGATATGAAATTGTCGTCTTTTGTAAATAACGAAACAGTCTCCTCATTTATAAAGGAGGAAATTTATTCAATGTATTAGTATTCATATCTTGATTGTTGCCTTTATTTAATTTTTCTTGCTTTTTTTTCCCCAAACTTTCCATTTACCATGGACTTTGAGGTTGGCAAGTTGCTATAGCAAAAAGTGTTTTCTTTTTCAGATTCAAATGCAATGTTTGGATTGGAATACACATGGTAGTCTAAAATATGTCATATATTCAAAAGTATTTGTATAACCTCAGACGTCTAACAAAAAAGGTACATAAATGATAATTCAATAATAATTGGAAGGTCAAACCTTCCAGTAACAGGATGTGTAGAATAGATAGATGACAGATAGATAGATAGGTGATACATAGAAATCTCATATAAGGAATGTACTAAGAACATGGTCTATGATTTCTGAAACTCTCTTTACTGCTTATATTATTTTCATATTCTAATTCAATTATAATGTTCAGAAAAACTATCTAAACAATCTATTATTTGCTGAATTCCAACATTTTCCCAGTAATTCTTCAAAAGCAACTCTGTAAAGCAGTTAATAATGGTCCAAATCTGTGAGGCTGCTTCAAAAATTTCATGGTAAAAGGAATTAAAGATTGGAGTAGGAGGTTGGTGCAGGGGTTAGGACATTGCTTGGGATGCCACACCACATATAAGAATGTCTGTTTGAAGGACAGTTAACTCTGTTTCTAATCCAGCAGCCTACTAATGCAAACCTTGGGAGGCAGTACCTGGGCCCTTGCCAACTGTGTTGGAGATCTGGATTGAGTTCTAGAAACATCTGATTCAGCTTTGGCTGTTGCAGGTATTTGGTGAGTAAACTAGAATGCTAAGGATATCTCTGCTCTCCTTCTCTCTCTTTGTCTCTCTTTCTCTATATTTCAAGTGGATAAGGAGAAATAAACATTAAAATACTTAATATGAGTTTACCCAGATCTTTTGAAAGACCCTTCATGTATAAAGGGAAGAATAGGGAGTGGACGGGACTAATCAAAATTAACTAGGCAGTGGAGAAGTGTAACTATGAGCAAAGATCAAATCCCTTAAACAGAAATAGAAAAAGCCACCTTTTATAATTATAAACATTTTTAAATGTCATAATTTTTTGAGTTCTTATAAAATAGACAAAGTGTGCTGTCTTTAGAGTTGGAGTCAGTGATTCTCTTATTTTCTTCTGAGTGATAATACATTATTATTTATTTATTTATTTGAGAGGTAAAGTTACAGACAGTGAGAGGGAGAGACAGAGAGAAAGATCTTCCATCTGTGCTTCACTCCCCAAATGGCTGCAAAAGTCAGAGCTGAACCAATCCGAAGCCAGGAGCCAGGAGCTTCTTCCAGATCTCCCATGTGGGTGCAGAGGCCCAAATACTTGGACCATCTTTTCTTGCTTTCCCAGGCCATAACAGAGAGCTGCATCAGAAAAGGAGCAGCCTGGAAGAACCAGTGCCCATAGAGGTTAGTGGCATTGCAAGCAGAGGATTAACCTACTGTGCTACAGCACCAGTTGCAACAATTCTTTTGTTCCATGTTGTTTCTTCAATATCCCTCCTGAAACAAAATTGGAAAATACTTCTATAAGATGATAATCCAAAGTATCAATGCACAGAGTGAACATTTCTACAATGTGGCAATGTCTTGAATTTGAATGAAGCAAGCGAAACCATTCCTATCTTTTTATTAACTTAAGTGTGTTCAAATAAGAGGAAGATCCAACCCATTGAGATATTGTGAGTGCAATTAGTATTTTCTTCAGGTAAGGCATGCATATCCATTTAAAAGTAAATAAATAAATAATAAGTAGTTCTGTGTTGCAGTACTGTCAGATCCTTGTTCATGAAGGACCTCTACAAAAAATCCTAGCAGAGAACTTCATCCCCACATGGCGCTCCAGCTCAAACATGATAAATGTGTCAGGGTTCTGTATCTTCTAACACTATATTCTAAATGCTGGTTTCAATGGCATTACAAGAATTCAGCAGTGCTCTACAATTCTCCCCACCCATTATTTTGAGTTAAGGCTTCTACTACCTTGTCTTATTCATGGCAATGACAAGTTTCCAACAGATATAGTAAAAATTTGTGGTGGCTTTAAGGAGATATCTATCTATGGGGGGATCCGGTTGAAAAGGTTAAGAAAAGATTCTCTCAGAATTTTTGCTATAATATTTATCATTGGCTGACTCAGTGAAGGAAGTCATTTAAGAGGATTCCAAGATGGCAGATTAGGGAGTGACATACTGTGCTGGATTAAGGATAAACAGTGAAGAAAAATGTATAAGAAGTGTATTCTCAGGGAAACAGTGACAGTTTTAGATCAGTGCAGAAAGGACAGGAATGCAATATTCTTCTTCCCTTAGGCTGATCTTTTTCATTGGTATGGTGTTTGACATTTTGGGTAAGACAATTTTGTTTTGTAGGATCTTTAATATCCATGAGTCCAGATATTACATGTAGGTCAGATATTTGGATAAGTTATTTGGACACCTAAAACATCCTTTGAACTTCCTAATTATAGCACATGAAAAAGGAGGTATAATACCCAAAAGACTTGAACAAAATGAATCAAAGTGATACCTGCACCATCATGTTTACAGCACCACAGTTCACAATGGCCAAAATTTGGAATTAACCAAAGCGTGCACCATCAGATGAATGTATAAAGAAAAAGTGTTGTATATACACAATGGAATATTATTCAGCTAAAAAAAAATGAACTTCCACTATTTGCAGCAAAATGGGCACAACTGGAGGGCATTGTGTTGAGTGAAATTGGCTTGACCCAGAAAGGAAAACACCACATGTTCTTCCTTATATATGGGAGTTAAAATTAAAAAAAATAAATAAACAAACAGAAAATAAAGAACAAAGAAAGAAATATCAGTATTGCTGCAACTATAGTTGTGTAAAACTTATTTTATAACCTTGTCAAAACAATGGTTAAAAATGTTATACTGCAATAATTTTAATGATCTGTAATTGATTTGAAAGTTAAAGTAAATGGGTGAAATGGTCATTTTTCCATTCAATTATTATTTATAGCTATTATCTGTACTCCCACTAAACTAGGGTTTTTTTTGTTTTAAAGAATTAAAATAAAATAAATTATGCAAGGATTTCAAAACTATTTTGTACCACAATAAACTTATATTTCAATTCCATTCTGCATGACCTATTTGAAGCCCTTTGGTCTAAGTAGTTAGTTCATTCTATGCTCGTCACCATAGCTTCCTCACTGTAGATAATGGAGAGTACAGTGGAGAATAGAGAAAATGGGAAATCTCCTGGTGAGTGATTGGAACTTGATTAAAAAGCAATGAACAAATTACACACAGAAAAACAATGTAAGTGGGGAAATGCTACACCTACATTGGAGTAGAGAGGTGGTAGGTATTGCATTCCATTTCTTGTTGTCATACTTTTTTATCATGTTATGTATGAATCTATCTCTACCATTGAAATACGTTTCTTGACAATATTTTCTTTTATACCATTATCCCCAGATGATACATGTATATGTTATATATGTTGGTTTTATATATTTAATAAAGGGATCCAGTGCTTAAAAAAAAAGTAGATAATGAATGTGTGGGTAGTTAAGTCACCTGGCTGAACAAGCTAACCATTCATCACAACTGGCTAAACAAAAGCGAAGTTGATATAATTACTCCATTTGGTCTGTTCCTAATGGAAATGCCCTCTAAATGACCGATTTCATGGTTAAGTCAGTACACTCTGTTTAAGTTTATAGTCCCCCCCCCACAGGCCGAGCTAGACAGTGAGAGAGAGAGAGAGAGAGAGAGAGAGGTCTTCCTTCTGTTGGTTCACCCCCCCAAATGGCCGCCACGGCCGGTGAGCTGCGCCGATCTGAAGCCAGGAGCCAGGTGCTTCTCCTGGTCTCCCATGGGGTGCAGGGCCCAAGCACTTGGGCCATCCTCCACTGCCTTCCCAGGCCACAGCAGAGAGCTGGGCTGGAAGAGGAGCAACCGGAACAGAATCCGGCGCCCCAACCAGGGGTAGAACCCGGGGTGCCGGTGCTGCAGGCGAAGGATTAGCCAAGTGAGTCACGGCGCTGGCCAAGTTTACAGTTCTAAGGCTTAAATGCTGTTTATTATTCTTTTACCAGCAATTTCCTGAGACAAAATATGAGAAAGAGGGCAAAGAAGCAAAGCCCAAGGAGGGGGACAAGGATGAGGAGGCTGAGGAGGAAATGATTACTATTTTCTTCTTAGAATTTGTAAGAACTAATTCTATTTTATCTTTTTTTCCTAATTCTTCACCATCAAGGCCCTAAATTATTAAAAAAAAAGACTTCAGAAATCATCATCTTTACACAGAACTTTATTCTCAAGTGGCTTTATATGTATCAGGTTTTCCTCCATCATCTCATGGACCCCAGGACTTCCACCTGTGACATTATGTTTTCATGTGGCTTCATTGGAAACATTGCCTGCCTCCTCACATGATGTAGATTTTGTTTTCCATCTCTGTAAATGTCCTCTTTCACATACTTTCAATGCTCTTTATCTTTTGTCATCCTGTTATAGTAGCCTGACATAACCAATATTCCAGTTATGTAGGATCTCTGCTCCAATCTAAGTCCAATAGTGCTATATGCATATGCATCCTGGATGCCATTGCCTCTGAGCATTCAATGAATTTTCTTTTCAATCATTGCCTTTATCTACTCCATCACTTAGTGGACCTTTTGTTGGGTTGTACCCATCACCTAATACATATGCCTTAATAAAAATATTGTACTTTATAAAAATATTGTACACTCATTTACCTCAATGGCATATCATTTTACCAATCAGGTTTCTTTTTTAAATTTGTGTCTTATTATTTTTTTTCTCTGTGGTTGCTTTACGATTATAATATATCTTTAACCTAGTAGTCTACCTTCACAGAATTATAGTTCCAGTATGAGAAGCAATATTAGACAAGAAAGGAAAAGTAAGAAAAAGTGTAATAGCTTAGAATTTTAGAACTTTAAAAATTTTTATAAAATGTAATCTATACATCCTTGAAGCTCACAAAGTCTTAAAAAGGAAAACTATAAAGTAAATCTTACTTAGATGCATTTTTGTTCAACTTTGCAAATTCCAAAGTTAAAACATTAAAAAACATCTGTATACAAAATGGACATGACACATGTTCTCTTTGAGACCATAACTTCTCACTTGGAAGAATGGAGACTGAGTGATAATAGAATAAAATCTTACAGTGCTACAAGAGAAAAGTGAATATCAAAAACTCAGAAAACTCTACAACAATAGCAACAATGAACAAGTAACGTCGTAAAGAATTTGGCAAATGACCTGAATAGACATTAGTCAAAACAATGAAATATAAGTGGCTATCAAATCCATGAGACAAATACTCATCTCACTAGCCATCAGGGAAATACAAATGAAAACTGTTATGACATGTCATCTCATCCCTGTTAAAATGGCAATTATAAAAAATACAGAATATCAAATGCTGAGAAGATATAAAGGGGAGCTCATATACTGTTGGTGGGGTTATAAATTAGTATAGCCTCTGTAGAAAACAGTATGAAATTTCCTTAAAAAAAATCTACAGTAGAGCTATCATATTATCCAGCAATCCCATTGCTGGATATATATCAGAAGATACAGAATCATTGTATCAAGAAGATACCTACTCTAGCATGTTTTTTACAGCACTGTTCATAAATCCAACATCTGGAATAACACAAGTACCCACCCTTAGATGAATGAAGAAAGCAAACCTGATATATACACATAATTGAATATTATTTATCCATTAAAATAATGAAATTCATTTCTTTTCAGAGAAATGATGGTACTAGTGGATATCATGTTAAATGAAATAAGCAAGAGACACAAAGAGAAATACTGCATGTTTTCCCTCATATACTGAAACTAGAAAATTTAATCTGAACACAATATTAGAGGCTGGAATAATTAGGTAGAAATAGATTGCATTTGGATAGCAGATAATAGCAAGTCAGAGTTACTTTACAGTGTTATTTAATATAGTTGGGTGGCTATAGCTCACAAAGTCAGAGTTACACAGAGAGAGAAGGAAAGGCAGAGAGAGAGAGAGACAGAGGGCTTCCATTTACTTGTTCACTCCCCAACTGGCTGCAATGGCCAGAGCAGCACCAATCCGAAACCAGGAGCCAGCCTCTTCCCGGTCTCCCACGTGGGTGCAGGGACCCAAGCACTTGGGCCATCTTCTACCGCTTTCCAGGCCATTGAAGAGAGCTGGATCACAAGTGGAGCAGTTGCTGGCACTGCAGGCGGCGGCTTTACCCACTACACCACAGCGCCAGCCCTGACAATAAACTCTTACATATTTTATGAGCAAATAGAAGAAATGAGCTCCAAGATGTCAATCATAAAGTAATTTCAATGAAAAAGAAATATTCATAACAGTTATTTGTTCAATGCACATTGTACATATGCAATGAAATGTCACACTGTAGCTCATAAAGGTGTACGATTTTTCTAATAAGTAAAAATTTGTCGCCGGCGCCGCGGCTCACTAAGCTAATCCTCCGCCTAGCGGCGCCGGCACACCGGGTTCTAGTCCCGGTCGGGGCGCCGGATTCTGTCCCGGTTGCCCCTCTTCCAGGCCAGCTCTCTGCTGTGGCCAGGGAGTGCAGTGGAGGATGGCCCAGGTGCTTGGGCCCTGCACCCCATGGGAGACCAGGAAAAGCACCTGGCTCCTGGCTCCTGCCATCGGATCAGCGCGGTGCGCCGGCCGCAGCGCGCCAGCCGCGGCGGCCATTGGAGGGTGAACCAACGGCAATGGAAGACCTTTCTCTCTGTCTCTCTCTCTCTCTCACTGTCCACTCTGCCTGTCAAAAAAAAAAAAAAAAAAAAAAAAAAAAAAATTTGTCAAACCTGAAGTTCTATACACAAATAAAATCAATCAGAATAAACCTTAAATAAAAATATTCCAATAAATTCCTATACAATGCATGGTAGAAGATTTTCTTAATTCTCAAAAGTATGGATCCAATTACATATAATTTTTATATTGTCCTGAAGATATCACATATTCCATTTCCCAATTTTATTTATTTTTATGTTTCAGATACTATCTTTAAAGTTCATTACTATATTCCTTATGTTGTTTACTTGTATTCGTTTAATACATTCATTTATGATATTACATATATGCCTATATTCCTATATATCCACATACATGCCTATATATATATTATCTACATCATTCACATCTACATCTAAATCTATATCTGATAATTTTAACATTTCTTCCACAGTTAAGTCGTTGCTGTTTTATTAACTATTTCTTTGAATATGAATTATTTGCTTCTCTGAATGCTTTTTATTTCTTAATAAAAGATTTGTCTCTTCTACACAGTACGGCTTCCCAGTTTTAAAGTTGGTATAGAGTCCTCTTTATTTCTTTATTGTCTTGAGTTTCCTATTCATCAGGAAATTACTTTCATGTCTCTGTTCTACCTCCAGCATCACTAAAAATGATTGAATTTCAGTACATTTTTGATCAAGTGGAAATACCACCTAAAATCACTTAATAAAGCCAGTTTCAACAAACATCTAGTCCTGACTCAGAAGTCAAGATAAACTTAAGCAGAGTAGATAAAAGCTCTCTACAAAATATAGCTGGATATACAACTGATTATTTTCCAATATTAAGAAATAATACTTATTGAAAAAATAATCGTTGTCATTGTATTCATGACAATTTCAATTTCTAGAAAAACTGAACATTCACAACTGCCATCACCTCTCGTGAAATAACTGACAACTTCCCCAATTCTTCATCCTCTGTGACAGGTTACGATTTTTTTCCATGTGAAATAGATACAGTATAAATGCAAGTCAGCTGGTATTGCATATAGCTAAGGGAACATCTCTATCAAAAACTTATTACTAATTCATTAGTCATTCAGAATATCACACCTACTCCATGACTAAAATACATACATAAATATTTAATGCAAATCATGGGAAACTCCTTCAAAATCCATAAATCTTAACCAGATATTATTAAATCATAAAATTTCATTAGAAATAGAATGGACATGAAATGGAAATTTTTGGTGACTCTAAATATGAGATAAATTTCCATATTAGTACTTTTAAGAAAATCCGGTGCTAAAGTATGAATTGCTTCTTAAATGTATTTTGTGTCACAGTTTATTTATATTCCTAGTTCAATTATCCATCCTTTGTAACTTGGAACAATTCACCTTTTCATGGTAATGTTATTTTTCAATGGATGGTGGATGAATTTTAGGTGTTTCAGATTGTTTAGTGACATCTAATAATAAAAGTTCTGTTTGCACCAGTTTTCAACTACTCAAGTAAATGTTAACAGGGTTAATACAGATAATTGAGATCCATATCCATACCTATGTGCATAATTTCCTCAAGACTTTTTTTTTTTGCTTGTTTCAAATGACAGTTTCTAGCAAAAGGAAAATGACTGAGCTAAATATGCCTCCCTGCTCTTCCTGACTCTATCTTCAAGTAAGATTGTTTATGAAAACTGTGGGGGAGTGAGACCCTAAAATAGTGTCAGGAATGAGGAAGTTGGAAAATTCACAAGCAAAGGCTTATTTAAATTATAATTGATTTAGGAAATACCAAAAATGCAAGGATATAATTTGTGTAAGACATAAAGATTTTCTGAAAGACAGAATGAAGAGAGTAAATGGGAAAGTGAGATTTGCAAGCAATGTACTTCAACATGCATTTAACCAGTGTTATTTTGCACCAAGCACTGGATTTGCTTGTTTTTAAGCTTTATTTGTTTATCTGAAAAGTAGAATTACAGATATAGAGGGAGAGACAGAAAGAGATCTTCCATCTTCTGTTTCATTCCCAAGATGGTCACAATGGTGAGATCTGGACCAGGCCAAAGCCAAGAGCTTCGTCCAGGTCTCCCACATGGATGGAATGTATCCAAATGTTTGGGCCATCTTTAGCTGTTCTTCCCTGACTGTTAACAAGGAGCTGAATTGGAAGTGGAGCAGCTAGACTCAATGGTGCCCATATGGGATACTGGTATTGCAGGCAGTAGCTTTTCTCACTACCACACCATGCTGGCCCCAGAGCCTGGGTTTTAAAATGTAGACAAAATGATAATATCAGATTTTAGAATGGTATGTATGGCTAATAAGCCATCTGTAAAGATTATGAAAACTGAGAACAATATTCAAATTACTATCCTATAAAACTAAATAATAATAAAAGTAATCAAGGTACTAATAAATGATTTCTCACATAGGTATTTCACAACTATAGGGAAAAAAATCTTCAGTAATGATTGCTAATTAATATCACAGAATGGATCCAAAAGGCTTTCAGAGCTGAGGCAGCTCATGTCAAGAGCCTTATAGTCACCGATGTCATACATAAGAGTGTTAATTGTTAAATAAGCAAGAGTCACTGTGCACTAACTTCCCTTGCAGGATCTCTGTCCCTAAAGAGTTGTGTCATGAGACTCACTAGTAAAACTTATTCTCAAGAATCATTTCCCTTCAGTGTATTAAGTGGAGGATATTATTATGTCTCAGAAGTTATAGTTATGTCTAAGAGCTCTCAAAAGATATATCGCACTTGGGTTCTTCTCTAAGGATAATTAAGTTTCTAAAAGGAGAGAAGGGTGAGGAAGGAAGGGAAAGGAGAAAGGGAAATGAAAAAAAAAGCAAAATCACCTTCAAGAAGCAATAACTTTGAACAGCCCTTGTCTGAACTGTTGAGGAGCAGTTTCTTCAGATTTTTCATTTTACTTTATTTCTTTTTCTTTCTCGGACTAAACAGGAGAGGGAAGACGAAGAAGGATTGGAGAGTGGGTGGGAGGGAGGGCACAGTGGGAAGAATTAGTATGTTCCAACTGTTGTATTTATGAGACCCATACAAATAAATTTTAAAAAAAGAAAGATAATTAAAAGGTAAGAGAGCTTGAGGAAGAAATATGTTTATCATTTAGAAGTTTTAGATGGAAGTGAACATTTGGTGTAGCAGTTAAGATGGGATTTAAGAAGCCCATGCTTCCTACTGGAGTACCTGGGTTTGATTCCCTAGTCTGGTTCTGAATCCCAGCTTCTTTCTTAGGCTTACACTGGGAAGCAGAATGGATGACACAAATAACTGGATCCTTGCCCACCACATGGGAAACATGGATTGAATTCCCACTCCTGGCTTTAGGCTGGCCCAGTCCGAACCATTGTGTGCATTTGGAGTCAGGTAGTGGATGGGAGCTCTTTCTATCTGTCTCAGTCTCTCTCTCTCTATCTCAAATAAAAATAATGTTTACACTAAAGTTAAACCATATTTTCAAAACTAGAGAACAAACTGGCAGAAGGTACCTTCTAAATAATAAAAAGTATACCCAAAATTTACAACAAAGCTTATATTCATCAAGGCCAAATGCTAATGATAAAATGGCATAAATACTTAGAAACTGAACAATTAGTAATGATTATTGAAAATTTTATACGATGCAAAGAGTAAACTTTTAAAAATGTTTTATTTATTCTAACGTATTATCTGTTTGAGATCAGTTGTAGTCTAACTTTCTGAAAGACATAGAAATATAATCTAGGAAGAACAAATGTGTACCTCAAAGTCGCTACACTTATACTTTGATGCTTTGCAATTTTAAATATGATTCCAGAATGAAGAAAGAAACACATTAAGGCAAAGCAGTTATTTGTAATACCACAGGTTAATTTCTCTCTCCTTACCAAATTTGATTTGGTTTTCCGCTCTATTAGACATCTTATCTCAACTCATATGCATCCCAAACAGACTGAGGACTGAGTGAACTGTGTTAGTTTCCCTCTGAAAAGCACGGCATTCTCTGTTTTTACTTTTCTTTTGTTAAAATTGTAATCTTCACAGTTAATTTGAAAATATTAGTGCTATTGCTGACTGCCATTTTAATTTCTGGACACAGGGATGAGCAAAAAGAAAATGTTTATTCTGAGTCACTATTTTTACTCTATAAAACGGGAAATGATATTCTTAAATATTCTCCTCTTCTCAAATATCATGACTATCAGCATATTTCTAATTCTCACCTATGCAAGACTAAACTACTGAATATGTTCCCTAAGGATTTACTATTTTTTATTTCTCCTGTTCTTTTCATTTATTGGTTTAATTTGAAAGACAGAGAAAACCCCTATCTGCCAATTTACTCCCCCAAATGCCTGTAACATCTGGGGTTACTCCACGCTAATGCCAGGAGCCAGAAACTCAATGTAGTTCTCTCAAATAGGTGCCTGGGATCCAACGACTATGCCATCATATTCTGCCTGCCTGGGTGCATACTAGCTGGAAGCTGGAATCAGGAGCATGCTTGGGCTTTAACCCAGGTCCTCCAATATGGAATAAGAACACCCCAACCTCTGGCCTAACAACTAGAGCGAACTCTCCTCACACCCTGCCACCATCTCTTCATTTTAATCATCTTATAAACTCCAAATTCTGTATATAGTTCCTTGGTCATACCCCTTTCTTCTGAAATCAATGCTGCTTTCTTCTAATACTTCTTCCATTTTTTTTCTGTTTCTGGTTTTTTTTTAACTTTTATTTAATAAATATAAATTTCCAAAATACAGTTTATGGATTACAATGGCTTCCCCCACCATAACTTCCCTCCCACTCGCACCCCTCCCATCTCCCACTGCCTCTCCCATTCCATTCACATCAAGATTCATTTTCAGTTATCTTTATATATAGAGAAGATCGATTTAGTATATATTAAATAAAGATTTCATCAGTTTGCACCCACACAGATCATAAAGTGTAAAATACTGTTTGAGTACTAGTTATAGCATAGTGTGTGTGGACAACACACTAAGGACAGATCCCACAAGAGGAGTGAGTACACAGTGACTCCTGTTGTTGACTTAACAAATTGACACTCTTGTTTATGGTGTCAGTAATCTCCCTAGGCTCTAGTCATGAGTTGCCAAGGCTATGGAAGGCTTTTGAGTTCTCCGACTTTGATCTTATTAGGGCAAGGTCATAGTCAAAGTGGAAGTTCTCTCCTCCCTTCCTTCAGAGAAAGTTACCTCCTTCTTTGATGGCTCCGTTCTTTCTACTGGGATCTCACTCACAGAGACCTTTCATTTAGGTGGTTTTTTTTTTTTTTTTTTTTTTTTTTGCCAGAGTATCTTGGCTTTCCATGCCTAAAATAATACTTCTTTCATTTTATCATTGGAATCTGTCTCCAGCTACAGGGAACATTTCTGACCTTATCTGTTACCACTTTGTCACATGCACAAGATATTCTGTAAATCATCGTATAACTGTGTGCTTCATTTTTCACAGTTTATCCTTCCCTCTTACCTTTAGGAATACAGTACTGTTCTCCTGATCTCTATCGAGACATTCTATCTTCTCTTTTAATCTCAGCTGAGCACAGCTCCATGCAGAAAAAACAGAGGAAGAGAGATCTGTCATTGCTGGTTCACTCCTCAGGTATGCAGAGCAGCTGGAGCTGGGCCAGATTGAAGCTAGGAGCCAGGATCTTCATCATCTGGGTCTCCTACATAGGTGGTAGGGGTCCTTATAAGTGATGCATCGACTGCTGCCTCTCACAATGCACAGTAGCAAGAAGCCAGATGTGAAATCAGGGTGGGACTAGACCCCAGGCACTTCAAGATGCGATGCAGGCATCTTAACCAACAGGTCAACCCTCTGTGCCACTGTGTCCACCCCTCCTTTTCCCTTGAGTATCATGTCATTTTTCACTAAGGTTGCTAGATGTCTCTACTCCCACTCACTCTCCCAATTCTGTCACTCAATGGCCACCAGAATGGACATCTGTATCTGGATGTCACAAATATAAATAATACTCAGTAAATTTCAAAATAAATTCAGAACTGATCCTTCCTTTGTGATTTTTCTAGTTCTCTATTCCCTCACCTTTAATCATAACCTGGTCTTCCTGGTTATGCAAACCAGTGACCTAGGGTCAATGGTGAGCTATCACTAGCTCCTCACTAACTGGTGAGAGCCAATTGTATCTCTTTCCATTTCTAATAAACAAAATCCTATTGGTAGCTTGAAATTGGACTGTCAAGGACTATATGTATCATGGTAATTCATACTTTGAATTTTATACACATTTTTTAGGCATTCAGTTCACCAGTACACACCTGTCAGGGTCTTCCTCCACAGATACCAGTATCTCCTTTTCAAGTTAATTGCAAAAGGGTAAGATCTTTATGATGTTAACTTATCTCTTGACTGCTTGTTATTTTCATTTTGATATATCCACTTATATTCAAAGTGTGTCACTGATGTAATTTCCACTTTCTTCCCTTAAAATAGCCCCCACACAGCACTACTATCAAAATTGTTCTATATTGAAAACATATGATCATATAACTCTACTGTTTAACATTTTAAGGAATTCCAAAATCTAGTCAATAAAATACAAATTCCTAGGTTATGTTGTGGATGGTCATGTGTAGTTTTTGTGGTCCTTACATATGTCGCCAAACTTCTTTTCTCCAGCTTAGTATTGGATACCCAAATGACATACCTGCTGAAATATTTTCAGCTTTCCAAGGTTCAAATACTGTTTTTTTTTTCTTACTGTGTAAATGTGGTCCATTTTCACTGCAATACCCATTTGGCAAGTTCAGAATGCCTTGCTTATCCAAAATCTGGCTGAAAAATTTCATCAGGTACCGACTCCAATTTTTTTCAGATATGCTCATTCAATTCCTGTCCCATAAATGAAATTTTATTATGACAAAAACATTGTTTTGCTACACTGAAACACATATATGTGCAGTCATACTTTTATTCATTTTTGTATTCTTTGAAACTGGTCTAATATTAGTGACTGAAAGACCCATAGTTGTTGCTGAACAGACATGAAAAAAGATAGAATAGTCTCCACAAATGTTTTGAAGATATGTCTCAAGTGATAGGGCTGTCTGCTCCTCATACTCTACTTTGATTCAAGCAATGGAGCTTTCTTGAATGACTATTTGGGACCAGGATCTACACATATTGGTTTTTAAATGCCTTATAATGCATCTTCATGTATGGTGATTATATAAATAAAAGATTTCATATGTATGACATGTTTATGCATAGAATTTTCCTGTAAGGATTAGGCTAAAGGTTTTACCTGTAAACAGTTGTGAAGATAATCTTGGCCGGCGCCGCGGCTCACTAGGCTAATCTTCCACCTAGCGGCGCTGGCACACCGGGTTCTAGTCCCGGTCGGGGCGCCAGATTCTGTCCCGGTTGCTCCTCTTCCAGCCCAGCTCTCTGCTGTGGCCAGGGAGTGCAGTGGAGGATGGCCCAGGTGCTTGGGCCCTGCACCCCATGGGAGACCAGGAAAAGCACCTGGCTCCTGCCTCCTGCCATCGGATCAGCGCGGTGCGCCGGCCGCAGCACGCCGGCCGCGGCGGTCATTGGAGGGTGAACCAATGGCAAAGGAAGACCTTTCTCTCTGTCTCTCTCTCTCTCTCACTGTCCACTCTGCCTGTCAAAAAATAAAAATTAAAAAAAAAAGATAATCTCAAAGTTTTACAGGACAATACTGTGCCATGAATATAGAAATTATAATTAACACATTCATGGTAATAATGTCTATATCTACCTGTCTCTCATCTAGGATCATCTATATGAACAAGGGGAATTGCAACCGCTCTGTACATATCTGTATTCAATAAATTTTAATAATTAGTATATTTAGTTTGCTATTATTGCCATTGCTTATTTTACTTAGCTTGACAGATTTTGGCAAATTTTTTCAAGATCACATGGGAAATAAATGGAGAAAAAAGGGCATTAATCTACAGTTTGGCTGCAGAAGCTCTCCCTTCAGCTAGTTACTATAAAATAATCCAAGCATTTAGAGTAAAGGTACAGAGATGAATCTTTCTTTAAATGTTTTACCCTTCTTGGGGCCCACATCGTTTCACAAGAGGTAAAACCTCCACTTGTGATGCTGGCATCACATATGGGTGCTAGTTCATGTCCTGGCTGCTCCACTTCCAATCTAGCTCCCTGCTTATTGTCTGGGAAAAGCAATGGAAAATAGTCCAAGTCTTTGTCCTCTGCCACCAAATGGTAGACGAGCTGGGGATCCTGGCCCAAACTTGGCCATTAAGAATATTTGGAGGCCCATGCCGCGGCTCAATAGGTTAATCCTAGTGGCGCCGGCATCCCGGGTTCTAGTTCCGGTCGGGGCACTGGATTCTGTCCCGGTTGCCCCTTTTCCAGGCCAGCTCTCTGCTGTGGCCAGGGAGTGCAGTGGAGGATGGCCCAAGTCCTTGGGCCCTGCACCCCATGGAGACCAGGAGAAGCACCTGGCTCCTGTCTTCAGATCAGCACGGTGAGCTGGCCGCAGCGCGCCGGCCGCGGCGGCCATTGGAGGGTGAACCAGCGGCAAAAAGGAAGACCTTTCTCTCTGTCTCTCTCTCTCACTGTCCACTCTGCCTGTCAAAAAAAAAAAAAAAAAGAATATTTGGAGAGTGAAGCAGTGGGTGGAAGATCTCTCTCGCTTTATGTCTCTCTCTGTGTGCATCTCCCTCACTCTCTGAAACTTTGACTTTCAAATAAATATATAAATCCTTTTAAAAATGTTACCTATCTAAGCCATTTTACCCATTTTGTAAATAAAATAATTTCTTTTTTACGTTAGCTAAAGACTGAATCCTTTTCATCCCCTACTCCCCGTGGATGAACTAGTGCATGCTGGGAAGGGAGTATATATGTGAAGAATACATTGGATATTAAAACTAATGAAATATCTATTAATGCAGATCTTGTGGTGTATATGCTTAGGCTGCTGCTTGAAACACATATCAGAGTGCCTGAATACAAGTTGTGCCTCCACTTCAGATTCAGTGTCCTGCTAATGCACACCATAGGAGGCAGAGAATAATGACTCAAGTGCTTGGGTCCCTGCCATGCATGTGGGAGACCAAAATGGAGTTCCTGGTTCCTGGCTTCAACTGGCTTAAACCAGTTGTTCCGGGTATTTGGTGCATGAACCAGTGGAGGGAACATATGTCTTCCTGTATATACCTCTTATGCTCTGCTTTTCAAATAAATAAAAATAAAATAAATTAAAATAATAAGTAATAATAATTAAATAAATATAATAATAATTTTCACAAATTATATGAATTGTTCGGGTCACATTTAAACAAACGATACTTAAATTTGATTAGATAAAAGTTTGATTAGGACAAAAAAGAGGTAACTTTCAACTTAGAGTGATGATTTTCACCTCATGGAAGTTTGTATAGATGAAATAATTTTGGAAAAAATCGTTTTTATAAACTATCAGTGAAACACTTTCTTAAGTCAGAAGCAGTTTGAATTAAAAATAGTATTTACGCATTTTATTTTATTTTATTTTATTTTATTTTATTTTATTTTATTTTTTATTGACAGGCAGAGTTAGATAGTGACAGAGAGACAGAAAGGTCTTCCTTCCATTGGTTCACCCCCCAAATAGCCACTACAGCCAGCACACTGCGCCGATCTGAAGCCAGGAGCCAGGTGCCTTTCCTAGCCTCCCATGCGGGTGCAGGTGCCCAAACACTTGGACCTCCACTGCCTTCTCAGGCCATAGCAGTGAGCTGGACTGGAAGAAGAGCAACTGGGATTAGAACCCAGCGCCCATTTGGGATGCTGGCTCCGCAGGTGGAGGATTAACCAAGTGAGCTACGGCGCCGGCCCCATGTTAATGCATTTTAGATGTACTATTTAAACATGTGGATCTTGCTGATGTTATATTTGAAATAAAGCTCAGTTCATGCAAAGTATTAACTGATTTATTATAAGCTCGGTTGATTATGATCTCATGGACACACTTACAGAAAGTGTTAGGGTCTCTCAGGAGATTGTTTGCAGTGTCGAGCCAAGAAGATTCTGGAAATATATTAACCAACTTCTGCCTAGCTCTTAAGGTATCTGATGAGAGAGTTTGTTTTCCAGAAGATCATACTGCTTTCACTGTTGTGGCAGATTCTAACCACACATATAAAATTTTTGAATTATGGAAAAGAAAAATATGAAGACATGGGAGTGTAAAATATTAAGAGATTAGCACAAGACAGGAAAAAAAAAAGGCAGGCAGCCAACGAAATGCACTGCATATGCTACATCAATCTGCACTTCACCTTTGCGCTGTACTTACACATTCCTTCTCTGACTTTGCTCCTTCCCCACACACCATTCCTCGGCCTCCTGGGCTGAAAAGAGAAGGACCCATTTCCTCTGGGGAATACTTTCTTGCAACAATTAGACGACTCCTCGGTGGAGAAGCACCCAAGGTGAGGCAGCTGCCCATCAGGAAAGAACAATCATCCCCACAGGAAACAAATCTTTCCAGAGACATGTGGAAGATTATTGATTCTCACAGAATTGAGATCTTGGACTTATGTGCTGTTTTCTCAAAGGAGTTTATCAGAGCACCGTGACCTTTCTGGGTTCTGTGTCTCTGCTTTGGATAACAATAAAGAGTGACTCTCAGAACATTAACCACACAAGGGAGTTATAAGAAGAATTATTAGAGGCTCAATACTTTGAATTCAGGATAGCTACATCGTGGGCATGGAGTATGCCTTGGAGCAAATCCATTTGGCACTTTGTGCTTTGTTTTCTGTGTGTTTGGGTGTGATCAGCAGTTTTTATTTTTGAATATAATGATTCTGGAGTCAAAATTGCTAGTGTCTTGTGCTATTTTTTGTTTGTTTGTTTAGGGGGAAGGAGTGACTTTGCCCTTAAATGAGCAAAGAATTGTTACCACTAATGTGATAATACTAAAATAAGACGCCTTTAGGAGCAGATCAGGTCATGAGTTACAGACATGTGAATGGGATTCCTGCACTTATGCTGCACTTTGAATATGATTTGGCTCCCAAACGTGTTCAGGAGTTTTAATTCAAGAGCTGTAAGTTAATGGTATTAAGGTGGTAGAAAATCCAAGTATGGTGTTTGGGAGCTAGAGCCAGGGTAGGTGACTGCTTGGGATTGGGTCATTAGCAGAACCCCCGTGATTGAAGCCAGGCAGCTTAAGAGACCACAGACAAAAACTTAAGCACTCCTAGCAATGTGATATTCTGTACCACCTCTGGACTCTGCAGCCAAGAAAGGCATCTCCAGAGGCCTAGACAATGGGGCCCACCCCAGTTCTCGACTGTGAGTTTCTAAAACTGTAAGCCAAAGTAAGAATCCTTTCTTTGTAAATGTATTTTCCTAAAGTATTTCATTGTAGTAATAAAAAAGATCTGCTACTACACCTTATAAGAGAGGTTTCATGCAATATTTGGCCCTTTTTCCCTTCTTCCATCTCCTATGTGAGGGTGCAGGCATGAGGCACCATCCTGGATACAGAGAGCAAAATTTCATGAGACCCTGATTCTTCCAGAGCTTTTGCTGTAGACTTCCCAGCCTTGGGATCTGTGAGAAATACAATGCTGTTGTTTCTAAATTACCATTCTGTGCTATTTTGTTATAGTAGCAGACATGGACTAAGACAATCATCATTTTTAAAGAAAAAAATTATTTAAAGAGAGAATTACAAAGAGAGGGAGAGAGAGAGAGAGAGAGAGAGAGAGAGAGAGAGAGAATCTTCCATTCATGGGTTCACTAGCCAAATGACCACAGCAGCCAGGTCTGTGCCATTCCAAAGTCAGAATCCAGGAATTGCATTTAGGTCTGTCACACAGGTGACAGGGACTCAAATACTTGCTCTATCATCAGCTGTCTTCCCAGTCACATTAGCAGGAAGCTGCTTTGGTAGAAAAACAGCCAGAATTCAAGCCCAAATCCCATAAAGGATGCCAAGGCTCAATAGGCTTAAAAAGTTGAGCCACAATGTTGACCTCACCATCACCATCTTTAAAATGAGAATGTGAAGTATAATATTCAAGTCTAATTTTAATATCAAACAACTGAATTCAAATCCAGGATTTGATTCTAAGATTATAGGTGGGTTATTTGAGCATTATATTACTTCTAGATTTTTGTTTTGAATGTTGTTTTCTAAAAGCCCCAAATTAGTCATGTTCAAATAAAAATATAATAATTATTTCTATTATTTTAAGTGTCAAATCAAGAAAAAAGAAAACAGGAGAGATCAATAAAAAAGAAAACAGGAAGTGGGAAACTTAACATTGCTTTGACTGTTCATTTTTTATAGTTTTCATGTATATGAGGTTCATTGTAAACAAGTACAACATGGAAGGTACAGAGATATGGGTTACATTTGGTATACATGACCTGGTATCATTTGAGAACTTGTCGAGGACTGCTGTCTTGCAAGCTTAACTGTATCAGCCCATCTTCTGATTGAGAGATAACCCTGCCTTTGTAATGTAAATTAGTACAGCCATTATGTAAAAACATCATGGACATTTCTCAACAGACAAAAATAGAACTACCCCATGGGATCCAGGAAATCCACTATTGAGTATGTGTCCCAGAAAGAAGAAACACAATTGTCAAAGTGATATCTGCACGCCTGTGTTTTCCGCATCACTTTTCTCAATAGGCAAAAACATGGAAACAACTTAAGTGTCTTTCAAGTGGTGAACAGAAAAAGAAAATGTGCTGTACATATACAGCACACAAAGCAGAATATTACTCAGCCAAAAAAGAATGAAATCTTGTCCCTTGAAAGAATATGGATGGAACTGAAGGTCATTATGGCAAGTCAAATAAGCAAAGACAGACAAATATGTGATCTTACTCACATGGAATCTAAAAATTAGGAGATAGAAGTTAAAAATATAATTTTTTTACCAAAGGCTAGAGACAGAAGTGGGGAGGCAGGGCTGTGGAAAGATTAATTGACAAGTATTAAACTATAGCTAGAAAGAGTAAGAAATTTTGGGGTTCTGTTGCATGTAAGGTTCTGCTGCATGTAAGATAATAATTTACTGTATTTTTCTTTATAAAAACTAGAAAGTAGGATTTCTAGATGTTTTCACTATCAACAAATATTAAATGCTTTTAGATAAAATTTATGTTAGTTTATATTTCAAATAAATTGATTTTAGTTTACTTCATATTTTTACAGTTTTATTCTTTTAAAAATGTTTTACTTTTAAACTTGTAGAAGCATTTATTAATATATAGAGAGAACAGATTTCAGGTGTTTCATAGGTATAATTCTAAGATTGCCATAACGCCCTCCTTCTCCCTCTCTCTCTCCCTTATCCCTTCTAAATTTTATTGATTTTCAAAATATTTGACAGGCAAAAAGATCTCCCATCTACTAGTTTACTTTCCAAATTGCTACGAAGCCAGGATTGGCCAAGGTTAAAGGCAGGGGCTTCGAACTCTATTGAGTCTCCCACAAGGGTGAAAGGGACCAAAGTATTTTACACATTACCTTCTGCCTCCAAGGATTCACAGTAGCAGGGATCTGAATTGGGAGTGGAGGAGCCTTGATTCAAACTAGGCACCTTGATATGGAATGTGGGTATCCTAAGCATTGTTCTTAACTGCCACAAAATGCCCACATTATAGTTCAAATTTTATAAATTGTTATTATCTAAAGTCTGGTGAGTAGTTGCGTATACATTAGCATGGATTGTATGTCTAGAAATTATTATAGTATATTGAAAAAAACTTAATAACACAAATTACCATTTGCAAGGTCTATGGGATTATTATTAAAATATTTGCAATTGAAAGATTTGTCTATATGGTGTCAATATAACTGTGGTTAAAAGAACAGGTTTTAATTTTAGAGTAAACATGAAATAGCAATGGCTTCTTTTCTGATTTTGACTCATGATTTCCATTGAGTTCATCTTGACACAAATCATTGTTAATATTATAGACAAAGCAGTAGAGTTGCATGGGTTTGGATGAATAGAAGAATAGAATAGAATAGAATAGAATAGAATAATAGCAAAGGAAATCACAGATGGTGGAGGCTAATATTGTTTTGTGCAGCATTCACATGAGTTGTGCATCCATACCTTTATATCAAGCTCTTGAGAAAAAATAATCTGGGCCAAAAGCTTATGCACAGGAAGTTAAGTGAAGGCCTATGGTTTAGAAATGAGGAGGGGCATCTGGCAAAGAGCAGCAAGGCAATGGATAGGAAGGGAAGAAAGAGAGAGCATTAGACAGGGACAGAAAATGACTTTAACCTCAGTGGAGACCCAGACTGACTCTGCTGAAGTCATGTTACTCTATCAAGAACCATAACCTGTAGGGGAAAGAGGGTTGGGTCTTTATGCCTCCCCCTCCCCGCCCCCTGTACGATAATCAGTCACTGGATGCCGCCCTGGGAATCTTGACTTAGATGGTCCATTTCAGCTGGAACAATTTCTT
This sequence comes from Oryctolagus cuniculus, assembly GCF_964237555.1. Lineage (NCBI taxonomy): Eukaryota > Metazoa > Chordata > Mammalia > Lagomorpha > Leporidae > Oryctolagus > Oryctolagus cuniculus. Next base: position 23,359,844 of record NC_091433.1, read on the forward strand.
TTATTTTCATTTTATTTTATTTTTTTGACAGGCAGAGTGGACAGTGAGAGAGAGAGACAGAGAGAAAGGTCTTCCTTTTGCCGTTGGTTCACTCTCCAATGGCCGCTGCGGCCAGCGCACTGCGCTGAACCGAAGCCAGGAGCCAGGTGCTTCTCCTGGTCTCCCATGCGGGTGCAGGGCCCAAGCACTTGGGCCATCCTCCACTGCACTCCCGGGCCATAGCAGAGAGCTGGCTTGGAAGAGGAGCAGCTGGGACAGAATCCGGCGCCCTGACCAGGACTAGAACCCGGAGTGCCAGTGCCGCAGGCGGAGGATTAGCCTAGTGAGCCGTGGCACCGGCTCAGCTGAAACAATTTCTAAAAACTACTTGTGATATTCAAGGGTGGTCTGCTAGCAATACATTCAGTAGATCCTTTAGTTCTGAAAGGGGATCCTAATGCTGTATCATCGCATTCATAAAACCTGTGACAATTCTAAAATCCTCACTTCACAGATTATCACATGTAGTGTCTTAATAGTGTCCTCCCACATTTCAATTCTACTTGCAATGTCATTATGTGATCATTTTGAGATGTAGGGTCCTAGCAAATGTAATTAAGTTACATTGGGATGAGATCATGGTATCTGAGCCTGGGTTCTAAATTCAATCAGAATGATCTGATAGGGGACAGAAAAGGACAAACAGATGATATGTGATAGGCAGGTAGCTAGGCGAGCACCATGGAGCTTTAAGTCACAAGACAGCACCCACCACCCCATCCTATGTATCCTCCTCTTTGTTATTCAGAAATCCCCCTTTCCTGGGATGCATCCTGGACCTGGGGGTGGGCAAGCACAGACACCATGTAAATAGTCACTTCCATCCAACCGCATAAAAGAGGCTGACAAATGGGGAGCTCTCTCCTGCCACAGACCATGACTAAAAAAGGTGCCGGGGTCAGGTGACAGGTATTTCTCTTGTGGGGGAACCTATGCTCATGTGTGTGTGTGTGTGTGTGTGTGTGTGTTTGCTTTCTCATCTTGTAAATAAATTTTACTTTAAATATGCTAGCACCAATTTTCCAAAAGCATAAGGCAAAAAGTTGGGGCGAGTCACTTAATCATGGAAAATAAACTTAAACCAATCTAAACTAATTTTATAAATAGCATATAATTTAATATTTGAACTTTAAAAGTATGTTCTTTTTTTTATTTGCAGGAAAATGTGATGTAAGCTAACATGTTGGCTTTTTACTTCAAGGCAAATGAATTTCTTTACACAAAGGGGAAAACTACATAGAATAAAAACTTCTCATAAATAAAATGTTGCTCAAGCCATAAAATTCTCAGAGTTGGGGCCTGCGCTGTGATGTAGTGTGTTAACACCCTGGCCTGAAGCGCCAACATACCATATGGGCCCCAGTTCGAGACCCAACTGCTCCACTTCTGATCCAGCTCTCTGCTATGGCCTCAAAAAGCAACAGAAGATGGCCCAAGTCCTTGGGCCTCTGCACCCACATGGGAGACCTGGAGGAAGCTCCTGGCTCCTGGCTTTGAATCAGCACAGCTCCGGCCATTGCAGCCAATTAGAGAGTGAACCATCAGATGGAAGACCTCTCTTTCTCTGCCTCTCTTCTCTCTGTGTAACTCTGACTTTTAAATAAATAAATAAATCTTTAAAAAATGCTCAGAGCCAGCGGGAGCCAAGATGGCGGAATAGTGAGGGCGCGCACCGATAGTCCGGGAAAATTTAGTTTAATAAAAGGGGAGTTACGGTAGCCTCAGAAAAAAGAACCAGGAAAATATTGCAGAGGAAACTCTTCTGGATCCAGTGGCCATGAATCGGAGGACCTACTGGGAGAACAAGGTCGCCCACCGCGCGGAAGCCGAGCCGCGGGACCGAGCTGCGCAAGCTGCAGGGTCTGCGTGCCAGTGCTCGAAGGGGAGTACGTGCCACACAGACAACAGCGGGGAGACTTGGGACGTCCAGGGCTCCAAGTCCACACATCGGCGCTGGAAGGGGAGCGGACCTGCGTGGAGAGCGTGGGAGCCCACAGTTCGGGACACCAGCGGCAGACTCAACACACCAGCGCTGGAACGCGAGGTGAGCCGAACCTCAATAGCCCGAGACACCGGCAGGCAAGCGGAGAGAGGAGACTAGAGCGAACGACCCCCGGGGTGGGGGAACTTCACCAGGCTAACTGGAAGAGAGAGAGAAAAAAAAAAAGGTGACTGGTACGGACATGGGTTTCTCTCTCTCCACTCACCTCTCAAGGGCGAGCAAGACAAAGAGCAGGCGCCATCTTGGACATACGTCATAAGCAGAGCGACCTCAGGTCTGCACCGGCCCTGAGCCTAGCAGAAAAACCTGACTCTGGGCGGGGCGAATTAACAGGAGATTAGGACCTAGTAAATTTGTGGTGCTACTGAACTGAGACTGTGAAAAAAGAGACGGTGGGGGAGAGAACTCACGGAATTCACGTGAGCACTCTCCAGAGACGCTACAATTCCGTAACTTTGGCAACCCAGTGGGAGACTGAAGGAGAATTTGAGCCCACTCTGAGGGCCAAACAGATTCCCTGTGTGGTCCTTGGGAAAGAGCTTCCGATCTCTGGCTCCTGTGGGTATATCATTTGCCTGCTAACTACCTCCAACTTCGTTCAGCTGTGCAGAATAACTTCCCTTTTGAATCAAAAAAAAAAAAAAGAGAGAGAGAGAGAGGTTTACCACGCCTAACCTGGGAGTGTCACCTTTGGCACACCAAACAGAGCTCTCAGGCCACACCCATCTCAAGCCCTAAGGCTCCATCAAAAACAGATAGTCCACTTAATCTAGAGTCATAGTATAACAAGAAAAAGCACCACAGTGAAGAAACCAAATATCTCCAATATGCCAAATAACAAACGCAAAAACCGAGGTAATAAAAACAAGGAAGTCACCATGAAGCCCTCAAATGAAAAAGACACCCCAATTCAAGATTATGAGGATGATGACATAGAAGAAATGCAAGAAGCAGATCTCAAAAAATTGATAAGAACATTAAGAAGTTCTCAAAAACAAATTCTTGAACTACAGAAATCCTTAATGGACAAGATAGAAAATCTCTCTTGTGAAAATGAAATATTAAGGAGGAATCAAAATGAAACGAAACAACTAGTACAACAGGAAACTGGGATAGTGACTGAAGTGAAGAATTCAATAGATCAAATGAAAAACACAATAGAGAGCCTTACAAACAGAATGGGAGAAGCAGAAGAGAGAATATCGGACTTAGAAGACAGAGAACAGGAAAGGATACAGTCAGACCAAAGAAAAGACGAGGAAATTAGAAATCTAAAACATATTGTCGGGAATCTTCAGCATACTATTAAAAAACCCAACATTCGGGTTCTAGGAGTTCCTGAAGGCATGGAGAGGGAGAAAGGATTAGAAGGCCTTTTTAGTGAGATATTAGCAGAAAATTTTCCAGGTTTGGAGAAGGACAGAGAAATCCTAGTACAGGAAGCTCACAGAACCCCTAATAAACATGACCAAAAGAGATCCTCACCACGACACGTTGTAATTAAACTCTCCACAGTGAAACATAAAGAAAAGATCCTAAAATGTGCAAGAGAGAAACGTCAGATTACTCTCAGAGGATCTCCAATCAGACTCACAGCTGACTTCTCATCAGAAACTCTACAAGCTAGGAGGGAATGGCGAGATATAGCCCAGGTACTAAGAGAGAACAACTGCCAGCCCAGAATATTATATCCTGCAAAGCTCTCATTTGTGAATGAAGACTTTTCATAACAGAAATTGAAAGAATTTGTTGCCACTCGTCCAGCCCTGCAAAAGATGCTTAAAGATGTGTTACACACAGAAACAAAGAAACACAGTCATCAATATGAAAAAAGGTAAAGGAAGGAAACCAAGGAAGGAAAGCTCACAGCAAAAGATCACAGGGAATTCAAAGCATATATTAGAGCTTATCTTTGGCAAATGGCAGGGCAAAGTTACCACTTATCATTAGTCACATTGAACGTGAATGGCCTGAACTGTCCAGTTAAAAGACACCGATTGGCTGATTGGGTTAAGGAACAAAACCCATCTATTTGCTGCTTACAAGAAACACATCTTTCCAACAAAGATCCATACAGACTGAAAGTGAAAGGCTGGAAAAAGATATACCATGCCAACAGAAATGAAAAAAGAGCGGGCGTAGCCATCTTAATATCGGACAACATAAACTTTACCACAAAAACTGTTAAGAGAGACAAAGAGGGACACTATATCATGATTAAGGGATCAATTCAACAGGAAGATATAACAATTATCAATGTATATGCACCTAACTATAGGGCACCAGTTTATCTAAAAGATTTATTAACAGACTTAAAGGGAGACTTAGACCCCAATACAATAGTACTGGGGGACTTCAATACTCCACTCTCAGAAATAGACAGATCAACAGGACAGAAGATCAACAAGGATACAGTAGATTTAAACGACACTATAGCCCAAATAGATCTAACAGATATATACAGAACTTTCAATCCTACAGCTAAAGATTTTACATTCTTCTCAGCAGTACATGGAACCTTCTCTAGGATTGACCACATACTAGGCCATAAAGCAAGTCTCAGCAAATTCAAAAGAATTAGAATCATACCATGCAGCTTCTCAGACCAAAAAGGAATGAAGTTGGAAATTAGCAACTCAGGAATCCCTAGAGCATACGCAAACACATGGAGATTGAACAACATGCTCCTGAATGAACAATGGGTCATAGAAGAAATTAAAAGAGAAATCAAAAACTTTCTGGAAGTAAATGAGGATAACAGCACAACATACCAAAACTTATGGGATGCAGCAAAAGCAGTTTTTAGAGGGAAGTTTATATCAATAGGTGCCTACATCAAGAAATTGGAAAGGCACCAAATAGATGAGCTTTCAATTCAACTCAAGGATCTAGAAAAACTACAGCAAACCAGACCCAAATCTAGTAGGAGAAGAGAAATAATTAAAATCAGAGAAGAAATCAACAGGATTGAATCAAGAAAAACATTACAAAAAATCAGCCAAACGAGGAGCTGGTTTTTTGAAAAAATAAACAAAATTGACACCCCATTGGCCCAACTAACTAAAAAAAGAAGAGCAAAGACCCAAATCAATAAAATCAGAGATGAAAAAGGAAACGTAACAACAGACACCACAGAAATAAAAAGAATCATCAGAAATTACTACAAGGACTTGTATGCCAGCAAACAGGGAAACCTATCAGAAATGGATAGATTCCTGGACACATGTAACCTGCCTAAATTGAACCAGGAAGACATCGAAAACCTAAACAGACCCATAACTGAGACAGAAATTGAAACAGTAATAAAGGCCCTCCCAACAAAGAAAAGCCCAGGACCAGATGGATTCACTGCTGAATTCTACCAGACATTTAAAGAAGAACTAACTCCAATTCTTCTCAAACTATTCAGAACAATTGAAAAGAGGGAATCCTCCCAAATTCTTTCTATGAAGCCAGCATCACCTTAATTCCTAAGCCGGAAAAAGATGCAGCATTGAAAGAGAATTACTTACCAATATCCCTGATGAACATAGCTGCAAAAATCCTCAATAAAATTCTCGCCAATAGAATGCAACAACACATCAGAAAGATCATCCACCCAGACCAAGTGGGATTTATCCCTGGTATGCAGGGATGGTTTAATGTGCGCAAGACAATCAATGTGATACACCACATTAACAGACTACAGAAGAAAAACCATATGATTATCTCAATAGATGCCGAGAAAGCATTTGATAAAATACAACACCCTTTCATGATGAAAACTCAAAGCAAACTAGGTTTGGAAGGAACATTCCTCAATACAATCAAAGCAATCTATGAAAAACCCACAGCCAACATCCTATTGAATGGGGAAAAGTTGGAAGCATTTCCACTGAGATCTGGGACCAGACAGGGATGTCCACTCTCACCACTGCTATTCAATATAGTTCTGGAGGTTCTAGCCAGAGCTATTAGGCAAGAAAAAGAAATTAAAGGGATACTAATTGGGAAGGAAGAACTCAAACTATCCCTCTTTGCAGATGACATGATTCTTTATTTAGGGGACCCAAAGAACTCTACTAAGAGACTATTGGAACTCATAGAAGATTTTGGCAAAGTAGCAGGGTATAAAATCAATGCACAAAAATCAACAGCCTTTGTATACACAGACAATGCCATGGCTGAGGAAGAACATCTAAGATCAATCCCATTCACAATAGCTATAAAAACAATCAAATACCTTGGAATAAACTTAACCAAGGACGTTCAAGATCTCTACGATGAAAATTACAAAACCTTAAAGAAAGAAGTAGAAGAGGATACCAAGAAATGGAAAAATCTTCCATGCTCATGGATTGGAAGAATCAATATCATCAAAATGTCCATTCTCCCAAAAGCAATTTATAAATTCAATGCAATACCAATCAAGATACCGAAGACCTTCTTCTCAGATCTGGAAAAATTGGTGCTGAAATTTATATGGAGGCACAAGAGACCTCGAATAGCTAAAGCAATCTTGTACAACAAAAACAAAGCCGGAGGCATCACAATACCAGATTTCAGGACATACTACAGGGCAGTTGTAATCAAAACAGCATGGTACTGGTACAGAAACAGATGGATAGACCAATGGAACAGAATTGAAACACCAGAAATCAACCCAAACATCTACAGCCAACTTATATTTGATCAAGGATCTAAAACTAATTCCTGGAGCAAGGACAGTCTATTCAAAAATGGTGCTGGGAAAATTGGATTTCCACGTGCAGAATCATGAAGCAAGACCCCTACCTTACACCTTACACAAAAATCCACTCAACATGGATTAAAGACCTAAATCTATGACCTGACACCATCAAGTTACTAGAGAACATTGGAGAAACCCTTCAAGATATTGGCACAGGCAAAGAGTTTCTGGAAAAGACCCAGGAGGCACAGGCAGTCAAAGCCAAAATTAACTATTGGGATTGCATCAAATTGAGAAGTTTCTGTACTGCAAAAGAAACAGTCAGGAGAGTGAAGAGACAACCGACAGAATGGGAAAAAATATTTGCAAACTATGCAACAGATAAAGGGTTGATAACCAGAATCTACAAAGAGATCAAGAAACTCCACAAAAACAAAACCAACAACCCACTTAAGAGATGGGCCAAGGACCTCAATAGACATTTTTCAAAAGAGGAAATCCAAATGGCCAACAGGCACATGAAAAAATGTTCAAGGTCATTAGCAATCAGGGAAATGCAAATCAAAACCACAATGAGGTTTCACCTCACCCCGGTTAGAATGGCTCACATGCAGAAATCTACCAACAACAGATGCTGGCGAGGATGTGGGGAAAAAGGGACACTAACCCACTGTTGGTGGGAATGCAAACTGGTCAAGCCACTATGGAAGTCAGTCTGGAGATTCCTCAGAAACCTGAAGATAACCCTACCGTTCGACCCAGCCATCCCACTCCTTGGAATTTACCCAAAGGAATTTAAATTGGCAAACAAAAAAGCGGTCTGCACCCTAATGTTTATTGCAGCTCAATTCACAATAGCTAAGACCTGGAACCAACCTAAATGCCCATCAACGGTAGACTGGATAAAGAAATTATGGGATATGTACTCTTTAGAATACTATACCGCAGTAAGAAACAACGAAATCCAGTCATTTGCAACAAAATGGAGGAATCTGGAACACATCATGCTGAGTGAAGTAAGCCAGTCCCAAAGGGACAAATACCATATGTTCTCCCTGATCGGTGACAACTGACTGAACACCAAAAAGGAAACCTGTTGAAGTGGAATGGACACTATGGGAAACGGTGACTTGATCAGCATAGCCCTGACTGTTAATGAACAACTTAATACATTATCCCTCTTAGTAGTTTTTTTGTCTGTTCTACTTAATATGACTGGTTTAATTCTGTAATTAATACACAGTTATTCTTAAGTGTTGAAATTTAACTGAAATGTGATCCCTGTTAAACATAAGAGTAGGAATAAGAGAGGGAAGAGATATATAATTTGGGACATGCTCAAGCTGACTTGCCCCAAATGGTAGAGTTAGAAACATACCAGGGGACTCCAATTTAATCCCATCAAGGTGGCATGTACCAATGCCATCTCACTATTCCAAGTGATCAATTTCGGTTCACAATTGATCATAATGAAAGGACTAAGAGTCAAAGGGATCACATAAACAAGTCTAGTACCTGCTAACACTAACCGATAGAATAAATAAAGGGGAGAGTGATCCAACATGGGAAGTGAGATACTCAGCAGACTCATAGAATGGCAGATGTCCTAAATAGCACTCTGGCCTCAGAATCAGCCCTAAAGGCATTCGGATCTGGCTGAAAAGCCCATGAGAGTATTTCAGGCATGGAAAGCCAAGACACTCTGGCAAAAGATCTCTGTGAGTGAGATCTCAGTGGAAAGAACAGGTCTTCAAAGAAGGAGGTACCTTTCTCTGAAGGGAGGAGAGAACCTCCACTTTGACTATGACCGTGTCTAAACAAGATAAGAATCGGAGAACTCAGAGGGCTTCCATAGCCTTGGAAAGTCATGACTGGAGCATAGGGAGATTACTGATGCCATAGACAGGAGTGTCAATTGGTAAAGTCAACAACAGGAGTCACTGTGCACTTACTCCTCATGTAGGATCTCTGTCCTTAATGTGCTGTGCATTGAGATTTAATGCTATAACGAGTACTCAAACAATATATTTCACTTTGTGTTTCTATGGGGGTGCAAACTGTTGAAATCTTTACTTAATGCATACTAAACTGATCCTCTGTAAAAAAAAAAAAAATGAAAAGAAATTATCAACTCCCAACTTGATTCTCACTGGGATTAAACATGACAATAGGTCTGATCTGATTTCATCATCATTTAAAAACAATCATCTATTTTTTTTTACTTTATGTTTCTGTGTGGGAGCAAACTGTTGAAATCCTTACTTAATGTATACTAAGCTGATCTTCTGTATATTAAGATAATCGAAAATGAATCTTGATGTGAATTTAAGGGGAGAGGGAGTGGGAAAGGGGAGGGTTGTGGGTTGAGGGACGCTATGGGGGGGAAGCCATTGTAATCCATAAATCGTACTTTGGAAATTTATATTCATTAAATAAAAGTTAAAAAAAATGCTCAGAGCCAATAGTTTAATTAACATCTTCTTGAGTGTTTTGACATAATATGACTTAAAATACTTATAGAGAGAGGCATTTGGTGCAGTGGACTAAATTGTCACTTGGTACATCCACATCACTTATTAGAGTGCCTGGTTCAAGTTCCGGCTCTATGTCTGATCTAGCTTCCTTCTTGTGAACTTTGGGAGACACCTGGTGATGGATCAAGAGTGTGGCTTCCTACAGTACATGTGGGAGACTGGGATTGAGCTCCTGATTCTTTACTTCAGCCTGGTCCCACCCTGGCTGCTGAGGGCACATGTGCAGTGAACCAGTATGTGGGAGATCTTTCATGTCCTCCATCATGCTGCCTTTCAAATAAAATTAAAATGAGCAAATCAAAATTGAAAGAATATATTTGTTAGAAGAAATAAGGAGTGGAGGATGAAAGGAAAGAAGAAGAAAGAAATAGAGGGGGAAGAATTTGAATCATAAAGACACTGATCACATCTTCCTGTTATAGGAATGTGATGTTGAGAGCTGGGCATATAAAATAGATGAACTCAAAAGGCTTCCATAGCCTTGGCAACTCAGGACTAGAGCCTAGGGAGATTACTGACGCCATAAGCAAGAGTGTCAAATTGTTAAGTCAACAACAGGAGTCACTGTGTACTTACTTCTCAAGTGGAATCTGTCCTTAATGTGTTGTCCAATGTGAAGTAATGCTATAACTAGTACTGAAACAGTATTTTACACTTTGTTTTTCTGTGTGGGTGCAAACTGATGAAATCTTTACTTAATATATGCTAAATCAATCTTCTGTATATAAAGAGAATTGAAAATGAATCTTGATGTGAATGGAATAGGAGAGGGAGCGGGAGATGGGAGGGGTGCGGGTGGGAAGGAAATTTTGGAAATTTATATTTACTAAATAAAAGTTAAAAAAAAAAAGAAAATAGATGAAAGGGAAGCTCAAGGCAAGATCCTGAAGAGCAGTTATAGACCTTTTACTATTGCTTTATCTTTTTAATTCTTTAATCTCTTGAGTGGGCCACAAGCAGATTACAAAGAGAGTAATCAATCTTTTATTTTTCTTTTCTCCAATTGACAACTGTGGTAGGAGATGATTTCTGATAATGAAATATGTTTCAGGTGGAGGTCAAATTAGTCAATAATAGTAATAATATTTGTAAGATAGCTCATAATATCTATAATACCTTTGCAGACATATACATGTGAAGTAATCTATGCTAAGTGTTGGCACAATCTGTGCATATGACACCAGTCTCCAGAAATCATTGCTTCCCTCATGCCAGTTCATTTTTTTTTCTTTCTGGAAAATGCAGGGTGCAATTCTCCGCTTCTATACTGCATTTCACTGGACGAATGCACATGGATTACACAGGACTGAAGTTTCAGTGAGCACAGCTACGAAAGCTAACAGGTTTTGGTTGCATGTAGCAATCGTGCTCCTCTGGGAGAAAAATCATAAAATCAAAAATGCTCAGAGGATTCTAACTTCTCCCAGGAGGGTTGGCTCACACTTAGAGAAGTCCCTAGGGTGAAGGGAGTTTAAAGGAATGCCTCTTAACCTCTGCTTTCACTCACAATGCAGTTTTACCTCCGGCTTTTCTGTGAGTACTGTACATGTCATTTGACTGACCACCACCAGGTAGGTAACACTCCCTTCTGATTGTGTAATTCCAAATTCTATATATGAATGAAAGTAATATCATAAACTAAATGATTGTTGCGATTGTCTAAATAAATTCTGGTGGACAATTGGAAAATCCACATTTTTCAGTAACCAGCTTCCAATATACTAAGTCATATAATTTTTTCCCTAAGTTGCAATCTTTATTTCAACTAGTTTCGTTAGACATACACTGACATAAATAAAGAGTGCTGGGGTACAGGTACTTCTGCTCACTGCTGTAGGAGAGATGATATGTGAGATATGGATGTTGGTGAAATTCATGTGTTTCTATACAAAAAAACAGGGTGCAGAGTAATCAAACACCGGCAGTCAGGAACTAGAAAATTGTTGGCTTTATGAGTTAAGCAAAAATGATGATTGAAGTGCCAAAAACCAAGTAGTCATCTCCAGCAGGAATAAAAGACACACCTCTACTAAATGGGTCAGGTATCTAGAACAATCCTTTTAGATTGTTGTTCCTAAAATATATTCCAGAAGCCTGAAATATTTTCAGTGGACTGAGATCTGTCCCTACACAGAAGCACTCATGGATGTGGTGTTAGACCATTTTCAGGTCAGTTATTGTAATATAGGTCTTTGTTTTATAGTTGAAGTAATAATAAAACTCTGCTTAAAATCACAGTGAATCTACTCGCACATAATCTCCAGGAGAGCAGGTACGTGGTCGGTTTGGTTTACTGCCATAACCTGAAGGCATAGCACAGAACCCGGCATATGATGTGAAGCTAATACATGGATGTTAAAAAATAACTTTGCCAGGAATAAGATTCTTATATAAAAGCATTTACTTGGTGAAGCAGCGGATTAAAGCCCTGGCCTGAAGTGCCGGCATCCCATATGGGCGCTGGTTCTAGTCCCGGCTGCTCCTCTTCACATCCAGCTCTCTGCTGTGGCCTGGGATAGCAGTAGAAGATGTTCCAAGTCCTTGAGCCTCTGTACCTGCATCGTTGGCTCAGAAGAAGCTCCTGCCTCCTGGTTTCAGTTCGGTGCAGCTCTTGCCATCATGGTTATCTGGGGAGTGAACCAGCAGATGGAAGACCTCTCTCTGTCTCTACCTCTCTCTGTAATTCTGTCTTTCAAATAAATAAAATAAATCTTTAAAAAAAATAAAAAAGCATTTACTCAAATAACCTGGCGAATATTTGGGGTGATTTATATCCTAAAATATATACTTGAATCATCATTTAAAACAGCTTATAACATCATTCACTATAATTATTTTATAATTTAAAAGTATTTACTTGGGCAGGAATGTGAAACACTTATTTAGAAACTTCTTGGGATGCCTGCATCCCATATTAGAGTGTCTGTGTTGAAGTCCCAGTTCTTCCCCTGCTATTAATGTGTTTCTATACACATTAATATTAATGTGTATATATACACATTAGTGTATATATACATATACATACAAATATACATATATACATTGTATATGTATATATACACTAATGTGTATATATACACAAAGTATATATAACATTAATATTAATTCTATACATATTAATATTAATGTTATTTGATAGTGTGCACCCTGCAAGGCAACAGATGATGATTCAAGTGTGGTTCCCTCCTATCGAAATAGGAGACCCAGGCTGGCCCAGCCCCTGCTTTGAAGGCATCTAGGGAGACATCTATCTGTCTCAAATTGGTAAAAATTAATTAAATAATTGAGAATACTTTCATCATGTTTCTTCTTGAGTTATTTTTTAAGGTGCTATGATGACTGTAAAAGAAATATTAAATATGTTGTTTCAGGATGTAGTTTATACTATAATTATTAAACAAAGGATGAAACTTATAAAGAAATAGTTTAATAAATAAAGACTATAGTTATTAATATGTGCTTAATGTAAATTATGATTATGTATACAACAATTTCATATTTATCCTCCCTTAATCTCTCGACATTTTAAATGCATGTCCTTTACTTACATTGAATCCCCCCACCAAAGAAGAAAACCAAAATCTGCTTATTCTCAATAGACCCTTCCCTGCCCCCACCTCTCTCTGAATACCCAATTTTATGTCTGCTTTAAAATCTAGTATTTGCTCAGCGTAGTCATCACCTCATCTCCAATTCTTTCCTCACTTCCCATTGTTTCGTGCTCCATCAAGACTTTCAACGTTTGAATTCAAGGGCTCCCTCTCTGTTCACATCCTATTTCGTCATTCGGTGACTTTTTTTTTTTTTTTTTGACAGGCAGAGTGGACAGTGAGAGAGAGAGACAGAGAGAAAGGTCTTCCTTTGCCCTTGGTTCACCCTCCAATGGCCGCCACGGCTGGCGTGCTGCAGCCGGTGCACCGCGCTGATCCGATGGCAGGAGCCAGGTGCTTCTCCTGGTCTCCCACGGGGTGCAGGGCCCAAGCACTTGGGCCATCCTCCACTGCCCTCCCTGGCCACAGCAGAGAGCTGGCCTGGAAGAGGGGCAACGGGGACAGAATCCGGCGCCCCGACCGGGACTAGAACCTGGTGTGCCGGCGCCGCTAGGCGGAGGATTAGCCTAGTGAGCTGCTGCGCCGGCCATTCTGTGACTTTTAACAACATTCTCCTCTGAGTAACTGAAATTGTTCTTTCCATGATTCTTCCTGGGAGCAGATCCGATGCTGAGTGTTCATCTACTCTGGGCTCCTTTCTCCCCTCTTGTTGGATGCTTTGTCTTATGTATGGATGTTCCCTGGAAACATGGTCTTCCTAGTAAGTGGCCTCTGTCTAGACATCAATGGGGGTAAGGTTTCTAAGTCTTTGACTTAAAATGCCACCCCTTACTATCCCTCAGCCCACCACAAGCACTCCCTGCTTATTTGATGAATCCAGCTGGCAGAACTATTGGTTTACTTGTTGTTTTCAGCTCTCATTAGGTAATTCCAAGTCATCTACGTGACTGAAGAAACAAAGCTGTTTTATCAAAGGACTCCCTGAGCAACCTACTGAATAAAGAGGAAGAAAAAAGAGCAGGAGAAAAATAAACAGTAAAGAATAAATTGAAGAGTAGAAAGCCTTATTCAGTCTATCCTGTGTTTTTAATAGCTTTGTTTGCTTGTTTATGTTTGTAAAATTGTAAGGAAAAGCAACAAGTATTGTTTACAATGGTAATAATTTCTTAAATATTTTAACTGTGCACATTCTGCCAAAAGGCATTGTCAGTTCTTAAAGGATGAAAACAAAACCCCACTATTATTAGAGCAAATAATATAGAGAAAAGGATGCATTCTAGAATTTTCTTGAAAAAAAACAACACACACAAATGCCTGCCCATGACTTGTTCATTGTTCCTACAATTTGATCTGTTTTACTAGATTCATGAATCCTTAATTAAGCCTGCATTCACAGAAAAGTAATATTTGCTGAATCTAATTATTTCTTGGCTTGAAACAACTTAGAAAAAAATTTGCTTCCTCTTTCTGGCTTCTGCCTGAACTTCAGCCTTATTACACAGTCAAAAGCTCTGCTTTGTGCTTCAAATAGATCTCTCTCACCTACGCCTGCCTTCTCTGTCCCTGTGTCCCTGGCTTACTTCAGTCCACTCAGTGTTCATCCAGAGCTCGGCCTCCAGCCCCTGCTTGGCAGTGGTCTGCTCTTATCACAGCTTCCTAGGGCAGCTCCCAGCTTTTCTTCCTCCTGCTTCACACAGCTACCTCCTTGCACATTTGTCTTTTCTTGGAGTATGAATACTTGGAACTGATGCCTAGAAGCAGGCGCTAGGATGAATGATAATACACATCCGATAGGTGTGCATTATAGTCCAATGTGATGGTCACATGGAAAGTTGTTCTGTTTTGTAAAGGCCATCAGGAGAGATTGTGCTGTCATATTTAGATGCCAAGAGTGAGATAAAAGGAGATAGTACATGCATGGCTTTACCATAGCTCTTTATCTCCTGGAATATCTGCTTAACTTACCCCTTCATCTATTTCTAGTATTTGCTCAAATATCAATTTCTCAATGAAACCTGCTCAGAATTCCATGTCTGGTGTTTCAACTCTCCCTAGTTATTGTTTCTGTCATTCTGAATCATTATTTCCTTGTACAACTTTTGTTTATTTTCCCTACAGGACTTAAAACCTGATCACATATTGGATAATATATCCCACTTTTTATTTCATTTTTAATTTTTTTAAAGAATTATTTTTTATTTATTTGAAAGACAGAGTTACAGAGAGAGAGGAGAGGCAGAGAAAGGTCTTCCATCCACTGGTTCACTCCCCAGATGGCCACAACAGCCAGAGCTGGGCCGATCAGAAGCCACGAGCTTCCTCCAGGTCTCCCATGCAGGTGCAGGGGCCCAAGGACTTGTGCCGTCTTCTGCTGCTTTCCCAGGCCATAGCAGAGAGCTGGATCGGAAGTGGAGCAGCCAGGACTAGAACCGGTCCCCATATGGGATGCCGGTTCTTCAGGCCAAGGCTTTAGCCTACTGTGCCACAGCTCCAGCCCCTCATTTTTAATTTTTAATTATAAAACTTATCTCCTATAGAGCAGACACTTGTCGCATTGGATTGCAAAATAAGACCCTGGTCAATAAATGGGGCATTTGAAAAATAGTCAATGAATGATTGAAAGGAAGAGAGGGAGGCAGCAAAGGATTACACAGATAAGCCAGATGAATGATTTTCCTTTCTCTGCAAAGATAATGCATATGGATTTTGGTTCACTTCAACAAGAATGTGCTGAATACCAATATGATTTATATGTTACTAAGAATTATGTACATAGACAATGGGATGTGTATCCTCAGGAGCTTGTTTTAATGATTGTGGAATATCTGTATTACCAACTCCATATAGTGCAGTAAAAGATTATAAAGATGGAATATTGTCTTATGGGAATGCTATGAAATATTTGCACTTTAATCCATGCTGGTTGATTCTAGGTATTGTAGTAGTTGAAATGAACGTGATGTGGGCAGCGCACATTACAGGCAAGGGAGACTGTTAGGTGGATCATGCAGTAGTCAGGTGAAGGAAGATAAGTGCTTGAATTAGAGTAGTGATAATGATAACTGGGAGGCAGGGACAGATGTGTCCAGCACCTAAGAAGTAGTGTCAGAAGAACAGGGTTAATGATTGAGGTTAGGATATTTGCTTAGGATGAGGCATGAGTTTAACAATAAGCAAATTACATCTATTCCTCATTAAGACAGCTACTATTTAATACTGTTGCAAGAGAGTAGAAGGGATAAATATAACCTGGTGACCAACACCAATGCATCAGGGAGGAGATAATACAGAGAAATCTCAATTTGGACTATTTTTGGTGTCTCTGGCCACTGAAAGTTAATTGATACTAGCAAAAAGAGCTTTGAGGATGCAGTGGGGAGAAGTTCCAGCTCGAAACATGAACAATTATTCAGTTTTCTATTTCAAAATTAATTATTTAGTACACTCTAGGACAAATCATTAAAAGTTCAAAATTTCTGGACTGCTAACACAGAGGAATATGCTAATTGACCCTACATTCCATGGGACCAAGGACCGAGAGAAAGTAATGAAGAAAAAAGCATAAAAATTGTTGCACTTATTTGAGACAAGAAAGTCCACAAAAGCTTCAAAATATTAACTTCTGTGATTTAACAAATATTGATTAATTACACAGTGATTAATTAACTACTCCACAGAGTTGAGGACATTGCCTTGTTTACTTCTCTACCTCTAGAGTCTAGGCGGGGATGGACAGTGGTAGGTCCTTGATATTTTTTTTCCAATGGCACAACACATGAATGAAGAGGAAAATTACTAATGAGATTTATTTTGGAACCAGAGAGATTTGTCTTAAATCCTTCATCTACCACCTACTAGTTGAAAAAGCTATTTTATTTTCTAAGCTTCACTCTTCATATGTAAAATAGGAGTGATAATAGCTCTAGCTAACAGGGTTGTTGACATTTACAAATAATAATCAGTTATTATTTAAAACACTTAGCATAGTGCCCAGTATGGAGTGTGTGTACAATAAAGTTAGTAATTATTATTATACTCAAGTTTGTGTGCTGGTGGATTTTAAGCCATAAATAAATTTGAATTCTTAGGGCAGGCATTAAAGACAGCTATCATTGTGTTCTTAGTAAGGCAGAGAGCAAATTCATTTACTGGGGTCAGCTCTGTTTTGCAACTATTTCATTCACTTGGCACATATTTCAACATATTTTTAAAACTGTCCACACAAATACTCAACTTCATTTTCCTCATTCCTTTTTTCTGTATTTTTACTTCTATAAATCAAGGATAAAATACATTCCATATAATGAAAGGCTTAAATTTGAAATTACTTCCTATATAGTAGAAAATGCTAAACACTGACTATTCACTTTTCAAATATCTTATCCTTTTGGAGAATGTTATTGAATTATATTTATGCAAAAAATATATTAAGTAGAGACCAGTGTCCTCTTTCAATCCAGCTCCCTGGTAATGGTCTGAGAAAGTAGTGGGAGACGGCCCAAGTGTTTGGGCCCCTGCACTCACGTGGGAGAAATGGAAAAACTCCTGGCTCTTGGCTTCAGATCAGCCCAGCTCCAGTTGCAGCCATTTGGGGAGTGAACCATCGGATGGAAGAACTCTCTCTGTCTCTCTTGTCTCTATAACTCTGCCTCTCAAATAAATAAGTAAACCATTTAAAAAAAGAGGGAGATTTGGTAAAGGGAACAAACCTAACAATCAA
The DNA here is from genome assembly GCF_964237555.1 of Oryctolagus cuniculus. NCBI lineage: Eukaryota > Metazoa > Chordata > Mammalia > Lagomorpha > Leporidae > Oryctolagus > Oryctolagus cuniculus. The sequence goes on from NC_091433.1 coordinate 23,377,359, forward strand.
AATTAAATTATGAGATGAGTTTACCTTATTCATACTTCTGATCCAGGAATTAGTGTTTGGTGAGACACATATGCAACCTACACTAGTTAAATGTCAAATATATAGCCTTTAGCTAATAGTTGCAGATGATAGCTAATGGTTACAAGCTTTTCTGTCCAACTAACAAATTATGCACAAATCCATCTAACTGGACTCTTTGGTGGAATGAATACTAATAATTATTTGACTCTTGGTAATAGCTACCTGAGTAAATACTAAATATTGATGGGCAATTGTTGCTTTGTTTTGGGCAAAAACAAACAAGAAAATAAACTGACATGATTTACTAGAAACAGACACAAAGAACATAAAATTTTCATAGAATACTTTAGAAAGACTTTTATAAGTTAAATAGACTTGGATAATTACCTGTGTTAAGACAATTTTACCTAAAGACAGAATTTTCCTGAAACAGAAGTTTCCATAAATTTCCTTTACACAGTATGGATTATTGATTTATAAAGTATAACTTCAGCAGTTCTTCTAGAACATTTTTTGACAGTTTTTGTCAAGAATTCTAAGCAAGTTTACTAAAGCCATGGAAGGATTTTGTAGCAGTTTAATGTTCTTAGTTCCTACTAAGTCTACAATTGCACAAAGGGAAACAAATTATCCCTCTTTTAGACTATATGATAGTCTTTTCTTCTAGACAGAGGTTAAGGATTAAAATACTTTTCAACAAAGAAAAACTAAGGATAAATCCTATTTGTTTCTTTTTTTGTTTATAAATAGAAAATTTGATGAGAAAATTGGAAGCAAATTTGTTGATATAATCCATTCCAATTTCTGGTGAGATATCATCAAGCCAAACGTGCTTATATATTTAACATATATCATCACATAAAATACCTTGTTCAATACCCTTAAAATTAATAATAATGAACTTTCAGGGGCCAGAGCAGTAGGTTAATGCCCTGGCCTGAAGTGCCAGAATCCCATATGGGTGCTGGTTCTAGACCTGGCTGCTCCACTTCTGATCCAGCTCTTTGTTATGGCCTGGGAAAGCAGTAGAAGATGGCCCAAGTCATTGGGCTCCTGCATCCACGTGGGAGACCTGGAAGAAGCTCCTGGCTCCTGGTTTCGAATCGGTGCAGCTCTGGCTGTTGCAGCCAGTTGGGGAGTGAACCATCGGACGCAAGACCTCTTTCTCTCTCTGCCTCTTCTCTCTCTGTGTAACCTTGACTTTCAAATAAATAAATAAATCATTAAAATTAATAATAATAATTAGTTTTTGATTAGTTGAAGGTGCCAATACCCATGTTGCAATATGTATATGCTTATAGGTACAGTAAGTATAGTAAGTAATGTAAGTATAGTAAGTAATGTATGAGTATGTCTAAGTGTATATATGTATTTTTGTATGTAACCAAAATGAAAGTGTAAATGAGAATCAAAAGCAAATACCAAATAAAATGCTATAATTTTATAAAATCTATAAATTTATGATTGAAAATATGCTATATATGTAATATATTGGTGTAAAACATGTAATTCATATGTAATACACATATACACACAAATAATGCTCAGGTTATGTCCTCAGAAAGTTTATAGTGAAGAGTGCAAAACATCTGGGAACAACTTTCTAGGAAGAAGTGAGTTTTAGTCTAGAAAGTAAAGATCTAGAAAAATAATTCAATTCACTTATTTTAGAAGTTCATAGGGAAATATCCCATGTGTGTGTCTCATTTTCAGGTTGTTTCTTAGAACAGCATTTACTGACTCAGGACTTTGATATAACATATACTTTCACTTTGTTCTTTGAGGAATACATTTCTCTTAGAATTTAGCTATTTTAATTATACCTAGTATAAATTTTAGGCACTTGAAAAATGAGTTTATCAACTACTGGGATGAAGCCTCATACAAAACTTAAAAAAGTTTTATAGTGTAATTATCTAGTTGGAGTTTCAATTTTTCTAATATGCTTGTACTATATAGTAAAACAAAAGAATACAGAATGTGAAGTTACTTTAGGAAGTTCACAGAAATCATGCATTATGAAAAAAACTACGCATGAATTTCAAATATGTTGAACTAGAAGAAACCTCTTTTAATTCTATTCTCCATGAACTTTTAAAAATACCTTTACCTGAGATTTAGGAAAACTAAATCAATCAGCATTTCCAGGGTGAAGAGTTTGAAATTCAGCAAGTTTCTGTACTTCCCCTGAAGTAATACTGATGAATAGCTAGGTTTTAGAAGCACTGATGTGATAAGACTTTCATTAGCAGACCTGGCAACTTAACACAATGCGATCACTACCTATTTGTATCAGCTTAAGAAATCTCCTTTAGAGAGTGGTTCTTAGTTTACCTATAAATGAGAGTAATGGATGAAAAACAGCCTTCAGATATTTTTCAACACTTACTTGGGAGATAAAACAATTTTTGGTATCATAACACACTTTTTTTTAAAAAAAAGAATATTTATTATTTAAAGGCAGAGTTACAGAGAGAGGAGAGACAGAGAATGGTTTTCTATCTACTGGTTCACTCCCCAAATGGCTGCAACAGCTGGAACTGGGTCAATCTGAAGCCAGGAGCCAGGAGCTTCTTCTGGGACTTGCACATGGGTGCAGGGGCCTGAAGACTTGGGCCATCCTCCCCTGCTTTCCCAGGTACATTATCAAGAAGCTGGATCAGAAGTAGAGCAGCTGGGACACAAACTGGGACCTAGGTGGGATACTGGTGTCACAGGCAGTATCTTACCTGCTAGGCCACAATGCCAGGCCCTCATAACACACATTTAAAAATGAATTAGAATAGATTAAAAAAGGACATATCACATGGTTTCAAACATGTTAAAGGTAACCACTGCATCATGATACTTTGTTTTGATTATGTCCCTGTAATGTAGCCAGGAATGTGATGTAAAATACAATTTTTACATTGAGTTATGACAGCATTTTGGAAAACATTGGACTGGATTTTTAAAATTCTTTTAAAAAATTTTAAACGTTTTAAATTCAGTGTCTCTGTGAATTATATCAAGTGCAGTATGAACAAAGTATTTACAGAAAACAAAAATCTATATATCTTCATTTTTATATATGCTACAAATTAAGATATCAAGTAGTGCTTGCTTTGGGAGTACATATTTTAAAATTGGAACAATACAGAGATTAGCATGTCACCTAAGCAAGGATGATAAGCAAATTCTTGAAGCATTTCATAAAAAAATAGATAAATCAAGTAGAACCCTGAAAAACTAACACGATTTAAATAAAGTTGCTTGATCCAAGATCAATATATTTTTATACTAGAAACAATAATTTTTAAAATGTAGGGAATAAATAGAGTCCATTGTATTAAAAAATGAAATATAAAGCATTCAAAATATTATATATTATTTTAAAAATGTTTTAAATAGACAAATAGGAAGAAAAAGAATGAAAATAAGAAAAAAGATGAAAATGTCTACTTCTAAATGATATTACAATATCAGAAAACAAATCAGCAGAATAGAAAGGAAATACATTAACATACATATACAAATAAACAAGGATATATGTATATGAGTTAATGAAAAGAAGGATAATATCACTCTTAGGCAGTGGTTCTCAGCCTTGGCTGTACGTTATAATCACCTAGGGAACTTTAAAAAATACTGATGTCTGGATTCCAACACCAGAGATTCCAATTTAATTGCTCTGGGGCATGGTCTGGGCATTGGGATTTTTAAAAGCTCCCTAACTAATTATAATATTCCACCAAAGTTGAGAATTATTACTTAAGGGAATTGGTTCTGTTATTTACAATCATGCACCAAAATTTGAACCTTGACAACAGACTTCCCAGGTGCCTTAAGAAACCAACAATACTCAGTTACTTTGATTCATGTGGAAGGAGAGCAAAGAAAACTGTATGGTATATAACTTGTGTGTGTGTGTGTATGTGTGTATATATCCATATTTAACTTCTCACCAAAGCCCATAGTCTAGGTCCTATCCCATCCTTCATGCTCTCTGTCTCCTCAATGCTTGACAAGTATTCAGTCAAGGCCAAAGGAATATACATTTTTGCCTACCTTAAGCCTCCCAATTCTGTTCAGTATTTTATTTCTTCTGAAAGTCATGCTTTAGTCATGTCATATCAGCACAGATACTTTTATATATGAAACATGTTTCCTTTCATAATGGGATTGCTATGTCATCAACATTTTTATCAACACATGACACAAGTTTAACCTTTAAAAATATAATTATAAAAACCATATTTATTGAATGCCTGCAATAATCCAGATACACAGATTTATACTACTAAAAATGATAAACAATGTTTTATCCTATGAATTTATCATCTAGTCTGTGGCATAAGAAATAAACAACCAAAAAAAAAAAAAAAACCATGTAAACTAAATACAGTAGAAGCTATAAAGACAAAAATAAATCTAATAAACATTTCATGTTTAGGCTCCTTTACCATAGATTTCTTAATCATTACTAATATAACATAGAAGTTTTACATATGTACTCTGCATTGGGAAATCCCTGAAGGGTTTAAGAGGGGTGAGTGGGTTGAATTGCTGTTCCCCTAAAAGGTATATCTCCCAGGAATGTATAATTATGACTTTATTTTGAAAAAGAATCTTTGCATATGTAATTAACAATTTTGCTATTTCAGTTCTTTTTTTTAACTGCTGAGCACTATTCCATAGTGTACAAATACCATAATTTCTTTATCTAAATCATTATACTTAGAGAAATAAGCCAGTCCCCAAAAGACAAATACTATGTTTTCCTTGATCTGTGGCAACTAATAGAGTACCTAAAATGTAAAGTTTTGAAGTGAAATGGACATCTTGAGATTTGATGATTGTTTACAGTCTTGTCTCTGCTGTTGGGCAAAAGTGTTTTTTTCTCCATACGATTTGTTGAACTCTACTTAGTGTAGAGTTAACCTTATAAGTATAAGGTAAACTGAAAATATATCTTTGTAAAAATTGAGAGTGGGAAAAGGACAGGGGGGTGAAAGAAAAGAAGAGTGGTAGTTAAGCAGGAGAGGATAGGGTGGGAAGTATCACTAAGTTCCTAAATCTGTGTAAGTGAAATACACGAAATTTTTGTGCCTTAAATAAATCGAAAAAAAATTTCAATATGACATTAACCTCGACTTAGTATGACCTCAAATGTAATGACAGATCTCCTCTCAAGGGAAAGGCGAAGGGAGACTTGAGACAGGGACATGAAGGAATGAAACCATGGGAAGACACAGGCAAGGGCTAGCGTTCTGCAATAAACCCATTGAGTTAGTTTTTCATACTTTAAAATACCAGAGAGGCTCTTCCTTGAAAAGAAAATTTTATTTCGACCTGCAGTCTGGTGTCTGTTACAGGCTGTCCATGGAAGAGAAGGTGCGAAGAAATGATACATGGTGATGCAGAAAACAGAGGTAATCTAGAATGAGCTAGGCTTACATAGCCAACTCTCACCTCATAATTATGTTCTGAGGGCAAGTCCCTGAGGACATAAAGACCTCCCACTAGTTCCAGCTCTCAAGTCACCACCCTTGATCTCATGTTAATGTGAAGTTTTATCATCTGCAAAGATTTGGTGAACCAAGTTCTGTTCAATCCCTAACACCCATGCAGGCATCAGAAACTGAAATAGGCAAGAAAGGGTTTTCCCCTAGGGCATTTGGAGAGGGTCTCACACTGCTGACACTTTGATTTCGTACTTCTTTGCTCAAGAACTATGTGCAAGTACATTTCCATTGTTTCAAGCTATGAGTTTTGCAGTCATTTGTTAAAGAAGCCATGGAAAACTAACACAAAATGACATGGCATGACTTAGATTTCAATTTTTAAAAAGATTGTGGAAAAACACTTACGAAACTGAGAAAACCTGGTGCTGGCTGTTCTCATTACCAACATGGAGAGTGTTTATGTTCAGAACTAATGTAGGAGTTTGGATGAAAGCAGTGAGGGCAGAGCAAATGGATGACACCAGAGATGGGAAAAAAGGAGAGATGGATTTGACTTTCAGAATGTTAGAACAGTTTAATGGATATCTATGCTGTTTACTTAAATGTGAGCAGGAAGAATAGTTGGAGAGAACAGATTTTTGAAAAAGGAAATAAAGAAGTCATAAAAATAAGAGAAAACATCAGAGTGAATTTGGGTTTGTAAGAACAACTTATATTTACAGTTTCACCAAAAAAAAAATATTTGTGATTTGAGACACTTTTAACAGATATGTCCTTTACTTATGTATTAGGAAAGAAGAGTGATACAAAGATAGGGGAGAGAGATGGGGGGGAGGAGAGAGTTAAAAATTGCATATACTGGTTCACTCCCCAAATGGCCACAACAACCAGGGCTGGACCACACCAAAGCCAGGATCAGGAACTCCAAATGGTTTTCCCACATTGGTGGCAGGGTCCCAAGTACTTGGGCTATCATTTGCTGATTTCCCAGACATTTTCTGCAATGATTAGCAGAAAACTGCATCAGTAATGTAGCAGCTGAGCTTGAACCGCCACTCTGATGCAGCATGCCAGGATGCTGGTGTCACAAGTGGTAGCTTAACCTACTGTGCCACAACACTGGCATCTAACCTACAGTTCTTAATATGAATAACGGGTCCAAAATATTTGGAAGTCAATCTTTCATAGGATAACAACAGTAATATAAACAGTTCCTTCCCTGTAAAGGTTTACAAGTTTGAAGAGGAAGACAAATGAAACAATAAACAAAGAAAGATTTCAAATGGTGTTGAAGAAGCACTGGAGGGAAACTCATGTTGGCCCTTGGTGGAGTAGTAAAAGATCAGTAAATTTCAGAGTTTAAATCAACACTGCAAATCAAAACGTGTCATTTCCAAAGGAGGAGAGAATGTTTTGCATTCAAATGCAAAAGCCTATATAAGAAAGAGCCTGTCATGCTGAAAGTACTTAATAACGAATAGATAGTACCAGTCGCATGTGGGAGAGCATATGGGGAAAGAGGTGGCCCATACAGAGTCAATCTAAAGGTTCTTCTATGTCACACTAAAAATTCTGACATGTACTTCAGAGATCTGAGATGTTGTTGAGACTTTAAAAGCGGGAGTTCATGATCTGAACAGGTTTTTAGGAACACTATTTTGGAGGTATGAGATAACAGAAAGGAGACACATTGTGCATGGTGTGTGGTGCTCCTAGAAAGATGCTAAAAGTAAATGTTGCCCTCAATGAACACACAAGAACATGTTATTACTCTGTTTAAGACAAATAGACTCACAGCAACTGAGGATCAAAGCAATACACAAATGCTTCCTTCTGAGGGTAATAGTAATGCGCTTTGATTTGCTTCTGTTTCCATGCTCCAAAGCATTAATTAATATTTTTAATGGTGGGACAGTGAGAGTTATTTTCAGGATAAAAGTTAAGGAGAGGATATGTTTGTCCCTTACATTATATGGTCAGCTGAGGACCGAGCAAACAAAATAACCTAAAATCTAGAGCTAGCAATCCTCTTTAAAAAGTGCTTAGCTCTCCTTTAATCATGAGAATTTACAATGTATTCCATTCCCAGTAGTCATAGAGAAGGGATATGTTTATTTTAGTGACACTATTCATGAAACTTTATTTTATCTTTACATGATAATTTGGTGTTGGAAAGTAGAGAAAGTGAGGCTTTGAACTTGAAAACATCATCAAAAAGAGGAACTGAATCCAATTTTTATAACCATCTCTCTCTCTGTGTCTCTATTTTAGTGATTAGGATAGTGAAGTGGGTCATCTGACAGAGAGTCGATCCTAAAGATTTTACTTTTATTTCTTTATTTACTTATTTATGTATTTAAGATTATTTATTTATTTGAAAGAGTGACAGAGAGAGTGAGAGGGAGGGAGACTAAGAGAGAGAAAAAGACAAAGAGAAATTTCATCCAGTGATTCATTCCCCAGATGACCACAATGACCAGGGTTAAGTCCAGCTGAAGTCAGGAATCAGATGTTTCATCAAGGCCTCCCACGTGGGCGGCAGGGACCCCAGAATCTGGGCTATAGTCTGATGTTTTCCCTGTTTTTCAGGGAGCTGCATTGGAAGTGGAGCTTCCAGGAAATGAATCAGTACTGGTGTCACAAACAGGGGCTTTACCTACTCTGCCACAATGCCTGCCCCTTCTAAGGATCTTAAAAGGTTGTTTTTTAAAAGACATACTTATTTATGTGAGTTACAGAGAGGGTAGGGATAAAGCGAAAGAGGTAGCCAGAGAAAGAACTCTTCCATCTGCTGGTTCACTCACCAGATGGCTGCATCAGCCAGGGCTAAGCCAGGCCCAAGCCAGGCCCAAGCCAGGTTCCAAGAGCCTCTTCCAAGTCTCCCACATGGTGCAAGAGCACAAGCACTTGGGCCATCTTCTGTTGCTTTTCCCAGGCCACTATCAGTGAGCTGCATTGTAAGTAGAACAGCCAGGACATGAACCAGCGCCCGTATTGGAGGCCAGCATTGCATGGCCACATTACCAACCCCAAATGTTATTTTTTTTTTAAATTCATGGTGTTTTTACTTCACGTATACATTACTGAATTCAGTGGATGGTTTATATTCCTTTATGCATTAGTTATTTTGTTGTTGTTGCCTTTGTCACCAGTACAGGATGTACTCAAAGGGCATTTATTGGAGTCTATTACCAAAACAGTCACAGGGACAACAAGCTTCAGGGTTTGTTTAATCTGGTTGCTCATGGTAATCTTGGTTTTGCTCACTTCCTTGAGTTGGAGGCTGTTCACATGAAACTCTCCCTTCATGATCTTCACTTGTTTTTCTAGGACTCAGCACTATAAACTTCCTCACTGAATTAATGTTCCCACAAGAGCCTCATTTCCTCTAACCATCAAAGAAAGACTCCCAACTTTGGTCTGATTGGATCAGTTTAGGTCATGTGTTCACTGCTAAGCCAATTCTGGGGACTAGACAAATGAGATTAGGCAACATTTTTCAATATCTATACTATTGATGTTTGAGACTGGGTAATTCTTCGGGGAGGAATATATCTTCTGCATTTTAGGATATGTAGTAATATCTGTGGTCTCTGCCCTCTAGAGATTAGTGCTAACTTATGTCTCTTCTCATGGAAAAAAAGTCTCTAGAAATTGCTGAATTTCCTCTGTAGGGTGAAAATTCTCCCAGATGAGAACCATTAGATTAGTCTGATGGAGTTATGTCTAAACTCTGAAGCAGAGATAGCGTAAAATTCCTCTGAAACAGGGTCCTGGGAAGAAAATGATATGGATGGATCATAACTTTTTATATGAAAATAATTAAAGGGAAGTAAGGTAGGTAATAGTAGCCAATGTGCTCAAAGTCCATTTTCTCAAAAAATTCATTGAACATATAGTGCATGACAAACCGATGATGTGTGTGATAATATGATAGGAGTTAGAGAAAAAGCAAAGTGTGAGATCATGCTGTAGTCTGCTTTTCTGGACTGTATAGTCAACAATCACAGTCTACAATCCATGTTATAGCTCAGTTTATTTATTTTAAAATAATAGTTGTCCTATCACTTTCTGAGCTTAACTTGAGCACAATTCCTAACTCAGTATATGATCATTGATTTAGTTCTCTGCTTCACCGTTAAATACATCATAAATTTCAAGAAAGCAGATATTACTTATCCCTACTACATATCACCAGTGGTTAGCACAACGTAGGCTCTCATTATATGCTTTATGGAATGAGAGTTCCTTTTCACTCAATAATTGTCATTCTCATTAATGTCAAGGATTCTTGATATAGAATCTGTATATCTTGATAATTACTGTTTCGTTGCAAAAACTGGTGATTTATAGTAACGTGCTTTATCTTATATTTTTGTTTATGGTTTGATTTTATATAAGCTGTGATAAAATATGGAGGAGAAAGAATTATGGACTCACATATGGTTGCCTTTACTTGATCTAATACGTACTACACTGAAGCTTCATTTGACACTGTCATAATTTACATTAGCCAACAACCATGGCTCTTGTATCACTTGTGCATACTGAAGCTTGTTTTGGGATGAATATATACATGTGATTTACTAGTCTCTAAAGTAATATATCATGCAGAAGTCATATAAATGCTATTTGGGAGATATTAAGTAATAATCAGAGTAGAAAAGAATAAACGATTCCTAGTGTTTTTGGTAATACAAGAAAGGAACTAACAGAATCTTTAACTCTGGTAAGGAGATGGCTCATTGCCAGAACATCAGATGGAGCTGTAGAGAGTATCCATACCTTGATAGAAATAAACTGGCAATACAAAGCCTAGAAACAAATAAGGGTAATATTAATCATGGCCCTATGCCTTACAACTTGAGCTTGGACCTAATTGACCTACTACCAGTCATTACACAGAATCCCCAAATTCAAAAATCTGTCCCAACAACAACATCTGAACCCTTTCAGAATGTCTTAGTCTTGTTCTTTCTCTGGGTTATTTGACTTTGAATCTGATTTTTTCCCCTGGTTTTGGCTCCATTCTTTGTACTTGACCTGAGGATAAATCCCTTCTGGCATCATCACTATCATGATTGTCTTAGTCCACTCAGGCTGCCATAACATAATACCATAGACTGGGGAGCTTCAATAGAAACTTGTTCTCACAAATCTGGTGTCTATAAAGTCCAAGATCATGGTGCTGCTAGATTTGGTATATGGTGAGGGCCTTCTTCCTAATTCATAGAAAGCAATCATCTCACTTGAATCTCATGTGATAGAAAGGATGTGAGTGAGGGAGTCCCTCAACTCAATTTAATAAGCACACTAATTTCATTCATGGGAGCTCAACTTTCATGATCTCATTATCTTCAAAAGCTCTACCATCACATTCACAATTATATTTAGACATAAATTTTGGGGGACACAAATATTAAAATCACATTAAACATCATCATTACAAGGTACCACATTCTAATCAAAGCATTAAACTTATTAAATGATATTATTTCTGTTAATCTTCACAACTATTTGAGATTGTTACAAATACCTAATGTGGTAGCAGGATACTAAAATAATTCTCACACTTTTTTGTCCCTAGAGAAGACATCCTGCATGACATTGGAAGTTGTGAATAGGAAATATTTTCTTTTTTTTTTAACTTTTATTTAATGAATGTAAATTTCCAAAGTACGGCTTATGGATTACAATGGCTTCCCCCCATAACGTCCCTCCCACCCGCATCCTTCCCCTTTCCTACTCCCTCTCCCCTACCATTCACATGAGGATTCATTTTCGATTCTCTTTATATAAAGATCAGTTTAGCATACATTAAGTAAAGATTTCAACAGTTTGCTCCCACACAAACCTAAAGTGAAAAATAACAGATGGTTTTTTAAATGATGATGAAATCAGATCAGATCTATTGTCATGTTTAATCCCAGTGAGAGTCAAGTTGGGAATTGATAATTTCTTCTTTTTTTTTTTTTTTTTTTACAGAAGATCAGTTTAGTATACATTAAGTAAAGCTTTCAACAGTTTGCACCCCCATAGAAACACAAAGCGAAATATACTGTTTGAGTACTCATTATAGCATTAAGTCTCAATGTACAGCACATTAAGGATAGAGATCCTACATGAGGAGTAAGTGCACAGTGACTCCTGTTGTTGACTTTACAAATTGACACTCCTGTTTATGGCATCAGTAATCTCCCTATGCACCAGTCATGAGTTTCCAAGGCTATGGAAGCCTTTTGAGTTCGCCGACTCTTATCTTGTTTAGACAAGGTCATAGTCAAAGTGGAGGTTCTCTCCTCCCTTCAGAGAAAGGTACCTCCTTTGAAGACCTGTTCTTTCCACTGGGATCTCACTCACAGAGATCTTTCATTTAGGGTTTATATATTATATATTTATATTTTATATTTATATTTATATATTATATATTTATATTTTCTCCTGTGCTCAGGTTACACTGTGTGCCTCTTATGTGTATTTAAAAAAGGGAGGTTACTCAAGCAGGATTATTTAATCATGTGAACCCTTAAGAGCAAAGCCATTTATTTCTCTGACCAGTCAAGAGCAGGAAGTCAGAAATATCCACTCTGGCTGGCCTGAAGAAAGTTGCGAGCTCCTGATAAAAAGGACAGCTTCTGGGAGCTGAAAGTCCCACACAACTGACAGCTGTCACAGAAATGAGGACCTCAGTCCTACAACAGCAGAGGACTGAATTTTGTTAACTACCAGAATGAGCTTAGAAACAATTTTTTCCCGCAGAGTTTCTAAATGAGAAACTAGACAAGTTGTCATTCCAATTTCAGCCTTGATGCCTTGATATCCTCACCCAGTGGGCATATCCCAGGCAGTCAACTCAGCCACCCTATGCTGGACTTCTGACATGGAACTAGAAGCTAATAAATGGTTTTGTCTCCAGCTGTTAAATTTGTAATATTTTTATATGACATTCATAAATACTTATGTGTTTCACACAGTGAACAAAAGAGGTGAAAAATACAGTTGTTCTTATGACAAAATGGATGAGAATGTGAGCTTCAGAATCACACTTCTTAGACCTGAATTCTACCTCTGTTAATCATGAATAATATGACTTTGAGAAAACCATGTAGTCACAGCAAAACTCCAATTCCTCATTGAAAATAGAGATCATTGTAAGGCATACCACAGAGAGTTGCTTAAAGGTTTGCAACATGCAAAGTCTTCTAATCTGGTGCCAGGCACAATTAAATAATCAATAAAAATGTTCAATATATACTTATTTATCATTTTGGCCTCAGTGACATACCCACCTTTAGCTCTTGTAGTAGTAAAGAAATTGAGACAAAACTGCAATCCCACTAAGTTGTAGATTAAGTTTTCATTCACATCTGTCTGGCTTCCAAAGCACTCCCTTTGGAATAGTCTTGCATGTCTCTCCTTGAGTTTGCTAGCTCTCACTTCAGTGGCCACTAACTTCAATAATCATGGAGACCATGTCTCAAAAAACCAGAGTAGACCTTGGGTCAAAACCTAGGTCTTTTCCATATTCCTTGTCCCTTTAAAACTTCAAGTCCCTAACATAATGAATGACCTTTCACACATCCACTGAAAAATGTGATGTGAATCTCTTGTTTTCTTCATTTTTCTATTAGAGCTCTGGGGAAAACTGCTATTATGTGTTCTCAGCCTTTTCCCTTTCGCCTACTTGCTCACTTTCACCTGCCTTTAGGAAATGTTATCAATTAAAATCACCCTCAGGTATAAACAGTTCATGCCTACAGCAGAACACAAAAAACCTAATAGACCAGTTCTCAGTGTGTACGTTGCTAAGTAATTTCAACAGCATCCTATAACCTGTCGCCTCCTATCCAATTCAGGGGAAATAGGCTAGGTAATCATCTAAAACTAGGTAAGTCCTTTTTCCATGGTAAATGAAGCCTGAGAGCAAGTGGTGTCATCTTAATCGAAATGAACTAGAGTTCATCCAGTTCTTAACCATATCATATGTCCAAAAGAGCAAGTCTGGGTTGGAAACTGGGCCTGCACAAGATACTTCAGCAGGCATATTTTTCCCCCAGCTTAAAGACTTTGCAGTGAAGAAAATGTGCACAAATTGATTGGGTTAGAAAGATAATCATCTGGTACAGAAGTAATTGCTAAAGTTAACGAATTTAGAGTGCTCTAGTGGAGAAGAAATAGCCACAGGCTACAAAAACTGGCTTCTGCAAATTCTATTGCACACAAATAATTATTTCAAGAAACAAATGAAGTCTTATTTATTGGCAGCAGGGCATGGATCCTTGGCGATCCCTGGTGAAAAAGGAAACTGTGAAATTAATTTGTCCTGAGCAAAACTGCATTCAATCCAGCAAAGCTGTTCTTTGAATTTCAGTTGATATTTTGGCATGTTATTATTGCCTATGGCCTTTTGGACAGCCAAGTGCTTGGTCAGGTTTTACCAGTCTTCCAGTTGAATGTTTCACTTTTACTATGCATTGATTAATAACAAATGATGAGAGATACTGTTCATAATATGAAATGATGAGCTGGCACTGTATAGTGGATAAAGTTGCAGTGTGCAGTGTCAGCATCCCTTATGGGCACCTGTTCGAGTCCCAGCTGCTCCTTTTCTGATCCAGCTCCCTGCTATGGCCTGGGAAAGCAATAGAAGATGGCCCAAGTCCTTGGGCCCCTGCACCTACACAGAGGCCCTGAGGAAGCTCCTGGCTCCTGGCTTCAGATTGGCCATTGTGGCAAACTGGGGAGTGAACCAATGGATGGAAGACCTCTCTCTCTCTCTTTCTCTCTCTCTCTCTCTCTCTGCCTCTCCTTCTCTCTCTGTGTAACTCAGACTTTCAAATAAATAAATAAACCTAAAAAAAAGGAAATGATCAGCCTTTCAGTTGAAGAGAAATATTTAAGGATTTTGTAATCACTTATTAAAATTATCATTTGTATTATGTCTTAATAAGTCAGTCATTCATTGAATTTTGAATTATTTATTATAATTTATTCTGGAGTTTCCAAAAAAACAGTAAAAAAAAGCAATTCTAATACTATTACAAGTATGCTAACCATACATTTATAAAAAAGAGAAAAAAATGTAAAATGTCAGTTGACTTATCCTAAATAAACAAAAATAAAGTATTTCTACTCTTAGAATTTCATACAGTAGTATACAAACATTACTGTATTAACATATTTTAAAAATGATGACAGGGTCTGGTAGTAATGATTTGCTATGTAGTTCATTTCCACGATGTAAATAGACCCACCATGTCAACTGTAACCTACCAGAGTATCGTCCCCTAAAGCACACCATTGGCTCACCCGAACCCACAGCATCTGACTCTAGCACACCACTGGTTTTACAGCATTGGTATCACAAGAGCTCAAGAGACAATTTCCCAAGAAAAATGATTCAAGTATTCTCTATAGTGCATTGTCCTTCTTTTGATTTATCATATGTTGTTGTTGTTACTTTTGTTTGTCCAGCTCTCCCTTTACAATAAGAAAATTTTATGTTAGCTCATTCATACTTAATATAATTCTTAGACACAATGAATACTCAATAATCATTCATATAATTTCCCAGAATGTCATTTCACTCATTCTCAACACAAATAGACAGGAGTCCAAATTAATCTTAATGCAAGCATATGGATAGGTATCCACTGTTCCTTAATATTTCAAAGAAAGACAACTCTGGTAGGGATTCTTCTTTTTTAAACTCTCAGACTCAACATGAACAGTTATTCTTCAGGAAATGTGGAAGCATGTTGAATTCAATAACAATAACAGCTTGCATGTCTATAAAGATATACTCTTAATCACTCCAAAGAACTCAAGAGGATCACAGATCTTTTCCCAAATGAACAGAAAAATATTTTTCTAAGATTATGAAGCTTGTTTGCAGTGGACTTAGGGTAGGAGAAATGATGTTCTATGTCCAATTCTCTTTTCCCCTTGTACTGCATTGCAAGCATTTTATTATTTAACAGGGAGACCAATTACATTGAGTTCTGCTATCAGAGAGCTTGTCCCAAATGCTGAAACAACATGGAAGTAGATCAGCTTCTATTCTACTTCTTTCAGGCATGAGTTCAGGATTGATGCACATGATTTAATAGTGTGGACTGTTACTGTACAATACAAAAGAATTATAACTTATTGTTGTGAAGCTAAGAGCAGTGGGGATTATTTTTACTTTTTGAGTCAGATCTATTACAATGTAATTTATGTTCAGTGATGCACAGAATGAAGGCATCAACTTTTGAGTCAATTTGGAACATGATTTGAAATTACTGATGTCATTAAATCATACATATTTTGGTGTAATGCTTTTATTCTTCTTTAAAGATTCACACTAAATATTGTCTGCTGTCTTATTGTTAAGTCAATGATCTTCAGAAATATGTTTTCTTCCCCTTTTGAAGCCTACGAAAAGCTCCTGATCAAGAAAATCCATGGTCAATTAATCTGGAAAGAACTATGTGACTGGGATAGATATTTAAATCACCTGCTGGAAGTTTGAGGTTTTTTTGCAAACATTTAAAATATATTTTTGTGGCTGTTTGAATTAAATCTTCTCATACTATGCACAATGTCTATGATAAAACAATTTCCCATATTAAAGAATCCTTCTATATGTTTACATGAGTATGATTGTGTAAGTTCATTAAAATAATTTATCACTTACCTTTTCTGATGCTGTGATGGAACACTTAATCTCAAAAATTTTCTGGAGGATTAGTAAATCTCATCATGTCCTGCAAAAGTATTAAAGTGGTTAAGCTGTCACAGTAAATTATTATAATAATTTAATTTATAATAATTTAATTTATAATAATAATAATTGCACTGGTTTATCAACAGTACAGATTTCAAAGAGAATTGAAGTCATAATACCATCCTCATTTTACATTAATATTTTCTTTGCATCATTATCTCTTCCTTTCTCCTCCTTCCCTGATTCCCTCTTGCAATGTAACCTTTTCCCCCATGAAATGTATCCTTCATTTCTCTTTGTTTTATTGTAAAACATCGGAAGAAAGAAAACTTTTGAAAAGATTGCAAAGACTAATTGTCAGGACACCCTCAGGGCTCCTTCTCATCTTCTGACTGTCCTGTCAACATTTCCTTCTCAAAAGGTGAATACATGTCATCCTTTTGTGGAGTGGTGGTGGAACTGTAAGTCACGGTAGAAAGCACTGCCATAGACATGGGGGAGTCACTCACATGGGGTGGTCACATTTCCCAAGCATGATCTCTTTCCCATAAAAGCTTTGAAGAAATAAGAACAGAAGCCGTAAGTCACTTACAACAAAATGGCGTTTGAATAAACCCTTAAGAACTTCCATGATGGATAGGGGCAGACTTGTTCATCTGTGCTCAGCCCCAGTGATTCCATGCAAGTCAGCTCCCGGGGCCCCATCTGGTTTTCCTCCCATGCAGCTGGAGCAGCCACTCACATTTAGCCTCTGGTTAGTATGATTTTAACATCCTACTGAGTGGCTGTCCCAAGATCACATCCTCTATCCCTTTCCCACTGCCTATTTTTTTTTAGATTTTTTTTTTATTTATTTATTTGACAGGTAAAGTTATAGACAGTGAGAGAGAGACACAGAGAGATAGGTCTTCCTTCCATTGTTTCACTCCCCAAATGGCCACCACGGCTGGTGCTGCACCCATCCAAAGCCAGGAGCCAGGTGCTTCCTCCTGGTCTCCCATGTGGGTGCAGGCACCCAAGCACTTGGGCCATCGGGCTACTGCAGAGAGCTGGAGTGGAAGAGGAGCAGCCGGAACCAGAACCGGTGCCCATATGTGTTGCCGGCGCCGCAAGTGGAGGATTAACCTAGTGCACCATGGCGCTGGCCCCACAAGTGTTTTTTAATGACAGGTTTTAAAAATATAAATGAAGTATTTTATTCACTATTTGCTTATCTGTTTCTGGTGCTCTTTGTCTTTCTTACATGTAAAATACCATCACTGCCCTCCCGGGCCACAGCAGAGAGCAGGACTGGAAAAGCACAACCGGGACTAGAACCAGGGACCCATATGGGATGCTGGCTCTGCAGGTGGAGAACTAACCAAGTGAGCCACCATGCTGGCCCATACCCACTGCCTGTTAATGGTGGTAGATAACCTCACCTCAGGGGTCCATTTGTTTGCATGGTCTAAACCATTTAATGATTGTCCCTCTGTATAGGTTGACATTGTTGACTGACAAACTGCATGGGCAGGAGCATAATAGGAATCTTACGTTTTAAGGGGAAGAATGAGGAAAGCAATTGGAATTTGTTCATTCTAGCAGAGACAGCCCAAGGATCATCTGGAGCAGTTCTCACCACTATGACTGCAGGGTTACCTCCTTCTCTGAGCCTAGTTCTTGATCATTCCTTGCCATCACTACATCCCCTCTTATCTCAAGCAAGATTTCTCGCAAAACTAATTAGTGAAAGTTAGATTATGTTTCAGCCAAATAATTATGAGTGATGCAATGTGTTTAATAAAAGTACTTTATTCACTGGTAAAAACAAATAATAAAAAGAGGGGCTGGTGTTGTAGAATAGCAGGTAAAGCCGCCCTTATAGGCACCGGTTCTATTCCCAGCTGCTCCATTTTTTATCTAGCCCCCTGTTAATGTGCCTGGGAAAGCAGAACATGGCCCAAGTGGTAAATCCTTGTGGGAGATCAGGAAGAAGCTTCTTGTTCCTGGCTTTGGCCTGGACCAGCCCTAGCCATTGCGGCCATTTAGGGAGTGAACCAGTGGATGGGAGATCTCTCTTCCTCTGTTTCTTCCTCTCGCTGTAATGTTCTGCCTTTTAAATAAATAACAATAAAATCTCTAAAAACAATTAAAAAGAAACAAAATACAAATTAAAACTATCTCAAAATATCCTCTACACAGAGACAAATGTGTATACACATAACCATTTTAACATTGGGTTCAAGTCAAAGCATGTTTCCATAATCCAAGATCTATCCAGTTCACCCAGAATATTGATGATTACATCATTTTTACTTTAAGAGCAGCATCTTCTTGATTTTCACTCCCATGGTTCTGAGCACAATTGTTTATTTTGATTGTGCCAAATCTGGGTTAAAAAACTGTATGTTTTTCCTCCCAATTTCTTCCTCAGATGAGGTATTATTATTAACTCATTATGCAAATGAAGAAGCCTAGTTGAAGGTTTCATAGCTAGTATGGCAAAAATTCAAATGTTACTCTTTCAATTATTACTTTATATTGCACTTAGCTTGCAATTTCCTGTTTGCTATGTGATACTCCTCAATCTCTCAAAACTAAAGAAAGTGTGTATTGGACAGTAGGTTTGCCTAGGGCCTAGCACAATGTAGCTATTTATTAGTACATTACAATAGCTAAATAATTACTTACCAAGTTCAAGAGATATATCTAAAAATTTTCACATTCAATGAGCTATTCTGACATAATTTCCATAGACTAAAGACTGAATTTCCTTCAATGAAAGTGAAAAAATTTTTTTAGTCATCATCCATGAAAAGATTCCAAAAAAAAAAAAAAAAAAGAAAGAAGCTGCACTCTGACAAGCACAGTGAATATATTACATAAACCTATAAATGAGGGAGCATGAAAGAGAAAAGGGCAAAGGGATTTGAAGATTATCATCTGATAATCAGAGACAGGAACACTCTAGAGAGGGGATTATTGAAAAATATCAGCCACCAGCAAAATATGCCCCAAAGTGCATGTATAAGACAGAGCTAATTGTACCATTTCTATCTGCCAGTAAGGAAATGCAGTCTTGCATTTTTCAATTCAACCCTCAGACTTTATACACTTCTGGGGAAGTTAAAGTCTCACTGCATAACATAGCATGACACTGTGGAGAGTTTTCTTAAAAAATAATTGTATTTCAATGATAGAAAAGAATGTTGATGGGGAAATATACCTGTTATCTGAGAGGAGCCAAATGGGCCTCCAGGTACAGCACTACACTAGGGCTCTAAGAGACGAGATGAGATGAACACTGGGAGAGCCTGGCACATGTGATAGGCAGGGCTGACTTCAGGCACTTGTGTTGCTATGGAGCCCACGCATGCCATCAGCTCCCGAAGGATCATTTTAGTTTCTCATGCAGCATAACCTGAGGTTGGAGTGTGATGTGTATCAACAAAATCCTAACCACATACCCATGGAAAAGTGCTCATTTCTCTGTCACCCAAGCAGTTGAGCCCCATGAGCTTACACAAGGTCCTCTTAAAGCTAAAAAGAAGTAATGAAGTTAGTAATGGTGGCAATTAAGAAGTGGTAATGTGTTTTATATCTGTCACAGTCCAGATATCAGGAACTATTTATATTTAAATATCCAGCCCAGATTTTGGTTACTTACCTGTGGCTAATGAGACTTCATGCTCTCAAACCATTTCCACTCATCAAATTCTGTGCACTGCAGCTTTTCTGGAGTTACAGTGCATTTATAATACTGAATATACTTCAGTGCATTGAGGGCAGCTCAAAATTGCAGAGTGAGAAAGGAAGTATAAGTCTTCTGAATAAGTAAAGTAAGTAAATCTATAAATAAATCAATGAAAAGTTTCAAAGCAAGTATTTTTACATATGAAACAGTATAAAGAATGAAACTGTAGTACACTAAACTCTTTCTGTAACAAAATGCAGGTAAAGATGAAGTTGGGTGTGAATCTTTGACATTAGTGAGGTTATAACAGCCTGTGTATCCTAACCCTGTCCCAAGTTCTTCTATTCTCTGATATCCACTTCAGATCTCTCTTTTTAGATGTCTTTTCTAATGTTGAGTTAAAATGATAGAATAGATGCTGACCTTCATTCCTTTAATATTTAACACAGGACAGATTCTGACTTGCTCATGGTATGATTTTAGTCTTCTTAATGAATGGTGGATAAGAAAGCACTTGAGTATACATTAAAAAGAGCAACCGATGCTCCCTCACTACTATGGAGTTTTTGTGTTCTAATTTAGTGATGATGAGACTGCTGTCTGCACCCATAGAAATACCCAGTGGTTTCACTTTAGTTCCAGCATACAGGAATAGCAAGACTCTTTCCCTCTCCACATTCCTCTTCCCTCCCTGGTTCCCTCCATAACCCCTCTCTTTCCCCCAATCCCTACTCTCTCTCCTTCTTCCTCTCACTCTATCTTCTCAATTTGTAAACATGCCTGTAGTACAGCAACCTGAGCTTTAAGTACTATGATATGAAAGAAATACACTTGTGCATTTCCATTTTCTTTAGCCACTGTAATTTTGAGTCACTCTTTTACAGCATCCTATTTTTCTCCCTCAATAACAACAGTTGTTAGTGGAAGGGGTGGTCAGGATATATGAGCTCACTGTATTTTCAGAAATGGCAGTCAAAGCACTCTCTTCATGCTTTTACTTTCTCTCAGGAAATCCAGGTCTTATTTTTACCACTATTTTTTTTCTTGCTGTTTGTAGTTTGGTTGTTGTGTAGAGTGGAGAAGAGGGCTACAGGGTTGCTGTTAAATGCCATGGGGTGAACAGGCAGGGGACTTGTAGCCCTGAGGCAGCTCATCCCTTGAGGATATTTTCTATATCCTGGCTGTTCTGTAGTGGAAGAACCAAGCTCTCTCTTGATCGCAGATCATTCTCTTCATAGTTTAATTTTAGTTACCAATTGACCTTCTCTTCACTCTAGACCCAATTTTGTCTGTCTCTCTATGGGAAAAGTCAGTAGGGCACACAATTAATAGATGGAAGATGAAATTCTCTTGTGCTAGTTTAAACTATTGTGTACCTTATACACACAAAGTGAAATGTTAGTAGACTGTTACATTTTTTGCTTTACTAACTAATCTTGAATAAAACATAGAGTTAAATATGAGTATATTGTTTAATATAAATGTTTTTAATACATGAGTTGCATGAGTTCAAGTTGATCATCTGACTCATTAACTTCAATTTAAAAACTACAACACACTTCAGTCCCAAGTTGAGGCTAACATTGAAAACACAATGAAGAGAACTGTGAGAAACAAGAGCTAACACAGAGATAGGGCACAACATCAGGGTGGTTTGATATTACAAATTTGACATAGTAAACATTTTTGAAGCCTATGTTATCAAAAATCCAGAGAAATCAAGAGGAGTTCATCCTATGATCTATTTGGGTATTTATTTTATTTTGGCTTTTTGGTGCCTGTGATACAAATTTCATATGAGGTATAAATCTAAAAAACTCAGTGATGAAATACAACTAATATTACACAATAAAATTTTTAATTTTAACTCAATTCTAATGGATTAGGAAAAATGTCAGTCATTTCAAAAAAAGTATACATTTTCCTCTAAGTTGATGAGGATATTTACAAATTGGTGATAGGAAATCCTATCTTTAGTGGCCAGATTTCCAGACTGATATTTAATGAGCTAAACTTAATTTTGCCTCACCTTTTGTTATGTGAAAGTTGTAGCTATGTTGTTTCTTGATTTCAAACAAGAGGTTTCCTTTAGTCCAACTTTAGCAAAATCTTCCGTTCCAATGTGGGACGATTCTGATGCCTCTTGAACTCTCCGATGGAGTTTCAGGCCCTCTATATAGAGATAGAAGCCTTTGCTTCTAATACTTCTCTTATTCCTTTTCAGGAGCAGAATTTTATCTCCTGGAATATACTAATGAAGAGAAGAATCTATATCTCATAATTTCTTAGTCACCAAAACATATCTGAAATTTCTAATAATTTTAATTCTTATGAGTTTGTTTAAATGGGTTTGCACTGATTTTCAGGAAGATTCCACTTAGCATTTCTGACTCCAAGTTGGGAACTTAATTGCCTACCACAGGGAGTGGGAAAAACTAACTCAGTCTCATCATATATTCTTCCAAAGCTTTTAAGTCTCATATAGATAAACTTTAGCTTTTAAATTTTTAGATATTTTAAATTTTTTTTTTTTCATTTTATGTGAAAGGCAAAGAGAGATAAATAGTTCATCCATTGGTTCATTCTCCAAATGACCACAGCCAGGAGAAAACTGGGATCCAGAACTTAATCCATATAGGTGTCAGAGATCCAGTTTCTTGAGTCATGATTTGCAGCTTCCCAGGATGCATATTAACAGGAAGCTCAATCAGAAGCAGAGGAACCAGGACTGAACCAGGCACTCCCATATGGGATTTGGTCATCCTAACTGATGTTTCAATGTATGTGCCAAATGCATGTTCCTGCTCCTCAACTTTAATAAACCAAATGGATGTGTTTCCAGTGTAAAAGAAATATGTAATCAATTTCAGTTCACAATTGATCACACTGATAGGTCTAAGAGTCAAAGGGATCACACAAATAAGACTAGTGTCTGCTAATACTAGCTGATAGAATCAGAAAGGGAGAGAATGATCCAACATGGGAAGCGGGATACACAGCAGACTCATAGAATGGCAGATGTCCTAAACAGCACTCTGGCCTCAGAATCAGCCCTTAAGGCATTCAGATCTGGCTGAAGAGCCCATGAGAGTATTTTAGGCATGGAAAGCCAAGACACTGTGGAAAAAAAAAAAAAAAGAAGACCTAAATGAAAGATCTCTGCAAGTGAGATCGCAGTGGAAAGAACAGGGCCATCAAAGAAGGAGGTACCTTTTTCTGAAGGGAGGAGAGAACTTCCACTTTGACTATGACCCTGTCGGAATAAGATCGAAGTCGGCGAACTCAAAAGGCTTCTATAGCCTTGGCAACTCATGATTAGAGCCTAGGGAGATTACTAACACCATAAACAAGAGTGTAAACAACAGGAGTCACTGTGTACTTACTTCTCATGTGGGATCTGTCCTTAATGTGTTGTCCAATGTGAAGTAATGCTACAACTAGTAGTGAAACAGTATTTTACACTTCGTGTTTCTGTGTGGGTGCAAACTGATGAAATCTTTACTTAATACATACTAAATCGATCTTCTGTATATAAAGATAATTGAAAATGAATCTTGACGTGAATGGAATGGGAGAGGGAGCGGGAGATGGGAGGGGTGCGAGTGGGAGAGAAGTTAAGGGGGGGTGCATTGTAATCCATAAACTGTACTTTGGAAATTTATATTTACGAAATAAAAAAGTAAGAGAAATATTAAGGAAAACATATGCCAAATGGTATATCAGAACAATTTTCTACTGCTAATTGCTCTTTGTCACTTGTATTTATATAATGCATTATTATTTTGTTTCTTAATGGTAAATACTGTTAACTCAATTTTAGAGATAAGCTATTATTATCCAGAGAGGTCAACTTTGTTGTGTAAACTGTGAGACAACAAGGCTAGTCTAGCAACACATGGTTCATCAATGACACTTAGTTCAGCACTACCACATGTGTCCTAATGACAAGATATTGATTAAGAAGACATGATGTGAATTTCGCCTTGAAGATACACATGATGCAGAGTACAGGAAAAGTGTTGAACTTCTGAAGGAAACCTCACAACATTCATTTAAAGTGTCCTGATGTCACAGGTTCCTCAGGCAGTTGTCTTTTATACCCCTTTTCAGCATTTGAAACATGAATTGTATTTACTATTATTATCTTAACAGAGTCAAATAACATGCTGAGTCTCCCATTCTGTCAAAATACACCTCATTTTGCTCTGTATTTCCTTAGAACAGTAGTTTTCGATCTTTACTGCTTATTAGAATTGTCTATGATTTGTATTTCTAGAAATTCAAATTTAATTGGTCTGGGTTAGGACTCAGGATTAGATAGTATAAATTGGCTCTTCTAGGTCATTCTACAGTGCAGTCAGGGTCCAAAAGTATTGCATTGTATGTAACATCTATGAATTTATAGATAGATAGATGAATAGAGATTCCTAAGTAATTTCTAGTTCTCTCCCTCCCACTATGTGTGTGTGTATGTCTATTCTTCCTGCCCTTTGTGAGTATTAGAAATACTAATACACTCCCCCTCTTCAAGAAAATAACAAAAAAAGTGAAACTTTCTAATGCTTGAGTCTTGAGTCTTGATTTCCCCTTGATGCCTTTCTCTCATCAGATCTACCATTGCTATTCTGCTTCTACCTTCATATCCTAGTGGGGCTACTATAAAAAGTGAGTAAATTAAAGATTGTTATAAAATGAAGCTAGCATTTTTCTGGCTTTATTTTACTTCAAAAATTTAGAATATCCCATTGTGTTCCAATACCTACTGATAGCCTTTTGAAATTTTGACATAGTTGCTTTATATCCATGTTGCTTGGAACATGGTCCTCAGCAGTATATGGCAACATTGACAGACATTGCTGAGACAATATATTGCTTTCTGTCCTTTTCAATTTTTATTTTATTTAACAAGAAGATATACCTCCCCACCTTCCACAAAGAGAGAGAGAGCGAGCTTCCATCTGCTTTTTTATTTCCCAAATGCCCACAATCACCAAGATCAGGTCAAGTTGAAGGTGGGAGCCAGGAACTCAATTTAGGTTTTCCACAGGGTTGGCAGGAATCTAAATACTTGAGCCATCACCTGCAGTCACCCAGAGTGTACACTGCCAGGAAACTGGGATCAGGAGCAGAGCTAAGCTCCAACTCAAGCACTCCAATAGTGGATGTGGGTGTCTGAAGCGGAGTCATAATCACTGCTCCAAATGCCCAAGCCAGAAAGAGCATATCTCTAAATGTTAGGTTTTATTTATTCCATAGAATTAAATTTGCACTTATTTCATTGTCAGCTCTCTGGGAGCCCAGTAACTGGTGACAGCAAAGTTATTGGGTTCTCTGTGAAGGCCTGTACCATAGGCCTTTATGGCTGTTTCACTTTGAGCCCATTTTTCTCAACTCAATTTATCATCTTGTCTACTGAAACTGCTACACTCCTCATATAGTTCCACTACATGTTCCCTATGAGGAAACATTTAATAAGCATTTAATAATAGAGAAGATGAGGCAAATATACACTTTGAGCAAAATCTTATTATAAGTGATAAAATAGCTTGTATAGATTTGAAAAAGAATGGAGTATTTCAAATCCAACATTCAGTAAAAATGTCTTACTCAGCTGAACTCAACTGATCTTGTGCCTCTTACCACTACAGTCCTCAATTTTAAATACTTGTGAAGACTTGCCTCTGCAGTGAAATAACCAGAACACATACAGCACAAGTTGCACCTTGTATTCTTTCTCTGTATGGTGGCACATGAAGCAATGCCACCTAGGAAAAAACAAATTTATTATGTAGAAAATCTGTTTTATCCTTTTAAAGTAATGGTATATTAGAAAAATGTGAAAGATATTGAAAGAATACTCTACCAAAACTAGGTAAGATGGATTGCCTGTTAACATATATTCTTAGTTGTGAAACATGCAAAAGGAAAGTGGCAAGTCAGTAACATGCTTGTTTTAATTATTTGTGATTTTTTTAGTAGACGCTCAAAGGCATATTACTCTATACATGTTGATTTGTTTACTGATTTGCTCAAATATATATAATAGCAAGTATATTTTCCCAGTTCTTATTGTTATCAGAACGTGATTGTAACTTTCTCCATGCGAAGTATAATTTGGAGAAATGTACTTGACTGCACATACTGTTTTTTTCTTTCCCATCCTCTCTTTAGGTAAAAACTCAGGAATTTTCCTTTGTGAGAAGGTACTTGATATTTAAAATTAATATGAACAATGAACTCAAAAGACAAGAATATCAGATGGTTTGTGGGTAGTGTTTAAACTGGGCATGATTTTAAATGACAGCATTTCAATTTTCTATGAACTAGATAGACCAAAATAATGTTGACACTCCTTTGTAACCTTCAACAAATTTGATGTGATTCTTAAAAAAGACTTATTTTAGAATTTGAATTTTGACAAACATTACATACTGAGTGGGTGAAAACATAATTGCATTTTCTAGTAATCAACTAAATATAGTTCTAATTAGTTATATATCCTTCTCCCATCAAGCAAGCAAGGAACCACTTGCAGTTCTCCAATATTCTAAAGCTAGGTCAACCTAATCTAGTTACTAACCACAATGGACTATTAGAGCAGATAAAATGTGAAACTGTGAGTTATGGGGGTGGGGGGTAGAGAGTATCATCCATCTGCTGGCTCACTACCCAAATGGCCACAACAGCCAGAGCTGGACTTACCTGAAGCCAGGAGCCAGGAACTTCCTCAGGGTCTCCCACATGGATTCAGAGGCCCAAGGACTTGGGGTATCCTCCTCTGCTTTCCCAGGTGCATTATCAGGGATCTGGATTGGAAGTGAAGCAGCCTGGACTCAAATCATTGCCCATATGGGATACTGGCACCATAGGCAGAGGCTTTAACCCGTTGCACAACAGCTCCGGTGCCCCAGCTTGAGATCTTTATAATCATTTCTACTATCTCTTACAATAAGGGTACAGTATATTTTTTCTCAATACCAATGCGTTATCTTTAATGCTGTAGCTTTACATCTTTGCATAACATTTTTCTTTGGTTTGTAAAAAGAGGTTTCTTTCTTTTCTATCTTTCCTATTATGGAAATCCATATTTAAAACTATCAATAAAAATTTTAAAACTTTTTCAAACATCTGTGAATTTTATGGGTTAGCATTGTAAATGAAAATAGTCAATTCTAATAAGATTTTGATAACAATTTTAGATTTGTTCATCCATATTCTGCATGATCAGTGATGCTACTAGATATGGTCCAGAGAACTTGTGGGGTATATATCCTATGCATGATTCTGAAACTAGTTACTCTATAAATGCTTCACTTAATTTGCAGCATGAATGTAATTTTGCAGTTTGAAGGTTGCATTTTATCATTAGCAAGAGAGAAACCAGGCAAACATTCACACAGTCATAGTCACTGATTTAAATAAGACTAAAGAGGTCATGAATGCATATCTTTGTGTATACATATAATACCTATTGTTTTTGAATGAACATGGAATTACTCACTTGATCCTTATGTGTTACAGCTGTTGGGATGCTAAAAAAAAAAAGATGATAAGAGAACCTAGATGGCTTTTAGTATTTCACTTCCATGCTGTCAACATTTTCAACAAGCAGATGGACCACCTCTTTCTCTGCATCTTCTCCAGAGGTTATTGATGATGCACTTTGTATCCTTGAGATGTACAACGTCCTTGAGATGAAAATCTAGATGTCATTAACTTCATATTATTTCTTACCAATGCCAATTCATGAACAGAGAAACACAGATTCTCCCATGTAGGATTATCTTCATCTATATTAGTTGATATAACAAGTAATTGTTCAGCCTCCCTATTTGTAATTGAATTATTCAGTATTCTCATTGTGATTATAAATACTAGGTGTTATCAAGGGGTTCATGAAAATTAAAGCATGAAGCAAAATCAGATATAGAAAATCAAATTGAACATACAAAATGGCGTACCTGATCCACTGACCCCAGGTAGTTGTGTAATTATTCCACTGGCTACATTTTAGTTTGACAAAAGTATTTAAAAATGATCTTTGCTATACTTTTGTCTTAGTATTTTCACAGTTATATTTAAGGTAGTTTATAGAAATGATTAACCTCAAGTCTATCACTATATGTCTCATCCTTGGATTGCAGGGGTTTGCATAGATAATGTAGCTTATCCAGCAATGTGCTCCAGTGAAATGTTTTCAAAGTCCTGTCCGATATTTGATAGATACGAATTTAAGCTGTGTCACCGTGTAGTGCAAAGGAACAAAAGCCTGTAGAAGCTGTGACCTGCTGGCTTACGTGAGTCCTACTAGATGAAACTCATGAAACATGAGTCCTACTAGGTCTTTGTCGATGAGCAAAAGCACTCATGATAAATGATTGTAGTTTTCGTAAAGCAGAGTTATCATATTGTTCATTACTAATTTGCCTTTCAAATAAGTGAGTCACCATAAATGCTGGTGCCATATATGTTCAATTTGAGAGTTAAACTACTAATAAACATAATTTTGTCATCAAAACAAAATGACTATTAGATAGTTAGAGGTAAAAGAAAATTTTCAAATAGTGTCTGCAATTTTAGGGTACTTACAGAGTCTAGTGACAGAGATAATGAGGGAGCTAGCATATCATGCTTACAAAATCCATATTTCCTGAATAATATGAAAAGAATGAAAAAAATTATGCACATGGACTTTATCATATTAAAGCATTAATATTAATATGAAGTGATAGTTCCAGAAGCTTTTTTTTTTGCAAATAGAAACTCTTCTTTTTTTTAATTTATCTAATAATCTTGTGTGCAAGTGTTCTGAGGAAGGATGGTTAGAACTTCTATAAGAGCATTCAATTTGCCTGCTATACTAGCAGAGGCAAATTGAGGGTATAGATCATGGAATGTTAGTCCTTCATGGGAGCTCAGAAATAATTTAGCCTGCATAGATGAGGGCCCTTAGGTCCAGAGCTATTGAATGATTTACAAAAGTTCACATAATTGCCTTGTGACAGAGCTCGGATTAGAACCCTTGTCATCTGACACAGAACGCAGTGCTCGCTCCATATGACAGCTAGGAAATGACTACTAGCATATCAGCATGACCTCAGTGGCTTAAAACCCACTTCTCAGAATGCAACATGATTATTGAAATAGTAAGGCGGAAGCTTCTCTCACATTTTGGCACATCTAGCCTTTGGGAATCTGGGGGCATCTAGGACTGTTTTCAGAAAAGTGACACGTGAAGAAGCATTCATGACTTTTTTTGAGTTCCTTTGGTGCCTGGGCACCTGAGAGAAAAATGCCTCTGGGACATGGGTAGCTTTTGTGCTTTAACATCCTGTTTGATCAGCAGTGGGAAGTATGAGAACTCGCATCAGTAGTGTTGTTTCTGCTTCATGAAACAACAAAAGATCAAGGGAGGCAGCAATGTATGATGATTCCAAATATCCAGACCTGCATTCTTAAGGTAACTCCAGAGAATCTGGAATAACCATGTAAAAGACCAGTTGCTTTAAATTATTTGTAGCATCATCATCCTGCCTATAGAAAGCCCTGTAAAGCTGTATCCCTAGGCTGCTGTTTGAAGATGATGTGAACAGAGGTGCTGTACTTTATAGCTGGCTGTAGGACCCAGGTAATTTCCAGCCTGTTTGACAGAGTCACCCAGTTAATAATGGAAACAACACCTGAGCTTTGTCACGTCAGAGCCAACAGAAAATCTAGATTCATCAAGGAGATTTTTCCGAAGTTTTACTTCATTATTGTCAGTGGCCCCAAGTCAGTTGCAATTCCCGTATGTTACTCTGACTTCTGATTTGGAAAGGGAGAAAAGAGTGTGGTTAGAATCATTTGCTACAATTTGCTTTACTTCTGCACACTCTGTGCTTGTGGATTTATATATGCAATCCTATTACATAATCTCAGTGGTGTGTAGAAGTGCCTATCAATATCCCTATTTTGAAAGTGAGAACAGAGCCCCAGAGATGGAATTGACTTGTCTAAATTCTTTCTGGCAGGATGTGCATGGTTGGGATTTGAAACAGGTAGTCCCAATCCAAAATTCAGGCACTTTCAACTATACCATGTGGTCTCTCTTATTCTTGTTCTTTTCTTCTTTGTCTATCTGAGAAGACTGAATTACAATTTCGTAGAACTCTGTGGGGATAGAGACTCTGCTCTCTCAAATGGGATTCTTATTCATTTACAAGAGCACAGCCACAACATTTAAGAAGGGTAATTTAAACTAAGGTACAACTGATAAACTATTGTCTTAGTCATTCTCATGGTAGTTTCAAATGCCATGAAAATAATTAAGGAATCTGAAAATAAAAAGAAAGAATACTTAATTTGCTACTCGAGCTATAAATCATGGAATGCCAGGTATTAGGACGTTTGGACAACACAGAATT
Source organism: Oryctolagus cuniculus (assembly GCF_964237555.1). NCBI lineage: Eukaryota > Metazoa > Chordata > Mammalia > Lagomorpha > Leporidae > Oryctolagus > Oryctolagus cuniculus. The sequence continues at coordinate 23,407,608 of NC_091433.1, forward strand.
AGGAGCATCTTCTCTTGCTCCTTTATATGAGTAGGTTGCTATGGTTACAAGAGTAGCTGAAATGAGAGGAGAGTGAAGAAGCTACTCTAATATTTCAGTGTGTAAGACGTTGGTGAATGTTTCTCTAAGATGTAGCAGGTAGGAGAGTGACACTTTCTCATGACATTTGACTAATAAAATCTCCCTTTTTTTGGTGACATAGTCATTTCTTTCCTTTTTTTTTTTCTTTTACATTATCCTGTACAAAAGAGCTATACAAAAAGATCTATAGCTATGGGTGAAGACAAAGGGGCTTCTCACCTGTGACAGTCTTATTGTCAAGATCACAGCTGAGTCTGAGTTGAGCCCAGTGTCCTTATTACACCCAAAAAGTTCTCTCTCTGTAACTTGCTATCTTTTTGCTTCCTAAATAGAACTCATACTTAACAATTGTGTGTGGTGGGGCTGGAGGTGTGTCGTGGCAGGTTAAGCCTGCACTTGCGATGCCAACACCCTATGTCTCAGTGTTAGTTTGAATGAAACTGTTCTGCTTTCAATTCAGCTTCCTACTAACGTGCCTGGGAAGGCAACAGACTATGGACTAATTAACTGGTTTCTTGCCACCCACTTGGAAGATGCAGATAGAGTTCCTTGCTCCTGTCTTATGTCTGGCCCAGCCCCAGCTTTTGTGGGCATTTGGGTAGCAAATCAGTGGATATACACTCTCTGTGGCTTTCTAATATATAAAGACATAAATAAATAAAGTTTAAAATGCTCAAAAGTTGTTTTTCCTAATCAAATGTTTGTTGTAATAGCTGATAAAACAATAATATTTGATCTGTTCTAATTAATTGCCATCCAATTAATGCTGGAGACCACGATTCTATTCTCCACTTTTATGAAATTAACCTTAATTGTTTCCATATATGGCTGAAAAGAGGCATTATTTTTCTTTCTCTGCCTGGTTATCTAACTTATCTTAATATCCAATAATTTCAAACATGCTGCCAAAAATTGCTGAATATCATTTTTTTGAAAGATAGGTATTATTCCACAGTGTCTAAGTGCACATTTCCCACATTTTCTTTATTAATTCAACCATTGATAGACTTACTGATTGATTTTTTTATTGTGACTGTGATGAATAGTGATACCATAAATCGAGAATGCAAATACCTTTTTGCTACACTGGCTTCAATTTATTTGAGTATATTCCCAGTAGTGGAATTGTCAGATCAAATGGTAGATACATATTCATTATATATATGTATATGTATATATACACACACATATACATATATGTATATATTTTTTTGAGAACTCTCATATTGTTTTCAATAATGGCTGTACTAATTTACATTCTCATTGATAATGGATAGGAATTCTACTTTTTCCACACAAAAGAAGTTGGATAATCAGCATCACAATATAATTACACAGGGAGAACAAATTCTAATGCTTCATGGCACAGTATGGTGAATATAGTTCACCTTGCTTTGTTTTATATTTTATAAACAACAGAAGAGAGGAGATCCAAATTTCTAAACAAAAAGAAATGTTAAATATTTATGGAGAAGGAAATGCTACTTACTCTGATTTAATTTTACCATTATACATTGCATGCATGTATCAAATTCACACACTATATGCTATTACAAAGTACACTTGTTATGTATCAATTAAAAATAAAAATGCACAATATTTTTATTTATTTACTTTTGTAAAGGTTTATTTATTTATTTATTTATTTTTGACAGGCAGAGTGGACAGTGAGACAGAAAGACAGAGAGAAAGATCTTCCTTTGCCATTGGTTCACCCTCCAATGGCCGCCACGGCTGGCGCGCTGCAGCCGGCGCACCGCGTTGATCCAATGGCAGGAGCCAGGTGCTTCTCCTGGTCTCCCATGGGGTGCAGGGCCCAAGCACTTGGGCCATCCTCCACTGCACTCCCTGGCCACAGCAGAGAGCTAGCCTGGAAGAGGGGCAACCGAGACAGAATCTGGCGCCCTGACCGGGACTAGAACCCAGTGTGCTGGCGCCACAAGGCGGAGGATTAGCCTAGTGAGCCGCGGCGCCGGCCAAGGTTGATTTATTTATGGGAAAGCTAGAGTTACAGAGAGAGAGGGAGAGACAGAGATCTTCCATCTGCTGATTCACTCCAGAGATTGCTGCAATGGCTGGGGCTGAGCCAGTCCAACATTAGGAGAGCCAGGAATATTGTCTTGGTCTCCCACATGAGTGCAGGGGCCGAAGAACTTGAGCCAACTTCCGCTGCTTCTCCCACACCGTTAGTAGGGAGCTGGGTCAGAATTGGAGCAACCGTTACTCGAACCAGCACCTGTATAGGGTTCTGGAGTAGCACAGCAGCTTTACCTGCTATGCCACATTGTCACACCTGCACAATGTTTTTAAACACAGTGATGAAGTTCTGTAGACAATCGACAAATGTCTATAGGAAATAACATGGTTGCTTTGAAAAATTAGACTATAATGAACTATATCACAAGATAAAGTCTGTGTATGTATTAGACTCACCTCATTTAAACATTATCTTAAGTTGTGCTTTAAACTAGACAGGGTATTTTTTTGTTTGTTTTGAAAAAGTGATCAGTAAAAATAAGTGTACAGAAAAATAAAACTTGGGAAAGTATCCAAACAGGTTGTTTTTGAAAAGTAAGCAAGTGACACTGTAATCTTCAATTGCTATTTGCCTTATCTATACATATCATGTCACATAATTTATGAATACTGGAATCATATAATAAAATGAAGAAGAAAGGATGACAATTGTAAGAAAAGTTGATCCTTGTCGCCCTGGCAGATTTGACAGCACTTTTTAACACTGATTTCTAGTGATATTCCAAGTCGACTGAAGTGGAGCATGATGGGTGTAAAATGCTCCTGCCAGGGAGTAAGTGCACATATTTCAGAAACTTGGGGTGTCGCTTTTACTCACTAGTGGAGCCCTAGAACCTACAGTGAGATTTCACCTACTTCTTCCTTTGAAATTGTTTTCTTAACTACAGGAGTGAAAATCTAAAGACAACTGGGCTTTAATCTAACTCCTCTGTTCTATCATGTGACTCACCCAGTGCAATAGGATTTCTTCCTCATGATTTTAATTTCTGGAAGATTATAAAATGGTGGTTTCTTTGTAGGTGAAAGGCTGCTGGGTAAAGAAGCAACAAACCTCATCTTACTAACTCTAATTTTAATGCCGATACACATAAAGAGAACATGAAGCTGACACTTGAAATAGAGCCAGACTTAACCAAATTTAAATATATATTTCCAGCCAATCCTCCATGTACATTTTTCTCTATTCATTTCATGGTTTGGTTACATGATCCAAAGAACCCCAATTTTTACCTTGAGCTGACTCAAGTTGGAGTCTTTGTATTTTGCTAGAAAGTTTTCTTGACTGATTCTCTCAGCAGAGTGTCCAGTTCTTCCAGTTGACATCCATGAAATACAACACAAAAGCTCCTCATCTTCTCTATATTTATATTCATCTTCTCTATATTTATTTATAAAATATAGAGCTCTATGTAATTTGTAATGTCTGTCTAACTCCCATAGTTTAATTCTTTATCTGACCATTGTTCATAAAACTTCTCACCTTTGTAGATGATGGCTAGAATATAAAAGAAATTATGTTAGAATTAACCAATTTTATATTTATACATTGGAAGACACACACATATACACAGAGAGAGAGACAGAGAGAGATAGACAGAGACAGAGACAGAGACAGAGAGAGAAATATCTTCCATCTATTGATTCACTTCCCAAAAGGCCAAAATAACTAATGAGAAAGAGAATCTTTCATTTGCTACCTCACTCCCAAAATGCTCTCAACAGCCAGAGGTAGGCCAGAACAATGCCAAAACCCAGAAATTACATACCAGGCTCCCATGCGGGTGACAGGGACCCAAGTACTTGAGCCATCATCTGCTGCTTTCCTGGATACATTAACAAAAAACTGCATCAGAAGTGGAACAGCCGGGATTCCAACTGGCACTCCAATATGGTATGCTGGTGCTTTGAACAGTAGTTTAATCTGCTGTGCCAAAATACTGGCCCCATCCAATTTTTATATTGTATTCATTTTTATTCTGATATCTCTGCTTCTCCAATTCTCCTATTATCATCGAATAAATAATAAATACTTACTGCGTGTATGAATTGAAAACTAACATATGCCTGTCCCACTCCAGGTCTAAGCGTAATAGTGACCCCAATGGACCTTGCGTCACTGAAAAATCTTCTACAAAGCTAAATCTCAATCTTTTTAAAGGAACATTTTCTCAAATCTTTTAACTGAAATATCCATAATAGCAGAAGAGAGAGAAAACTCTTCTGTGTTCTGTTCTGTAGGGAAAAGATTTAGAGCCACATGAACCTGAAATAACCTATTACAAGGACAAAACTTATTTGAAGTTGGAAACTTGGCTTAAAAACATCTAACATAAATTCCATATCCTACTCAGTAATACAAAAGCTGTACTTTAATTTACTTAGAATGAACTAAAATGCATGCTCCAGACAAATGCATCATGCTTAGCTTTTGATATCCAGAATATATTATTCAACAGATGTTTGCATTTCATAGTCTGAAAAGCACAGGCTTTTGGTATTGATGGCTCCTGTTAAAATGAAAACATGTTCTCTGAGAGTGTAATCTTATAAAGCCAGGAGTACACATTAACATGAAGCTCAAATCACTTCTTCAAGACTTTCTTCATTCAAATGTAAAAAGAATAGAAAATAGGACAGATACATTTGGAGAAACAGAGGAACACAAAGAAAGTTGAAGGTGCAGGCACTGTGGAATCGCAGTTAAGACACAGCTTGGCACACCTGCATCCCTTACAGGAGATCCTGGCTAGAATCCCCACTCCACTTCCAATCCAGTTTCCTGCTAATGCACACCCTTGGCAGAAGCAGATGATGGCTCATGTACAACGATCCCTGCCACTCACATGGGAGACCTGAATGAAGTTCCAGGCTCTTAGTTTTGTCCTGGCCCAACCATACCTATTGTCGGCATTTGGGGAGTGAACCAGATAACGGAAGCACTCTCTCTCTCTCTCTCTCTCTCTCTCTCTCACTCGTGCTCTCCCTCATGTTCTCTACCTCGCATGTTCTGCCATTCAAATATAAGTCAATAAGGCTTTAAAAAGGGAAAAGTTGAAAGCATGAAACAAACTCAAAGGGACAGGTAAATATCTAGAGAACAGTTTCAAAGCACAGGTCTCTTAAAGACAAAACAGAAGATTGTGAAAACAATTGCTTATGCATTATAGTGTTGAAGCTGTACTCAAAGCATCTCTGTCACTATTGCAGCAGAAAGGTGAATAACAGCTATGGTAAAAGTACGTGGGAGCAACAGGACAGACAGAAACTTACGGAAGCAGATAGAATGAGTCCAAGGCAGGATGGGATGGAGATTCTTAGACTGAGTCTCAGAAAAGCCAGACTGCAGAGAGGGAGAGCTCCTACTTCCTTTCAGTGACTTGCATATTTCCCTGTTTGTGTGTGTGTGTGTGTGTGTGTGTGTGTGAGAGAGAGAGAGAGAGAGAGAGAGAGAGAGAGATTAACAGATTGTTGCTTAACTTTGGACATTCTTCACAGTAGAGGAATTGTGCTGTCAATTCTGATATGATAATTTTAACATACATATCCTTTAATTGAACATTCATTAAGTCACTTGGCCAGGAATCCAAATGTCTAACAAAATGTCTATTATGGTATTTTGTGTGTAACAGAAGTTATACAACTAGTTTCTTTTCAGTAGAGAGAATAAAATATAAAGTCAAAACCACCCCCAGATGACCACTTTTAGCACTTTCATTTTATCGAGAGAGGTGAGAAACATGCATAAAATACATGTTCTTGAATTAATCTCCTTTGGGTGCAGGGAGAGAAGAGCTCATTATTCTTCTAACTGGCAAAATTTTATTTTATTGACACCCTAGCAGTGTGTCAACTGCTCATTGTACCTCCCTAGGCTATAGTCTTACAGACTCCCTCTTCTTTTTTTTAGCAATTCTAAAATATGTTTCATTGGTTGTCTCTTTGTGCTATCTTAGAATATACCTCTGGAACAATAACTGTAATTTAAATGAAGGTAAGATAACATATTCTATATCCACTACAGGACCATATCACCTTTGTAACTTTCTTTGTGTTAAATAGTAAAATATACATTAATTCAGTTCAGGACCTATTCATTGAAATACACAGCTTTATGTAGGTAGTCATTTTTTCCATTCATTTTTTGTCTCCATGGACTTATCCCATATTCCATATCCTGTAGGTATGAAAGAAGTGCTTGTTGAATGATAGATGATGAGCAGATTATTGGATAGATAAATAAATGAATAAGTAAATGCTTACAAGTGCCAATAGAAATGTTATAGAAAACCTATAGAATTACAGAATTTATTTTCTAGGTGAAATCATTAACACTTGCTGTTGTAGACAGAATGATCCCTCAAAAAGACCAAGTTCTAATATCCATAATCTGGAATATGTTACCTTACATAGCAAAATGTAACTTTGTACATATGATTAAGCTAAGAATCTTATGACAGGATTATTTTCCTAGGTTCTTTTGTTGGAGTTAATATAAACTTTAGGGTCCTTAAAAGTGGGTAATGAGAGGGCAGAATCCAAACAAGGCAATATGACTATGAAGGCAGAAGAAGAGAGAGATTTAAATATGCTCCTCTCCTGGCTTTGAAGACAAAAGCTGGGGCTAACTCTCCAGAAACATCAGCAACCTTTAGAACCTGCAGAAGGTAAGGAAATGGTTCTCCTTAGAGCTTCCAGCTGGAGCCAGCTTTACTGATGCTTTGACACTGGTTCAGAGACCCCTTTTTCAGAGGCTGATGTCAAGATCTATAAAGTAATATATTTGTTGTGTTGAGCTACTAATTTTGTGGTAACCTGTGGAAGTAGCAAAAGGAAACTAATATTTTATGCAGACATCAGAACTACATGAACAACATAGTTTGATTACCTCTGGGAATTCCTACTCAGCAGGTCTGGAAATTCAGCAAGTGCTCTCAGAATACCAGAGTCAGGAATTATGTAAGGAACCGTGACCTATCGCATCATACCCTCTTTGAAGTCAAAGACATTCCAGTGTTAAAAGATCATGAACATTAATACAGATGTAAGTACAATTTACCATTTAAAAATATGTTAAGAGAAGCAAGTCCGAATACAAAAGTTACCAACTAAACTGTTAACACCATATTCTGTAACTGTATATTGATTTTTTCCTCTTGCTTTTACAAAACGAACAATGTGTACTTTCACAGAGGGTGATTTGGATAACAACTTCCATGCATGGTTTCAAGCTGAAATTCTCCACCTATCATTTCTGCTTCTGTTACTTCACATCCTTCAAAGGTGTCCACATTTCTTTGCAGGGAGCCAAAGTCAGCCTGTGTTACATCTTCAATTGTGCATAACACGGTGCCTACTTTATTTCTCTAGAATAGATTGTTGGTGGTTTCATCTCCTATGAAAAATAAGAAAGATGTGTGTCGTAAGCACGTTTCTGTTTTATTTATCTCATTGTATTAAATTAAACCAAGAATAGCATTATGAAGTGTATACATACATATGGTATATGTATATGTATATATATATAGAGAGAGAGAGAGAGAAAGAGAGAGAGAGAGTTAATAGTAATTTTAGAGCTATTCAGTAGGTATAGCATTGCTTATTTTCTAAAATACAATAATTAAAGTTGGCATTTCAATAGTCACTACATTGGTGAGAGTTCAAATTTTGACTTCTAACAAAAAGATAAAATAATAAGGTTTCAAAGGAATTCTCAGAAATGGCTTTCTAATATGTTAAAGCATACATTTGGAAGCATGTATTTGGAGTCAGGCAGATCAATGGGTCAGTGACTGGAATTTACACATTTCCCATATCTACTTCTTAGCACAATTTATGAATCATTAAAATTTGTAAAAGATTTATTTATTGATTGACTTGAAAGGCAGAGTTACAGAGAGACAGGGAGAGATAAACAGATCTTCCATCCATTGGTTCACTTCCCAAATGAAGGCCAGGAGTGAGGAACTCCATCTGCAGCTCCCATGTGGAGGCAAGGGCCCAAGCAGGTGGGCCAACTTTTGTGCTTTCCCATGAGCACAATTAGGGGACTGGATTGGAAATGGAGCAGTCATGACTCAAACATGTGCTTATAGGGGATGCTAGCATTGCAGCTGCTACTTAATGCATTGCACCACAATGTCAGTCCCAATCATTGCAATAATTACTGTTTAGATATTTAAAATTCAATGTAATTACTACATGTTCATTAATGCAAACTTTTTTTTTCACTTTGTTGTATCATTTAATGCTCTATATGTCCGTTTCTTTAAAAAAAAAGTGTCTTGGAGCAAGTGTTAAGCTTAGGAATCAAGACATTCACATCTCTTATCAGAGAATCTGGGTTCAATACCCAGCTCCAGTTCCCTGACAATGCAGATCTCCACAGGCCCCTGACAGGCCTGGATTGCACTCTTGGCTCCTCGCTTTAGCCTGACTCAGCTCCAATTTTTCTGGGCATTTAGGTAGTGAATGAGTGGGTAACAGCTTTCTCTGTGTCTGTCTATCTCATTGTCTCTCAAAGAAATAAATAAAGCACTAAAAAAATAAAAAGATATTTTCTTTTAGGGACAAATTTTTATACAGATGGCTGACTTTGGCCTTTCGGAAAAATTTCTCAGGCTTGGTGAGATCTGAGACTTCGTGTTTGTTATTTTCATTTTGTTTTTAAGAAAGTAATGCACTCAGGGACACACACAGTGACACCGTTATAAGGAACTAAGACTATCATCTATTTTGCTTCCTACTGAAAGTCTGAAGTCTCTATTATACCAAATATATTAAAAATTGAAACCACCGTAATAGGATTCCAAGAATCCTTGCCATTAAACTTGGGATTCTGAGCCTCATTGCTGTCATGATAGGTTATTTTCTGAGGTATTAGGCTCCTAGACTATGTTGGGGACACTTGTTTTACAACCTGATATAATGGATTGATAACAAGGAAAAGATATGAGCCCTCACTCTGCAGTGAGGCTCTTTAGTCCCCTTGTTTTCTCCTCACCCCTGAGCTAGTGAATGCAGAACAGATTTTTCTCTTCAAATGTACATGTGAGGGAAAAACCAAAATGAGGCATCTCTCTCAGCTAACGAACTGCAAAATATGAAAGTTCAGGGGCAATCTCTATGGAAACTTTTGAATGTGGTGACCTATGAGTGCTGCCAGTGGAGAGGGGACAGTCTCTCCTAGATGGCAAATTGCTGCAGTATGATTTTATGGAAGCCAGTGAATTTACTTCTGCCTCAGTCTCCATCACTGTAAAGGAATAATCTCGTAATTTTCAGTCATATTATCAGGATTAATACTTACGTTCAGTTCTTGGGAGACAGGTATTATATAAAAAGGAGGCACTTTATTAAGTAGGAAAAATCTCAAAAAAGAGAGGCTAAGCTTAATACATAAAATGCATTTTATTTTAAGTAATTGACCAAAAATCAGGACTTTGGACCAATTACTGGACATCTAATCTGCTTCATTTGAGAAAAATAGTATTAATCATCCTTTCTTGATTTTCAAAATTTGAGTATTACATAGAGTAGATAATTCAGTACTAAATAAGGTTGTAGTTAAACTTCCTCCTACATCACTTCAGGTTGCTCAAAAAAATAGTGTATTAAATTGGTATTCGGACTCTTTACCCAAATGATGATAACTGGATCTCAGATTCAAAGGGCACTACATATAAAAAAGTGGCTCAAGGGCCGGTACCGCTACTCACTAGGTTAATCCTCCTCCTGTGGCACCCGCACCCTGGGTTCTAGTCCCAGTTGGAGCGCCAGATTCTGTCCTGGTTGCTCCTCTTCTAGTCTAGCTTTCTGCTGTGGCCCAAGAAGGCAGTGGAGGATGGCCCAAGTACTTGGGCCCTGCACCCACGTGGAAGACCAGGAGGAAGCACCTGGCTCCTGGCTTGGATTTGGATCAGCGCAGCGCGCCGGTCCTAGCAGCCATTTGGGGTGTGAACCAACAGAAGGAAGACCTTTCTCTCTGTCTCTCTCTGTCTAAATCTGACTGTCAAAAAAAAAAAAAAAAGTGGCTCAAGAAAACATACTCTGTCATCAGTAAACTGTATTCTATATTTTCTTTAGTACCACATCAAGTTCACTCCAAATGGTGTGAAAATAGTAGTCCAAAACATATCCAAAACATACCGGATATTTGGCTTTAAAACATCCTGTAATTTTTTTATATATCTATTGTTCATGCTGACATAGTTTATATGAAATCTTTCAGCCAATTAGAATACAAATTAATTTAAGTGAATGGCCATTTGTTATTCACTACTCTCAGAATATTCTGATGGATGTAGGGTAAAAAAAATATCAATTCTCCAACATAATCAATATATGAAGTTTTAGTTTTATACAAGAATGTCTCTGTAGTTAATGATTTGTGTTTTTGTCAAGTAATGAGACTTATATAAGATAAACACACATGGTGATTCAAGGAAGCCTCCGAGTTATGACAGAAGAGAAGCTGACTTGCACAGAATGCTATGAAATTCTGTGCCGATGATTTTGGTGAGAAAGCTTTGATGCTTGGATTTGTTTATAACATGGCAAGTTGCTTAATTAGGCGAGTTGTCATTGAGTAGAGAACTATGAGCTGTGAAGCATCTTTTGTTGGAAATGTGCCTTCAAGAAGCTATATGAATTCTCCAAACACAAAGAAAAGCAAACATATGTGAACATAGATTGAAGATGAATTATAGCTTGAAAAGATATACAAAGGACACTAAAACCAAATCAAGTTGAGTATGATACATGGTCCTAAAATAAAATTGAACACTCTTTGGACAGATATATTTCTGAGAAACCTTATCCCAAATGGTTTATACTTGATTTCTGTAACTGCTTCCTTCCCACAAACATACCCCATGTTCCCTTCTTGATTGGTGAAAAATCTTGGAACAGAGGAAGTATAAATAAGAATAGGTTCACAAATTCCACTAAGACCTACATTTTACACAGAATTCTTGGTATATCAGCTTGTAGCTTGGTACAAGCTAGATAAGTTAGAAACCTCCTGTTAAAAATAATTAAAGGAAACACAAGGAATAAAAGCAACACATAATCCAACAAATCTTCAACTTGCCTCCTGTATATAAACAAAATTTCTTAGGATATGTTTATAAAGAAGCATCTACAAATACTTTTTTCCGTTAATATTTTGGCCTGTATTCACTCTGTATACTGCCCTACACACAAACTCTAAATATGTTATACAATTTTAAAAACTGCCAAGAAATTTTCTGGGCATTTTACTTATAAATACATTCATTTAATTTTACATTTAGGAAGATAAGGTAATTTCAATTAATGATGGTGGGGCTGGCACTGTGGTGTAGCCATGCAGCCATTGCCTGCAGTGCCAGCATCCCATATGGGTGGCAGTTCGAGTCCCAGCTGATCCATTTCTGGTCTAGCTCTCTGCTATGGCCTGGGATAGCAGTAGAAGATGGCCCAAGTCCTTGGCCCCTGTACCCAGGTGGGAGACCTGGAAGAAGTTCCTGACTCCTGGCTGCGGATCTGTCCAGCTCCAGCTGTTGTGGCCTATTGGGGAGTGAACCAGCAGATGGGAGACCCTTCACTCTCTCTCTGCCTCTGCCTCTCTGAAACTATGCCTTTCAAATAAATAAATAAGTAAAAGATTTTCTGCTGTGGCCCGGGAAGGCAGTGGAGGATGGCCCAGGTCCTTGGGCCATGCACCTGCATGGGAGATCGAGAGGAAGCACCTGGCTCCTGGCTTTGGATCGGCACAAGGCGCTGGCCATAGCAGCCATTTTGGGGGTGAACCAATGGAAAAAGGAAGACCTTTTTCTCTGTCTCTCTCTCTCTCACTATCTAAATCTGCCCATCAAAAAAAGAAATTTAAAAATTTATAAAAATCAATGATTGCAAAATGTGTCTTTTGGACATGTATATTAACTGAAGAGTTAAGATTCCAAGGATGGATCATGATAAAGAAAATTTTGAAAAAACATTTACCTGTAAAACACTCTAAAATCCATTGACTGTGAAACAAATAGCATAATCAAAGACACCAAAGAAATTCTCCCCAGAAGGAAATGCACTAATTGAGGACTTGTACTGCTTCTTCAATTTAAACATCAAACTCCACTTGAATCTTGGAAGAATATTCCTGCCACTTAAATGACAATACATTTTTGACATTTCAAATAGCCTCTTGAGTGAAAATTATGTTCAATTTATCAGTGTTTCATGAATTTCCATAATTGTTCTTCCATGGGACTATTTAAGGATGCCCCAATGTTCCACTTCATTACAGATAAACATTGCATTGTCTTCCAAAATATGGTGCCTTGATATACTCAGAGCTATGTCTTTTAGATGATTTTTTAGGCCATCATATTTAGGAAGTTAGTTTTCTAAACTATTGACTTTGTTCTAGCCATACAGAAATAACGAATCCTTTCCTAAGTAAGCACCACTATATGTCAAGTTGGAATAGAATAAGTGGTACATAAAGACATAGAGTGATATGTCTAAAACAATAATTGTATATGTCTAAATTTATAAATCAGAATTTCTAAACTGTTGCATCTCAAATAATTAATTACTGTATTGACTTTTGTCTATTATTATATATCTAAATTGCCAAATTTGAATATATAAATATAAATTATACATACTTGACATAATTTATATGTATTATATTTACATATTTACAAATGTGTTTTCTACTGACCACAAAAGTATGAACTGTAACCATATAACAAAACATTTCAGATAACATAACTCAAAAGTAAGTATTTCCCAAGCCAGTGACCTGTCTATTAACTCTTAATATAAGGAAGACATAGACAAGTCTGCTTTGTTAAAGATGTTCCCCATTGACTCAGAGCCTATCAACTATTAACAGCCTCTAGTGAGGAGCAAATGTAGGTTCCTTTATTTAGACTATTGACCCTTACAGGGAGAAATATTTCAAAGGTAAATCATTAGCAAGCTTCAGAGGCTCAACTTTTAACTATATAATTCTACAGAGATCATTTCTTCCAATTTTCTTTTTTCAATTAGGGAGAATTACAATGTAATTTAAAATTCAATCGAAGTCTCTGACCCTAATCTACTGAAACATAAATATATCCAGTCCAATTATACAGTGACCAAAGAACACTTATTACTTATTTGAAGATGCTTCCATTTATTGTTTCCTGGGGGGTAAGACAGACTTAGTGGAAGACAAGTTACAAGGTAGAATAACAGCTTACAGGGTGGTTTTCATCCAAAGTGCCAAGAGAGGCCATCACCCTTCGATTGTGATGTGAAATACACATATCAACTGTGTAATTCAACTGTGTAATGCTTTTTAAAAATATAATTGAAAGGCAGAGAGAGAAAGAGAGAGAAGAGGAGAGAGAACACTCCCATTTGCTGGTTTACTCCCCAAATGCTTACAACAGCTAGGGCTGTGTCAGAGTTAGAGCCAGGAGCAAGAACACAACACATGTCTCCCACATGTGCGGCAGGAACCCAATTTCTTGGTCCATCACTGATGCCATCAGGATCTGCCTTGGTAGAAACGTGAAGTCAGGATCCAGAGCCAGGAATTAAACCCAGGCGTTCCAAGGTTGCAGGTATCAACTTCTAGGCTAATGGCCCATTCACACTGCTCCTTTTAGTACCTTTTAGTAATAAGGAAGCCACAAAGACAAAAATATTGCATTATTTCTCAAGAAAATCTATTCTAAAGATTATATCTAACGTGATGATAGTTCACATGCTCATATGCTCATTATCTGCCAAGAAATGTAAGAGAAAATGAAAATGAAAGCATATCAGAATGTGTTTGAGGGCTAGTGTAGCAGGTTAAGCCACAGCCTGCAGTGCTGGCATCCCATATGGGTGCTGGTCTGAAACCTGGTTGCTCCACTTCCGATCCAGCTCTCTGCTATGCCCTGGGAAAGCTGTAGAAGATGGCTCAAGTCCTTGGGCTCCTGAACCCACGTGAGAGACCCGGAATAAGCCCCTGGCTCCTGGCTTCAGGTCAGCACATCTCTGGCTGTTGGGGCCAACTGGGGAGTGAACCAGCAAATGGAAGACCTCTCTCTCTCTGCCTCTCCTTCTCTCTCTGTGTAACTCTGACTTTCAAATAAATAAATAAATCTTAAAAAAAGAGAATGTTTCTCATGTCTTCAGTGCCGCAAATATGGAAGAGATCAGCTAGAAAAATGGATTGGGGGTAGAATGATAGGATCAATAGCTATGTTTTTTTCTTTTGTTTTTGCATTTTCAAAATATTTGTTGACATGGATAATTCTTTCAAGTATACTGTATTTTAGCTTACTTTTAAAATATGCTTTCTTTTTCAAAATTTTTTAAAGATTTATTTATTTGAAAGAGTTACAGAAAGAAGTAGAACCAGAGAGAGAAATGTCCTACATCTGCTCGTTCACTCCCTAGATGACCTCAATGGCCAGAGCTGAGCTGATCCGAAGCCACAGCAGAGAGTTGGATTGGAAGTGGAGCAGCCGGGACTTGAACAGGAGCCCATATGGGATGTTGGCACTGCAGACTGGGGCTTTAACCAGCTGTGCCACAGTACCAGTCCCCAGAATACATTTCCTTTAGATGGAAATCCACAGTGGCAAGTAAGCTTGCTAATATAAATTGATCTTTGAAATTGGAATGAATGTTGCAGGAGTGAGCCCTTTGAAGCCTCTTATGATCAAATTGAGACAATCACAGGTTTGGCAATCATTATGTACTGAGAAACTATGCCTCAAGTGTCCAATGTTTGAATATACTAGGTGATCAACTTTCTGAAATTTTAAGAGAATTTCTGAATATGATCCAGAAAACCCTATTCTGGAGATGCCTAAAAAGGAACTTCAATCAATATATCAAAGAGTTACCTGCTCTCCCACATACATTGCAACATTATCCAGAACAGCCAAGTTACGGAGTCAACCCAAGCATCCATCAAAGGATTAGTGGATAAATAAAGTATGAAATATTTATATATACCCAGTAGGCTATTATGTAGTCCTACACATCTTAAAAAGACATCTTATATATACCCAGTAGGCTACTACTATTGAGTTATATACATCCTAAAAAAAAAAGACAAAGTACATAGAGAACAATGGTTAATGACAGGAGAGAGAAAGAGAGAGAGCATATACTTCTATTCACTGGTTCACTCCCCAAATGTCCACGAGAGCCAGGGCTTGCTGGAACCCAAACACTTGGACTTATATCACATGCCTTCTCAGGCTCATTAGCAGGAAGTTGAACAAAGTGTTGAGTAGTTGGGACTCAACTGACACTCCACACCCACCTCAAGAAGGAATTTCGGACATTGTGACAACATGTCACAATGACTCTAGAGGACATTATGACAATTAAAACAAGCCAGACATAGAAAGCCAATATTACATGATTTCATTTATATTTGAAATCTGAAAAAGTCAAGTTCCAAGTAGCAGAAGTTATAATGATGATTACAAAGTCTTAGCTGAAGGGCGAAGCCCGAGAAAGAGGAGCTGTTAGTCAAAAAACACAGAATTTTAGTCAGGAAGATAAAGTACTGCTGACTACATCTGATAATGCATTGTATATTTTAAAATTGCTAAAAGAGTAGATATTAAGTGTTTTCATAACAAAAATACTAAGCATTTGCTGCGATGATTGCATTAATTACCCTGATTTAATCATTTCTCAATGTATACATGAGTCACCAGCTAGCCTCACCATGCTGTGGTGCTCTCCTCCAATGTGTAAAATACTAGCCTACTAAAGGGAAATCAGAGAAGAATCAATAAAGGCAAATTAAAATGCATTCACATATGTGTAGTTAAATTCCTAATTATCTATTTCTGTGTGGACATTAGAAGTTTTGGACAGCACTTCATAATTTCTTTTTTGAGACATAAACTAAGATTTTTCCCACAGGAATTGTAATAACAGTTCATTCAGAAATCATATATTAAAAAAGGATTGTACTCTGGAAAATATTCTATGATTTTTCTTTTTTAGAGTTTTGAACTAAATGATAATTTCAGTTAAAATTTGGTAGGTAATACTTGTGGTCTGCTGTGCCTATTTATTTGGGGACAAAATCAGTAGTCTCCGTAGGTCCAACAAGATCTGTGATAGCTGCTTGTTCAAGCTTTTACTTAACCAAGATTGTTTTCAGGATAGTGAGCCCCATACTTAGCTCTCAGTGAAATTTGATTTGTAAGAATAAATCAGTGCTTCAGAAATGTCATGTTCTTATTTTAATGAGTTTATAATTAAGCAGAACACAGGTTGTTTTCTTTACAGAATCCCACCCACAAGGATTATATTGATTTACTGTTTCATTATGTGAAATAGTACGTCAAGATGAAGGTGAAGCAGAAAACAAATTATGAACTAATCTAAGATGCAGATCTATATTGGAGTGAGACTGCTGACCTGTGAAATACATCCGAGGAGCAGTTACAAAATTGTTCCTATTGTCAAAATGATGAAGGAACATCTTCTGTAGGTGTTTCAGAGTAGACTGAGATATCCAGAAATTCCCAAATGTATTTGTGAATTTAAAATGCTAAAACAATTTGCACATATACGCATTAGTGAAGTGTAATTTTTAATCGTAAAAGGAATTTTTGAATATTACTCAGTTTTTTTAATGTATCAAGAAGATAGATTTTGATACAACAATGTCGAATGTCTAGAACTTTTGAACATGTTAATGTTTGGGGTTGGCATTGTGGTACAATGGGTTAAGTGACCTCCTAAGACACTGGCATCACATATGCTCTGCTTCTAATCTAGCTCCATGCTAATGAGCCTTGGACAGCAGCAGATAATGGCTCAAGTGCTTGGGCCCTTGCCACCCATGTGGGAGACCCAGATGGAGTTCCAGGCTCCTGGATTCAGCCTGGTCTAGCCCTGAACATTTGGAGAGTGAACCAGCAGAAGGAAGAACTCTCTCTCTCTCTCTGCCTTTCAAATATATAAAATAAATCTTTATAAATTAATCAATCACTAAATGTGGGATTGTTGAAGATCAAAGTTGCCTGTTGCCAGTATTATCAGATGTCATTGTTGTCACTAAAATTACTTAGAGATTACTGTGATTCCATGGACCCTACTTACATGGCAGTTTTCCTTATCCAAAATACCTTCTTCATCTTCATCAGTTGAAACAGCGTCTACCTGTTGGACCCCTGACACCCATGTGGGAGACCCAGATGGAGATCCAGGCTCCTGGCTTTCACCTGGCACCACCACAGCTGTTTCAACCATTTGTGGAGTGAACCAGTGGATGGAAAATCTCTCTTTCTGTAACTCTGCCTTTCAAATAAATAAATCTCTTTAAAAATAAACAAATAAATAAACAAATAAATAAACAAACAAACAGGGCCGGCATTGTGGCTTTGACAGGTTAAGCCACCTCCTAAGAGGCCGACACCCCATATGGAAACCTATTTGAGTCTGGCTGTTCCTGTTTCTGGCTCTGGCCTATCCCAGTACCAGCCTTTGAGACCATTTGAGGATGGAATTCAATGGCTGGAAGGTGTCTCCCTGTACCTCCCGTATCTCTGCCTTTCAAATAAAAATAAATAAATAAACCTTTAAAACAAACAAACAAAAAACAAAGAAAGAAACTTCAAGGACTGGTATTGTGGTACAGCAAGTGAAGCAGCTGCCTCGGGTGCTGGCATCCTACATGAGTGCCTGTTCAGGTCCAGCTGTTCCACTTCCAATCCAGCTCCCTGCTAATGGCCTCGGATAAGCAGCTGAAGATGGCCTAAGTATCTAGGCCACTGCCAACCACCTGGTAGACAAGTTGCCCTGCAGCTATCTGGGAACTGAATCAGCAGACGGACAATTTCTCTTTTTCTGTCTCTCCACCTTTCTCTGTAGCTCTGACTTCCAAACAAATAAATAAATGAATAAGCATTAAAATAATATAAAAAGAAATTGCAAAAATCTCTGTTTCACAGACACTAATACAAATTTGTAATTTAAATGAAATCTAACACATATGCAGGTTATTAAAAATTACCTAGGAGGACCAGACAAAGAAATAGGAGGTAATTTTTATATTAATAGTCTCTTACGTTCATGATAATTGAGCATATATAAGCACCAGTTTGCTCTCAGGTCAATTTGCTGAGTAATACGTTTAGGATATATGATATGTGCTACAGTAGATCTGATTGTAAACTTAAGTTTGTACTTGCATGGAAGGCTCTTGAAGCCCAAACTAAGCAGCTGGATGAATTCTTCTGGAGATGCAAGGGTGTCCAGCTCTCTGGAGACTGTCCTACATAAGGAATGCTACAAGTTTGATCTGCAAACGTGTCTGGATTAATCCCAACTGGACTTCTCTCATGAACTTCACCTTAGAGGTTCATAAGATCATACAGCATTTCAATGATGAACAGATTTAAAAGGATAAATCCAACAGAATGGTCAAGTTTTGGAACAAATCTGAATGTCCTAAAACTGATACTAAGAAAGGTGAAAACTAAAAATAAGGCCTGTAACAGTGTCCTGAGGGAATGTGAACAGCCATGGTGTTTTCCTTTGTTTATTTTCCATGGTGCACATGTTGATACACTGAGACAAAAGAAGCTTCATACCCAAGGAAAGAAAATATCTAAACTCCTTTTACAAGATTTACACTACACTTATACCAAAACTATATAAAGACTCTACAAGAAAAGAAAATTATAGATCAGTATCTCTGATAAACACAGATATATAAGCGTCTTTTTAAAAATGCAAGCTATCAAAATCAGTTGCCCATAGAAGAGTCATACACTATGATCAAGTAGAATTTATCCCTGGTGTTGAAAAATGGCTCAACATGTGCAAATCAAGAAAGCTGGTAGAATGTATTACCTAGTCAGGGAAAAATTCATATGATCATCTCAATAGATGCAGGAAAAGTACATAACATTATTCAAAACCTTCCATGATAAAGAAAATTCAGCAAATTTAGTACATAAGGAATGTAGCTCAATGTGATAAAGGCTGCATAATGATAAGCCCACAGCCAACATCATACTCAGTTGTGAAAATGTTAAAGCATTCCCTCTAACGTCAGATACCTATTTTCCCAGCTCCATTCAACAAAGAATTGGAAGTCTTAGCTAGTGCAAAAAGGAAAGAAAAATAAGCAAGTTCATCCAAATCAGAAAGGAAGAAGTCGAATTGTTTCCATTTATAAACTACAAGATCTTCTTTGCAGAGAACCATCAATAATATCCAGAAAAACTCTTTGAACTAAAAAAACTAATTCCTCAAAGTTACAGAATACAAATTCAACATTCAAAAATCATTTGTATTTTTAAACACTACCAAGAAATTCCCCCGCAAAAAAGATAGACTGAGGGGCTGTGGCCATGGCACAGTGGGTAAAGAAACTGCCTTTGGTGCTGGTATACCATATGCCATCTTAATGTGCTTAGGAAAGCAGAGGATGGCCCAAGCGTTTGGGCCCCTGCCGCTCATGTGAGAGACTTGGAAGGACTTTCTGGCTCCTTGCTTCTGATTGGCCTAGCTCCAACGACTGAGGCCATTTTGAGAGTGAACCATTGGATGGGATGGAAGATCTCTTTGTCTCTGTCTCTCTCTCTCTCTTTGCCTTTCAAATAAATAAATAAATCTTTTTTTAGAAAACAGGTTAAATTAAAACATGTAATATGTATGTTTATATGTATACCTCAACATAGAGAAACATAGGACAGCATGGATAAACCTGGAAGACACTATGTTAAGTGAAATCAGCCAGACACAGAAGGTAAACACTGTGTGATTTCTCTCCAATCAATGGAGAGTATATGTGATATTGGATATGTTAATTAAATTGATTGTGATAATCATTACAGAATGCACATATATATCAAATCATGTTGCAAACTTTATATATATAGGTATATTTCATTTTTTATTATCCATTAAAATTCAATAAAGCTGGAAGAGGAAAGGAATTACTGAGATTGCTAATACAAACCACACTTCAAAAAATTAGATTTCTCTCATATTTAGAAATACATTCCTTCAGTGATTGTTTTTTTTCTCGATTAATTGGCTTAAGTGTCAAGAAAATTGGGTTCTATCATTAGTAATGTGAGTTAGCAATTCTAAGAAAATATTTCTAAGGTATTTCTCAGTTATAAAACTCGTATTTTGAAGGGACCCAATATAGGACCTTGAAACATTAAATATCCTATAATCCTATTGTATTCTGCCTAATTCATGCTATGAAATTGCACTTGAAATTTGCATTGTGAAATTTGCATTTCCAAACAATTTTGGAAACTAAATTTATATCTGAGCTAGACTGAAGAATATTTTATTATATTCCCAGATACACATCACATGTCAAAAATAGATTTCTGGTATTCCTTTTTCACTTAGATTTGCTTTAATTGAAGATCAGTGTAGATATTCTCAGGTAATTTCTGGTTTCTATAACAAGATCTGGAATGCACCTTTGGTATGCACTGTTTCAACATACATTCTTGTTTGTGTTTGACCAGTGTATTTGACCATTCGGTTGTTTGTATTTGACCAGTGTAGAAAACATAAATTAGGGATGCACTAATTAAAAGAGAAGTAAAGGAAGAAAACATTGGGAGCAAGTATTAGCCTAGCAGCTGAGACTTCTGTATTCCACATTGGAAGACTTGGATTAAATTCCTGGTTTCCTCAAACTTCCTGCCAATGCAGTAGTGATGGTTCTCAATCGATAGGATTTCCCAGCCTTGGCAATCTCGGCATCTAGGATGAGACTCTGCACATGGGAGCCCTTTCAATCTATGTGTCTGCCTTTCTCTGGCTCTCTCTGTCTCTGCTCCTCTCTTTGTGTTTGTCTATCTCCTTCTCAAACTGAATATAAAATTACAAAAATTAAAGGAGAGGCAATAAAGTGTTTGTGATGATCACTACTCAAAATATACAATACATAGATTGCAGCACATATTAAAATATTATTTGTCATGTTGTTAGAATTATAGACTTGGACTCTTCTCAGTAATTTTCATGTTAATCACATTACACAATTTTCTCAAAGATCTCTCAAGGAGTGTTTGAAAAGAAAAAAAAAATCTGTAGCCACAGTGGCCAGGGCTGGGCCAGGCAAAGCCAGAAGCCAGGAGCTTCATCCAGATCGCCTATGTGGGTGACAGGAGCCCAAACATTTGGGTTATCTCTGCTATTTTTTCTAGGCCCTTAACAGGAAGATGCATTGGAAACAGAGCAGCCATGATAAGAACTGGCATCCATATGGAATTCCAGAGTTGCAGGCAGTGCCTTACTCACTAGACCTCAATGACAGCCCTTCATGATTTCCTTTAGCTAGAAAATAATTATAATAAAGTCTGTTATTTTGTAAAAATCTTCTAAGTGTTATCATTCATTCATTCACAATAATGATCGAGTTCGTGTTTCATGCCAATACTGCCTTAAACAGTTATTAAAACAGCTTACAAGTTAGAGAAAATTACATTTTGTGTAGTAAACAATTAATAAAAATACATATATTCATAAATGTATATTAATGATATCAGTATAAGTTGTACATAGAAAAATAATACAGAGTAAAGAGAAAGAGACTGATGTTATAAGGGATGTTGTTTTACATTGCATAGTTGTAAAGCATCTATGCTTGAGTAGCTATTTGGAAGAAAGGAGCCAGTCCTGTGGATATTTGGGTGAGACTTTTCTTGTAAGAGCTCCTCAAGTGAGGAGTTCGCATGTTCAAGAGGTGGAGAGAACATCCGCAGCTGAAATGGAATGAGTAAATTGGGAGGGTTGATGGAGAATATTTGAGATATTGAGGAGATCAAAACATGGACAAGTTGTTGCTGTGGAGTAGTGGGTAAACCTTAGCCTACAGTGCTGGCATCCCATATGGGAGCTGGTTCGAGTCCCGGATGCTCCGCTTCTGATCCAGATCTCTGCTATGGCCTGGGAAAACAGTAAGGAAATGGCCCAAGTACTTGGGCCCCTGCACCCGAGAGGAGACCTAGACGAAGCTTCTGGCTCCTGGCTTCGGATCAGCTCAGCTCTGGCCATTGCAGCCATCTGGGGAGTGAACCATTGGATGGAACAGCACATGCTCTCTCTCTCTTTCTGCCTCTCCTTCTCTCTCTGTGTAACTCTGAATTTCAAATAAATAATTAAATAAATCTTTAAAAAAAGAAAATAATGATTGACAGAAGAAAAAATAAATTGCCAATGTATGCCACTTTAAAAAAAAAGAATTGGATCATGAATACATTTTTCATATAATGAAAGACAGCTTGACTGTAAGTGGATTATGAGATTTTAAATATGTTATTAAATTATGATTCCAAGATTTTTGACCCACAACAACATCTGAAATGAAGTTGCCATATACTCATACTAAAGTCTGGGGTATTATAGAAGAAGCTTCTTGGGGAAATCTTTGAGTTCAGCTTTGGAATGTTTGTTTAAGCTACCAACCAGCTATCCAAGTGAAAATGTCAACAAGGCAGATGAATATAAAATCACAAGTTTAGAGTGAGGCCAGGAGTGGATGTGTACAATGAGGTGTATAATGAAGAATGTTATTCTTCCCAGTATGTAGAAGAAAAAACTGAAGTCTATCTAGGTTAATACATTTTTACAGCCACGTAGCTTGAATCCAACTCTATCTGATTGCAAATAAACATTACATTTCTTTCAGCATGGTTTAACTTATAGATATTGTATATTCAAATGAACCAGCTCCAATATAATGTCAAGGATAATAGATCCTAAATTATCCACACTACTTTTAGAGGGACAATTTTGCATTTTCTTTAAAGTTAAAGGAACTTGATTCATTTAGTTAGACAATAACCATATATAGGAAATTCACAATGTCAGACATTCTTGATGTTGACAATTCAATGGTGAATAATACAGATATTTCTATTTACCTAGAAACATAAATTCCACAACTGCATAGCTAATGTCATACAATTTCTGAAGAAGTGTCAGTGAGAAAATGAGTAAGGATGAATAGTCAGAAAAAGCTTTTATGTAATGAATTAAGAAACTAGATCTGGAAGTAGTCATGGGAAGGCATTGGAGTGGAGAACAAGGACATTGCAGGTGTTGGAAAAAGGGAAGGTAGGGAACAGTGCATGAAAATCTCCTGGAATATGAGGTAACTTCATTAGCTGGGAGAGAAGGTAGAACCAAATCATGTGTATTTGATGTGAACTATTTTTAAATACTATAGAGTCTTTCATTTCTTTCTGGTCTATACATTTCCTTATAAAAGCCACTTTCAGTAGTTTATAGAAAAATTCTTACACTAAATTCCATATATATGCATCTAAAAACATTATGTACTTGTGATCCTCAAAAGTATGACATAAATTTTGAGTCCTGCAGTCTAAGATGATTAGAAACACTGAGCACTAACGATAGCTATGTTGTAAATCATGGAAATCAGAAAGTGGATAAGGCTCAACAGAAGAGGGAAACCAAAATCTATCTCCTGCTGTGTTACATTATAGGAGAAAATGTTTCTGTGACATATACAACCTTGGGTCAAAATGCACTTCTTTGAAAAGATTGTGATATATCAACGGCTCTCTGTGGAGCTCCTTTGCTAAATGAGGGCAATGAAACTCTTCAAGTCTCAGCAGCCAAACAGATGTTTGTCTTTTCTAGATTACCAGAGGTACAGGCAAGTGCCAAAAATGCTAGGAGGAAAAAACACTGTAAGAAAATATCTTCCATTACATTAGGGAAATTATTTAAATATTTTCATTCCTTGGAAACTTCAGATCCTGAAACTTTACCTCTGACTAAAGTGTTTCTATCAAAAAGAAGTCTCTAAAAAGTAGTTTATGAGATAAACTGTCAGTAAATAATTAAATTACTAATATGCTCAAGAAGGTATCTGATAAATTTATGGAAGATAGCATATGGATATTCTGGGTTGCAATGTAAAAACGACAGATGGAGACACTATTATTTCAGAGATCAATGTAAATAAAAACACCCCAATGACATTTTACCTCAGTACATATACTGACCATATTGTCCCTAGTTTTAAAATAAAATATGCAAATTTCTTCCCATGACAGCATAGTATCGAATGTTTCAAGCTCTAGATGGAGAAGCAACAGAAATAAACAAGAAAACCTAAGACAGTCATTTATGTCAAGACTTACAATTTATAATACAAGTGTTTCTTTTAGTGTTTTTCCTAATTTTTATAATCATGCTGATAGAATAGATCAAAGTTGAGGTTTACAAAGGATAAAAATGACCAGGTATCAGAAAACAGTATATGGTACATTCAAAATACTGAATTTGATACTAGTAGAGACAAATTCCAAACCTTATTTTGATTCAGGTATAGCACAATTATTTTCAAATAGAAGGAAGCTCTGTAGCAATAAATTACACTCTACTTGCTCTTTCTCTGTGCTACGTCTTCTTTTGCATGTTATACTGAGTGGGAGAAAAATGGAAAAGAGGCACTATGTTTATGTAGAATCATCTGTTTCTTTCATGAATTTTCATATATTTATAGAAATTAAACTATAATAAGTTGTATACTTTCATCTTCCATTTTATACTTTGACATTCAGTTTCTCTGGGATTTGAGTAATAGCTATATCTTTTGTTAAAATGTTAATGTTTTAACTAATTAGAAAAAGAATGAAATAATGGAACATGCTTGCTTGATGAAGCTATTGTATCCGTATTACGAATACCAAAGCCTTGCTCAAACAGTCTGACATTTCAGAGTCAAATGAATCTTAGCAGTTACAGAATACTCTTTTTTTAAGATTTATTCATTTATTTATTTGAAAGAGCTACAGATGGGGAGAGAGAGAGAGAGAGAGAGAGAGAGAGAGAAAGAAAGAAAGAAAGAGAGAATCTTCCACCCTCTAGTTCACACCCCAGATGGCCACAACAGCCAGCACCAGGCCAAGCTGCAGTTAGGAGTCAGGAGCTGCATCTGGGTCTGCCACATGGGTAGCAGGGGCTCAAGCACTTGGGACATCTTCTGTTGTTTTTCCCAGGCCATCAACATGGAGCTGGATTGGCAGTGGAGCAGCTGGGACATGAACTGGAGCACAGATGGGATGCCAGCCATAGGAGGCAGCTTTACCCACTATGCCACATACCAGCCTGACTTAAAGACTATTCTGTTAGAAAAATACCTGCATTTGGATCAAGCAAAGCTATGTAAACTAATAAAGAAACTAAATATATCCTAAGTGTAAATTGGACTCTATATATTTCTCACTTGAAAAAAGAACTATGAAAAAAAAAAAAAGAAACCCTAGAAAAATTATGTTTCTAATAGAAAGGGATATTTTCTAAAGGTTTTGTTCTAGTGACCATTCAGGGAGTTTTCTGCCACACCTTGTCCAGATTTCCTCAAAACAAAAGACAAATAAAACTGGTTCTCCTTACTGGAAACATAAAGCAAGTGAAGAAAGATGATTACACTTATTAAAGATTAATATAGGAGTTTTTAACACAGCTTACAAAAATTGACTGTTTGTCCCATATTAGAATAGGCTTAAAAGAAACTTTACATAGCAAGAACATTTTATACTCATGCATAACTTCCCTTAAATTTTAGGAAAGAAAAAGTTACAATTAATTGGATGTTTGTAGCAATTATTTCTTAGATACACACATAATAGTACTTTATTCTACAAACTTACCAAAGGATATTGTTCAATTATTAAAATTCAAGAAAAGAATAACAATATCAACCCGTTTCCCAAACTCCTATAACTTGTGATTCCTAACAGGATATTCCTATTGTCCACTCTTTCCTTGTCGGGGGCACATGACTAGGGATCCATGGGATGCTAGTGAATTCTTCTGGCCCAACGCAAGGAACATGAATCCATGAATCCACAACTTGCTTGTCTTGGGAAAGCCAGGAAGAATGTGTTGGTCATAATGTTTTGCAAAATTTCTCTAATCTTACCTGGCTCTAGATTTCAAAAGAGAACTACCTCCTGACTGCCCATCTCATTGCTAGTCTGTAGTAAAAAAAACAGAGATTTCTGCATAATTACTTTGCAAACTTATCAAACTAAACAAGAAGAGTGTCTAATTACCATCTGTCTTAGTCAATTCTGGCTGCTATAATAAAATACCTTAAACTTAGTAATTTATAAACAACATAAATTTATTGCTCACAGTTCTGGAAAAGGGGAAATCCAAGATCAAGTTAGCCAACAGATCTAGTGTCTGATAAGAGCTCGTTCCTGATTGAAGATGATGTCTATGTGTCTGCATATGTTGGAATGGGACGTTAGCTCTCTCAAGCCTCTTTTATAACAGCACTGATCCCATTCATGATGGCAGAATCCACATGACAAGATCATTCCCCCAGAGGGCCCACATACCTCAGTGCTACCACACTGTGGATCAAGTTGCAACATATTTACAATTTAGAAGAGGATATAAACTTCAGACCATCGCATTCTACCTAACTTCATTTTTTATCTTAACCGTCAAGACAAAGAAAGGAACTAGATCTGTACAAAATTGTCTTAGAATATTCTTTTTTCTTTATTACTTTAAAATAAGTATACTCCATAACTGACCAGAAGTATAGTATTAGCTGAATTTATTTTTTACCGAAGTGAAAGCAAATACAATTAAAAAGTGTGCAGAATAGCTAGTAAGCAGAATGTCAGTTGGAATTGTGTTTTCCATATTTTCTCCTCCTCCAAGTTGAGGCAAATAGCGATAACACATGAAGCAATGCCTCTTAACATTATTGAACTTAAAAATTGTTTTGTTTACTTGCTTGTTTCATTTCAGGTTGGTTATAGACCAGACTGGTACTTTTGTGAAATACGACCCTTGTGTTTTGTACTTAAATTTTTCTAGAAGCTGCTAAATGATTGCTCAAGTTCTATACCAATGGCTTGGTAGAACAGTAACAGTTTGTGTGCTGGAATGAGTTCAGAGAACTGCCAGTGAGTATTCTTTGTTTTCTTGATTGTCTCTTCCATTGAACTTTGATAACTTAGAACATTTAGTGAGGATTCTGATGTGCTTAATCCATAATAATAAAATGCTGCCTGAGTCCGAGAGAGTCACTGATAGGTATTACTGCTTTGAATGCATAAATTAAGTGAACAAAATATTTTCAAAGTATGAAGGGCTTCAAAAATGTATGGAAAACTGGTATTAAAAGACAAGTTTATTTTGATGTAAAAAACTTTGAAATCCATGCATTAATTTCCATCATGTGCATGTTACATGAGCTACTTGATTACATTCTTATCAGCAAATCTATCTTGGAAGAGCCAGAAAACTAGAATTGAACACCATAATATTATAAAATGCCAAAAACATTTACTCCCGTACCTCAAATTCCATGTATCTCAGGAGAACTTGGAATTAAATTAGAGTATCTTTCACCCCTGAAAGGCCATTTAGTACACTGTGATACAAACGGAATACCCCTAAATTGGTCAAACATGGACTTGACTAATTGCCATAGAAAACGCTCTTGAGATGTGGTAAACTGAGCTTTGAAAGGCACATTTTCTTTTCTTTCACATGAACATACTTATGGAATTTTACCTCAAGAATTAGCCTGGGCAGGTGAATAAGGCTGCTGTCTGCAATATCTGTATCACATATGGTGCCAGTTTGAGTCCCTGCTGCTCTGCTTCTGATCCAACTCTCTGCTGATATGCCTGGGAAAGCAGCGAAAGATGCCCCCTGCATCCACGTGGGAGACCGCGGTGAAGCCCCTGGCTCCTGGTTTCAGCTCTTCTCCAGTCATTGTGGACATTTGGAGAGTGAACAGATGGGTGGAAGTTTCTCTCTCTCTCTCTCTCTCTCAACTCTGACTTTCAAATAAACAAATCAATTTTAAAAAAAATTAGTCTAATGGAGCTTCTGTCCAAAAGACTCGGTGCATTAATAAATCCAATCTCACAATTCTGGAAGCTGGAAATCCAAGATCAAGGCATCAGGAACTTGTTTTTTCTTCAGCCTTACTCCTTGTATTGCAGACAGATATCTCCTCCCTGTGCCTGCATGCGATCCTTTTCTCTGTGTGGGTGTACTCGTCTCTCTCTTCTTGTAAACACAGCAGTCCTATTGGATTAAGACCCTGCCTTGATAACTTCATTAAGCCCTGATTATTACCTCGTCAAAAATCCTACCTTCAAATCCAAACACATTGGAGGATTGAGGCTTCAAGTGATTAATTATGCAGCGTTCACAATTCAGTCTTTAACTCGTGGCAAACTATTGTGAAAACTTTGAGATGTTTGATAAGAAGCATATTTCATATCTTTCACCACTCATTGAGCTGTCATTAAGTTATTGCTATTACTAATAAAATTAGTATTACATTATGTTCTGGTTGTTCATCAGTTGAAGTTATATACTGCATATTTGGAAATAGCCTTCAATGTAAATCTAATTAAATTAATATTTTGACAATGAGGAAAAGGTCAGGATTTTTGGAAGAAGGAGACATATCACAATGGCTATAAAGCTACATTAGAATTGTGATGAATTAGAAAGGTACACTCAGGGCTGGCGCTGTGATGTGTTGAGTAAAGCCGCTGCCTGCAGTGCCAGCATCCCATATGGGGGCCAGTTCAAGACCTGGCTGAATCTTGAGAAGAACAGGGGGTTGGTGGCAGTTTCTCTCTCCTGAGTACAACCTGCTGCTCTGCAGTTCCACAGGAATGCTTGGGATGACCCAAGTGCTTGGGCCCCTGCACCTGCGTAGGAAAGCCGGAAGAAGCTTCTGGCTCACAGCTTCCGATGGGTGCAGCTCCGGGAAGTTGCAGCCATTTGGGAGTGAACCAGTGGATGGAAGACTTCTCTTTCTCTCTGTCTCTGCTTCTCTGTAATTCTGCCTTTCAAATAAATAAATAAATTTCTTTTTTTAAAAAAAGAGAAAGGTATACTGATGAAAAATGATAATAGCCATGGTTTTGACTATTAGATATTAGAGGAAAAATTTTATAGTCTAGGTCTCCTGATCTCACAATTAATGATACTGACATCTTCACCTTGCTTTGGACTTATACAATAGGGAACATTCGAACCCACCAGGGATTTAATTTTCACAAAGTTTTTTTTTCTTCCAGGAACCATGATGATTACTAATCAACAATCATATTTTAATAGTGTCTTCATAGTAGTTTCATAATGCAGCATGAATAATTGCATACCATCTGTATTGCTCAACTTTCATAATAAACCTCAGCTACTGAATTGAAAACTAAATGTGCTAATCTATTCATTGTACTGAGCTCATGGCTGAGTTACAAGAGAATGTCAGAGAAGTCATCCCTTTATTTACAGAGACTTTATATTTTCTTTTCATTCTTTCAAAAAAGCCTATTAATCTTCATTTCTCCTACCAACCATTAGTATGGGAAGTAATAGACAAGGCCATGAGCTGCACCCATCTGTGAACCTTCAGTTTCTAATATTTCTTAACTCGCATGTAGAAGGAAAACATAACGGTGTTCTCTATCCTTTGCCTTGGACCAAATGTATGTATGAAACAGAACTTTGCGCCACTCTGGATTTTATACTTCTTCACTCAAAGGAAGATTGCAATCGTAAAGGCCAATGAAGCTTCAGCCAAGTATTCTAGTACAGTGGCATTGAAAAATTACTTACCAGTACATACAATAGCTTCGGTTCAATACTATATTAATTTCTCCCTACTATGAGTACTCACTTGATGTAGCATTTAAATAAAAGCTGTGATTTTCTCAATTTTTTTTTTTTCACCGCACAGACTAAAGTGATAAAAACGTCTCCAGGGTGATAGTAAGCTTTCGGTGTCCCCCAAAAGCTGCTAAATAATGTTTGGAGTGAACAGCATTCATAGATCTAAATATGCTTTGAGTTGTATAGTACAAAGGATCACAAAGGGTTTGGTGTTAACACTGCAGGGCTTCACCCAGGGGGTTTGGGGCATAGAGCCTTTCCAGAAATAAATAAAAGGGAAGGGTGAAGGAGACGCTTAGGTGAGCTGGGATAGCAGTGGAAAACCCTTCACACAGTGTCTTCTACTCACTTGTAGCCCCTCTCTTTGCAAACTTCACAGCTTCATCTTCTCCCCTCCTAACAAAGTCCATTCTCCATGGTTCTTTTATTCAAAATGATTCAGTGCGTTTGGAATCAAGCATGTCAGGGAAAATCCTAATTGTATTCCTGGCTACCTATTGATAGCAATATTTATTCTCCCTCTCTTTTAAAGTTCAAATTTTTATGAATTGTAAAATGTTGATGTTCATAGGCACCCCTTTATATTATGGTATCAGAATGGTACAAATGCATTTTTGTTACACTAACAAAAACCTGAGGCAGCTAGTTTTTAATACTTTACTGAACAGCTAGAATCAAGCCCTAAGATGTGTGTTTCTAATGAACAACAAGGTCATTTTCAATAAAAACAAAAGCCCCTCAGTTACATTGCTACTCAGATCAATGGTACTTGTAGCTATTCATAGTTTCCATAAAAAGCTGAAACAGCAGGGTTGGGCTTTGAACCCTGGTGGGTATTCCCAGGTGAACCCGGGCTTTCCTACCCCCTGCACATCTCTGTACACAGAGAATCTATCGCACCATCTGCAGCTATAAATTTTCTACCTGAGGTTATGAATTTGCTCCCTATTTGCTTTGGACCTTCTCTGGACCCATTGTAATAATATAATCATCATTGGTATCACCACCTGTGTCATCAAAATGATCAGTAGTGACAAAATGTCTTCCACATTATGCAAAGAACCAAAATGTGTAGTACAGTGTTTCTACTCTCTCAGGGCTTACACTTTAGGTGGTGATAACACACAATGATAAGACCTGTAATGTTTGATTCCAGTGAAACCAGATCCTCCATCTCTTGTATGTACTTGCCTATTGAAAAACTCTCTTTGACTGTAAGAAAGAGAGAAGGAAAGACAGTAGGAGAAACAGAGAGGCAGGGAGAGATATTAGACTATTCTTAGAATTGTATCTACAAATCAACTGAATCTGTTAAAAACTAATTAAAATTAAAATTTAAAATTAAAAAAATTCTTCTTGGCTTCCCAGCAGACAATGATAATTACACAAGGTCCAAAAAATTGAACTCTTGACCTTTTTGTATCCCTCATTCTTTTCTTTTTCCCCAGAAACCTTTTATTTAAGGTATACAAAATTCATGTATTTCATAATACAACTTTAGGAACATTGTGATTCTTCCCACCATACCTGCCCTCCCACCCTTCTTTCCCCTCCCTCTACTATTCCCATTTTTATTTTTTTACTAAGATCTATCTTCAATAAGATTAACTCTATACTAAGTAATGAGTTCAAGAAATAGTATGAAAAAAAAATTCCTCACCAGTCAAGACAAGAGCTATTCAAAGTCATCACATCTCAAAGTGTCCATTGCACTTCTATAGATTACCTTTTGGGTGCTCTATTAGTTACCACAGATCAGAGAGAACATATGGTGTTTGTCCTTTTGGGACTGGCTTATTTCAGTAAGTATAATGTTCTCCAATATACTTCATTCTTATTTTCTTCTAGGTTCCAATGTGAATAAATAGTGTCCCCATTCAATTAAGCACTCCTATTCAGAGCACTGGACAATCTTTAATTTATTCATTTTCTTCACAATAAACATTTAATCCATCAGACATTGTTATTACCTCCAATCCCAATGTATATTTTATGTCTGTGTAATTCTATTCCCACTGTTTCCTGAGTCCAAACCAATCTCATCTTCTGATTTGAGTCCCTGCTTTCATCCTTATACAATCTATTCATTCATTACTTAAAAAAAGAGTAATATATTAACTACATTTCCTAATTAAAACATAATAAACAGCTTTTTTTTTTTTTTGACAGGCAGAGTGGACAGTGAGAGAGACAGAGAGAAAGGTCTTCCTTTTGCCGTTGGTTCACCCTCCAATGGCCGCCGCAGCCGGTGCGCTGCAGCCGGCGCACCGCGCTGATCCAAAGCCAGGAGCCAGGTGCTTCTCCTGGTCTCCCAAGGGGTGCAGGGCCCAAGTACTTGGGCCATCCTCCACTGTACCCCCTGGCCACAGCAGAGAGCTGGCCTTTATGCCTAAAATAAAATCTACTGCCCAGTTCTTGCACTTTAACATCTCATAATACCTGATTCTTCTTACCATTATCATATCTATGTTGGTTTTTTTTTTTCTATATCCTAAGTATAACTTTTTAAAAGAACTGGCTTCCATACACAGTGATTTCATCTACCTTGAGTGGATGGTTTTTGTATGTTTGGTTAATTTATCCCCTTCTGTATGTTGCTATATCAACCAGCTAGCAGTTATCAGTTACTTAATAAGAACAATCTGTCCATGGGGCCGGTGCCGTTATGCAATAGGTCAATACTCCACCTGCAGCGCCGGCATCCTATATGGGCGCCGATTCTAGTCCCAGCTGCTCCTCTTCTAATCCAGCTCTCTGCTGTGGCCAGGGAAAGCAATAGAAGAAGGCCCAAGTCCTTGGGTCCCTGCACCCGTGTGGGAGACCGAGAAGAGGTTCCTGGCTGCTGGCTTTGGATTGGCATAGTTCCGGGCATTGCGGCCTTCTGGGGAGTGAACCAATGGAAAGAAGAACTTCCTCTGTCTCTCCTGCTCGCTGTCTGTAAGTCTACCTCTCAAGTAAATAAAATCTTTAAAAAAAAAAAAAAAAAGAACAATCTGTCACATAGGGCTCTCTGCAGGACTCAATCTCAGTTCTGTGTATTTTGGCATTTAGACATGAATACAGGTACTCACATGCCTGCCTGCAGAAGAGTGCTACAGTAGTGCTCCCCAATTCATCCGTGCTACCCTCTAACTATATCTTTAGAGAACCTTCCCACACTGACCCTGAGCTTGGCAACGGATTTTCTTTGGTCAATGGGACAATAGCAAAAGTAATATAAACAGACACATGAAAAAGATTTGTCACTGGGAATCACTTTACCAGGGAAATCAGGTCTGGCTGCCCAGCTAGAAAGCAAGCAAGTAGGGGCAATAAAATGCAGGCTCCCACACCCACATGGCTGAGCCATTTACCCAACAGTTACTTGAAATGCCATGATTGAGACCCAGCCAGGGTCGGTTGGGCCAATCCCTAATCACCAGAAGCAGCAGAATACACTAACATGAGGGCTCAGAAAGTGATACCCCAAAGATTGGGGCTTTGGAATGCAATAAACAGTTTGAAGCTTCTTGGTTTTTGTTTTAATTTTCTCTCCAATCCCTCTTGCAACTTTCTCTTGATCCATTTTCACTCCTGAAGAGCAAGAAGGAGTTCTCCTTAAAGTTCCCACATCCACCTACTGAGCAGATCCGACAAAGAACATAATTATATTCAGTCTTCTTACTGGCCGTTTACTAAATGAGCATGATTAAACTCATGTCGCAGAAGAAGAGACTGAAAATCAAACACCTAGATCCAGGGGAAATTTCTCCCAGGATGTTGTCCTCTGGGTTCAGTCATTTCTGAAAAATCATTTATGGCCATGCAGAATGGCCTACAACTGCCCCTCCTCCCCTCTGGCCAACTACAAGGTTCATCCCCTCAAGTACCTAAAAGTTTCAAAACAACTTCATGTAATTCACATTATATAAAACAGAATCTGATTATTTTATTGCTTATACTATTTCTAGTAAAAGAAATTTTGAATAAAATTTTCTTTTATTCGTTTAAATTTTATGTCTGAAAAATTTTCAAAGTAAGCAATGAATGGTATTTTTTGAAAGAAAATTTTTCTCATATTCCATAGTTCATTTGCATAATATGCAGCCATTACAAATAATTTTTAGTTTACGGTTTAGTTTTTTTTTCTGTTATTTCCCATGGCTCTTTATTAGCAAGAGTTTCTGTGCATAAATATATATGTAGCTGTTTGGGAAACATTTGAAGTAATTCTTAGGACACCTTAATTCCTTACATCTATCAAATAAATCTCCAAATCACTAATAATTTAGGAGTTTTGTTTCACTTTTCTACTTTAGGCAGAAAATGAAGAGATAATGTTTTAAGAACTTTTCAAATTCCTTCAAAATATATGTTAATATATAGTAAAATAAAAGCAATTCTAGCCAATAAATTATTTTTTATCTTGTACTCTTTAAAAATAGATTTTACTCTTTCAAGTACGCACAGATCATATAAAATTATGGATACATACAAAAGGCCTGATTGTTTAAGGTATATTTAATATAAAATCTTAGGTTTTGAATTTATTCAATATTTATATTTAATTTTATGAAATTATTTTTCTAAAGTTTATTTTTAAGAATTAGTGAATTTCTGGGGCCAGTGCTGTGGCGCAATAGGTTAATCCTCCACCTGAGACGCCTGCATCCCATATGGGCACCAGTTCTAGTCCCAGCTGCTCCTCTTCCAATCCAGCTCTCTGCTGTGGCCCGGGAAAGCAGTAGAAGGTGGCTCGAGTCCTTGGGACTCTGCGCCCAAATGGGAGACCGGGAAGAGACTCCTGGCTCCTGGCTTCGGATAGGTGCAGCTCCGGCACTTGCAGCCATTTGGGGAGTGAACCAGCAGATGGAAGACGTTTCTCTCTGTCTCTCCCTCTCACTGTCTATAACTCTAACTCTCAAATAAATCAATAAAATCTTTTTTTTAAAAAAAGAATTGGTGAATTTCAAGCAAAATGGAAATATATTTTTATTTAAAGGATAAATGCATTCCAAAACATTGTCAACTAGGTGTTTTAATTAACTAGAGATCATTGTTATTGCAAACTTTTTGGTTGTCTGCCAGAATTTTAAATTCTACACAAATTTTCCTGACACTGTTTTATGAAAATCCTGAGTTTTTCAAGCATTTGTTTTTCTTTTAGTATCTTACTGTTCTTAGAAGTTTTCCAACAACTTATACTTAGTCTATAAATATTTTACATAAACATAATTTGATTCTATGACATTGAATATAGCATTTAAGGTTTGCAATGGTTAATACATAGCAGAACAGATTCCATAGTATTATTAAATGGCATGTCTTACTTGGCAAGGCATCAAAGGGTTTTCTTTAAGAGAAAGTCATTAGCATAAGTTTATATGGACTATAATTACAATTTCTTGGAGAAAAGAAAATTAGATTTTTGAATTAATGTTTATCATATAAAAATTTTTGTGAAATAATTAAATGTAGAAGTTGTGCATTTGATGGTGTATAATATGAGGTAAAGATTCATTTCTGCCTTATTGAATTTTTCAGTTTCAGATTTATTAGCTTTTTAATTGGAATAGAGGTTGCAAGATTTTACACACACACGCATGTATATGTAAAACATAAGTGGACAAAATGAACATATGAACAAATCTACTAAATATCTCATATACTGATAGATTCTTCTATACTTGGTCATAAAAATTAACAGCCAGTATTTGAATGTTTACTATTATGTACCATACCTTCTATTATGTATTTTTAGCTCTTTTTCGTTTACCTAACCTATTAATTAACTTGATTCTTCTATTATCATTTTCTAGCTTGGTGCTCCATGTAACAAAGCTACTGGTCTTTGGGTCAAGATGCAACTCCAATTGTCAAGAGAATCTTCCTCTTCATTCGAGTAAACTACATGTGCAGATACAGTAAAATATTCATTCAAAATTTTCTAAAATGTCAGGACACCTCAGTTGTGAATTAAAGTTATATTACTACAGACGTTAAGATACACTTGATTTTACAGAATACACAGACATTAAAGCAGACAATAGGCAGCTAATGAGGCGTAATTTTATGAATTTGAAAGTTAATATATTATTTGTCATGTGAACAAACATGTTTAATTGCTTTGGCAGAAGAATGCCTATAAGGATCTAAATTCTTAATCACCTAAATTGTTCACCAAACCACAAAGGATTTGATCTCTCATTGAACCAGATAGTCCTCCTCCCAAAACAAAGTGATTGTTATTTATTGTTACATAGATAATTAAATAATAAAATATGCCAAGACAAGGAAATTTTACAATTGTGCTTGCATTTGGAAGGGAACACTAGGGGAGGGATCCATAAGCATTTCAGGATTAATTGAGAGGGACAAGACACAAATCTGATTCCATTATTGCTAAATCCTTTTAAAAGAATGTGGAATTTATGGGGCCTGGGATGTGGAACAGTGGATTAAGTATCTCATGTGGTTGCTGGTTTGAGTAATGGCTGTTCCACTTCTGTTCCAGCTCCCTGTGAATGTGCCCAGGAAGGCAGTAGAAGATGGCCCAAGTGCTTGGACTCCTGATTCCTGGCTTCAGACTGTCCCGGCCCCAGCCATTGCAGTCATTTGGGGAGTGAACCAGTCAATGGAAGATCTCTCTCTCTCTCTCTCTCTCTCTTACTCTCTCTCTCTCTCTAACTCTGCCTTTCAAATACATAAATAAAATATTTTGGAAAAAAAAGAATGAGGAATTTAGAAGCAAATAATAATGATTGCAAGGCAAAGTTACTTCTAGAGAGACATTTTACAGAAGAGTCAAAAACTATTGAATTTGGTGGGTTAAAGTAGTAAATCACCCTTTATAATGCTTTGAATTTCAGTCTGTTCTCAATTTTGGTAGAAGTATAGGGAGAAACCATGATTACACTTTAGCTGAACCTATAGCATAAGCAAATTAACAAACAATGAAGAAATATAAAGCATTAGTATTATTATATAATCCACAAATATTGATAGGGAAAGCTAATATTCAGAGCACAAAAAAGTAATGTATAAGATCAAAATTGACATTTTGAGTTTTGATTATTGTTCAAAGCCCTTGTCTGTACTCTTGAAGAATAGAGGTTTTTCTATGCACTGGAAAGTTAAGCTTGTGATTATAAATTGAAAGTCTGTTATTATAACAATTAAAAGAAAAATTGGAAAGCAAGGAGGAGGGAGGGTGAGAGCAAGGGAGGAAGGGAATGAGGGAGGGTGGAAAGTATTATTATGCTCTTAAAACTGTATATATAGAATATGTGAAATTTGTTCACTTTATATAAAGAAAAAATGTTATCAAAAAATTTGCAAAAGATGTTGAAATATAGGGGAAAATATTTTTTAGCTTCTTTTGTTTTCATTTAACGACCTTGACAAATACTTTTTGTACTTCAACTAGAAGTAAAAACAATAAAACCTTTTGAGGGTGTTTTGATAGAATCCTTCAAAATCCTTCAAAATCTCTTCCTTACAGTCAGTTGCAATTCAAAAAACATCAGTTTCTTCCTTGAAATATCTATGATAATACTGTAGATTATTTTTAGTGAATTCTAACTCATGTTATTTTTGAGAACATGAAGAAAGTTTATTGTGTGATAAAATTGGAAATCTCCAATGTGTATTATGTCAGAATGTGATGGCATATAAATGTCTGATAAGAGTATCCATTATAAAGAGATAGAACTGAAATATAATAGACAGGAACCATTTTAAGAAAATAAATTGCATCTTCTTCCACATTCTCATGTTCTACTTCTTAGCCTCAAATATTATGTGCTGCATTTCTGTTCATAAAAATGTTATTTAATGTACTATAAAAGTTCACATTAACATTTCATATTCTTTTGCATCATAGCACAATATTAACTGAAGACTGCTTACTGAGAAGAGAACATGCTCATTGAATGTTTCTTTTTGAGAGAGATGTGCAAAAAGGAAAGATTGAGTGTCTTAACTCTACTTGTCATTAGTGCACTTGTCACTGATAACGATGACAGCATCTAGCGGTTACTGCAGATGGTAGAAGATGACATACAATGTAACTGATTTTACTCTTAACTTCAACTGGTTAGCTTTTACCAGTTAAATCCTAAAGATTTCCTTAAATTTAATGCTACTGGTATATAGCTACAATAATTCCAGTCATGTAAGTATAGAGCTGAAAAGTTCTAGAAGTAATTCATAGCTAAGCATCTGATTGAAATATTCAAGAATGTATTTTGGCAGGATCAGATAATGCATAGTCATCTTTCCAAATACAACTGAAAAGGCAATTTTTTTTTCTATTTGTGGCATTCATATCCCTAGAAACAAGGTAAAAGTCTCTTTCATGTATTCTCATAGTGGCAAGTGTTTACTCCTAACTTAGCAACTCGGACTTTTGTTCTCTGTTTACTTGCCTGTTCCTTCAACTGGACTGTGTCATTTTGGGGGATTTTGCCAGACATCATTATTGTAAAATGAAGGAAAGAAATGGGAAAAAATGAGTTGGAAGGAATAAAAAGTGATGAAAATAGTGATGCATATAAAGAAGAGGAAATAATCAAAGTATATTTTAAAAATATCAGAAAAGGAAACAGGTTAAGAATTGTCTGGAAACTTAATTTATGTCCTAGTATATGGTCTATCCTAGAGAAAGTTCTGTGCACAGATGCAAAGACTGTGTATTCTTCAACTGTGGGGTGAAATGTTCTGCAGATATAAATTAGGTCAATTTGGTGCATTGTGTAAGTTAGCTCTGCTATTTCTTTGTTGACTTTCAGTATAGTTGATCTGTACATTGATGAAAGTGGAATGTTGAAGTCCCCCATTATTATATTGGGGTCCATGTCTCCATTTAGATCCTTTAATATTTATCTTAAATAACCAGGCACTATGGCATTGGGTGCATACACATTTATTATATTCCCATCTTCTTGTTGAATTGATTCCTTAATCAATGCATAATGCCCTTCTTTGCCTCTCTTAAAAGTTTTTGTGTTAAAGCATATTGTGTCTGGTATTAGAATGGCTACACTTGCTAGTTTTTGCTTTCCATTAGCATATAATGTCTTTTTCCATCATTTTACTTTCAGTCTGTGTATATCTTTATTTGTAAGGTTTTTTTTTGTTTGTTTGTTTGTTTGTTTTTTTTTGACAGGCAGAGTGGACAGTGAGAGAGAGAGAGAGACAGAGAGAAAGGTCTTCCTTTGCCGTTGGTTCACCCTCCAATGGCCACTGTGGCCGGCACTTCAAGGCCAGTGCACCGCACTGATCCAATGGCGGGAGCCAGGTGCTTCTCCTGGTCTCCCATGGGGTGCAGGGCCCAAGCACTTGGGCCATCCTCCACTGCACTCCCGGGCCATAGCAGAGAGCTGGCCTGGAAGAGGGGCAACCGGGACAGAATCCGGTGCCCCAACTGGGACTAGAACCCAGGGTGCCAGCGCCACAGGCAGAGGATTAGCCTATTGAGCCATGGCGCCAGGCCAAGGTATGTTTTTGTAGGCAGCAAAAAGAAGAGTATTGTTTTTTAATCCATTCAGCCAGTCTACACCTTTTGATTGGAGAATTTTGGTTCTTTATATTCAAGGGTGTTATTGATAAATAATGACTTTGTCCTGCCATTTTCCATAAATATGCCTATGTTTCTCTTTAGATTTCTTTTGTACTTTTACTGGGAGATTGCCTGCCTTCACATTCTTTCATAGTGATGACTATCTTTCTGTGTTTCTGTGTGTAGCACATCCTTAAGCATCATTTGTAAGGCGGATGAGTGGTTACAAATTCCTTCAATTTCTGTTTGTTTTGTAAGTTTTTTTTTTCCACCTTCACATATAAATGAGAGCTCTGCAGGGTATAATATTCTGGGTTGAAATCCTTTTTTTTTTCTTTTAGAAGTTAGATTATATCTTTCTTTCTCATCTAGCCTGGGAGATTTCTGATGAGAAATCAGCTGTTAGTCTAATTGGGTGTCCTCTGAAGTAATCTGGCATTTCTCTTATGGACATTTTAGAATATTTTCTTTATATTATACTATTTAATTTTTAATATAATGTGTTGTGGTACATTTCAGAATCTTTTCTTTATATTGTACTATTTAATTTTTTTAACATAATGTGTTGTGGTGAAGATCTTTTCTAATCATATCTACTAGGAGTTGTATGTGCTTCCTGTACTTAGACATCTCTTTCTTTTTCCAAATTAGGGAAGTTTTATGCTATTATTATGTGGTATAAGGCTTCTAATCCATTCTTTCTTTCCACACTTTCAGGAAATCCCAAGATGTATATTTGGCCATTTGATAGTATCCCCTAAATCTCAAACATTATTTTTTAGTTTTTCTAAGTTTTTCTTCATTCTTTTGTCTTAAATATTTCCAAGGATTTGCATTCTAGCTTGGATATTGTTTCTTCTGCTTTACCAAGTCTATGTTATGGCTTTCCACCATATTTTCTATTTGACATGTTGAATTCTTCATTGCTAATATTTCAGTTTTATTTCTCTTCAATATCTCTCTCTCAGAAAAATTTTTCATTCACATGGTGAATGGATTTCTTTATGTCATGAATTTGTTTCTCTGTATTTTTGAGTAATTCTATGACCATTCTTTTGAATTCTTTTTCAGGCATCTCATCAATCTCTTCATCTTCACATTCTAATATTGATGTGTTGCTGTGTTCCTTTTGGGGAGACATATATTTTGCTTTTTCTTATTTCTTGTATTTCTCCATTTATTTTTAGGTGTTTTGTGGAAATACTTGTTGGTGTACACTCTGATGGATTTTATCTGTGAAGCATGCCTCTGTGCTTTTAGTGAAGTGTCTGCTCCTTCAATGGGTATGGAGAGGTGTGTGCTGGGTGGAGCCAGGGAGTTCTGGTCAGTGCTCAAGGATGGGGCAGGAATCCAGGATTGTACCCATGTCGGGCATGGTAGATATCCTCTATTGTTTGCAGGGGGCAGGGTATGATCACGACTGATGGCATAGTCACAGCCTCACCTCCTCTCTTCTAGGGTGATCCATGTCTGGGATTATCCCACCGTGGCTACAACCCCCCACCCACATAGGTTCATGAACTGCTCAAAATATCTGTGCAGTCCTCAATGTGAGTACAGAATCCTCTGCAATGGCCCAATCCTTGAAATTAGCTCTGAGCCTCTGAACTGAAGCTAGACACAGTGAATGCTCAGAGACCCAGTGTACTCCACCTCCTACTGTGCAGTCACAGAATTCTCACAGTCAAAGTGAGCAAAGCTCCTACAGTCACAGGGTATGGGGGATCCACTCTCAGCCCTCTGAGCCTGCCTTATCCACTGAGCATGCAGAGGCATTCCCACAGCCAGCTGCCTATGGATAGTCTGCCTTGGTATTTTGATCCCTGAAGCCTGTGATAGACTGGGGGGATGAGATTGCTTTACAGTCCTATGTGGGTTCCCAGGTTCCTGCTAACCCACCAGGAAAGACTCAGAGTCAGTGGGGAATACCAGTTTATCCGTTTGATAGGATGCCTTAGTTGCATGTGAGCATGCATCACAGCCTCTACTTCTGTGAAGATGTGCTTTCTCCTTGCTGGTCTCTGGGGCTCTTGTAGGGGGATCAAGATTATTTATTTTATAGCTTCTTATGAAGTTCTCACTATGCAGTAATTAGTTCTAAATATGCTATTTACATAGCTAATTCATTCTTCATGAAAACCATACTAAGTAGTGCCACCTTCATTTTATTAATGAGGAAAGCAAAGCATGTTCAGGTGGAATACCTTGCCTAAGTGATTGGCAGAGATAAAAATTTAAACTTAGGAAATTTGACTCAGGACTGTGCTCAAGGATCTACTTACAAAGAAATGACTATCGCCTCCTTTGTTTTCTTCTGTTATCTTTACTTGTTTGTGTCATGGCACCTGTGTTCCCATTTTATAGTCATTTGCTTCCATGTGTCTGGCTGATTACTGTCTTAGATTGCATGCAACTTCTGTACATTTAGTAGTCACTTAATTACTACTGGTTGAAATAAGCATTAGTAGTGATGCAGCAGTAAAACTTTATAAACCTCAAAAAATGATAGAATGTTCACATTTTAAATGACTTAAAAGGAAGACTTTAACAATCAATCCAAGGATTCCAACTCAGAGGGTATCATATCATTATGAATCATACACATCTTGTGTCAGAGAATTGTCATCTCAAAAACAGAGAGGGGCCAGCTGTGTGGAGCAGCAGGTTGTAATGTTGCTTGCCAGGTTGGTATCCCATGTCAGATCAATACTAAAAGCTTGGATCCTTTGCTAATAATCCAGCTCTCTGCTATTGTGCCTGGGAAGTCAGGGGAGATCACCCAAGTATCTGGGCCCCTGAAACCCATGTGGGTGGCCTCGATGACATACAGGGGTCCTAGCTTCAGCCAGGTCCAGCTCAGGACATTGTACTTATTTAGGGGAGTAAACCAGTGGATAGAGGATCTTTCTTTTTGTTTCTTTTTTTTTCTTATCTCTTTCTTTTTAACTTTCATTTAATAAATATAAATTTCCAAAGTACAACTTTTGGATTATAGTGGCTTTTCCCCTCATAACCTCCCTCCCACCCGCAACCATCCCATCTCCTACATCCTCTCCCATCCCATTCTTCATTAAGATTCATTTTCAATTATCTTTATATACAGAAGATCTACTTAGTATTTAGTAAGTAAAGAATTCAACAGTTTGCACCCACACAGACACACAAAGTATAGAGTACTGTTTTAGTAGTAGTTTTACCATTAATTCACATAGTACAACAAACACATTAAGGACAGAGATCCTATATGGGGAGTAAGTACACAGTGACTCCTGTTGACTTAACAATTGACACTCTTGTTTATGACGTCAGTAATCACTCGAGGCTCTTGTCATGAGCTGCCAAGGCTATGGAAGCCTCTTGAGTTCACAAATTCTGACCTTATTTAGAAAAGGCCATAGTCAAAGTGGAAATTCTCTCCTCTCTTCAGAGAAAGGTTCCTCCTTCTTTGATGGCCCGTTCTTTCCACTGGAATCTTTATATATTCTTTTTTTCTCTGCCATTCTGCCTTTCAAATACATACATACATATACAAACCATATGTATCTCTTCTTTTAAAAAGTTGAAAGAATTACTATCATTTTTTTCTTGACAGGCAGAGTGGACAGTGAGAGAGAGAGAGAGAGACAGAGAGAAAGGTCTTCCTTTTGCCGTTGGTTCACCCTCCAATGGCCACCGCGGCCAGCGCACCGCGCTGATCCAAAGCCAGGAGCCAGGTGCTTCTCCTGGTCTCCCATGGGGTGCAGGGCCCAAGGACCTGGGCCATTCTCCACTGTACTCCTGGGCCACAGCAGAGAGCTGGCCTGGAAGAGGGGCAATTGGGACAGAATCCGGTGCCCCGACCAGGACTAGAACCCAGTGTGCCGGTGCCGCAGGCGGAGGATTAGCCTAGTGAGCTGTGGCGCCGGCCAAAAAAGTTGAAAGAATTACTATCATTTTTAAAAACTACACCTCTCACAATGCCCATCCTTATAACGTGCTGAGTTGTGATTTTTCATGTATTGCATATCTTGGCCCAAGTTCAGGAAAACAATAATATCCATTCAGTGTCACTTGTATGCCAAATATTGAAACACAAACTGACACAGAAAACAAGTCAAATATCTCCTGTTTTAATATAATGAGACATTGTAGTAATTTTCTATTATTTACAAAAGT
Source organism: Oryctolagus cuniculus (assembly GCF_964237555.1). Classification (NCBI taxonomy): domain Eukaryota; kingdom Metazoa; phylum Chordata; class Mammalia; order Lagomorpha; family Leporidae; genus Oryctolagus; species Oryctolagus cuniculus. The sequence continues at coordinate 23,451,103 of NC_091433.1, forward strand.
GGATATAATTAATGGTGTTTAAAGATTTAATATTCACACATATTTATTTTTCCTCAATCTTTAAATTAAAAATCACCCAAATAAGAAAGTATAATTTACATGAAAACATTTTGGTTTACTGGGAAACCAATACAATGTACACTGTGAAGCCAATAAAAATAATTGCTGAAAGATTTATTATTCAGTCAATCCAATATATTATGAATAGAAACCAATATACAGAGTCAATCAACTTATTATACTATATAAAGCATTTCATGTGGAAACCAATTTATAATAAGCCAAAGATTTAGTGGCAAATATTTTTTTAAAAAGCTTGATGTAATATTCACATAGATTCTATACAAAAAAATTTAACATTTCATTTTTTAAATACCACAGAGAGATAAAATGCCCTTCATTATTTCCAATCCCCTTAAATTCTTAAAAAATACACAAAAATTATAAAACTGATTTTTGTGCCATGCAAATGTGAAAACAAGAAATTATTGGTTGAACATAAATAATTTTTTATTTATCTTGATTTTTCTTCATATCTAATAAGAAGAATTCACTATGACAGAGCATCTGTGGAATCACGTTTGTGCTGGCTTTGATTTTATTTCAAGAAATAACTTAGCACCATGGACTGTGCAAACCATAAGAAAACATTTCTCTGATTCACATTTCAGGTTTGTTGTAGTCAAAGGAGATTTGCGGAAGTAATAAAGTCTCTGCAACTTGAAATGAATAGGTGTCTCCAAAACATTTCAGTTATTCTCTTGATGGCTGTGAGATGTGGGTTAAAACTGATCTGAGGTATGCAAAATGAGACACTTAGAGGCAGTCACAATGTCCTCTCACACAATCCCATCTCTTCTGTCCTTTATACATGAATAATTCTGTGGTGAGCTCTCTAGGGATTAATGAGTCAAAAATAAAAATCAGGAAAAATCCAATGGGAGAGAAATTTTGAAAATCTATTTCAGGGATATTCAGCTGATCCTTTCTCATTAAGGATGCTCATTTTGCCCTGATGAGAGAAATGAAAGCAGTAATATTAATAATCACGATGGTAATTGACTCTGGTTTAGAGATCTACTCTAAATTGAGTGCCAAAATCATTCACACTGTCCTGTAAACATAGGTTCTGCAGGACTAACTAGTTTTATTTTACTCATATCTAATATGAATTATGTTTTTAAGGTCAAATCAATTTAACTACTAAAACCTTATCATTTTACCTGGTGATATGGACTTCTTTTAAAATAGTCATTCATTTTTGTAAAGCTGAGCTTCTCATCTTTTTCCTAAATTTAAGCTTTACTTTTATGCTTTCAATTTAAAATATTTTTATACAGCTCCTTTAGCCAATCAAAATCTTGGTCACTCTCCTTCTCTGATGTCAAATTTTGTTTTGTAGTCTTTCTTAGACCTATCATTTCATAGTAGATAACTACAGAATAGTAAATTTTGAAAAAGCTTCTATAAGCTCAAATCATCCCTTAGTTTGAAAATAGAGAAATTAAAGCCTGAATATAACAAATGGTTCAGTCCATTGCTGACAAGCGAGTATATAATAATTTTAAAACAGATTGTTTCTTTGAACTTTTTCTGATACAAACATCATATATGGTATCTCCTTAAAATTTATCAAACATAGAAGTTACTATTTTTATGTCATTTCAAGTACCAAGTTCATTCAGCAATTAAGTTTATTAGTTAACTTAAAATTCCTCATGTTTGCAATGATAATTGGGTTACTTATTAAGTTCCCTCTTTCTATGTTTATATCAACATGTAAATATTGAGGGAGAATATGATGACTATGCATAGCTCCAAGCTCAGGCCAGAGTTCCCTTACCTTTCCTACTTCCCTAAATCATTTCTGATATTTAAGCGATTGTTCTAATGAGGAGAAGAAACAAATGCACATGGTCAAGTTAACAGGGATGTGAGAAAGAAAGACACCTTTGAAAACCCACACACACACACATATTAGAAAGTATGAATATATGAGAACTCATTTAAATGCAAGGGAGTATACCGAAGAAATCAGTATTCTTCCTGAAAAAAGTAGAAATGAAGATAATGGAAATGCTGTAAAACACCTGGAAGGAAAAGTCAGTCCCAACAGTGTTCCCACTGGTGCATGTGGTGACTTTGTGACTGTTTAGAAAAAAGCACTCAATCTGTATACATACTCTGATGAAAGAAGTGTTCTCCAGGTAGACATCAATTAGGAAAACCAAGCTCACTCCTGGATGGTCAATAGAGGAGTGACCTTCTTGAGGCTGATGCACTGAACACTAGGCATCACAGCGGGGCACGCATGCTTCTCAATCTCAGCCTCGACCACCTTGTGGGGTGATCCTGAAGAAACTGCCATATACACAAACTTTTGGGGTCTGTGGCTCAGACTGTATTAAAAACACTCACAACTCCAGTATATTGCATAGCGTCAGTTCAGCCTTTGATAGACTTAGATATGTACCCAGTGTGTGTCAGGAACTTGTTTTTTCTTTGCTCTACTCTGATGGAAGGAGCTGTAAGAATGCTGTTGTGTGATGCCTGTGTTATGGCTTAGCAAAACTGGATGCCCGCATCCCATATGGGCACTGGTTCAAGTCCGGGCTGCTCCAATTCTGATCCAACTCTCTGAGAATGCACCTGGCACAGCAAGGGAAGATGGCTCAAGTGTGGATCCATGCTCCCGTTGGGAGATCCTGTTGAAGCTCCTGGCTCCTGGCTTAGATCTGGCCCAGCTCTGGCTGTTGCAGCCATTATGGAAGTGAGTCAGTGGATGGAAAAATTCTCTCTCTCTACTTCTACTGCTCTGTAACTCTGCATTTCAAGTAAATAAATGAATCATTGAAAATATTGCTGTGTATTGAAAGATGTTCAGAGACAAGGAGGAGGAAATATTTTAAGGTATTTCACTATTATTATTATCACTACTGGATAATAACTTTGATTATGATGCTATATATTGTTCTTTTCTTTTTCAAATCACTATGTTGTTGTTTCAGCTATCACAAGCATTTTCTTTCTGATTTGAGCTGAAATTTTGACTACTGTACTCACTCCTACTTTCCAGTACATCATATTTGTTAATATAAGTATCAGTTGAATGAATACACATGAGGGTGTCTCCTCTATATATTAACTGATATTAGGAGGGACTGCATAGACTGTAAAGAAATAGAGAAATATGGAAGATTTAGCATACTGAACCTGGGGGGAGTCTCTGTACATTTCTGTCTAAGAAAGTGACATTGTCAGATACATAGTTTCTAGTTTCTAACTCTTAGAGGTATGGCAAATGTGTTTTTAGGAAACAAGAATAGAAGGTAAGATTAGTGGAAATGCTTTTATAGCAATATCTAGATTAAATGTGGTAAGGATTTAAATGAAGGCATGACCTTGAAGGTAGCAGAGAATGGATGAATTCCAACAGTGCTACAGAGGGGAATCTATGGGGATGGGTCACTTTTTGGGAGGTAAACGTATGACTAGGTTTTGGTGCCATTAACTATTGCTTAGGAGATGGAATGACATGCATGTTCTATTTTGGGAAGATGTATCTGGGTGTTTCAGAAGATACTGAGTTTGAGGGGATTATTGACCTTCAAAGTGGACAAGCCAGGTGGGCGCAGGATCTAGAGATTGGACTAAAATTAGGAGTGGCATTGAAGACTTTTGGCAAACTGAAAATTTAACAGTATTTCAAATAATGAAGAAAAAATCTTTCTTTTACAGTTTTAAAATGTAACTTTGAGAAGAAAAAACTCAAAGGCGTGTAGAGGAACAGAGATCTTAGGGTAAGTAGGTAATTTTTAAGACTGCCTTTATTACTATAAAGAGAGCAGATTTTATGCTGTCCATAGATAAAGTTCCAAGAAGACAACCACATTTCCCTTACTCTTCTTTTCCCCACAATATCCTTTCCTCCCTTCCCTCTCTTCATCAGTTTTTGTGAAGACATAATTTTAATCCACTCTATATGCACAGACTTAATTCACTGCTAAATATGTAGAAATGAAATGATCTCTCTTGGATATGATTGTTGTTTTTAGCCCTTGTCTACACTCCTATGTAAGTGTGGTCTTCCTAGTTTAAATTTGGTAATTAAGCATCAGACCCAGGAATAAATTGGTCAGTGTTCCATGATTTAGATTATTGCATTATATTATATCACAATTTGCTGGGCGTGCCATTGCTCTTTGCTAACCGAGATAGAAGCCCTTTGCATCATGGTTCAGCACCAGCTACAGATGGAAATAAAACATATATCTCCAGATGTCAATTCTAAAGTTGATTCTCCTCCATCTTCCTTTATGCCAGTCATTCTTCCTTTATGCCATTGGTAACAAATGGTCAAACCCAATGACACATAAGTAAGTCCCATGTTGAGGATTCTCGAGATAACTGATTTTCCTAGATCTCTGAATTATCTGTTGAAATAGAGCAATGTTATCTACTCTGAATGTCCTGGATATCATAGAAAGGTTATGTGGAAGAAAAGTTAGCTTTTATTATTTTTAAATGACTACATTTTGGGATCCATGTTTGCCTCCACTTGGGCTGACTCTAAATAATGAACATGGTTAAATAAAAACCAGAGTGACACCTTAAAATTCACGTAGTAACTGAAAGTATAAAAAACTAACCAAGCCTGCTTTCTTAGAAAGATGTTTAAACATTCATTAGTTTCTACATTTGGCAAGAGATGCAGAGAGTATAATTTTGTTTCTTTAAAAAATTAGCTTGATTTCTTTGGTGTGTACTGTAAAGGCTCACTAAATTGGCCATGCCCCAGAACCACCTGGCGAACCTATAATTATCCAGAATTTCATTCATGCACTTAGTCTTAAGAGATAAATATTTACTGGACATTTATTACAGAATAAATCTCATGGCTAAGTTTTTAACCAGAGTGGGCTCCACATATGAAACATTCTAAAAAAATAGATAAAGATTTACAATGCAAGTCTGGCCCAGGATGGGATTGCCATGGATGTCAATAGTAATGTGTTATGGGCCGGCGCCACAGCTCACTTGGTTAATCCTCCGCCTGCGGCGCCAACACCCCGGGTTCTAATCCTGGCCAGGGCGCCAGATTCTGTCCCGGTTGCTCTTCTTCCAGTCCAGCTCTCTGCTGTGGCCTGGGAAGGCAGTGGAGGATGGCCCAGGTCCTTGGACCCTGCACATGCATGGGAGACCAGGAGGAAGCACCTGGCTCCTGGCTTCAGCCGTAGTGGCCATTTGAGGGGTGAACCAACGGAAAAGGAAAACCTTTCTCTCTGTCTCTCTATCTCACTGTCTAACTCTGCCTGTCAAAAACTAAATAAAAAAATTTAAAAAGTGATGTGTTATAAAATAGTATGCAGTGCTAAAACATAAATAGCAAAGAGAGAAAGAGAAATTTCTATAAGAGCACCTTTGTTAACAAACAGTATCTAACAACAGTAGAACATTATCTAGAGAATGTACAAATTGTTATCAGTGAAAGGGAGAATTAACAGAACACATATATAAATGACATTTCAAGTCCATGGAAACATACAAATGAAATTTAAATTTAATTAAGGAAGCCGGCGCCGCAGCTCACTAGACTAATCCTCCACCTGCGGCACTGGCACTGCGGGTTCTAGTCCTGGTTGGGGCGCTGGATTTTGTCCTGGTTGTGCCTCTTCCAGTCCAGCTCTCTGCTGTGGCCCGGGAGTGCAGTGGAGGATGGTCCAGGTCCTTGGGCCCTGCACCCCATGGGAGACCAGGAGGAAGCACCTGGCTCCTGGCTTCAGATCAGTGCAGCGTTGAATCAATGGAAAAAGGAAGACCTTTCTCTGTCTGTCTCTCTCTCACTGTTTAACTCTGCCTGTCAAAAAAATTAATTAAGGAATGTAGGTGAAGTTATATACTCTATGAACACAGAAAACATAAAGTTTTAATTATTCAATAAAGTAATGAGGTTACATTGTATTTTAAAAAGAGCAGTCTGTACACTGGCTTTGTTTTATAATGCATTTGTCAGATAATTCTTGCATCACCCCTTGATGCTTTGTCTATAAAGTTCTATTATAATAAAATTAATTTCTACTTATTCCCTGTATCTAATAAGAGTGTTTTATTTAGCTTTTTATTATAAAGTGATTTGTACAATTTTATGACACAATGTGTTTGCTGCTAGTACAGTAAATACTTAAGGTATTTAAAAAAATATTTTTTTTTTTTTTTGAAAAGCAGACAGAGTGAGGGAGAGAGAGAGAGAGATCTTCCATCTTCTGGTTCACACCTCCAGATGGCTATAATAATGAGGTTTGTGCCAACCTAAAGCCACTAGTCAATAATTGTGCACAGTTCTCCCACACGGGCAGCATATGCCCAAGAACTTGAGTCATCATCTGCTGCCTCCCAAGAGCATGAACAAGAAGCTGGATTAGAAGCATAGCCTCAGAGACTCAAACTGGTACTTAGATTTGTCATATGGGCATCCCTAGTGGTGATTTAACTCACTGTGTCCCAATGCCAATCTCAATCAAAATACCTTTAAGAATCATTACTCTATTATTGGAAACTGTAACATGGCCGATATTGAGTCAAAATTTGTATGTATAGAGCTTCACAAATTTTAATTAAATTTTATGCTTGTAAATTTTCACTGCACTTGCCCTAATGTGATAATGGATTCTAGGCTTCAAGAAAAAATATTTCTTCCTTTATACTACTTTAAAAAATACATCTATTTATTTACTTGAGAGGCAAAGTGACAGAAAATGACAGGGAGACACAGAGAGAGAGAGAGAATCTTCCATTCCCTTGTTCATTCTCCAAAAATTTAAAACAGCCAGGGCTGGGCCAGGTTAATGCCAGATTGAAGAACTACATCTGGATCTCCCAAGTGGGTTTCAGGAACCCAAGTACTTGGGCCATCATTTGCTGCTCCCAGGAACATTAGCAGGAAGCTGAATGTGAAGTGTGGGTTAGCAGGGATTTGTTCCAGACACTTTGCTGTGGGTTGCAGGCATCCCAAATAGCAGTTTAACCTGCTGTACCACAATGCCCATCCAAAGTTCTTACACTACATTTGAGAAAAAGAAAATCTTTCAAAAGGGATTTGCTATATTTGTAAAGTTTGTAATTAGCTTTTTATAGTGTACAAATTATTTTCATGTGGCCATTCATGTCTGAACTGTACAAATTTATTTTGGGAGATTTTCTCAAACCTATCACCTATAACTTTCCTCAGTTACCATAAAGATAACAAAATATATTAACAAGATAGAAACATGACAATTCATGCATTCAAAGTTTTACAGGACATAAGAATCTCCGTAGGATAAGGGGAAAGGGAAAAATCAATTTTTCTAGGTTTTATGGATTACTTTGGGGTAGAGGAGCTCCAGTTTCTATGTATGACTTATCTTAGGGAACAGAATTCATGACAACCTAGGATACCTTTAGTTTGAACTATTTAAAATGTATGTTGCTAAGATCAAAGGCATGTCTCTCCATCTGCGTCAGACGCAGATGGAGTTAGTGAGGAAATTGACAGAGATTTAGTTACCAAAAATGACACTGCAAAGATTTATAACTTTGTTATATGGTGAAACAGTCACTAGCCACATGTGGTTATTTAAATTTAAATGAAATTACATTTAAAATTCCATTCCTTTGTCTCATTAGCCACATTTCAAATACTGGTAGACACTTGTGTCTAGTTGCTATTGTATTGGATAGCACAGAGAGATAACTTTTTCATCATTCACAGAAAGTTCCTTTGGAAATAATTTTTCTAAAAGAAGACTTTCTAGTAATAGATTTGTTTCATTCTTACATCTTAAATTCTAAATTTCACTATTATAGGTGTTCTCTGTCTGCTACCCAGTTACTCTCCATGAAGCCTATCTTTTGAAGACAGAAATTATATTGTGGTTAATCATGAATAAATAAATAAGCAGGATAAATGTGTCTCAAGTCTGCTTCCCCAATTTAATGAATTATTTATTGTATTTGAAATTCACAGTTACATAGAGAGAAAAGGAGAGGCAGAGATAGAGAGCGAGAGAGGTCTTCCATCCTCTGGTTCACTCCCCAGTTGGCCTCATGGGCCTGCTGGTGCTGTGCTGATCTGCAGCCAGGATCCAGGAGCCAGGAGCTTCTTATGGGTCTCCCACGTGGGTGCAGGGGCCCATCTTCTACTGCTTTCCCAGGACATAGCAGAGAGCTGGATCAGAAGCGGAGCAGCTGGGACTCGAACCGGGGCCCATGTAAGATGCCGATACTGTAGGTGGCAGCTTTACCCCCTACGCAACCACGCCAGCCCCTGCGGCTTGTCTTTTTATTCTCTTGACAGTGTCTTGCAGAGAAAAAAAATTGATTCTCCATTGTTTTGTTGTTTTCTCCTTTGCTCCTTTAGCAAAAAAAAAAAAAAAAAAAAAAAAAAAAAAAAAAGAAATTCACCAGATGCACGTGGGTCTCTTGTGGACTCTATTATATTTGATGGATCTAGTTTTCTATTCTTTGACTAAAACCACTCAGGAGAGCTTTCTATACATCCTCCAGGCTGCAAGTTCAGCTTACCAATGCAATTGAGTGGCATGAGCTCATAAAACCATCCGGAAATTCAGGACCAATTCACTCGAATTCATCTGTTTTCTCTCCCTCTCTATGGCTTATTGTGAAGTATTCTTGCCTGTGTTGCTCCACACTTCCTACATGACTTTTTCCTTCCACCTTATTTCATGTAAAAACTTTTTGTCGCTTTATATCCTTCAAAATGTGATGGGTTTTATGTTGAATTTTATCTGCTTTGACCTTAGCACTCTCTTACAGGACATTAGATTTTTATTCTTTTCCACTTCATATACTTCTTCATGGGTTAGAGAAACGACATTACATAATAGATTTTTCTCCTCTCATATTCCCCTATCTCAGTTCTGTGTGGGGTAACAAAATATTAGAGATTGTTTTGTCAACTCTTATGAGCTTATTCTTATAGTAGGCTTTAGATAAAATTGTAAGATAGTATTAACACATTAGCAGTAATTAATTTATTCATTTAATAGGTCATCAAATATCATTGAATAATGCACGCTGTTTTATGACATGTCTTCAGAGTTGATATATCAGATTTTATCCCTGAGGAACTGAGAGTTGTTGTCCAAAATCCTCCAAGAAGTCTATTAGGTACCATCCTGAAATTTAGCCATTAGGAAGATAACATCATGGCTCAGACTAAGCCTCAGTGAATAAATCCAATAATGCATTTGATCTTTTGTATCATTGACTAAACTGAAAAACTGTTTAACCCTTGTGCAACTCATTTAAAAAATACGTATTTGAGAAGCAGAGATACACACACACAGAGAGAGAGAGAGAGAGAGAGAGAGATTGGCTGAGAAAGGCAAACATGGTTGGGGAGAGAGGGGGCAAGAGAAAGAACTTATCTGTTAGTTTACTCCCAAAATGCCTGCAACAGCCAGGCCTGGACTAGGATCAGAGCCAGCCAGGAATGCAATCCATGTTTCCCGTATGGGAAGCAAGAACCCAGTCTCTTCAGCCATCACCTGGTGGATCCCAGGGTCTGTATTAACAGGAAGTTGGAGTAGAGTACAGAGCTGAAAATCAAACCAAAGTACTTCAATGTAGGACATGAATATCTTAACTGATAGGCTAAGAGCCTGCTCTCTCTAGTGCAATTTGTCCAGAAATATGATTAAAGTATGCAAATATATTTATTGAAATTAAATGTATTTATAATAAGGCCAATATATTTATAAATAATGAACTATAAAGCATCATATAGTTATCAATAATTCCTAAGCATTATTAGTGGTAGATGGAAAAGACATTTAAATTAGTAGGAAAGTTACGAGGTGGCTGGTAAATATTCCAAAAAGAATTAATGTTTAATTTGATATCTGGAGCAAAAGACATAGGGTGTTCAAATTTGGAAAGAGGAAATCATTTTGGTAAAGGCATAAATAGATATTCCCTATTCAGACTCAAGGGGAAGAACATACACCCATAGCTGTAACAGAACCTCCTATTTGTGGGCATTGAGAATCAACACATTTTCATAAAGATTATTTTATGACTACGTTTTTTTCTTCAAACTATCAACAGTTGGTACTGGCATTGTGGTACAGTGGGTTAAGTCGTTACTTGCAATGCTGGCATCTCATAGCGGAATCTTGGTTCAAGTCCAGGCTTTTCTACTTCCAGTTCAGCTATCTGCTAAGGCGTGGGACAGCAATAGATAATGACTAAAGTGTGTGAGTACCTGCCATCCACATGGAGACCTAGACATAATTCAGGGTTGCTGGTTTCCACCTGACCCAAACCTCCAGCCACTGAGACCATTTAAGATCTATTTCTCCCTCTCACACCTCTCTCTCTGTCACTCTGCCTTTCAAATAAATAAATACTTGAAAAACGAAGATAGCTTTAAGAGTTTGCATCTGACAAGAAAATATAATTTTCAGGTTATGTAGTCATGCTTATTAATGAATGAAACTCATAAAAAAGAGCCAATCATAATGTTAAAATGGAAATTACAAACTTGCATAAGCACAGAATTGTTTCCTAAAACATAAAGAAATTATATAAGTAAACAGATTGACAACACATATATTAAAATGGGCAAATAATCCTCTTTTGAGCTGTCAATATAAACTTTTCTCCCATTCTAATATTTAAGAATATGTCCATTAGGGATAGGAGCTATATTAATTTTCTATTTTTGCTGTAATAAGTTGCTGCAAACTCAATAGTTTGAAATATCACACATTTATTGTCTTGTCATTTTGTAGGCAGCATATGCATTATATTTCCAAGGGAAATCCTTTTTCTTGCATTTTCAGGCTTCTAGAGACCTCACGCATTGTGTGCTTTATTGAATCAAAATAAATTTGGCCTAACCCAGTCTCTATACTTGACTGATAACTTTAGCCCAAAGCAGCCTTGGTGCATTGTAAAGTATAATGTAGTTTTATGTGTAAACAATTATAGCCTAACTTCAGAGTGTCCCCTTATAACCAAGCTAATGAGACTCAGCAAGTCACAGGCTCTCAACTCAATCAAGCATGTCTACTTGAAAGCAAATGGTAACTAAAGCTAATCAGCTAGTTTTTTAATATTACTCCCTTTTCTCCAGCTACAAATATAACTTCTATATGTGATAAAGTTGGGCATTCAGAAATGCCTTTGGTCAAGAATAACCCTGGGTTCTAGAAGAATTACTTGCTCATGAAAACGTTTTCAAATTGGACTGGCCTCAGATTGTCTTTCAATAGGCTCATCTTCTAAATTCTACATTCTCAGAGTCAGAAATGAAAAGTAAAGTCTTTTCCTCATGACTTTTCCACAACCTTCAACTTGCCCTCCATGTCCCACTATTGAGGTATTTTGTGAATACACTAGGCCTACCTAAATGATCCAGAAAACATCTGCCATTGAAAGTCCCATCGTTAGCAACCTCAATTCCCCTTTGCCTTGTAACATAGCATATTCAGAAGTTCCTTTGATTTGCATATTGTGCAGACCATTATTTTACTTAATAAAGGGTAGAATATATTTGTGTGTTTCCCTTTTCTCTTGACCAAACTGTCTAGAATTTTATAGAATTGTTTGTTCTGTTTTTTATCCTAGGGTTGCAAATAGACTTGGAAAAATTCAGGAAAACCTGATCATGTTCCACACATTTTTCTTTATTAGAATTAAAGGCTACATAATAATAAATGATGTGCCACTCATGAGGCCCTTTTTGACTTTGTAATGTACCCATTATATCATAGCATGGAAAATAATTATAAATAACCCCATATTGCCATTCACCAGCTATACCTCAATATTAATATTGTAAGATCAAAATGCGATAACTATTTTCTCATTGAGAGAATCCTAGGTGATAAAGTACACAATCAAATTTGTAAGACTAGTTTTTTCTTCAAAGGAGAAAATAAGTCAATTTTATTTTGAGAGAAAAGATAGTTTGCACGTATGCTTCCTATTTATTCATTTATCTTTTTATAAAAACTAGACTTTGGCAAGAATATTTGGTTTTTATTTTGATTTATTTCAAGCCCTTTTTGAGAAATATGTGAAAGTATGCTAATCTAACTTGGACAAGCTGGATTCTGCTTTTACTGAATCCTCTTCACTGTATGTCCCTTGATTAGTATTGGCTAAAAGAACTTTTGCAAGAGCTGTAGGTGGAAACAAAATAGAGGTCTTTTAATTTTAATACTTTATTTTTAGTGATTATGGGAAACAAATGGGATGTGATTAAGGAGATTTCTCTGGGCAGCATATTTTGTGTTTGTTAAGAAGGGCTATTAGTCCTACTGATAATCTTTCTCATTCTCTTAACCTCAAAATAGCCAACTTCTTGATTTTAACTTGTGTATAAAGATGCTAATGATTGAAAATTGAGAATATGCAGGGCAAGAAAAAGAAACCAAAAAGGCCAGTTCTGCATTCTTCTTTCTCCAACAATCACCATGAAAATGGTTAAATTTTCCTAATTTTCCCTTTGTATTCACTATATTTTGTATCAGAGGCCTCTAATATAGATTCTTCTATAGATGTTGAAGACAATGAGAATTGCTTTATGTCCCTATCTTCCATCTTTCTAAAGTTTAGTTTCAGTATTTATTAACAAGCACTCTTTTCTTTTTTAAGATAATTTGAGATAAAGTAGCATTAGTATATAGAATGCCATATAGCTCTCTAAGATGCAATTAAAATCATGATGATTTTGAGAGGAAGAGAGAAAGGAGAGGGGTGGGGATCTTCCACCCACTGGATCACTTCTGAAATGTATGTCACAGCCAGATCCCGGCTGGACTGAAGCCAAGAGCCAGGAACTCCCCCTGGGTCTCCCACATGACTGACGGGGGTCAGAGTACTTGAACCAATTTCTACTCATTAGGAACACACTGGATTGGAAACAGAGCATCTGGACCTGGAATCAGCTCAACTGTCATTCTGATAATATGATGCTGGTATCAGTGACTGGAACTGCTGTGTCAAAACACCAGCACCAAGAGTATAAAATCTTGTTTAGACATAAAAGTAAAAAATTAGATTGTATACCATGCTCAAACATCACCAGCCAGATATTCTGAATAAGCAAATATGTAAAACTCTACATCAGATTTACCATTAGATGTCTTAAAGGCTATGGGTAGCACAAATATAACTGCAGACACAATTTTAGCCATCAGGAATATCTATCTACCTACCTATATATCTCTGTTAATGGCAATGAATTATGTATAGACTTTAGATGCATTCTATAAAATATAAACCTCCCCTATATTTTCAAAAGAGAATGTGTACATGACATTAATTGGGGATGAATACTGATGATAGCTCACTCTCTTTCCTTTTTCCATTTCCTCCTTCTTTCCTCCCTGCCTTTTTTTCCCTTTTCTACATTGGTTTTTACTGGAAATAATGCAACTTTTCCAGAAGTGTTTTTTTGTTTGTTTGTTTGTTTTAGAATTCTCTTGTGCTACATTAGCCACAACTATATCAAATACTCATTTTATTTCAAATAAATCAAACAAAACAATAGTAACTGGATTAAATTATATTAAGCATGTTTAATCTGTGGTCAGAGTCATTTACTACCTTTCCTGAATTATAAGTTAATGGATGGTATATAAGGATGAGAACACCAGCAAAAATATCAATCAGTAGATGAAGACAATAACTGACAGTGTCAGATATACATTTTATCTTATTTGTCTTTGTATCACCAATACCTAAACTGTAGAGAGATATAGTAATTGCCGGTTAAATCCAATTTCCTAAACACTTAAAGACTTGTGATTAGGTTTTCCGCTCCTTCTCAGTCACAGTAGAATGCATTACCTGTTTCTAAGTAGAAGTTCACTGATGAATATTCAATAAAAAATCCAAGGCAAATTAAACAATTAGGAAGGCATTTCACAAAACTACCACAAATACCCAAAATACACAGTTCAAGAAAAGTACAATCTGGAAAAGTAAGAGGATTCTAAGTCAGGAAGGAAGTGAGGGTCTGTAAAAGCATTTCAGGGTGTGCCAAGCAGTATGTTAAACTCTTTGAAGAAAACATAAAAAATAAAATGCCCATTTCATCCCTCAGCTCTCCAGTTAAACAAGCATTGACAATTGGATGCCACAATTTTTGACTCAAAAAAAAAAAAAAAGATACATTTTAGCAAAGTATAAATCTAGAGCCGAGAAGTTGATTTCTTTTTTATGATTCTAGTAATTAACAGAATAAACTTCTTCCTTTTTACTCAAAATCTATACAATTTGAGTGTTTTCCTCCAGGAAAGCAAGCAAACTAAAAAGAAAATCTATTTTTACACAGGGTTTTCTTATCATGGTTCTTGACTGCTTCTATAGTATCCACTTTAACATTCTGATGCAATATCATTGACAAAACATTGTGAAACAACCTCCAAGCAATTCATCTGCTGATGTCAGATCAGTGTAATGGTGGCAGAAGCTAGAGCCTTGTAGACAGAAACTTTCTGTAGCATTTACAGAAGTGTGTGCGCATGTTTGTATTTACTTTTATCTGTTTGAATTACTTCCTGCTTTGTTTTTCCAGGAGTAAAAAATAGTTCAATAATCATAGCTCTTGTAATTACACACACCTGACTTTAAACTTTAGTTCAATAATTGTGGGCAATTAGCTTATCTGTTGCCCAAATATCTTCATTTATAAAAGTTTTAGTAATAATATAAATAATTCTACAAATTGTAAGTCATATGTATTGCCTAGGACATGGAAAATGCCCAAAATATAGTATTTATATGTATTTTAAGGCATATTTCTTAAAACCTTATTTTTAAAGATGTTACATAAAATTGTATATATCTATGGAGTATCATGTGATTTTTTAAAGATTTATTTATTTATTTATTTGAAAGGCAGAGTTAAAGAGAGGCAAAGGCAGAGAGAGAGAGAGAGACAGAGAGAGACAGAGAGAGACAGAGAGGACTTCCATCCATTGGTTTACTCCCCAGATGGCTGCAAAGGCCAGAGCTGCACCAATCTGAAGCCAGGAACCAGGAGCTTCTTCTGGGTCTCCCACATGCGTGCAGGGGCTCAAGGATTTGGGCCATCTTCCACTGCTTTCCCAGGCCATAGCAGAGAATTGGATTGGAAGTGGAGCCGCTGGGTCTCTAACCGGCACCTGTATGCTGGCACTGCGGGGGGCAGCTTTTATCCTCAGTGCCATAGGACTGGCTCCCCACGTGATGATTTGTTACATGGGTACACTATATGATACCCAATTGGGATAAATATGTTTATCATTTCAAGAATTTAACACTCTTTATAATGAAAATCCACAAAATCCAGTCTTACAGTTTTATATAGAAAAATATGCAGAACATTAGCATTATCCATAGTCCTCCCACTGCGCACCAAATCTTAAATATACTTCTTCACACAAGATAGAAACCATTATTTCACTCTGATGCATAATATTAGGGACATATTTAGAATCATCTTAACACATGCCATTTTGAGCAATTTGTCTTGATTTTCCAGATGATAATAACATACAGTCGTCCATCTAAACTGTTTTATTTTAAAAATATTTTACATGTCCCAATTGCAGAACCTTTATGTTGATTCTCCAAATCCATAATTCTTACTTAAAATAAGATCTGATTGTAAGATTTCAATTAAAAATAAAATCAACCTGGCACCTTCACCAGGTAGTGCCTAAAAAATGAACAAAACATCCTGTAGATTATCAAAATATTTTCTCTAATTAGTTATAATTAGAATGAAGTAATAGGATTTTTCTCTTCCTAGTTTTTTAAGAGGAATTAATTTTGAGACTGCCCACCCTACTAGCTTCTGACTTGGAGGGCTAAATTCACCAATTAAGTTCACAGCAGATTAATTAGCTAGTAATTTGAGAAGTTAATCATCATTCATTGGTATCTATTAAATATCTTCATGCCCATGAAACATGTTTTGGAAGATTGGCTTGGGAGGATTGAAATCTCACTTCAAGAAACATTTAAGTGGTTTGGATACCCCAGTTCCAACTTAAATATACCCTAGGTACTGTTCAACCCCTTTTTATATGGTTTAAAGGCAGATAATAAGGAGAATGAAATAAATAGTTAAGAAATATAAAATAGTATATGTATTACAGGCGTCATGCTTTTCTTTATAGCTTGATCAAACTATATTCCATGTTAAATATCTTGAAATAATTTTCAGTACTATGTGCCCACTTTTTTTCCTTTCTTTCATTCTCTGGAGAATTTTCACATTCTGTCTCAGTTCAAAGATGAGAACTGATTTTGTGATTTCTTTCTAGTAGCTAATGGAAATTTGTTCAAATCACAAAGTTACCACAATATTTGCCCAATTCAGCAGAAATACTTGCCTTGGATCATTCAGTTTAAGAGAATCTCAACTTGAAATAGTAAGTGAGTTCCAGGTTAGGGATGAAGCAACTCAATAATATTTTTAATTATTTAGATAAATTGAGAGTAGATGAAGCCAGTCTGTTAGTCTGTTAGCCCTTTACTTTTTTTTTTTTTTTTTTTTTTTTTTTGACAAGCATAGTTAGACAGTGAGAGAGAGAGAGACAGAGAGAAAGGTCTTCCTTCCGTTGGTTCACCAACCAAATGGTCGCTATGGCTGGCATGCTGTGCTGATCCGAAGCCAGGAGCCAGGTTCTTCCCCTGTCTCCCATGTGGGTGCAGGGCCCAAGCACTTGGGCCATCCTCCACTGCACTCCCGGGCCACAGCAGAGAGCTGGCCTGGAAGAGAAGCAACTGGGACAGAACTGATACCCCAACTGGAACTAGAACCCAGGGTACCGGTGCCACAGGCAGAGGATTAGCCTAGTGAGCCACGGCGCCAGCCATAGCCCTTTACTTTCAATGTTCAAGACTTTCTTAAAGATTTATATGAAATTTACAGCAAATACAAAAATAAATTAAATATGTGTGGATGTACACAGCCAAATACGTGACACTGGCACATAAGTCATGGGCTACATTTCGAAAATGCCAATTTACACTTTAGTTTCAGAGGACCCCAGAGTAAGTCAACAACTGACCAGCTACAAGAACTCTACTGGATTTTCTTGAGCTGAATTTTCCTTCTTTTCTTTAATTTTTTGCATTTGTGAAAAGTGGTGGACAAAGAGTCACCTCTACACTTTGCCATTGCCTAACTGCTTGGAAGTCAGCGACATAGCCCTCACTTAGGGTGATAACCACAGAAACTGCTCTTATATATACACAATCTTAGCAAAAGTTTCTCCAGAATAGCTTTTGTTGTTAAAAACTTTAGTCATTTTCAGGAAATAGACTCTTTTATCCAATCTCCCGAGAACATGATACACTGCAAGCATGATGTCTCCTATGCTGGCCTTCGTGTAGCTACAGAACAGCAGGCTTGCTTCCACCTTTAACCTTCCATCTCTTCTTGCATAAAGGGAGTGAATATAATGATGTTTGCTCCTTAGGAGCACTTCATAGAAGAAACTTAGAACCAACAACTTCAGAGACACATTTCCCTACACCAGTTTGTTACAGGGCTTTGGGAAGAATATTTCAGAAAATTTGCAATTACCTGATTCTTTCCTGGGAAAGTGGGAAGATCACGAAGAGAAGCAGGCAGGGTGAGCAGACATTTGCTGCTTTTCTGTTAGCCAACAGGGACCAGATTTCCAGCAACACTAGTTAGTATAAACTGTCAAGACATTAAATTACTCTAGAGTAGGACCAATGCCACCTACAGTACCGGCATCCCATATGGATGCCAGTTTGAATCCCAGCTACTCCACTTGTAATCCAGCTCTCTGCTCTGGCCTGGGAAAGCAGTAGAAAATAGCCTAATTCCTTGGTCCCCTGTACCCATGTAGGAGACCCAGAAGAAGCTGGGCCCAAACACTTTGGCCATCTTTCACTACTTTTCCCAGTCCATTAACAGTGAGGGAGCTAGATTGGAAGTGGAACAGCCGGGACATGAACCAGCGCCCATATGGGATGCCGGTGTTACAGGAGGAAGCTTTGTACCTGGAACTACAATGGCAATACATTATTAAAAAGTATCCAAATTTTATACAAATTGGGCAGTTATGTAGCCTGATATCTAAGACTGGTTAAGATACCCATATCCCATTCTGAAGTACCTGGCTTTCCTCCCTGGTTCTGGCTCCTGACTTTAGCTTCCCACTAATACAGACTCGGTGATGGTGATAATGGCTTAAGTAATTGGCTCTCTGCTACATATGTGGGAAACCTAGATTGAGTTCTCAGCTCCCGGCTTTGGCACACCCCAGTTTTGCTCATTGTGGCCATTTGGAAATTGAACCAGCAGATGGTAGGTCTCTTCCTATCTCTCCATCTCTTTTTCTCTAATTCACAAATAAATAATAAATTATACGTGAAGAAATGCAATGATACATTTTATGTTTCATAAATAATTTACTTGTACTCAGCTATTATCATTCTTTTAAAAATACTAATTGACAAAAATATGAGGCCACCTGCATAATCATACACAGACAGAATTGTTCTTTATAGAATTCTATTTTAATTTTTCCAAGTGAATGTACTTATCGCATATTTTACTCTATGAGGAAATAAGAATTTTGTGATGATTAGGGTAAATTTCTGCTTCAGTTACTTGACAGAATTTTATCACACTAAAATAAACACTCAACATATGGTTTATTATTGTTTTGACAACCCAGGCTTAACAAAGTCTTATATCCACAATTCATGTTATAGACTCCATGTGGAACCCCTAATGCCCAATGGTATGGTATTAGGAATTTCAGCCTTTGGGAAATAGCTATGTTTAGATGAGGTCGTGAAGATAGATGCATCATGATTGGGGTTAATGTCCTTGAAAAAGACCAAAGGCCTCTTTTTAAAAAGTATTTCTTTATTGGCTAGCGCTGTGGCTCACTTGGCTAATCCTCTGCCTGCGGCACCGGCACACCGGGTTCTAGTCCCGGTCGGGGCACCAGATTCTGTCCTGGTTGTTCCTCTTCTAGTCTAGCTCTCTGCTGTGGCTCAGGAGTGCAGTGGATGATGGCCCAAGTGCTTGGGCCCTGCACCTGCATGGGAGACCAGGAGGAGCACCTGGCTCCTGGCTTCAGATCAGTGCGGTGCGCTGGCCGCGGTGGCCATTGGAGGGTGAACCAATGGTAAAAGGAAGACCTTTCTCTCTGTCTCTCTCTCTCTCTCACTGTCCACTCTGCCTGTCAAAAAAAATTATACATTTATTTATTTATTTATTTGAAAGACTGAGTTAGAGAGAGAGAGAGGAAGAGAGGGAGGGAGAAGGAAAGGGAAAGGCAGAGAGAGAGATCTTCCACCTGCAGGTTCACTCCCCAGATGTCTACAACTGCCCGAGCTGGGCCTATCCAAAGCTAGGAGCCAGGTGCTTCTTCCTAGTCTCTCACGTGGGCACAAGCCATCCTCCATTGTTTTTCCAGGCAAATCAGCAGGGATCTGGACAGGAAGTGGAGCAGCCAGTACTCAAACTCGTGCCCATATTGGATGCTGATTTGTAGGCAGTGGCTTTAACCACTGTGCTATAATGCCCCACCCCACCCCTTTTTTTTTTTAATTTTTGACAGGCAGAGTGGACAGTGAGAGAGAGAGACAGAGAGAAAGGTCTTCCTTTGCCATTGGTTCACCCTCCAATGGCCGCCGCGGCCAGCGCGCTGCGGCCAGCGCACCGCGCTGATCCGATGGCAGGAGCCAGGTGCTTCTCCTGATCTCCCATGGGGTGCAGGGCCCAGGTACTTGGGCCATCCTCCACTGCACTCCCTGGCCACAGCAGAGAGCTGGCCTGGAAGAGGGGCAACCGGGACAGAATCCGGCGCCCTGACCGGGACTAGAGCCTGGTGTGCCGGCTCCGCAAGGCGGAGGATTAGCCTAGTGAGCCACGGCGCCGGCCAATGCCCCCCTTTTTAAAAATTGCATTTATTAATTTATTTGAAAGACAAAGTTACTGAAAGAGAGAGAGAGAGAGAGACCACAAGTTTTGAGTTCAATCTTGCCCCTGGGGAGGACATACATAAAATGTGGCCTACTGGTCTGCAAACCAGGAAGAAGGTCCTCTAGGAACATTACCATTCCGGCCCTCTGATCTGGGACCTCCAGCCTCCAGAACTGTGAGGAATAAATGTTTACATCACCTAGTCTGTGGTGCTCTGTGATAGCAGTCACACATATCTAAGACATCATCTTTCCTTAAGAGGGGAACAATAATTTTTTAACATAGTTATGTTATTAATTAGCTCATTTCCAAAGTTATTTTTAGTGAATTCAGGATAATGAATACTGTTTTTTGTGGAAAGAGCTGGGTGTGGATTTAAAAAAAAAAAAATTATGCCTCTGCCTGTGATACTAAGCACCCAGGGTTTATATGAACGCAATTGGCCAACAACCTATGTTTACTACCATTAAATACTCAATCTACCTTAGGCTGCCCTTTCATGAAAGTCTTTTCCTTTTCATGGCTGACCTTCATGTTCACATTAACCTGATTGTGTCAGTATATAAACGTCCAGTAAGGAGAGGTTGAATCCATGATGTGATATACCTCTAGCCCAGACCACAGTGATGCCCCTGGGCCTTGCACTCCCTGCGTGTACACATTTGTTGGAGAATTAGACTGGAACATGAAATTACTTTGGTTTGATCTGCCACGGCTCATCTCTGACCCTACTCCCCATGGAGGATGCAGACTTAGAACTTTACCACTTCTGCTATTTTTGACAGACTACAGAGAACTGGACTTTTCGTCTGTAATCCACCTCTAAATCAATGCAGAGCTTTGAAAATGTCCGTTGCATATGTAAGGAAAAGGACAGAGCAAAGATTCCATGATGAACTCTGGGAAGTTGAACTCTACCTGCAGATTCCAAGAAGCTCCCGGAAAACCTCAGGCACACTAAACCCCACCCAAACCCCATCCTATTTGTATATTCAATTCTGGGACTACCCCACCCCAAAAAGGGGACAGCTGATGAGGAAGTAGCCCTGATTTTAGCCCTTCTCTTGCCTTTCCCCAGGAGCTCTCTCTCTTCATGGGCATCCCTGTAGTTCTCGCAAGAGGTGTTTTCTACTAGTGGGGTTACCTACACTCACACTTCAGTATACTCTTACTGTCTCACTTTAAATAAATCTGACTCGCATTTTGTACTTGGAAGGAAGGAAGGAAGGAGAGAAAGAGAGAAAGAAAGAAACATTTCTTTTTCCCTACTTCCTCTGGGCCAGGCCAAAGTCAGGATCCTGGAGCTTCTTCTAGGTCTCCCATGTTGGCATTTTAGCAGGGGCCCAATATCCTCCAATGCTTTCCTAGGCATTTTAACAAGGAGCTGGATCATAAGTGGAGCAGTGGAGACTCAAACTGGCACTCATATGGGACCACAGCATTGGCCGCCAAAGTTACTTTTAAAATATATTTTTTAACTCATTTGACAGAGCAACAAGGTAAGGGAGAGGCAGAGGAAGAGGGGAAGGGAGAGAGAGAGGGAGAGGGAGGTAAGTAGGGAGAGAGAAAGAGAAACACACACACACACACACAGAGAATATCAATCTTCTCATTCACTCCACAAACTGCTGCAATAGCCAGGGCTGGGCCAGACTGAATACAGGAGCCAGAAACTTCATCGAGGTTTCCCACATGGGCTAGCTTCCTAGGCACTTTACTAAGAAGCTGAATCAGAAATGGAGCAGCAGGGACTCAAACCAGTGCTCCAATATGGGCTGCCAACATCACAAGTAGCAGCTTAACTCACTGTGCCACAACACCAGCCCCAAGGTGCTTTGTTTTGCATATTCTAGAATCTTGCGCTTTAAAAAAAAACAAAAAGAACTCTTTTTATTTATTTATTTTTCACTTTTATTTGAAATGGAAAGAGAGAAAAAGAGAGGGAGAGACAGAAAGAAAGACAGAAGAGATCTATCATCCACTGGTTCGCTCTCCAAATGCTTGCAAAAGCCAGGGTCTAGTGACCAGGAACCAGGAACTCAGTGGAGGTCTCTCATGTAGCTGGCAGGGACTCAGGTATGCAGGTATCATCTGCTGTCTCCCAGGGTGTGCATTAGTAGGACAATAGAAATCAATGGAGTAGCCAGGACTCATACCTAGCACTTCTGATAGGGGATGCAGGAGGCCCAAGTGGCAACTTAACCACTGTACCAAATGCACACCCACATGTAATGATTTTGATTGCATAATATTCTTGAACCTACAGCAAATTTCCCTATTTTGCTCAAAGGAAGAAATTATTCATGTGAACATATTATTGGTAGGGATGTGATTACCACAAGATTTTACAATACTCAAAATAAAATTGTTTCACACAATTTAAAAGGTAATGGATTGTTGCAATTCTACTCCACCACAACCTAACCCTGCCGAAAAGATTAGGAAATGTCTCTCATTCTTGGAAAAGAGTGAAATAAATGATCAAATTTCAAAGGATTTTGCTGGAGAAAACCTTACTATTTTCCTGGGGATGTAGCTATCCTAAAATATTATGAGAATATTTTGGGTGAACGTTTGCATCTATATTACTATCTACAAGCAAATGCAATTGACTTCTTAGAATTGTACCTTTAAAATACATGAAACCAATTCTATTTATATTGATAAACATTACAAATTTTAAAAATGCCTGAAAATTTCCTTACTTTCAAAAAAAAATATTACAAATTTTGAAGGGAATAGGCATTTGGCCTATTGGTTAAGATGCCTGCCTCCCACGAGGAAGTACTTGGATTTGACCTCTGCCTCTGGCAGCTGACTCCAGCTTCCTATTAATGCAGACTGTGAGAGGCAGCCAGTGAACGCTGAAATAATTGGGCTCTTGTTACCCACATGTGAGACCTCAATTGAGTTCCGAGCTATGTTACAGGCATTTAGAAAGATGAACCAGAGAATGAGGGTTCTCTTTCTATCTGTATGTATATGTGTATGTGTCTTTTTCTGTTTCTCCAATAAAACAAACCAAAAGTTTAAAAATTGTTCATTAAGACATTCTTTTGAAGGCATACAAATTAGTAGGGAAATTCACACATGCTTACTAATATTTGCCAGCTTTCATGAATGTATTGAAAGTAAAATTTTAAATTATGAGTAGTCCAGAGATAATTCACTGTTTGAAATATTTCCCTTTCTTCACAAGTTCATATCTGAATTTGCTACAAAATAACCTTAATTTATTTCTCTCAATGAATAAATTTTATTTGTTGATAATAGGCAAAAATAAATGTTTCTAGAGAGTAATGACCCCTAAATGCTGTAAAATGACAAAAGGTAAGAGGACAAGAACCACAATGGAACTTTACTAAAGAGGCTGGATTAAAGCATTGCTGGCAGACAAGGCTATTATTTGGAAAGCAGATATAGCCTATGGGAAAACATCAGTATAGAAACACATAACCTTACTTAAACATCTAGCAAACATTAACTGAACCACAATATGGAATTCCCAGGCTTGTTCTGATGGCTTGTGTCAGCAGCATGCAGAAGACGTCTAATTTTTACAACTTTCAGGAGGCTCTAATCTAACAATTATGTTTACCCTTTCTTTCCTTTGAAGTACCTTGTTGTTACCCCAGCAGTATACACAGAAAGTGTGCAAAGGCATCAGAAGTCTTTGGTATTCCTACCTAGAAATCAGTCCAGATTTACTTTTTTTTTTTTTTTTTTTTTTTTTTTTTTTTTTTTTTTTTGACAGGCAGAGTTAGAGAGAGAGAGAGAAAGAAAGGTCTTCCTTCTGTTGGTTCACTCCCCAAATGGCCTCTACAGAGGGCGCTGTGTTGATCCAAAGCCAGGAGCCAGGTGCTTCTCCTGGTCTCCCATGCGGGTGCAGGGCCCAAGCACTTGGGCCATCCTCCACTGCCTTCCGGGGCCACAGCAGAGAGCTGGACTGGAAGAGGAACAACCAGGACAGAATCTGGCGCCCCAACAGGGACTAGAACCCGGTGTGCCAGTGCCACAGGCAGAGGATTAGCCTAGTGAGCCCCGGTGCCAGCCTCCAGATTTACTTTAATCACTTCCTTTTTTCCTTCTCATTCTCCTGTCTTGACTTATTATTAACGTTTTGTCATATTTTCCCAAGAGTAATCAGAAGGGTTTTTCCTGGGATGACTTGCTTTGTAATGGCTTCCTGTGTCCTTGGACCACAAACTGAATCTTTTGATGAGGTCTATGGGATATTGACACACTCTGGTCAGAAATTCACAAGTCATTTGTCGTTGTTGTTCAAAGCAGGGAATTAAAAAATAGGGAAGAAAATTAAAGTGCATTAAAGAAAAAGAGAAGAATGACCTTGAAGAATTTACATAACTCCCTGGTCTTCAGTTTACATGTTTGCAAATGAGGAAGAAAAGGAAGTAGACGTGAATTAAACAAATCTTTGTCTATTGATTTCCCTGCTACCAAATTTATTCTTTTTTAAAAAATATTTTTAATTATTTATTAAGAGGCAGAGCTACAGATAGAGGGAAAGACATAAAGAAAGATCTTCCATCCCCTGGTTCACTCCCTGAACAGCTTTGGTCAATCCAAAGCCAGGAGCTGGGAGCTTTCTACGGATCTCCCATGCAGGTGCAGGGGTCCAGTCACTTGGGCCATCTTCCACTGCTTTCCTAGGTCATAAGCAGAAAGCTGGATTACAAGAGGAGCAGTCGGGAAACAAACCCAGGGCCCATAAGAGGTGCCAACGACATAGGGGGAGGCTTAGCCCACTATGCCACAGCACCAGCCCCAGTTTTATTCTTATCATACTCATTTGTAAAGTTATTTTATCTCATTTCATTGAAATGTTCAAGAGAAATATGAAATATCTGATTTCAAATAAAGGAACAATCAACAAAATCAAGATTCTAGCTTGAGTCTTTAATTTCTATGTCTCTAAAAAATACTACAAATTTTAACTATCAAATTATAAAATTAATACATTGCTGCTTTGAAGTAATAAATTATCTGAGGTCAAAGTGAATTGAACATATCAGAATCCAAATTCAAGCCAACTAGGTTAAGTATGCTCTTAGAAAGTGCTTGACAAACTCTTCTCATTTTTTTAAAGATTTTATTTATTTATTTGAGAGGTAGAGTTATAGACAGTGAGAGGCAGAGAGAGAGAGAGGTGTTCTATTCAATAGTTCACTCCCCAGATGGCTGCAACTGCCAGAGCTTTGCCGATGCAAAGCCAGGAGCCTCTCCTGGTCTCCATGCAGATGCAGGGGCCCAAGCACTTGGGCCATCTTCTACTGCTTTCCCGGGCCACAGCAGAGAGCTGGATTGGAAAAGGAGCAGCCAGGACTAGAACCAGCACACAAATGGAATGCTGACGGCACAGGAGGAGGATTAACCTACTGTGCCATGGCACTGGCCCCACTCTTGTCATTTTTAAAAAGATATTTATTCATTTGAAAGGCAGAGTTAGAGAGAGAGAGAGAAAGACAGAGTTCTTCCACCTGCTGGTATTCTCTCTAAATGGCTGCAATAACTGGGGCCAGGGCTCAGTCAGGCCCAAACTGCGAGCCAGCAGCTTCTGAGTCTCCCATTTGGGTAGAGGGAGTCCAAGTACTTGTGCCATCTTATGCTGTCTTTTTCAGGCACATTAGCAGGGAGCTGGATCAAAAGTGAAGCACCTAGGACTTGAACAGGTGCCCATATGGGATACAAGTGTCACAGACAACAGTTTAGCCTTCTGTATCCCAATGCTAGCTCCAATTCCTGTCATTTTGTTGTAGTATTTTAGATAAAAAGATGGAGTGGTCTTTTGTATGTTAAATAAACAAAAGTATTTCATAAGAATCTGGATACAGGTAATACCTGGATACAGGCTCAGGGAGGGAAGATTGTATATTTCTCTTTCTCCTTTAGATCGTTGATATTATTTCAGAAAGTATGTTTTTGTGGTATCATTTGTATATATTTCCAATCTAAATAAAAGTGAGATTTTCAAAAATTATATTATAAGTGGGTATTATGGTACAGGATTGAACCGCCACTTGGGATGCCAGAATCCCTTGTCAGAAAGCCAGTCCAAGTTCCAGTTACTCTTTTTTCTATTTATTTTTCTGTAAATGCATTTGAGAGGCAGCAAGTGATGGCTATAGTACTTTGGCCCCTTCTACTTACATGAGAAGCTTGCACAGGGATCTGCGTTCATGGCTTTGGCTTCAGGGAAGATTAGTTCTAGTTTCTATGGCCAACCTTGGAAAGAAGTATCAGGAATTCTCATTTCTGTGGTCTGTTTCAGGAGAGAAATGGGAGAAGAAGGGCAAGAGAAGATCTGAGACAATTTCACATATATCAGCTATCATTTTTCTACAGTTATAAATGATAATGCAAATTTAGCACATGTTTACAGAATATCTCTTAACTTTCCTCCTTCTCTCATTTCATCCCTTTTCCTTTAGTTCCTTCCTGTATTTATTTCTTTCATATATACTAATATCCAAGATTTTTTATTAATAGAAAACAACATCAATGCACTATGTTGACATTTTTACAGTAATTTTTCCCACAAAATCTCATTTAGTCATATTTTTGGAGAGTGGCTTTGATCAGCTGCCTTTCAGTATAGCACCTTTTTTAAAAAAATAAAGATATATTTTTATTTATTTGAAAGGCAGAGTTACAAAGAGAGGAGGATACACAGAGAGAAAGAGGTCTTCCATCCATTGGTTCACTCCCCAAATGGCCCCCATGGCCTGGGCTGGGCCAGGTAGAAGCTAAGAGACTGGAGCTTCTTCTGAGTTTCCCATGTGGGTGCAAGGTCCCAAGTACTTGGGCCATCTTTTGCTGTTTTCCCTGGCCTATTAGTAGGGAGTTTGATTAGCAGTGGAACAGCACGGTCCCAAATCGGCATCCAGATGTGATGCCAGAGTCTGCAGGAGGAGACTTAACCTGCTACACCACAACGTTTTCCCCAGTGTACTACCTTTACTTGAAATATCTGTTGGTGTTTGCTATTCTGTAACAAGAAAGCATTAATGATGTTACAAGATTGAAAAGTGGTAGAATTAAGAAAACTGAGACACAAAGATAAATAAGCCTTAACCCTTTCATATTTTTGATATTGCATATATAATACTTTATTGGATTGCAAATATATTGTAGTTCATGCCAGTTTCTTATTCTTATCTGTGTCTTGAGTGAATAACACTTCAATTATAAAGTGGAATTGACTGTGCATAAGGATGTATGTATATATGTTATCTACAATATATCTGGTCTATATTAGACATAGATATGTGTATGCAGCAAGTGTTTGTGTATATACATATGGTAATCATGCTAATAATTAAATAACACTATATTGAATATATGATAATACAGTCCTGTTACTTCCCTGAAAAAAAAGCTCTGTGATATCATCCTATAATGCAAAATCAATGCCAAAGAATTTACTATAGAAGAAAATCTGTACATTCTCTGGCCCCTGAGTGCCATACCAAATGTATCCACCATTCTCTCCTTGGTGCTGCCCCAGCCATAATATCCCTCTTGCTCTGGCTTTCTCTTGCCAAGGGTATTTCTCCCTTAGGGCTTTTGTACTTGTTCTTCTATCTTGGGATCTATACTGAATTTTCCACATGGCTAACCCTGACAATTTATTTTGTCTTTACGTTTACTTAGTGACTAACAGGTACCCTTCTGAACACTTCAAATGAACTATCTTACTTAAAACAAGTTATCTGGTCACATAGGTTAAGAATAGTGTAAACTTTAAACATCCAAGTAAAAAATGAAGGTCTCATCCAGTACTATTACAGTGTCAAAGAAACTAACAGATTGGTTTGGGAAAAAATTTAGACGTGCTCTTCAGTTAGCTTCCCTTCCCCTCACACACACACACACATTCCTCAAATTGTTATTTGGGAAAAATTGTTTATTGACTCTTAAAGTAGAATGAAAAAGATAAAACAAGATCAGACACTTTAAATGTGAAAGGCAATTCTGGGAACTAGAAATCAATTATATAAATTATCAATTGATTATTATTCCAAGATAAATGTCAGTTCTATCCTACACCTCTAAGAGAAAGATGCTGTAATATGAAAGAGTATGTTGGCTGGCCACGGTCTCATAAACTCTGATAAAACAAATGCCTGTGTATAGCTCCTTAATGTGCAACATAATGAACCATAAAATAGTGAAATAAGGCATTTTATTTTAAATAACCTGAGTCACCATTAATCTGGAAGAGCATTTGTGTATCCAAGGTGGGAACTTAAACTATTTTTCAACATCACTTTCCATTAAATTCCTAACTTCCGTGGCCACATCTTGTAAAACTGGGAAACCGTAGACTGCATTCGAGGATTCACTGGAATTAAAAGCTGATTTTAAAGCCAGTCCCTTCTGTATTTCAAGCCTTACTTTGAGCTGTTGTAATCCAGGAAGACAAGCCACTGTAAAAATTTTACTTGTATATTTGAAAAGTATCTCTAATTTATTTCTATTTATTTAAAATTCAATTTTTCTTTAGTGAGCTACACACAATTTTTTTGAACAGACTTGTGGATTTGAATCCTTTCTGTGTAGTGTTATTATCTAAAGATGTCACATAGTTCTTATTTGTTCTTATGCTTCACTTCTTTCTAGAATGAAAATTACAGCTGTTTCATAGAGATGGTATGATAATTAAAGAGACAATTACGACAGCAATTCATCATGGGTCATGGCAATAGGAGATGATCAATATATTAATTTCCTTCTGCTTTTTCCCACTACAGAATATAAGGCAGAAATCTACTTCTCAATAATCCTACACAATATACTATCATTACATCCCATATATACTTCTTATATGATGATTGTCAGAATATCCAATATATGAGCGCTTCTAAGTATTTTATTTATCCTTAATGAACAAACTATAGTAATTTCTATTTATAACTGAAAAAGGTCTTCCCCTAGACCAAATTATAATCACGCTCCTATGAATCATTTTCAAAGGAATTTTTAGTAAGATTTCTACTAAGCCAATTTAGTTAGAATCTTCTGCCCCCAATATCTGATCATACTCAACATGCCATCACATTCTTCACCCTCAACCACTTCCCAGTTGAAGTCTGATCACTTTTGCCTGGCTTCAGCAAGAATCCTACTGTGGAGTGTATAGGCTGGCATTGTGGCACACCAAGATAATCTGCCTCTTGGGACATCTGCATCCCATATCAGAGCGTCTAGTTTGAATCCCAGCTTCTCTGCTTCCAATACAGCTCCTTGTTCATGCATCTGGGAAGCAGAAGATGATGGCCCAAATACTTGGGTTCCTGTCACACACATGAGAAAGCCAAATGGATTTCCTGATTCCTTGCATCAGCCTGGCCCAATGTTGGCTGCTGTTGGCATTTAAGCAATGAACTAGCAGAGGGAAGAACTCTTCATCTCTCTTTCTTCCTCTGTGTCTATCATTCTGCCTTTTAAATAAATAAATGAGTAAATAAATAAATAAGTCTTTAAAAATTTGTTAGGTTGATTTAGAAGCACTGAGGTATTCTGTTAGTGATTTTTCCATTCTGTGCAGCCACTCATGCTTTTTGGCTATGAATTCTAATTTTTCTTGTTATGTTTGGAGTTGACTTTAATCTCTTTCCCATACCAAAACCCTCATTTCAATAATTCTATACTAATTTCAATTAACTCTATAAAATTCACCTTAACATTTAACAAATGTTCTGAATATGTTTTTCTGTTGTAGTACTTAATATATCTGATGGAATCTCATCTATTTAAATCTCATTTTTTCAACACCAGGCTTTTCCTAACCCTCATTTCCACATCAGCCATCCATTTAACAACCAAGTGAGCTGTGGAATAGCATCTCAGAGAAAACCTGGCCAGAAAGAACTTCTGATCAGTTCCTTTACCTCTACCATTCCTCAACAAGTCTTCCCATCTCTGTAACTGATACCATTTCCACACAGTTGTTCAGCCCAAAAGCTGACAAAATTACTTTGGTGATCTTGGATTGACTGCTTCATAGTGGGGAATTCAGTCATACTCAACTAACAAGGTACATCCACAGATAACCATTTCTTCCCATTTTATAAGCAAAAACTCTAAGCCAAGCTCCTATTATTTCCCACCTAGACTGGCATAATAGACGTGCTGCAGCTTTTGGTGCCTTGTCTTTTAAGAAATCTTACAGCACATCTCTACCCAGAGACAGTAAATAAGACTCTCCCTTACCAAACTTCACATAGGCCGCTCCAAGTCTTCTTTGTACTACGCCTCCTTCTTGGTCACTGTCCTTGGCTGAGGCCAATTTTAAGAGTCTTGCTAAGTCAGTTTTAGCAATAATGCCTGCCATCCTTGATAACTGATTCAGTTCCTCATCTTCCTCCCCTAAAGTCTTAGTCCTTGGCCTGCCCTTAGCACAAACCTTGTTAGGCTACTTTAAGAAGAATCTTCTTATTGATGTCTCTGAGTCACATCCTCCCACTGACCCTCACTTAGGTTATTCACTAAATCCTCAGATGTCTTTGCTATGTTCAGAACTGATACAAATGCTGTACCGAAGTCTCTTTCCCCTACAAGATTCCGTGTTTGGCATCTGTAAGCAGTATCCAGCTGTGTTTCTCTTTGTGAAGATGATTTTCTTTTTTTCTTTTTTTTTAAGATTTATTTGTTTATTTGAAAGTCAGAGCTACACGGAGGAGAGGCAGAAACAGAGAGAGAGAGAGAAAGAGAGAGGTCTTCCATCTGATGGTTCACTCCCTAAATGGCTGCAATGGCCGGAGCTGTGCCAATCCAAAGCCAGGAACCAGGAGCTTCTTCTGGGTCTCGCACACGGGTGCAGGGGCCCAAGGACTTGGGCCATCTTCTACTGCTTTCCCAGGCCATAGGAGAGAGCTGGATCGGAAATGGAGCAGCCAGGTCTCAAACCCATATGGGATGGCAGCGCTTCAGGCCAGGGCGTTAACCCACTGAGCCATAGCGCTGGCCCCGAAGACGATTTTCTAAAATACGATGTGTCTACGAAATTCATAAAATCTGTTGTCTATGTATTACTAAATTAAAAATTTAATTAAAATGAAAAATGACTAGTCTATTCAATCTTTGTGATTGTTAGTCAAATAAAACAGAGTACAAAAAATGAATAGAGTCCTAGGTTCCTCATCATAGACTTCAGGATGTGGCATTATGTGAAACTCTGAGTTTTTTCCCATCTTTTTCCTTCTTTTTCTCATAGGTTTTCATGATTTCTCCATTCTCATCAGTGAGGCTTTTGATTAAATACCATTTTTCTTTTTCAGAAAACCCTTTAACAAATTCCCTAACTAAAATAATGTCTTAACATTGTTCTCATATATTATCATTTCATTTGTTTGCTTTGTGGCCTTTCTCAGTGTTTTAAATAATCTTATTATTAATTTATATGACTATTGACAAGTCCTTCCAGTAAAACAGTGTCAGGCCCTGATGGATACTGAATAAATATTTTCCACTGCCTGCTCGCCTGCCTGTATGTTGTATGGATCAAGGAGGTAAGAATCATAAGGATAACACCTCATAAATAAATAAACTTGGTTAAAACTTGGAGAAAGGAACATATTTTAATTTTTGATAATGAAAATAATTTTTCAAAGGTTTCCATCAGAAAATGTCACAGTAGAAGTGAAAAAAATAATATATACAGTAGAATGCACATGTTCTTAATTCAAGGACAGATCTTGGTTCGAAAGGTTGACTAACCTCTTAAAATCCTTAATGTTCTAGAGGAAAAGTCACTTTAGGGGGCAATTAGTGGGTGTACTCATTAAACCAATTGTTCAAAGGCCATCCAGAACAGGTATAAGAGGTTAGGCAGTACCATTAAGAAGTAACCTGGAAAACCAGTCATTTGAACGACTTTGCCTTTGAGGTTACCTCACAGCAAGCAGACATCAGGCAATTGCGTTTGGTTTCAAGTCCAAAGGTACCGAGTACAATAGAAAAAGGAACCCTGCTGCCCCTTCTCATTTAACTAGTTTTAATTTGAACTGCAAT
The DNA here is from genome assembly GCF_964237555.1 of Oryctolagus cuniculus. Taxonomy (NCBI): domain Eukaryota; kingdom Metazoa; phylum Chordata; class Mammalia; order Lagomorpha; family Leporidae; genus Oryctolagus; species Oryctolagus cuniculus. The sequence continues at coordinate 23,483,114 of NC_091433.1, forward strand.
ATAGCAGTTGGGTGAAAGAGAAGTATGCTTAACTACTTCAAAAACGATAAAGTTATTCAAGTTGCTTATGGTATTTAGAATAAGAAAGTAATTTAGTAAAAAGGGTAGGGCCTATTCCTCTCCCCTCAGTAATACCCTAATGTGAACAAAAGCATTGATGTTTAGGGCTAATGCTGATGTCTCATAAAATTGGTATCTCCTTTTATATAATTCTCCTGTATGTCTGCAGAAAAAAGTTTCAGAAACTTTGAAGAACTTGGGAATGACAGAGATCTACAGTTGAAGACAAAAAGTGATTTATCTTTTTATTTGTGAGCAAAATCTACAGCAGAGTAGAGATCCAAAACGTCATACAAAGCAATCATGGAGATGTACCAGACACATTTAGAAGAAAAATGTTCATTTCTCTATGTCTTTCTAATCTCTGCCTGCAGTTTCAGAATTAAATTGCCCCTCCTCCCATTCAGAGTTAGTCATTTGTCTCTTTGATTTCTCTGTTATTGACAAACAACAAAATATCATGTCTACCGGAATTTAGACAGAACTTCTTCCTTTTCATCAGGAAAGAAGACACCTTCATGGGACAGAACCTCAGGGCAGAGTTGAGAAATAACACATCCAGCAATTCCCTGGGCAAAGCCACCCGATCAATAGCACTAAGGTTTTTCCACATATATGCTTGGTTTTCCCTGCCAGCACATAGAGGACTAATAAATCTATGGTAGTTCTGCTTTGAATATGACTTCCATCTACCAAAGTAAGAGTAAGAGGGATGGTAATAAATCATGATTCTTCTCTTTTAAAATTATTTCTCCTCACACCAGGTGTACGTTTTAACATAAATGGACTTTTAACAATCACGTCTGTGTAATATCCATGGCCTTTAAAAAGATGACAATTTTGTTTTAGAATGAAATAGTGACACTGTCTGTGCTTTTATATCCTTGTCACCAATGAATGGCCCCATCCATTGAGTACTTCTGAGGGCCATGATTCATACTGAGTCCTAATTCCTTTGAAATGTGGAAACCCCTGGAGCCATGCAGTGCTCTTTGAACTTGCCAGTTCTGGGTGGACCTGGCCACAGTGCTCACTGTTTCTGACAGTCATTTGTTCAGTGGGAATGTGGGACTCTATTATTTCTAAGCTCCCGCATAGTTTGAAAAGCACATAGTTTTCCTTGCTCCTTTGACACTTTACAGTGTTACCAAGATCTTTTTAGCAAAAGGGTTAACTAATCCAAAAAAGAAACGGCAGATTTGAAGAGTTCATTCCTTTACTTTTGTACAAGGTTCACTTCACCAGACTCTTTTTTTTTTCCCTTTCATATAAAAGCTGATTATCTTTAGGTTGAAATTTTAGTTATTCTCCATGCCTCATTCTAATCTCAGTACTACATTCTGGCTGCAGCTGATTTTTGACTTAAGATGGTTTCTCTGAATGATTTCTTGACTTTGTGATGGTGTGAAAATGTTACGCATCCAGGAGAAATTGTTCTTCAAATGAGTACCATCTTCAATGCTTGGCACAGGCTGTGAGCTGCCACTCCCGTGCCTCCATGCAGCCACACTGGTGAACATCTGGTAGTCTACTTAACTTAGTTAAGAAGCACCAGCATCCTGTATGGGCTCTGGTTCCAGTCACAGCAGCTCCACTTTCGATCCAGCTCTATGCTGTGGCTGGGAGAGCAGTAGAAGATGGCCCAAGTCCTTGGGCCCCTGCACCAATGCGGGAGACCCGGAAGAAGCTCCTGGCTTCTGATAGGCACAGCTCCAGCCGTTGTGGCCAATTGGGAAGCCCTCTCTTTCTCTCTCTTTCTACCTCTCCTCTGTTTTCAAATAAATAAATAAATAAAAACTCTTTCAAATAAATAAATAACTCTTTTTTTATAAAAAGTTATGATGTTCAATAGTTTTGGTGTGTTAAATGCATTTTTAGCTTTCATTTTTTTCAACTTATAATGACTGTTTATTGAATCATAACCTCATTATGAGCAGAAAAGCATCTTTATGGCTGGGTTTAGCCTGTAGTTTAAGCCTTCAAATATGTCAGGGAAAAAAATTAAAATAGAGTAAAATTGATTCAAGAAATGAGATCAGGAACCATTGTTAAGTCCGTGTTATGTCCAGTTTTATGACCTTGGAACTAGGCTGCCTGCATGTATGCACCAGACCCAGGGTTATGTTTGAATGCAGCTAAAGTTCATTAACTTTTGCTAACAATTTATTTAACCTTTACTTCTTCTAAATTACCTGAAGATTAAAATGAAACCCCAATTGCTTGCTTATAAGAAAGCTTGACTCCTGTTAGTACCCACAGCAATTTCTGACAAGCACAGGAAATAACCAGTATTCCCTTTGTGGTTTTAAGCTTCACACAGAGTTAGCATTCTGTAAGATGTTGGAGTGAATTCTCAATTCTGCGGGACTCAGGGTTTCCCAGACTGAAATCTTTTTTTTTTTTTTTTTTTTGGACAGGCAGAGTCGGACAGTGAGAGAGAGAGACAGAGATAAAGGTCTTCCTTTCTGTTGGTTCACTCCCCAAATGGCCGCTACAGCCGGCACGCTGTGTTGATCCGAAGCCAGGAGCCACGTGCTTCTCCTGGTCTCCCATGTGGGTGCAGGGCCCAGGAACTTGGGCCATCCTCCACTGCCTTCCAGGGCCACAGCAGAGAGCTGAACTGGAAGAGGAGCAACCGGGACAGAATCTGCAGGCAGAGGATTAACCAAGTGAGCCACAGCGCCGGCCTGAGTGCTTCTTTCAAAAATAATTTTTTTGGGGGCCAGCACTGTGGCATAGCAGGTAAAAGCCCTGGTCTGAGGTGCCCGCATCCCATATGGGTGCTGGTTCGAGACCCAGCTGCTCCACTTCCAATCCAGCTCTCTGCTACGGCCTGGGATAGCAGTAGAAGATGGCCCAAGTCCTTGGGCACCTGCGGCCATGTGGGAGAACCAGAAGAAGCTCCTGGCTCCTGGCTTCAGGTCGGCACAGCTCCAGTCGTTGCGGCCAACTGGGGAGAGAACCATCGGATGGAAGACCACTCTCTCTCTCTCTCTCTCTGCCTCTCCTCTCTCTGTGTAACTCTTTAAAATAAATAAATAAATCTTAAAAAATTTTTTTTTCTGGGTTGGGCATTTGGCACAGCTTTTAAGGTGCTGCTTGGGACACTCACATGCCCTTTTGGAATGCCTCAGGTCCCCTCTCTCTTCTGATTCTAGCTCCCTACTAACCTGCACTCTGTCAGACAACAGGTGATGGCTCAAATACACTAGCCTTTCACATAGGAGACCCTGTGTGTGTTCCAGACTCCTGTTTTCTGATTGCAGGCTGGCCCTGCCCTGTCTATTGTGGACATTTATAGAGTAATCCAGCTGATGAAAGATCTCTCTCTCTCTCTCTCTCTCTGACTCTCTCTTTCTCTCTCTCTATTTCTCTCATCTCTCAACTGTTCAAATAAATCAAATAAATTTTCTTAAAATTAAAAACTATATATTTTCTTTTTCTAGCTTTTGATTTACCTTTGGTTTGGTTTTATAATATTTCCTTGATCATTTTTATATCCTCTTGTTACAAATACAGTTTTATGTTATTTTTATTTCTTTCAATATGAATGCAGGAATGGGCATTTGGCCTAGCAGTTAAGATGCAATTTAAGATGCCTGAATCTCATGAGATAGTGACTGAATTCAAGAACCAGCTCCACTTCTGAACTCAGGTTCCTGCTAATGCAGGGTGTGATGACTCACATGGTTAGGCTCTTGCTGCCCAGCTGGGAGATGGATTAAGCTCCTAATTCCAGGCTTGACAATTGCAAGCATCTGGAAGGTGAACCAACAGATGGGAGCTCTCTTTTTCAGTCCACCTCTTTCAAAATGAAAAAAAAAAATTAAGAATTCTGGATACCATTCATTATACTGTGAGCTTTTAATCCAGATTAAAAAATACATTCCAAACTAAAACAAATATTTTCTATATATTTCACACAGATTAGAACTGAGAAATAGCTCCTAAAAGTTCATAAGAAAATTATGACAATAAAAGCAATAAAAATATCGAAAAAAACCCAGCTATTTTGTAGAAGGGAAAATATCTTTGACGGCTGAGTATGTGAAAAGACTATTAACCTCAATATTCATCATGGGAATGAAAACGAAAAACAGTTACTCCTAATCTTAAATCCAATGCATTGGCAGAAATTTTAAACATCTGATAATACCATATAATAGAGAGATGAGGCAATGGGTGTTGCAATATCAGCAGTGGTAGGAATGAAATTGGAAATTATGAGCTTAATCTGTCTCCCAGCTGGGCAGCAAGAGCCTAACCATGTGAGTCATCACACCCTGCATTAGCAGGAACCTGAGTTCAGAAGTGGAGCTGGTTCTTGAATTCAGTCACTATCTCATGAGATTCAGGCATCTTAAATTGCATCTTAACTGCTAGGCCAAATGCCCATTCCAGCGTTCATATTGAAAGAAATAAAAATAACATTAAACTAAAATCATTCATGTGCAATATTGTTCCAGGGACCCAATCCATTTATTTCCCTAAAAGTACAACGTTTCCTGCCTTGATTTACTTTTGCATGGTACTTAATAAATAAGTCAGGTTTCCTTTAATTACTGAGCTCCAGTTAGGAAAGGAGAGTGATCAGAAGAAAGGAGGCTGTGGTTGACTTACACTGTTCTTTTGTTATCTTCCTGTTTCCTGCTGTGATACAAAGGATTCCTTTTTGCTTGCTGACAGTGGCATTTTGCTTTGGGCTTTAAAAAAGACAAAACTCAGAACATCAGCTAGAAAAATGTTTATTATTTCAACAAATTGCAACATCTCCAAAATTCAACATTTGTCATTATCGCACAGTGGTAAAAATATGAACAAGTGTATCTTATCCGTCTGTTTGGATGAATCCTAGTGCTCAGATCTTGGAATGAAGTCACAGATAAGATGTGGCACCAAGAACACCGTGGTTGTGAAGTTTCAAATGAATAAGCTGACTGAGGTGAAGCTTAAATACTTATAAAATATAATTATTCACCCTGTCAAAATAATTGAGCAACATTTGAGTCACCCCTTATTCTCTGAGAACTGAACTTTTGGCTTAATGCTCCTGCCGCAACCTTTTCTCTGGCATAATTCTAGCTGATTTTTCCTATGTAGATTGCTGTCCATGTTACTCTTTTATGTTCTCTCTTTTATCACCCCCTTTTACTGAATTTTAGTAACTCCATGATGCTAAGCTAATCCTTATAATTACAAACATTGCATTACACCACTGCTTTTTCCTCACTCTCACTCTCTGAAACCTAACTCTCACAGTTCTTTGACCTTATATCCTGTGATTCTACCACCATTCACTATCCCCACTGATGTCCTCACTGTCCATTTTGCAAACCTTACATTTCATGATTAATCATTTGAAGTCTCCACACACATACAAGAACAGCTTTATGTCTACCCACTCTTACTCTGTTGCAGTGTGTTAACAGACCTCAAACCTGATTAAAACTAAATCCATGGTTTGACTCTAATTCTTATTTGACTATCAGCTAGGGTCAATGATAAACTGTTTAAATAAAGTATATGAGTAATTAAACAAGATAAAAGTTTATATCTTTTTTCAATAAAGATATCAGGATAAGTGGTCCATCTCAGCATTAGACTGTATTCTATGCAGACATTTAGTTATCTAAATTCCCTTTTCCTTTTCTTACAATTTGAGCATTGTCCTTACCTTTATGAGTGGAATGAGGTCACAGGCATGTTCATGGTTCTATCACATAATCCGCAATTTTCCTTATAACGTCCTGTGTGGCAAGCCTGTAAAACCAAAACTTCAGAGCAGTTATGGAGCTTGCCCAAGATAACAAAGCTAGAAAGCTATACTAATTGGCCTTAAATTAATGTATTTAAGACTCCAATATGCATTATATATGCTACCTTAGACAGTATTTAAACTTTTTAGAAATTTTGTATTATAAAACATTAAGGTTGTATATATTTTACACCTGGACGTTTATCTAACAAAGATAATATTTAAAACCATTTTAGTGTTGCACAATATTTTTTTATTTATTTTTTTTTATTTATTTGACAGGTAGAGCTACAAACAGAGAGATAGAGACAGAGAGAAAGGTCTTCCTTCCGTTGGTTCACTCCCCAAATGGCCGCGACGGCTGGAGCTGCGCCAATTCGAAGCCAGGAGCCAAGTGCTTCTTCCTGGGCTCCCATGTGAGTGCAGGGCCCCAAGCACTTGGGCCATCCTCCACTGCTATCCCAGGCCACAGCAGAGGGCTGGACGGGAAGAGGAGCAACAAGGACCAGGACCAGCACCCATATGGGATGCCGCTGCCACAGGCGGAGGATTAACCTACCGTGCCATGGCGCCGGCCCTGTTGCACAATCTTTGATAGTATTTTGTATACAACTCCAATGTTTAAAGAAATTTTATTTTTTCAGGTACAGAAAGACAGACAAAGGGAGAGAGAAATAGAGAGAACTGACATCATTGGTTCATACCTCAAATGTCTGCAAAGAATGAGACTGAAGCTGGGCACTCATTCCAGGTATCCCAAGTGAGAAAAAGGAACAAGTCACTTGAATCATCATTGCTGCCTTCCAGATTCTGCACTAGCAGGAAGCTGGCGTCAGGAACTGAAGCCGGGTAACAAATCCACAAGCTCCAATATGAGATATAGACATACTAACTGGCATCTTAGCCTCTAGACTTAACACCTGCTCCTAAAATTTTTTAAATCATATCTCAAAGGTGTTAGTAAAATGGTGCCATCTTATTTGTGGTGCAATCTATGCCCCAGACACCTTCCTAGACTCCAGCCCCTGCCACCATTGCTGGAAGCCAGGTGACCAGATAGCCCAACCACAGGTGTCATGTCTACCCCTACCCTAACGGGATTTGCTATTCCTACTTTCCTGCCCCCCTGGCAAGGGTTTAGCAAAACCTGCTTCCAGCAAACATGCTCTCCTGATTCCTCTCTTGCTCTCTCCCCCGGCCCGTCAGACTTCCCCACCCGATAACAAACTTTTCCCTTAACTCCGGTGTTTTGTGCGTTTTATGATGGCCTTACAAAAGGGAATTTACTTATATTAATAAATTAACTTGACAAAGAGACAGACACACAGCATCAATAGAAATTTATTGGTATGAGATAAAACTCAACCTTTTCTCTAATACCATACATGTATTTCATGAGGTCAAGTGAAAGAACAGGGACATAAGCCTCCGCCATTTTAGTTCCTTGTCTGAAAGCAAATCAAATTCCCCAATGGACTCCTTTACCCCTACATTTTTTTCAAGAGACCAGTTCAGTCTCACACCTTGTATTCGTTCCTACCCTACCCTCTGAATTCTTTTCCAAGATTGAAAACCCACATTAAAAATAAACCTGAAATTCCTGCAAGAAAATCACCTCCACACTCGGAGCCTTAGCTGCCACCCCACCGCCCCGACCCTTAGCCCACTCTGAGATATGTAAGACCCAGCCACAAGTTCAGTCTGTGAATTCATTTTCCCTTGAATAAATTTGTGTTGGCTGTGAGTTTGTATCCAATCTCCTCTCTGTTCTACTCCTGTTTTGTACATTTGGTGCTCTATGTATGTGTAGAAGGCCGTGAGAGATCAGCCTCTTACCCACTCAGAAACTGGCTGCTCCTTCATCCTCTGAGTAAGAGCCATGACGTACCCTCTCCCCCCTCAAAACTTTCTTTTCCTTTCTGTGCCAAATTGCTTTGGTCACTCACCTCCTCACCACTGCTCACAATTTCTCCTTTCCCAATGAATTCAGAGCCAGAGACTTGCCAGATCTCATCACTACATGCCACACTGGAACTGATTCTCAGCAAATTGGTAAGAGGTACGCTCTTGTCTCCCCAAAGCATGCTGGGACAAAACGGCCATTGACTGCCCCCAGGATGTCTAGAGTAGACTTTTGTCCTGCCCCCCTCTTTTCCTTTTTGTTCTGAGAACAAGAGGAGACCCCCAGGAGGTTTAACTTGGGTGTAGATTTGTCCTACTTCAGAGCAAGGATGCTTGTTTTAAAGTCAGGACCATTCTTCTCCGGGGTGAATCTGGTTCCATGGAGCTCCTCAGGGGGCACTCTAAGAGAGTGACCCTCCAACCTCCAGGTCTATTCTACCAGATATATGGGCTCCAAAATTTCTCACATTTTGCCTGACTTCCCTCTGGTCTATCTCTTAAAAATACTTGAGCAAATTAGAACTAAAAAGGGGAGATAAAGCCAAAGAAATGGTCAAGAATTTGGCACTTTTGCTGAAAAAAACCTCTATGACCTTAGTAACTTTACACAGAGGAATGGCAAATGGTCAGAGGTCCCCTACAGCCAAGTCATTGTTATCTCCTGAGGTCATCTTTCCTCACTCCAAGCCCTCAGGCAGGAGAAAGGTGTGGAGTCTCCTCTGGAACCCTTGACTTTCCCTTCTTCCACTTTCCCTCTCCCTTCCGGGATGCTACTGCCTCAGGAACAAGACCCTCTACTGCTCCTGTCCCTTTGCTGGCTCTCTCCCTACTTCCCCTCAGCAGCAGACCCAAGAGCCTCTCCCTTGGCTTCCTGGCCCCTCCTCCTCCATTCTGCCACTCTCTCCTCCTTGGCACAGAAAGGTAATATAAAGGCTAGTCAAATGTTTATTGATCTGGAAAGCCCCTTCAACCCACTAAGGCAATGCTCTGTAAACTTTACCAAGGCGCCTTTCTCATACCTTTCACTCACCTTATTAGGGTCTATGTGGTGCTCTACAACTCCCACAACAAGCAGCTTAAGAAAGAATTCTGCCTGCTGTTCAAACCCAGTGAAGCCTGACTTCAAACCGCCTGCCCTCTGTCCGAGCAACCTCCATCCCATTCTCTTTTTAAGCCCCTGCTCAGTTCTGTCCTCCCTAAAATAAAAACTTCTCTACTTTAACTATCCACTTCCTCTCCATTTTCAGACCCTAAAATCCTAAAACCCAACAAAATGGAGCCACTTCTCTCACTGCTACTTTGTCTCACATCTTAATTCCTTCTAGCACAAAGACTAGGACAAAGACTGTGTTTCAGCCATCTCCAGTAATATATTTGGTAGAGCTAGTCAAGAAAAAAACTCAAGAACAGTGCTAAGTCCTGAACAACTTCACTCCAAAGAATGCTTCATTCCTAGCCTTCTATCTTTCCCCCTGCCTTGCCTAGTGTCAGAGAAATCTCTTTGCCAATATTTCGTGGAGATAGAGGTTTGCCCATTCTTTTAACCTAGCCACCTTGGCATCTCCTTGCCCTGCACCAAGAGGACTATCATGTCCATTGTAAAGTCCTGGGAGGAATTTCAGGAATTTCATACCCAGAAAGCCCTCTATCCTACAATGTTTCACCTAGGGAGTGGAAAGAAAAATGAAGGGCCCCCTCCCAAGGCAACATTGCCCTGGGAGGTATCTCTCCCAAGCTATGTGGAATAATGATCAAGACTACTGGCCCTTAAAGCCAGCAGGCTCACCAGGTTAATTAATATGTCCAGGCACATCTATTTCTCCATAACTGGCTTTCACTCTGTCACGTATCAGATTCTCCTCCATAGGAACTCTCTCCATTCAGAGGGGTGCCCATCTGCTCTGATGGATGCTTTCTCCCATTAAACCTAACGTAATTGTGAACAATCTCCAGAGAGCTCCTCACCCATGGCACACTGGTCCCTGGCCCACAGTCACCCTTTGGACCTGACTTGAAGCTTCCTGAACACGTGTTTGTTTCAAAGACATTCCCAAGTAGCTGACTATTGATTAGGCATCATTGGCCTAAGGTGTTTCTTGGGTAAAAAAAAAAACTAGAGTCAAACTAAATTTGAAATCTAAAGAGATGACTTTGGTAAATAACAATATCATGATTGTTTCTCATGATTGATTCAACTGTAACTGGACATTGGCTTTAAAAATTTTTTTCTCTTACGAACCTAGGGATCACTGTCTTAAAAAAATTCCTTTGTTGTCGGTCCCCCTCTTCGTGGAGGAACGACACTAAACCCTGCCTAGGCTTCCTATCCGAGTCACGGCACCATTATGCCTCCTAGGCTTCCTATCCGAGTCACGGCACCATTATGTCACTCCCCCTCTTCGCGGAGGAACGACACAGGACCCTGCGCTGTTCTTTTGTCTGCTCGGCCCTCCCCCAGTTTGCTGCTGGTTTTTCCCGGGTTGGCTACCGACCCTTCTACCTCCGTGGAAGGGCGGTTCCCCCTGCCACTTTCCCCACTTCCGCGGGGGAGCGGCACTCCACCGGCCGGCTCTCTCGGGGGCTGCTCAGATGTTCCTTCAGATAGATGTTCCTGGTGCATGTTGTCTCTCTCCTCCTTTATAGTCCTCTTCCGCCAATCCCAACTCTGCTACCCACATGCTGAGTATGCTGCTCTCCTCCAATCAGGAGCAGGATCAGCTCCTGCAAGTCATCACTCAAGTTGGCGAGAGGCAGCTGCGTAGAAGTTTACTCCTCCCCAGTGCTATATTGTGGGAGAGCAGATGCATAGAATAGATCTTAACTCCAGTAACAGTCTAGTCCGAGTTGCTCCCCACACTTTGTAATTTGTCAAACTTGTTTTGTAACTTGATTTAATAGATCCAAATTAAATAGCAATGGGTAATCTGCTGTTTTTACAGCATCTTAAGGTGGATTTTGCTATATCTGGCTTATGTCACTGATTTCCAGCTAGAGTTTTACAAGTAAGAGAATTCCATATAAATGTAATTTTGACCTTAATTCAGATAAAAGCATGATATAACATCAGTCATCTAGATATAATTGCTGAATGTACATTGGGTAAGCATAAATGAGATAAATGTGTATAATATAAACTCGGGTGCTCTTACATCTCATGTTCTATGAAGAAACTATTTGGGTTTGTTTTAATAAACTGTCCATATATGAAAAATAATTCAAGACTGCTTGAAAGTTATGAGCTTGAAATTCTATGTTTTTTTTTAATTTAGAAATGTTGTCTTATTTTGGAGATTTTTAAAGTGTTACTCCAAGCTGTAAATCAAGGAAATCAGCAGAAATACTTAAAAATAGTCTTAATCTCTAATTTTGAAATCTGTTTTAAAACTGCAGCATCTCTTTTAAATAGTTTTTGTTTAATTGGTGACTTTGTCCATTTTCTAGCCAGCACCAGTAAGCTCTCTTCTCTAATTCTGACTCTGTCAAAATTATTCCTAGTTATGGGATAATTCCACGTGCTAACTCTTATATTTAAGTTTTCATTTCTGATGTTTTGATGACCAAAGAGACACAGATTTTGCATTCTGTTGAAGTAATCCATTTTCTTCCCTGTTGTCTCTGTTACATTCTGATTAAGAGCAGCTGAGTTTTAAAAGAGTTATGGTTTGTTTAAATAAGCACTTCTTGTACAATATTGGAGTGTGGCCACCAAAGATAGGATTGAGAACCCCATTGGCTGACATCCTAAAGGCTGCATCTGTGGTCTATTTTAACAGAGACCAAGAGGAAAAGGAGCAAGTTAGGCAGCAGGAGTAACTGAAGTATAGGTGGCAGGCCACTTAATAACACATTAACATCTTTATACAGTAAGCTCCGTCAAGGAGACCAACAAGCTCAGTCCACCACAAATGGTGTGGGCTTTTGATGTGGAAAGCCCAGGCTTTGAACAATCATGACAGAAGCCAGGTTCCAAAGAGTCCTGTCAGCTGTGCCAAGAGCTGGGGCACTGGAAACTGAAATCTCCTGGGGTCAAAGTACTCCCGCGTCAGAGCTGCAGACCCTGTTTGCCCTCCCTAAGCTGAAAAAGCCCTTCACCCTCCCCAGTTTCCAGAGTAACCACCACTAGTGAGGGGAAGGCCCCGTGTCAGTAACATTGCAGGCAGGACTGTAAATTTCCTTCTTGAGATGCCACCTTTTCTATACTAACATCCTATTCAGGCCAGCTATCCTCCCAGGCCAGCTGGGGTATGAGAGTCAACAGGGTGTCTTCCCTAAAGAGGTTCACACCTCTCCTGTGATGTTTCTTCCGGTACCCCATGTGAAGAGAGTGATAGGTCTGGAACTCACATATACCTTCCAAGTCTTAATGTCCAATGACTATTATCAAACCCCTCCTGTCAGTTTTTATTTGCCTCTCCTTGGAAAAACTCCTTCCTTGTTTGGATAGCACCATTTCCTCTAATAATGCTCTGTCCCTCGTTTTGAACCCTATATATTTAATCTGCTTGTTAGATCTATTCCTTCCAGTCTTGAAGCAATGGAATTCTATATGTCCATGCACATGAAAGCTTAAGTGGAGACAGTTTCTGAGTGCACACTGTGGCCCCCTCAAGAGGTCACCTCCTGCTGGAACCCAGCTTTGACCATGGGTCCCTATTGTACCCCTATTTAGCGTAAAGAAGCCAGAGTGGTTGTCACCTTAACCCCTGACAGCAGCCAGGGTTTCCATAAGCAAAGCAAGGAAATGAAGGAGCCTGGGACTAGAAGCAGGCCAGAGTAACACCATCCCACAGCTTACTCATTAAACAGAACAGAAGTGTTCTTTTGCTGTGGCAACTGGGCATACATCTCTCTTCCCACTAAGTGGACAGGGACTTGTACTCTTGGCTTCCTATTTTCCCTTTTGTCTTCTACACTAGACTAATTTCTATTTTCTGTCCTTCTGAACCATCATGTCAAGAGGGATTTTGGGCTCACACCTTTGCTAATCTCATCGGGTATCTTGGCAGGATTGGAACAGTAATAGGCAGACTGGCCATTTTGGTAGACACGGCAAATAAAATTGAAGACTTCTCCCTCACTCTCAAAGAAAACAAAAATGACGTAGCACAGCAACTGTCTTATCTCTAAGATCAGCTGTGTTCATTGGTGGCAGTAGTTCTCTAGAATCACCAGGGACTAGACCTCACCACTGAAGGAGGAGGACTTGGCCTCTTCTCCGGTGAAGAGTGCTGCCTTTACACCTGGAAGTCGGGGTGCTAAGAGAAGGGATCAGATGCCTAGAGAAAGGAGCTAATGAAATGTGTTCCAAAAATGACCCTGCCTCATTTTGGCCATTTTTATGGCATGAGCAATGTCTCTAATATCTCCTTTTATCCTCACAATCATAGTGCTCCTATTCCTGCCATGCATAATTAACATGTCTTCAAAGTTCTTACAGGAACGCATGACTGCTGTTTCCAAAGCCATCATGCAGCAGCAGCACACGACTGCTTTTCTTCAATCAATCTGATCCAGAGGATAGATATGTCAATGCCCCATATCAGCAGGAAGTAGCCAGAAAGAAATCGGCACCCTATCTCCCTTTCTACAGAGTCAGGGTCGATGCAACAAGGACAAAAGCCTCAGCCGCTTTAGTTCCTTGCCTGAAAGTAAATCAAATTCCCTCAATGGACTCTTTGCCCTCACTTTCTTTCAAAAGACCACTTTAGTACTACTTGTACTCTTTCCCACCCCACCCTCTGCATTCTTTTCCAAGTTTTTAAGCCTATGAAAAACCTGTAAGAAGAAACTCAACTCCACTTACTATTCTCGGCCCCCACCCCAGGCCCTTAAGATATATAGGACCCAGCCTGCTAGAGGACTGGGCCCTCTGCCATGTATGCCGTCTGTATGCACTCCAGCAGTTGGCCAACTCTGTGAATTTATTTTCTCTTGAATAAATTTGTTTTGGCTGTGAGTTTGTATCCTGTCTCCTCTCTACTCTGCTCCCCTTTTCCTTACATCAAGAGCTGTAGAAAATGTTTTTCAAATCTGCGGGCATATACAATTTTGTTCTATGTAATTTACAATTTACCCATTTGAAAAATAATTAACTCTTCAGCTATAAGTGAAAATAAAGCCATACAAAAGTACAATAACTTTAAATCTAATTTCCAGCCCCAAAATATCCAATTACTATATAGAATTGTTTGATTTCAGTGTCAAAAGAGAAAAACTCTTAGAAAACTAGAGCCAATATAAATAGATTATTTTTTCAATGACTTTCTAAAAATAACATCTCCCCAGAATTTTAAAATACAATGAGACAATAGACACTTAGTCAGGGATGACTGCATCAAGTCTTTCTAGAAGGAGAAGATACAGCCTACTAAAAAAGACAGGTGTGGAACTGATACGAGACTTAAGAAGGGTAAATATTTCTAGTAGCTGACCTTTAATAGTACTGAACTCAATAAATTGGTTCTCAGGAAAATGGCAGAAATTGAGAAGAATTACAATTTTCTCATTAAGGAGATAATTATCCAAATAAGAATGCAATTACAAAATGATGAACAGTTGGAAAGAGGGATTCCGTTTTACAAGAGAGGATTGAAAAACTGTCAAGGAAAGTTCCAGAGGGAACAAAAGAAGCACTCACAGTGGTCACAGATCTTCACCATTGATAATGGCAACTAAGAAGATTTTATGGTTAAAAAGATACCTGCAGAGTCACACAATGGAAAGAGATCTGGGAGGAATTGACGTTTCACATATTCAGGGCATTTCAGTACTTCCTGATTGGGTAGATAAAGAAAGAAGTAAGAAAAATGGTCACCTGCTCATCCTAAAATATTTCTTATTATCTCTTAACAAGACATTTTTACTCTTTCCTGGCTGATTTCCTATCATTTTCCCCAGCCACTCTCAAAATGTCTAAAGTCACAGCAATGATTTTAAAGTTTTGTTTTCTGCTTTAAGCTCATTTTTTAATAATGAAATTTAACAAAGATTTAATAGACTGGCTAATAATTTTTGAAATATTCCCTTTTTAAACAATAAAACTTGATCTATTTGCATGTTAATATACTAACTGATTCAAGTCAGTGAATTTTCCATATAAGGTAGGGGTTCCCAAATACAAACAAATCTTGGATGGGTAAATGTAACGTTATATTTCAGTGAGTATTTATTCACTGCTACCTCCTAAGAAAGGATCTATTCTTTTTTTTTTTTTTTTTGAAAGGTAGTGTTATAGATAGTGAGAGAGAGAGACAGAGAGAAAGTTCTTCCTTCCGTTGGTTCACTCCCCAAATGGCCGTGATGGCCAGAGCTACGCTGAACCGAAGCCAGGAGCCAGGTGCTTCCTCCTGGTTTCCCAAGTGGGTGCAGAGGCCCAAGCACTTGGGCCATCCTCCACTGTCCTCCCAGGCCACAGCAGAGAGCTGGGCTGGAAGAGGAGCAACTGGGACTAGAACCCGGTTCCCATGTGGGATGACAGCATTGTAGGCAGAGGATCAACCAAGTGAGCCATGATGCCAGCCCCAAGAAAGGATCTATTATGTAGCTGTTGAGGTTCCTCTGAGTACTGTTTTCACTCATTCATGAACTTATGCTCTGCCATGGCTGATATATTCTATCATTAACATGAAACCTAATGAGTCAATTTTTGGGAAAATATCCCATCTTTGGTGTAACCACCATGGCCAAAAATCAGTTCAGCAAGGAACTGCCCTATCTCTTAGCAATTTATAATTTACTGTTCCCCTACTTTGACTATAAATCCCCTCTTTTCCATCTGTATTTAGAGTAGACCCCAATCTTCCTGACTTTTCACAAAACTTCATTATAGAAAACTCTTAAAAAATTGGTCACAGGTCTTAATAAGAATTAGGTCTTGGCTGGCGCCGCAGCTCACCAGGCTAATCCCCCGCCTGCAGCGCCAGCACCCTGGGTTCTAGTCCCGGTTGGGGCACTGGATTCTGTCCCTGTTGTACCTCTTCCAGTCCAGCTCTCTGCTGTGGCCTGGGAAGGCAGTGGAATATAGCCCCAGGTCTTTGGGCCCACACCCGCATTAGGAGACCAGGAGGAAGCACCTGGCTCCTGGCTTTGGATTGGCGCAGTGCACCTGCCACAACACACCAGTCATAGCGGCCATTTGCGGGGTGAACCAACGGAAGGAAGACTTTTCTCTCTGTCTCTCTCTCTCACTGTTTAACTCTGCCTGTCCAAAAAAAAAAAAAAAAAAAAAAAAAGAATTAGGTCTTAATAAGAATCATGAATGTATTTTCTTTAACATTCTGTGCTCTCATTCTACCTCTCTCACACCTCACTTCATCACCAGTATCACATGATGCCATCAAAGGGACTTCATTCCCATCTATCTAACTTCTACTTTAATATGAGTCTCTGTGTCTATCAAATTTATCACTGCCCATATTTCACAATATTTATTTTATTCTTTAGCACTGTACACAGTGATAATATACATTGTTTGATTATGTTATGTCTCTGCTTAAAAAATCATTCACTGATTAGTCTCAGCTAATAGAGCTCTGCAGGGATGCAGTTGACCACTAGTACATATCTTGAGTAAATAAAGGGATCTCACCCTCCCAGTTAATTCTACTATGTGTTTCAGTGTTTTGTTTTCCTATCAATTAAAAATAAAATAATTTTGCAAAAGGCAAAGCAAGCAAGGATGAGAAACTGGAAGGTAAAATTATGATTATTTTAAGGACAATTGTATCTTTTTCATCATTCAAAATTAATATTTTCATTAGTACCTGATAAAATCTCACCAAAACAAAAGTATAAGAGGAAGGACAGAGAGAAAAGGGAGAGGAATACGTATGTTTGGGGATGCACACTACAAGCTAGCACCATGCTTGAGCATTTTAAGCATTTTTACCTTTCAATCTGGATGATAGTTCACAAGGACAAGTTACCTTTCAATCTGGATGATAGTTCACAAGGACAAGTTTTAAAATAATGACTCTGAAGCCTACAGTATGTTATCCAGAGTAACAGAGACACAGCTATATCTAGAATCAACTGTCTAGAAAGGCTGAATAACTTCCACCTACTATAATGCTATTTTTTTTGCACAAGTCAAATTTTATTTAGGCAATCCTTAAAAAACAGGCTATTTTGTGGGATGGAGAACGAAGAATAAAAGATCATGTAGAATAATTAAAAAAAATAATATACAGTTAAAATAATTTATGCAAAAGAAGGAAAACTTTCTTTTATTGTCACTAGCAGAAACAAAACCTACATTCTCAAATTTTTCATCTTTATTATTCTTTTATCTTGTCAGATTTAGTTGCACCAACACTGATATCTGAAACTATAAATTTAAAAGATCTAGAATATTGTAGATTGTGGACACAAATTGTTTTAGATACTTAAGGTGGTATTGTTAGAAACTCTGAAGAGATGAGATCTTTGCCCTATATTATGTGTGTGTGTGTGTGTGTGTGCGCGTGTGTTTGTACCCACATCCTTTGTCTTAATGTGAGGAGGTAGACGAATAGGCAGTTAGGTTGGGTCTTGATTGGAATGAAGAAAGGGGAAATCTCTTTAAGAGAACATGAAATGCATTGTTCTCCCCAAAAGCTGCCTTTAGCAAGATGAAAGTCCAGTCCAGATCTCACTCCTCTGAATTTCCAGTTTTATCAGTAGAATAGCAAGGAAGTAGTGGTTCTACTCTCCTGAGATTGAGTACATCATGAGAATAGAAAAAGAGAAGTTAACCAGTCATTGGCTTTTTCTTATATCTTGAACAAGCAAAATAGGATTATGATGCTTGTGGGGAGCAATCCGGACCAGACTGAGTTACTCGAATTAGGACTTATTCTATGCATCTGCTCTCCCACAATATGGCGCTGGGAGAGAAGTAAACAGCTTCCGCACAGCTGCCTCCAGTTCAACCAATTAACTGTAGGACTTGCTCCTGATTGGAGAGCAGCGTACTCGGCGTGTGGGCAGCCGAGTTGGGATTGGCAGAGAAGGACTATAAAGGAGGAGAGAGACGGCATGCACCGGGAACATCTATGGGGAACATCTAAAGGGAACCCGTGCAGCCCCCGAGAAAGCTGGCCGGCGGTGTGCCGCTCCCCTGCGGAAGTGGGGAATGCGGCCAGGGGGAACTGCCCTTCCACGGAGGTGGAAGGGATAGTAGCCAACCCGGGAAGAACCAGCAGCAAACCCGGGGAGGGCCGAGCAGACGAAAGAACAGCGCAGGGTCCTGTGTTGCTCCTCCACGAAGAGGGGGAGCGACATAATGGTGCCGTGACTCGGATAGCAAACTTAGGAGGGAAGAAACGGGAAGAACTGGGAAATTATCGGAGAGAGAGACTAGCAAACAGCCTAGGGAAAAGCCGGACGAAAAAGGAGCCGGAAGAAGCTATTGAAAGCCTAGGCATAGACTCAGATACGGACTACGGGGGGAAGCTGGGAGAAATCTCTAAGGTCGAAAGTGAAAGTGAACGCTAGAACAAACAGACTCGGACGCGGACTGTGGGGAGAGGCCAGGAGAAATGAGGGAGGAATATCGTTGGAGGAAAGCTTGGGGAAACATACCGGGTAGAGAAAAATGTTAGGGAAATTGAAGCCGTGGGGGGCAGGCCAAGGCGGAGACGAAAGCCACTTTGGGATTCTCAAGTTAGCCCGGGAATAGGGGGCGAAAAGTTGAAACTAGAAGCTGAAACGTGAGCCTGGTTGGGATCCATCTGATTAGCCCGGGGAGCAAAGGACGGGAAGCCAAACCGTGGGGCGGAGACATACGCTGGGTTGAATTCGCCAGGCTAGCCCGGGGAACTTAGATTGAATGCTAGTGGCGGACACGTAAGCTACGCTGTGTTACTCGCGGAAGCCGCCGCGTGCAGAGAGAGCACGGGGCGTGAATAGATAGGGAATGGGGCTGGCGTAGGCCGTGGTTCAGACGCGAAAGGGTTAAGCGTGGAGACCGCGGACCGCGCAAAGCCGGGAAGCCGCGCAGAAGAGGCGCGCGGGCTGAAGCGGCGCAGAGCCGGGAACCCGCCGGCGGGGCGAGGTGCCGGAAAGCCGCAGGGATAAGAGAAACAGAAGTTTGGAAGTGAAGTAAAAGAGAAATGGGAATGCTGGAAGATAGAAGTGAAATGGGAGAGGTAGGAATGCCCGGAGATAGAGAAATAGAGAAAAATAAGGCCTCCCCTCAACATGCCAATTAGGAGGCTTGGATTCGGTCTGCCCGATTAGTGAGGCGATGAGTACCTGGGCGGCTAGCCGCAGGTCACCGAAGACAGGCACGAATTAACATCAGTAAAGCTTCCCCACAATGCAACAATTAGGAGGCTTGGATTCGGTCTGCCTGATTTAAGGCGGTAAGCGCCAGCAAAGCTCGACCAGAGTATGAGCTGCAGGTCACCGAAGATAGGCACAAACCAACACTAATAAGTCTCCCCCACAATACGGCAATGAGAAGGCTTGGATTTGGTTTGCCTGATAGGTTTTGTAAACACCTGCAGGCAGTTCTAGCAGAGCAGAGCATGCGCTGCAGGGCACCAAACACAGGCACGCATCAGCGCCTAAAAACCTCCTCACAATGGCGAAGAGAGGACCCGGATTCGGTTTTCCTGATTGATAGGACTTGTAAGAGCCTGTGGCGGCTCTAGCAAGTAGAGCAGAGTGTGTGCCGCGGGACACCGAGGACAGGCGCGTATCAACGCTAAAAAATAAAAAGAAAGGGGGATCTGTGGGGAGCAATCCGGACCAGACTGAGTTACTCGAATTAGGACTTATTCTATGCATCTGCTCTCCCACAATATGGCGCTGGGAGAGAAGTAAACAGCTTCCGCACAGCTGCCTCCAGTTCAACCAATTAACTGTAGGACTTGCTCCTGATTGGAGAGCAGCGTACTCGGCGTGTGGGCAGCCGAGTTGGGATTGGCAGAGAAGGACTATAAAGGAGGAGAGAGACGGCATGCACCGGGAACATCTATGGGGAACATCTAAAGGGAACCCGTGCAGCCCCCGAGAAAGCTGGCCGGCGGTGTGCCGCTCCCCTGCGGAAGTGGGGAATGCGGCCAGGGGGAACTGCCCTTCCACGGAGGTGGAAGGGATAGTAGCCAACCCGGGAAGAACCAGCAGCAAACCCGGGGAGGGCCGAGCAGACGAAAGAACAGCGCAGGGTCCTGTGTTGCTCCTCCACGAAGAGGGGGAGCGACAGATGCTGGCCTTTTGATGGGTTTTGCACCCACCCTCTGATTGTTAGCTGCTGTTCTGTTCTTTTTTTTTTTTTTTTTCTCCAAAAATTATGCTTTAAAATTAGACCTTCACAGTTTTGGGGGTCTGTCTTTCCTGGAGCCCCCCTCCTGGCTGCTGGGGCAGGAGATCTCTGAGATAAATCTTGCTTTGCTCACTGCCTTGCCTGTGTGGAAATTCTTTCACATGACTCAAGAACGGAGGTCACCTTTCATAGTCACCATTTCTTCTCTAACACTAACAGTGATTTCTTTTCATCCCTTTGAGGAAATAAGTTCAGAATATGCCACTTCAAAATATGTTTCTTTGTCATAAGAATTGTTGAGGACTAAGGGACATCATTATTTCCAACATTGTGAATGAATAACCAGATGTTTAAAGTCATAGCGATGATGCCAAAAACAACACAGAAAGATTTTACATAGCAAAATCAACATTATTTTTAGAATGCGCGTCATATTGAAACGTTGTATTCTTTGATTTTTTTTGTGCAAAGGAAGATAATGTTGATGGCAGTTGGCAAATCATACATATTCATAGATTGTATTTTTAAATTCTTAAAGAAAGTAGGCCTAGATGAAAAACAAGTGTAAACAAATGTTCTAAAAAAATCTGAAAAAAAAAAAAACCTTCAAAAAAACTTTCCTCTTTTCTGTGTGACCGATACTTACTGTCATTGGCTACTCAATTCTGTAGTGATGAAAAGCAAGGAAAATTCTATAATGGATCAATATGTGAATCATTATTTGCTAAAAGCATGTTGATTATCATGACACAAAGTATGAGGGAGTGACCCAAGCAACTTTTAGAAGTACAATCTAACAAATATTAATATAAACTCATCAGAGAGTTAAAATATAAAGAATTTGTCGTTTCTGGGATAAAACTGAGCCTAGAAAATTTAGTTCAATTTTATTTTTCCTATGATGAAAACTTGATTTTTATTTACTAAAACTTCCATGAAAATGTCCCTAAACATTGTTAGGAAATGGTGAAAAATCCACAGTAAGAAATATGAGAAATTGTTTAGAGAGAAAGAAAGGAACAGAGAGAAAAACACTAATTCGACAACAGCCCCTGGCTGTGTTACTTCATATTCAGTTTACTCATTGTGGCATATATGGGAAGACAGATTCCACTAGACGCACTGACAATGATCAATATGTAGAAAGCTGTAGAATTAAGATTACTATATTGCATGGCCAACTACAAAAATACTACTTTTGGAGGTAGTGTTTCAGAATAGAGAATGAACTCAGCAGCTCAGACATGACCTGCCTCTAGTCAAACAGTAGCCCACTGGTCAAAGAATGATTACACAGAAAAGATTTAATAGGTTATAATATTTTACTGCAAACTTTTAACCTGGAACTTTCTCACTTCAAAGACAAAACTAACCAAGAACTGCCAATGTTCTAGGAAATCTCCTAATTGCTATTCACTTTCACCTTTTCCATTTCTTCATTTTCTGTCTCTGCTTCCTGCTCATTTTCAACATTTTTATTCTCTACTTCTTTTAATAAACTTTGATGCTTCAATCCATTAATCCAATTTAAATATTTATTAATTTACTTATTTATTTATTCAAAAGGCAAGGCTGGTGCCGCGGCTCACTAGGCTAATCCTCCGCCTAGCAGCACCGGCACACCGGGTTCTAGTCCAGGTTGGGGCGCCGGATTCTGTCCCGGTTGCCCCTCTTCCAGGCCAGCTCTCTGCTGTGGCCAGGGAGTGCAGTGGAGGATGGCCCAGGTGCTTGGGCCCTGCACCCCATGGGAGACCAGGAAAAGCACCTGGATCCTGGCTCCTGCCATCGGATCAGCGCGTCGCGCCGGCCGCAGCACGCCGGCCGTGGTGGCCATTGGAGGGTGAACCAATGGCAAAGGAAGACCTTTCTCTCTGTCTCTCTCTCTCACTGTCCACTCTGCCTGTCAAAAAATAAAAAAAAACAGGGATCACATTTCAGTTAATTTTCAACACTTAAGAATAACTGTGTGATAATTACAGAATTAAACCAGTCATATTAAGTAGAACAGACAAAAAAAAAATACTATGAGGGATAATGTATTAAGTTGTCCATTAGCAGTCAGGGCTATGCTGATCAAGTCACCATTTCTCATAGTGGAAAGAACAGGTCTTCAAAGAGGGAGGTGCCTTTCTCTGAAGGGAGGAGAGAACCTCCACTTTGACTATGACCGTGTCTAAACAAGATAAGAGTCGGAGAACTCAAGGGGCTTCCATAGCCTTGGAAACTCATAACTGGTGCAAAGGGAGATTACTGATGCCATAAACAGGAGTGTCAATTGGTAAAGTCAACAACAGGAGTCACTGTGCACTTACTCCTCATGTAGGATCTCTGTCCTTAACGTGCTGTACACTGAGGCTTAATGCTATAACGAGTACTCAAACAGTATATTTCACTTTGTGTTTCTATGGGGGTGCAAACGACTGAAATCTTTACTTAATGTATACTAAACTGATCCTCTGTTAAAAAAAAAAAAAAAAAGAAAAGAAAAGAAATTATCAACTCCCAACTTGACTCTCACTGGGATTAAACATGACAATAGATCTGATCTGATTTCATCATCATTTAAAAAAAAAATCATCTATTATTTTTCACTTTATGTTTCTGTGTGGGAGCAAACTGTTGAAATACTTACTTAAGGTATACTAAGCTGATCTTCTGTATATTAAGATAATCGAAAATGAATCTTGATGTGAATGGAAGGGGAGAGGGAGTGGGAAAGGGGAGGGTTGTGGGTGGGAGGGATGGTATTGGCGGGGAAGCCATTGTAACACATGAGTCGTACTTTGGAAATTTATATTCATTAAATAAAAGATAAAAAAAAAATAAAAATAAAAAAAAATAAAAAATAAAAAAATAAAAATAAAAAATATTCAAAAGGCAGAGTGACAGAGGAGGAGAAAACTCAGAGTGACAAAGAGACAGAGAGGCAGAGAGAGAGAGACTTTCTATCCACTGATTCACTCCGCAGTAACCACAATAGCCAAGCTGAGCCAGGCAGAAGTCAAGAGCCAGGAACTCTATACAGATCTCACACAAGAGAAGCAGGGACTCTAGTGCTTGGGACATATCTTCTGCCTCACAGGCCCACTAACAGAAAATTGGATTGAAAGTAGAGCAACCAAATCTCAAGCCAGTATTCCAACATGAGAGGCCAGCATTAAAAGGGGTGGCTTAAACCAGTGCATGATAGCACTGGCTACTAAATTCAATTCTAAATAAATAAGTGTGTGGATCTCTGTTGTGGAAAAGCAAGTTAATCCACTACTAGCAACACTGGCAGACTATATCAGAGTGCTATTTGAGTCAACAGTTTTACTTCCAATTCAGCTTCCTGCTAACACGTTGGGACTGCTGAGAAAATGGCCCAAGTGTTTGGGCCCTTGCAACCCATATGGGTGAGCAGGATGGAGTTCTTGGATTCTGGCTTCAGCCCTGACTGTTGGGACCATCTGGAGAAGGAAGCAGTGGATGGAAGATTACTCTCTACCTGTCTCTTTCTATCACTCTGTTTGTCAAATAAATGAATATTTTAAAAAATTAGTTCATCATATTAAAGCCTAGTTAAATCTTAAATCTCCCATCAAGAATTCAAAAACATACAGAATATGAGAATCTTCACCAAAAATTTTATTCTCCTTTCCTTTTTTATCACTTCCATTATGATTAATCGTAGGGTGATATTCTAGTTTTCTAAGAAAAAGTTATAGGAATCATGAGAGCAGAGTTTTTTTTTTTTTTTTTCTTAAACTCATTGTGGTAATCTTTTTGATATGGCAACTTAGATGGGCTAATGTCCAAGATTATGAATCATACACTACCCAAGTGGTGTTGTGAACATGAATTACAGATGTATTTAAAATCAGTTGAATTCAAGTGAAGATCAGCCTTGTGATCTGGATGAACTCATTTCAAGCAGTTAAAAGACCTAAAAACCAGCTGAAGTTTCCCTGAAAAAGAGAAAATTCTACCTTTGGATATCATTTCAGCTGTATATGAAGATCCTGATCAAACCATCCTGTTTAGGAATGCTGATTTGACTGGAGTCCCAAGAACTATGAAACCCAACTTCTCATTCTATCATCTTGCTCTATCATCTATCATTTCTATCTTGTAATCATCTATCATTTGTCTGTATCTATCTATCTATCTATCTGATCATCACCACTGTCTATCATCTATCTTTCTACCTGTCATCTATCTACCTCTTACTGATTCTGCTTCTCTGGTTAAACCCTGACTAGCACAATGAACTTCAGGAATTCTGAGAAAGCTGCCAGAAATTATATGTAGAATTTTCATGTACCTACATGTTTAATGAGGAGGGTAATTTTCTAGATTATTCCTTTTCATTTAGCCTCACTTCTAATTAGAGAAAAAAAATGCTTTCATGTCTAACTTTAATCCATTCCCTTTACCTTTTTCCTGCTGGCATGGCCTACTTCATCAACCATACACATTTTTTTTTAAAAAAATATCTATTTATTTGAAAGGCAGAGCTATAGAGAGGCAGAGTCAAAAGTGGGGGGTTTCCATCCACTGGTTCACTCCCCAAATGGCTGCAATAGACAGAGCTGAGCTGATCTGAAGCCAGGAGCCAGGAGCTTCCTCTGGGTCCCCAACGAGGGTTCAGTGGCCCAAGGGCTTGGGCCCTCTTCTACTGCTTTCCCAGGCCATAGCAGAGAGCTGGATCAGAAGTGAAGCAGCCTTGTCTTGAACTGTCACCCATATGGAATGCCGCCCTGCAGGCGCCAGCCTCACCCACTACACCACAGTGCCGGCCCCAACAACTATACACATTTTTGAACCATTGTATGAACCTGTTATCATGTTCTCTGGCTCCAATTTCTTTTCCCTTGCACACCACTCTCCATGTGAGTACTAGAATGAGTTTTCTGAAACACAGGTCTCAATCAGTCAGGTGTTCTCTACTGTCCCCACTCCTTGAACCTGAAAGAAAGATATCCTAAGACCTAATATTTCCAGTTTTCCTCATGCATTTTCTAAGTTTGGGATCTTCCTTTTCTGATCTCATTTGTATCCTTAAATCTGATATGCATTCTTGTACAGAGGGCCTTATCTTTTTGCTTTCACTTCTCTGGAAAGTGTCCTTTTCTTTGACACTCAATTCCAAAAGCAACCCTGTCTTCCAAGTCTTCCCTGTCTGCACCAAGAACATTTAAAGATACCTCTGCTCTGTGTGGAATTGATTATATCATGTATTTCTGCCTCTCTCCTTTATCATCTCTCTATGTGAAATCAATGTTGAATTAAAATGTGCACAGTCAGGAATTATTTTTATGTTTCATTATTCTTCCAGATATCACTAAATTTAATTCCTAGAATAAAATAAGTAATCATTTTTCTTGTTGAGTTTTCTAGAAATTATTAAATTCTATGAATATTTATGTCAAATTAGATTTTTATGAGCCTGCAATAATTTTTGAATCTGTGATGACATATATTTGCTTAACTCATTGGTATTATTACATGAATGCTACATATATTATTTTTGATCTTTGATTTACAAATATTTAAATTGTTTTAAATATTTATTTATTTGAAAGGCAGAGTTACAGAGAGGCAGAGGGAGAGAGAGAGAGAGGTCTTTCATCCACTGGTTCATTCCCCAGATGGTCACAATGGCTGGAGCTATGCCAATCCAAAGTCAGGAGCTAAGAACTTTTTCCAGTCTCCCATGTGAGTGCAGGGTCACAAGGAATTGGGTCATCTTATATTGCTTTCCCAGGACATACCAGAGAGCTGGATTGGAAGTGGAGAAGCTGGGACTCGAACCTGCGCTCATATGGGATGCTCGCACTGCAAACAGCGCTGGCCCTGACATTTGATCTTTGTGTAAGAATACACTTTAAGCCTCAGTCCCTTCTTTTATCACAGAGTTGCCTCATATTCTTGAGTGAGTAACTATAATTGTAGGGAAAATAAATATGCAAAGCAGATCAACAAAGAAACAATCTTCATTTATAGAATTTTCTTTCCTGTTAAATCTTACTACCATTGCTTTTCTGTATGCTCATTCCCTTAATTTATTTTAAAATTTATTTATTTTTTCATTTAACAGAGAGACACACAAAGAGAAAAAGAGAGGACAGCTTCCATCAGCTGGTTCACTCCCCAGATACTGCAACAGATTGGACTGGGCAGAGGACAGGAAGTCAGTTCAGGTCTTCGATGTGGTTAGCAGGAACTCAATCACTTGGGCCATCACTGCTGCCTTCCATGGTCTCCATCAGTAGGAAGCTGGAGTTAGGAGCTGGAGGTGGACTTGAACTCAGGAACTCCAATACAGGACGTGAGCATCTTAACCATTAGGGCAGTTGTCTGTCTTATTGCTTTTGTTTTAAATTATTGACAAATTTATCTAGTGTTGACTTGATCATGAACTCCCAGAAAAAAGACATAATTAATGTTACTCTATCGCATTGCCCCATAGCTGATAGTTAATAAACATTTGTTGATTGAACATATTTTGCTATCTTCTCATTCTTATTTTTTCATAAATCCTGCTTATTTGACACAATATTTGCTTTTATTTTTAAGGTAATTATGTATTCTATTAAGAAAAGTTTAAGAACTTCCTGCTGAATAATTTTGATGTTTTCCTTAAAAATAATTCTTGCCAATCTGAATTTCTGTTTAAAGGAATTCCAGACAATACTTTAGGCAGCAACCTAATAATATAGGATTAAGTAGCTTAAATTGAATTTCCAATCAACTTTTAAGTCTTAAAGGTGCTCATTTAACTTTCATCATTTTACATTTGTTTTGTGGCATGAAGTAGATACAGTCTCTTGATAAGTATATTATTACAATCTTGTCTCTAAAACGTCATATCATTGATTTTTTTTTTTTTTTGACAGACAGAGTTAGACAGTGAGAGAGACAGAGAGAAAGGTCTTCCTTCTGTTGGTTCACCCCCAAATGGCCGCTATGGCTGGTGCGCTGCACCGATCCAAAGCCAGGAGACAGGTGCTTCCTCCTGGTCTCCCATGTAGGTGTAGGGCCCAAGCAATTGGGCCATCCTCCACTGTACTCCCAGGCCACAGCAGAGAGCTGGACTGGAAGAGGAGCAACTGGGACAGAAACGGCACCCCAACGGGAACTAGAACCCAGAATACCAGAGCCACAGGCAGAGGATTAGCCTAGTGAGCCGCGGTGCTGGCCCATATCATTGATTTTGATCTAAATTTTCATTCTTACAGACAGCTAGAAAATGCTACATTTCCTGCTCCTTCTTTTCATATATAAATGCTTATTAAGTGTATGAATATATTGACATAGTTTAATTGGTTTCCTCATCATGCACAAAATAATTAATTTGTACCCTATGTCTAATGGCAGATTGTGTATTTTTCTTTTCTTCTAAAAAGTCCTGTTTTTTTTTTTTTTTTTTTTTTAATTTGAACTTGGCCTTTTGATTGTTTGGTTGTCTTTTATTGTATGTTTTATGAGCCACATACCAACTTATTTCAAAATGGCCTTCAGCCAGGATGAAAATCAATGAAACTCACTCTCTTAAAATTTAAAGATTTCTTGTTCCTTGTATGCCATCATGAGCACCTTTTGCTGTATATGTGCTGGGATATGAATGAAAACTTCATTTCTAAAACAAAATATTTTAAAGCTTATACACTGAAGCAAAATCTTCTAATTTCTTAATTCATCAATATGAGATTTCTTAAGAAATCTGGAAATGAAAAATTCCCTTCCATAAACTCAAAATCACATTTTGTCTATAACTTGGGCATAAATCCTAGCTTTAAAATCTGGTGAAGGACATCAAGCAGCGTGTGGTCTGTCTTCTTCATGAGTTCTCTCAAATCTACAAGAGGGGTAGAAAGGCTCTCCTACTAATGTTCTTGGGATGCTTCCATTAAACAACTCAATTCAAAGACTTGTCATAATGATCAATAAGTAACTATATGTCACTACTACTAAGTTATTATTTCATATGGTCCCTCATATTTTAATGTACTTTTAAGAAAATGAATTCATTTATTCACTGAATTTATTCAGCAAATAGTTTTTAATCATGTATCCTGTGGTAAGCACTTGTAAACATTGATGATACAGAAATAGGGACAAATTCCTATCCCCATAACATATTTTACTGAGAGAAACACTTTACTGAGAGAATCAATGCGATTTTGAAATTATGATTGAATTTCAATACAGTTTGCTTAATGATAAAATTATCGCATTGATAGATATACACTACATTCTCAGGCATTGTTCCTCCCATTTTACATATTTTAATTCATTTTATCCCCACAAGGCTGTCACATTGATACTCAATGAATGATGGAGTATTTTGACCATTATTACAAAGTTAGTAAATTGTAAAACTTAACAATCCTTCATGGTCTAGGTTCAGAGCTAGATTCTTTAATTACTAAACCATTTTGCCTCCTTGCAAAAAAGCAGTGAAGAGTTCAGCGTATCAAAACTATTTCCATGCCCTGTAGGTGAGCTCACTGACAAATTTACTATTAATCCAATGAGAGCAAGTGTTATGCAATACATGACTCAAGGTCTATGTTTCTCTTACTCTCATCAATATTAACAATAAGTTGAAATTACTAAATACTAAATCAATAAGTGCTGCTTTTTAACTGTTTTCAGAAAATACTATGGCAAGTATATAAAAATCCTCCATGAAATATTAAATGCTTAATATCACAAACTAGGGTAATGTCTATCAAAGTGGCATATGGCCTTTGAAGTACTTGAGTGGAGGTGATATAGTTTTGGGAATATGGTTACCTTTTCTTTCTCAGTGTGGTTAATTATACTTCTTTCTAATTAAATATGTGTTATAAAATTTAGCATTGTCAATTCTGTTTCATAACTTCTTAAGTTACATAAAATGAATTTCTATCATCAGACCATCTTACAGAAATTCTTAGAAGTAAATATAAATGTACTTATAGTTTTCTGCTTCCTGAAACACAGAGTACAGTTATTTGTGATAGATAATTTCAAATGATGAACAAATACACAGAGAGTAGATAATTGTTCTTTCTCCCTAAACTGTAGCTTTGGATGAGATTACAGGGGTGGAGAATCTGTTTCATTCCAAATTTTCCATTTGCATATTTATAACATCATTTGTAGGCAATACACGATTATCAACTTAAAAATTAGCCTACTATAGAGTTGTTGAATTTCAAGTCCCACCTGCTATTGCCTGGGCAAGGGCAGACCAAATGATTTCATATGCCTATGCAGCCTGTGGGCAAGATGTTCACTACCCATGGATAGAGCAACAATTAATTTTCTTTCTAACTCTAATCCAAATCCTTCTTATCAATATAGAAGGGCAGAGACTGCAGTAATCCTTGGGTGCCTTTCCTTAGTGAGTGGGATATTTAAAACAAAACTGTCTGATCCTTTCCATAATTTTTGCTGGTATTTTACCAGCAACAAATATCTGTAAAAGGGTCAAAAAATGAGTTTGATTTATCAAGTAATTGTAGATTGGGAGATTAAATAGAAAACTGATTTTGTCTTCCTGGAGTTGTCAAGGGAAAAATAAATCCCACCTTGTGAAATATTAAAAACTGCGCCATTTTTATTTGTTTAAAAATGTTATTCATTAATTATCAATTGTTATTACTATAATACCCCATTATTATAAATACTCTTATTGTAAATACTCCAGAAACAAGGACTTTGGAAGATAAAATAATCATAACCCTACTTGTTTTTTATTTGACAGGTAGAATTATAGACAGTGAGAGAGAGAGAGAGACAGAGAGAAAGGTCTTCCTTCCGTTGGTTCACTCCCCAAATGGCCACGATGGCCAGAGCTACGCTGAACCGAAGCCAGGAGCCAGGTGCTTCTCCTGGTCTCCCATGTGGGTGCAGGGCCCAAGCACCTGGGCCATCCTCCACTGTCCTCCCAGGCCACAGCAGAGAGCTGGACTGGAAGAGGAGCAACTGGGACTAGAACCCAGTGCCCATATGGGATGCCGGTGCTGCAGGCAGAGGATTAACCAAGTGAGCCACAGCGCCGGCCCCCCTACTCTCTACATATAATAACATTCAGGGATTATAATTAATAGCCCACTTTTTTTCGAAGGTGTATAGTATGAGAGAGCAAAATAAAAGAAAGGAGACTGACAAACAACAGGGATGAGGGCACTGATATTTACGTAACATATATTTTGCATATTTTTCTTATTCATTCTTATAGCAACCATATAAAATTCAATTCCAAGAAATGGACTTCACATTGTTTAAACTGACAATAAACAGCAAAAAGGCATTTGATTCTGTCTCTTTTTTATAGCTTAACATTTTGCCATATTCACTTAAAATGTAGACATTGTATATATACTCATGTATACTATTTTTTTCTTGAAAACAGGGAAGTTAATATCACAGAGAGACTCATGACAATAATCATAATGTGGGGAAAATAGATCTTTGAATGTTTGCTTATTGAGGAAATCAAGTAACTACTTTCACCCCTAAGCCCAAAATATAATCATGACACTGCCTCTAGGACTCTGTCAAGGTAAAACTGTACTACATGGCTTCTAAAGAAAGGATGAGATGACACAATTATTCCTGATGTGCTAGGGTCTTAAGAGGGACATACTTTTTTTTTTTTTTTCTGGAATTATCAAAGAAGAAATACTAGGAACACTGTATTATGGGTTAACGATATTTAATGTACAAAGAGAACATGTATTCAAGTTTCTGAGGATGTAAAATCCCAGTCATCTTTAATTCTAAAACCTGCAGCTATGTTTACAAAAGGAAAGCTGTATCAGATTTCATTGGTTTTAAGAACAGAGTCCCTGTTGAAACTGACACAAAATATCTAACAGTCCCATGGCAAAGTACTTTTAGCTATGTATCTTTTAGTATCTTTTATGTATCTTAGCGAAGTATCTTTTAGCTATGAATCAAATTCAAGTCCCCATTAAAATGTGGACTTTTTTTTTTTTTTGATAGGCAGAGTTAGACAGTGAGAGAGAGAGAGACAGAGAGAAAGGTCTTCCTTCCGTTGGTTCACCCCCCAAATGGCCACTATGGCCGGCGGGCTGTGCTGATCCAAAGCCAGGAGCCAGGTGCTTCCTCCTGGTCTCCAATGTGGGTGCAGGGCCAAGCACTTGGGCCATCCTCCACTGCACTCCCGAGCCACAGCAGAGAGCTGGGCTGGAAGAGGAGCAACCAGGACAGAATCTGGCGCCCCAACCTGGACTAGAACCCGGGGTGCTGGCACCGCAGGCGGAGGATTAGCCTAGTGAGCAGTGGCACCAGCCAAAATGTGGACTATTATTTTAAAGAAAAAATTTATTTATTTATCTTGAAAGTTAGAATTACAGAGAAAGAGGGAGAGACAGAGAGAGAGAGAGAGAGATCTTGCACATGCTGGTTCACTTCCCAGATGACTGCAACAGCCAGTGCTGCGCCAGGAGTTAGGAACTTCATCCGAATCTCCCACATGCATAGCAGGAGCCTAAACACTTGGGATATCTTCCTCTGCTTTTCCCAGACCATTAGCAGGGACCTAGGATGGATGTGGAACAGCTGGGGACATGAATCGGCACCATATCCAATGCTGGCTTTGCTGGCAGAGTATTGCCTACTATGCCAAAACACCAGCCTCCCTGAGGATATTTTATGTGTCTCATTGGGACTGGTGTTTAACTCAGTATTAATGCCAGGGTTGGATGCCTGACTCTAGTTCTTGTCCCTTGCTCCCTGCAGATGCAGACAGTGGGAGGCAATGGTGATAACTCCAGTGGTTCAAGTATTTGAGTCCTTGCTATGCACACAGGAGATGGAATTGAGTTCCTTACCCAGCTTCAGAATAGCCCAGTTCCAGCCATTGAAGATATTGGGGATTTAAGCAGCAGACGGAATTCTTTCTCCCTATCTCTCTCTTTCTCTCTTCCTCCTCCTGTTCCTTTTCTCTGCCTGGCTCCAATGTCTCTCAAACAAATTCAAAAAAAAAAAAAAAATTAAATAAAGGGGCTGGCACCACAGCATAACAGGTTAAAGCCCCAGCCAGAGGCATCCCATATGGGCACTGCTTCAAGTCCCAGGAGCTCCACTTCTGATCCACCTCTTTGCTAATGCACCTAGGAAAGCAGCAGAGATGGCCCAAGTGCTCAGACCCCTGCACCCATCTGGGAGACTGAGAAGAAGCTCCTGGAACCTGGCTTCGGCCTGGCCCAGTTCCGGTCATAGCTGCCATTGGGAGAGTGAATTAGCAGGTGGAAGGCATCTCTCTCTATGTCTCTACCTCTCTCTGTAACTTTGATTTTCAAATAAATAATATAAATCTTTAAAAAATTAAATAATAATAAACTGACTAATATATGATAATGAAGGAGCTGGGATCAGAATTATAGAATGGAATCCAGGCCTTCCCTAAGTCCTTAGAAGTCCATTTCTTATGTGCAAGTAAAATTTTTACTTTAATTACCTAAGAATTTTACATTCCTAAAATCTTTGTTGATTTTCAGTTTATATTTTTGTAATACATAAGTAAAAATTATATTAAGTTCTATTAAGTTTTAATAATTTATAATGCAAATATTTAACTTACAAGTGACACTGCAAATATTTTTGAAGAACAATTAGAAAACAAAAAAATTGCAAAGGTATCTTTAAGTATCTTTAATCCACTTTAGACAAACTTACTTTTGTTTATTTGTGGGATTAAAGAATTCCTAGGCCATAGATCACCACTCACAAATCGAAAATCAAACAAATATGCAAGTATGATAGAAACCAATGACATGTAGCCAGGTCCCTAGTATTCAATTTGTAAAACAACCCAGGGCCGGCGCCACGGCTCACTGGGATAATCCTCCACCTTGCGGCGCCGGGTTCTAGTCCTGGTCGGGGCACCAGTTTCTGTCCCAGTTGCCCCTCTTCCAGGCCAGCTCTCTGCTATGGCCAGGGAGTGCAGTGGAGGATGGCCCAAGTGCTTGGGCCCTGCACCCCATGGGAGACCAGGAGAAGCACCTGGCTCCTGCCTTCAGATCGGCGCAGTGTGCCGGCCGCAGCGAGCTGGCTGCGGTGACCATTGGAGGGTGAACCAACAGCAAAAGGAAGGCCTTTCTCTCTGTGTCTCTCTCTCTCACTGTCCACTCTGCCTGTCAAAAAAAAAAAAAAAAAAACAACAACAACAAATAAAATGACAATATCTCATGGACGACTAAACTTTTTGAAAGAGAAACTGTTGTCTTAATATCACTGAAATTCTGCCTCTTAAGTTATGTTATTCTCTATTGAGATGCAGGTAACACACATGAGAACAAGTGAGTTAAGCATATCACAAATTATAAAATTGTTCTCCACTTTTTAAATTTGAACTTGACGCTCCCACACAAGACCCTGTCCTAAAGCAACACTATCAAATCTCAGTCTTTTTATTTAAGTTTGTGTTGTTTGTTTTCACATAAGGACAAGTTCATGTCATATATGTTTACATGTCCAGCATTTAACAGTGTCTTATAAATAATAGGTGTTGATCAAAAATGCTGTACCAACAAATGATTATATAGGGATGATTATACTGTTATTATAACTGTAACAAAATTGCACAGCAATACTGTAAGATTTTTATTTAAAAACTGCATATTTTAAAAATAGTATCATTAGTTTCAATTGATTTTTTAAAACATATTTTTGTCTGAAATCCATGAGGCTTTTAGTAAACAACAATTAAAATGGTTATGAAAGCAAATCCTTTCATGAAATGTTTTATTTGACAATGTATGACAATACATTTTGGTGAGCAGTGGAAAATTTCTGCATGTTCCAAAAGCAAACAATGTTGTTTGGAAGAAAAGGGAAGCATTGATTTTCGCTAATGAATGTTGTTCAGCTGTTTCAATGCATGATTCTTTATACTGGAGATGTTTTCTCTGTAGCAACAAATGGATTGAACGTTGACTTGAAAATGCCATCTTCGGGCTTCTTTCAGTTGCCAGCACTCGGTAAATGCAGTCTAGTGTCTGCTGCTGCCAATGCTTGCTCCATTTTTCAAATTAGAATCCATGCCCCAGAGTGGTGTAGTCGAAACATGACTGACACTGAATGGCCATACAGATGAGGGAGTAGAGATGCTGGGACCAATACTAATTTCAGGGATCAATGCTGGTGAGTGCTGCCTTTCAGATTCTGCTCCTTATCCAGTTTTGCTGGAAGTGCTAATAAGCAGTGAAAGAGGCAACACATGCTCTAAAGAAAGAAGAAAATGTTGCTTGTTGCATTATTTTTCTCTGGAGTCATACAGTGTGGGCTAAATACCCAGCTTTTACACAAGGTCCCCGGGGTAGGATTGCTTCAGGATCAGTCACTCTTAAATCTCTGAAAATAGGGGTGTGTGGTGTTTCTCATTCAATTAGTGTTTTGCCTAAGTAGTTTACAAACAACCAAGCATTATCTACTTTTTGAATAGTCTGACAGCCTCCGGATCTTTCCTTTAGGTTGAGTCAACTGGTAGATGCTCAAGAGAATGGGCAGTATCCAGATGTTTTCTGTTTTTTCTAATTCTATTGACAAAATGTCATGCATTTATTCATTGCACATGTATATATATACATATATATATACATATATATATATATAGTTTTCTCAGAAGGCTCTAAGTTAGAACATGTTTTCTGTGTATATTGAGTAGATTCTGTTCAAGAGACAATGAACTATGCTAAATATTAGTTGGCATAGGCTAACAATTTAATTTTGGGACTCTCCAAAATCATAATGACTTAGGCACAGTAAAAAGTTCTTTATCATGTTGGCATGATCACTGTAGACTAGTTGAAATGTGGCTATGTCCTAAATTATTATTAGAGACAAAGGCTGATGGAGGCTGAGCCTTGTTCAATACATGGCTGCAAATTCCACACAAGATTTGACCACCAGCTAGTAAAAACAAATAAAGAACTCTAACAGGATCATTCATGAAAGAGGTTGGCAAGGAGGTTTTGGTAATGAAGAATCATGCCTGGGAGGAGTATATGTTACTGTGACCAAATTTCATATATTCTAATGTGGTCAAACCTAAGACAAAGAAACTGGCAAATGTGATCTACATATATGCTCATAGAAAAGAAAAACAGATTGTGGTGAGTGACTACCTGTTTGTTGCAC
Source organism: Oryctolagus cuniculus (assembly GCF_964237555.1). Lineage (NCBI taxonomy): Eukaryota > Metazoa > Chordata > Mammalia > Lagomorpha > Leporidae > Oryctolagus > Oryctolagus cuniculus. The sequence continues at coordinate 23,518,219 of NC_091433.1, forward strand.
AAATGGTAGGAACAAAGAAGTAGTATAGCATGCTATAAAATATTCAGAATATTCTGTAGTCTGCATTTGGGCTCAGGTTAGAGATTTTTTTCTATATTGTACAAACGATTTTTCTTCTTATGTTATCACTTATTCTTTCAGATAAAGTTTTCCAGGGGAATTGCTTGTTTTTAGTTACCCTGAACAAAATGCATTTCCTTTGGGAAAAAAATTTAAGCACAAGCACATAACAGAAAATAAAGACTTTTGTACTTCAGCATGTGCTAAATATTTAATTAGTATTAAGGCAAAGTGTCCCTGGTTGAATATTTCTGAACCAGGACTCATTTTATTGTAGTTGGTTATTTTAAGCAATGATTGAAACAAATATGTATGCCTTTGCAATCTATGGCTTCATAACTCTATGTAAGACACAACCATTTGCAGAGTATGGCCAGGTGAAAACACATTTTCTGAAATTCTTTCATGTTGCTTCCTATCCATTTCCAGCTTACAGTTCTGGAAACTAATGTTTTCCACATATAAATTGCAATTTTATGAGAAATTCACCAACGAAAATTATTATACATTCAGAAGAGCACTTCAGAGTCTATTTACAAACCAGGCAGGAAGTATGTAGATTTCATGCATGGAAAAGCATAAATAAAATTCATTTTTAATCATGTAATTGTACTGTCATTTGTTTCCTTGTAATTGGTGAGGAATTACATTTCCATTCATACCCTGGGTCCACTTTTGGAGTGAAGCAAATGTAGTGTGAAAATGTCAGTACCGTAGTTTTGAATTATTGCTTTTAAGAGCTGTGCTTTCCGGTGTTTGATCAAGTGTAAGCAGTGTCTTGTAGAACAACATTGGTGCATAGACTGAGTCTGTAAGTGGGGGGATAATTAAAAGAAAATACTAAACTATTGTTCTATATAAGGTTACTGCAATTAAGAATAATAAAAAATGTGAAAATCTCCAATAGCTTTTTACATTTTTTTTTTTTTTTTTTTTTTTTTGACAGGCAGAGTGGACAGTGAGAGAGAGAGACAGAGAGAGAAAGGTCTTCCTTTGCCGTTGGTTCACCCTCCAATGGCCGCCGCTGCAGCCGGCGCACCGCGCTGATCCTGGCAGGAGCCAGGAGCCAGGTGCTTTTCCTGGTCTCCCATGGGGTGCAGGGCCCAAGCACCTGGGCCATCCTCCACTGCACTCCCTGGCCATAGCAGAGAGCTGGCCTGGAAGAGGGGCAACCAGGACAGAATCCGGCGCCCCAACCGGGACTAGAACCCGGTGTGCCGGCGCCGCAAGGTGGAGGATTAGCCTATTGAGCCACGGCGCCGGCTTACATTTTTTTCTTAACTTTTTGAGTGTTGGTGTCTGAGTATCTGGTGTGAGGAAAGGTGGTGAAAGGGGAAATGGGGAAGGTTTGTTTTTGTTTCTTTGTGTTGGGAAAGCCTCAGAATTCACATAACCTGTAACACTTTTATTTTACAGATAAGTTGAGAGATTGTTTGTTTCTGAGATATGAATTCCTCAATCCTTAACATAGGCGAAAAGTAGCATATAGTTCACAGATTTATAAAGAACTAATTTTAAAAAAGTAAAACACCAAGCATTCCCAAGCTTTCCATAAATATTGCTTCTCTTTTCCATTACCACAGGCACACATATATACAGAAACAGAGCCAGAAGCAGGATTTGAACTTCAATTTTCTGACTCATCAACTGGCATATTTTCTATTTTATAACAAGCAGCTGTTAGTACAGAAAATTCAGTATGTGTGCACTTTAATGCAAATGTTTTCATGGTATGATTCTATTCAGAATGATCCCCTCAACTCCACCAAAAAAAAAAAAAAAAAAAAAAAACCAGAAATGGAAAACAAACAATCCATACAACAATAATGAATAACTCAAAGAGAAACAAAATTAGTGATAAAAACAGTACCCTGTCAAAAAGGGAGAAGAACTACATCACATGGGCAATAAAGTGTTCTTCTTGTGCTTTTTAAAACGATGTCAACAGCCACAGTGCCTGGCATTTTCAAGGAAAGTGTCTCATTTCCATTAACAAGGAAACCTCCTAATTCACAAATACACACAGTGGGTGATGTGTGTTAATAGCACTCTTAGCAGCCGATAATGTGGTGCAGTTAATGTATCTCAGCTTGAATTAACTTTACCACAAGCCATTGTTTCCTTTTTATACAGCACAGGATCCTGTGGAAAAATCTCTTAGAATCTCACGAGGGGAACTCAATTAACATTACTCACTACTGTACAGCAGCATAAAAACGGAGGCTATTGTAACCTTTCTTGAGTTTCCTGCTGATCAATCCAATGTTTTCCATTAGTTTAACTCCGGTTACCATAAACTCACCTTCAATGTTCAGGACATACCTTTTCACTTAAGGGGCAGAGCACAGCTGCCAATGGGAAGCCAGGACGGGCTAAACAGGCCAAAAGATTCCTAATGTCCTCAAGGTTTGTCCTTGATGTAAAAGCACAGAACATACGCATTTAAAACCCAGAAGCTTCTACTAGAATGGACTCTTTCAGCCTCCTAATTAGCTTTGTTGTCATGTGGCTTCTCAGATGAGAGTGCCCTTCACCTTTCAAAATCCCAGATTTTTATCATTAGCAAGCATTAAAAACTTTGTTTACTGGAATCATATGGAGTAGATTTACAAGAACACACAAATTATATATCCTTTTAAAATAATGTTATAGGTAAGAAAAATACTTTATAGAGGCTAAAAAGCTATTGTCCTTGATGTCTCTCTACTTTATAGCCCATATTCTACTGCAACTATGTGCAATTAATTTTATCCCTCTAAAAGTGTTTTTCTTCCTGCCTCCTGTAGATCACTACTCAGCTCCAAAGGAGGGGCCTCCACCCTGTCTCCAAGCAAACACCCAGGTACTCTTCAATTACTCTGTAGCCCTACACCAAGAATTGTCTTCAAATTACAGTTCTTTTCAGGACAGATCCTTTGTTTAACTTCACACAACATGTCACTGTTGCTCAGGTTGAGAAGCACTGCTGTAGATAATAAATCAATAAGAGTCTCAAATACCAGTAGTGTGTTCTGTTAATGCTGCCTGTTTAGGTGGACACAAGCAGATAAACAGTATATCTCACGTAGTGACTGATAGTTTCATTTTTCCATGCGGTCAGACTTGCTGTTTATAAAGTAATGATTAAGCAAAGATTTATGGAACCTAATTTTTGAACATTAGAAACTTGACATAGCAAAATATCTCTGTATATTGCCTCTGTTTGATCACACAGAGCTAACAGTTCCCGCTAGCTTTGGAACACACTGTCTTGAAGAATAAGTCTCCTCCATTTGTTCATTTGTTCACTTACAGAAATATTTCTTGAGTGAGCTACTTATTCGACATGGTGTCAGTTCTGAGGTTATAGTAATGACTCAAAAATACAGAAATCTACTAGAGCAAAATATAAATAACAATTGCTTTACAGAATACAATTTCTAAGTATCTGGTTGTTCAATAGTTAAATAATAATCCCTTAATATTATTTCATCTAGGGAATGTCATATGAGGACATTTCAAAAAGTTTAAGGAAAATGGATTTAAAAGATGTTTGTTGGTGCAAGATAAAATTTGAAATCCATAGTTTTTTTAATATACTCATTTTCCATGAACTTTCTGAAAACTCTTAATAGAATTTCACAAGATATAACTAATTATTTTTATTGTATTAGGTTAATTTAATTGTTTATTTTCTTTTTTCTTTGCAGACTAATATACTTGTAAATCCTTTTCCGAGAAAGAGGCAAAAATAATGTTTTCCATCAGTGTGATAAAAGAGAAAAATTTAAATGAAAGGAGAAAAGGAAATGACAGCACATGCAGGTCAGGAAGAGCTGTAGGTCTAAACCCAAACCAAAAATATTCCCAGGGTTTATAAGTAAAGTAAATAATCATAATTTTAATGAGAATATTGGAGGGACTAAGAGAAAAGTATCTATGGTCTTCTTGTTAAAAAGTCACATCTCAGCCTGTGTCTGATGGACATTTAGCCTAACAGTTAAGATGTCCGTGTTTCACATCATGGTGCCTGAGTTTGATTCTTTGCTCTGACTCGTATTTTCAGCTTTCTGCTCATGCAGCCTGGAAGGCAGCAGTGATGGACGGAGAGGTTGATGTCATGCCACCCATGTGGGAGATTGAGTTCTTGCCTCCCAGGTCCCAGTTTAGGCCTTATCCGGTCCTGGATATGGTGAACAGCTGGGGAGTGAACCAGGACATGGGAGTTCTGCCTGTCCTTTCTCTATCACATAAAAAATATAAATGAAAAAGTCATGTTTCCTCTGGAATCAAAATACTTCCAGTCTTGGCATACCACTTCCTGGTCGATGACCTTGCATGTATATTTGATCCCTCTGAGACTAATTTCTTCTTCAGAAAGTATGTGAAAAAAATAATAATGTCATAATCTTATTACAAAAATTAAACAGGATTGCTCACAGAAGATTTTCTCCATTTTACCATGCCTAAAATAAGTGATCAGCAAATGTTTTGATTTAATACTGTTATTATTTTTTGTCAAAGAGAAGATTTTTTTAAAGCTTTGTGATTTTATTGTATCATAAGGCATTGAAACATCTGAACCAATCAATATCTGGGCAGTGAGGCAGCTGCTTTCTCCTTCACTTCTTTGGGTTACTAGAGAAACTGTCAGTAAATTAAAAAAAAAGATCATCTTTTGCATTATTTAAGTCTTTCCAAGGCATGCACTGGTAGAACATAAACTTCTGTCAGATGCAGCTAGTCCAGAGCCCAGACATGCACAATGCCTTGGTGGCAACAGTTCTGTGCACCCACTCCCACCACAGTCCTGCTCATTTCTGTATGATATTTGGAGCATCTGGAGAAGTGTGAATACAATCTGGAAGAGGAGGGAGGAAGAAACAGCACTGAGTGCCTGGCTGGGAGGAGGTTGTGGAGGGCAAGCCTGCTCATGTCACTGGTGCAAACCCAAGCATCTTTCATGTCCTGTAGTAGGAACATCAGGTGGAACTCCATGATAGGGTCTTTGTCAGCCTTGAGCTGATCAACTACCATGCTGATGGTGCAGCTGTCTGTATGGTCTAATTTTCCTGTACCTTGATGCTCTGCTAGATTTTCTGGAAGGGAAGGCTAGACCAATTTTCCACAATGGCAGCTTTCCCTGTAACTGCTCTCCTTCTCATGTAAGGCATGGCACATCAATATAAATTGCACCTAGATGAGTTCTGTCATTATCGAATAACTGGTAGTAATGTTGAATGAAGCTGGCTTGTCTTCCCTTTTGGAGTGTCACCAGGCCTCGTTGAGACCTGAGGGGCTGGCAGGATGTCAGCCTCATGTAGGAGATGTAGACTTTAAATGATATTGGTATATCACATTCACAACATAATTCTACAGACATTAAATCCAATATCAGAGATTTAAAAAAACATGAAAAATGCAATATTTCACAAAATGAAGAATAAATAACAGACTCCAAATAAAATATTTTAAAATAATTATGTAATATTTATCACACTCACTGGAAAATTATACAACAAAACAAGAATATAAATCGTATCTTGCTAAAGATAGAAAGTTTGAGTTCTTTCTCATACTTGTAATTTCAGATTTTGCAACAATAATTAAAATAAATTCAGAAGTCAGTATGAGAAAAAATTTAAAAAACATGCCTAATCTATCAGTTTGAATGTGCTATTTTTAAAAAGATTTATGTCTATCTGCATATACCTTAATGAGTATAAACATAAAAAGATGTAGTAATAGAAAGGACAGGCCCATATCTTTTTTATTTTGATAGGCAGAGCTAGACAGTGAGAGAGAGACAGAGAGAAAGGTCTCCTTCTGTTGGTATACCCCCCAAATGGCTGCCAGGAGTCAGGTGCTTCCTCCTGGTCTCCCATGTGGGTGGAGGGCCCAAGCACTTGGGCCATCCTCCACTGCCTTCCCCGGGCCACAGCAGAGAGCTGGCCTGGAAGAGGAGCAACCGGGACAGAATCCGGCGCCCCAACCAGGACTAGAACCCAGGGTGCTGGCACTGCAGGCAGAGGATTAGCCTAGTGAGCCACGGCGCAGTCCAGGCCCATATCTTATGTGTATGAAAACTGAAGACAGGGTTCCAGACTAGCGGACCTCAGATGAAATTTCAAGAATAAGTTAGAGGCCGGCGCCGCGTTTCAATAGGCTAATCCTCCACCTTGCGGTGCCAGCACACCAGGTTCTAGTCCCGGTCGGGGCGCCGGATTCTGTCCTGGTTGCCCCTCTTCCAGGCCAGCTCTCTGCTGTGGCCCGGGAGTGCAGTGGAGGATGGCCCAAGTCCTTGGGCCCTGCACCCCATGGGAGACCAGGAGAAGCACCTGGCTCCCGGATTCGGATCAGCGCAATGTGCTGGCCACAGCGCGCCAGCCGCGGCGGCCATTGGAGGGTGAACCAATGGCAAAAAGGAAGACCTTTCTCTCTGTCTCTCTCTCTCAGTGTCCAATCTGCCTGTCAAAAAAAAAAAAAAAAAAAAAAAAAAAAGAATAAGTTAGATGGAAGAGAAAAAGAATAAATAAAATGAGGACATTAAAGTAAATTGACTGCTGAGCAAAACTGACATTTTGAGATTTGATTATTGTTTATAGCCCTTGTCTATACTCTGAGGAATAGCAATTTTTCTACTTATTACTTGTTAAACTCTTTATTTAGTAGAGGACTAAGTTAGTGATTATAAAGAAAAATTGAAGTGTTGCATAAACAATAAAATAAAAAAATAAAAATGGAGATAGGGAAGATAAGAGTGAGTGAGGGAGGGAGGGTAAGGTGCTCTTAAAATTGTATATATGTAATACATGCACTTTGTTCCCTTTTTATAAGCAAAAATCTTTTTAAAAATTAAAAGAAATAAGATAAATAACAGATCATCTTTACAGAACTGCAAGTGGCTTTCTAGGCTAGGAATGAACAATTCTGGAGCAGAGGGAGATGAGACTGAATCTGTGGCCAGGGTTTTGTATGATTTGCTAAAGATTTTAAATTACACTAAAGTATCAAAGTGCCTTGGTATGTTTCAGTGATATTGGAACATCACTCTGAATTGAGAACTGGGAAGCTGGAACAAGTTAACAGAGCTAAGAGACTGTTACAGTAACATAGTGGGAAAAGGAAAGATTAAATTCATCACAATAGGATTGCTTTATAAACATTTAATTATATCAATTTTTATTAGTCTTTCTTTTACATTCCTATAGAAGAGTTTCAGTGAATGAATAAGTGAATAAGGGTCCAAAAGTGGCATCAGGAAGGGAGAAAATAAGAGGAGCTAAGGTTGAGGGGTTGTGGCTGAAGAAGGGAAAGATAGTGAGGCTAAGTTTGGTTGACTATGTGAGTTGGTGCTAATGCAACTTTCACATCTGTCGGGCAATCGGAGCTATCAATGAACACAGTGAGAAAGATGGAAAAATCTCAATAAATAGAGAGGGTGGAAAAATTATTAAGGTAAAAATGTGCACGTGAAGTATCAACAATGTTTGTAAAAGAAAGCGCAAAACGTGTTGAGAGAAAGAAATAAAAATATAACAGATTGACTTAAACAAAGAGTGTATGCATAGTTAGAAATGGGTTATTATGCTAAAAGGATAAGTTGTTTGGAAAAGAGATGCTGTTTACTTACATAAGACATGGACGCTTCTTATTCTAAAAGATTATTTGAAAGTCAGGGTTAGCTGGAGAAAGGGAAAGACTAAGGGAAAGAGAGATCTTCCACCTGCTGATTCAATCCTTAAGTGGTCCCAACATCTGTGGTTGGTCTAGACTGATGCCAGGAGCATCATCTTGCTCCATCTTGGTCTCCCACTTAGATGGCAAGGACCCAAGCACTTAGGTCATTGTATGCCACCTTCCCAGGTGCATTGCTGGTAGCTGAACTGGAATTGGGTGAATTGAGATTCAAACTGACACTCCAGTAAGGGGATGCCAGTATTGCAAGTGGCAGCTTAATCAGCTGCACCACAAGGAATGCCCAGTGTTCAGACATTTCTATTTAGCACATGTTCTGGTGTAGAAATATAATGCAGTATTTAAGAGAAAACACTATGATCACAAATTGCCTGGGTTTAAACCCCAGCACTCAGGCTTACTAAGAGTGTTACTTTGAGTTCTATCATCTCCAACATAGTAAAAATGATTACCTACATTCCCTGCATGTTGTAAAGATTAAGTATGTTAATACATGTGCTCATGTAGAGTATGATACATACATATGTACATCTATATAAAATATATGTATGCATATGCTTCGAATGCGCTTAGTCTTCTTATTTTCTATATTCCTCTTTCAAGATAGGAGATTCTCTCTCACTGTGGTTTTAATTGTAGTGAAAAACAGTATCTCTCCTCTTTTTTAATTTCAGCCTTTATTTTCATTTTTAAAAAGTAAAGTATTATAAGCTTCTTCTCATTCCTAGGAATGTCATAATCATGCCACATTTTGATGTATAAGACATGGTAGTAATATCTAAGAAAAAAGAAAATTTATATCATCAATCCATCTTAATGTACCACTTATGTTTTTTCATTAATAGCCAGATTTTATTAAAATTAAGCAACTCTTATGTCAATTTATTGATAGTGCTTTCATGAGTAATATCTATAAGGCAGTTTTTAAATACAGGTGTATAATAAGGAAACTTACTCCAGGACTAAGACAAGCTGTGGCCCTTGTCTTACTACCTATATTGATTAATATAGATCAAGGATGAACATGCCTCTGAGTCCAGCCCTAAAAGGAAGAAATTTCGATTTGGCTTATAATGCTGCAGACAAACTGTCTCTTCTCCTGGACAATGAGGTAATAATATATAAGGTTGGAGGGCCTGGTGCTGTGGCATAGCAGGTAAAACTGCCGCCTGCAGTGCCACCATCCCATATGGGCATGAGTTCGAGTTCCAGCTGCTCCACTTCCGACCCAGCTCCCTGTTAATGTGCCTCAGAAAGCAGTGGAAAACCGCCCAAGTCCTTGGGCCCCAGAACCCAAGTGGGAAAGTCTAGGAACTCTAGACTCTTGGCTTTGGATGGGCCCAGCTGTGGCTATTGTGGCCAACGGGGGAGTGAACAAGAGGATAGAAGACTTCTCTCTCTACCTCTGCCTCATTGTAAATCTGTCTTTCAAATAAATAAATCTTTTTTTTTAAAAAAGCAAAGAAATCTAAAAAAAAAAATATATGTAATACTGGAGCTGACAGTGGTGGGGAGCATCCTGCCCACAGGGCATGAAAGGGTAAAAAATAATTTTGCTGGGCTCTGCCAAGGCAACCACAGGAGAACTTGAGATTCAATAAATCTATGGCGGTCTAATTTTTCAGTTGATAATTGATATTGTCCATGAATGATGTTATAAATATTCAAATGGATTTGGCAGAAAAAAATGTTCCTACTTCTGCCAATTTGCAAGCCTTAGAATAGACTCTGTAGCTAGCAAGGTGGTGACCACATTCTGAAGCAAATACTACAAACAGTAAAATACAATGTGTAGATATGACCTACTGAATTGAGTCTCAACTAAAAACAGTATCATTTGTGTATTGAGTTATAACTAAATGAACATATCAAAATTTTTGGTTACTTAGATCATTTTAAATAAAGCTTCTAAAATTTAAACACAAGAATTTTGACATGACTACTTATGTTAGTGTTCACATATTTATAGCTTTATTTATTATTTCTCTCTAAAAGTTACTGTATAAAGAAAGAAAGGCATTTGAAAAGAATTGAAATTTTATTTTTATTATGTGATACTTCTTCTACAAAGATTTTTGAGCTCCTAAAATGTTGTAGGTACTTACTGAATATTGGAGATAAACCCATGTAATACATAAAATGTTATCATATAGTAATAAAACCTATTAAATAAACCACTAAACGTATCAAGAAAGTAAACACAGATACTAGAAGCCCCAGTTGCCTAATGGATAAGGCATTGGCCTTCCAAAGTAAACACAGATACTATGGGAGTTCGGCTCAACATAACTCTTCAATATATATCATACAGATGAATCGAGAGGGGCACTGTGGCAGTTATCAGCTTATTGATTGTCACCCAGTCCTGTTTTTCATTGCCTGTTCTGGGTAAACATAACATGGGTCCTTTAGACACTGTTCCTTTTCCTGGAGTACAGGAGATTAAGCTCTCTCAGTAGTATGTGCTGGGGACACATTGCGAGAGGAAGGGGCTTCCCTTCTTCATTCCCTCATGCTGCCCTCAGCATTCCTCATTGCATCCTAGCCCCCGCACCTGCATCCGGAGAATTCTCTCTGGAACAGGCAGAGGCAAACCTCCTCCCCAACATGCTTCCCTTGGTAGCATAAAGCTAGGAGTTCCAGCAAGTTCCACTGGGAACTTCTGCGACATGGAATGCACCATACCCATGTCTTGGTGACTGAGATCTGCATCACAGCTCTTGGGCCAGGGGGCTGCAACTTATATCTATTTTTTCTATGCCTTAGGGTTCCAAGGCCTACTGTCATGCCCACATTCCTGCAATGTCCAGTGTAATCAATGCTTGCTGTATTAAACTTTTTTATTTTCAGAATACTGTGTGATTTCTATTTCCATAGTGGACTTGATAACAGCTCCAAATGTAAACAGGAGTTTGAGAATTTTCCTCTAGGAAGCAATCTCTGAGTTAGATGCTGCATATTGATTAAATGCTAGTGAATTGTATACAGGGGAGATGAATGAGATGCAGAGGTGACTAGATATTAGAAGAGGCAGATGTTTAAGTGACTGGGTGTCAAATTGTGATCCCTATATTGGCAGCCTCAACATCACTTGGGAGAGTGATGGGAGTTCAAGTTCTCCTACCTAAGATTTACTCACTCGGAAACTTTGGAAGTGGGGATGGGGATCTTGGTTTGAACAAAACTTTGGGTGATTCTTGCATGTGCTAGACATTTAGAACACCTGATTCGGCTGGTTATGATTTAGGTGAGATACTGCTCCATCATACCTACTATTATACATTATGTGATGGGTGAGTGTGCTGCCTGCTAGGTCAGACTGTAGGAGATTTCAATAAGTAGCATGGGCTTCTACCTTGTAAGATCCTGAAATTTTATTCTATAGCCACAGTGGAAACCCATAAAACAAGTACACACAAAAAAACTGAAGCATGTGGAAGTAAAATAAAAATATTCTCAGTAAGAAAAAGAGTGTAGATTATTTTTATCAAAACTATCAACTTCTAAAATACAAAGTGTTGCATGCTATACTTTTTTATTCTTTTTTTTTTTTGGTACCATTCATTGTCCTATGAAGAATTAAACTTCACATTGAAAAGAAATCTTTATACTCTTTATATGACAAAATGTTCTGCATGATCTAGTTTAAGGAACTTTTTCACTAATAAGGTTTTGCTTATTTCTTTGATGTTTTAGTTGTCCAAAGTCATTCAGTAGAAATTTTTGTTGTGGAATGATAATCAGGATGTGTTTTAAGGTCACCTTATTCATGTGAGCAAAATACAAAAAAAAAATTTCTATTTCCATTAACTAGAGTTCTATGTGTTTCTTCTTAAGGTTAATTGTTTTCTCTGATCTGCAGTTAAAACCTATTATTATTCAACCCAGAGATGAACAAAACACATATAGAGAAAGCATTCAATATCTGGAAGATACTGATTGGAGACTTTGGTCTCTGTTAAATACAAAACAAATAACAGTCAAAAATTATATCAAAAAGATCAAAAACAATTATGATAAATTCTATGATAGACTCAACTCCAGATTTTCTGTCTTCAAAAGCAAAAGATATTGGATAAGGAAAAATAACCAAAAAATGAAACTTACATAGATTAAATTTATTCTAGAACAATTTAAGAAAAATATGTGACTTTCCACTTTTTCATGGATGAAAGTGAGTATTAACATACGACGTAGGGGCCAGTGCTGTGGCATAGAGGGTAAAGCCACCGCTGCAGTGCCGACATCCCATTTGGGAGCCAGTTTGAGTCCCAGCTTCCTCACTTCCAATCCAGCTCTCTGCTGTGGCCTGGGAAAGCAGTAGAAGATGACCCAAGTCCATGAGTCCCTACACCCTTGTGGGAGACCTGGAAGAAGCTCCTGGCTCCTGACTTTGGATTGACACAGCTCCCGCCATTGAGGCCATCTGGGGAGTGAACCAGCAGACAGAAGCTCGCGCTCTCTCTCTCCCTGCCTCTCCTTCTCTTTCTGTGTAACTCTGCCTTTCAAATAAATAAATAAATCTTAACAACAACAACAACAACAACAAAACACATGACATAGCCCATGTCACAAGTTAACAAGAATTGCTTTATGCAATTGAGACTCTATATATTGGAAGGTGATAGATAAGGACCTAAATTTGGAAAGATAGTATTTGTGTGATAAACCATTAAGAAATCAAAATTATTACAACTTCTAGTTAATAACTTGAAACTTTGATATGAAAGTAATAGCAAAAATATCCCATTCCTCCTATAAGCGGTATTGTGGTACATCACTAAATCAAATAGTTTAAAGAACGCTTAGTGTTTGAGATACAGAAGGCTGTACTCTTGCTTTTTAAAATTCACTGGCATGGGAAATAGTATCTCTGACGGACACTGATAATCAGTTATAATCAGACTCAGGCCCACAAAGAGCAATAATTGAGGGTTCTGCCAAAGAACAGGCAATGAGTCTGCTGGTTGCTGGCCTGTGTCTGTTTCATCCTGGGTGAAGTCTTAGTGTGAACCATGGTGATCAAAACCCCTAATGGAGAATGTGGCTTTAAAAGAAATAGAAGTGCAACTCTCACTATTTTATAAATATTTAGTCAGATGATACAAAATAAGTTCTCTCTTCAGGTCCATTTACCAAAGTAAAAGAAACAGGCAGAAAAGCAGCTAGCAGCTATCCTCAAAGGCACATTATCGTTCCTGCAGAATGATGCCAAGTCAATTCCAACCTACATTCCTGTGACGTTTAACTGTAGAAACTCAGAGAAAGAGATCTTCCATCCACTGATTCACTCCAAATTCAGGTTGGCCAAGCCAGGCTTAAGTCAGGAACCATGAGCTTCACCTGGGTCTCCCACATGGGTGTCAGAGGCCCAAGCACTCAGGCCATCATCTACTGCTTTCTCAGGCACATTTGCAGGGAGCTGGCTGGGTTGGAAGTGGAGCAGCTGGACACAAACTGGCATCCATATGGGATATCAGTGTCGCAGGTTGCGACTTCATCCATTATGCCACAGTACTGGCCCCTTAAATCACACCGTAATAGGGGATAAGTAGAATAGACATATGTGAAAAATGGGAGTACAAATATGTTGCTTAAAAATAAGTTTTAAAAGGAAAACTAATGATTGAAAATGGAATAGTGTTGTGCAAGGAGTGAGATTAGGTTAATGTGCAAGATAGCAAGCAGAAATATTTTCAAGTCTTCCCTTCTGAACTCTGAGATATTTAGAGAAATTATTTTATGTTCCCTGATCCTGTAGTGCTGGGAAAATAGTAAATATGCAATAAATGTTTTATTATTATTACTAATTAACAATTTAAAGACATACATATGAACTAATGGTATAATGCTCATAATTTTTTTTCAGACATCACAGTTTAAGTCACATACCACACAGGGCTTCTCCTTTCACTTACCGGTAAAGTAAAACAATTTTTACCAAGGAGCAATGTGTGTTTTCTGGGCATGGATTCATTTTATTGACTAGAGTCATAGTATGAAGGGTTATCATTGCTTCTCAACCTTTTCTTCCCAAGATTTTATAGTGGTGAAATACAAATGAAACTTACCATCTTAACTGTTTTCAGTGATATAAATAAAATCATAATGTTCTATACCACCACCAATATTAATCTCCTTAACAGCTTTCATATTGTAAAATTCAAACTCTAAAACTTAGTGAAGGATAGCTCTCACTTCTCTTTTCTCCACAACCCACGGTAATCATCACTCCACTTTCTGCCTCTAGGATTTTGAATACTCTAAGTGTCTCATGTAAGTGGAGTCATACAGTACTTGTATTTTTGTGTCTAGCTATTTCCTGTAGCACAATGTCCTCTAAGTAGATCAACGTCATAGCATATGTCAGAGCTTCCATCCTTTTTAAAATCTTAATAATACTCCATTACATGCGGATACCACATTTTGCTGTTGCACTTATTTGTTAATGGACATTTGAGTTGCTCTCACATGATACCAACAGTAAATAAAGCTGCCATGAATCTGGGTATGCAAATATCTCCTTGTGACCCTGATCTTCTTGGATATATAACCAGCAATGGCATTGTTGAATTACATGGTAATTCTCCTTTTAACTTTTTGAGAAATTGACATATTGATTTCCACAGTGGCTGTATTATTTTATTCTCACCAATAGTGTACAAGGGCTATAGGTTCTTCACTTCTTGACAGTACTTATCACTTTTTGTTGTTTTGTTTTCATTTTCACAGCAGCCATCCTAATGACAGTCAGATGCTATCTCACTATAGTTTTCATTTGCATTTTCCTAATGACAACGAATAAGCAATTTTACATGTTAAATGGCCATTTTATATTTGTTTTAGAAAAAAAATCTATTCAAGTTCTTTGCCCATTTTTGAGTTGGTTGTTTGTATTTTTATTGTTAAGTTTTAGAACTTCTTTATGTAGTCTGGATACCAAGACTGGCAAATATTTTCTCCCATCCCATATCTTCCTGATATCTAAATGTGTGTCTCTCTAAAATTTGTGGTTGAACATAATATTTTCATACTATTTGGAGATAGGACCATTTTGAAAGCTAGTAAAGTACTAGACTCTGTCCTTAGGAATCTTTATTTTATAAAACAGATTGAAGGAAATACCCTGATGCCTTTTGCTCCTGTATCTCTTCTGCCACGTGTGGACAAATACATGACATGATCTATGAGAAATGGGTCCTGACCAAACACTGGGTACCCTAGATTGATAGACTTTCCTGCTTCCTCAAAACTGTAAAAATATTTTTCCATTATTTATGGTCAGTCTATAATAATGTATTGTAACCACAGAAACAGACTAAGACAATCTGTTGATACTACTTTGTTGCACGATGATCCAATTGGTTTAATTTTTCCTTTGGTTGCACATGCCTATGTTGCCAAATACAATGTTGTCCTTTGTTTTTTTCTTAAAATTTTATAACTTCAGCACTTATGTAAGTCTTGATTTCATTTTTTTTCAATATGTTATTAGGTAAGAATTCTACTTGATTCTTTTGCATATAGATATACAATTTCTTGAAAATACTACCCTTTTTTCATTGAACAGTTCTGGCATGCTTGTCAAAAACTATGGGGTACCTAGAGGGTCATTTGTCGTGGCATTTAGGACTCTGCTTGGGACACCTGCATCCCAAATCAGTGCTTGAATCCAATCCCAGCTCCCCCACCTCCACCCCAATTTTCTGCTAATGAGTACCCTGAGAAGCAGGAGATAATGGCTCAAGTACTTGTGTCCGTCCCAAGTCCCAAACATGGAAAACATGAACTGAGTTCTAGGCTACTAGCTCAGCACAGGCATCTGGGGAGAGAACCAGGAGGTGGACAATTACCTCTTTCTGTTTCTCTCTCTCTCTCTCTCTCTCTCTACATTTCAAATACACTGAAAATGTCTAACTAAAAATTTAAAAAACTGAAACCTGTCAAAAAAAAAGACAAAAAAAAAGACATGTAAATATTTATTTAAGTGTTTACTTCTCCACTTGCCTCTATTCTACTCAATTGATGTGTATGTTACTCTTTATGTCAGTACCATACTTTTTTTTTATAAACCAAAGATTTATTAAAGCATTTCGTACACACACAGACATACATACACCGATTCCATCAGCATAAGAAAATATTCTCAACATCATAACTTATTAGGGATAAGTAAACCATAATACAGTATGAATATATAGTGACAATGACTAAAATGAATAGTAAAACAAAACCAAAAGCAGGCACTATCAAATGGAACTGAGTATGTGAAATAATACAAATTGAAATATATTGATTGTTTAGGTGTAAATTGGCAGAAAAAAAGCCTTCGGCAAGTTCCATAACATTGGATAAAGATATGTGTGTATATAAATATATGTATATATATATATTTATTCTTTTTATTATTTAATAAATGTGAATTTACAAAGTACAACTTTTGTATTGTTGTGGCTTCCCCCACCCAACCTCCCTCTCTCCCTCGGCCCTACCCTCTCCCACTCCCTCTCCCATCCTGCCCTTCATCGAGTTGCATTTTCAATCACCTTCATATACAGAAGATCAACTTAGTATACACTACCCAAGGATTTCAACAGGCTGCCCTCACACAACCGCACAAGGTATAGGGTATTGTTTGACTAGTAGTGTTGTCTTTAAGTTTCATAGTAAAACACATTAAGGACAGAGATCCTACGTGGGGAGCATGTACCCGGTGACTCCCGTTGTTGATTTAACAATTGGCACTCTTATTTATGGCGTCAGCAATCACCCAAGACTCTTGCTATGAGCTGTCTAGGCTATGGAAGCCCCTTGAGTTCACCAACTCTGAACTTGTTTAGTCAAGGCCATATCACAGTGGAGGTTCCTTCCTCCCTTGGGAGAAAGGTGCCTCCCTCCTTGATGGCCTATTCCTTCCGCTGGGGTCTTGTTCACCAGGATCTTTCATTTAGATTGTTTTTGCCACCGAGTCGTGGCTTTCCATGCCTGTGAGACTCTCATGGGCCTTTTAGCCAGATCCGAATGCCCCAAGGGTTGATTCTGAGGCTGGAGTGCTGTTTTGGGCGTTTGCCATTCTATGAATCTGCTGTGTGTCCTGCTTCCCCCGCAGGATCATTCTCTCCCTTTTAATTCTATCCTTCATTACTTGCTTACACTGGTCTTGTTTGTAAAATCTCTTTTGACACTTACCCTATCTTTTTGATCGGTTGTGTACTTATACTTATCACTTTACCAAGTGTGCTGGCATTGGCCATGTCTCCTTGATAAGATTGAGTTGAAATCCCCTGGCACATTTCTAGTTGCACCATTGGAGGTAAGTTTGAGTGAGCCTGTGCCAAGCTATATATATCCTGCCTCTCTTATTCCCACTCCTATGTTTAACAGAGATCACTTTTCTGTTAATTTTTAAACGCCTAAGAATGATTGTGTATTGATTACACAGTTCAACCAGTGGTATTAAGTAGAGCAAACTGAGCAACAACAACAACAACAACAAAAATATAAATTGGAATAAAATAGTAAGTTGTTCCTCAACATTATGTCAGTACCATACTGTCCTTACAACTATAGCTTTGGAATATGTTTCAAAATCAAGAATGTTTCAAAATCAAGAAGCGTGATTCACTGAGCATTGTTCTTTCTTTTCAAGATTGTTTTAGCTACTTAGAACTCCTTAAGATTTCCTATGAATTTTAAGGTTTTTTTTGTTTGTTTGTTTCTGCAAAAAAAATGCCATTGGCACTTCGATTGAGATTGAATTGACTCTACAGATCACTTTGTGTGTCTCTGTAGGGGTCTTAATTTATAAAGGTGACAGTATTAACAAGGAGAAGTCAATGACATTGAAAGAAATATTTGTCTCACTCATAGTACTCCTGGAAACCAGAGGCAGAGTTTGTCATTTGGGCTTGAGGAGCAGCATCAGATTTGAGTTAGGAAATAGAAGCAGGAGAAAGAGAAGAGTGTAGGTCAGAAACCTTTACTGATATTTCAGTAGTAAGAACAAAGCAAGGTAGAAGAAACATTTCAGCTGGAATCATTTCTGCAGATTTGGAGCAATATAGTTTTTTTGCTTGGACTTACAGTGGCTCATGCAGAAGAATATTGTCTTCTGGAGCACACAGGGTAGACAAAAGTGATGAGGCTCTGGAATGGTTATTCTAAAGCTCAAAGTCAGCTTCCCTTATCGATATGCAACAACTTCTAAGAATAACCTTTTGAAAATTTGGGAGGGGACTGTTGAAGTCACTGTGAATGTAGCATTGTCCACTTTTCCTTTCAATTTTGTCACTATTTGTTTTATATATTTCAATGGTTTATTGCAAGGTGCATAAACAGTTATAATTGCCATATTTTATTGCTCTATTAAAATGCTATTAATAAACAGTATCCTTTGTTTCTTATAAATGTTTTTGATATAGAGTTTATTTTGTCTGAGTCTAGTCACCCCAACTCTGTTATGTGTGCTATTTGCATGGAGTAAATTTTCCATCATTGCTTTCAGTTTATTTGCAACTGTGGATCTCAAGTGCATCTGTTGTGACAAAGTGTAATCATATCTTGTGTTTCAATCTTTTCTGCCAGTCTTTGTCTTTTGATTAAAGAGCTTAATTCATTTAAATTTAAAGTAATTAGTGATACAGAGGGCCTTCCTTCTGTTATTTCACTACCTGATATTCATATGTTTTATTGTGTTGGTACTGCATTGCTGTCTTCTTTTGTGTTTACTTAAACTTGTAGAGTAAAACGTTTAAATTCTTTCTCATTTCCCTGTGTGTATACATTCTATAGCTATTTTCTTTGTGGTTGCCATGGTGATGATACTTAACATTTTAAAGTTAAAACACTCTAATTTGAATGTGTATGAGTTAAACTTCAATAGCATGTTCAATCTTTACTTCTTTATGCTTCCATCCCAAACTTTCTCAGTTACTGACCTTACTTCTTTGGATGTTATGCACCTCAAAATGTAAAGTGTCAATTTGAAAAATATGCATTGCTTTCTTAAATTATCTAGAAAACAAATTGTGTAGCTACAAATTAAAGTTACAACAGTGCTGTCCTTACATATATTTTAAATGTGTTAATCTCTTTAACATTATAGGAAGCAAAAATGAAGTTATAAAACATCATTACAACGATACTAGGGTTTTAAATTACCACGTATTTATCTTTGAGCTTATTTTTTGGTGTGCTTCCACTTACTGCCTCCTGCATTTTCATTTCACCCTGCTGGAATTCCTTGAATATCTCACAGAGAAGCACTAGTAATGAACATGTACTTTTTCAAATCTGGAAATACATTAATTTCTGCCTCACTTTCAAAGGACAGTTTTTCCAGATACAGGATTCTTGATGGACAATTTGTGTTGTTCTTGTTTACTACTTGAATATATCATTAAACTGCCTTTTTTTCCTCCAAAATTTCTTATGAAAAATCTGCCTGTTATTATAGAGAATTTCTTGTGGGAAATCATTTTTTCCCTATTTCTTCCAATATTTATATATTATATATATATTTATTTCTATTTTATTTGAGAAAGAGAGAGGGGGGCAGAGAGAGAGAGAGAGAGAGAGAGAGAGATCTCCCATCCACTGATTCACTCCCCAAATTACTACAATAGCCAGGACTTGGCCAGGCTTAAGTCAATAGCCTGGAACTCAATCCAGGTTCCCCATGAGGGTAGTAGGGTCACAAGCACTTGAGCAGTCATCAGCTGCCTCTCTCAGGATGCACATTAGGAGAAAGCTGGGACTGAACTTGGCACTATGACATAAGATGCAAGCATTCCAAGTGGTGACAGTCTATTTGCCAATTCTCACCCCCTCAATATTCTTTGTCTTTGCCTTCAAAAAGTTTGACAATGTTGTGTCTCAGCATAGATCTGCAGATCTCTTGGAGATCATTTTATCCAGAGTTCATTGATTTCCCTGTGTATTTACATGCACATTTCATTAAATTTGGAAAACCATTATTTTTTTAAATATTCTCTCACCCTTTATTCTTCTCCTTCTTAGACCCCCATAAAGTGTGTGTGTGTGTGTGTTTAACTTTTATTTAGTAAATATAATTTTCCAAAGTATAGTTTATGGATTACAATGGCTTTCCCCCCCATAACTTCTCTCCCATCCACACCCCTCCCATCTCCCGCTCCCTCTCCCATTCCATTCACATCAAGATTCATTTTCTTTTCTTTCTTTCTTTCTTTCTTTCTTTCTTTCTTTCTTTCTTTCTTTCTTTCTTTCTTTTCTTTTCTTTTCTTTTTTTTTTTTTTTTTTTTTTTTTTTTTTTTTTTTTTTTGACAGGCAGAGTGCACAGTGAGAGAGAGAGACAGAGAGAAAGGTCTTCCTTTTGCCTTTGGTTCACCCTCCAGTGGCTACCACGGCCGGCACGCTGTGGCCGGTGCATCGCGCTGATCCGGAGGCAGGAGCCAGGTGCTTCCTCCTGGTCTCCCATGGGGAGCAGGGCCCAAGCACTTAGGCCATCCTCCACTGCAGTCCCGGGCCACAGCAGAGAGCTGGCCTGGAAGAGGGGCAACCAGGACAGAATCTGGCGCCCCAACCAAGACTAGAACCCGGTGTGCTGGCACCGCTAGGCGGAGGATTAGCCTATTGAGCCATGGCGCCAGCCAAGATTCATTTTCAATTATCTTTATATACAGAAGATCAATTTAGTATATATAAAAAGTAAAGATTTCATCAGTTTGCACCCATACAGAACATAAAGTGTAAAATACTGTTTCAGTACTACTTAAAGCATTAATTCACATTGGACAACACATTAAGGACAGAGATCCCACATGAGGAGTAAGTACACAGTGACTCCTGTTGTTGACTTAACAATTTGACACTCTTGTTTATGGCATCAGAAATCTCCCTACACTCTAGCCATGAGTTTCCAAGGCTATGGAAGCCTCTTGTTTTCGCTGACTTCGATCTTATTTAGACAAGGACATAGTCAAAGAGGAAGTGCTCTCCTTCCCTCAGAAAAGTATGTGTTTTGGGAGCTGGTATTGTGTCATAGTAGGTAAAGCTACCACCTGCAATGCCTATGTCTCATATAGGTGCCAGTTTTGTCCCAGCTGCTCCATTTCTGACCCAGTTCCACACTAATGGTCCGGGAGAATCAGCTGAAAATGGCCCAAGTATTTGGGTCCCTGTCATTCAGATGGGGGACTTGGATAAAACTCCTATCTCCTGATTTCAGTCCGGCCCAGCTCTGGCTGTTGCAGCCCTCTGGGGAGTGAACCAGTGGGTGGAAATTCTCTCTCTCTCTCTGTTTCCTCCTCTCTTGTTGTTACTGATTTCCAAAGTAAGTAAACCTTCAAAATAAAACTGGATGTTGATCTTGATGATGGGCAACAGGTCCCTTTGCCTCTGTTTACATTTCTTTAACCTTTTTCCTTTGCTGCACTTAAGGCTCAATGTTTTTCTTCATTCTATCTTCAGATCAGCTGCTGCTTGTTTGTCTCTGCTTCCTCAAATCTGAATTACACCAGTGAATCTTTTACTTCTATTATGGTACTTCTTCACTTCAATTTCTTTTTGATTATTTTTCTTTCTGTCTTGTTGGTGATATTTCCATTTTGCTCAAAAAACATTTTCTTCAATTTATACACATCTTCCTTTAGTTCCTTCTGCATGTTTAAGACAAGAGTTTAAAATCCTACAGTCTTTCGCTTGTAAAATTGCTATTAAGTCTTTTTCGGGGACAATTATGCTGATTTTTTCCCCCATTACTGTCATGCTTCTTGGTATGTCTTGCAATTTTTGCAGAAAATCAAACATTTGGGGAAGAGTGTTTGGCCTAGTAGAGCTAAGGTTCTGCTTAGCATATCTGCATTTCACTTTGGAGTACCTGGGATCAATCCCCAGCTCCAATTCTTAATTCCCGCTTCCTCTTAATACAGATCTCGGGAGACAGAATTAATGATTTGGTTTATTGGGTTCCTGCTACCCATGTTGTGTTCCTGGCTCCTTGTTTCAGCCTTGGAGCATTTCAAGAATTTGGAATTGAACTAGAAGATGGGTATGCTCTTTCTCACTTCCTCCCCAGGTCTGTGTGTGTGTATGTGTAGGTGAGTGTGAGTATGTATGTGTGTCTATGTGCCAGTGAAAGAAAGAAAAACAAAAACTGGACATTTAAATCTAATAAACATTTACTGTAGGAATTAGAGTCTTTCCCTTTCATGTTGCTATTTTTATTATTTTTGGGTATTTATTTATGTTTAATTTTAAGGCTGTTGCATTATTATAATGCAGCCAGACACAAAATTAATTTCACTTTCAACTTTTCTCTATATGTGCAAATGCTTTTGCACATCTGCCTTTAATGTTTATCTCTAAAACATAGAAGAACAAACTAAGGGTATATGGTGAAAATGTAGTGGCTCTTTAAATCCCCTAGAAGTCATTTCTACAGCATTAGCAGCAATGGGGAGACACAACAGTGTCCATCCATCTCTTTGTCTACATCTCTGTAACCAGAAGTAGCTACAGAAATCAGAGCATACGTTGCCAGTATTCAGAAGTCTGGGTAATTTTATCCATGCTGAAAGCTGTGTGTAGGCTCTTCTAAGAATCTCCAACACACAGCATGTGGTGAAAGATGGGTAATTGCTTCTGTATTATTCTAAAATTGACCAAAATTAACTATAATTTATAACCCAAATATTTCTATGAACGTTGCACCCTTCCAACAGACCTTAGGGTTTCAAAATACTCACATAAGACGGATTGGTCTAGTGCAGTTTTTATCTAGGTAGGAAGATGGGTTCCTGGTGCTTTTTATTTTATTATCTTCCTGCAGTTTTCTTCATTGTTATCCTCTAAAGACATGAGGAAGCTGACACTTGTTTTGAAGCTACACAGCTTGGAATTAAGATATGAAATTAGGTCAATCTGACTCCAAAGTTAAGATATATTTTCTTCCGTACGCTACAAACTCATAGAAAAGGAAGATAAAAATATTGTGACTCAGTGGCGAAATCAATAGATAGTAAAATGATATTCATATGAAGGTTTCAATATTATTCTCCTTTACTGCATTCCTTTACCTGAGAGAGAGCAAGAAGAAAGAATTGAAGATGAAGTTTTAAAAATATTCATCATTACGTATTTTAAAATACCATTTTACTAGAAGCATATACTAGAATAAATTAATGCTTGAATAATCAAAGCATATTCTGGAGCATTAATTGTGAAATTTTCTAAAGCAAACCAGGAATTTCATTTCAGACCATCCATTTCAATGAGTGGCTTGTTTCCTGTATTTCCCATCATGGGCTACATTGACACAAATTATTCTTAAAAAATATTCTGCAGGTTTATTCAGAGGACTTCATAATTTTAGCACAGCTACATATGTCAAAAGGTACACTCTGGAAGATGAAAGTTTCTAGCAAGCATGTCGGGCTGGGCAACATTCCTCCCGTAAAAGGCTTTGCTCCTCGGTTGCAAGAAATAGCCTTTCTGCACTCAGAGGGATCTGGTTTCTGAAATTAATTCTGGCACTCAGACTGCAACTCTCACTGGACTCAGCAAAAGTTAAAAAAAAAAAAAAAGCCATCTTAAGGGTCATAACAACAAGGAAAAATACCAAAAGACTAAAACCCAGAATTAAGTTAATGTTTAAGAAAGTCTTTATTAACTGTATTCGAGTGCTGATTCTTAAAGTCAAGAATTAAAGGTGTGATGTATTAGGCAACTGGAAGATAAGTGTTTGCCTTAGTATTATAGAGTAGGCAGGTACAGGTTGGGGTTTCTGATGAACTGGCAGAGCATTAAGATAATAAATAACAGGAGATTATAAAAGTAATGCTTTAGTCAATGAAGCAATAAAAGTTCCTGTCCAGTGAAAGTCATATACTAGCAACCTGAGCATAGCAGCAAAAGCCTTTTTAATTAAAATTCCATATCTATGTCACACGAGCAGCACTCTCTTTTTCTGCTTTGTAAAATATATGTTCAAGTCCATTATACTTAGGTGAATTCCTCAAAATCAGAAGTATTTTAGCACTAAGAATATTTTAGTTTTGTGTTTTGATTATAATAAAATAATACAATATACATGTATTGCATGATATACTTCATAAAGTTTGTGTCATCATGCCATTGTAAAATATGTTAATATGTTAGAACCTAACAAAGAGTTGTTCTGAAACACGTAATTGTGATGCTTTAGTCACAGATTGCTTGACAGGAGGAAATGTATCATGGAAATGTGTAAGTTTGAAAAGATACTATATAAGTTACTAGACACCTAAAGCATTAGCAAAGTTATAAGTATACGGAAAATATGCGGGGAATGGGAATGATAGAAATGTCAAAGGGTATTTATATATTTACAGAATGTTTGTCCTTGTGGAGACTTCAAGAAAAATTTAACTGCATTTTTTTCAGCTGGGAAATCTGAAGCTCAGACCTATGAAAAGATTTAAATGATATAGTCCTAAACAAACTGACTGTGGTTGTATGATCGGTAGAGTCATTATTAAAATATCCTGGTATTGTTTACCTGACCAGACATATGCTGTCATTACCATTGCTTTCTAGAGGAATACATCTAAGATCAAAAAAATTAGATCACTAAATATTTCCTATTTTCTACCTAATTTAATTATTTCTGTATTCCTAGGAACAATGGAAGATTGATAAAGCAATGACCCAATTAACTGAAATTCTCAACTGCTATTCATAAAGCAGATATATAAGTTTTAAATAACCCTTAAACAATTCTTATACATTATCAATTTTATGATATTATATGTGTTCTAAATCCTTGATGATCTTGCTGGTGATTTGCAGCCTGATGTTCAATTATCATAAGTTATTTTCTTTTTCTTTCTTTTAAGATTTTGTTTGTTTGAAAAGCAGAGGTGCATAGGGGAAAAGACAGAGAGATAGAGACAGGGAGTGAGAGAGAAAGAGAGAGACAGAGAGACTTTCATTTGCTCGTTCACTCCTCAAATGGCTACAATAGCTAGGACTTGGTTAGGCTGAAGTCAGGAGACAGAAACTCCATCCAGGTCTCCCATGTGGGTGTTAGAGGACAACTGTTTTGGACATCTTTTGCTGCTTTCCCAGGTGCATTAATAGGGATTGGATTGGAAGGGGACCAGCCAGGATTCAAACAGAGACCATAAGGAATGCCAGTGTACCAGGAGGTAGCTTATCCTGCTATGGTGCATTAATAGGGATTGGATTGGAAGGGGACCAGCCAGGACTCAAACAGAGACCCATAAGGAATGCCAGTGTACCAGGAGGTAGCTTATCCTGCTATGGTGCAATACTGGCCACATGAAGGTCATTTTCATTGTTTACTTCCTTCCTCTAATTTCCAGTAACAATTACTTATCACTGGATTGCTTCTGCTCTATGAACTGTGATGGCCAAGGGGCCACTTACTGTAAATCAAGATGCAATAGAAAGATTGGCAGCAGATCTGCAATCCTGGAAAAGTGACCTCAGCTCTTTTATCTCCTTTATCTGTAAAATCAAGTGTTATGCAGTTAGGGAAGTAAGCACAAGAGGATGGGTATCTTTCCTGTCACAGATGTCAAGGGCTCTGTAGGCAGGAGTTGTGGTGGCCTGAATGAGAGCGTGAGTTGCCTGCTTCATAGGACACTGCCTTGAAAACAGTTACTGCAAAATATTCATTCATTAATAGAGCTATTATACCATATACCTTAGTTATACAACTGTTTCATTTAAGGTTGCTAACTGAAATCAAAACATTGATGAAAAGAATAAATGTGAGGGCACGAGACAAGAAAGATTATGAATTCAGAGTGAGACAATGAGGAAAGTAGGCATGTGTCAAAGCAAATAGAGAGAGAGAGAGAGAGAGAGAGAGGCTAACAAAAAGGTAAAGTAGGATATTGGGAAAAAGGGAAATGATACTAAGAATAA
Source organism: Oryctolagus cuniculus (assembly GCF_964237555.1). Taxonomy (NCBI): domain Eukaryota; kingdom Metazoa; phylum Chordata; class Mammalia; order Lagomorpha; family Leporidae; genus Oryctolagus; species Oryctolagus cuniculus. Next base: position 23,543,866 of record NC_091433.1, read on the forward strand.
GCTGCTTAGGAGATAGCGCTATTCTCTTCCATTTTTCAAATATCAGTAATTACAAACTTTGGGCTCCTTTGAGCTCAATTATACATCAGATAGGAAGAGCTTACTGTATATTACCTTTTGTGGAAGCCATGCTGCTCAGACCCTCCCTTCTGTTCCAAAGGGTCTACTACCTTAGCTGTTTAGAAGTTCATTGGCCAACAGTTGACAACAGTGAGCTGTCATTGGGAGTTTTCTTTGATGGAACACAGATACTTCGGCCAAGGAGAAACTATGGTCCCTGGGAGGGAAGGCCTCACCCAGTGACATGTAGATACTAGAATGTAAAGATATCACATTTTTGCCCTAACTTGTGAAAATTGCGATGGGTTATCCCAGTTTCAGTGGGTCCCCTGAGATCGTCAGAGGCCCTTACTGTGACCATATTTTACTCCAACTTACTCCAGTAACATGAGCATTGAACCCAGAGCTTCTGCTGACAGACTACTAACACTTCTATCTCCACTTTAATACTATTAATACAAATGCTAATGCTAATGCTAATACTAATACCAATCTCCTTCTCCACTTCTTCTTCCCTGGGAACCCAATCTGTGAAATGGCCTTTGTTTTTACCACATTTGTTCAATCATAACGCTTGATTGCTTTTGGTGAACAGTCACCTTGTTAGATGAAATCAATAAGCACAGAGCAGCATACTGTAGTTATATTGTATTGAAAGAGTGAATAATAATGAAATCATGCAATGTTAGCTCTTAAGTTATTAACAAGGATCAAAAATAGTAATAACGGAAAAAGAAGAGAAAGGGTGGTGAGAAGTTCTCCAAACATGATTATGCAGAGCAAATAACTCTGGCACCATATACATACTTTTGTGATTTTTAAAATTTATAAATATTTTATATACCTCATGAATGCTATTGCAAAAGTGAATCAAAGAGGATGAAATTAAAACATTAACTTTTCTCCCTGTTATGTAGATTGTATGCAAAGAAAAGTAAGATAATCAACACTTTGAAATTTTACAGACTCAGTTTATTTTTTTGCTAGTAGAAGATTACATTAGAAATTATCCTTTTCTTTCTATTCCCTTTCACTCTTGGGATTATGTATTATTTGGGCTCATCATGATCTCTGTAGTAGTGCTACTACTTCTTTTCTAAAACTTTTAGATGTCCTGATGGGCTCGTTGATAAACAAATCATAAAACTCACACTGTAATTCAAATTTTCAACTAGATTCCATTATTTGAGTCTCTTTGAATCATGAACAAAGATACTCTTTGATTTCAAATGTCAACAAACAGCTTGCCACAAACAAAGACTACTTGCATTGTTTCATTGGTAATAGGATAAATTCAGATACACATGTACAGTTGTGAGTGAAGCAAATGAATATTTTGCTATAAAAATAGTATTTAGTATTTGTATTTAGTATTTAGTATTATTGTTTGTATTGATTGCTTCTATGGGACAATAAGAACAATAAAATGGTGTAATTTGTTCCAGTGATGAAACCCATTGTACAGACACCATTTAGATAAGAAAATTTAATATGACAAAACTTTTTCCTTCTTAGGAATAACTAAAAAATAAGAACCTAAAAACAGTGAATGCTGAATTACTGGTAATTTTAAAGTCAGTAGGATAGGAAAATGAGAAAGTGAATTGCAATGCTAAAATAAGTCATAAAAGAAAGAACACACTTACTAAGCCTCAAAGAAGTGTTCAAGTTGTAATTGCTTAAGTATATTCAGATGAACATGAATTATTGGACATCTTCAGTTGTAGTCTGAAGTTTAGAGATCTAACAGTGAATTAGGTTACATTTTACAGCTTTGGTAATCTGACAATAAACCAGAATTCTTTCAGAGGTAGTTTTAATTGAGAATTTTATCTTAATTATAAAAGGAGACATCTAAGAAGTAGTTTAAGCTTTAGAGCAAGGGAACTAACAAGAGAGAGTTCAGATTCTGACTAAAGACGATTAACCTGAATAAAATCCATGTTATTTAGGAGTAAAAGCACCTAAAAATTAAAGAGGTAAGGAAGCAAGCATCATCTCCTCTTGAATATATAAAAATATCCAATCTATAAATGAGTTGGAAAGGCTTTTAGGTTTCTGTAGAAAAACTGTATTTAAGAAAGCTTAGTTAGCTGTCATATTAAGCACAAATATCTATAGTTCAAAGATTCTATTTTTGCATGGTTGGTTAATCTAGTAAAAGCTTCTTTGCATTTCTGAACTACAATTTTGAAGTGTTTTGGCTGCTGATAATTTTTTCTTTTGAAAATTAATCATAGTGAAGGCATAAATGCGTAGACACTAACACTTCTAATATTGATTTATATTTCACATGTATCAATGCTAACTAGGTATAACAGGCATATTGGTGGGTATGACACAAAATTGCACTACCATTTTTCAACAAATAAAAATTATCACAACCGTATATTCAATTGTGATAGTTTTCTTTTTTAAAGATTTATTTATTTGAAAGTTAGAGTTACACAGAGAGAGGAGAGACAGAGAGAGAAAGTCTTTAATCTGCTGGTTCACTCCCCAACTGTCTGCAACAGCTGGAGCTGCGCCCATCCGAAGTCAGGAGCCAGGAGTTTCTTCTGGATCTCCCACGTGGGTGCAGGGGGTCCAAGGACTTGAGCCATCTTCTACTGCTTTCCCAGGTCTTAGTAGAGAGTTGGATTGGAAGAGGAGCAGCTGGGACTCGCAGCGTCACACACATGAGATGCTGGCAATGTAGGTGGTGGCTTTACCCTCTATGCCACAATGCCGGCCCCTAAATTGTGATACTTTAACTGTCATATGGTGTCATGAACATTGTAGTCTACATTGAAGCACTAAAATAGAACTTTCAGCAAACTTATGTGCACAAATTTTCATATGGAAATATTTCTGACAAAGTTGTAAAGCTTTACTTTAAAAAAAAAAAAAACAAAAACGGGGCCAGACTATGCAGTTTATGGCACAGTGGGGGCACCGGATAGCAGAGTACGTGCTCAAGTCCGGATACTCTGCTTCTAATCCAGTTTCCTAATAAAAAAAGGAGCCCCAAGTGTCTGGCCACTGCCACCCATGTGGCTGACCCAGATGAATTTCCTGGCTCCTGGCTTTTACCTGGCCCAGTCTTGGCTTAGTGGCCATTTAGGGAGTGTAGTAGCAGATAGATTATCCTCCCAGCCCTGCCTTTCAAATAAATAAAATATTTTAAAAATAAATATGTGATCCCTTTGACTCTTAAACCTATCAGTATGATGATTGTGAACTGAAACTGATCACTTTGACTAGTGAGATGCATTGGTACGTGCCACCTTGATGTGATTGAATTGGAATCCCCTGGCACGTTTCTAACTCTACCATTTGGGGCAAGTCCGATTGACAATGTTCCAAACTGTACATCTCCTCCCTCTCTAATTCTCACTCTTATGTTTAACAGGGATCACTTTTCAGTTAAATTTAAACACCTAAGAATAATTGTGTGTTAATTAAAGAGTTCAACCAATACTATTAAGTAGAAAAAAAATACTAAAAGAGAGATAAAGTATTAAGTTATTCATTGACAGGACAAGGGCTGATCAAGTCACTGCTTCTCATAGTGTCCATTTCACTTCAACAGGTTTCCTTTTTGGTGCTCGGTTAGTTGTCACCAAGCAGGGAGAACATATGATATTTATCCCTTTGGGACTGGCTTATTTCACTCATCATGATGTGTTCCAGATTCCTCCCTTTTGTTGCAAATTTGATTGTTATTTTATCTATTGCAAGTCGTTGAATTTAATTGTTTTTTACTGCCGTGTAGTATTCTATAGAGTATATATCCCATAATTTCTTTATCCAGCATACTGTTGATGGGCATTTAGGTTGGTTCAGGTCTTAGCTATTGGGAATTGAGCTGCAATAAACATTAAGGTGCAGACAGCGCTTTTATTTCCAAATTTAATTTCCTTTGGGTAAATTCCAAAGAGCAGGATGGCTGGGTTGTATGGTAGGGTTATATTAAGATTTCTGAGGAATCTCCAGACTGACTTCCACAGTGGCTTTACCAGTTTGCATTCCCACCAACAGTGGGTTAGTGACCCTTTTTCCCCACATCCTCGCCAGCATCTGTTGTTGGTAGATTTCTGAATGTGAGCCATTCTAACCAGGGTGTGGTGAAACCTCATTGTGGTTTTGATTTGCATTTCCCTGATTGCTAATGACCTTGAGCATTTTTCCATGTGTCTGTTGGCCATTTGGATTCCCTCTTTTGAAAAATGTCTATTGAGGTCCTTGGCCATTAAACTCATTGTGGTAATCTTTTTGATATGGCAAAAATGTCTATAGAGGTCCTTGGCCCATCTCTTAAGTGGGTTGTTTGTTTTTTTGTTGGGGAGTTTCTTGATCTCTTTGTAGATTCTGGTTATTAATCCTTTATCTGTTGTGTCACATAAACTAGACTAGTGTCTGCTAATCCTAACTGATAGAATTAAAAAGGAGAGAACGATCCAACATGGGAAGCGTGATACACAGCAGACTCATAGAATGGCAGATGTCCTAAACAGTATTTTGGCCTCAGAATCAGCCCTCAAGGCAATCAGATCCTGCTAAAAAGCACATGAGAGTATTTAGGCATGGAAAGCCAAGACACTCTGGAGAAAAAAAAACAAACAAACAAACAAAAAAAAACACCTAAATGAAAGATCTCTGCCAATGAGATCCCAGTGGGAAGAACGGACCATCAAAGAAGGAGAGACCTTTCTCTGAAGGGAGGAGAGAACTTCCACTTTGACTATGACCTTGTCTAAGTAAGATCGGAGTTGGTGAACTCAAAAGGCTTCCATAGTCTTGGCAAATCATTACAAGTGCCTAGGGGCGGGCGTCGCAGCTCAATAGGCTAATCTTCCGCCTGTGGCGCCGGTACACTGGGTTGTAGTCCCGGTCGGGGTGCCGGATTCTGTCCCGGTTGCCCCTCTTCCAGGCCAGCTCTCTGCTATGGCCCGGGAGTGCAGTGGAGGATGGCCCAAGTCCTTGGGCCCTGCACCTGCATGGGAGACCTGGAGAAGCACCTGGCTCCCGGCTTCAGATCAGTGCGATGTGCTGGCCACAGCGTGCCGGCCGCGGCGGCCACTGTAGGGTGAACCAACAGCAAAAAGAAAGACCTTTCTCTCTATTTCTCTCTCTCACTATCCACTCTGCCTGTAAAAAAAAAAAAAAAAAAAAAAAAAAGAGCCTACGGTGCTACTGACGCCATAAACAAGAGTGTCAATTGTTAAACCAACAACAGGAGTCACTGTGCACTTACTCCCCATGTAGGATCTCTGTCCTTAATGTGTTGTACTATGTGATTTAATGGTATAACTAGTACTCAAACAGTACTTTACACTTTCTGTGTTTCTGTGTGGGTGCAAACTGTTGAAATCTTTATTTAATATATACTAAATTGATCTTCTGTATATAAAGATAATTGAAAATGAATTGATGTGAATGGAATGGGAGAGGGAGAGGGAGATGGGAGGGATGTGGGTGGGAGGGAAGTTATGGGGGGGTGGAAAGCCACTGTAATCCAAAAGCTGTACTTTGGAAATTTATATTTATTAAATACAAGTTTAAAAATTAATAAAAATAAAATAAATAGAGGTTAGCAGTTTGCACAGAATATAAGATGCCTGTTGGGTTGTTCATATTCCATATCCCAGCTCTGCCCCTGGTTCTACCTTCCTGCTAATACATATTCTGAAGGTGCAGAGGGAGACAGTCCCACTTGTTGGGTCCCTGCCATACACAAGGGACAACTGGATTAAGCTCCTGGTTCCTGATTTCACCCTGGCCTATTGGAACAATTGAAGACTAAATCAGTGGATAGTAAATTTTGATCTCTTTATCTCCCTCTCTCTGTCTTCAAATAAATAAAATTAATAAGTATATTTCAAAATTTATTAAAGTAAACAGAGAATAAGACATTTTTAAATCAGCAAATCTATTGACTTTCTGAGATGTCAGTGGAATCTTAAAAACATTAATACACGTTTAGTTAGTACTTCATCTATTGCAAGTCACAGCCTTAGTGTGGGAGATGATATGCTGAAAAAGGATCAAATTCCTGGTTCTTGCTTTCAGTCCTGGCCCTGCCCCAGCTTTGGGGTGCAATTGAAAAGTGAATCTGTGCATGGAAGACCTCTTTCTCTCTCCCTCCCTCCCTCTCTCTCTCTCTCTCTCTCTGTGTGTGTATCTCCTAATCTAATAGATACTTTTTTTTTTTAAAGGAACTTTACTATGATTAGGCATAAATAAAAACTTTGATAGAAAATTTGGCAGGAAAAAGGCTGTACTGATGACATAATTTAGAATCCAGTCCACTTATTTAAAGAACACCTAGTCTTCATATTGATTATTGGTCAATTTAAATGAAAGGCCTAACCTAAGAAATGAAAAGAAGTCCAAGGAAGATTAAGGAATCATATAGTTCTTAAGTCAGGTTTGATGCAAGGTGTATTCTTGGTCATGCCATTAGGTAAAAGGATACAAAAATGATGGCAAATGTTTTACAAAAAAACAAAATAATTTCTGAGATTAGGGCGGTCATCTTGGTGAGTCCAAGCAATAAGAGGATAAAATTGGAAATATTTATATCAACTATTAGGGAATTTGGCTGGCAACATATGGCAGAAACAATCAATACCTATGCAATTACCTACAAATAGAGTAAAGAATAATAGAAAAATTAGGAAAAAGCCTTGATGTTTTTCACCTTCTTTTGGGTCCCTATCTCTTTCAACTGGAGCACAGAGCAAGTTTTTGTTCTCCTTGCTACCTGCAAGAAATACTGCCCAGGATCCTTGGCCACCATTGCCACTGTTTTGCATCAGGACAGACAAAAGAGAGATGATGGAGATGATAAAGATGAGACAGAGACAGAGATAAAGATAGATAAAGAAGGTGTGCATGAGGGGAGAAGCAAAAGGAGAGTGAGAGAAAGTTGGGTGGCAGAGTAGTAGAGGAAAAGAGAGAGAACAAAAGAAAGGAAAAAAAAAATCAATAGAGAAATCTGGACAATGAACCCAAGCCTCTGCAAATCAGAACTCCCTTAGTTACCAACTGCCAAGTGCCAACATTGATTTAAGTGCAGAAAGGGCTAATTGGATGTGGAAGATGGAAGGCACATTTGAGTTGATGGATAAAATGTAGCCAAACATAATGAGAGAAGTGGTATCTTGCCTTAAAAAAATCTCTCTTTAGCACCAGTATTCATCAGTATAAAATACCAGCTCAATTATTGGAGTGATATTGACAATCATCAGTGTTTCCAATGTAACTGACTTGCTTGGCAGAAATAAGCTAATAAATAAGCTTATTTGTATGATGTTTCAAAGAATATAGTGTGTTTTTACTCCAGACTTCAGGCTGCACAACTTCTGCTTTGCCTGCCCTAGGATTTCCCCCAGATTTCTGTTGAGGATTCTTTAATTTTCCTTTTAATGAAGGCTTAACCTCTGGGAAAGAAGAGCAGCAATGTATTCTTAGATACATTTATTAGCTCAAGGATAGAACTATAACTCAAACATGGAATATCAAAATCATTTCAGTGTGAGAAATCTTACTGGTAAAGAGACCTCTACTTTTTGTAGAAGTTGCTAAGCCATGAAGTAATGAATGATTCTGTGATTACAAGCAGTCATTTTTCTCAAAACCAAGGGAGAAGTGTGAAAAACAGATAAGTGGAAGAAAAATAAAGCATTTGTTTACAGATCTTTTCCCCACTGTTTTTTTTTTTCTTCTTCTTCATACTATTTGTTGAACCCTTTACTTTGTATATTTAATCTTATGAGTAGGAAGTAAAAAAAAAAGACATTTTCAGTAATGAATCTCAACTACAACTATTGTAAATAAAACATCATAAACTAAACCAAAATAAAGACATTGTATATCTTGGTTATTCATTTACTCTAATTGTCCTAAAATTTTTAATGTTAATTTTTTTGCATTTATTTGAAAGACAGAGCAAGGTATGTGTGTGTGGGAAGAGAGAGAGAGAGAGAGAAATAAAGATCTTTCATTCACTCCTCAAATACTTGCAAAAGCCTGGGCTAGGCCAGTCAAAAGCTAGGAGCCAGAAGCTCCATCTTGGTTTCCACACAGGTGGCAGGGACCCAATCATTTGAACCATAATCTGATATCTGATAGATGCATTAAGAAGAAGTTGGAAGCAGAGGAGTCAGTACTCAAACTAGTCTTGGATTTTCCATGCAGACATCCTAAGCAGCAGCTTAACCTGCGGCACTATACTTGCCTCTCCTCTAGTGATCTTTAATGCCCCTGCACCACCAAGTTGACAAATGGCAGCTGGTATCTGCAAATGCCCTTGCTCATAATACATTAACGAACATGCTTAAAATTTAAGTGCAGCCTCATCACTTTTATCTAGTTTGCTGTAACTATCATGCCTCTGTTTTTCAACTATTACTTTTTTAATTTAAAATATTTGGAAACGGCTTTTTAATGTGAAACTTAAGCAATCTTAGGATAAAATAAAACATTAAGATATGTAAGGTTTTCAGCACAATAATTCGGCTGCCAGTTGATGTGAGTGTGAGAGGTAGCTGTTATCAAAACTATACTAACAGAACAAATTAACAAAAAATTATAAAGGAGTTGAGGACAGAGACTCTTCATTTTCCACAGGAAAGGGGTAGAAACATGTAGCTTAAAAGTAGTCTTACTGTTTCTTATTAGGCATTATATCTGTAAATTTTCTTAAAATGTTAAGTCACATAGTGTTAGGCCAATATTCTACACAAGATAGTAAATCATTAATTCAAGTAACAAATATTAATTAAATACACACTATACTCAGGATATAGTGCTGATTTGAGAAATATATTGGACTTCGATTTTTCTAAATTCATTCTTAAAATTTCTTTAAATCATTAAGGCATTTAAAATGGATTTTAGTCTCTTTTCCTGAGGTTATCTGGTAAACAAAAATTGGAAGAAAATATATGCGGCTAGGGAGCAGGAATTTAGCCTAACAGTTAAGACTATCACTTTCCACATTGGAGTATCAGAGTTTGATTCCTGGCTCCTTTTCCTGCCTCCAACTTGCCAGGAGTGCAGACCCTGGGAGGCAGTAGTTGGGACTCAGAGAGTTTAGACCTTGCCGTACATCTAGGAGACCTGGATAGCATTTCTGACTCAAACTGTCATGTCATTTGGGGAGTGAACTAGTAGATGAAAGTTCTCTCTTTATCTCTTTTTCTCTCTCTTTCTCTAACAAAGAAAATATCTGAAGCTCAAGCACTGGCTAAATTATTCACAGAGAAAAACTGAATGAAATAAAAAGCTTTAGTTAAAATAGGATGTAAGTGCTCAAGGTATATATGTAAGCTGAGTAAAAGAAATCAATAATATAAATTTTAAAATTAGTGTAATGTTCCAAAAGTAAAGGGCAAAGGAAAGCCACTAGGACAATAATCACACTTTAGAAGTTGATCTTTTCAAAATTTTCTTAATTATAGACAACATCTTCCAGACTGTTTTCATCAGATAACTAAACTTGTCATTTAATTCTGTGATAAAATGTAAAAACTGTTTCTACTTTTACCTTAATTTTCATTATATACTTAAATTCACAGATTGTTTCCTAGTAAGTGACACAAATTCTGTGAAACGATCTGAATATCACTCTTCTCAACTATACCATTCAGTGTTAAATGATAATTTTAATGAATAAATATAAACTCTTTTTTATGTAACAAGACCATGAAATACTATGTACCTTTCAAATTAGACTCTCTGGAGTGAAATACTGAAATCAGTAAAAATTACTTAGGGTATATGCAATATGTTTGAAGGTTTACAATTTACTCACGGGCCCGCATTGTGGCACAGTGAGTTAAGCCACTGATTGTGACACCAGCATCCCACATCAGAGTGGTTGTTCAGGTTCTCTGCCTCTGATACAGCTTCCTGCTAATGCTCCTGGGAAGGCAGCAGAAGATGACTGAAGACTGTGGGCCCCTGCACCCACATGGGAGACCCAGGTGGAGTTCCTGGCTCCTAGCTTCAGCCTTGCTCAGCTCTCACTCTTTTTTTAATTAATTAATTAATTAATTTTCTTGAAAGGCAGAGTGGACAGAGAGAGAGAGACAGAGAGAAAGGTCCTCCTTGTCCGTTGGTTCACCTGATCTGAAGCCAGGAGCCAGGTGCTTCTCCTGGTCTCCCATGGGGTGCAGGGCCCAAGCAGTTGGGCCATCCTCCACTGCACTCCCAGGCCACAGCAGAGAGCTGGCCTGGAAGAGGAGCAACCAGGACAGAATCCGACGCCTTGAGCAGGACTGGAACCCGGTATGCAGGTGCCGCAGGCGGAGGATTAGCCTAGTGAGCCACGGCACTGGCCAGCTCTCACTCTTGTAACCATTGTGGGGGGTTGGGAGTACATGAGCAAATTTCTCTCATTCATGTTTTACACTTAAAATTCCTCCCTTTCATGTTTTACAGTTAAAATTATTGTGGTGAAGAGACTAAAATCTTTGTATTCAAGAAAGCATAGGGGCTGGTGCTGTGGCTCACTTGGTTAATCCTCCACCTGAGGGCGCCAGGCTCTAGTCCTGGTTGCTCCTCTTCCAGTCCAGCTCTTTGCTGTGGCCTGGGAGGGCAGTGGAGGATGGCCCAAGTGCTTGGGCCCCTGTACCCGCATGGGAGACCAGGAGGAAGCACCTGGCCCTTGGCTTCGGATTGGCGCAGTGCTGGCTATAGTGGCCATTTGGGGGGTGAACCAACAGAAGGAAGACCTATCTCTCTGTCTCTCTCTCTCACTGTCTATAGCTCTACCTGTCAAATAAAAAAAAAAAAAAAAAGAAAGCATAGGTTTTATTATAGCTTTTATTATTCTTCCAAACGACTGCTTGCTTAATATGAAGTCTTTTTTTGGATTAAATAACTTCTTTATTTTTTGTTGTTACACTAGATGCTTCCCAAGAATTTCTTTTTAGCCTTTTCTCTTTCCAAACATGACTTCTCCAGAGGCTATATTACCAATATCCAGGACATTATATTCTAGGTTTACTTTAAAAAGTCTAAAGTCTGTCCTTGACTTCTTGCAAAGTCTCAAAACTCAAATTTCCATCTCTGTGATGGACTTTGAGCTTGCTCCAAAATATAAATTTATATATATATATATATATTTAAATATATTTCTCTTACCCATCAATTGGCTCAGGCTAGAACTTCCTCTGAGATTTCTCTTTCACTTCAGTTATCAGTTTATTTTTCTATTATTAACAGTCATAAAACTATTTGTACTCTCTCTTTTTCTTTCTCTGTCCAGGTCTCCAACAACTCTTACCTAAATGAAGTACCATGTTCTCCACCCTTCTCTCTGGACCTAATCTGGACAATCTCAAATACACACTCATTAATATTGCCAGATTTAACTGTATAATACAAAATTATTACACTCTTGGTGACAATCATTTGACACCTAATGCTATAGTTTGAACATGATTTGGCTTCCCAACTCATGTAGCACTTCCGAAGGCATAAGTTAAGGATGCTAAAAAGCGTGATTCCTGATTCAGTGATTCTGTCTAGGAGGTAGGACTAGTATGAGCTCTTTAGGTCATTGTGGGTATGCCCTTGGAAGGTAGTTCTTGTGTAGTGGTTGGTTCTAAAATCTGAGTAGGGTGTGGCTGCTTCCTGCTTCCTGTTACACCATGTAATCTTTCCTCCACAATGTTCAGTCATTTCCAACCTCCATCCTCACCATATGGCCCACCCAATGGAGCTTGTCTGATCTTGGACTGTGGACCTCCAAAACATTGAGCTGAAACAAACCTTCCTTCATGAATATCTTTTATCTGTCACTGTCTTAGTGATAAGAAGCTTATTAAATGCCTAATACATATGGCAAATAATAATATTGTAGGACTTTAGGCTTTTCCTTTCTGATGTCCTAATTCAAATGTGCTACATTTCTCTCTTGGTTTTCTCAGATTTTGCAGCCTTCCTCTTCTATCCCCATGCCTATAATCAATGCTCATTCATTAATCATTGATTTGGCCAGGTGAGCATACTAACCCACCTTTAACATTATTGTAACTTCTCTGTTGCTGCAAAGAGAAATCAACACTATCTTCTAGTTAGTGTTTCCTAAAGAGGGAACAGAGAAATTCATTCTGTGTCTAAAGTGTGACTATTGGTTTCCGTAGATGCTCAGGGCCTACACTGGTCAGCCTGTAACATTGGCTGTGTTATCTGAGTCTTTGGAAATGGAATCATCAGAAATTAATTTTCTCCCACGAATGTCATAGTACAAAAAAAAAAAAAAAAGTCCTTCTTGTGAAAACGGAAAAGAAGCCCAATTGTTTTTGCAAAGATTTTAGTCATAAAGAACACTTGTTCCTGAAGCCAGCCTGTTTTCTGCGTCTACGTTTCTCCAATCTACTCTGTCTTCTCTGTGGAACAATTCTTCACAAATTTTCAGGGAATGTAAAATTTTGTCTTCATTAGGAAAAGCAGTAACTGAAAGACTGTTTTTCCTATCCATCTTGGTTAGATGGCAAGAACAGCACCAGTGTGTGTCCCTGAATATGTAAACAAATTGTAGATATAAAAATACTCAGAAATCACTTCAAGCTGGGCTTCAGAAGTCTGTAAAATAATGATATGTGGGATACAGGTTACATGTAAAGAATTTAAGGACTTCCTCCAGTGTTCAGAGAGCTATAGAAGGAATAAGAGGAGCTGGTTAGATTCTCAAAGTGTAAACCCAAGAAGATAAGTAGCCTTGGTAATGCATCAAATGAACAAGCACAACATTGGAATTTTTTTTTTTAGTTAACAAGTTATGTGTGAAAGTTGGAGTGAAATAGGGATTCAAATTCATGCTTTATCTCTAAATCTAATTGGTTTGTTTCCGGACACCGAAGAGAAAAAGCAGGCCTCTACAGATACTCACATATCAATATAGTACACTCACGTATATATTGCATACATACAGTATACACATTATTTCTGTAGCATATATTTATTTAGATATTAGTTGATGTTCTACTTTCTTCTTTTCCTAAATGCCTATACTCTGCCCATGTGAACAATTTTCCACCCTCCCCCAAGAATGAATAAAAGGAAAGCTGTCTAAATTCACAAAGAAGGAAGATACAGTGAGGAGTGAGGCCTGATAGACCACATTTTCCAGGGTACATTTCCTAAAGGGGATCAGTTTCCCAGTGCATGAGGATTTGTATCTCATTTTCTGTCCCTTCCATGAAGCTGGGAAAATAAGATGATGCAGAGCTAATTCTGTGAATTCAAGCTGACCTTTTATTTTCTTCCTCTTCTGATGTTTAAACTGCCTTCATTTCAACTTAAGTAATCTGACGAGGACATGTGAAGGTTATATTCGGCCGTGAAAGCACACTACAATAAGTATGCATTTTGTTCTATTTCTATCTCCCTGTTAATTTTGTTTTCTACATTGTAATGCACAGTTTTTAAATATTGTTTAAATATTGTAGAGTAGGTAGAATACTCTGTTTAGTTCAGTGTAGTTAACTAGTCTTGGTTGATAGAGAATCGTTTCTTTTATCTATTTTCCTTTGCACAGGTATTTCACAGAAGGACTTTGTAGAAAAGAGGTATAGTTGGGTTAAAATATAATTGGAACACACTTGGCTCTTCCACTAGCCCAGCATAGCCTTAATATATTGATGATTATTTCATCATTTTTATCATTGCATTTAAGATTATATAAATCATACAGTTCCAACTAAAACAAATACACTATGGTACTATACACATAGACTATTCTTTAAAGAGCTAAAATATTAAATTATATGCTTTTACAATTTGTTTAAAAGTAGATAGTTTTAGAAACTCTGTTATTTTATTTAAGTCATAAAAAATGTCGTTTAGAACTGTATGACTCCCCAGCATTCAAAAATTATTACTCCAAAAACACAAGACTGTGAGAAAATAATACCCAGGAAAGGCTTATAGATCATAAGATTATGGATGAACAAAATAAACCACAGGAACTGGTACACAGACCAACTGAAGCAGAACAAATTCAGTAACATTTTTAATTGGAACTTAATCAAAGTTTTAAATGTATGAATAACTGAGAGTTATGGAAAGAAACACATCCTAAACACATTTAATATGATAAGAAGTCTTAATATTTCAAAAATGCATTTGTTTCAGGACACATGTTGGTGAGCCCTAAGGGAGGTGTTAATTATCACTTCTCCTGAGATTTTGAGAGACCTAAATTTCTTACTAGAGTTACAAAAAAAATAGTTTTTGTTATGTTTTAATGCACTAAGTTTTGATGTTTCATTGATTTAATTAGCTTCTACAAAGGCATATATAATTAGAAAAAATAATAAATGCAAATAGCTTCACAGTTTTGGAAAAGTTTCAATTATTTCAATATCATAAATCTGATGGTCCCAAAACAGCTTTGCACATGTGTTGCACATGGGACATTAGAGTGTGTATTTTGGCATGTGCTTTTCTGATACACAAAGATTACAGACTACCATGAAATTCCTCAGTGTACCGTCCTAGAACTGTGAATTTGTTTCAAGTTGCCCTGGTTGGATTTCAGCATCTTAATAGTTAACAGCACAGTTTTAATCATCTTTAAATACAAGTGCCAAGGAATGTTTATGCCTCTAATTTGTGCTTCTTAACATATTTTTAAAATAACAAAATAATTGAAAATGCATTTAGATATAAAGGAATATTATTAATAAGTGTGCATTTTACTTTTGCTTCAATTCACCCTTAACCATTTATGATACTGATGATTAAACAGAATATCAAGCTAAGAAATCATTTCATAAAATACAGAATAAAGTGAGACTTGAGAGAAAAACAAATCATTTTGCCTGTGAATGTGGTCAGGGTAGTAAAGGAATACCTCAATCATGGTGAACTACAGAGTGAGGAAATGTTTCATAGCATCTGAGAGACATTGTCATATTCTTGAAAGATTTATTTATTTGAAAGGCAGAGTTACAGAGAGAGAGAGGGAGAAGGAGAGTCAGAGAGAGATTGTCCATCTGCTGGTTCACTCACCAAATGGCCAAAATTACAGGAGCTGAGCTGATATGAAGTCAGTAGCCAAGATCTTCTTCTGGGCCTCCCACACGGGTGTAGGGGCCCAAGGACCTGGACCATCTTTTGCTGTTTTTCCAGGCTCATTAGCAAGGTGCTGGATGGGAAGTGGACATCCAGGACTTAACCGGTCCCCAATATGTGATGCATTGCAGGAAGCAGCTTAACCTGCTACACAGCAGTGTCTTCCCAGAGACATTGCCATATTTTAACAACACTTGAGCTCTATGTGTTTGATGGTATTTTAAATCTTTTACTTCTTAGAAACACATTGTTAAAAATTCTTGCATTCAAAAGTTTTCCTTGACTACTTGACATCCTGGAGGTGGTATTTAGATGGGTCTATATAATCAACTGAACAGAACTTCAAGTTGCACAACAAAAGCACAATATAACTTGCCTCATATGAAAAATGATAGACCATGGGTTAAATGGTATCTTGTCCAATCAACTCCCAACTGGATAAAGAAATTATGGTATATATACACTATGGGGTACTACTCAGCCGTAAAAAAATAAATGAAATCTTGTCTTTTGCAACAAGATGGACACAATTGGAAACCATTATACTTAGTGAAATAAGCCAGTCCCAAAAAGATATCATCGGATATTGTGTTTTACCTAATGTGTTAGAGTGAAATAGACATTGTCTATTGAAATAGCCCTTGTCTCTTCTATTGAGGAATTTTTTTCACAATAAATAGATCTTTGTAAAAATTAAGAGTGGGAATGTGAGAGGGAGGAGGAGGAAAGGATGGAGTATGGGCAGGAGGCAGGGTAGGGAGAAGTGTCAAGATGTTCCTAAATCTGTTTATGTGTGAAATATGAAACTTGTACAACTTAAATAAAATTAAAAAAAAAAATTCTTATAACACAATGGAGCCAAAATCCTCACATTTGTATTTCCAAAAGTTGTAAGTATTTCAGGCCGGCACCACGGCTCACTAGGCTAATCCTCCGCCTGCGGCGCCGGCACACCGGGTTCTAGTCCCGGTCGGGGCGCCAGATTCTGTCCCAGTTGCCCCTCTTCCAGGCCAGCTCTCTGCTGTGGCCAGGGAGTGCAGGGGAGGATGGCCCAAGTGCTTGGGCCCTGCACCCCATGGGAGACCAGGAGAAGTACCTGGCTCCTGCCATCAGATCAGCGCGGTGCGCCGGCTGCGGCGGCCATTGGAGGGTGAACCAACGGCAAAGGAAGACCTTTCTCTCTGTCTCTCTCTCTCACTGTCCACTCTGCCTGTCAAACAAGAAGAAAAAAAGAAAAAAAAGTTGTAAGTATTTCATAAATGCCTTAATTTTTTGATCTCCAGAAATTAACTTAGGAACATATTGAAATATTTTAAATTGTTGAAAACTGTGTGAATTAAATGATGAATTTGTGTTTCAATACATATCTTTTTCCATATTTAATGTATTAGTCAGCCACATATTGGATCATCAGAACAATTTACATTCCTCTACTAGTTCAGAGCATTAGGACTTTGCTATGAATTTTGCCAGCTTTGGGTTGAACATACTTAGAAATTCTATTTGGTTGTCCAATAAAACTAATAAAATATATTCCAATATAAATAGTTAATAAATTACTAAAAAATCTCAGCATTCATGATGATTAAAATGTAGCTTAATAACATAGCTCGTGTTTCACTGATGAAACCACTCTAGACAGAATTCGAGATTATAGAAGTGAACTTAAATTTACTTACCTAATTGTCCCTGAAATCAAGCATATTTTTGTCATTCTCTGTAAAAGAAAATTTCGCTCCCTTATACACATTTTGAAAGAGATAATTATTCCTTTAAGAATTATTTATTTTTTTGAAAGGCAGACTTACAGAGAGAAAGGAAGACAGAGAGAGAGAGAGAGAGAGAGAGAGAAGAGAGAGAAGAGAGAGAAGAGAGAGAAAGAGAGAAAGAGAGAAAGAGAGAGAGAGAGAGAAAGAGAAAGAGAAAGAGAAAGAGAAAGAGAAAGAGAAAGAGAAAGAGAAAGAGAAAGAGAAAGAGAAAGAGAAAGAGAAAGAGAAAGATCTTCCATCCACTGCTTCACTTCCCAAATGGTTGCAACAGCCAGGGCTGGGCCAGGCCAAAGCCAGGGACCAGGGGACACTTCTGGGTCTCGCATGTAGGTACAGGAACCCAGGCCCATTAGCAGGGAGCTGGATCAGAAGTGAAAAAGCCAGGACTCACTGGCATCCATAAGGAATACTGGTGCTGCGTGTGGCAGCTTAACCTGCTGTGCCACAGCACTGACCCCAGGAATTAAGTCTTTGATAAGCTTCATCTTGACATTGATATTAGCAAATCATTTGCTATGCTAACAACATTTCTGGAGTGTATTTCTTTCAAAAGATCCTTCTCTCCTATTTTTTTTTAACAGTAAGATATAATTTCACATTACATCCAAAAAACCAAATACTTTGTTCAAAGTTTATTTTGTTTAGGACTTATATATTTATTTACTAATTTGAAGGGCAAAGTGACAGAGAGAGAAAGAGGGAGAGCGTGGGAGAGAGGGAGACAGGGAGAGAGAGAACAGACGGAGAGAGAAATTTATCTATGGGCCTACTTCCCAAAAGGCCACAATAGCCAAAACAGGAGACAGGAACTCCATCCTGGTCTCTCAAAAGGGTAGCAAGGGCCAGTCTTCTACTGACTAATTAGGAAGTCGTATCAGAAGCAGAACAGATGTGACTTGAATGGGTGGTTCAGTGTGGGATGCCTGCACTACAAATGGCAACTAAACCCTCTGTCCTGCAACACTGGTCCCTCTGACCAAAGTTTAATCATTCTTTGTCCATGGATCCTCCAAGGTCATCTGTAGTCATAAGGTTAAAAAACAAACAAACAAACAACAACAACAAAAAAAACAGTTTGTGCTTTCCTTGGATTACACATCAGTGTGATCCCTGAGCTTATCTCAGACTAACTGGTTATGTCAGGGTCTTTCTCAGAAATTGGTAGCTGCATAAATCAACATGTTTAGATCCTTTATCCATTTACTGTGTATTGTCTTTCCTATGGAGCAATTCACATTTGCTGACTTTTTAAATTAATGATCTGTTATTGTTATTGTTACATATGTAAAGTTCCAATGGCAATACTATGTATTCATTATAATTTTAAGCCAATTAGTTTAATGGACTAATTTCTATAATTCTGTCACTGAGACCCACAGGCCAACCAAAAATTAGTCACATTAATCTCATCTCCAAAGAGTGAATATTATTTTGAGGAAATAAAAACAAAACAATAAGTTCAATTAGAAGGAATTTTATTGAAATGAATACCAATTATGGAGGAAATAAGAGCTCATTAATGTGATAATCACTTGAAGTTTTACATTCAACAACTGCATATTTTTATGCTTTTAAATTCAGTTAATATAAATTTTAAGTTGTAATAATTTAACTAATATTTTGTTTGTCATGAAAACAATATCTTACATCTCATCTTACTTTTGAAAGTTAATCATTCTTTAACTGCATTTTAGAAGGGACTGCAAGTCAATTAGCAGTTAACCCCTTATGGAGATTTTGTGACCAAAATACAAAACCACAAAATCTCCATAAGGGTAAATTGCTAATTCACTTGCAGTTTCTTCCAATATTTCCTTTTTTAAAAGATTTATTGATTTATTACTTGAAAGTCAGAGTTACACGGAAAGAGGAGAGGCAGAGAGAGAGAGAGAGAGAGAGACAGAGAGAGGTCTTCCATCCAATGGTTCACTCTCCAATTGGCCGCGATGGCCAGAGATGTGCCGATCCAAAGCCAGGAGCCAGGAGCTTCCTCCAGGTCTCCCACATGGGTGCAGGGTCCTAAGGACTTGGACCATCCTTTACTGCTTTCCCAGGCCATAGCAGAGAGCTAGATCAGAAGTGGAGCAGCCGGGACTAGAGCCTGCGCCCAAATGGGATGCTGGCGCTTCAGGCCAGGGCATTAACCTCTGAGTCACAGGGCTGGCGCCCCTTCTAATATTTCATGACTAAATATATATTCATTTCACAAATGTGACTATTATTTATGTATATCCATGCCTAAATTATGTACAAATATTTAAACAGTGATTTCTGCAAATATTTGTTAAGTTGATAAGATACTCTACGCCATCCTGCTTCACTTATAGGTAATCAGATTCATCCATTTGTCTCCAGATGGTATAAGGTTAATCTCTCCAAAAAGACAAAGTGGGGGAAAGTCTTTGTAAATTTTTTATTGTCGGAGTCTGCGCTTGATAGAACTTTAGCTTAGAGCTAGGATCTTGAGAGCTGCGGGCACAGAGTTGCCTATGCAGGGCTTATAAAAACCACTGAAAGCCTAGCGGGGTGTTTTTCCTGACTATCTGGTGTCACAACTCCATATACTGCTGTGCTTCCAAGGGAATGAGGCTCATTTTTGCTTCACAGCACAGGCTACAGGTAAGTGGCAAAAGAACAGGACCATTATTTCCATTTGTCATTGTAGGTAGTTCTTCCTCTGAGCACAACCTCTGTTGTAGGATGGAGAAACCAAAGTGTGTAGGTGAATGGACTCAAAGGCAGCTGTGTGATCCTCAGCCAAGATACTGCTGGAATACAAATCATTGTCTTGTTGATTATCTAATTTATCATTAGCTTAGTTTTTAGCTACAGGAACAAAAGTAGACATGTTTTATTATTATTATTATTATTTACTCTAGAAAATGTCATCCATCATTATCTAGGTATTAGGAAGCAGAAATAGGGACACTCTACAAGGCATATGGAAACCTGAATCCTAAGTCTGATTTTTCCCCATCCCTTTTTTTTTTTTTTTTTTTTTTTGACTGGCAGAGTTAGACAGTGAGAGAGAGAGAGAGACAGAGAGAAAGGTCTTCCTTCTGTTCGTTCACCCCCCAAATGGCCGCCAGGAGCCAGGTGCTTCCTCCTGGTCTCCCATGTGGGTGCAGGACCCAAGGGCTTGGGCCGTCCTCCACTGCCTTCCTGGGCCACAGCAGAGAGCTGGACTGGAATAGGAGCAACCGGGAAAGACTCCGGTGCCCCAACCGGGACAGAACCAGGGGTGCTGGCGCCACAGGCAGAGGATTAGCCTAGTGAGCCATGGCGCCGGCCCCCCCATCCCTCTTAATATGGGACCTGACCCAATCAGGGAGACGGGATTAGACTCATGAGCTAGAGGCCACACCCCGAGCCCTAGCGTTATCTCACCTGTATCCACCCACCTGTCAATCTCACTATGTAATCACTGCCCTTTTGCAAGAGGATAAGAGGCTAGAGTGCACTGAGCAGGCCCCCACTTTGCCACTTTTCATGACTGCTCTCCTGCGCTGCTCACTGGGGCTGCTCTCCTGCCTAAATGCCCTCTCTCACTTGCAGCCTCTGGCCTAGTCTCTGGCAAAGGCTGGTATGGAACTCACCATTTACCTTCTTGGGCCCCTCTCCCTGAATCAAGCCCTTATTTTCATGTGTATTTATCAAACTTTCCAAAGAAATCCTGAACTTTACCATGTTGCCTGTCTCATTTGTGCCTGAGCATTGAATTCTTCATTAAGCTAAAGGCAAGAACCTGAAATATTAAGTTTTGGCATAGAGCAAATCCATAACAAATAAATCAATTGAATTCAAATAAATCACTTGATTTCTAAACTTGCAGTTTTGGTTCATTCTTCTGTTCATTCAGATACATATTGTATGATAGGAATAATCTGGGCTCAGGCAAACTGCCTACATTCAAGAATTTAATGGAAATCCTATAAAATATAACATTAGTAAATATGTAGAAGTGTAAAAATTAATGCAATGAATCCTCTAGATTTGACAGAGAAGAACCATAAGGTAAGTGCTTAATTCTATTGCCCAAGAAAGGAAAATCCTTTTTTTTTTATTTCAGTAGTATGGGGATGGTACAAAAGAATCTAGTAATTTTGGGAAAACTTCCCACAAATGAGAATTAAGGAACTTTGAGTAAGTAAAGCTGTGAAGTTCAAAAATTAAATGATATGATCAGTATAACTCACAAAATGTATGTAGTTCCTGGTTACTTAGAGTTGGACCATGTATTCTCGGAGAGAAGTATATTACAATATCAAAATTCAATGGCTGAGTTAAATACAATACTCTGTACATAGAATCAACTTAAAAATGTTGATTGAATTAATGAGGAATGAACAATTCTGTGGTAAAGTGGGCTAAGTTCCAAAAATTTCCAAGTAACTGCACAAAGTAGAGTCCATATTTATTTGCAATAAATGGAACTTCGAATAAGGTCTTTTTTGTTCTTTCTCTAGTTTAAACATTTATCTGAAATATGGGAAAGTGTTTTAAAGTACAATGAAATTCATTTAAAATCCCAACATAAAGTTCCAATAAAATGCCATCTATTTAAATGGTACAACTGAATAATATTCATTTCTAACATATCTCAGCAAAACCATTTGAGTATACTCTTTGAAATAATAATGATTCAAAGTACACATCAGAAGGATATATACAGATATTCTGAATGCTCAGAGAAGTGTGTACTTAACTCCCACTTCATGACAGATAAATACAGGATGGCTGAAAAACATTTAAAAACACATTTCAAAGGAGATAATGTATTTGAATACATTTAATCTATTGCAATGTTTGAAAGCAAAGCTTGTTGCTTCTTGAAAACAAACTTACATCTCCTTGAAAACAACCTCAGGAACTTGCAGGAATACCTCATCACTAGAAAGAAACTTGTCTGAAAAATAAATGTTATCTTGCAAAAAATGGTCAAATTTCTTTCTGTAAAGTTACATAAGCTTTACTTTGGTGGGAATGGATGAGGAGGGTGACACCAGGTTGAGTGTAGCTCTGTTATCTATTTCATCTATTTTATCTTGAAGAATTCCAGTTCTTGACACAAGTAATCCCAGAGGAATGAGTTATTTTTTCAGTCGCTACTAATTTTTCTTACTGTTCAACCTGTGGATTCCATATTAGTCCTGGAGCCCCCCCCCCCCCCTTTTTTGCTAGTTACACTCAATCTGACTGATAACTAGCATCGAGGCTTTCAAAGTGGACAAGAAGGAAACTGGATGACATTATAGGAAGGGGAATGAGAGCCTAGGGATTTCCTCCTAGCTTTAATACACATTATCTTCCTAAACAGGTTGCTTTTAGTTTATGGCGAAATTACTTTGTAGGCTTCCTCCAATTTGGGTTGCTACTTAAGAAGCAAAGATCTTAAACTGGAGATTTATGCCATACATAGCTATTTCTGAGTAAGTTAAGGCACAGTTAAATGTTTGCATTTTATTTTTAAAGATTTATTTATTTATTTGAAAGACAGAGTCACAGAGAAGCAGAGGGAGAGAAAGAGAGAGTGAAAGAGAGAGATAGAGAGAGAGAGAGAGAGGTCTTCCATACACTGTTTCCCCAGATGGCCGTAATGGCCAGAGCTGCACCTATCCAAAGCCAGGAGCCAGGAGCTTCCTCCAGGCCTCCACATGGGTGCAGGGGCCTAAGAACTTTGTCCATTTCCCCTTCCTTTCCAGGCCAAAGCAGAGAGCTGGATCGGAAGTGAACCATCACCCATATGGGATGTCAGCACCTCAGGTGGAGGATTAACCTACTGCGTCACAGCACCAGCCCCATGTTTGTGCTTTTTACATTGTCAAATACAGTGCTTAGTTCATTATGTTGTGTTGTAAAAACTAGTAATACAAGGGTACTTCAAAAAGTTTATGGAAAATGGAATTAAGTGATATTTATTTAATCCAAACCATATTTACATCAATGCAGTTTTTCAGTATTACACTTTTTCCAAGAATTCGTTGAAAACTCACCTGTTAGGGTTCTTCAGAAAAAAAGAACCAAGTGCACGTATGTATTTGAGTTATCACAAGAAATTGGCTCATGTGACTATAGAGTCCGGCAAGTCCCATCTTCTGTAAAATAGAGACACGGGAGCGCTCATGGCTTAATGACAGTCAGGGGCTAGTGTTTTGAAGGCAATAAAAATCCAGTGTTTCTTGTCAAACACAAGGACAGGAATTATAGCACAGAGGATGACGTCACCACTTGGGACACCCACATCCCATATCAGAGGGCCTGGGAATGAGTTGCACCTCTGCTTCCAATCCAGCTTCTTGCAAATGTACTCAGGAGGCAGCAGATTATGGCCCACGAAATTATGTTTCTGTCATCTACATGAAGTCCTGGATAGGGAGCCTGGCTCTTGGCTTGTTCCAGTCCCAATTATTTTGGGCACTTGGGGAGAGAACCAGCAGATAGAACACTCATTTCTTTCTTTTTCCATCTTTCTTTGTTACTCTGCCTTTCAAATAAATAAGTAAATAGGTGAAGCAAAGGACAGGCATAAGGAATTCTTTTACTTGCTATAGGGTCAGTCTTTTTTGGTCTATTCATGCTTTGAATGGATTGAATGTGGCCCATTCATATTTGAGAGAAAAGTCTTAGTCTATCTTTAAATGTTAATGCTATCCAAAAACACCCTCACTGAAGCAAAGGAATACTGTTTGACCAAATATCTTGGCAGTCCACACACAGTCAAGTTGATACATAAAATTAATCTTTGACGCTTTTACCCCATATTTCAGAACAAATTAAAATAAAAAGAGACATAAGAAATTAGCAAATAGACTTAACTCATTTATTTTGTTTTAAAATTAAGAACAGAAATGATAAGCACATTATATATATATATATAATGGATATGATGATTACAATAAGAATAGTATTTTCCATATTCATTGAGTATTTGAAATGTACCATACACACATTTCAAACTCTAGTATTTCATTGTTGTTGTTGGTATTGTTTAATGGTATTGTTAATGACTAT
Organism: Oryctolagus cuniculus; assembly: GCF_964237555.1. Taxonomy (NCBI): domain Eukaryota; kingdom Metazoa; phylum Chordata; class Mammalia; order Lagomorpha; family Leporidae; genus Oryctolagus; species Oryctolagus cuniculus. The sequence continues at coordinate 23,567,778 of NC_091433.1, forward strand.
TAATCAGGAAACTACTGCTGTGACTAAGAGAGACTGGTATGTGGCCCTAGATGCAGAGCTGACCAAGTAGGGGTGGTGAGCTTTCAGCACAGAGCAACCTTTCCTGTTGTAATTCCTATTGGGTGGGGAGTATAGAGATTTGGCCTGAACTCCAGATGGCTGGTGAATTCGAGGCATAATAATTGTTAAAAACTGTGAGATGTTACAGTTAAATAGACCGTTGATCAATGGAAAGAAACACTTTTCAATAAATATTGCACTTTATCAATATTCTAAGCCTATACACTCCCATATCTATGTACAGCTTGAAAAAGTATTGTTTAGATCTATTACAGAGAACGTTCAAAGATTAGGTAAAGAATTGAGGTAAAGGATATTCATTGTTCCTTTTAACTGAAATCCTACAAAAAATAGAAAAATGTGAGGGTGGAGGGATGAAAGTTTAGTACATATATTTTCTTTCTCTAATTGAAAGTATGTATTTGGTAATAAATATATCTGACACTATTTAAAAGTTATTAAAGCATGACCCTATTGATCCAAGAATTCTCATAATTTCACATATAGTCATATATTTTGAAGACATAATCAGACATGTAGATAGAGTTTTGCAAATGAAAATTATCTTAGCTGATGTAGTTTACTGGGTTGAAGTCAGTTCTAACCTAAATATTCAGTCATTGGCAAATAGATAAATAAACCATCAAGTATCACAAGATTTAATGCTCCAAAGCCAATGAAAATTTGTCATAAAAATTTGAAAATGTTCAGAGGAAATGCTCGATTTGGACAACTTCTTTAATCATACATCTATTCTATGATTTAGTCATTCAGTGAAACAAATTGTCACATAAATATTTCTACACAAATATTCATAGTAGAGTAATATTTTCAGTGTCTCCTCTGGAATGGTTCCTTTTTTATTATAGAAAAATATTCTAAATAGAGCACATAAAATGTTGGAAAGAATTTTTAACTTGCATGCATACAGAAAACGAAGTCCCCTTTCCAGTGGCATTTAAAAGCATATACATCATACTGACCTCAGTGAGAGCTCACAAAGCTATCACGATAATGATGCAGATACCTTCTCCCATTCTGTCTCTAACACATTCAGGCTAGGGTAAGTTACAAGCAGGGTAAGTTTGACCCAACAACCCATTAAGTCTGCCCTTCCTGCACGCAAAGACTGAGTCAGGAACTCATCCTTTGAGATATCACAAACATGGTGTTGCATAGAGTACATTGGTCCCACTCGCCAGTTCTTTTTGCATGATATATCAGGACTTATATCTTTGGTATTGTGGCAACTGAGGAGGCCCTCACAGTCCTGTGTGTAGTTGACAACTGTTGAGTGAAACCACTGCAGTCACACACTTTGGTGCTGATTCCGCAGGTGTAAGAGTAAAATGACAAAATGATCTACAGGAGTCTCTTAATCTTGCACTATATTGCTTCAAGAAGGAGAAACTACCTAGTTACTGAGCTCTTGGGAGTTTTGAGAATGCAACTTACTGAGTGATGTGATAAATCCAATAAACTAATTTTTGTTCAAGTCTAAATGACATATTGGCATTTTGCAAAAGCTCATTTGTGACTGATTAATGAAGTCCTAGACACCGGTTTTCATTCAAATTTTCTGTCAATATGATGTCAAGATGAAGGCCACAGAAAATGTGCCAAATGGAAGTGGACTTCTGTGGGGTAAATACTTTCCATTATAAGGTTTTAAAGAAACCCTTGAGCAATCTCTTCTGATTTTAAATTTGAATCTCAGTACTCATTTGATCATTTACATTTGCATGGTGTGTAGTCACTTTAGGAAGAATTGAGGTACTACAGAGAGCCAGGACCCTCAGAACAGTTAACAAACTACTGGGGTGCTTCAAAATATACTCTAAGCAAAGGTAAGTGGCATTCCCGAAGACAGGGGCAAATCGACAATTCATTATATTAGAAATGTCATGCTCCTGTATTTAAGAACATAATCTCTGCGGCTGGCACTGTGGTGCAGCAGCTTAATCCTTCCCTGCAGCGCTGGCATCCCATATGGGCGCCAGTTCTAATGCCAGCTGCTCCTCTTCCCATCCAGCTCTCTGCTATGACCTGAGAAAGCAGTAGAAGGTGGTCCAATTGCTTGGGCCCCTGCACCTGCGTGGGAGACCTGGAAGAATCTCCTGGCTCCTGGTTTCAGGTCAACCCAGCTCTCACCATTATGGCCATTTGGGGAGTGAGCTAGCGGATGGAATACCTCTCTCTCATCTCTCCTTCTCACTGTCTGTAATTCTACCTGGCAAATAAATAAATAACACTTTTAAAAAAAGAGCATAATTTTTTTCTCTCTCTCTTTCTCTCTCTGAGTGTGTGTTTGTGTGTGTGTGTGTGTGTGTTTGTAGACACAAGTAGAACCAGAGAAAGGGCACTTAATTTTTTTTTTTCTCATAAATCTCATTGTTTTCCAACACTAAATGGAAAAGTGGATGAGAGTCTTAACTATATAGAAGTCTTCAAGTTCACCAGGAAATTTCAATCATTGATTTGGGAATTTTGTTTCTGGATGAAAAATAATTAACTATTTCATAGTAAAATAAATTTAAAGTGTTAGGAAAAGGTGAGTTGTTGGTTATTCACTTTCTCTCCCTGTTTCTCAAAGTTTCCTTTTCTCATGTACCACAAGTTAGTTGTAGAAGTAACACAGTGGGCCAACACCGCGGCTCAATAGGTTAATCCTCCACCTAGCAGTGCCAGCACACCGGGTTCTAGTCCCAGTCGGGGCACCGGATTCTTTCCCAGTTGCCCCTCTTCCAGGCCAGCTCTCTGCTGTGGCCCGGGAAGGCAGTGGAGGATGGCCCAAGTGCTTGGGCCCTGCACCCCATGGGAAACCAGGAGAAGCACCTGGCTCCTGCCATCGGATCAGCGCAGTGCGCAGGCCGCAGCGCACCAGCCGTGGCGGCCATTGGAGGGTGAACCAATGGGGCAAAAGGAAGACCTTTCTCTCAGTCTCTCTCTCTCACTAACCACTCTGCCTGTCAAAAAAAAAAAAAAAAAAAAAAAAGAAGAAGAAGTAACACAGTGACATGAATATTGTAAATAAAGTGAAAATTTATAATTTTCTCTATTATGTGAGAAATAGAGAGCACATGATGTTTCTGAACTGAATCTAATAGGAGCATTATAATTCATATTTTTAAGAGTCTGGCTATGAATATCAATGATTTCCTTTTTGCTTCCAAGAGCTCAGCATTTGCAAAGAAAAGTAGGAATAGAAAGTCATGGAGTAGAAAATTTTAAACTCAAAGGCCTTTTTCCTTAAATTTTTTTATAATATCTTTATTTCAGAGGACTCTTACTATTCTGCAGCTGTTGTTTGAAGAAGGCTACTGAAAATATATTATTTAAAATGAAAGACTTTGGGATGATCTTGTACCTTATGCTTCACGGGCAATAAGGTTTATTCCTGTATTGGATATCCCTTTCAGAAAAAGTTTACATTTTTTTCATACCAACTTCAATTGCCTTTCAGAGCATGTGTTTTTCACCAGCCCTTGTTTCTGAATAAACCCAGTTAATGTGTCCTCACTGGGCTGCATCACAGTAGACTTTCTTTCTATTCATAAGATGAGCCTTAAATTATATGATAAATAATTATATTGTTGTCCCTTTGTTCATTTTACTATACTTTTTCATTTGTGAGTGTGAGAGATGTGTTGCTCTTTCCTTGTTAAAATAGTGGAAAAATATGCAACAGTCACTCAAAAAGTAGAAAAACATATGTACCTTCTACTTATTAAGGAATTGACTTGAGCACACCATTAAATAACTTCCTGAGAAAATCATCTTTCACAAGCAAATGGTCTGATGATTTTGAATTGTCTTGGTGGGAGATTCCAAATAAGCACATATATTTTATACTCATATTTTATATAAAAATATCATGACAAATCAGAATGTTTCTAAGATTCTTTTTTTCAATTTCTTATATATGAAATATTCAACAATTATTCTGTGGGTACAAAACTAAACATGAGATGTCTAATTGACATATGTTGATTTATTTTTTTTTATTTGACAGATAGAGTTAGACAGTAAGATAAAGAGAGAGAGAAAGGTCTTCCTTCCGTTGGTCATTCCCCAAATGGCCGCCACGGCTGGAACTATGTCGATCCGAAGCCAGGAGCCAGGTGCCTTTTCCTGGTCTCCCATGCAGGGATCTATTTTTAATAATGGAGTAATAAAGAGGTAGAAAATAAGATAACAAAATAGGACATATGCATCTTTGCAAGCATTCTGGTACTATTGAGTTTCTGATGCAAATAATTATTTCCAGTGCCGGTGTTGTGTTGTATTTGGTAAGGCCACCACCTGAGACGCTAGCATTCCCTATGAGTACCAGTTCCTGTGCCAGTATTACAACTCCCATCCAATTCCCTGCTAGTGGCCCGGGAAAACCAGCAGAAGATGGCTCAAGTTTTGGGTCCCTTCCACCTACTTTGGAGGCTCAGTATCAGCATGGCTCAGTCCTGGTCATTGTAGCCATCTAGTGAGAAGGTATGTCGAGGTCTGTCTGTCTCTCTCTCTCTCTCTTTCTCTCTGTTTCTTTCTCTCACTGTGTCTCTCCCTCTTTCTCTATAACTCTGACTTTCAAATAAATTTAAAAATCCTTTTAAAAAGTCCCAAGTAATTAATTTCTATAAAGAATGGAAAGCTGCATATTATTTGAGATTTTCACCATCTGATATAAGAGTTTGGGTTAATGATAATGGTACTTGAATTATTATCTCTTTTTTAGAAATATTTTAAAAAAATTATTTAAGTTATAACAGGGATATAGTAGCCTTCTGTCAAATCTATTTTTCTTCTTTCTTTAAAGCAACAAATAGATGCATTTGCCAGTCAACTTTGCATTTTTGTGTGGTCACTGTGTTCTCAGAATTCCAGTAGGAGTATAAAGAAAAACAAAGTAAAACAAAACAAAACAAAACAAAAGAACGTAAGAGAAAGATGACTGAGAATTTCACTGAATTAATACCAGACATCAAATACCCAAACCACAGATCCAGAAAACTGACAGATGACAAACAAGCAAAAAATGCATACACATATCATTTCCATACATCAGGAAATCAAAGATATGAAAAAAAAAAACCTGAAGGAAACCAGAAGTAGAATGAATGAATAAATAAATAAATAACTCTCTCAAAAGGAACAAAGATAAGTATTACATCCCACTTCTCAGAAATCATGCAGGCAAGAAAAGTGAAGTAAAATATTTAAAATGTTGAGAGAAAAAAGTCCTACCAATCTAGAGTTCTGGAATCTGAAAAAATATTCTTCAAGGGTATTGAGAAATAGACTGTCATAGACAAACAAAAATTGAGGGTATGTTTTGTACTAGTAGAACTCTTTTGTAAGAAATGTTAAAAGAAATTCTTTAGAGAGAAAGAAAAATGACAAATCCACACATTTATAAGCAACTAATCTTTGACAAATGTGCTAAAATCACGCCCTTGAGAAAAGACAGTCTTTTCAACAAATGATGCTGAGAAAATTATATTTCCACAGGAAGAAATTTGAAACAAGACCCTTACCCTACACCCTATACAAAAATCAACTGAAATAAATGTAGGGTCTAAACCTACTACCTGAAACTATCAAACTACTAGGTGAAGATGAGAGGGAAATGCAGCAAAGCATTGAGCTGGCAAAGACATTTTGGAAAAGACTACAAAAGCACAGAGATAAAAAGTAAAAATAGACCAATAGGAATATATCAAGCAAAGAAGTTTGTGAACAGCAAAAGAAATCATTACCACAGTATAGAGACAAGCGACAGAATGGGAGAAAATATTTGCAAACTAAGCCTATGATAAAAGATTAACATTAAGAATATATAAAGAGCTTAATGAACTCAACAACAATGAAACAGTCTAGTTAAGAAATGGAAAAAAGATATGAATAGACATTTTTCAGTGGAAGAAATACAAACAGGCAGCAGACACACCAAAAAAATGCTGCTGTAGCCTTCAGAGAAATGCAAATGAAAACCACATTGAGGTATCATCTTACATCTTTAAAATGTCTATTATCCCAAAATTTAAAAAACAAAATAACAAATTATGGGGAGGTTGTGAAAGAAAGGGCACTTTGTTAGTGGGAATTAACTGTTATAGAAAAGAGTATGGAGATTCCTCAGAAAACTAAAAATGAATCTACCTATGACCCAGCTACCCACTCCAGTGAATATACACAAAGGCAGTGAATCAGCATATGAGATATCTGTACTCCCACATTTATAGCTTCCAAATTCACAATAGCAAAGATTTGGAATCAAATGATGAATGGATAGAGAAATTATAGTAAATTTCCTTTTGCCCTTAAACATTGCTTATTATGCTTCCTGCCATTCTTCAGTATGTACCTCCTAAGCATAAATGAAAATGCATTGCTCACAGTACATACATACGTCCTTCTTTTTTTTTTAAAGATTTATTTATTTATTTGAAAGTCAGAGTTACACAGAGAGAGAAGGAGAAGCAGAGAGAGAGGTCTTCCATCTGCTGGTTCACTCCCCAGTTGGCCGCAACTGCCGTAGCTGCACGGATTTGGAGCAAGGAACCAGGAGCTTCTTCCAGGTCTCCAGTGCAGGTGCAGGTGCAGGGGTCCACAGACGTGGGCCATCTTCTACTGCTTTCCCAGGCCCTAGAAGAGAGCTGGATTGGAAGTGGAGCAGCCGGAACTTGAACTGATGTCTATATGGGATACCAGCACTGCAGGTAATGGCATTACCTGCCAAACCACAGGGACAGCTCCGCCCCCTCCCCCCCCCCCTTTTTTTTTTTTAATATTTACCAAATACATCTGAAGTCCACTGAAGCTGAATAAGCTGTCTTCACACATCACATGATACATTAGAGCCTGGAACCATAGCCCATACATTGCATTAGCTATATGTCTCATTCATGCATCACTCTGAATCTATATTTTGTGAGTTTGAATTTCATCCTATCAGATATCAAACTTTGTATATAGTGCTTCTTGTTTTCAAACTTTTTTTGGTCTGATATTAAATGAAATAAAGAACTATTCTGAGACAGACATTAAACATCTGTTGGTCAGTGAAATTGTGACACAGTAGGTTAAGTCACAGTTTGGGATCCCTACATCCCATTCTGAAGTCCCTGAGGTCTAGTTCTGGCTCCTCTACTTCCAATTAATTTTTTGCTAATGCAGTCTGGGAGGCAGCAGATGATAACTCAAGTACTTTATAACCACACTTGTTTAGCAACTTAAATGGAACTGCTGGCTGTTGGCTTCAGCCTGAACCAGCAGATGAACAGCAGATGGAATATCTCTCTCACTCTCCCTCTGTGTGTGTGTGCACACACATGTGTGTGTGTGTGTGCCTGTCACTCTTTCAAGTAGATGAAAATAAGCAATAAGTGATTTTTAAAGTATTTTTTCATTAAGAATTTTAAAAAAATATTTCTCAAATTTAGGTCATATTTGTACAAATAGCATATGGAGATTTTAATTAGAAATGTAACATGAGTAGCTGTACCAGAGGATTCTCTTTTGGAAGCGCATTAAAATATTTTAATAATCTGGTTTCCATTGGATAACAAACTCAAAACAAAATATGAATCTTTGCTACTTTCAACTTTCATTTATTAAGGAATTGTTTGATTTCCTTAATATACAATGATAATAAATCATAATACATCATCAAGATATAATTAAAAAGTGCACAAAATCACAAAATATTTGAACATTTTAGTATTATTGTATTTTTATAGCTTCATTCCACACATGGTGGGAATGCTGACATAATCTTTTATTCAGCTAATAAGCAAAATCTGAATTGAAGTCACCACATTTGGAAATACACACAAGAATGCCATTAATGTAAAAAATCTTCTGGTTATGCCTCATTCTTTTGTTGCTGTTGCTGTTATTAACTTGCTTTGTGTTTTTGGAGGTTAATACAATAAAGATAGATCAAAAGCCTGGCATAGTGGGAAATGGCTAGAAAACATTAATTTCACCAGCTAATGAGAATTCATTATGACCTGCTATTTAATTTTATCCATTAATTTTTTGTTGTTGTTGTTTTAAGTCTGTTTGATTTTTACACTTGGAAATGTATTTATTATGCATTAAGTTACAATGTATTCTCTGCAAAAACCTTCATAAATATTCTTTACAGCATTTTATTTGTATTCCTTTCTATTGCTGCAATCTATCCTTGTCCCCTATTCCCTAAACACTTAAAATGTATTCATTCTAAATGTACTAGAGGCTTATAAAATTCTGGAGTCTTAAGTGTTGCTATACAAGTCTTTTGCAGCATCTTCCTCTAAAGGACTAGTGTATCTCATATTTTTCCTATTATTCCCAGTAAGAGAAATTGCATCTGCTTTAGATTTGCAGCAGTTCCATCAACATGCTACAATTAAATATTTATTACACATTCACATTTTCAGCTCTGCCATGCATTAAGTGGATGATGTGAGTGTCGGTGACTTGCCAGGGATGTTTGACTCCTTTTGATCTTCCAGCTCCCTTTTAATCTAAAGACCTGTTTATTAATTTAGTGTCTCTGGCTGAGAACTTTGAATTAAATTAATGAGAATTTTTAAAAAGCTTAATGAAAATAGTATGACAATTTATACAGCTGGTTGAAGGGGGCTAAGGGGCTATTTTAATGTTTCACAATAAGTACTGTTATATAGTGACTCTGTGCCTGTTCAAATGAATTCCTGTTCGTTGGTGATAGCTCATTTGGAGTGGTATGGTGAGTGATTCCAGGAAGTACACATGTGTTAGCATTCCAACTTGTTCTGGTGAGGGAGAGAACAAAAGTTATCAATTTTCCTTTCTAACTTCCTCATGATTTGAGATAAGGTCTTTCCCAGTGTTAAATGTTGAGGGACTTAGGACCTATAATGGGAGGACTTCAGGTGGGTCTACAGCAATGTAAGCATGATGCTAATATCTATAGTTATTGGGTGCCCTGTGGAACGTATTCTTACATGGATTGCATCTGACAGGATTCAAAATAAACCCTCATAAAACAGATGCCAAGGAGAAAAGTTTTCAGTTCCGTTTTGCAGGCATGAATTCACATGAAAGTATTAGGGACATTTTTGTCCTATGTTCCACCTCAGGTTCTAAAGCTTAATTGTTCTACCAATAGTAGAATATCTAGGAAAGGAGGACTTAGTTTTTGTAAAAAGAGATTTTCCCATTGACTTTTGACTGTATCTTTTGTTTTAAGGAACACCAAACCTTGAATGTTCTGCTTTAAAAAAGACAAGAAAAAAAAACCACAAATGTTAATATATCGACAATTTTGAAATGTCATTTCTGGGAGCCATTTTCTGCCTAATGCTGCACTTTGGGAAGTGACATTTTAACAGAACAGTGACAACAACATCAAGAAATTACTAAAAACCAGTATAAATCCCATGTAGATGGCTTACAGTTTAACATGTGAGAAGGGGATTTCAAGAAGTATCCTTACCATTCTAATTCGCAAGGAAGGTGCCAGCTGATGAGGTCTTTCCCTAGGAGTTTCAATTTCAATTAACTTATGATACCATTGCATACTTTTAAATTTTCAATATGGAAGAACCAACATAAAACAGCAATACACATTTGCCCGGTAAGATTTCTACTATAAATTACCCATGTATTTCAACAAATATAGAGATTTATGCAGCACATTATTCTTAAATATTAATCCAAAAGGTACAGTACTTCGACAGATTTTGTTTTCAAATCTAACACTCTACTATACTTGCAAAAGATGGCCATTAATCCTCTGCCAGGTAAATTATTTCATATACATGTTTTAAACTGTTTTCTTCAAAGTCAACAGGTGTAAGAAACTTAAGCATCTGCAGACTTACTAATATGTAATGAATGCAAATAGTCCAAACAGTAATTCTTTATCCTGGAATTGCTTTTTTAGAAAGTTTCAAAAATATGCTTCAATAGAAAGCATTTATTCTGTGTTTATAATCACATGTCTAAAACCATGAGCTTTGTAGCAATTTCATATGCATCCAATTTTTTTTTTTTTTTTTTGACAGGCAGAATGGACAGTGAGCGAGAGAGAGACAGAGAGAAAGGTCTTTCTTTCCGTTGGTTCACCCCTCAATTGGCCGCTGCGGCCAGTGCGCTGCGCCGATCCGAAGCCAGGAGCCAGGTGCTTCTCCTGGTCTCCCAAGGGGTGCAGGGCCCAAGCACTTGGGCCATCCTCCACTGCACTACCAGGCCACAGCAGAGAGCTGGCCTGGAAGAGGGGCAACTGGGACAGAATCCGGGGCCCCGACTGGGACTAGAACCCAGGGTGGCAGTTCACAGGCGGAATATGCATCCAATTTCCTGTAAACAGTCTTTTAACCCATAAAATATCACTGATCTGGCTGAAGGGCTTTGAGTTTTGTCCTTATCTGACATTTAGCATTAGAAGGACAGTCAGCAGATACAAGATAAAAATCTCATTGTTAGAAGTGTCAATAATAGTACTATATTTATTATTTTTTTCATTATTTTAATAGAATGCTAATAGTCCTGGGCATAGATATCAACAATGGAGCCAATTGCATCTCTATTATTTAAAATGGGATTTTTTTTTCAAATTTTTATTTTTTTCTTTTATTTTATATTGTCCTTAAGTTGCTTTCAATATTAACTATTTTTTCTCTTTAATGGTTATAGATTTGGGGAGTATATTCATTTTGTATAAGTCTTACTTAATAACAACAAAGAAGACATGAATTTTACCATTATATCATTGCTGACCTCAAAACATAGCTATATCCATATTCTTACCGCATAACTGATTAACAAAGCAAAAGAAACAGAAACACTGAAAACAGGGAAGCAAGGATTGAGTTTAGGACTTCTACTTTGGATTCTCCGAGAACTAGCTGTGGTTGGTGTTTAGGAACTGAACCGCTGGATGAAAGATCTCTCTCTGTCTGCCTCTCTAATAAATGTAAATGCAAATAACTAAATTGTAAAGGAAATCTAGTTCAATAGACGTAAAAGATTATTGAATAAAATGGCAGGGCCACTTTTTCCTCTGTCGTGTTTGTTAGTTCAAACAATAAAATTTCATAAGCACAGAAATTTCCCATTGAAGAAAGAAATCTATATGGATAAAAGTTTTACTATCATCAGAAAAATTCAAATTGTTAGACCAGTGGTTCCATTTGCTTTATGATTACATGGGGGCTTCAAAAAGTTAATAGAAAATGCATATTATGAAAATGCAGGGATTTCCCTTTTTTCACTAAAATAAGCTTATCTTTTAATTACATTTATTATGAACTTTTTGAATTACACTTTCATAGTCTAGGTATCTGTTTTTTTGTTTGTTTGTTTCACTGTTTTTAACAACCTCAACTCTTTTAAGGGTCAATTCCAAAAACATTTTTGGACAATTTAACCATGTTCCATGGACTCTAGATAATTCATAGATATTGAAGATGTTGTACAAAGCAAAAAACGTCCTCAAGTCTTTACCCAGACTTTTGTGTGTTCAAGCTATTATAACAAAATGTCTTAGATGGATAGAAATAGCCTACATTTATTCCTAGGAGTCTTAGAGGCTGAAAAGTCCAAGATCTTTTTCACAGAAGATGCATCTTGTTGTGTCCTCACGTGGGGGCAAAGGTATATATCAGACTTCTATTATAAGGACACTAATGTCACTCATAACATCTCTGCACCTATGATGTCACCTCCCAAATGTATCACCATTTAATGCCGTCATATTGGGAATGAAGATTTCAACACATATTTTGGTAAGTGGATTGGAGCAAAAATATTCAGCCCACTATAATAGTAGATTTTCCTTGAAAAACTACTTAAAATATTCATAAAATATAGGTATTATCTGATGTTCATAATAGTCACTTGTAAAATTTTAGATACAATTGGAGTCGGCGCCATGGCTCACTTGGTTAATCCTCCAGCTGTGTCGCCAGTACCCCATATGGGCACTGGGTTCCAGTCCCGGTTGCTCCTCTTCCAGTCACAGCTCTCTGCTGTGGCCCGGTAGGGCAGTGGAGGATGGCCCAAGTGCTTGCCTCCTACACCCACATGGGAGACCAGGAAGAAGCACCTGGCTCCTTGCTTTGGATCGGTGCAGCGCCAGCCGTCATGGCCATTTGGGGAGTGAACCAATGGAGGGAAGACCTTTATCTCTGTTTCTCTCTGTCTACAACTCTACCTGTAAAATAAATAAATAATTAAAAAATTTTAGATACAATTACTTACATAAATATCAACAAACTATAGCACTATAATCAAATTTGGTTTCTTCGTTGCCTGTTTTATAAATAGAATATTATTGGAACATGACCAAGCCTATTCTTTCATGGTTCCCTATGAGTTCAGTAATTGGGTCAGAGATCACATAGCCTGCAAATATTATTTGACCCTTAACAGAAACTTTTCCATTTCCTGAACTATTGTGAATAGTGCTGCAAAAAACATGGTCGTGTGGGAATCACTTATAATGATTTCATGTCTCTGGATATATACCCAGTAGTGAGATTGCCGGATTATATGGTAGTTTTATTAATAGTTTTCAACATCTAATTAAAACAGAAATTCACTTTTTCATAGAGGTTTTCCTGTCTGATAATATTTCTAGAAGAGTAAATATCATCAAGAGAGTGATACAGTTAAAAGGACGTAATGATTTTTTGGTATTACCAAAAATAAAAGACAAAGTCTACATTATATTTTAAAGTTCAAATTTATTTTAGATATTAGTTGAAGAGTTGCTAGATCAGCACACAGATATGATATGAGTATTAAAGATGTGTGACTTAAAATGCATTTTTTGTCAAATATTAATATTTCTGTAGGGTTTGTTTTATGGCTTATGTTTTGATTTTTACCAAAGGCCAAGATATCTAATGCTTGATACCCTTCTAGTACCACTGTGTCTTTATGTAAAGTTTATTTATAAAGGTTTTTGTATTTATGCCTTAAGTCCAAACTGCTTTGGAAGCAAATAATTTTATTTCTGCTAGAAAATTTATTTTAGTTCATTCTATTCCCATACATTGATTTAAACTACAATACCCAATTTCATTAGTGAGATACTGACCATAGAAGCACTAATAGTAATTGTTTAGAAACAATTCAGTTCAAAAACCTCAGGGTTCCAGAGAGAGTTTTCTAAACCAATTAGAAGAGATATGTGTCTATTATTCCATGTAAGTAACGTAGTGTAACTGGCCGGCAATTGTCATAGTCTGAAGTACCCTATCCTTGTTTTTCCTTCATTTTCTTCTTATTGAGATGTTGACCTAAAAATATATGGATCATTCTTAAATGTGATTTCTTCTCAGCTACCAGCATAAACTTGGGACTTGGAAAATTATTGTTAGTTGTGATAATAAAATATTCAAGAATTTTGACAGGCTGTAGGTGCAAATCCATATTAAATTTGTCTTTGCTAAGTTTATTTTAAGAAGATGCAGTACTGCATATGAAATGCAGGATTCTGGAATCCAAATAATCCAACTTATGTCAAAACTAAACAAATCATCTACCATGGTTTCAGGAAAATAATAATAATAGCCTGTCAAGAAAACATTATCTACAGCAACTTATGAAAAAATTCTTCTAAGAATACATTAGCATACAAGTATAAATCTTGCAATGTATATACTCTGCTTACTCTCAATCCCCGGGTTTTAAAGTTTTGTGATAACCTAATATACCAATTTGAAGCATGCATATACTATGGAGTAAGGAATTTCAAGCTTCAGAAATTCTGGGCTGCCTGATTTCTAGTCCTTCTTTCTCCTTCATTAATTAAAGCAAACAGATACAGTGAGTTAAGTAGAGCTACAATGACCATTGCATAAAGCATAGACACATTTGCTATTTATTCCATAATGGAAAAGCTGAATATAGAAACTCAGAAAGTGTGATTTTATAAATATTTCCGTCACCATCTCTTAGAAACACAGTAAAGCCAAAGTGAGAGAGACAGGAGTAGACTTTGGTTAGGGAAATTATCCTCCTATTAAAAAAGAAATGTGATGTCTGCTTTTGGACTGCTCTTCTTAACATTATCCTAAGATACTTGGGCAGAATCCAGAACAGAAAAATGAGAATTACCAGGCAGTGGAAAATCTAGCATTCTTCTGCTGTGGTAGATTTGTATGCAATTATGTCTAATACAGTTTCAACTGACAGTTGCATTTTTCTTTAGCTGACAGAATAGAAATACAATTGCAAGATATTCTTGCTTGATAAGCATGAAAATGAATTTAACTATGTTTAAAGCTTACGACAAAAAATATTTATCCCCTGTTTTTAGGGTTGTATTCTCAATGTACGGATAGCGAATGAAGTTAGACTGGAAACACAATCAAATTTAAAGAATACATGGCCCTCAAAATTCAAAAGGACTGAACAGTATGGTGCTGAAAGAATAATGTAGTATAAGAAATCAAAGGGCAAATTAAAAAATTTCTGGAAACTAATGAAAATGGAAAATATAGCATATCAAACTTTGGAATACATGAAAGAGTGGGCACTAAAAGGAACATTTATAGCAAAAAATATCTGCCTTTTCACTTTTTATCTGTTGAACTTCTTGTTTATTAGAGCCATTAAGCCTTTGGATGTAAATTAAAAACATGTTCAAAAAGCAAACTATAAAGTTACAATTTAAAAGTTCAGAAGCCCAAAAAGAAAAATGAAAAAAAATTAAATAAATAGCAATGCATATCAAAATTAGAAAAAAACAGTTAGTAGAAGAAAAGAAATTTTAAAAATTAAGGAAGAAATAAGGAAAATAGAAACTTTAAAAATCACAAAAGAACAATGAAATGAACAATAGGTTCTCTGAAAATTTTAAAAAGTTGAAAACTGCTAATCAGAACAGGTTATCACAGTTGCTCTGCTGAATTCCACCAAACTTTCAAGAAGTAACCAACTCTAACAATTCTCAACTTATTCCAAACAGTTTTAAGGGAGAGAAATTCTCCAAACTCATTCTACAAGGCTATCATTACAATAATTCTCAATACAGAGAGGGATATAACAAAACAAAACTTTACATCAATAATTCTGATGAACATTGGTGTAAAAATATTATCAAATCAAATCCAACAACACATCAAAGACTTTAATCACTCTCAACAATTGGGCTTTACTTGAGGGATGCAGACTTGATTCAACATACACAAATCAATCACTATAGTTAATCACAGCAATAGAATGAAAAATAAGTATCATAAGATCATTTACATAGAGATAGAAGGCATTTGATAAAACGCAATATCCTATCACAATACAAACTTTGATAATGATAGATATAAATAAATTAGGTATAGGAGGAATATGCCTCAAAACAATAAAAGTTATATGTGAAAAGCTTTATAATATTGAATGAGGAAAACATAATATTGAATGAGGAAAAGATGGTTGTATTTACACTGAGATCTGCAATGGAAGCATGTCCACTCTCACTACTCTTGTTCCATATATTTCTGGATGTTTTATCCAGAGTCATTAAACAAGAGAAATAAATTAAAGCATGCAAATTGCAAAGAGGAATTCATTTTATACCTGCTTACAGATGACATGATAAGGGGTCCAAAAGACCCCACAAAAAGACTATTAGAACTGATAAATATATTCAGCAAAATTGATGGTTACAAAGTCAACATGCAAAAGCTGCAGAACTTTTAAATACCAACTTATGAAAGCAAACACATTGACAATATCTAAAAAATTAAATACCCTAGGATAAATTCAATCAAGGATATGAAAGGCTTCTACAAAAAAAATTGCAAAAACACTAGTGACAAAATTAAAGACAACACAAAAATGGAAAGATCAAATTTTTCAATGGATTAGGAGACTTAATATTATGAAATTACTCATACTACACAAAGAAATTTACTATTCAATGTGATTCTCATAAAAATACCAATGGCACCTTTCATATACTCAGAAAAAAATCCTAAAATTCATATGGAAGTATAAGGGATTCCAAATAGCCAAAGTAATCTTGAACAACAAAAATAAAGCCAGAGTTATCACAATACCATTTTTAAGACATCCTACATAGCTATTTTTTTCAATATTGTTCTGAAAATAGACCAATGAAACATCCTAGAAGCCATCCAAATAAATTCTTACATATATATCCAGCTTGTCTTTGATAAAGTTGTTAGACACACTTCCTGAAGAGAAGACAGTTTCTTCAATAAATATGATGAGGGGAAAAGTGGATTTCCACATGCACAATCAGAAAAAAGGTCCCTGCCTTATACCCTATACAAAAATTAACTAAAAATGGATCACGAATCTAAATATAAGACCTGGAGCAATGAAACTATGATAGAAAAAGATAGGGAAAAGAATTCGAGACGCTGGCATGAGGCATGATTTTTTGGATAAGTGTCTAAAAGCATGGACAATACAAGCAAATACACACAATTGAGATTATAGCAAACTAACATGCTTCTGTGCATCAAAGGAAACAATCAACAGAGTAAAGGGACAATAAAAAGTGGAAGAATTGTGTTTTTTGCAAACTGTTCATCTGATAATATACAAAAAAAGAATTTTATAAAGATTTCTAGAAACTTAATAACAAAACAATCAAGTAAAAAAAAGGGCAAAGGATCCGAATAAATATTTTTCTAAAGGAGGAAAAAAAGTGGACAACAAACACATGAGAAAATGTTCTATATTACTGGCCATGATTTTCACAAATAAGAACTCAAGGAGTTATTTTCACTGTAGATAGAATTGTTATTATCAAAAAGTAAAAAATAATAAATGTTAGTAGTGATATGGAGAAAGGGGTATCCTAATTAACTGATAGCACGAATGTAAACTAGTGCAATTCTTATAGAAAAAAATATGGTGATTCCTCAAAAAACATAAAATATATCTACCTTAATAATCAATTATTCCACTTCTGGGAATATATGCAGAGGAAATGAAATCAGTCCACAAAGTAGAGGTGGCTGCACCCATGTTTGTTGTATCTCTATCCACGACTGCAAGTAGGAGTCAACCTACATACCCATTAATAGGTGAATGAATGAGGAAAATTTTGCATATTACATATCTGATGGACTATTACTTAACCATAAAAATAATGTAATCCTGAAATGTGCAACAAAATGCATAGAACTGGAAATCATTATACTAAGTGAAAAAACCAGACACTACAAGACAAATACCATATGTTTTCTTTTACACATGGAAGCATGTTATTTGATATCTAAATACTAATAAATCTTCTCACCAAATTATGCCATTTATGAAACCAAAAATACGTATACTCTAAAGTATTTAAGTCTGCATTTTCTAAGATATTATTCATTTTTTTCAGCACTTGCTAGACTCTCTGTAATAAATCCAGCTGTTGGGAGGATCTTTTGAATACTCTTATTATTGATCCGTCAAAATTATGCCTGATAGTCTGAATATTAGCAACATGATGCTAGATTTTACTATATGTGACTCTATTGAATCAGCAATATCAAAGTCTCATTCTTGAATGTGCCATAGCCTCTCTGTCCAGATCATAGTATCAGAATGACTTCCAGGCTTACAGAGAAATCTCAGATAACTGAAGATCTCTAGCAGGCTTAAATGGAATCAGACACATCATTTTGTAGGACATTTTTCCAAGTAAAACTTTAGTTTCATTCCACTGTAGTGAAATGATTATTTTATAAATATCAACTCTGAGACAGGCACTGTACTAAGTGAATAAAACATAACATTGTCTTCAAGAAGGACATCTCCTGTTATAGAAAACAAGCAAATATGCCAAATATTACAACACAGCATGGTACATGTTATGCAAATTTAATCCAGGTGTTCTGAGAACATATTTACGGTACACATCAGTCAGCATGGTTGAACCAAATAAAACTTTTTGGGAACATTTATATAAGGACACAAGCTTTGGCTTGGAGTTGAACTTTATGCAGAATGAAGAAGATGTCATAGATGAATTTCAGAAAAAAATAAAGCAACATGCATAGATTGATGTTTTAGATTATCACTGTGGATATATGCAAATAATGTATAAAGAGGAACAGTAACTTAAGGAACCAAACAAATCAGGTGGCAACTTTACAGCAGATTCTACTGTGGAGATAATATTAGATAATTATTTAAATATTTGAGCAGTATAATAAATCCAAATTGGAATTCTGGTTGTGCCACTGTTTTTAAGGTGAATTATTTGTTTGAAAGTCAGAGTTACAGAGTGACTCTGGATGTGAGTGTATGTGTGTGAGTGTGTGTGTGCTTGTGCTTGTGTGTGTGTGTGTGTGTGTGAGAGAGAGAGAGAGAGAGAGAGAGAGAGGAGATATCTTTTAGCTACTGGTTCACTCCCCAGATAGCCACAACAGCTAGGGCTGGGCCAGATAGAAGTCAAGAGCCAGGAGCTTCTTCTGTGTCTACTACATGATGGCAGAGGCCCAAATACTTGGCTCATCTTCTGCTGTTTTCCCAGACCACTAGCAGGGAGCTGGATTTGAAGTGGAGCGGCTGGGACATGAACCCGCTCCCACATGAAACTCCGGTCTTGCAGGCAGCAGCTTTACTCACTATGCCATAAAGCCAGCTCCCACGCAACTTTTTAACAGTGCAATTTTAAATAAAATACTTCTCTAAGTCTCAAATACTGTTTTCATAAATTTGTGAAGAGATAAAACACAACATTTATATACAATGCTGTTCTAAGTCTATAAGGGGACTATAATGAACAATCAGTCAAACCAGTGTTAAAAGTGTAGATCTTATGTTTGGTGTTCTGTGGTAGTGAAAACACATCGAGAGTTGATCATCTCCTGTCTAAGAGTGCTGAAGATTCTCCTGTTTGCTTTCATTTATCCAGCTTTTAGGTAAATAACGCTGATGATGAAGCAGTGACAAATACTGCTGTTTGGTATGTTTGCTCTACCAGTGTAATTTTAGTGAAATATTCACGAGCTCAAACTACGTGTCCTAATAGTCAGTTAAGAACAATTTAAGGAATGGGAGCAATTGGAGCAGTTATTGTTGCTGATTGCTCGCTGTAACTTTAAGTCATAGAGGAAAAAACTCTTGACAGCAAATCATGTTCAGGTACTGCTAAAACTGAGAGGACATATCCACAAGTGAGGTTAAGGACTGGGGAGTCTTTCCAGATCATTGTTACGGTTTTCCACATAGGATGGCATAGAGCATCTTACTTAAAATGATGGTTCAGGTAGAGAAACTCAGAGACGACTGTTAGTTCCCATAGGGTAAAGTGTTTCTCAACCAGAACTACTTCACAGAGGAATCACTTAATATAATGGTGGATGAATAAAAAAGAGTTTAAAATCTGTACATTAAGACAAAAGAAGAAAAATATTGCCAGAGGCAGTTTGCAAAGAAATTACATCTGGGTATAGCTAAGAGAATCCTAAGAGATAAAAGGTTTATTCAATGAGTAAGCTCTTTAGGGGAGCTATTACTTGATTAAACTAGCTATTTATTTAAATAAAGCATGTTATAGGACAAGTTTAATCCAGGCCCGGAAGGCTATTTTAATGGGACTGAGGATTGCTTCTACAAAACATATCTGAATTTTTGATCACTGCAAATTTAGTCATAAAGGACAAAACTCTTTACTGCAAATCATGTTCAGCTTCTGTTCAAGCTGAGAGGACATATGGACAAAATGGTTTAAAGAGAACAATATTTTCTTCGGTCCTATGTGGCCTTTTCATTGTACTATCTTCCACAGAATTTAAAGAGAACCTAATTTATTGAAGAATCAAGACTCTCAGAAGTAATACTAAAGCAACAGAAGTTGTATCTAAATGAGACATTCTAAGAAATCCATATCAATAAGGAAGAAAAATATAAAATCAGGTATCTCCTTTAGTTATAGAGGGTATCACTGATGTCAGCTTGATTAGCCAGGTCAAAGATGGAGAACATAAAAAGGCTAAGCTTATGGATTAGTCCAAACATGGTCAGATAAAGTTTTTAGAAAATATCCTTTAGGAGCTGGCATTGTGGCATAGCAGGTATAGCCACCACCTGCAATGCTGCTGTCCCATTTGGGTGCTTGTTCAAGTCCCCACTGCTCCACTTCCCATACAACTCCCTGTCTCTCCCACTATCCATGTAACTCTGAGTTTCAAATCAAATAAAATGAAGCAAATCTTTAAAAAAGAACTTATCTTTTAATCACAAGAAATTAGAGAATATTTTAAGGCTAAAAGAATAATAGATATAGAATATCTATTACATAATATTGGTATAATGTTTAAGGCTGACATAATATTTAAAATTGTTCAAAAACGGTGTTAAAGGACAGGGGCTCTAGATATAACTTGCGTGCTCTATTATAGCTCTTCTTGTTGTCATAGACTGTGTTCCTGTTCGTTGGTGCTTGCCATGGTTTGAACAGGATTAGAATCCTGGACTCACATGGATGTTTAATTCTCAACATAATACATGAATGAAAACATGCTCTACTTATTGTGTCTAGGAGGTGATCCTAGTTGGAGGTCCTTAGAGCTTTGGAGGTGTGTACTCAGATGGTAAATTTCTCAGGAGGGCTGTTATTTAGCCTGGTTTTAAGCACAGCGATTCTTGGCTTCCTAGCTTGACCTGTGGCCATTCCTCTGCATAGACTATGACTTTGCTATCCTGTAGCCTCTCCAGATGCCAGCCTAATGAAACCAGATAATTTTAGACTGTGAACTTTTCAAGTCAGGAGTTAAACAAAACTCTTTTCTACATAAGTAGCTTATGTTAAGTATTTGGTTGTACCAAAAAAAAAAAAAAAAACCAAAAACCAAAAACCAAAAACAAAACACAACACTGAGACAGTTCTATGCAATGCCAGTTGTTAAATACTTTGAATGTTATCCTGGTAATGAAAGATATTATTTGTTTTCAAAGCTAAAACTTGAACATTTAATTAATGTAAAATTTACTGGAAAGATGCATATTGTATAAATATTTCCATTTCAAGAGTGATATTAGATTGAGGGAGAAAGGATGGAGGAAAAGTCAATTTGGCTGTATTGATATTATTATATGTAACGATTTTGTAATTGAATATAAAACATGTTAAATAATTAGATTTTTGTAAAAAACAGATATTCAGAATTATAAACTACAGCAGTTAATTATCAGGGTTATTTCTCACAGAACAAAATCTTCAAATATTTAGCACTATCTCCTAGATTATCAATAACTTTATTTTTTCTGGTTGATAACATTCCTTTATTTCTTTTTTTATAATTCTAAGAATATAATAATTCATAGCCTTTCTGGGCCAATGAAGGTATCTACAGCTTTTTAAAAAGGACAGTCATAATTCATTACATGATAATGTAAAGAGACATTGACCTCTATGGAAAAGGTTACTGAATTAATTGCTTATTCTGCTTGCACATACTTCTATGAGGACTAAGAGCGTTACCTGTAGATATTATTTGACATAACTCTGACTGAAGAATGAGACAGGGACAAGTTGACTTTGTGAAAGGCATGCAAATAAAATTTAGGAAACTGACCTTGTGATCTAATCCTTTCGGATCTTTTTAGCACCCACATCACTTGTGCTTGACATTTCAAGTTCCTTACTGCAAATGAGGCATTTTTAGAAAATGAATCTTTGTACCCTGAAGAGGGATGTCACTAGGTAACAGCAAATATCATTGTTGTTTTAGTAACTGATAGGATGGTTCACCCTCAGGACTTAGGATACTTTGTAATATACTCAAGCAGCAGACATTGAGGCACATTAACTTGTTTTAAATATGTTTGTATAAAATCACAAGGTTTGCAATATGGAGTACAGAAGTTCTGAGATATGAAAACTCTGTTCAAAATACTAAAAGTTTAATAGAACATAATTAAAAAACTCAGCAAATTTGTAATCATAATGAATATATTTTCAAAAATATAATGGTACTATTCTGGTAACAAGAAATAAACTGTTACTTTTACTGAGTTATAAAGAGAAGTGTGAGTAGTGTTGTAATCTGGTAGATTGCTATATGCATCTATCCTTCATCGAAAGTTACTGTGCAATCAAGAAGTTGTGGCACAAGGTTGTCACTGGGCCAGTATCTCAAACAGGTTCATGTTCCACACTTCTAGTTTATTCCACACCACAGAAATAATTCACGTTTTTAAAAGTTTTTTTTGTTTGTTTAACGAGGCCATCATATTTGAATTATTAACTGAATTACCATTAAGTTTGTAACATGAAACAATCTGAATAAAAATTGACAAAGTATTGAGGGTGGCTGAGGTATTAGATAAGAAATTGTGTTCCCAAACTTCTCAGTGAATAGAAATCCACTTTTGTATTTACTCAAAACTTTGGCAGTGTATTCCTTAGACTTTCTCCATAAACACAGAAGTGGGAAGAAATCAGATAAAAGAGAGGAACAGACAAAATTAAAGGTAACATTGAAGGAAATTATGTCTCATATGATTTTTTTCTTTTGACAGGCAGAATGGACAGTGAGAGAGAGAGACAGAGAGAAAGGTTTTCTTTTTCCATTGGTTCACCCTCCAATGGCCACTGTGGCTGGCACGCTGCGGCCAGCGCACCATGATGATCCGATGGCAGGAGCCAGGTGCTTCTCCTGGTCTCCCATGCAGGTGCAGGGCCCAAGCACCTGGGCCATCCTCCACTGCACTCCCAGGCCAAAGCAGAGAGCTAGACAGGAAGAGGAGCAACTGGGACAGCATCCGGTGCCCAGACCGGGACTAGAACCCGGTGTACCGGCACCGCAAGCAGAGGAGTAGCCTATTGAGCTCGGCGCCGGCCTCATATGATTTTAAAATGTGTTTTGAATGTATTACATGAGGTTGCATTCATTAATTAATCTACTTATGGTTAGCGAACATCTCTGAGGAAGGCAGTATCTGGCCACTAATAGAATTTCATATAATATATTAATTCCATGCAATAATTAGATGAAGGCACCTTTTTCTGAATTTTATCACAAATAATTAAACCTTTACAAATTTTAGATTCTGCTCAAGAAATTGTTTCTTACTTTAAATCAGTGTTGCCATAAATCAACATTAACCTGTCTTATCAAAACCCAATTTTCCTAGTACTCTGTAGACATGTTCTATGTGACTGCTGTCCTGAACTATTTTGGAATGTGGAAGGAAAACTGAGAAGAGATGGAGAAACTCCTATGGCCCTAGATACTTTATTTTTTTTAGATTCTATTTATTTTTTTATTTGAGAGATTTACAGACAGTGAGAGGGAGAGACAGAGAGAAAGGTCTTCCTTCCATTGGTTCAACTCCCCAAATGGCCTCAATGGCCAGAGCTGTGCCGATACGAAGCCAGGAGCCAGGAGCTTCTTTTGGGTTTCCCACATGGGTGCAGGGGCCCAAGGACTTGGGCCATCTTCTACTGCTGTCCCAGGCCATAGCAGAGAGCTAGACTGGAAGTGGAGCAGCTGGGACTAGAACCAGCGCCCATATGGGATGTATAGATTTTAATTTAATCTTCATGATGCTCTGTTGTATTTACTGGAAAGAACAAGAAAAAAAAAAAAAAACTATTTCCACTTCATTTTCATAGAAATGAAATCTCATATTAACTGATTTTTAAATATCACAGTTGGAATGGTGACTAGCTAAAAAACTACTTAATTGATTTACAACCCAAAGAAAAATTTACAATATACAATGTAAGACAAGGAAATAACTGACTATTCTGGTACTTCTGTGTCGTACATGTTAAGTAATTATTCTATCAATGAATGAATGGAATGTTATACAGCTGGTAGATAATGAATGATAATCAGCAGAGAAAACATTTGGAGAATATAATCAACGCCCTGGCATCTAGAAGAGGACAGAACATGTCTTGAGGATGAAGAATAAACAGGAGTGTGAATTATTCTTACCTCTGGACTCACATCATTTATGTCCTACCTCACTCATATTTGCCCACATCTTACCCCTTCTCTAGCTACAGCAAACAGATTCTCAAAGTTGTGACTGACAGCACCTTGACTTCATGCTTTATATAGCTTTCCCTCTATTCCCTGAACTTTTGCTACAACTTGTAGAGCACTCAATCATATGCATCTTGGAAATATACTATGTTGCAATCCTTGAACAAGGTTTGATAGGACCTAAAGGATAAATTATTCCCTCTACTATCTCTCTAGTAGATAATTTTAAAGCACATTCTAGGATAATCCTCAGTGGAATCAGCAAGATTCAGCTTCATTTGCCTGCTATTGCTAGCTGGATAAGGTACCATCATACTAACTTTCAATCAATCCGATTTTACGCTGACCAGTCTCCATCTCCTGCCTGTAGGATCAGTTTTCATCTCCTGTTTGCAGCATCAGTATTCAAATAGGCCCTTGATTCTGAATCTGCAGGCCATAGGCAGCCCAGCCCAAGTCATGTGTTTTGTAGGAGGAAAAATATTAAAATAAAATATTTTACATGCAGAAGACCATGTAGTGACAGATTTAAGTGCATATATGACTCATACTAATTTTCAATTCATTGGTTGCTCAAATGATACTAGATATCAGAATGAAAAAAATCTTCAAGGATATAAAATAAAAATGAAGGATATTGTAGATATATTATAAGTGACTTTTTTTTTGTCTGGGAAGACAGAAGTTTAATATGTAGGTGCAGTAAATATATTGTGTTAATTATTATAAGTTCATAGCAGAAGAATGAGGAAGAAGATGACATTGACTTTCTTCAATAAATTTGGAAAAGCTGCAGAAAAGGAGAGATTAAATTGTTTACATAAGCAAATTAGTCAGATAAAATGAGTACAGCAAATAATATCATAAGCTGTAACACAGAAACAAAAAATTATAATGTGGCTTTCAAGGTGGGATGTTCTTATCAGACTTCTGAATACAGAATTAGAATCGAAAAACTATGAATTTCTCTATTGACAAGAACACTGATAGATATTTAAGCAATAAATGCTTAAAACATTTAGTTTATTTTTAGGTCAGATAATGTTGAGAATAATTTTTGCATTTTTTCTAAAGAAATTCAATTACTACTAAATCAAATAATTATTTTAATAATTGCAGTTTGAGTATCTGTCAAAACTTCAAGATATTCTACAAATGTAGACTGAGTAAAAAATAGATTTAAAACCTTTTGCTTTGGGCACAATGCTACTTTTAAAAGAGATAATTGTAGAAAGACAAATAGCATTTTAAAATACTCCCCTCTACCTCCCTGGGCTCCCAACAATTGTCTCTTCAGAAAGGTTTTATTACAGACAAAAATACGGAGGAAATAGGATGTCAAAGCTTCAGTGAAACAATACCCAATTTTGAAGTATTGTCTCTGTATGTATACTTACATTGTTAATTCTCCAAAGTAAAAGCTATTTTCTAATCTACTATATGACAGAAATATAAATGCTTTTCCTTTTTTCATCATTTAAAATACATTTTAAAAATAAAATCCTCTAAGACATTAGAAATAATTGTGTAGGTATGACTATTTTTCACTGTTATTATACTAGGACATGTTGGATGAGATAAATGAATTTTATATGAATAGAAATGAGATGGAGTAACAATTTTAGAAACTATGTTTAAAAGGGGAAAAAAGCAGAAGGAAAAAAGTGATATGAAGCTTTTCTTTATTCTGGTATTACATCTCCATTTTGGTAGCTGTACATCAGAAGATGCATGATGCAACAATGAGCCGAAGATTCCAAGATATAATTTTTGCTCTACTTTCAACTTGTTTTGAGACCTTCATCATAATACTAAAACCCACAGTGTTCTCTCTCTCTGGTGTGTGATGAAGACACGTTTCATTAGCTGACTATAAGTCTCTGTTTTCTGTGAATACTATAGTATGACTTATAGATTTTAATTCATTTTGAGAATACATAAATTTTCATAAAAATCCATTAGTTGGTAAATTAATCTGCTATAATAAAAAAAGTCACATAACAAAAATTGTATATGATATTCAATTCAACAAACTTAGACACTGAATCTTTCTTATTGTAAGTTATATGCTGCTTTTTTCCTAAAATTATCTTGAAATGTATTTTTATGGAAATTAAAAACTGGATGTCTTGAAAGGATCTCATTCTTAATGTCATAGTTATATGGTTTGAGACATGAGGCCCACTTATAAGTAGAATATTGCAGATACACAAGAACCAGCAAGACAAGTATAGGAGAACTGTGGAAACAGGTGAATTCAGGAATAGAAAGAAAGAAATAACAGAAGCTTAGTACAGCTGGATATGTAGTGATGATGAGCTGATCTGATGCAGTACCCAGGAGTACTGGAGACTCAGCACCTTGAAGGATGCTCAAATGAGTTAACGCTTTGTTTTCTCTTTTACTGATTTTGCCTTTAAGCAAGACATGGATTTTCCCCCTAATTAGGCAATTGTTCATTTTATTTCCTTGAATATGGAGGGTCTGAAATAAGTATGTATTTTTAAGAAACTTAAATTCAAGGAACTTGTAAAAATACTTATTTTTTTGAAGATTTATTTATTTATTTAACAGTCAGAGTTACACAGAGACAGAAGGTGAAGCAGAGAGAAAGAAATTTTCCATCCTCTGGTTCACTCCCCAATTGGCCGCGAAAGCTGGAGCTGCGTTGATCTAAAACCAGGAGCCAGGAGCTTCTTCTGGGTTTCCCACATGGGTGCAGGGGCCCAAGGACTTGGGCCATCTTCCACTGCTTTCCCAGGCCATAGCAGAGAACTGGATTGGAATTGGAGCAGCCAGGATTCAAACCGGTGCCCATATGGGATGCGGGCATTTCAGGCGGCGGCTTTACCCACTATGCCACAGCATCGGCCCCAGAAATACTTTTTTTTTTCAATTTTTTTAACTTTTATTTAATGAATATAAATTTCCAGAGTACAGCTTATGGATTACAATGGCTTCCCCCCCATAACTTCCCTCCCACCCGCAACTCTCCCCTTTCCCACTCCCTCTCCCCTTCCATTCACATCAAGATTCATTTTCGATTCTCTTTATATACACAAGATCAGTTTAGCATACATTAAGTAAAGATTTCAACAGTTTGCTCCCACACAGAAACATAAAGTGAAAAAATAATAGATGATTATCATATCTTCTCCCTGATCGGTGACAACTGACTGAACACCAAAAAGGAAACCTGTTGAAGAGAAATGGACACTAGGAGAAATGGTGACTTGATCAGCATAGCCCTGACTGTTAATGAACAACTTAATACATTATCCCTCTTAGTATTTCTTTTTGTCTGTTCTACTTAATATGACTGGTTTAATTCTGTAATTAATACACAGTTATTCTTAAGTGTTGAAATTTCACTGAAATGTGATCCCTGTTAAACAGAAGAGTGGGAATAAGAGAGGGAAGAGATGTACAATTTGGAACATGCTCAAGCTGACTTGCCCCAAATGGTAGAGTCAATTCAATCCCATCAAGGTGGCATGTACCAATGCCATCTCACTAGTCCAAGTGATCAATTTCAGTTCACAATTGATCATAATGAAAGTAGTAAGGGTCAAAGGGATCACATAAACAAGTCTAGTACCTGCTAATACTAACTGATAGAATAAATAAAGGGGAGAGTGATCCAACATGGGAAGTGAGATACACAGCAGACTCATAGAATGGCAGATGTCCTAAACAGCACTCTGGCCTCAGAATCAGCCCTAAAGGCATTCGGAGCTGGCTGAAAAGCCCATGAGAGTATTTCAGGCATGGAAAGCCAAGACACTCTGGAAAAAAAAAAAAAAAAAAAAAAACAAAAAAACCTAAATGAAAGATCTCTGTGAGTGAGATCCCAGTGGAAAGAACAGGTCTTCAAAGAAGGAGGTACCTTTCTCTGAAGGGAGGAGAGAACCTCCACTTTGACTATAACCTTGTCTAAACAAGATAAGAAATACTTATTTTTTAACTTCAGCATAGTAGCTGCCAAAGGTGGCAAACACAAGATCAAAACCTTTAAGATACAGAGAACTTTTTTGCCTTAAAATATATCCCATAATTATACCATGTTAGAGAACTAGAGTGCCACATATAATTTCTACTTAATATTTCAAAGCTTTATGTACAAGAGTATGCATCTTAATGTGAGCCTAAGAACCAAATATTTCAACTTGAAGAGAAAAATGACCATCTCTTTCAATATTTTCAGTCATTTTTTTTGTTTACTGCACAGTTTTAGCTATTTAAACATACTAAACTGTTGGACTATTTTATAGAAGCAAACATTTTGACAATTATTTTCATTTTCATATACACAAAGCCAACTCAATACTCAATAGATGTAAATCTATCTTGCAATTTCAAGTCCTAGGGTGGGTATTTGGCTTAGCAATGAAGATTCAAATTAAGATACCCATGTGCCAGCTCAGAGTACCTGGGTTTGATAGCCACCGCCAGCTCCTAACTACAGTTTTGTGTTAATGTTGAACCTAGGAGGCAATCATAATGACTGAAGTAATCAGGTCCCCGACACCCATATGGGAGACTTAGATTGAGTTCCTGGCTCCTGGTTTCTGATTTCAGCCTGTCCCAGCCCCAGCCTTCACAGACATTTGGAGTGAACTAGTAGATGGGAATTTTCTCTTGTTCTCTGTAAAAAAAAAAAAAAAAAAAAAAGAAATCTAAATTCCCAATTTGTCTCATAGTCCATTTAATATTTATCAATGCTATAGAATCCCTCCCAGCTTAAAGTAACAGAAAACCTCACAGTGGCTAATTAAAGAATATCTACTTTTGTCATAAAAACCTCCCAGTGGCTAATTAGAGAATATCTACTTTTGTCATAAAATGTGAAAAATTGGACTAAAGCAATTGTTGTCCTTGTTACAGCTACTCAATAATCCATCTGGTGTAGGCGATCTGAGAAGGGCATTTCAATTCCAGCTCATCCAAAGTCCCCGTGTGCTCCTCTTTCTGAGGGACACTTAAAAGGCAGTGGAACAAAATGCAGCCCCCTTCAGTAACTTGATAGCTGTATAGCAGTATTATGCTGCCTATAATCAACTCTTATTTATGGATCCTTTCTAAAACTCTGTTTCCTTGTTTCATTATCACCCTGGTCCTGCAGCTTACTTTGTATTGTAAAATGTCTTCCTGAGTATGCTAAACATTTGGTATTCATAACTGCCTGTCTCTGTCAGTTTGATCTGCTATAACAAGATCTCACAGAATGGGTAGCTTAAACAACCAATATTTGTTACTTATGATTCTTGGGATCAGAAGCCTGAAATCAAGGATCCAACGCACCATGAGTTCTTGGTTAGGGCTCTCTTCTCAGCTTGTGAGTTCCCTTTTTCTGTATCCTTACATGACACAGAGAATAATAACTCTCATGTCTTTTCTTATAGTTTCATTCATGAGTGCTCTATCCTTATGACTAAGTTACCTTTCAGTGATTCTACCTCCTAATAACATTACTCAGCATTTTACTAATAAAAGGATCTTCTTTGGAAGCAAAAGTTTTATTTTGGCTTACTGTGTGTCAAGGTTCACAATTCATGATCAGGCAGGCTGGATAGTCTTGAATCTGGTGCTGGCTTTCAACAGTGGAGGATGTGAGGAATGATCACATGATGAATCAGGAAGCAGAGAGATAAACTGGACCAGACTCAGCTTAAATAAACAACCATCTCAGGAGAACTACCTTCCAAAGGCAAGCTGTCAGTGATCTGATCTAAAGGCCTCCTAGTTGCCCTGCCTCCCAGCCTCCATAATAAAACAGCCCTCCACCTTAAATCAACAACAACTGACAATAATCCATTGATTGTTAATGTAAGATTTTGGGATTTAAACCTCTGCATGAGTTTGGGGAGCTGGCTCATGATCAATTCCTAACACCATCACATTGGGCATTGTGGATAGAACATAGGAAATTTGGAAGGACACAAGCGTTCAATCATATACCTTCTTAGGCCAAGTTTTGGAATAACTCTATTCACAGTTTCAATGTGAAAAGGGAGTATGGAGGCACTCAGGGTGTTTACTTATGCTATAAATAATATTTTTAATACTTACATTGTATAAAAACAGCCTGTCATACTTTCACTAAGCATAAAGTAACTGTATTTTTTACCTATTGATCCTTAGGTATAAGGAACCCTAAGTGTCATAACAGTAGCTGCAACTGGAGGAACAATGGAAAACTTGTCTTGTGCCCAGATGCTGTAATTTTATGCCAGTAATATTTGAAGAGGTCAGCCTCATGTGTCAGACCATTTTAGCTTCACTTGCGTTCTCCCCACCAAAATACACACAACAGCATTATGTCTATTCATGTTTTGAACCAATTTCAACAATAGAAACTAAAAAAAAATCAGTTTTAATTTTTTTAGAAAAATGTGTTCATCTTAAAATACTTTAAACCAGGTTGATGGCAACCTAGATAGATAATAACAACAAAGCAGTTGCATCTCACTGATAGACAAAGCTAACTTAAAAGTGTCTCCTGTTGTCATAATCTTTCTTTAATCATTGGATGTTAGAAACGTCTGATAGTCATTAGCATGTATAATTTTAATAATATTGAAGAAGTTCCAAAAGTAATGAAATAATTTTCAAAAATATCCTTAGCAAGAGAGTTCATAACAGATGTCAAAGTAGTGAAGTTTCAGAAATACTTATTTTATCAACTGAACAAAGAATTATTAGGGGTCATTCATGATTGACAGAGTTTTTAGCTAGTGTTAGGGCAAAAATCTGCTGGAAAAGGTACATTATAACCACAGATACCCCAAAAGTATCTTTCTCAGGTAATTTATAGTGTTGGGGATATGTTTTTATATTCATAATTTCTATTTTCTATTCATATTTTGTATTCATAACTTTCCGTAGGTGCAAACACATAGCTATTTGCTTGCTTTGGCTTTAATAAAATATTGATTATGCAGCAGAAATATTCTGTTTTTGAATTAAAAGTCTTAAGAGAACAAACAAAATTAACATGAGAGAATTTAAAATTCTAAGCAGAAGGATATTTTGCATTGTGAATAATTTTATGTTTGTCTTAATGTAATTTAGACAAAATATAATTATCACATCAAACCTATGATTTCATGGATATAAATATATTTTGAGTAAAAATACTTGAACCTTTAAAAAGCTTTAGTAATGTTACAATCATGAGTTTAGCAACAATCAAAAGCAATAAAAAACAATATAATGTAAGTAATGCCACAGACATAAAAAGATTAAAAAACTATTTTAAAACATTTAGAACTAATATTTATTTGAAATATAATTAGACTAATTTTAGGGATATTTCTGGTTATATATCTCCATCTCTCCCCACCCAAAATGTTAATAAACTTTTACAAAAAATGTTCTTAGCAGCTGTATTCATGACTGCCAAAACCTACAAACAACTCAAGTGGTATGAGGGGACTTCAAAAAGTCCATTGAAAAAAAATGGACTTTTGAAGTCTTTTATCAGTACCTGCACAGAATGGGATACAACTCAAGGGTGAAACAGAACACACTCTTGCTTATCGTGAGAGCATGGATGAATTTTACAGATAAATTGTTGACCAAACCAACAGAGATACAAAAACTTCTCA
The DNA here is from genome assembly GCF_964237555.1 of Oryctolagus cuniculus. Taxonomy (NCBI): domain Eukaryota; kingdom Metazoa; phylum Chordata; class Mammalia; order Lagomorpha; family Leporidae; genus Oryctolagus; species Oryctolagus cuniculus. The sequence goes on from NC_091433.1 coordinate 23,599,384, forward strand.
TTTTGAGAATTTGAAAACTATAATTCAGTGGATCTTAAGTGACTTGCGTATGGGGATGCCATAACCTAGGGAAGAATTGACACCAAAGGTCCTTTACCCTCTCTCTTTTTATGACCTTGTTTCCATGATAGGAATTTTCTGTGCCATTCTGTATGATAAGTTTAGATTCAGAGAGAAAAAGAAATAGAATAAAAAATCACAGACAAGCTTGCGTTTTGGTATTAGTTGCAGAAAGAAGGGCAAATGTCAAACTGTGTGTCTTACATCACTGAATAAGAACAACAAAGTATACTAAATCTACACTTAAATCACCAGGGTTATCTGAAAGGATACTGATCAGTGATGAATTGAAGACCTGATAAAGGAAAGAAGCACTTAAGGGTGGCCAAAAATATGGAAGCCCTGAAACATGCCCCTTGGAAAATGCAGGAGAATTAATTGCACTTTTGTTGTAGTGTTATACTTGGCTGTATGGGTTTCAAGTTTAACCTCACTTTTCTTGGATTATATCAATGTAGTTTTAACTGTCCTGCTCTAAAAATCCAGATTTGCTATTTTATAAGACCAGGTTTCTATTTAAACATAATTAGTAAATGTGCTAGAAACAGCCTCAAGCACTGAAAGTCCAACATGTCATAAACGTCCAGCATCAAAGACATTCAGCAAGGCATTCACTCTGATGTGCTACCTGATAGGAAGGAAATTGGCAAGCAGAAATAGTTTGGTGACCTCAAAGACAAAGGAAAATGTAAAAAAAAAAAAAAAAAAGAGCATATTGCATTCACTTTCTTTTCATATCTAACAGAAGGAATCTGAACATTTAGAAGCTCTAAAATTGTTTTATACTTAACACCTTGATAATGCACTTCTGCTTTCAAATAATCGTGTGTCACTCCAGACAACCTGCTTGCTTAAGATAATCACTTAGGTGGGCAATGGCAATGGGTGTTGAACTTGGAATTTTTTTCATATTGACTTCTTTGTAAAGTTATCAGAATTACTGAATTCTTTTCATTTACTCCAAAATTTAATAAAGTGATACAGATGTGGTTTAATAATAACATGATTCATTAAAAGACCCTGTCTGTTTCCTCCTGTTGGAACATTTTTCATAATTTGATTTTAAAAGGCAAAGGGTGAGACAAACTTTAGGCGTTAGAAGAGAAGCTCACGAATTCCTAGAAGGGTTTCCAGAGCTCTGAAATACACACTGTCAATATGAACTATGCTAACTTTGCAAGGTGAAATACCCCCGGAAACAACATTCCTCCATGCACAAAAATTCTTTCCTTAGTGTTATTCAACTCTGTGGTAATGCTCTTATGTCTTTCAAATTGCCATGCCATGTATAGGAGAAAGAAACAGTAATTTCAATTATGTAGGTCTCTGCAACAGGGAATTTTTAACACGTTAAACTTCATTATGATATCAAAGCCAGTATCTTGTCAAGGTCTGCGTCTATCTGCTATATCCAGATTAATTGAAACTTTGATTAATAGGGACTTAACATCTAAAAGTCTCAATTAACTGACTTTTCTCGGTGTTCTACTTTTAAGAGAAGGAGATAATTCATTAAAAGTTAAAAAAAAAGGTAATTTCAAGGATTTATTATAAAACCTCAACTTTTAGTCTCTTTTTGAACCATTGAGCCCTTCTATTTATCAGACCATCTACAAACTGGGATTTGAAGATGAAAGGAATAGAAAATGTCCTCCCACAAAGTACTCAAATCTGTTACAGAAAAAGATATGGATAAGTTATAAATTTGAAGTCAGAAAAGATAGATCAATTCCACAAAAAAGGAGGAATTATTAGAAAAGATTTGAGAGCTAGTATTTCTAAATATTTCCTAACTTTTCTCTAGTAATATTATTTTAAAGTGATTCGGGAACTCTACAGGATCATAAATCATGAAAAGTTAAGTAATACTCACTTTGCACTTGGAAGAAAAGTTAATTCAAATATAATTATATACAATCAACAAATAACATAGATGTGGGAATTAGTACACATAATAAGAAAAGTGATCAAATGTAGCCTTTATCTGTCTATAAAGATTTTCTCCCATATAGTCAATATATTACTTTTTTTTTATGCCACCCTCCACTTGAACATCCCAGGACCTGGGAAGTAATCACATATTGACTGTATTTTCACTAACTTGTTAAATGAGCTATGTGACACAGAGATTTCTTATGCTGCTGAAGTTTTAGAAGTGTGTGTGTGTTTCTGTGTGTGTGTTCTTGATTTTGATCTCACTTTCAGGTACTCAAAAGGTCACTGGTTAGTACTTTAACTTCTGGTCAACTGTAAAATTAACACTAAAAACAAAAAAAGAGCTGTTTTGCAAGTTACTCTCATTTTATTCTGCAAAGGCTGGAGAAATCTAGTGTGAGAGGCCTGAAGCAGCTCCTCTGTTCACTTCACTTTCATTTCTGCCTTTCCTTCTCCAGCTTTGCTCCCAGACACTTCTACTCCATACGCACAGGGACTGGGGATGAAGAAATAGAAGAGGACAGGGGCCAGCACTGTGGTGGGAAAAGCTTCTGCCTACAGTGCCGCCAAACCTTATGGGTGCCAGTTCACTTCCCAGCTGCTCCGCTTCCCATCCAGCTCTCTGCTAAGGCCTGGGAAAGCAGTAGAATATGGCGCAAGTCCTTGGGCCCCTGCACCTGGAGACCTGGAAGAAGCTCCTGGCTCCTGGTTTTGGATTGGCACAGCTCTGGTCTTTGCAGCCATCTGGGGAGTGAACCAGTGGATGGAAGATCTCTCTCTTTGCCTCTGCCTCTCTATAACTTTGCCTTTCAAATAAATAAATAAATCTTTAAAAAAAAAAGGAAAAGAAAAGGATAATTAAGAGACTGATTAAAGAACGACTCAACCAGTGCTGACATAAATGCTTCCTCTAGGCACAGAAAATGTGTTATTGTTGATACTGCCATAGAAGCTATATTGAATTCATTGGAAATTCATGCACATGTCCAATTGTAGGACATTACCTGCTCCAAAGAGATTGAGGATCTCTCTGTGCTGGGCGATCCTTTATATGTTCTCTAGTCCTGAAGTACATAGATATCCCCCCTATTAGTTTGTGCTTCAGTTACAACACCACTGGGGCAGGTACAGAAAAATACCAACTCCAAATTACAAAACACAGGCCTCTGAGAGCTTACAAATGAGGTCTTAGCAGTCTTAAAGGCAAGTAATATTGAAAATAGGTTTACCAATGTCCACAAGGGGTTAAACAGACAACACCCCTAGGCACAATCAGTGGAAAGTAAGGTGTATGCAATCACACCTTGGATCTAGACCATAAAAAGACTGACCATCTAGACTCAGATATGCTGTTCCATTATGCAATGTCTTTTGGAGCAAGTGAACTGATGCTCTGGTAAACCAGCCATTGGCTACAAAGGATCCCCTCAGCTCACCTTTGAATTCCTTTGCAAGATGAGAAACAGCATGTAGTCCTCTCCAGGAAACTTCCCTGTCTCCCTTCCTCTCTCTCTCCCTCTCTTTCAGACTGGTTCATTACTTTATTGTTTCTTATAGTGTGGCATATTTTAATACTAAATGCTCAGTAATATTATAGACAATTATTAATAAATGTTATATACAGTTGATGTGCATTGGTGTTTGCCATGACCTCATATTCTCTACCTGTTGGACTCCAGTGACTATCAAGCAAAACAGAGAGTACTTGAAGTTATGAGTCTTGGCATACTCAGTGAAGCCTACATAGCTTGTAGCAAAATCAATGTGTGATTCATTTGTAAATCCTGACATGGTGCAAAGATACAACTCATATAAACAAACTATTTCTTCCAATGGGATCTACTTGTGGCAGGGCTTACTTCTATTTCCTTTGTGTAGTTGTTTCTACAGAGTGGTACTTTAGCCTTGGGCTAAATTGTAGAACACCCTCACCTCTTTGCTTCTACATGGGAACATGGGATGTAAAAAGGCCCTAAATTGCTTACAGAACAAACTATGGAAGATATGTTATCCCAGTAAACTATATGGGAAACTATTGTAACATCTAGAATAGTAATGTCATGGAAGACCCCTGTCTACTCACTTGGACTTCATTAAATAAGAATTAAAATTCTATCATGTAGAAACTCTGGGAACATAGGGGTTATGTCATTGTAGCGAGGACTCAGCATTGTCTCAGTTAAAATACCCTCCATGCAGCTCTCAAGTACGTACACCTTCTGTTTATTGACCATGATTTTAATGAGGTTACAGATAAACCCTTCAAAGTGCCTGCTTTAAAGAAAAAACACGGCCCACAATTTGACCAAGTCAGCCACTTCTTCGCTCTGCTCACAAACAGTTACCAGTTGTTTTGCTTTAACATTTTCGTATGTATGTCTATGGACTATCACCTAATGTCACTCTGATCCCAAAATTTAAGGGTATGATATGTATCTTTCCCAAAAGTCTCCTGAAAGCACATTTTCTTAATCTTAACCCTTGCCAGAGGGGTTATAAGTGTCACAAAACCTCCCCTTTATCTGATTTTGCAAATTCTAGGCAGGAGTCTCAAAATTTATTTCAAAATGTACTGTCTTTCCTATAGCATTCAAGCAAAACTGCTTCCTGAACTGTCTTTTATATTCATGTAGCATTTTAAAATAGCCCAAGATTTTTCAAATTTACTTTTCTGGTCTAATCATCTCACAATATTGATGAAAAATTAGATATATCAAACAGAAAAAAAAAAAAAAACAGAAAAAAATCAGCCACTGAAAAGAAATTAGGAAAACTAAGACTTCCTGAGCATTTACCAATTATACTTTCTCAGAATCATTCTAAATTACTATCATGTATTTATATTATCTAAATAGGAAGTGATCATAGGTCTGAAACAATGAAAGTAACATTTTTCTCTTCTCAGTAGATGAGAAATATTAGAATAGTTTCAGAGAATGAAATATAGAAAAAATGGAAGTAAAATTGCTTAATACCACATACATTGTAATATTTACAAGTTAGTAACTTGGGAGTAAGCGCTTGGCCTACTGTTTAAGGTATCTCTATCCCATGTTGAATTTCCTGGATCTGATTCTCTTCTGGAGTTCCTGACTCCAGCTATTGCAGATCCTGGGAGACAGCAGTGACAGTTCAAGTAATTGGGTTCCTGCCATCCAGATGGGAAAACTGGATTCTATTCACTAGTTACTGCTTCTGACTCTGTTCCTCCAGCCCATCTCTGGCTGGTGCAGACATTTGGAAGTGAATTAGTGGCTGAATGTGCCCTCTCTCTCTGTGTGTGTGTGTGTGTGTGTGTGTGTCTATCATGCAAATAAATACATAAATAAATAATCACTGATAAAATATAGTCCAAGAAGGACGACTTTAAGGACATCATAAACCCATTGTTCAAAAAGGATTATGATGCAGAATAGCCCTTCACATTTTATCAGAATCTTTCTTCTCCCTATTATTCTTCTGAGGCTCATACCGGTCCAGTCTAGGCCCTCCCCACCAACAGTCATTAACCCCTTTAACCCAGTGACAGTACCGTTACTAAACAAATTAAATTTACTCATTAAATTTTATAGTATATAATGCAGTCTATTCTGTTCTTTAATAATACTGTATATGGTTTCTTTTTATTTGGTGTTAGAAGGTAAAAGGAACTCTCCTCAATAACTGGTGTCCTGTAATTGATTCTTAAGTAGTACAGGGTGAAGTGAGGTCAACACTGAAAAAAGAAGAGAAAAAATGCCAACACTGAGTGTGAGGATCCTACGAGGAGAAGATATAGGTCTTCTTAATTGTATTGAAGTTTAATCCTTGAGGCATATCAACTAACCAGGCAAGTCACAACCCACAGCGTTAAGTTCAAGGACACACAGCAATGAATTACAGAATGCCAGGCTCCTGGTAATCCAAGCAATGGTCTCTTATAACCCCTCTGCATCCTCTTGTGTAGTTCAGTTTCTAAATGAGGACACAAACACCTGTTCCAGCAGCAGGTGGTATTTGTTTATTATAGCTTTACCTGCTGGGTTTTAATCAGTCTGCAGCTGTAGGAACCCGCTTAAGTAACAGTTTATAGTACCAGATTTTTACAGAGTGGTATTTTCCATGAAGAAACAAAGTTTTATATAACAGTTTCATCATACACAAAGCATCATATGAGCAGCCTTTATCCCTCTATCTCTCTTCCCCTAACATTTAGGACTACTAATTAGTGAATCATTTCGCATGCAGAGTTGGAAAGCTGAGCTCTTGTCCTTTTGCCTTGGGGGACACTCCGTGTTATGTGCTCTCATTACAAAATCCCTGTTTCTTAGGAAGAAAACAAGCGACCTCTCTCTACTTGGGTTATTCTCTTTTGTATGCTGCAGAAGGATTGTTAACGCAACTTCCATTTTTGAAAAGAATTATTAAAGCAAATTCTATTTTAGAAGAGAAAAAAAAAGTAAATAATCAAAACAATCAATAGGAGAGAAAAAACCACTGGTTTTAGATGAAAATCTGGATAATCAAACTGCGCAACAACTATTTAATAGGCTTACTATGAGAATTTAAAAATGATTTATAACAATGAGGTAAAAGTTATAATCAGTGAATTTCTTGATAATAGTAAGGATTTCTAGAAATGTAGTTCTTCCTCTAATTTTGTAAGAAAGTACATGTGCTTTTATTTATTGAGGATGATAAAACTATTGATTTAATCTCTATACCATTAATAGAATTTATGAGTAAAATAATTAAAGTATATTAGCTATTATCAGCTTCTTCAGGACAGTTATTCTTTTTGTTTCTTTAGTTACTTGAGAGGCAGAAAGACAGAAGGAACGGACGCACAGAGTGAGTTACCATTCACTGGTTTACTCCCCATAGCCTGCAACAGATGGAGCTGGGTTAGACCAAAGCCAGGAACCTAGAACTCAATCCAGTTCTCACAGGTTAGTGGCAGGAACCCAGTTCCATGAGCCATCACCTGCTAACTTCCATGGTGCTAACCCACTCTTGGTTGCCCCATGTACCTTGGATTTGAAAATTATTTAGAAATTTTCCTTGTTGCTCCTTTCCTGTTGTTTCAAAACAGAGTCCACAAGATTTTTCTGTAAGGACCCAGGTTGCCACTGCACAGTCTGCTCCTGGAACGTGAAAGCAGCAAGAGAAAGTCTGCAAATGAGTGAGCGTGACTGGGTTCCAATTAAATACTGTTCACAGAGACAGGGGTCAGCTCGATTTGTCCTTCCTTCAGGCTGGAGTTTGCCAAACTCTAGCCTAAACTGCTGGAATATGTTCATTAAGAAGGAATTAGATGTTCTGGTTCCTTCTTTTCTGGGTCATTTCAAAGCTATTTATTTGTCAGAAACATTTGATAACATAATATGTAATAAGTGAAAACAACTATAATGTGACAAGTGTTTTATATTTACTCTCATATTCAAACTGCACAACAAACTTCTGAAGAACAGATTATTTTTTTATTTGCATAGGAGGAAATTACAGTGCAGGGAACTTAAATAATTTGAGCAAGATCACATTGCCAAGTGTCAAAGTCAGGATTTGGAAATAAACAATCTGTCCACTGTAGCATACTTCTTGCCATGAGAAAAATCCCTCTGGTATTCCTTTCGAAGAATATTCGGAAGAAATTGGGCACTGGATGTGTGCTTCTCTGAAATTCAGTTTATATAAGACTTTCTCTAATTGTACTAACAGGTGCTGGTGCTAAGTCTTTGAAAAGAGAAAATGTTCTACCTTCCAGTTAGGAATCACAGGAAGGGTTAATGCTAATTAGTACAGCATCGCACACTGCAGCTCTTATTAATTATAAAACCGACAGTCTTGTGCAAGACTTGCATCCAAGTCAGTTGTTAGTTGCTTTTGATGAATTAAATTGGAGGTACACAAACGTTTCTGAATGAGATAATAGTTTAGAACTTTTGATTTATTTTAACATTCTGTTGGTTTGGGCTGTTTCTTTTTCTTCTTGTTTTTGCTATTATTCATTTCCTGGAGACAGGGTAAAACATATTTCTTTGTTCTTCCCTCATTATATAGCAGAAAGAAAAGAAAAAAAAGCCACAAGAATCATATTATTTTAGACTTCTGTCTTTGGGTTTCATACTAGAGTAAAGCTAGCACAAGATACAAAAAGAAAGTTTCTTTTTTATATATTATTATTCTTATTTAACGGACTGAAGCATGATAACCTGTGTTGTCAAAGATGTAGCCATTTTTAGGCATCTTTCTCTCCTCACTGTTGTGCTTTCTCCTGGGAGAACAAAGTCATCACACAGTTCACTACATAGTTTCCCTTGTCAGAGCAAAAGAAGATTATTAAGGACTTATCTGACCAGGGACCCTCTCATTTGGACCATCTGTCTCTTTGTGCTTTCTTGAGGGAATATGAAAAAGGAGCTTTTTGTTCCCCTCTCATTTAGTGTTTTATGAGATTGTATGTTGAGCCATATTTTAAGAATCTGAGCAAGCAGAGATCCTGCCACTTTGAACAATTTTTTCTTTTCCTTTTGTGCTTTGCCATTTCAGTTGGAGAAATCGCACATATTTTCTTCCTCTAATAATATTAAGGAAACGTTCTTAAGATTACTGCTCTCGGGCCAATTATGTTCTTCCATTATTGCTCGTCTTTCAAGGATGTGATGTCAGGACTGATGTGCACAGAAGCCCAACCTGCCAGGTGGACACTCACAGAAAATTAACTGGCATTCACCCACTCTCCAAATGACAACTTGCAGCTACACAGAGGTGAAAGATTTTGCCTATTTGTGAACAAATGGGAGGAAAAGTCAGAGGGATGTTGAAAAAAAAAAAAAAAAGGCTCCCAATCAACTAAAGAGAAATCTTAGCTTTTCCATTGCATCTAAGATTATTTAATTTCCTCCTCTGAATACATGTGGCAGAGGTAAAGGAACAACTGTTTGTGACTATATTTTATTTAAAAACAAAAACAGATTGACCAAATATTTATGTGGATATTCCAATGCTATTTTTATATGGAACAAAATAATATTTAAAGAACATTATCAATATTGAAGTTATCACTGCTGTAAGATAAATATTAGACCATCAGTCTAATTTTAATCACCATTTTCTCAATTTGAAATTGTTGTACATCTCATTCCACCCCCCCATGCTTCACAGTACAATTAGAATAGGAGTTCAGTTTGCTGGCAGTTTATAATCAAAGCATTGGGAATACACTGAAAACTATGAATCATACCACAGTATAGTGGTATCCCATTGAATAGGTATCAACTAATACTAGAATTTTTCCTTGAGAATCACCAAATGTCTTGAGTAGTCTTCCATCAACTACTTCCATTACCATGTCCTTTTGCCCACAGTTAATCTCTCTAGATGTAGTCACTGGACTCCAGATGGCCATCTTGAATCTTTCAGTGAAGTGACATATAAACTGGTATATTGTCAGAGTTAAATTGTGTTACTGGTATACAAGAGAGATACAGCAGGGACCAGTGTGGTGGTGCAGTGGGTTAAGCCACCACTTGCCACACAGGCATCTCATATTGGAGCACCAGTTTGATGTTTGGCTTCCTACCATTTGAGGAGTGAAACAGTGGATGGAAGATCTCTCTCCTTGAGATGAACTTGGGAAGGTGATGTTACCAAGTTCCCACACCTTTATGCAAGCGTACCCTTTTCTGTGTACCTCTGTGACAATCAAAGTTATGTAATCAAAAGGCCAACCTGTGCGGCTAGTTGGCTGTTATGTAATGGATTGACTTCAGGCCACTGTTTCCTGTAAATGCATATAACTAAATGCATGGCATGATTAGGCACGGCAGTCAGAGGATGCATGATTGGTACATATGGCTGCTTATAGGTGGATGTGGACATGTGTGCAGCTGTATCTGGATGTGTGGCTGGATGTGGATATATGTTGATGTCTGTGTGTGTCCAACTGCTGCCGCAGACAAAAAGCTGGATAACTTCTGTGACCTCACAACCATCAGGGGCTGCTAGCTGTTCTTTGTGTATTTCTCACCACCACTGTGAATAAAGGAGACACAAATCAGCAAATGGCTCTGAGCTATTCTCTCACCTGTTGGAATCTGAATCTGCTTGTACTGAGTTATGTGCCAGGCATACATCTCCCTCTCCCTGTCATTCTGTCTTTCAAATAGATATAGTGAACATTTTTTAAAGAAACTGAGGAGAGACAGAAAGATAAGACCCACAATTTCCTTGTTTTCAGAATACGGCAGTGATACTGATTGCTCTCTTTCCAAAATTTTTACTGTTTAACTCATTGTTTAAATACTATAATTTTTTTACCTTAGTGTTTATGTATTCAGTTTCTTTGGAATAAATTAGATAGCATCATTTTCCATTTTGAGCAAACAACAATGCTGAAATGCTATCTCTTCCAAGAAGCCTCCCTGACCACACAAATTTGACTCTTTCTTAATGGCTGCACTGAAACCTATGCTTATTCCTACCATGACATTCATCCAGTAGTTTTATTTATTTATTTATTTATTTATTTTATTTGAAAGGCAAAGTTACAGAGAGAGACAGAGAGGTTTTCCATCAGCTGGTTCACTCCCCAAATGGCTGCAATGGCTGGGGCAGCACAGATCCAAAACCAGGAGCCAGGAGCTTCCTCTGGGTCTTCCCACATGGGTGCAGGGGCCCAGGAAATTGGCCCATCTTCTACTGCTTTGCCAGGTCATAGCAGAGAGCTGGGTCAAAAGTGAAGCAGCCAGTACTCAAACCGGCACCCTTATGGGATGCTGGCACTACCTTGCCACAGTGCTGGCCCCTCATCCAGTAGTCTTGTAATTCTTTACCTCTATATCCTCAGTACTTAGGAAAAAATATGTCACATAGTAAGGTTCATTAAATTTTTGGCAAAACATTGAATGGATGGAAATAATGATACAGAATATTAAGACTTAATGATGAGGCTGGCGCCGCAGCTCACTAGGTTAATCCTCCGCCTTGCGGCCCCGGCAAACCGGGTTCTAGTCCCAGTCGGGACGCTGGTTTCTGTCCTGGTTGCCCCTCTTCCAGGCCAGCTCTCTGCTGTGGCCAGGGAGTGCAGTGGAGGATGGCCCAAGTGCTTGGGCCCTGCACCCCATGGGAGACCAGGAGAAGTACCTGGCTCCTGCCATCGGATCAGCGCAGTGCGCAAACCGCAGCGTGCCGGCCGCGGTGACCATTGGAGGGTGAACCAACGGCAAAGGAAGACCTTTCTCTCTGTCTCTCTCTCACTGTCCACTCTGCCTGTCAAAAAAAGAAAGAAAGAAAGAAAGAAAAAGACTTGATGAAGCAGTTTAGGTCAAATTAGGAAGAATGCATAGAGCCTACTACTGTGGACCACACTCTGAGGGAAGGAGAAAATGTGAATACTTGTGGGCCTTAACCTTGCAAGAGCAAATGGGGCAATTAAAATTCATTTAAGGTATGCCATGATCAACAGGCATGATGGAATTTGCTTTCTGTCCATAGAAGATCTAATTCTACATTTACAATGTGCATATTGCAATATGACAATGTTATAATAGAGCGTCTGTTGATTAGTTTTCATTATTTTAGATAAATTAACAGTTATATGTGTCATTTTCATTACTAAAATAGAAACCTTACTTTTATTTCTGTCAGATGAACTTGGTTAATGTGAATTTTTCCCAGGGGCATGGTCTATTGATAGTGTGGTAACAGGTAGAGGAAGAAAAACGTTTGAAATTGAAGAACTGAGGACTGTATTTTCGGAGACACCTAAGTCACTAAGGTTTTTTCCACTGCGTGAGTCCCCAGAAGAGATTTAGTCAAATTGTCCCTGATTATAACTTTCCACAGTGTTATTAGGAACACAGTCGTTCAGGTGAAGCACACTTGAAACACTCTTAGTACAAGATGTGCAATCCAGGCAGGATGTGCTAAATGAGGTCACGAGGGGAGACCTTCTCTTTGGAGAGCAAGCTGTGAGTTAGTGTAGCTCATTCCGAGTCAGATGGTCATTGAGCGGGGCCTGGAGGAGATCTGATCAATCATTTTGAAAAGCCCCATTTTTTGCTTTATTGTTCCTGGTGTTATTGTGCCTTCAGTGCACAATGGAGACTTAAAGAGGAAGTTTCTTTCACTATTTTTTTTTAATTACCATCAGAGTTAGAACATTTTCATCCAATTACCACTTCCCTTTGCCACCTGAGCACAGTCAGCACTCAGCATAAAAAAAGTGATAATGGGAGTAAAATGTCTAACCAGGCCATGCTAGCTTTCAAAGGAACAAGACACATATGAAATACATGTTTTTTCTGATGTTGGCTTCCATTTCCCTGTTATTCTTGGCTTTGGATTTAGCACACATTGATAGCAGCCAAAGCAGAAGAGAAAGCACTGGCAAACATAGGGAAATACTGCATTCAGCTGAAAGTTTGGGGTTTTCATACTTCATTATGTATTCTCTTTCCCTGAGTTGCCATGAGCAATGGTCTACCTCATCCCGTCAGTCAAATGAAGGCAAGTATATTGGATACATAAAGTAATTTAGAGGAGAAGGAGTCATTTGTAATTATTATGAAAGCAAAATGAGAATGCTTCAGATGACTCTTATGGTTCTAGTCAACAATGGGATCACTAAAGAAGGACATTAACAAGTCATATGTATCCATTCTAGACTAGGAAAACTAGTTTATGTAATCATAGGACTGGGTCCTCAAAAAAAAAATATTTGGTTCAAAGTGAGAGTTTGAAGTGTACAGATTTTAATCAACTTGCCTAAATATTCCAGCTTCTAAGTGAAGCATCTATGTTTGAAGCCAGATTTACTTCTCCACTGGATTTTAAGTCCGATGTGAACTTTGGAAAATACAAAGGAGAAAGCAAGAGGTGCAGAGTATGGTTTTCAGGACACTGAATGAAGAAAGGAACATCCTAAGGATGAACACTTATGTTAAGGGAATTGTCAGGTATTATATAGTAAGAGAGTTTTTGTTAACTAATTAATTTTAAGAACTCCTCAGTTAAAGAAGTACATCAAGTTTCTTTGCTAAGGATTTCTTGCCTTTAATATGAGTGCTGCACCACTGACACTATATAGAAGAAGGAAACACAACAATATATTTAGCTAGAAAAAAATCTTTTGAGAAACATCTTACAAGAGTAATATTTTATGGACTATAGACTGGAAAACAGACAGGAAGCAAGGAGCACATTTAGAATCGTTGGCATTTGTACTAGATGAGGGTAATCTGAATTAATTTTAGAAATCTAGAAGAGGTTTAGATTTAAGGATTCAGTTGATGATGGTAAGATATGAGAATAAATATTGTAAAAATCTATTCTATTAACAGATTATTTCTGAATTTACTACTTTTTCTAGATGTTAGGCATAAGAGAGCATGAATTCAAAACTGTCAATTGGGACACTAGAATCCAATTCCATGGTTTGCAATTAAAAGAATCAAATCTCTATTGTGTCAACAAAGAGGCTCTTCCAGCTTCTACATACTATTACCCATGAAATGCCAAACTTCATACATATTAACTCATTTAACTCTGCAGTAACTCCACTAGGAAGACACTTACCTTGTCACTTTTTTCTATGATGAAGGTAATAGATCAACTTGCTTAACATGCTATAACACCAGATACTAGAATTCAACCTCAGTTCCATTAACTGTGTAGTTGATCAGAGGAATTCAAACACTGATCAGATCAGAGAAATTCAAACACTGATACACACTGGAATTCTTGGTAGTAGGTGAACCATGGAAATACTTGGTTCCAACTCAAACATTCTCACTTTTATGGATTCTTTCCCTTGCGCATATATATTTCTTCAAAGCACATGAAGAGATTCTTCTGGTGATGATTCACAGTCAGCATCCTGAGAAACAGTATATTTGTCCATAGTTTATCCCATAAGCAAAAGCCATAACAATTCTACAACCTATCTCTTAACATATATCTTAATCTATATCTTAACATCTATAACTAATCAGCTATTTAAGCTTAAATATCAGAAACACTTAGGTAGCCCCACTCCTTCCAGCATGATATCATTTATACTTTCTGAGATTCAAGTGAATGTTAATTCGTTCTTGGGTCACAAGCCATCCCACTGAGCTTTCTAGTATATACTAAAGATAAAAGAATGAGGCCAGCACCGTGGCTCACTTGGCTAATCCTCTGCCTGCAACACCGGCACCCGGGGTTCTAGTCCCGGTTGGGGCTCCGGGTACTAGTCCAAGTTGCTCCTCTTCCAGCCCAGCTCTCTGCTGTGGCCCGGGAAGGCAGTGGAGGATGGCCCAAGTGCTTGGGTCCCTGCACCAGCATGGGAGACCAGGAGGAAGTACCCGGCTCCTGGCTTTGGATCAGCGTAGTACCGGCCGTAGTGGCCATTAGGGGAGTGAACCAACAGAAGGAAGACCTTTCTCTCGGTCTCTCTCTTGCTGTCTATAACTCTCTCTATGTCTCTCTCTCTCTTTTACTGTCTAACTCTGCCTGGCAAATAAATAAATAAATAAATAAATAATGAAAATAGAGGCACAAAATATTTTACTTCACATATATTTCTGAAAATAATACTGTCTTAATATGTGGTCAATAGGCATAATTCACAAAGAACTGACCTATATATTATTTGCAAAGGATGAGATGAGAAAAAATATTCCAAAAACTCTCAGGTTGTCCCACTGTTTTTATTAATAAAAAGAATTTTTTTTTCATGAAGCAATTAATTTGGGCAGAAATCTATGCAAACTGCTTTATCTATGCATGACCTTAATTTTTTCCATGTTATAAAAGTAAATGATACAGTTATTTTCTTCATTTTAGAGTAGATATAACTGGGACATAGAAAGGTAATGGTTTAATGAGATGATGGGCAAGAAGTAGTTAAGCTGGGTTTCAAACTCATGCCTTTTGGCTAAAACATCTATTTCCTGATGACTATGTTGTGGATTTTACTTATTCAAGAAGTTAATGACTCACTAACTATGTGACTCTAATATTCAAGGTACCAATGTAATTAGCCTTAAAGCTATCATAGTGTTCATACAAATTTGGAAAATTAACATATGTCCAGAGAATTTCAGATGGTAAAAATCATATCCAAATTTGCACAGTAAATCAGGAAGAAATTGTGCTTTGCATTGCACACATTTTGACAATTACAATTGTGAAAATTAATGACAGGAACAATGATATTCTTCAGTCAGGTTTTTACTCTACATATTTCCTATTTGTAATCTTACCAAAGAGAAATACAGAAAGTTCTGGACAAGTGTTTTTTGTTTTTGTTATAATAGTAGAGTTTCCTAATTTCTTTATGACCTCTTGGAATCAGTTCTTTTATCTGGGAATCTGACCAGAACTGTTCATTTCAGTATTTTTGATATGCTTTAGATATGGGAAAAGAGCCAAATATTTGAGTTCATTGTTTTTTATCTATTTAAAATAGCTCCTGATACTAAAGAGAGGAAATTGTATTTCCAAACAAGACAGAGCATCATTTATGATGTGATTGTGTAAATTCTTGAGGCTGGTCATAGCCCAGAGGCTTCTGTATTCATTCCTGTTTGTGATGAGCTAGAAGAATTTTTACATATCAGACAGGCTGATTTTCTCACATTCCATATAGTGGGAAATGAAAGTAAAAAAGGAAGTTAGGGAGGGAGGAAGAATGGGAGAGGGAAGAAAGGAAAGAAAGAACATGGAAATGTAGGAAAAAGTAGGGGAAGAAAGATGGATATAGGTACTATGTTAGATTCATTTTATATGTTATCACAGTTAACAAGTTCATGATTAAGACCAAATTGGGGTAAAAAAAAGCATTAATTCAATTGCAATAAGTAACTTTCCATAAGGGTATTTTATGAGACAGTGCTGGATTGGAGTCTGAAATAGTTTTATCTCATGCTGCTCATTTTGATGCTCAACACCATTAGCCTCCCACAAAGGTCACACTCTAATTAGTGAAAGATCTATAACTTGAATTACTTCCTCTAATTTCTCCCTAGTGTTTTTTCATTATACTGTGCCACTTCTTCTTGGCATGTATGCCTATGATGTACTGCATGGCACAGAGATGCACAGGAACTCCAGTATTTGGATTATATGTCAATCAAGATGGGATAAGAATACTAAGGGGCGAGGCAGTTCTTCAGAAACTAACTTCATTCCATATGTGGAATTGTCAATTTTATAGACCCAATCAGATTGAGCAATGTGATTGTCTTTGTGAAAATTAGTGTGTTTAATTTTATATTAGTGCTTTAGAGCAATTTGATTTTCTTGGTTCAGAAAATTCATAATAGTCTTAATTTGGTGTTTGAAATAGAATTGTTTTTAAAACACTAACTACGCTCACAATAACTTAAATCAGATTATTATAATTGCCAATTTTAAAAAGGCAAAAATACGAAATCATAATGGACTTTATTTATTTATTTATTTTTATTTTTTATTTTTGACAGGTAGAGTGGACAGTGAGAGAGAGAGACAGAGAGAGAAAGGTCTTCCTTTGCCGTTGGTTCACCCTCCAATGGCCGCCGCTGCAGCCGGTGCACCGCGCTGATCCGATGGCAGGAGCCAGGATCCAGGTGCTTTTCCTGGTCTCCCATGGGGTGCAGGGCCCAAGCACCTGGGCCATCCTCCACTGCACTCCCTGGCCATAGCAGAGAGCTGGCCTGGAAGAGGGGCAACCGGGACAGAATCCGGCGCCCCAACCGGGACTAGAACCCGGTGTGCCGGCGCCGCAAGGTGGAGGATTAGCCTATTGAGCCACAAATAATGGACTTTCTTAAGACTCAATAAGTGATAGAGTTTGTCGGGGAACGGGACAGCCTGGCCAGCTGTGCCCCTCCCGACATGTACAAGCACAAGAAGTTTAGTGCTGGGCTTTTTCCACCCTGCCCGTTGCTAATTGCAAGATCCTGTTTTGACTTTAAGCATCCTGTTATTGCATGTTTCCCACATTTACTAAGTTTTGTTTCTTGCTGAGTTGGTAACATGTTTTCCGCGAATCATATATAAACAGTTGGACGGTGGGAGGGAGATATAAGAGGGTTGGAGGAGGCAAAGACGGCGGGCGTACGTGACTTGTAACACGAGTCTGCTGAAAAAATAAAGTGGAAGCTGAAAAGCCGATAAACGCGTCTGGTGTCAACGAGGTCTCGCTGGCGTTAACCTATCCGGAAGGTGCACGCCTGCAAGAGTTGAGGTCAAATTTAAGAATTTTAAATATGAGTGTTTTTTTTTTAATTTAAGGAATACAAACTTCATGCATTTAATATATACATATTTGGGAATGTGATGATTGTTCCACAGCTACCTCCCTTCAATCCATACTCCTACCCTTCTTCCTCCTCCCTTTACCTTTTCCATTATTTTTTACAAAAATCAACTTTAAGTTAATTTTATACTCATAAGATTAACCCTGCACTAAGTAAAATATTCACTGAAAAGTATGAAGAAAAAAGAACAAAAGAACAAAAACAAACAAGTAAAACATTGTCCATCGATTATCAGGACAAGGGCTACTCAACACGATCGCATCCCAAGATGTCACTTTTGCTCCTATAGATTACCGTTTAGGTACTCTATTAGTTACCACAGATCAGAAAGACGATATGGTATTTGTTTTTTTGTGACTGGTTCATTTCACTAAGTATAATGATTTCTAGTTGCATCCAGTTTGGTGCAAATGACAGGATTTCATTTTTTCAATTGCTGTGTAGTATTCCAGAATGTATATATACCATAATTTCTTTATCCAGTCTTCAATTGATGGACATCTGAGTTGACTCCATTTCTCAGCTATTGTAAATTGAGCTGAAGTGAACATGGCGGTACAGATCACTCTTTCATATGTTGATATCATTTCCTTTGGATAAATTCTGAGAAATGGGATTGCTGGAAGTACAGTAGGTCTATATTCAGCTTCTGAGATATCTCCATACTGTCTCCCACAGTGGCTGTACTAGTTTACACAATAGTAGATTAGGGTACCCTTCTCCCCACATCCTCACCAGCATTTGTTGTTTGTTGAGTTCTGTATGAGAACTATTCTAATGGGGGTGAAGTGAAATCTCATAGTGGTTTTGATTTGCATTTCCCTGATGGTTCATGATCTGAGCACTTTTTCATGTGTCTGTTGGCCATTTAAATTTCCTCTCTTGAGAAATGTCTGTTCCGGTCTTTCACCCATTTCTAAACTAGGTTGTTTGTTTATGTAGTTGTTTAGTTTCTTGAGCTCTTTATATATTATCAAATTTAATCCTTTATCAGTAGCATAGTTTGTGAAAATTGTTTTCAGTGGCATGGACATTTTGATGGTGTTGATTTTTCCAATCCATGAGCATGGAAGATTTTTTATATCATCACCCATTTCTTTCTTTCAGGTTTTGTAATTTTCATCATAGAGATCTTTGACATCATTGGTTAAGTTTATTCCAAAACATTTAATTTTTTTGCTGCCATTATGAATGGATTGATCTTAGAAATTCTTTCTCAGCTATGGCATTGTCTGTATATACACAAGCTATTGATTTTTGTGTGTTGATTTTATATCCTGTCACTTTACCAAACTCTTCTATGAGTTCCAATAGTCTCTTCATGGAGTCTTTTGGTCCCCTATATATAGAATCATGTTATGGGCAAATAGGGATAGTTTGGCTTCCTCCTTTTTATAATTTCTATTCCTTTCATTTATTTTTCTTGCTCAAGGTCTCTGGTTAAAATTTGCAGAACTATATAAAATAGCAATGGTGAGAGTGGACATGCTTATTTGGTTCCAGATCTTAATGAGAATGCCTCCATTTTCTTTTTCATTCAGCAGAATGTTGGCTGTGGGTTTGTCAAAAGTGCCATGATTGAAATGTTCCTTCTATAACAAATTTGATTAAGGTTTTCTTCATTAAAGGATGTTGTTTTATTGATTTCTATCTGTTGAGGTAATCATATCATTTTTATTCAATTTCTTATTGTAATATATCATATTTATTGATTTTTGGACGTTGAAACATCAGTGCATATCAGGGATTAAAGCCCACTTGGTCTGAGTGGGTGTTCTTCTTGATGTGTTGTTGGATTTGATTGGCTAGCATTTTGTCAAGGATTTTTGCATCTATGTTCATCAGGGAAATTGGTCTATAATTTTCTTTTTCCATCATTTCTTTTTCTGTATTAGGAATTAAGGTGATGCAGGCTTCAAATAAGGAGTTTCGGAGGACTTGATCCCTTTCAATTGTTTGAGTAGCTTGAAAAGAATTGGAGTTAGTTCTTCTTTAAATATCTAGTAGAATTTAGCACTGAATTCTTCAGGACCTGGGCTTTTCTTTGTTTGGAGTGTCTTTGTTACTGATTCAATTCCCTTCTTGGTTCTTGATCTGTTTACTTGTTCTATGGTTCATGATTCAATTTTGTTGGATTGAATGTGTACAGGAAGCCAACCACATCTTCTTGGTTTCCTGATTTGTTGGCACACAGCTCTTTGTAGTAATTCCTGATGATTTTTTTTTAATTTTTGTGGTATTTATTGTTAAATATCCTTTTTCATTTCTAATGTTATTTATTTTGGATTTGTTGCTCGTTTATTTTTGGTTAGTTTGGCCTATGGTATATCAAATATTTTTATGTTTTCAAAAAACAATCTTGGCTGGCACTGTGGCACCAGCACACAGGGTTCTAGTCCCGGTTGTGGTGCCAGATTCTGCCCCAGTTGCCCCTCTTCCAGGCCAGCTCTCTGCTGTGGCCCGGGAGTGCAGTGGAGGATGGCCCAAGTGCTTGGACCCCACACCTGCATGGGAGACCAGGAGGAAGCACCTGGCTCCTGGCTTCGGATCAGCGCAGCGTGCCGGCTGCAGCTCACCAGCCGTAATGGCCATTTTGGTGGTGAACCAATGGAAGGAAGACCTCTCTCTCTCTCTCTCTCTCTGTCTAACTCTGTCAAAAAAAAAAAAAAAAACCCTCTTCATTTCATTGAATTTTTTGTATTTTTTTTTTCAATTTTGTTTATTTCTTCTCTTGTTTTAATTATTTCTTTTATCTTACTAATTTGGTGTTTGGTTTGTTGTTGTTTTATTTTCTAGGTCCTTAAAATGCATTGACAGCTCATATGTTTGGTGACTTTTCAGTTTATATAGGCACCAATTGCTAAAAACATGCCTCTGAACATTGCTTTTATTGTATCCCATAAGTTTTTTTTTTTTTTTTAACTTTTTTGCCAGGCAGAGTTAGGCAGTGAAGGAGAGAGAGACAGAGAGAGAGTTATAGACAGTGAGAGAGAAAGAGAGAAAGGTCTTCTTCTGTTGGTTCACTCCCCTAATGGCCACTACGGTTGGCACTGCACTGATCCAAAGCCAGGAGCCGGGTATTTCCTCTTGGTCTCCCATGTGGGTGCAGGGACCCAAGCACTTGGGCCATCCTCCACTGCCTTCCCAGGCCACAGCAGAGAGCTGGACTGGAAGAGGAGCAACTGGGACTAGTACCCGGCTCCCCAACCAGGACTAGAACCCAGGGTGCTGGTGCTGCAGGCTGAGGATTTTCCACGTGAACCACTACGCCAGCTATCCCATAAGTTTTGATGTGATTCTTTATCACCTTCATTCCTTTCCAGGAATTTTCTATTTCTCTTTTGATTTCTTCTATGACTCATTGTTCATTTAGGAGCATGTTGTTCAGTCTCCATGTGTTTGCATATGTTCTATAGATTCTTGAGTTGTTGATTTTGAGCTTCAATTCATTGTGTTCAGAAAAGGTGCATTGTATGTTTTTGATATTTTTGAATTTGCAAAACTTGCTTTTTGCCCTAGTATATGGTCTATCCTAGAGAATGTTCCATGCACTGATGAGAAGAATGTGTATTCTGCCACTGTGGCATTAAAAGTTTTATAGATATCAGTTAGATCCATTTGGCCACAGTTTTGATTAGAACTATTGTTCCTTTGTTGACTTTCTGTCTGGTTGATCTATCCATTGATGAAAATGGCTTGTTAAATTCCTCCATTACTATTGTATTGGAGTCTGTGTCTCCCCTTAGTTCCATTAATAGTACTTTATATAGCTGGGAACCCTGTAAATGGGTGAATATACATTTATTATATTCACATCTTCCTGTTGTATTGATCCCTGAATCATTACATAGTGCCCTGTTCTGTCTCTTTTAACAATTTTTGTGTTAAAGTCTATTTTTTTCTGGTATTACAATGGCTACAGCTGCCCTTTTTGCTTTCCATTAGCATGGAATATGTTTTTCTATCCTTTAAATTTCAGTTTATGTGTGTCTTTGTTTGAGGTATATTTCTTGTAGGCAGCAAAAATGGTTCTTGTTTTTTTAATCCATTAGGCCCGTCTGTATCTTTTAACTGGATAGTTGAGGCAATTTACATTTAAGATAACTATTTATAAGTAACTACTTTGCCCTGCCATTTTTCCATGAATATTCTTATCTTTTATTTTGGATTTGTTTTGTACTTTTAGAGCAGGATTTTCTGTCTTCACATTCTTTCATGTTGATGACTTTTTTTTCAGTGTTTCTGTGTGTAGCACATCCTTTAGGATCTTTCATAAGGCTTGATGAGTGGTAACATATTCTTTCAATTTATATTTGTCATGAAAGGTTTTTATTTCACATTCATTCATAAGTGAGAACTTTGTAGGGTATAGTATTCTAGGTTGACAGTTTTTTTTTTTTTTTTTTCTCTTAAGACTTAGAATATATCTAGCCATTCTCTCTTAGCCTATAGGGTTTCTGATGAGAAGTCAACTGTGAGTCTAATTGAAGATCCTGTGAGAGTAATCTGGTGTTTCTCTCATGCACATTTTACAATCTTTTCTTTGTGCTTTCCTGTGGAAATTTTGATTACATGTGTCATGGTGAAGATCTTTTCTGGTCATGTTTTGTAGGCATTCTATGTGTTTCTTGTACTTGAGCATTCCTTTCTTTCTCCAAATTAGTGAAGTTTTCTGTAATTATATTTTAATTAAAAAGGTCTTTTAGTCCCTTTTCTCTTACCACACCTTCAGGAATTCCTAAGACCCATATGTTGGGTCTTCGATAGTATCCCATATATCTCCAACACTTTTCCTAAATTCTCTAATTTCTTCTTGTTTTTCTTTTTATCTCACTGAATGATTTCTAGAGATTTGTCTTTTAGCTCAGATATTCTTTCTTCTGCTTCATTAAG
Source organism: Oryctolagus cuniculus (assembly GCF_964237555.1). Classification (NCBI taxonomy): domain Eukaryota; kingdom Metazoa; phylum Chordata; class Mammalia; order Lagomorpha; family Leporidae; genus Oryctolagus; species Oryctolagus cuniculus. The sequence goes on from NC_091433.1 coordinate 23,621,538, forward strand.
TCTGTTAAGGCTTTCTGCTGCATTTTTTATTTCATCAACTGAATTTTTCATTTCTAATATTTTATTTTTCTTTTAAAGATTTATTTTTTATTGGAAAGGCAGAGTTGCAGAGAGGCAGAAGCAGAGGAGAACAAGAGAGAGAGAGCGAGAGGGAGAGAGAGAGAGAGACAGAGATCTTCCATCCTCTGGTTCGCTTCTCAAATGACTGCAATGGCCAGAGCTGTGCAGGAGCCAGGAGTTTCTTCTGGGTCTCCCACATAGGTGCAGGGGCCCAAGAACTTGGGCCATCTTCTACTGCTTTCCTAGGTCATTAGCAGAGAGTTGTATCAGAGATGGCACAGCCAAGACTCGAACCAGGACCCATATGTGCTGCTGTCACTGCAGATAGATGGCTTTACCTGCTACACCACAGTGCCAGCCCCTAATATTTCATTCGTTTTGAATATCTTTAAAATCTCAATTTCAAGGGAAAATTTCATTAATATAATGTATGTTTTTCTTTAGTTCATGGATTCACTTCTCATTGTGTCTTAGTAACTGTATGATTAATCTTCTGAATTCCATTTCTGGCATTTCTTCAGTCTCTTCATATTTATGTTCTAATATTGAAATGTTGTGTTCCTTTGATGGGGGGGGTCATGGTATCTCTCACTTTTGTTTCTTGAATTTCTACATTTATTTATTTATTTTTAAAAGATTTATTTATTTATTTGAAATTCAGACTTACACACAGAAAGAGAAGGAAATGCAGAGAGAGAGAGAGAGAGAGGTCTTCCATCCACCGGTTCACTCCCCAATTGGGTGCAATGGCCAGAGCTGCACTGATCCGAAGCCAGGAGCCAGGAGTTTCCTCCAGGTCTCCAGCATGGGTGCAGGGGCCTAAGGACTTGGGGCATCTTTCACTGCTTTCCTAGATCATAGCAAAGAGCTGGATCAGAAATAGAGCAGCTGGGACTCGAACTGCGTCCATATGGGATGCTGGCACTGCAGGCAGAGGCTTTACCCACTATGCCACAGTGCGGGCCCCCTCTACATTTATTTTTAGGCATTGGAGGACTTCATTCTTTTTCCCTCTGATGGCTTTATCTTTGTGCTATGATTCTTTGATTTACTTGAATGTCTGCATTTTTAGTGAATACCAAGAATTGTGCAGTGAGTGTGTCCAGAGAGTTCTGGTCAGTGCTCCTGGGTGAGTTGAGTATCCAGGGTAACACCCAAGTTGGGTGTGGTAGCTCACCTCTGGTTAACAGGATGGGGAGGAATAGTCACCACTGTTGGTGAGACCACCCCCTCACCTCCTCTTCTTTAAGCTGAGGTATGCTCAGGTGTCAGACCCCAGTGTGTTCAAAACTCATCCACACCACTCTATGAACCACACAAATGATCTCTGCAACCCTCCCTGAGCAGCACTCCGTCTGCAGTGAGCTGCTCTATGCAACAAAGGAGCTCTGAGAGTGTGCAGCGACACTCAGGGATTGCCCACAAACTCAGCTACACCATTTCTCTGCTCATGAAGTCTCCGAGTCTCAGCACCCAGAGCTCTCATGGTCAGGGAGTTAAAGAGGGACCACTCCACGCCACTAGCCTGTCCAATCTGCAGGAAGACCATAGTGTTCCCAGAGCCACTGCCCATGTGTGTTCCTCCTTGCTGGATCAAGCCCAATCCTCCCAGGCAGACTCAAAGTCAGTGAGGCATCCAGGTTTTTCACTCTGGTAAAATCTCTGGATAACAGGCATACACAATACCTGCTGACTGCATATCTCACTTCACAATGGTGCTGGACATTTAGGACAGTCTTGCAGGTGGCACTTCCCTTCTGTAGGGATGGCTCCCGCTCTTCATCCAATTCAAGGCTATGGAAGCATTTTGAGTTCACTGACTCTGATCTTATTTAGACAAGGTCATAGTCAAAGTGGAAGTTCTCTCCTCCCTTCAGAGAAAGGTACCTCCTTTGATGGCTCCTTCTTTCCACTGGGATTTCACTTGCAGAGATCTTTCATGTAGTGGTGTTTGTTTGTTTGTTTGTTTGTTTTGTTTGTGTTTGTCAGAGTGTCTTGGCTTTCCATGCCTAAAATACTTTCATGGGCTCTTCAGCCAGATGCGAATGCCTTAAGGGCATTGTCATCTGGTGATGAAGATATTAAAATTGTATTTCCAGCAGTGGTATCATGTAATGTTCAATAAACACATATAGCATTTTAAAAGTCACTAATTATTTGGAGGAGAGTAATGCAAGAAATTAGAAAATCAAATTTAAGTCCCAGAAATATGAGAAAAATTTTTAAAGTTAAGGTGTAATGTAATTGAAAGATAAATTTAGCTTTGTGAACATTTTTAAATCCATGGACAATTTTTTTCAAAAGAAATAATTTTGAACTTTTTGAAGATCCCTAATGCATATGAATTGCAAAAAATTTTTTGCACAAAATAAACTTATTTTCCATATAATTTTCTGTAAACTTTTTTGAAACTTGAAAGGCAGAGAGAAACAGAAACAAATCTCACATTAATTGGCTTACTCCAAAATGCACACAGGAGCAGGGACTGGACTAGGCTGAATCCTGAGGCAGATAATTCAATCTGGACTCCCACATGTTTTTCAGGCACCCATGTACTGGACATACCTGGGGAGGCAACGTGGGAAGAGAGCTGGAATGGAGAGAGTCAATACTCGAACATAAGCAATTGAATCCATTTGATCAACATTGCATGTAGTTTTGGATTAGAAATGGACAGTGTTACAATGTTTTATATGGATGAGGTTGTCATTCATGTAATATTTAAGTACAAGTTTGAATCCTGGGTTGTTGAATTGATATAGCCACCTATCATGTGGAGGAGCACAGTTTACTTACTCTCCTTAAACCTGAATTTCATTATTTCTGAAATAGATAGTAGCATATAAATAATTTTCTATGTGTGATGAGATTAACGCAATAGCAGGAGATTTCAAAATTCATAGAAAATAGAATATAAAAATAAAATATATAAACTTTGTTTCTCAGCACAAATTTAATCAAATTCAAAAAGCTGTTTTAAGAGATGAAGCCATGATGCTAATCTCTTAGGTCACCCTAATGAACTGAGATTCCTAGGATTTAACCATAACAATGTAGTTCTTTATGTTATTATAATGAAATAAAACCTTGTGGTCATTAATATCTTCCTAGTTTAAGATTCAAAAAGAAGTCAGAAGTAGCAAAATCAGGATTGTAGGGTGGATATTTAATGATTTCACCATGAAATACTTTCAAGTTGCTCCTTTTTAATTACAGACACAAGCAGGAGCAGCATCAACATGATATGGACTCCTTGGTGAAGTTTCCTAGGTATTTTTTTGTTAATGCTCTGGTTAACTTTCTCAAAATACTCTTATAGTAAGTGAATGCTTTTGTTCTTTGGCCTCGCAGAAAAGCAACTGTAAAGATGCCTTGGGCATTCCCCCAACAAAATGTTGTCATGACCTCTGCTCTTTATGGGTCTGTGTTTGCTTTGACTAAACCAATTCTGTCCCTTGGTAACCATTACTATGATAGTACTTTTTCTTAAGGATCATGTTGGAAAACCTGTTTCTTTTCTTGTTGCAGTTCTGAAATGAAAGCTTTATGATCTTGAATCAAATTTCCATCGAAAACTTGCTCTTTTCTACAACTTTTGTAGATACAAAAGTTTTGATGTTCATTGAGCAGGAAGCTATGTATATGGGTATAATAATTATAGTATGCTCTCACTTCTAGTATATGCTTGGTATTTCCCAAAATAAAGGATTCAAATATTGGGAAACAAGGAAGTTGAAATTTAGATTATAGCAGATGAAATATGTATTTTGTCATAGTAGATACTGATTAAGGTTTATAAATTAAGTTTTAGGCACATGGAACACATCAATTATTATAAGAATTGGAAGAATATAAATCAAAGATGATAATACAGATGCACAATACATTTTACACTTTTTTGTTCTGCTTTTCTATATAATTTGTATATACATTTAACTTGAAAAATGTTGAGTAACAGCAAGAAAAAAATCCCAAATAATCTTCTTTTAAAATATGGTAGATAGATAGGGTAGATAGGTGTTTTATTTAAAAAAATACATACAAATTTCCAGTAAACAAATGAATATATACTCAACATCATTAATAAGGGAAATGCAAATCAAAAACACAATGAAATAAAAACTCATTTCTGTTAGAAATCATAACTTGAAAGGGCTGATACTGTGAGGCAGCAGGTGACCCTACCAGTGCCAGTGTGTCACTACAGACTGCCAGTTCAAATCCTGGCTTCACCGTTTCCAATCCAACTTCTTTCTAACGCACCTGAGAATGAAGTGGATGATGGCCCAAGTCTTTATTTATCAACTATACCTCAACAAAGTTGGGGAAATAAACAACAAAAAATGTTGGATAGTTTCCTAAAATAACAGTTTTTGGCTTTTGGTTGTTTTTTTTTTCTTTGTTTTGTTATTTTTTAGTTTTTAAATGGCTTCTATTTTGGAAAAAAATGATAACTTCCTTTTTTTTCTTTATGTTTTGTGATAAGCTTTAAACTTAAAAATAAATGGGGGAGGGTGCATTGTGGCACAGAGGATTAAACCACTGCTTACAATGTCAGTTTCCCGTTTCAGAGAATAGTTTTGAGTCCTGCCTCTTCTGTTTCCGATCCATCTGCATGACCTGGATGGAGCTGCTGGTTTCCTGGCTTCTGCCTTCTCCAGATTTGGTTTTTGTGCCATTTGGGGAGTGGACTGGAGGATGGAGGATCTTCCTCTGTGTCTCTTCCTCTCCCTGTATATTGTTCTTTCAAATAATTGAACAAAATTTTAAAAATAAATCAAAACACTATTGGGGCTGGTGCTGTGGCATAGCGGGTAAAGCCGCCTCCTGCAGTGCCAGCATCACTTACGGTGCTGATTCCAGTCCTGGCTGCTCCACTTCTGATCTGGCTCTCTGCCACGGCCTGGGAAGGCAGTGGAGGATGGCCCAGGAAAGCCTGCACAGGGGACCCAGAAGAAGCACCTGGCTCCTGGCTGTGGATCACTGCAGCTCCAGCCATTGCAACAAATTGGGGAGTGAACCAGTGGATGGAAGACCTCTCTCTCTCTCTCTCTCTCTCTCTCTCTCTCTCTCTCTGCCTCTCCTTCTTTCTCTGTGTAACTCTGACTTCCAAATAAATAAATAAATCTTTAAAAAAATCAAAAGAATATATCAAAATTCTGCTTTGAAACATTCTGTTACCTTTCCTAGGAAATGTATACTTTTTAGTGGAAATAGATCTTCAACACATAATTTTCCAAATTAGGAATGTAAACCATAAAGTAGTTCTATTGTGGTATTTTCAAAATTTTTCCATGGTCTTTGAAAGTTCCAGAAGGAAAGGGAGACTTAACGGCTTTTATCAGAGAGTGAGTGGTCACAATGTTTGTGAAACTGCGAGTGGATTAAATGTACATGTGCCATAGAAAAGTAGTCATTAATTAGGAAAGAAAACTCCCTGTCACACTTGGTCATGAAAATTCAAATCTGTTATGTCTCTAAAGCTAAAACTACATTCATAAATAATTACTGATAAAAAAAAAATGTTGGGGCCAGCATCGTGGTACAGTGGGTTAAGCAGCCCACTTGCAATGCTAGCATCCCATATTGGGATGTCAGTTCAAGTTCTGGGTGTTCCACTTATGATCCAACTTCCTGTTAATGAATGGAAAGGCAGTGAAAGACTTAGGCCCCTATTATCCATGTGGGAGAGCCAGATGGAATTCCTGGTTATTGGATTTGGCTTAGACCATACCTGACTATAGTAGCAATTTAAGGAGTGAACCAATGGATGGATGATCTCTCTATCTCTCTGTAGCTGTGCCTATCATATATATCAATAATAAATAAATAAATTAATAAATCTTTTTTTAAAAAAAGTCTTTTTATAATATCTACCAAGTTATTGGTAAATACTGCCTTTTCATAAAACTAATTTTGTCTGATTTCCATTATCAGAACTTCTCCAAGTAGTCTAGAAGTATCAGCTACACAATTAACACGATCTTGTTCCTATTACTACAAGTAGAATTATTTATAGAAAACAATACAATCTGGTAAAGACCCTCAACTAGGATCTGAGTGAACATAATGTGTGGAAAGTTGGAGAAAAGGTGAAGAATACCTGTGATGGTCATCAGTTTCATGCTGAGTTGGTGAATGTGTTAGTGTCAATACACACACACATTTTATTTGTAATTTTGCTATGAAGGGAGAGTAGTGTTGCACTACCCTAAGGGATTCAGTGACATAAAGATGTGTTCTTATATGAGGTAAGTAAGTTAAGTCTACTCTTTGCTATCCTGAGGGAATCTCAGCTTATGGAACAGAACCCGATGAGTGACTGGCTAGTCTGCTCTGGACACCATCATTTTTCTCCACGAAGTTACGTCTGAGATGGTGTTAGTTCCTTGTTTTACTTAACGTGTCAGTGATTGTCAGGAATTCAGTCACTGGTTTAGGAAACACTTCCTCTGTCTTTTCATATAATAGTCTCCTGTTACTCTTTCTCCCTCACTGGCTCCTTTGTCCTCCACAAGCTCTAATCTAGCTCCCCTGTTTTACATGACATTTAAATCATGAAGTTCTTCTCCTTGAGAGGTCTCATCAATGTTGGGGGATGGGCCTGGAGGTTAGGACATCCTACACTGGAGCACCTGGGTTCAATTCCTACGACAGCTCCTGACTTCAGCTTCCTGCTAATTCGGACTGAGGGAGCCACTGGTGATGGATCAAGCAATAGGATCCCTTCCATCCACATGAAATACCTGAGTTGAGTTTCTGGCTCCTGACTTCAGCCTTTGCCCAGCCCTGGGAAACCTGGGAACTAGTTGATGGGAGTTTTTTTTCTGTTTATCTTTATCCATCTCTCTGCCTCTAAAAAACTAATAATAAATTTTAAAAAGAGAGATCTCATGAATTTCCATGACTTTAAACACCACCTGTTTGCCATATCTCCAAAACAAACATGTTTATCCCAGTTATGTTATGAGTCCCAGATGTAAATTTGCAACAGCTGTACTGGGCAAATCTACCTAGATATTTCTTAAGTATCGCAAATGTGCCTATATAAAACAGAAGTAAAAAATTTCTCTCAATAAAATTTTGCTAAGGAAATGGAATCCTAATCATCCAATTACCGAAGACAAACCTGTAGTCATCCTTGCTCTCCATCTCTATTGCCACCATTTTAACAAAAGAGAGTTTTCAACAATTAATGGGTTTTCTACTTTCCTGTTACTATGAAAGGATCCATTCTTCGCATAGCAGCCCACCTTCATTTTCTCAAATGCAAGTCAGTGCACATACCTCCCCTGCTTAAAATTCTTCAATTGCTTTCTACTGTTATGTAGACTAAAATTTACAACCTTCTGGTAACTAGAGTCCGACCAATCTGCCTCCAGACTGCTTTTAAAACATGTAAAATTCTATATGTTTGCTAAATTGCAATGAAAATACTTTCACCAGTTCCAACTGAGGGACAGAGCATGAGGGCAGGGTGCACCTTTCCTGTTCTCACTGCCTCAAATTTTCTTTCCGTTTCCAGAGCAGGACCAAATCTACACTGTTCATGAAGCAAATGTTCCGCCTTATGGGAACGGTTCCTCAGAACATGACTGAAAGTAGAGTCATTGGTCATGTCTTTTCATGTCAACATTTGTATTTTTTTAAATAATACTGACAGAACTCTGTCATTATTTTACTTGCTAGATGTTTACTTTTATATATTCTATATTTGTCCCGACTAGTTCCAGCTTTCTGAAACAGTGACCCTGTTCTCTATTTCATTCATATTTCCTGTCAAACTGATTATACACGGTAAGTTCTCAAGAATATATTTGTGTTACAAATGAATGAGTGAATATTCAGGTAACTGCTTGTTTGGGATGTCATCATTCCTCAAGAGGGAAGAAAGGTGCAGGAACAAATGATTTAACATAGTTCCAATCATTTCTAAATTTCATAAATGAGCATCAAAGTCTGCATTCAAGAAACATAGATACAATGTTGATATCATTTAATAGAAGGAACTGCACTCAACCTGTTTCCACTGGGTTCTTCCTAACGTAAAATTAATAAATGGGGTGATCATTCTTAAAAGAAAAAATACAGAAAAATATGAAAAAGAAAAGAAAATGGTAGAGAATTAAATTCCTCAGATATTATTGACATTCTTGTGTAGGTTGTTGAATTAATCCATTCCATTCCATATTCATTTTCTAATTAACTGATAGGAACAGTTCAAGTACTGTATAGTAGTTTATCGCTGCGGGTCGCAATGTCTCAGTAGATGTGCTGTACAATTCTCAAAACGGCTCTGCAATTAGAGTAGTTTTATTTATCCACAGGCACTTACAGCTTCTAATTGCTAACAGGGAAAGACCTAGCCTTTCTCAGTCTGTCCTCCTGTTTGACCTACATGCAGAACAATTATTGTCATTTTTGACAAGAATGAGATCAACCACAAATAATATGTAAAACAAGTAGTTTGTACACATGAGAAACTATCAATTCATTGTAGTAAATAGTTCTCTTAGGAAGATGTTCACAAAATAGAATGTTTTGCAGTTGGGTCTGTAGACAATCAGTAGATGTGAATATAGTGCCCAAACTTCACAGGATTTAGCTCCCTATCACATACGGCATGTGAGGGCCTAAAATTAGAATAACTGGTACATGCAGCAGTGACCCAGCAGATAATTGCTGTTAAAGACATAACCTTTTTAAACCAAGTAGCAGAGAATTTTATATAGCATGAGGAAATAAGGCATACGTTTGGGTAGCATTTTAAGATTCTAATTGGGAATAGGTAATTAGCAGTTAAAAATAGCAAATGAGCTTTCTCTAACTGTCTCTGCTTACAGGGTATGTTATTATTGGAATCCAAATACATTTTTATATTTGACTATGCAAAGCCACTTAAGTAAAGCAGAGTTTGTAGAGTTTGGTGAATAAATTATGAAGGAAATGTTATTTGTTGTTGGAATCTATATAAAATTCCACTGACACGAATGTAATTATGTAGAAAAATTCTGTAAGTTAAAATCATTTTCCTGTTCTAATACACGGGTTATGGTAAAAAGGTGTAAAATATGATTAACACTCATTTATTAAAATTTCTTCTTGAAAAACTATTTCTTAATGTATATGGATATATATATATATATATATATATATATATGGTGCCTGAACTTTGATAAAATCTTAATATGAGATATTCTAGAAAATATAAAATGACTCTCTTTAATTATATTAACACTGAAAATGAAAGTATAGCCTAACTTTGCTTTTGTCATGCAGACATTTATTTAAATACAATGTTATTGTTTGTTGGCTTCTATGTAAGGAACTATGTTAATGTCGCTCCTCCTCTTCGTGGAGGAATGACACTAAACCCTGCCTAGGCTTCATATCCGAGTCACGGCACCATTATGTCGCTCCCCCTCTTCGTGGAGGAACGACACAGGACCCTGCGCTGTTCTTTCGTCTGCTCGGCCCTCCCCGGGTTTGCTGCTGGTTCTTCCCGGGTTGGCTACTATCCCTTCCACCTCCGTGGAAGGGCAGTTCCCCCTGGCCACATTCCCCACTTCCGCAGGGGAGCGGCACTCCGCCGGCCGGCTTTCTCGGGGGCTGCACAGGTGTTCCTTCAGCTAGATGTTCCCCTTAGATGTTCCTGGTGCATGCCGTCTCTCTCCTCCTTTATAGTCCTCCTCCGCCAATCCTAACTCGGCTGCCCACACGCCGAGTACGCTGCTCTCCTCCAATCAGTAGCAAGTCCTACAGTTTATTGGTTGAACTGGAGGCAGCTGTGCGGAAGCTGTTTACTTCTCTCCCAGCGCCATATTGTGGGAGAGCAGATGCACAGAATAAGTCTTAATTCCAGTAACTCAGTCCAGTCCGGGCTGCTCCCCACAGTTAATAACTACTCTATTCTTACAGAAACATGCCTGATCATTAGTGAATTTTAATCTTTCATTAAATATTGAATATACAGAAATATACTCAAGTTTATATCATGTGCGTTCATCTTAACAACTTCAACAGCTAACAATTTGATTCATCTCTATAATACTAAAAGAAACTCTATAATATTCAAAGAACCAATTGATAATCTAATACATATTGTGCCCTCCTACTTTGTCCATTATTATTTAGATTTTAGTATTTTTTTCAACTCTTGTGATGTATGGATTATTTCTCCCTCAAAAATATATTCAAATCCTCACTTCCAGTACTTATTAACATGACCTTATTTGGAAGTAGGGTCTTTGCAGATGTAATCAAATTACAATCAGGTCATAGTACAGTAGTTTAGTACTTAAGACTTGTGTCTTTTTAAGAGAGACAGACACAAACGCACAATGAGAATGTCTTAAAATGACAAAGCAGAGACTAGGGTGATGTATCTACACACCAAGGAGTGCCCTGGGTTACCAGAATCACCTGTAGGTGAAAAAAGTGAGAGTCAGGTTCTCAAAAATATAGTGGCCCTGCCAACTACGTGATTTAAACTTCTAATAGTCAGAAGGGTCACAAAATAGACTTCTATTGTTCAAAGACCCCTAATTTATTATGTTTTGTTAAACTAGTCTAAGGAAATTAACAGCCCTTAAACGTGATATCATTGTTTTAGTCAGACAATACATTTTATTTATGCCTCTGTAATTACCAGTATCTTGACTCATGACATTGCTTGTCAAATGTTTTCCATCCAGAAGCCTTTGTATTGTATTCGTTTTTAAAGCATTTTCATTTACATAAAGGAAACATATTTCATGCATTTCATATACAATTTTAAGAGCATAATGGTACTTCTCACAATACCCTCTCCCCTCCCACCCTCCATAGTCTATATTCAAAAATATTTATAATGAGGATTTATTGGTGGTAAACAAGATACATAAACAAAACCAATACAAAACCCCTCAAAATTACTCAGAACACTAAACTTCTTTTATCCCAGTACATTCACTTATTCACTCTTCACCCCAGCAGGATAGTCCCCAGGTGGCGCTCTGAAAAAGAGAAGGTGCCGCCTGCTCTCTGGCACTGTAGATACTGGGACGTCAGCTTCTAGTCTCTTGACGGTTCCTTTACAGATCATTTCTTATATCACTGTATGTTTTAAAATATATTTTCTTGTTTGTTTGTATTGTGCACATAAGTTTGGATTTTTTTTGTGTGTGTCTGTGTATCAATGACATACATCATATATTGTTGGAGTACGAACTGGCATACTGAAAACTTTCACTGTATCTTACAAAGATGAATATTTCAGAAATTCCATTCCTAAACAAATGTTGATGAGAAATTTTGCACAAGTACATAAAAAGACATGTTTGTGTAAGAATGTAAACAATGCACTGTTTCAATTTAAAAAGAAAAAAAGGAAAATAAACTACATATACCTGACCTATAGACTGAGACCTACAATGTGGTATTACACAGAATTAAGTGCAAATAAACCATAGTTACAGAAACCAATTTAAATAGATCTCCAAAAAATTTAATGTTGCATGAACAAAAAATAAATCAGAAATATATACTGCTTAGAAATGTTTAGATTTGCTGAATCTGTGGTACATTCCTCTTAGGTTTTGGAAAACTCTCAGTCACTTCTCTTGATTGCTACTACTTCTCTCTCTTTTTTTTCTGGAAACATGCTTAGATGCATTGTGTATTTTCTCAGTCACCCACTTTGCTTATAATCTTTTCAGATATTCAATATCATTTTTTGTCTGTGATTGTATTTGCAAAATTCATTTACCTATTTAATGCAGCTTACAATTCAGTTGACATTTATTTGTATCTCATATGTTTATATTATATTTGTTATGCCTTGATATTTTAATTATTTCGCTAGGATATTATATACTTAAATTTTTTATCTTGGTTTATAACTTCCATAAATGTATTGCACTCTTTGATAATCTGATTTTTGTTTCTGTTGTTTCTGTACATTCTTGCTCATGAAGAACTTTTACTGTTGGTTCTGGGATTTTCTAAACTCTGGTTTTATTTCTCCTGAAACATTATCTATGAGGTTTTCTTAAGGCCTGGCTGAAAAAAAACATTTCTCTAGAGGGTACTTGTATTTTCTTCTGCCTGGTGCCTGCAGGTACTTACATGGGATCACTTAAAAATAAATTCTCAACTTGAAAGTTTTGGATCACTAGCTGCAGATCCATATGAGGGCCAGTTTGTGAGTATGAATTCTCAGGAGAGATTTATTTTTTTTTCCATCCAATACCAAGATCCCAACAGACAAGTTTCTTTGTTATTTTCCCCCACACAGTTGATTTATTCTCGTTCACTCTATATTACTAGTGGAAGTGCAATTGAGTACAATTGGCTTTGGAAACCATTTTATTATTACTAAATTTGAATATACATATGCCCTTTGGTATAGCAATTTCTCTTTCTCTGTATGCGTTCAACAGAAGTATGTGCAGGAGTACAACAAAAATGTATAAAAATGTTGATAGATGCCTTAGCTCTACAGCAGAGAACATATGCAACCTAAATGTCCAATAATAATAGAATAAATAAATTGAGTTATGGTCAGAATATAGACAATTATACAAAAAATAAATTGAATGAACTACTGCTGCAGGCAGAAACATAATATATGACAAAATAAGCTGGATGCAAGAATATTTGCTGTTAGTTTTCATTACATAAAGTTTAGAAGAGGCAAAACTAATCTAAAGTGCTGAATATCAGGATGGTAATAATCCTGGGAGAAGGGCAGGGTGAGACAAGGAGCGGGTGTAAGGACATTCTCTAGAAATAAGTGCAAATTAAGCAAGAGTGTTCACTTGTTATTCTTTGAATACTTGCTTGTGATTCATGAAAAATTTCTACCTATAAGGTACTTGAATAAAAACAAAATAGAAGAAGTTGTGCATTGAGGCCTATCACAACTTATTTAATTCCTCTCACTGATGCATTGTGTAGTTCAGATACAATGAACAATCCTCACAGGGTTCTATGCCCCACCTTCCCCTCCAACCTGATATAAGGCCATTATTTTTCTCACTAGATTTCAACCACATGGTCCTTTGTTGCCTTCAAACACCAAAGTCTTTTCCAAAGAAAGACATTTGTTTGCATTGTTCCTTCTTTCCCTCATCCTCTTGCTCACACTTATCTGTTTCTAATCAACTTTTTCTCTCTAAAGAGCATAATTTTCAAAAGGGTATTTTGGTGGATACCAAATCTAATTTTTACTCCACACTTTTCCAACTTCCTTTCACAGATCCTATTATTGCTTTTAATTCAGTAGTTTCTTTTACGATGACATAGAACTTCTGTAGTCATATGAATTACACATTTCCTCTGTATTATTGTAAGATTCAGAATGGCTGGGCCCACTTAACTTTATTCTTTATTGTATACCCTGGTCTCATCCTAGCACACAACCTGGTTCAGAGTGAACATGCTTTTTGCTTAGTGAATATAAGGTGTGATGTATCTTATTGTATCAGAGAAGGGGGATTGGGACAGAAATAAATCTTCTATCATCCATGATTTGATCATCACTGCTGTTTTAAGAAGGGTATAACCAAGGTTCATTTTTTCTTAACTCATCTTTCTATATATAATATAATATGAATCCCAGAACTGTGGAGTCACCAGAAAATATTTAAATCCAATTATGTAGAGGCAGTGCTGAGTTAAGAAAGAATGATTAACACGTGACATTTATTTATGAAGGAAATTTCCCTCATACAGGATTACTGTTGCTTACCTTGACAACCTTGACTAAGGAGGAGATTTTAGTAGATATAGACACAAAGTTAAAAATTGGAATTTCGGCCGGCGCCACGGCTCACTAGGCTAATCCTCCACCTTGTGGCGCCGGCACACCAGGTTCTAGTCCCGGTCGGGGTGCCGGATTCTGTCCCGGTTGCCCCTCTTCCAGGCCAGCTCTCTGCTGTGGCCCGGGAGTGCAGTGGAGGATGGCCCAAGTGCTTGGGCCCTGCACCCCATGGGAGACCAGGATAAGTACCTAGCTCCTGCCATAGGATCAGCGCGGTGTGCCGGCCGCAGCGCGCCAGCCGCGGCGGCAATTGGAGGGTGAACCAACGGCAAAGGAAGACCTTTCTCTCTGTCTCTCTCTCTCTCACTGTCTAACTCTGCCTGTCAAAAAAAAAAAAAATTAGAATTTCATATGCCTTAAATCTGTTTAATTTTCACAGGCAATCAATTTAAACTCAGATCTCAGACAAAAAAAGCCAATATCCAAACAATGATACATGAAAAGGAAAACAAAAACATATAATCTTGTACAAAGTTCTATCAGTTACTTATTGGTTAATAACAAGCCTTTCCAAATCTTCATTCTTTCAATAATAGACATTTGGTTTCCTCATACTCTCGTTAATCAACTATTCAGTAGAAGCTAATTTGGATGGCTCTTTTGCTGACAGTGGTCTCTCTCATGTGGTTGTGGAAAATGAGTTTACACTCTGCTTATAGGAGTGGTTTGCCTATAGAATATAGTACTCATATATGTTGTCTTTCAAATTCCAACAAGCAAGTCTAAGATTTTTCTCAGGGTGAGGCAGGGTGACAGACAGATTGAGGGAGAGAGAGAGTGAAAGAGAGAGAGAGGAAGAAGAAAAGGAAGGATGATGAGGAGGAATTGCTTTTAAGCTCCTTATAAGAACAAGACTCAGAACCAGCACACATCATCACTTTTGTTATATTTCATTGATCAAAGAATGTTATGTTCAGAGGTGGTGAAATAAACTTCACCTGTTGAAGGAAAGAGCCATAAAACCATGTGTTACAGGTGCAAGAGGCCATTTTTGATAGCCATCATTGAAACCAATCTACACATACATCAGTCAGCCAATAAATGTTGTTAAATATATGAGTTTATTTTTATTTTTGACAGGCAGAGTGGACAGTGAGAGAGAGAGAGAGAGAGAGAAAGGTCTTCCTTTTTGCCGTTGGTTCACCCTCCAATGGCTGCCATGGCCGGCGCGATGCGGCCAGCGCACCACGCTGATCCGATGGCGGGAGCCAGGAGCTTCTCCTGGTCTCCCATGGGGTGCAGGGCCCAAGCACTTGGGCCATCCTCTACTGCACTCCCTGGCCACAGCAGAAAGCTGGCCTGGAAGAGGGGCAACCGGGACAGAATCCGGTGCCCTGACCGGGATTAGAACCCGGTGTGCCGGTGCTGCAAGGCGGAGGATTAGCCTGTTGAGCCGCGGCACCGGCCTAAATATATGAGTTTTAAAACTTCATGCATCAAATACTATAAAAACAGAAATGTAAATTATTATTCCCTATGTATTCCCTCCATGTGAAAAATTTAATTAATAATGATGCACACTAACGAGTTTTAATCTGTTTTGGTCTCATCTAATTTGAGAAGAATTGTACCATTTTACTTGTAAAAATGTTTGTCAAAGATTCTTAAGAGAAAAGATAATGTTTAAAATCAAGACATGGGGCTAGTGCTGTGGCTTAGTGGGTTAAAGCCCTGGCCTGAAGCGCCTGCATCCCATATAGGTGCTAGTTCAAGACCCAGCTGCTCCGCTTCCTATCCAGCTCTCTGCTTGGCCTGGGAAAGCAGTAGAAGATGGTCCAAGTCCTTGGGTCCCTGCGCCCGCGTGGGAGACCCAGAGCAAGCTCCTGGCTCCTGGCTTCGGATCAGCACAGCTCCGGCTGTTGTGGCCAACTGGTGAGTGAACCAGTGGATGGAAGACCTCTCTCTCTCTCTCTCTGCCTTTCAAATACATAAATAAATCTTTAAAAAAATAAAAAGTAAAATCAAGACATGCTTTCCTAAGTGAATTTAAAAGTTCAAGTTGATAGTGTCAGTTTTGTAAAGAGGACATCAAGCCTGAGAAGATACTGATACCCTTCTAGAAAAATCCCAAGCATAAAAAATCAAGAGTAACGAAAACTTTAGGGAATTATGAAAGAATGGAGAGAAAGATTTCAAATGTTCATGTCATCCTTTCCCTTTATATTTTAATATAGATTTTTGACCCCTAAATATAAAATTACCATAGGACACCAGTATCAACCTATGACATAGACAAGAGCTCTACATAATACTGTTAAACAAGACATATTGACTCACCCCCATGTTTAGCATTAAGATAGAGAAGAAATACAAATTTATATATAATTTCTATGCATCAATTATAGTAAGAAATAAATCATAAATTCTGAAAGTATGGCCAATATACCCCTTGCATTTACTGAAACCAATATTAAGAAACACAATGCTTTTGTTTTAGTTCTAAGCTATTACTAACATTTTCCATTTTTCAATGAGTGATATTTCACCTAAAGTTTTGCAAAAGCAAAACTTGACAAACTATTATCTCCTTAGCATCAGACCTTAATACTAGTATTGAGTTCTTCCCTGACACATTCTTGTTGTTTAAATATACGATTGTGCTCTATATATTTTTCTTAAAAATTAGAGGAAAAGATTTTGACTATTTTCCCCAGAAAGACATGCATATTTAAGGACATGCACTTACCCTAATTTGGACATTACACAAGGTATACGTCTATGGAAGCGTGACATGTTAACTCATAATCATGTGCAATATTTATGTCAGTTAAAATTTAAAAAAAATAAGATAGCAATGAAATATGTGAATTTCTCTTAAGAACAGTTTTGACTATGCACTAATCATTAATCATGTTAAATTTCAATCATTGATATTGTGATGGAATGAGAAGGATAAACAGCACTGATGGCATATATGTTAGGACGTATGTTAGGACGTGGTTATTTTAAGGACCATTTATGTGTAATTTCTTGGGAGCTGAAGCTACATGTTTGTAGAAATCCTTACATTTATTTGAAAAAAAAAACTATTGAAAGAAAAATCATGGTCATTCTGGTTTGGGAATTTGGCATATATATTTTGGAAATTATATAAAATAGGTATTGTTTTAAGAGAAACTAATAGACAAAGGTTGAATTTTAAAAATACAATTAGAATTTTGAACAACTTGTGCATACTTCCATAAACTAGGGAGATTATCAATACTGCAAACTTTTTTGATCATTTGGGTGGCTATATTAGCCAATTGAATGTTTTTTGATTTTGTATAATGAATTTTCAGAAAATTTGGAAGACTCGTATGACTCTGTTAATGAATATCAAGATAGCCAAACAATAATGCAATATGATGACGTATGGGTAAAAAACTATTTTCTCAGTGTAAAAAAAGGGTCAATAGATAAGAATGGAACAGCACCTTGTGTGTTTTCGGGTTCTGTATTAACTGCTTCCTTTAAGAAAATACTACTTACTGAGTTTTGCTTAAGTATCAATGTATTATAGACACAATTGTTTGCAAAAGCTGTTAAAGTGCTGTTTCTTTTTCAAAATATTTGTAAGGTTGCTTATTCCTCACATATACCAGACCAAATTAAGGTATGGTGAATAATTGTATGTAGAAGCAGATCTAAGATTCTTTCGCTCTCAGGACCAGCATTGTAGCACAGCTGATACAGCCTCTGCCTGCGACACTGGCACCCCCTACAGGTGCCAGTTACAGTCCTGGCTATTCCACTTTTTTTTTTTTTTTTTTTCCAGGTAGATTTACAGACAGTGAGAGAGAGAGAGAGAGAAAGGTCTTCCTTCTCTTGGTTCACTCCCCAAATGGTCTCTATGGCCAGCGCTGAGTTGACCAGAAGCCAGGAGCTAGGTGCTTCTTCCTGGTCTCCCACGCAGGTGCAGGGGTCCAAGCACTTGGGCCATCTTCCACTGCCTTCCTGGGCCACAGCAGAGAGCTGGACTGGAAGAGGAGCAACCGGGGCTAGAACCCGATGCCTATATGGGATGCCGGCCCCACAGGCAGAGGATTAACCAAGTGAGCCAAGGTGCCAGCCCCCAGCTATTCCACTTCTGATCCTGTTCCCTGCTAATGTGCCTGGAAAGCAGCTGAACATGGCCCTAGTGCTTGGGCCCCTGTACCCCTGTGGGAAACTCGGGAAGAAGCTCTTGGTTCCTGGTTTCCTTCTGGCCCAGCCCTAGCTGTTGAGGCCATCTGGGGAGTGAACCAGTGGTGCATAGAAGATCTCTCTGTTTACTCCTCTCTTTGTCTCTGTAACTGTGACTTTCAAAAAAAAAAAAAAAAAAAAAAGACGACTTGCTTTCTTCTATGAAGGAAATTTGTAAGATCACAACACAATGCCACATTGCCCACTTCTGTTTTGTTTTATACAAATATAGTTAACTTTCATAAAAATTGTTTATGGCAAGAAGCAATTGATATATTATTGTTATTTGAAATGGATTAGTATGTAATTCTTTTTTAACAGGTTTAAATTTCTAAAACAGTAAATACTGATAGATACAACTCAGAATAACCCAATTTATTGGACATTTTAGTGATTTTCAAAAAAAGAGGTTTTAAGACCAAAAATTTGAGAACATCTAATACAGATGACATATTTTAATGAAACTACAAACAATGTATTGCTCGATGTAAACGCTAAATAAATGACTTCAGAATAATTGAGAGGTTTACATTGCCTTATCCTGCAGTAGGTTAACAACAGTTTTCCATCTGCTGGTTCACTTCTCAATTGCCTGCCACAGCCAAGGCACTCCAATATGGAATGCTGCAAAACCTGTCCCGAAACACTACAGGTCCTGACCTAACTAAAATGGTTGCAAATCATTATCTTGTTATGGTTTCCTATTTCAATGTCTATGATTTTACAAATAATGAATGTGAGCAAGCATACAATGACAGTGAAGGAATGGATGTGTTCTGAAGATAATGAATAATTCAGGGGCATGCATGTGGCTGAGTAGTTAAGTCCTCAGTTGGGATGCCAACATCTAATATCAGAATGCCTGGGTCTGGGTCCTGGTTTTGTTCCTGATTCCAGGTTTCAGCTAATAGGCTCCCAGAGAGGCAGCAGGTGAGCAAAAGAATCTTAGATCTGCTTCTACATACAATTATTCATCATATCTTAATTTGGTCTTGTATATGTGAGGAATAGTAGTCCGGTCCCTTCCACCCCCACAGGAGACCTGTATGGAGCTCCTGACTCTCAGGTTTAGCCTGGCATTATGGCTTCCAGTTTCAATCTGGCCAGGCTCCAACGGTTGAGAGCAGTTGAAGTATTAATCAATGGATGGGAAGTCTATCTCTCACGCTGTCTTTCAGTTTCTGTCTCTCCCTTTCAATAAATAAATAAATCTAAATTCAGTGTAGCTATGGAGAGAAGAAGAAAATTAAGAAAAAGAACCCAAGTTTGAAGATGCTGATATGCATAAGATTTGGTCTATTTTCTGCACTCGACATCTTTAGAAAATGCTTCAAAGATAATACAATGTTGAGATTTGAATTGGTGTGTAATGGATTTAGGAGGACAACCTTGGGGAGATTGTTTGGGCCATGATTAATCAGGGAATAGAAAACTTGGAGTAGAGATCTATTAATGACAGAAGTGTGGTGTGAATGCTTAATTCAGAAGAGAAAGAAAGACATATTTGGAATGAATGATGATCTCTGCCCTCATGTAGTTCATGTTCCGGCTTTGAATAGAAAATTAACTTGTTTGCCAATATAGATTGCATTGGGTGATAATGAAACTTGACATACAACATATGCTGGGGCTCAAAAGGTATCAAGGTTAGAGTAATCGGAAAATAAATAAAGGAAGAAAAGTAAGTGGAAATATACAAATGATTTGTACTTTACCAAATAAAAAGGAGAGCCATTTTTCTGGGAGTAGAAAGGAGATGGAGTTGTTTTGTTTAAGTAATAGAATTTAGATTCGGGGAGGACGAAAAATCAGGGAGGGAGTGAAGCAACAGCATGGAACTTTTGAGAAACTACCTAGGAAATTATAGAACCCAATTCAGATATGTTGAATAAATGAATGATTTCTGTCCCAAGTTGGGGATGGTTAGGAAAGTACTGATGTGTGAGGCCAGCAAGAAGGAAGAGACCATTCATCAACTGTCTGTATTCAGATCCTATAATGCCAATGTGAGGTAAACTGAACCTCAACCATATGAATATTGCCAAAAAGAGATCAGCCTCTCCCAAATACATGGAATCATTTTAAAATTATACTTACCTCATAAACATGTATGCTGTCCTATTTTTTTTAAGATTTAATTACTTATTTAAGAGGCAGAGTTACAGAGAGAGAGAGAGAGAGAAAGAGAGAGAGAGAGAGAGATCTCCCATCTGCTGGTTTGCTCTGGAGAAGACACTGATGGCTAGATCTGGGTCAGGCTGATACCAGGAGCCAGGAACTTCATCTTAGTCTTCCAGGTGGGTGGCAGCAACCCAAACACTCACATCTTCTTCCACTTCTTTCCCAGGCCATTAGCAGGGAGCTATATTAGAAGTAGAGCATCTTAGACATGAACTGAGACCACATGGGATTTTAATGTTCCTGAAGGTGGCTTTTCCTGCTGTGCCACAATGCCAGTCCCAACATATATGCTCTTATAAGATCTTTTTTACACTCTAGTACAAATATAAGCCAAGTGTGACTGTTGATAATTTTGATTTTGCTAAGAAAAGAAAAAAACAATCACCTTTCTTGGAATTTTAGAAATAATCATGGTAATTATTTATATGTAAAATCTAAGAGATGTATTTTAAAAGACATGAAACTAAATGCTCCTATTACGGAAGAGCAAGTTTAAAGTTCCAATGGTAAAGAAAAGAAAGGCTGGGTTAATTTCTATTATTTTCAATATCCAGAATACAATTAATTCTTTGTTCCTTCATGGAAAGTACTCATTAAACAGGATTTTGACTTAGGTAGAGCATCAGTGAACTTTTATTATCTTTATAATACAACACAAACATCAAAGCATATTTTAGTATAATTGCAATGCAATATAAATTATATTGTGCTTTTAAAATGTAAAACATATGGCACTGATTTGACATGGATACAACGCCTAACATTCATTGCATTATACTTATCATTGTAATGAGTATAATATAATGTGTGATAAAGGTGGTAAGTTAGTCATACTAAAAATATTTGAAAAGGAAAATACTTCTAAAAGTTCACATTTTTCACCAAGATATTTGGAAAAATCTTATTTTAAAGTGAGATGGGAAGATAAATAGCATTAGACATTGCTTTTTTAAGGTTCACTAGGATAAATAATAGAAGAAAAGCTTACCTCACTTCTCTTGGGGATATCATGGCAATAAGTTAATACAATTTAAAACACTTTACAAAATCTACTGAATTCTCAGCTTTTATTGGGCATAATAAAATGTTGAAGATATGATAGGTAACATTTTCCCATTTTTCCAGCCCCTCTTTATGTGAAAAATGCTTTTTCCTAATGGGAAACAATGACTAATTTCATACATAAGCAAAATCCATTTTTTAAAATGGCATATGAGCCACAGTGGAGGAAAACTAAAAGTAAAATCTGAAATACATCTTGCAGTGCAATGTGAACGGTATGCACACAAGTATTTGAGCTAATTGTCACAACTGGGATTTAAACTGAGAGGGAGGTTATTTAGTCAAATAAATGAAAACTAAAATAATCTTGCATAATTCGCTAACACAAGGCAATCATAGAGTGTTTCTTAGTATTTAACATTTTAAACAACATCTTGGGGCCAGCTCCGGCATGCCATATGGATACCTGTTTGAGTCCTGGCTGCTTTGCTTCATAGAGATCCAGCTCTCTACTATGGCCTGGGAAAGCAGCAGAAGATGGCCCAAGTGCTTAGGCTCCTGCACCCACATGGGAGACCTGGAAGAAGCTCCAGGCTCCTGGCTTCACATCAGCCCAGCTCTAGCCATTGGGACAATCTGGGGAGTGAACCAGCAGAAGGAAGACTCTCTTTCTCTCTCTCTCTCTCTCTCTCTCTCTCTCTCGCTGTCTCTCTCTGCCTCTGCCTTTTTAACTCCCCATTTGAAATAAACAAATAAATCTTAAAAAATAGACAGCTTGTCTCCTCAATTGTACTTTAATTAAACAAGCAATTTTCCATTTCAGAAATGATATCAAGAAGTAAACACGAATCACAAAAGAGAGGTAGGGAGGGCTATTTCAAATAGCATGGTTTTAGAAAAAAAGAATCACTGGATCTTTGGGTATCCTGTTGCCTAGTTATGATAAAATGTCTGCTAACAACCTTATGTCTGTTTCCAACCCAACCAGCAGTTTTGCAGGTGATAAGGAGTTGTCCCTCCTACTCCCATTATCATGGGATTTGGACTTTGAGAATTAAAACTGCAAAGTCATCACCTGATGTATATAGCAAGAATACACAGTAACTTACATAGCAAATTGCTTTTATATGTAACTGATATGAAGAGAGAGAAGTGTCAATCAAGAGATCTGTTGTAGAAGCAGGAATAATATTAGCCACAGGACTTGTAAACTGAAACAACCTTGGACACACTCCAATATTTCATTTTATATTTAAACCCACTATAGTATTGAAGTAGACATGCTCCCAACTGAGGACTTGTATTCCACTAATTTTTGGCTCATAATACAATAGTATCTCAGAGATAGCTGAAAAATCCCCATACATGCGCTTACTCCCTCTTCCATGTGGTCTCTGAATTAAATCAATAATGTGCTTTTAAACATATTGTTTTTTTAAATTTAAAGAATGATCATTAGTATGGGGAATGAAAGAATTATATAATGAAAATATATTCTACATGATCTCAAACAGACTTCTGGAGACAGATATTGGAGGAAGGAGGTCAGCACCAGGATAACTAACTACTGCTTCTTGGTCCATGTCCCTAAACTCTTAGTAATGCTAACTACATTATACAGAACCCAAACAGTAACTTTAAGTAGAAGCAAATAGTTTAAGAAAGCAATCAGAATGTTTTACTTGCCATCAGTGACCTTTTTTTTTTTTTCTTTTTCTCTCTTCTTTATATTTTGTGGTAGAAAAATCTAGTCAGACCTGTATTGCAAGTCTGGAGATCCATGGAGATCTACTTCTTGCTGTTCTTCTGTTACCTGAGAATTCCTTAAAGGTAAATTCTCCCTGAATAAATATCTGACTAACTACAGCCTGGAGGGGCCTTTTTCTTTGTTCTTAACTTGCATAAGGACAGCAGTTATTAGTTCTAGTAAGAATATTTCCCAAAAATTAGTAAATCAGCCCACAGTTCACCAAATAAATGTGCTTGGGGAATAGCAGGAGGAAATTCAAAGTTGATAGTTGTGTCAGTGTGAGAATGTAATTTGGGCACAGCCATAGGCTGATGTTTTAGATCTCTAAATCAGAATGAGGAGACCTTGATAATGCACCCAAAGTCTTATGCATTTGAAGAACTGAAAACAGGGCAAGGATGGTAGAAAAGGAAGAAGATGGCAGCTGCTAGTTGGTAGTCTGTGTTGTGGGGCCTGCCTGAGGTAACAGATGTGCAGTTAACAGCAGCACTGCAAATCAGGAAAACAGAAATTAGAGAGCACGCTTTTACCCATGACCCTGCTCGTACCAGAGCTAAGCAGTAATGTTTGGGATCAGGATAAAAAAAGAGAAACACTACCATCCTAAGTTATGCGGAAGAAAGTTCCTACAGAGATTCATGTCATTGAGTCACAAGCAGGTTGGAGCATAGAGACATGAAACTCATTGGAAAATATATGCTCTTGGTAAGAGAAAGTATACAATACAAAAGATGTGTGATGTACCACATTCATGGGCCTCTGACACCCTGTGGTATACCCAAATGGAGTTCTTATCTCTTAGCTGGCCACAGCCAGCCCTCACTGTAGTGGCCACTTGAAGAATGAATCAGCAGATAGGGCATCTCTCTCTCTCCAGCCCCCTTTCTCTGTCACTCTGTCTGTCTCTCTCCCTCTTTCACTCTCTTTCTCCCCATTCCCTTCCACTCCTTCCCTGTTTACACTGACTTTCAAATAAACAAATAAAGTGTGATTTTTACATTCAAAAAAGGTACATTTGTGCTAAAATAAAATGACTGGTTGTTTCAAAATGAGACAGAAGAAAAGTATAGGGGAAATATCTGAATAAGAAGTAAGACATAAGAAAGTTTTAAGACGTTTGCAGAAGATGAGTTGTGATATGAATTTTTTGTGGCTCATGCTGACTAATAATAGAAAGATATTTATGTTTCTCAAAAAATTGAATGCTACTGCAAAAGTATATTGTTTCAAAGTTAGAATTTTGTCTTGTCTGTTAAGATAACAAGGTTTTGGGAGCAAGATTTAAGTAAGGTAGTAACGCGCTTGGTACCTCAGGTCCAGTCTGTAGTGGCTCAATATGACTGTTAAAACAATCCTAATGCTATAAATTGAAGGAAATGTAGAGAGAGCCCTTCTTTCAAAGAATACAGGGAAAACTCAAATTCCTTAGAGCTCCATAAGCCATGTCCCAAGACTACATCTTGGTTTTTCATTCTGTACCTTGCCATAGATATGAGTCACCAACTATAACAAATGACACAGTAAACAGAATTCCTGGAGAGTTTTGAGGTTGTGTAGGTGTTGGATCTAGGAACACAAGGGCAGCCATAATGCCAAAGGGTTTCCTATAGAGACAGCAAGGGTTCTCAAGGGTCAAAGAATGGCAGAATTTATTTGCCATATATTGACAGAGACTTACTGCATGGAAACAAAACATCTCATTGGGAAGGGTGAGAAAATAAGCGATGGGTAACTCCCAAAGGATCAAATAGATTGGAAGTTTAGAAGGTGCAAGCAAAAGAAAGATTAAGCAATGTAGAAAGTCAATTGGAACAAGAACACCCTCCAGGTTTTCCACAGCCCGGGAGCAAATCCCAACCACTCCTATATACCTCCTTCGCAATGGGCCTGATCTGTACACTGATGCTCTCAGTCTTCCCAGTTCCAACAGAGGAAGTAGACATGATTGGGTTAGGAGGAATTAGTTCACAGAGGGTTGGGATGTACTGAAGAAGGGGAGAAACACAGAATAAAACCAAGGCTCTTCAGTGCAAGGGAGGCAATCAGGAGAAAGACTCACTGGTTGACTTCTGGTTGAGCTCTCAACCCTGATTTCTCCTGACTGACAGATCACTGTTATCATCAGTCACCATTAATGCTATGCAGGTTCTTGTCTCCAACACAAGAAAGAATTTGAGGATAAGACATAGATAGGTAAATGCCAATAGAAAAACCAGATTTATCTGCATGCAAAGTGAAAGTATACACTGAAGGGGGAGTGCAGGCATGTTCAAGAGTGAACTGCACATAAGAACTTTCAGGGTCATCCCTTTAGATAACCTGGAGGCAGAGGGAGTGGCGTTTGGGGCAGGTTTTGCTTGGCTTGAATATTCTTAGTGTGTAGAGGTTGGTGTGTGTATATATATTGAAGAAGGAACCAGCAGATAGGGCATATCTCTCTCTCTCTCAGATAGATAGATAGATAGATATCCACAAAAATACTATCAGAAATCAATGAAAACATCCTATATTTGTCTCTTGGCATCTGGCTTATTTCACTAAGCATAATGGTCTGCAGTTGCATCCATTTTGTTATTGTCCATGGTGCAGTATTTGAGTACTGTCCATTTCTTTGCCTTTTTTTTTTAATCTCACAAAGGTCATGGCTTTAGGTGTGTGATAGGGATGGAAGTAAGAGGATCATCCATGGTAATATTATTATAATGACATTATAATCGGTTAAGGGTTATCATGGAGGAATGTGGCCAGTAGTTTTGTTAATTATTTTTGGCTGGCACCAATTCTGAGCAGAAGTTTTATGGAAGCTGTGATTTTCTTATTCATAGAAAGTTGTAGGGGAGGTTTGGGTGGTACAGATAGGATAGCAGTGCAGCTGGGGCTACAAGGGGTGTCTGGTGATGTCAGCTCCCCCTTGCTGGCTGCTTCCTTGTATACTTCACTGAATAGGGAATGTGAAACATCTATTTGTTTTTTAGGCATTTGGCATGGGAAGCAAACATTTTGTGTTTTGTCAAAATGATTCTTTGTGCTTTATGTTGTATTATTAGGTCTTAAATTTCAGACTGATAACAATTAACCCAAATGCTTTTTAGGTTTATGTGCATTGGGCAATCATCAGTAACATACAGAGCCTCTGACTTCACTCTGTCTTCCCCTGGCATTTTATGGTCTCATTACACTGATGACATCATGCTGACCTCTGACAGATGATCCTGATCTCAGAGATCAAACATCTCCAAACAGACAAGGGGTTCTGACACATTGGTACATGAGTGGCATGAGGAAGGCCTTCTAGGACACCAACAGTGGGAAAAGAATTTGTACTTCTTTAGCTTTTGTGGATATGAGCTAGGGCTGGGTTTACCAGTTGTCTCATTAGGCACTACCTGATTTTACCTGATTAAAAGAGTAGCAATCTGGAATTGGACACAGGAACATCAATAGAATTTTATAAATGCAAACATTCTGGTACAATGGCCTAAGGCTGTAGGGATGGCCATAGTGACATTGCCCTGTGTGCCAGAAATATCTGCCACTGAAAATGAAATGGGATGGGCATTATGGCAGCAACAAGATAATACTTGGGTTCCTATAGGTTTTTGGTTACAGGTGTGGAGAGACTGGATGGAACAGACACAATTTGCTGTGTATACTGCTCTTTTCCAATGGAACCCAAACTGAAGACGATAATCCAGTCACTGTTAGGACCACCATGATGTGCATGGATCATAGATTCAGATTCTGTGTTCTGCCTGCCCTGCTAAGAACCCCATGCTTACAATATGGTATGTACACATTCAATATCACATCTCCCTAACTTCATACCAGGTAACACAAGAAATGTACGTGTACTTGGGCCACTTGGTCTATCAAGACTCAGGACCAGTGGTCCTCAAGGTTCCTCAGGCAGAAGCACCCATAATAAGGAAGGAGTTAGAACTATTCCATGAAGGAACATGGTATGCAAATGATTCCAACAAAGGCAATCCTTCCACATGGATAACAATAGCATTTAATCCTGTGGCAGATACAATTTGGGTTGCATTTGGAAACAACAGAGTAGCCAGTGGGCTGAGTGGCAGGCTTTATGGCTGTTTTTCATGCATAAATCCTGGCATTTAATATTCTGCAGTGATACCTGGGCTTTGGATGTAGATATAGAGAAGCATAAACAGCATGGAGAATTGCCCAGGGTACTGGTATGCCTGTGGAACTTGGTCATATAAAGCAGGTGGTGGAGATATATCTGGACTATTCCTTGAGATGCCCTAGGGCCTTGCCTAAGCTATCTAAACAAATGCAGAAAGGTCTGAGATTCATCAAAGAATGGTAGATGGATTAAAGTAATCCATAACCCATGAGTGAGAGGGCAAAGTTTGCACTAGTATGTGTGGATACAGACAGTGACCTAACACAAGCCTTTACTTATCCTGGCAGTAGTCAGTAAGGCACAGCTCCAGGTTTAGAAAGATTCAGCATAATGTATGGCATGACTCAAAGCAGAGAGTGATTCAGGAACTCACTTAAAAGGATGTGGTATATAAAATCAGGTGTAAAGAAATGAAGCCCTAAAGAGATTCCATTTACCCTGTCATCCTCAGTGGGAGTGATGCTGGAGTGGAGGAGAAACTGGGTACTCTAAACAGTGGACAAAACCACATACAGGTCATCCTAAACTACTTCCTACATAAACAGTATTACCACAAGCTATTGGACTTAAAAGGTAAACACAGTGGGCCCAGTTTTCCCATGTTGTAGGCTAGGAGAATAAATAAGCACTACTACATATAAGAGTACTATAAGCGAAGCAATACAAACCTGCATAGGCTTGTCCCTACTGAAAGCATTGCCACAATACATGCCTCTGGACATATTGAGTCTGGAGACAAGCTGTTGCAGTGGAAAATGGCATGAGAGAACTTACTAGGTAAGGTGGGATCCTTTGGCTTGCAGGTGGTGAAAGACCTTGCCAAATGGTAGTCACTGGGCCCAAGATAATGTGATACTAATGGACTGGTATTCATACTTTGCATAAGGGTAAAGTCACTGGACTCTGGGACTGGCATACACCTAGGTGAGAGTAATCACCAGAGACACTCTTTGCCCCACTGGCCAGCATGTGTGGTGTGCTTCTCCTGGGAAACTGCTCTGGGAAGCTCCCGTTTTGGCTACTCAGGACCCATTCAGTGGTATAATCTTCATTATAGGAGATGAACTGCCTTGGCTAGTGCCTACTAGGTTTTTGTCTTTCCATCTCTAGCTTTCTGTTGCTGTAATGTCACAATATACTTAAACACTATGAGAGATTCTTTCCTAACACTGGAGCAATTATTATCTGGGGAAATTGGTAGAAATATCTGTTAAACAGCACTGGCTTTTTTTTTCTTTGCCTCTTTTCCTGTTATGTGTCACTTTGTTGCTGTGGACTCCTACAATGCGATACCAAGTTTGAAAGTAACACCACTCTGATTCCTACAGAATTCTTCTTGATTCTTGACATCTAGTGACATTGCAGAAACAGGAGTATGTAAGAATATAAGGTCATGGGGGCAAGCTTTTTTCCTACCAGTCATCAATGTCATGTTCCTGGGTTTGATGTCCACCCTTGGCTCTTGATTGACTCCAGCTATCTCTAATGCAGACCCTGGGTGGCCGTGATGAAGGATCGAGTGATTGTATCACATACACTTTTGTAGAAGACTTGGATTTGGTTCCCAGCTCCCAGCTTTAGGACATTCCAGGCATTTAGTGACTAAACTAAAGATGGGAGTGCCTTTAATCAAATAACTTTTTTTAAATGTAAGATGAGTTTCAAAGGGTGGCAATTTGTGAAAATGCATTGTGCGTACATATATAAGCATGAAATGAGTCATAAGTTGTAGAGACTGAAGGGAATATGCAAGTATTAAGATAACTGTCACTGCCCAGGGTATCCCCTTTATCTTATGAATGCTTACCAAAGTGTAGGGAGCTTAGGTGCTGGAAAAAAAAAGCTAATAGTTTAGGGAAACAACTGGATGACTGACTGCATCAATGACATTTTCTTTCTTTTGCCCTTTCTCTTTTCTTTTCATGATATGAACAGCAAGCACAGAAGATCTACTTCACCTTGCTTCAACCCACCACTTCTTTGTTGGTAAATTCCTCCTGAATAAAACTTTGACTAACTCAGCAACCTGCAAGTGATCTAAATATTCCCTCTGTGGTTCAGGCAGGAATTTTCCCTACAAATTATTTATTATGATTTATGCTATTTTGGTCTCTCTCCAGCTACACTACTGCTTCCTAAAGAATTCCTATGTGTCTTTTAAATGGTTGAGTGGGTTATTTTTCTATTGACAGAGTTCAGACCATGTCACTATCCCAAAATGTAGTGCTCTGGCATATTGACTGTTTTGATTTAAGGGCACTTAAGGACACATCAGGTATGAAGATATCCCCTTCTTATGTTTCTTAAAAGCAGAAGATGAATTTCCCATGTGAAAGAGGATGAAATTCCCATAGCCAAAGAAAAGAAATATTCTTATCAACAAGGATAGGAAGCTAAAGCTGAGAGAATCTGTATAAGCAAATCTCATTAAGCTAACTCTTACCTAACAAGTCACTTTCCCACCCAAATAATTACCCTAACCCCAGCCACTTTGCTTTATTACATTTTCACAGTTATTGCTCTTTGTCCAATTCTGCAAATAAATATTTGGTTTTAACTGATTCCATGAGTCATTTTTTCCTTATAAGGGTGCCTTTGTCATCTAGAGCTTATATTAAATAAGGGTAAGTGTTTGTCCTGTGGTTACAATGTCAGTTTGGTTGCCTACATCCCATATCACATTGTCTGGATTTGAGTCACAGCTCCACTATTGAATCCAGCTTCTTGCTAATATATACCCTGGGAGACAACAAGAGCAATTCAAGTAGTTGGATCCCTGCAACCAAAGTGAGAAACCTGTATTCAGATCCCAGATCCTGGATTTGGCCTGGCATAGCACAGCCTTAGTGTTTGCAGGGGTTTGGGAGTTAATCAGCAAATGTGTACTCTCTCTGTCTTTCCTCTGTTTCTGCCTCTGTCTCTTCTTTTGAAATAAATAAATAAAAATAAAATTTTAAATAAATATGTATGATTTTATCCTGTTTGTCTCATGTCACTTTAATTCTCAGGCTGTGCTAAAATAAACACAGAAAACTATAAAAATAAATAAGTAAAATTATGCCTTTCCTACATTATAGCTTGATTTTCAGGTATTCCACAAAATGAAATAAACAAAGCACGAAACTGCTTAGAAATAGTGGTCCTCATCTCCTTTCACTGCCACAGTCTTACACACAGTGTGACATCATGATTCCGTCCCATTTAGTCTCCACATGATTCCTACCTTGTTTATTTCTGTGCATTTGTTAAATGTAGTCGATTCTTCTCTTTGTTTGCCTTTCAGGTTGATAGAAGAAATCTAGGTCCTTGTACTGTAATTGAAATAAAAAGGGAAATTGCCTCCCTTTGTTCATTGATTATTATGGTAACAAGTATTGAGTATTGACATTACCAAAAGTCCATGAGCCAAATCCAAGGGTTGGTGAATATGTATGTTATAAAGCAAAAGATTTCAAGCAATAGATGGAATTATAGTTGCTATATTAGTCTGCCCGGGCTGTCAGAGCAAAATGCAGTTTGGCTAAATTGAAAAAAAAAAAAGAATGTATTTTCACCCAGTTCTGGAAAGATCAAGTTACCAGCAGGCTTGACTTCTCCTGAGGTCCTCTCCTTGAATTGCAGATGAGGGCTTTCCTCTGTTCATGCACAACCTTGAGGTCTTTCCTTCTTATAAAAACATGTTTCATTGAATTAGGTCCTCACTTAGGACCTCATTTATCCTTACTTTCCTCTTGAAATGCCTTCACTTCAAATATAGTCACACTGGGAGTTACAGTGTCAACATGTAAACTTGGAGGTACATAGATTCTATCTTTAACTGTTGCTAATACATTGACCCTTAAAACAAGAAAATTGTGCTGGGTTATCACAGACGGGCCCATGTTATCACAAGAGTCTAAATTTGGAAGATGAAGTAGAGCATTGTCCTAATGACTTGATATGAGAGGAACTAAGCCAAATGTGCTTACTAGCTTTGAAGGTGGAAGAAGGCAAAGGGCCAAGGAATAGGTACAGCATCTTGAACCTGTAAAGGTAAGAGAACTGGCTCTTTCCTAGATCTTCCGAAAAGCAATGTGACTCTGTAAGCATCTTGGCTTTATAAAATGATAACCATATTAGACCTCAGACTTACAAAAATGTAAAATGTACCTGTGTGTTGCTTATAAGCCCTAGATTTGTGGTAATGTTACAGAAGCAATAGAATTAATCCAGTTGATAAAAGAATAATATAGCCACCTCTACTGCTCGTGTACATCACATTTTCCTAATTTTTCATGCTCCCATTTGCAATCAAAGCTTACTCTCTAAGTTTTTCATGTAGCCGAAGTGTCTATGAAGAACCTGGAATTTTACACTAGAGATGTGGCAAAGATCAAACATAGCCCTCACATTCTTGAACTTACTTTCTACATGGAGAGTACATAAATTGGCAATGAAACCATGCACAGATACCCTGACCTTGACAGACCAGCGGACACTTTATATGGGAAATGGTATCTTAATGAGCTCTGAAAGAGCAAATTAAGTGACTTCAGTGGAGTCAGAAACAGAGATGAGCTTTTGAAAAGGCAGGACTATAAGAGAAAACATAAAGGATAGCAACTTTCATGAGGTTTTACTACTTAAGAGCTAAAGGTGAGTAGGGGAGAGAAACTAATTAAAATTGCATTCCTTAAAACAATTGTAGTTATATTTTTTTCCTCAGTGTTTTAAAATATCAATCACTTTAGGCTTTACTGAAGTCTAAATTTTTAATGCACAGTGAACTATATCTAGGACTGATCCAAACTGCTTAATAAAATCATTCTCAGACTTTCAGGAAGGTTTTAAACAGCATGCGTATTTTATTTTTAATTCAGATCACTAAGGTTTCATTTGGCGCATTATGTATTTTGATGTCTAATATTGCACAGCTTCATTTTCTTTGGCTGAATTGTGTTTGATTACTGGCTTTGTAGGTTGATATGTAATCTTTATAATTTGTCACTTATTGAAAAAATCAATAGAGAAAAATGCACAAACTGTTACCAGCCTTAAAAGGCTACACCCAATCAGCACACCTGTTTGAGTATCCATTACATACCTATTATTATGGAAGTGGAGAGTGCTGTTCATAATTCAGTTGGACCAAAAATTTAGATATTTTATGTTAATTTTGAGTATATCAAGATTCTGCTAACAATTCTTAACCAAAAAGGAATCATTTTAATGCAATGTGATTATAATTATTTAAATACTTCTGTGCAAACATTTCTTTTTTGATCTTTATTTTTTTTTTATCTTTTATTTAATGAATATAAATTTCCAAAGTACGACTCATGGGTTACAATGGCTTTCCCCCCCATACCGTCCCTCCCACCCACAACACTCCCCTTTCCCACTCCCTCTCCCCTTCCATTCACATCAAGATTCATTTTCGATTATCTTAATATACAGAAGATCAGCTTAGTATACCTTAAGTAAGGATTTCAACAGTTTGTTCCCACACAGAAACATAAAGTGAGAAATAATAGATGATTTTTTTTTAAATCATGATGAAATCAGATCAGACCTATTGTCATGTTTAATCCCAGTGAGAGTCAAGTTGGGAATTGATAATTTCTTTTTTTTTTTTTTACAGAAGATCAGTTTAGTGTACATTAAGTAAAGATTTCAATCGTTTGCACCCCCATAGAAACACAAAGTGAAATATACTGTTTGAGTACTCGTTATAGCATTAAGCCTCAGTGTACAGCACATTAAGGACAGAGATCCTACATGAGGAGTAAGTGCACAGTGACTCCTGTTGTTGACTTTACAAATTGACACTCCTGTTTATGGCATCAATAATCTCCCTATGCACCAGTCATGAGTTTCCAAGGCTATGGAAGCCCCTTGAGTTCTCCGACTCTTATCTTGTTTAGACAAGGTCATAGTCAAAGTGGAGGTTCTCTCCTCCCTTCAGAGAAAGGCACCTCCCTCTTTGAAGACCTGTTCTTTTCACTGGGATCTCACTCACAGAGATCTTTTTTGCCAGAGTGCCTTGGCTTTCCATGCCTGAAATACTCTCATGGGTTTTTCAGCCAGATCCGAGTGCCTTTAGGGCTGATTCTGAGGCCAGAGTGCTATTTAGGACATCCGCCATTCTATGAGTCTGCTGAGTATCTCACTTCCCATGTTGGATCACTCTCCCCTTTATTTATTCTATCGGTTAGTGTTAGCAGATACTAGACTTGTTTATGTGCTCCCTTTGACTCTTAGTCCTTTCATTATGATCAATTGTGAACTGAAATTGATCACTTGGAATAGTGAGATGGCATTGGCACATGCCACCTTGATGGGATTGAATTGGAATCCCCTGGTATGTTTCCAACTCTACCAATTCGGGCAAGTCAGCCCGAGCATGCCCCAAATTATACATCTCTTCCCTCTCTTATTCCCACTTTTATGTTTAACAGGGATCACATTTCAGTTAATTTTCAACACTTAAGAATAACTGTGTGATAATTACAGAATTAAACCAGTCATATTAAGTAGAACAGACAAAAAAAAATACTATGAGGGATAATATATTAAGTTGTCCATTAGCAGTCAGGGCTATGCTGATCAAGTCACCATTTCCCATAGTGTCCATTTCACTTCAGGAGGTTTCCTTTTTGGTGTTCAGTCAGTTGTCACCGATCAGGGAGAACATATGGTATTTGTCCCTTTGGGACTGGCTTACTTCACTCAGCATGATGTGTTCCAGATTCCTCCATTTTGTTGCAAATGACTGGATTTCGTTGTTTCTTACTGCGGTATAGTATTCTAAAGAATACATATCCCATAATTTCTTTATCCAGTCTACCATTGATGGGCATTTAGGTTGGTTCCAGGTCTTAGCTATTGTGAATTGTGCTGCAATAAACATTAGGGTGACTGAGAAAGAACTTCTAAGATCAATCCCATTCACAATAGCTACAAAAACAATCAAATACCTTGGAATAAACTTAACCAAGGACGTTAAAGATCTCTACGATGAAAATTACAAAACCTTAAAGAAAGAAATAGAAGAGGATACCAAAAAATGGAAAAATCTTCCATGCTCATGGATTGGAAGAATCAACATCATCAAAATGTCCATTCTCCCAAAAGCAATTTATAGATTCAATGCAATCCCAATCAAGATACCAAAGACATTCTTCGCAGATCTAGAAAAAATGATGCTGAAATTCATATGGAGGCACAAGAGACCTCGAATAGCTAAAGCAATCTTGTACAACAAAAACAAAGCCGGAGGCATCACAATACCAGACTTCAGGACATACGACAGGGCAGTTGTAATCAAAACAGCATGGTACTGGTACAGAAACAGATGGATAGACCAATGGAACAGAATTGAAACACCAGAAATCAATCCAAACATCTACAGCCAATTTATATTTGATCAAGGATCTAAAACTAATTCCTGGAGCAAGGACAGTCTATTCAATAAATGGTGCTGGGAAAACTGGATTTCCACGTGCAGAAGCATGAAGCAAGACCCCTACTTTACACCTTACACAAAAATCCACTCAACGTGGATTAAAGACCTAAATCTACGTCCTGACACCATTAAGTTATTAGAGAACATTGGAGAAACCCTTCAAGATATTGGCACAGGCAAAGAATTTCTGGAAAAGACCCGGGAGGCACAGACAGTCAAAGCCAAAATCAACTATTGGGATTGCATCAAATTGAGAAGTTTCTGTACTGCAAAAGAAACAGTCAGGAGAGTGAAGAGACAACCAACAGAATGGGAAAAAATATTTGCAAACTATGCAACAGATAAAGGGTTAATAACCAGAATCTACAAAGAGATCAAGAAACTCCACAAAAACAAAACCAACTACCCACTTAAGAGATGGGCCAAGGACTTCAATAGACATTTTTCAAAAGAGGAAATCCAAATGGCCAACAGGCACATGAAAAAATGTTCAAGGTCACTAGCAATCAGGGAAATGCAAATCAAAAGCACAATGAGGTTTCACCTCACCCCGGTTAGAATGGCTCACATACAGAAATCTACCAACAACAGATGCTGGCGAGGATGTGGGGAAAAAGGGACACTAACCCACTGTTGGTGGGAATGCAAACTGGTCAAGCCACTATGGAAATCAGTCTGGAGATTCCTCAGAAACCTGAATATAACCCTACCGTTCGACCCAGCCATCCCACTCCTTGGAATTTACCCAAAGGAGTTTAAATTGATAAAGAAAAAAGCAGTCTGCACCCTAATGTTTTTTGATCTTTAAAACCAAACTTACATCATCCTGGCAAAACAGAATTGCCTCTTTTGGAAGCACAGTGTAACCAGAGTTACAATCCCTTGTTTGATTAAAGTTTCCCACTAGATCTAACCTCATCTACCAATAGCACAACTTGAAAAAGCCAAATACCACACTTCCTCTTTTCTGTGGTTGTGCTGTTGATGGTTTCAGTTTCCCACAGTTAAATTTGATCTAAAGGTGCCAATGTTTGGGTTATCTCTTTCAAGAGAGACAGGGCGCATTCACAGAACTGTTTTTTTTTTCTTTTAAATATTGTTTATTAAGATAAAGAAAACAGATTTCATGTATTTCATAGGTCAACTCTTAGAAGATATTTGAGCTTCTCTGTTACTACTTAATGTCATATGTCTTCTATTTTATTATTTATTATTATTCATCTTGGTGTGCCTAATTTATAAATTAACTTTAAGTATGCATATTTAGATAAAAACATAATATGTATGTATCTACCTGAATCTAGATGTAACATCTACATCTATATCTATCTATAATATATATATATATATATATATGATTTGGCATTATTCATTATTTTAGGGATGCAATTGGAGTCTTGGAATGTATTTTCTACTGATAGTGGTGGACGATTGTGTTGTTTATATTATATATATATCAAATATATATATATATATTTGATATATATAATATATATGTATATTTGATTAAAATCACTGCATATTTTGAATTAGTCATATCATATTATTTTAAGTGTATTCTGTCTCTTAAGTGTATTTTAAGTGTATTCTGTCTCTTAGAATTTATATTTGGAAAAGTTCCTTAGTAATTATTTTTGGGTAATTTACTATTAAAAATAATTTCTAAAATAAGAAAAGGCAGTCTTTCATGGTTTCAGAAAACATTTTTGATATCTGAATGTATTCATGGGTCATTTGAAGATTAATCTATTGAGTTAAATGAAATATCAGTTAAAATTTAAAATATAAGACATTTTGTAGCTGTTCATAAATCATTATAAATATTTATTCTAAATGATAACTTCTAAATATTCATTAATTAGCATGGCACAATTATTTTAGCACCTAATATATAAGGGTACTTATAAAAGTTTGTGGAAGAGACAGACATAAAATATAAGTTTATTTTGATGCAAAGATGTTTGAATTCATGTATACAGAGTTCACAAAAATGTATAGAATAAAAAACTATGGAAAGATATAAAATCTTTCTCACTGAAATCAGTTCATTTTTCATAAACTTCTTGAAGTATCCTCATATTTATATTTGTAGTCTCTTGTGCTCTTTTTTAAAAATAAAAAGCAACATACCTCCCAAAAAAGTCATTATAAGCCGACGCCACGACTCACTAGGCTAATCCTCTGCCTTGCGGCGCCGGCACACCAGGTTCTAGTCCCGGTCAGGGCACCGGATTCTGTCCCGGTTGCCCCTCTTCCAGGCCAGCTCTCTGCTGTGGCCAGGGAGTGCAGTGGAGGATGGCCCAAGTCCTTGGGCCCTGCACCCCATAGGAGACCAGGAGAAGTACCTGGCTCCTGTCATAGGATCAGCGCAGTGTACCGGCCGCAGCGGCCATTGGAGGGTGAACCAACGGCAAAGGAAGACCTTTCTTTCTCTCTGTCTCTCTCTCTCACTGTCCACTCTGCCTGTCAAAAAAAATCATTATATAGATGAATAGGGAAAATAATCTACTTTCTCTGACAAATGTCAGTCCAACCAGAAGTCAAACGTATATATCTCTTAATCTACCTCTTTTCTATTCTGATCAGTTTGTAATTTGAAAGTTGGCTGACTACTGTCTCTTTAACAAGGCTCTATACAGTGGTAAAAGATATGTGTGAAGTCTTGTTATCCCTATTTTTATGGCAATAGAATTTTCAAAACACTGGAAGTCAAACTGGAAAAATATAAACCATTTTTGTCTCATTGCTAATTTGTTTTTCCCTTTGATATTTTTCTCTTTTAAGGATTTATTTATTTATGTATTTATCAGAAACTTTTTATTCAATGAGTATAAATTTCATAAGTACATCTTTAGGAATACAGTGATTCTTCCCACCATACCCATCCTCCCACCCCTACTCCCTCCTGACTTCCTCCTCTCTCTCCCATTCCCAGTCCCATTCTCTATTAAGAAAATTCATTTTCTGTTAACTTTATACACAGAAGACTAACTCTATACTAAGTAAAGATTTCAACTCTTTACACACAAACACACGCACAAAGTATAAAAAAAGTTTGAGAACAAGTTTTACAGTTAAATCTCATAGCAAACATGGGGGTACAGATAACTCTTTTATTTGCTGATTTCATTTCCCTTGGGTAAATTCCCAGGAGTAGGATGGCTGGGTCATATGGTAGACTATATTCAGATTTCTGAGGTATCTTCAAACTGTCTTCCATAGTGGTTTTTAACCAGTTTACATTCCCACCAACAGTGGATTAGGATACCTTTTTCCCCTCATTCTCACCAGCATTTGTTGTTTGTTGATTTCTTTATGAAAGCCACTCTAACTCAGAGGAAGTAAAATCTCATTTCAGTTTTGGTTTGCATTTCCCCAATGGCTAGTTATCCAGAGGATTTTTTTATGTGTCTGTTGGCCATTTGGATTTCCTCTTTTGAAAAATGTCCATTTAAGTCCTTTGCCCATTTCTTAACTAGGTTGCTTGTTTTGTTGTCGTGGAGTTTTTTGATCTCCTTGTGTGTTCTGGTTATTAATCCTTTATCCATTGCATAGTTCACAAATAATCTCTCCCATTCTGTCAGTTGCCTCTTCACTTTCTTGACTATTTCTCTTGCAGTACAGAATCTTCTAAATTTGATGTGATCCCACTTGTGAATTTGGGCTTTGATTGCTTGTGCCTTGGTATCATGTTGGAGGATAGATCTTTAATCTATTTCGAATGGATTTTGTGTAAGTTGTAAGTGTAAGGTAGGAGTCCTGATTCATATTTCTGCACATGGAAATCCAGTTTTCCCAGCATCATTTGTTGAAGAGACTGTCCTTGCTCTAGAGATTGGTTTTAGCTGATTGGTAGAATATAAATTGGTTATAGATGTTTGGATTGATTTCTGGCATTTCTTTTCTGTTCCATTGGTCTTTCCATTTGTTTTTTGTACCAGTACCAGGCTCTTTTGATTGTAACTGCCTTGTAGTTCATCGTTAAATCTGGTATTGTGATGCTTCTGATTTTGCTTTTGCGCTATAAGATTGTTTTAGCTATTCGAGGTCTCCTGTTTTTCTAAATGAATTTCAGCATCAGTTTTTCCAGATCTGAGAAGAATGTTTTGATATTTTGATTGCTATTACATTGAATCTGCAAATTGCTCTCAGAAGAATGGACATTTTGATGATATTGATTCTTCCAATCCATGAACATGGAAGTTTTTTTCCATTTTTTTCATCTTTATTTCATGTTTTATAATTCTCATCTTAGAGATCTTTGACTTCCTTGATTAAGTTTATTCCAAAGTATTTGATTTTGTTGTAGCTATTATGAATGGGATTGATCTTAGAAGTTCTTTCTCAGATGTAGCATTGTCTGTGTATACAAAGGCTGTTGTTTTTTGTGTGTTGATTTTATATCCTGGTGCTTTGCCAAACTCTTCTAGGAGTTCCAATAGTCTCTTGGATTCCCTATATATAGAATCATGTCATCTGCAAATAGGGATATTTTGTCTTCCTCTTTCAATTTGAATCCCTTTGACTTCTTTTTTCTTCTCCAATGGCTCTGGCTAGAACTTCTAGTATTGTATTGAATAGCAATGTTGAGAATGGGCATCCTTGTCTGGTTCCAGATCCTCATTCAATAGGCTGCTGGCAAAGGGTTTGTCATAAATTGCCTTGATTGTGTTGAGGAATGTTCCTTCTAAACCAATTTGCTTAGAGTTGTCCTCATGAAAGGTTTTTGTATTTTATGAGATGCTAGCTTTGATTCTATTGAGACAATCATATGGCTTTTGTTCTTCAGTTTGTAGATGTGATATATCACATTAATTGATTTGCAAATATTGAACCATCCCTGCATACCGGGGATAAATCCCATTGGGTCTGGATGGGTGATCTTTCTAATGTGATGTTGCATTCGATTGGTGTGAATTTTGTTAAGGATTTTTGCATCTGTGTTCTTCAGGGAGATTGGTCTGTAGTTCTTCTTTGTTGCATCTTTTCTGGGTTTAGGAATTAAGGTGTGGCTGGATTCATAGAGAGAATTTGGGGGGATTCTCCCTCTTTCAATTGTTTTGAATAACTTGAGAAGAATTAGAGTTAGTTCTTTAAATGTCTCACAGAATTCAGTGGTAAAGCCATTCAGTTCTGGGCTTTCCTTTGTTGGTAGGGTCTTTATGTCTGATTCAATTTTGTCTTGGTAATGGAACTGTTTAAGTTTTCTTTTTCTTCATAGCTCAATTTAGGTAGGTTGTATGTGTTCAGGAATCTATTTGCTTCTTCTAGGTTTCCCAGTTTGTTGGCATATATCTCTTTGTTATAATGTCTGATGATTCTTTTTATTTCTGTGGTGTTATGTTACATTTCCTTTTTCATCTCTAATTTTATTGATTTGTGTCTTCTCTTTTTGATTAGTTTGGCCAATGTTTTGTCAATTTTGCTTATTTTTTCAAAAAACTAGCTCTTCATTTTGCTGATCTTTTGTATTTTTGGTTTCAATTTTGTTGATTTCTTTCTAATTTTAATTATTTCTTAAGGAGAGGCAGAAGCAGAGAGGAAGAGAGAAAGGGAGAGAGAGAGAGAGAAATAGAGAAATATCTTCCCTCTGCTGGTTCACTATCCAGTTGACAACAATGGCCGGAACTGTGGCAATCTGAAGCCAGGAGCCAAGAGTTTCTTCCGAGTGTCCCACTTGGGTGCTGGGGCCCAAGAAGTTGGGCCATCTTCTACTGCTTTCCAAGGCCATAGCCGAGAGCTTAATCTTTAGTGTAGCACCTAGGACTCAAGCTGGTGCCCATACATGATGCTGGCACTGCAGGCTGTGGCTTTACCTGCTGCACCACAGCACTGCCCCTGAGATGACATACTTTGTTTTTCAACTTTTATTTAATAAATATAAATTTCCAAAGTACAACTTTTGGATTATAGCAGCTCTTCCCCCAATAACCTCCCTCCCACCCACAACCATACTTCTAATTTACATTGTAGTCTAATGTTCATTGCTCCACTAAATAAAGATTTTTAACAAGTAGAATGTAAAGAGACCATCATTCAAAAAGTGTTCATGTACATCAGAATAAAGCTGGCTGTCTTAGTGCCCTTGATTAAGTCACTTAGCTTCAAATTATATGTCTGAAGATAGTGGAAAGAGGTTAAAAAAAGAAAAACAAACAACAACAAAAACTACCAAAGAATTCAAGTAAAAAAAAAAAAAGACTAGTTATGAACTTGATTTTAAAGATTTATTTATTTATTTATTTGAAAGCCAAAGTTACACAAAGAGAAAAGGAGAAGCAGAGAGAGAGAGAGAGAGAGAGAGAGGGAGAAAGAGCGATCTTTCATCTGCAGGTTCACTTCCCAATTGGCTGCAGTACACGAGGTGCACTGATCTGAAGCCAGGATCAGACCCAGGAGCTTCTTCCAAGTCTTCCCATGCAGATGCAGGGACCCAAAGACTTGGGCCATCCTCTGCTGCCTTCCCAGGCCATAGCAGAGAGCTGGATGGGAAGTGGAGCAGCCAGGTCTCAAACCAGCTCCCATATGGTATGCTGGCACTGCAGACAGCAGCTTTAGCTGCTATGCCACAGCACCGGCCTCAATTATGAACTTTTTCTGATAGTACAATATCAAGACACTGTGCCATATAAAGCAAAAGGAGGTTATGCTGACTTAAAAACTGGGACATTCAGCATTTAACTTTCTCCTACCACAAGGCATATAAAGCAAAGGAGGTTACACTGACTTAAAAAATGGGATATTCAGCATTAAACTTTCCCCTACCACAAAGCAAGCAAGAGATCCAGTTCTATAAAGTGCTTTAAACTCAGACTTCAGCTAGTTTATCCATAACTCGGCAAGCAATGAGCACATATCTGTATCCTTGAAACTCATTTTGATTCACATTCCAGATGTGCTTTAAAATTATTTTTTCTTTTACTTCACAAATATTATTTATTATGATTTAAAATAGAAAGTTTAACTTATTTAACTTTTGTAGTCATTGAGTTTTAATTGTCTAAATTATAATTTTCCTAAAATAACAGGGGATATATGAAAATTTCAGTTCTACACTCTGTATATTGCCATGTTTTACTTCATTTTATACTAAGAACTGTGAGTTAACTAATTTTTTTTAAGATTTTATTAATTTATTTTACAGGTAGAGTTACAGACAGTGAAAGGGAGAGACAGAGAGATAGGTCTTCCTTTCATTGGTTCATTCCCCAAATGGCCTCAACATCTGGAGCTGCGCCGAACCAAAGCCAGGAGCCAGGATCTTCTTCCTGGTCTCCCATGTGGGTGCAAGGGCCCAAGGACTTAAACCATCTTCTACTGCTCTCCTGCCCACAGTAGAGAGCTGGATTTGAAGAGGAGCAACCAGGACTAGAACTGCTGTCCATATGGGATGATGCCGCTGCCGAGGAGGATTAACACAGCACCACAGCGCTGTCCCCTGAATCAACTAATCTTAACTCAAGTGATATCTCAGTCACATTTTAGAGTGTGAGGATATGAAACTGGGTATTTCTTTTCTTTATTTATCTTCCAAACCAATGTACTAAAAGCCCAATCTTCCTTAAAAATAAAAAAAAAGAACAAATAAGAATTGAAGTAGTTGGAGAGGTGTATATGCAACTGCAATTTAGCAAATTATTGTATTACCGGCTTTTAAGTGGGAAATGGGGAGTCTTAAGGGGAATTTAAGTAAATTCTGCAACTTTCATTATTTGATTCAATGACTAGAAATAAGTATTTGAAATTTTATCATGGCATTATTGTAAGTAACATAGAAAATAATGTGAATATTAATATATGAAATTATTTTTAAGTATAATTCAAATATGGTTAATTGTGTAACATTTTTACCTCATTTTGATATACATAAATTTGACTTTTGTAAATACCTTGATATGTAATAGTTATTTTAAAGTACAATCATTTGGTTACTAAAGCATATTTTGACTACTGAGAATGAACCTATTTCTATTTAATAATCTGGCCTCAGTTGGGAATAGAATATAACCCCTCACTAGATTGTTGCACTTAAGAATTTAGTTAGTCAATCTGGTCATGGCATGCTCTTTTCTAGTTAGAACAGTTTCTTTCCTGAGAATCTGACTAAGAGTAGTAAGTTAATTTGCTAATATTTCTATAGCAAAGTACTTAAGAGTGAGCAGGTTATTAAAAAATAGATACTTTCTTGTAATTCTAGGGTTAGAAATCTAAGAAAATATGTTGATGGAGTTTGCACCATGCTAAGGCCTCATTCCTTGACATGTAGACAATACTTTTATTCTTAGACTTTCATTTGATCATCTATTTTTGCACTAATCTCTTCTCATAAGGACATATCATATTGTATCAGAGTGTACCCTAAAGGCCTCCATTTAAATTCAAAAGGTCCTATCTACAAATAGTTACATTCAGAGGTACAGAAAGGCTAAGATTTTGATATATTTACTTGGTATTGGGCACAAGTCAGTTCTACATAGGAATATCATGTATTCTTTAAATTATATAACTTTCTCATCTATTTTTTATTCTATATATTGTTGTACCATTGCATCTCAAATTCTGTTTGTTGATTTCTTCAAAACTAATCAAAGATTTGATTATTGTTTGCAGAGCTCTGTTGTCTGGATAATAAAATCTACCATTTTGTTGTTGAGGAATGCATTTTTGACCATCATGGCTACTTAAATCATTCATGGTAAAATGAATAGTTTGAAAAATGAATTTTCCTTTTCAAAGGCAATTCATCATACACAAACATGTAGATTTAATAAAGATCCCATGCTACATTTATCTTAAATTTGATATTTCAGTTTTCTTTCTATTAACGCATATTTTTTCCACTTCCACAAATCCAGAAGTATTTTCCCCCAGCTTTTTCTAGTCACTGTTCATAATACCAGTTTTTTTTCAAATTCTCAAATCTACCCTATTTGATGGATGCATGCAAATCTTACAATTTTTATTCTTCAGTCTTTTTGAAACTTAGTAGCAGATGAATTTATTTCACACCTTTTATATTGATGTAATCTTGTAGTTCAAATTTCTTAATCTTGTTTCAGATTGTCACATGCAGTCTTAGTAAGATTCATGATTCATAACTTTACATAAATGTATATTGAATTGATAGTTAAGTATGTTATTATTTCTATGTAATTCAGAAAGATATTTCCTTCATTAACTTTACATTCTAATGCAACTACAAATGCTAATAGCATGTAGATTCTTGATACATGTATATTGATTAGGCAATAATGTCTATTTCAATGACTATTGAGAATATTGGATTTGGTAATTTCATATTTTTATTTATTACCAGGAGAAATAGATGTTTGTTAAGTATCATGGGAAAATTCAACACTTCAATGTTTTGGTATGCATTGAATTATCTCTACATCCAATCTACATATTGCTATTTGAAGTGGTTATTGAGGTGCTTTCTCTGACTTCTCAGGCTTTCTGCAGTTGTAACATGCACACACACAAACATCCACATAATAATATTTCAAGGAGCTAGAGAAAAATGAAATAAAAATTGTTTATTTTGATGCAAAGAATTTGAAATCCGTTAATAGATTTTTTGCTATTCAAAAACACTTTATTTATTTTATATTTTTATTTATATAAGGTGAGGAAATTCCATGTATTTCATATATACAAATTTAGGGACATGGTGATACTTCCCACTCTGCCTTCCCTCCTATCCTGCTCCCATACTCCTCCTCCTTGCTTATTCTTTCTTTAATATTTATGACGTATTTTTCTGTTCATTTTATAATCATAAGCACTAAGTAAAGAATCC
Source organism: Oryctolagus cuniculus (assembly GCF_964237555.1). Taxonomy (NCBI): domain Eukaryota; kingdom Metazoa; phylum Chordata; class Mammalia; order Lagomorpha; family Leporidae; genus Oryctolagus; species Oryctolagus cuniculus. Next base: position 23,665,889 of record NC_091433.1, read on the forward strand.
AATAAATAGAATAAAATATCTTTCTCAACAGTAGAGACAAGGGCTGTAACAATAACCAAATCTTAAAATGCTGCCTTAGCTCATATACAATATATATTTTTTGGAATCCATTAGTTATCACAGATTGGGAAAATCATATGATATTTGTCTTTTGTGGATTGGTTTATTTCACTAAATATAATAATTTAAAGGTGCATCAATTTTGTTGCAAAAGACAAGATTTCATTATTTTTTATGGCTGAGTAGTATTCAATAGTGTATATGTACCGAATTTTCTTTATCTAGTCATGTGTTGATGAATACCTGGGTTGATTCCATATCTTAGCTATTGTGAATTGGTCTGCAATAAGTATGGAATTACTTACCATTCTTTCATATGCTGATTTCATTTCAGTTGTGTAAACTCCCAGGAGTGGGATTGCTGGGTCATACGGCAGATGTGTTTTCAGATTTCTGAGGACTCTACATAGTGTCTTTCACAATGGCTGTACTAGTTCACATCCCCATCAACAACTTATTAGGGTACCTTTTCCCCCACCATCCTCAACAGTGTTATCTCTTGATCTCCTTTGATAGCCATTCTAATGATTTTGATTTGCATTTCCCTGATGGCTAGTGATCCTGAGCATTTTATCATGAATCTGTTACCTATTTAAATTTCCTCTTTAAAGATTCACTTCCCATGGACTTTTTGAAGTGACCTCTTGTGTGTGCTAGTGTGTGTGAGTGTGTGCGTGTGTATGTTTCTTAGCAGATATTATCAATTAAGATGATATGCCCTATAATTTGATTAATGAGTTTGGCTGCACTTCAAGGATGATGTCTAACTTCTCTTAGTTCAACATTGCCACTATAAAATAATTACAAAATTTTGAATTCAATCTTTTTGTCTTAGATGACACAGATAGTTTCTTCCAATCTCAGAAGCCTCCAGTATATTTCATCATAAGTGATTTGATCCAATTAATGCCATTTATCCATTACTGAATTAATTACCACATTAAAAAATGATTTTTAGCTCCCGGATCAAAGACCTGTTCTTGGAAGTTAACTTGTCATTTCTTTTTGATGGCTAGCTTCAAGAGGGCATGGACAGTTTAGTGATTTAACTTTCAATCCAGGAAATGGGAAACATGAAAGGGAAATAAATAGAGGAAACGATTATATGGGACCAACAACAAAAAAGGCAACTTGCTGTTATACTGCTTATGTTATGACTTGCTCTGTGCGTTTATGGATCTCATTTAGATTATTGCAAGATTCACTGGGAGTTCAAGCTCCTCTTTTGATTTCGTCTATGTTTTATTGCTTTTCTCTTTATTCAACAGTTTTCAACTTCATGCTTTTTCCTCTTTCAAAAGATTTCTTACATTTTTTTTTTCTTATCAACCCTAATGTAGCCAGTACATGAAGTATCTTAAAAGCGGGGCTTCAGAATCAGAAATTACTCAGAATATGCCACTTCAGTTGTTTACATTGTCTAACTTTAGGAAAGTGATGTAATATTTACAAATTTCAGTTTTCTCCTCTGTATAACAATTATCAATGATACCCACACGTAGGATGTGTTAGGTTTGGACAAGAACACAGTTGATGAAGTTTTATTATCTTATACAACACCTAATAAAGTGCTCAAAATGCATTATTCATAGTTATAATTTATGTTGTGGCCTTTCAAATTAATGTACAATAGCAAAAATATGAAACTAACTCACAATTCCATCAACTGATGTCTGGGTAAAGAAAATGTGGCATATATACACAATGGATTACTTCTTAGCCAGGAAAAAAATGAAATCCAAAATGGATGTAATTGAGCCCATTATGCTTAATTAAATAACTCAGTCCCAAAAAGACAAAAAACATATATTTGCTCTGATTTCTCTGATTTGTAATAACTACTATATATATATATATATATATATATATATATATATATATAAAATGTGTATGAATGAAATTGACATCTCGAGAATCTTGAGATTTGATTACTGCTTATAGTCCTTGCCTAGACTCCTGAGGAACAGTGGTTTTTCTACTTAGTACTTGTTGAATTCTTTATTTGGTAGAGGATTAAATTTGTTATTATAAAGTAAATTGAAAATATATCATAGAGGGACCGGAATTATGGCGCAGTGGGTTAAAGCCTCAGCCTGCAGCACCGACATCCCAAAGGGCGCCTGTTCTAGTCTTGGCTTCTCCTCTTCTGATCCAACTCTCTGTTATGGCCTGGGAAAGCAATAGAAAATGGCCCAACTCTTTGGGTCCCTGCACCCATGTCGGAGACCTGTCCTGGCTTCAGATCGGCTCAGCTCTGGCCATTGCGGTCATTTGGGGAGTGAACCAGTGGAATGGAAGACCTCTCTCTCTCTGGCTCTACTTCTCTCTATAACTCCTCTGTCTTTCAAAATAAAATAATTCTGGCCGGCGCCGCGGCTCACTAGGCTAATCCTCCGCCTAGCGGCGCCGGCACACCGGGTTCTAGTCCCAGTTGGGGTGCCGGATTCTGTTCCGGTTGCCCCTCTTCCAGGCCAGCTCTCTGCTGTGGCCAGGGAGTGCAGTGGAGGATGGCCCAGGTGCTTGGGCCCTGCACCCCATGGGAGACCAGGAAAAGCACCTGGCTCCTGGCTCCTGCCATCGGATCAGCGCAGCGCGCCGGCTGTGGCGGCCATTGGAGGGTGAACCAACGGCAAAGGAAGACCTTTGTCTCTGTCTCTCTCTCTCACTGTCCACTCTGCCTGTCAAAAAAAAAAAAAAGTCAAAATAAAATAATTCTTTGAAGAAAGAAAGTATATTATAGAAAAGTTAAAAGATATACAAAAAGGATGATGGAGGATGGATGTGAGAGAGGGACAGAGCAAGGGTGGGAAGAATCATTATGTTCTTTATAGTATGAATATATATATATACACACATACACACACAAACACATACACACATGTATTCTGTTCCCTTTATATAAATAAATTCAAAAATCTACTCTATGCTGATTTCTCAATGGTTTTCATTAGGATCAATGCCACAATCTCTTAGAAGCAACACATTGCTGCTCCCTTTTCTATCTTCTTTTACTTTTGATTTAAATATGCATTCTTCTTCATATAGATTTCAGTTTACAAAATGCCGTTTTTTCTGAGGACTACCAAATAATATATAAATCTGTTTTCTGTAATTCAAGTCAGTCTAAATTTACCCCTACTCTAGTATTCTTGCTATTAACACATAAAGTTTTGTTCTTCTGAAAATGAAGCATACCATGCTTTTTTCTGCCTGCAAGAGCCACATTCATTTTCTTTTCACTGACGTCTTGTATTCAGCATTCTCATCCTCCATTGATGGACATAACTTTAATTCTTCAAAATGCAGTTTTTTCTTTATTAAATTTTCTCTATCTTCTCTAGCCACATTAGATTTGTTCCAGTGCTATGCAATTCAAAAATGCATCTTTTTTTTTTCTTAAGTTTTATATTCTCAATGATAGGAGTAGGATAGGACTTTGCAAACGTTCCATGAATATTATTGAATGGACATTTTCAATAGATTTAACTAAGTGTCCTACAGAAGCAGTTTTAGTTAAGTTTCATGAAGTAAAATCATGCCTTCTGATACAGTAATATGAAACATAATGAAGAATATATTAAGAAATAATGTCATTTCAAGGAAGAAGTTTAGTAGCAAAAATTGATATTTGGATGTCAGGTTGACTATCCAGGAAACATAAGTCAAGAACAAAAACAGCTTTGAAATTTTTTATGTTAAACACAAATGCATATAATTAAAATAATATTTTTAATTATCATATTTTGAAATTTACTTTTCACAGTACTCATTAGAAGAGATTTTTGCATTCAAGTATATTACTTTTGCAGGCTAATGTATCTTAATTTGGGTGATAGTAATGCTTAAAAAGAGGGAATACATGAAAGAAAGAAAAGACAAAATAAACAAAGGACTAAAGACAGAAGGAAAAAATAAATAAAACTCTGTTGCTTGAAAGATACTGTTTTCAAGAAGTTATTTTATCTAATTTACCCTATATTTTATTTCATCTGATACATTCATTTTTATCTTTCCAAAGAATTGATGTCAATAATGTAAAATCCACAGTTTATGTGTTAAATTGTTTACCAAGACACCTTGAAACTCCAGTATTCATTACTGTTATATTTTTGTATGACCCTTTGCAATTATACTAGGTATATTTATTGATAAGGAATATTTATTATCTTAACTCAAGAAAAAACAATTTAAATTGCTAACATAATAGAGCATGCTAATATGGAAGCCCATCATTCAACTGTTAACAAAAATAGTTACTTAAAGCTAATGTCAAAAATGTATTGTAGTGGCAGACGCTGTGGCATAGAGGGTAAGGCCACTGCCTGCAGTGCCGGCTTCTCATATGGGCACCAGTTCGAGTCCTAACTGCTCTTCTTCCGATTCAGCTCTCTGCCATGGCCCTGGAAAGCAGTAGAAGATGACCCAAGTCCTTGGGCCCTTGCACCCATGTGGCAGACCTGGAAGAAGCTCCTGGCTCTGCCTTCGGATCAACGCAGTTCAGGCTGTTGTGGCACTTTGAGCAGTGAACCAATGGAGGGAAGACCTTTGTCTCTCTGCCTCTACCTCTCAGTAACTCTGTTTTTCAAATAAATATATAAATCTTAAAAAAATGTATTGCAAAGTAACAAATGCTTAAATGTCTAGGTAGAATCTCTAATGCTCTCACTTTTTGGAGAGATTTTCATCTACAGTTATACCTATAAACTCAAACTTTTTTTCTGAGAAAAGTGAATTATTACGGGCTTGTTTACTTACATTTATTAAAGCTCCATCTTTCATATCTGACGGTTTACCTATTATATGGTAATAGCCAAAATTATTTTATCATAATAAATTTATTGTCCATCCTATTTATTTTAATCCTAATTAATAACTGAAACTATAAAAGAAAATGTTCTCTAGAATGAACTATTAAATCAATGTCTATTAAAGGGTTTTGGTAAAAAAACAGAAAATGCCTTGTGTAATAACAAAGTTCAACTTCAATACACAAAATTTTAATGAATTAAGTCAGAGTCTTAGCACCCCAAACTTTTCAAATCATTATGATTTTTTGCTAACATGTTAAAATAATGACTCTCGGCCAGCGCCGTGGCTCATTTGGCTAATCCTCCACCTGTGGTGCTTGCACACAGGGTTCTAGTCCCAGTTGGGGCACTGGATTCTGTCCCAGTAGCTGCTCTTCCAGTCCAGCTCTCTGCTGTGGCCTTGGAAGGCAGTGGAGGATGGCCCAAGTGTTTGGGCCTTGCACCCGCATGGAAGACCAGGAGGAAGCACCTGGCTCCTGGCTTTGGATTAGCACAGCGCGCTGGCCGCGGCGGCCACTGCAGAGTGAACCAACGGAAGGAAGACCTTTCTCTCTGTCTCTCTCTCTCACTAACTCCAACTCTTTATCATCTAATATACAAAACTCTAAACAGGAACTACATAGAAGTTAATTAATAAAATAATGAAAACATGTAACTTCAAGTTTAATCTCAAATGATCTCTAATAATTTAATTTTCTTGGCTATTTGTAATTTAATTTAACTGGTCATTTGTAATATCTTAGCCAAGAACATTGTCTGATTTTTGAGCACAATAAAAGACAAGATCCTTGCTTTCATCCAGCTATTATGAATTATCAAAGTTTGGAATTTCAAAGATCTAAAGATGAAAATATTCATAAATGTGTATGACAATATCATGCAAAAGAGTAAGTGGTGATTCACCAGAAGTCAGATTGTTTATCATCCCTAATGAGAGAAGTAAGGTATTTGCATTTTAGTCTCCTTGCAGTTAATATTGCCTTAATGTATATATTCTGGGGAAAATTGTCAATCCTACTAAGAACTGAAAAAATTGTACCAAAGATCTCTGAATCTATTTTCTTGCCAATGTAGACTCTGAAGATACCTTTCATTGTATAATTGTAGTAGTATTGCTCTTTTGGTTTTGTTTTTTAAAGCATTATTTATTGATTGTTTGAAATGCAGAGTTATGGGGGGATGGGAGAGAAAGAGAGAGAGACAGAGAGAGAGTTTTTCTTTCAACTGGTTCACTCCCCAAGTGGCACATTGTTCAGGGCTGGGCCAGGCTGAAGCCAGGAGGCAGGAGGTTTTTCCAGGTCTCCCAAGTGGGTGGCAGGGGCCCAAGTAAATAGGCCATCTTCTGCTGCCTTCCCAGGCCATTTTCAAGGAGCTGGATTGGAAGTGGAGCAGCCAGAGCTCTGACCCATGCCCATATGGATGTCAGTGCTGCAGGTGGTGGCTTTACCCACTACCCCACAGTGCCAGCCCCAATAGTATTGCTCCTCTCATGGAAATACTGTATCATAAGAAACAATAGGCAAACTATTCAGTCAATTACTAAATTAATAATTGTAACATTTGAAGCAGACATTTTTTGGTCAAATTTTCTATGCTTCTGAATTTTCTATTTTTTTAAAATATTTGCAGATATTTACAGTAAATGAGGGATTGTACGTTATCTGAGGTTTCATAGATCTTTATTATTATAGGTATTATTCATTTACCCTTTTTTCTAAAAATGTTATTCTTAATATATTATACATAACATAAAATATTTTCTAATAAATAGTGTGGAGACACTGTATTTAAAACAGTAAACCAAGTCACCATTCTTCAGATATCCTATATGATTTGTTGACAGCTTGAGTACTCAGGTCATCAGTTAATTCTGCTGCATCTGTATCTTGACAACCATTCAATTTTCAATGCTTTGTCACGTCACAGGTTGTATTTTTTAAAATCGATTCATTCATGTTTATGAACAATTTTACTGTATGACACTGTTATATTAACAGATGGCAAATGTAGTTGGCAAGTGATTTTTTTACTCCATTCCTTTCTTACTCTTCTGAGTATCTCCTCATTATACCTTTTATCATTAGTGCATAAATCTGGCACTCCCTCTTTGCCAAGTACTCATTCAAGTTCATATATTCCCTGTCCTATTACCATTGCTTCATTGCACTGGCCTTCTGTTTGAGAATCGTTTCCCACCTGTTTTATTGTGAATGCTCTGCCAAACATATTTTTCTCTTTATACACAACTGTCTCTTGATTTCTTCTCTTTCTCTCTCTTTTAAATTTAAGTTGTCCTGACTCATAAATCCTATTGCAGTTAATTTTCATGAACTTTGTTCCTAGTTATATAAATTTCTGTATTTTTGTATTCAAATACAAATTTCCATACATATCTTCAGTTCTGCTAATCAAACCATATTTACTTTTCCACCTGCTGTTATTTTTTTCTTGATCTTTCCTATCTGTAATTGGCTTGTTTGTCTTTTCAGGATTTTTCCTATTTATTTGAAAGTCAGAGTGTTAGACATATATGAGGGAGAGAGAGAGAGAGAGAGAAAGAGAGAGAGAGACAGACCCTCCATTTGTTGGTTTACTCCCCAGATGGCAGATAGCTGCAATGGCCAAGGCTGGTCCAGGAGGATGGGGCTTCTTCTGGATCTCCCACATGGGAATGAAGGCACAAACACTTGGGCTGTCTTCTGATACTTTTCCAAGGCCATTAGTAGATAGCTGGATAAGAAGTGGAGCAGATAAGACACAAACTGGTGCCCATATGGGCTGCCAGTGTCCCAGTCGGTCTCTTTACCAGCTATAGCCCAACACTGGTGCCTGTTTAAAATTCGTGAAACCATTGCTTATATTTTAAAGCTAAAATTCCATTAAATAACAATTACCTATTTTTCTCTTCTCCAGCTCCCTGGAAGCTGCCATTCTACTGTAGGTGACAATGACTTTGATTACTCTGAGTAAACCATGTGAGTGGTATCTTGTGGTACTTGTTGAGTGGTTTATTTCATTTAAGATGATGCTCTCAAACTTCATACCTGTTGTAGTGTGTTTCAGAATTTCATGATTTTACAATGCATAATATTCTATTGTATACAGATAGCATACTTTTGTATCCAATCATCTGTCAATGGACACTGAAGTTATTTGCACTTTTGGCTACCATTAGCAATGTTGCAATGAACATGACATCTCTTTGAGGCTCTGTTTTGATTGTTTGGATGTGTGTATTCAGAAGTGTAATTGGTGAAACATATGGTAATATTTATAGTTGATGATTGAGGAACTGCATTTTTCTTCTTCCTCTACAACACCTAGCATGACTCTGATGTGGCAGAGAATTTTCTGGAGAAAAGAAGGTACTTAAGGCTATGCTGACTGACACAAGTATGTCAGTTAGAAATAGGTCTCTTTTCTGTCATGCATAATTATATTCCTTGCTTAAACATAGAGACACATATTTTTGTGACTCCTGACTTATAGGTTCTCTCATCTTCCTCAATCCTTAGGTCAAAGTTAAGAAGTTAAGAGGTCTGTTAAAACAGATAAAAGGTGTAAAGAAATGATAGCAACCAGTGTTGTGTCTCAGCTGATGAAGCCACCGTGATGCCAGGCTCCACATCAGAGTTCCGGTTACAGCCTCAGCTTTGCTTCTGATCAAGCTCTCTGGCAATGTGCTGGGAAGGCAATGGGAGACGGGTCCCTGCCACTCTTAGGGGAGACCTGGATGGAGTTTTAGGCTCCTGGTTTCTGCCTGACCCAGCCCCAGCTTTTGCAGCCATTTGGGGAATGATCCAGAAGAGGAAAGATATCTCTCTCTGTCACTCGGCCTTTCAAATAAATAATTAAATAGATAGATAAATAAAATCTTTAAAAAAGGAAATTATATCTGAGGGAAAATTAAATAATCTTCATAATTAATTAAGTTGATTATTTGAAAATAATTTACTAGTATCTGTGAATTTGAATTGACGTGATTAGTTACTAACACTAATCTATCAACCTCATCTCAAATTCAAGTTTCCATATCAACTGTAAGTAATTACATGAAGGACCAACTATGTTACTAGCTCTTGAATCTACCAATTATCACAAAAGCGTAAGTTTGGGAACACCAGCCTCCTGTACACAGACTTTTAACTTCTACTCACTGGACCTTGGATCTGAAATACTTCCTTAGTAAGACATAGATAAAAGGAGTAGGTGTTTGGGACAGCAGTTAAGATGCTACCTGGGATACCTAATCCCATATCAATATTCTTGAGTAGAAAAGATGCATATTCAGTATCTGAAGATACATAGAAAGAAGGTGGCAAACACTATTCAAGTAACTCTTGCTAAAGTGTTAACAACAACAGCAAAAAGAACTAATTCCCAATATTTGCAATACTTTAAATAGTAATGCACTAACTCAGTAACAGTTTAATTATTCAAAATTTGACAATATATTTATAAACAACAGTCATAAATTGCTAATGTTGACAAAAGGTTTTAAGGGAGAAAATCATAATTTTTCCTATGGGTTGTAAACCTCGCTTTGCTTAGTTGCAGCTTATATGATAATTTGATCTTTCATTACTGTGCAAAGTGAGGGTTGCCTATGCTTCACTGGACGTACTATTGTACTTCATAATCAATCCTCAGGATTATATATCAATCCTATGAATAATATGTCATTGCTCATTCTTGCTTTTGAGATGGATAAACGCAAACAGAGAAGAGACTACATTTGTTGTTGACTCTTAAATTCAAGGCACATTATTAGCTAAATGAAACACACTTTAAAATAGAGGTAGCCTGAGTTGTAGCATCCATGTGAGCACTTAATTCCAATGCAATTCTAGTCAGGCTACACAGTCCTTATAAATCTTATTGTCTTAATTATTAAAATGCTAAGGCTGAGCTCCTTTTTAGAAAGCTTACTTTACAGTGACTAATAGTTTATTGAAAATACTTCAAAAAATTTAGAGAAAACTGCATTAAAATATGTTTACTTTCTGTCAAAAATTTTTGAAATGCGTGCATACAAGAGGCCTTCAGAAATTTCATACAGGCACAGGCAATTAGCCCAACAGTTAAGATACCCTCACCCCACTGAGGAGGGCCCAGGTTCTAGTCTCAACTCTGGCTCTCTATTCCACTAGTAATGGGTCAAGTAATGAGGTTCCTGTCACCGATGAGTAAGCCATAGGTTGTGCCCAGCTCTACTCATCACAGGCATTTAGGGAGTGAACAAGCAGATGAGAGATTTTTCTCTCTAACTTTCCATCTCTCTGCCTTTCAAATAAAGAAATATGTTTAAAAGCTTATGAAGGGCCAGCGCCGTGGTTCAATAGTCTAATCCCCCGCCCAGCGGCGCTGGCACACTGGGTTCTAGTCCCGGTCGGGGTGCCGGATTCTGTCCCGGTTGCCCCTCTTCCAGGCCAGCTCTCTGCTGTGGCCAGGGAGTGCAGTGGAGGATGGCCCAGGTGCTTGGGCCCTGCACCCCATGGGAGACCAGGAAAAGCACCTGGCTCCTGCCTTTGGATCAGCGTGGTGCGCTGACCGTAGTGCGCCAGCCGTGACGGCCATTGGAGGGTGAACCAACGGCAAAGGAAGACCTTTCTCTCTGTCTCTCTCTCTCTCACTGTCCACTCTGCCTGCAAAAAAAAAAAAAAAAAAAAAAAAAAAAGCTTATGGAAAATATGTGTTATTAAAAAAATCTATGAATGAACTCAAGATATTTTTGTGCCAAAATAAATATATCTTTTCATTCTACTTTTCCACAATTTTTGGCTGCTATCTGGTATATTGTGTAGTCAATTAGTGGTATTAAAATTGACCAGTTTGAACTTTTCAAGTAGTAATTTAAACACCAGGCTAAATGTTGGGACTTTATCCTGTGGTAAAGAGGACGTCGTTGTGGGAAATACTCCAAGGACCTTGATTAAATTAATGCCTTAGGAAGAGTGACCACAAAACATCAGAGATAATAGATTAGGGAGTGGAAGGATCAGACAACGTGCTAAATTGAGATAATATAATTGTTGTAAAAATGCATGATGATAAAACCTGAATTGGTAAGATCTTCAAAAACATTTTTCAACATATAACATCTAAAGGACAGTTTCAATTACTGTGTATTTGTTTAATACAACTCATAAGGATTTGGACCTAAGAGAAAAAACTAAACACTGACAAGACCTTCTGACTTATTTGTATTTATCTATATGGTTACCAGGCAGTGGCAGAGTGTGTTTAACACTTTAAGTATGTATTCAACCTCTATTTATTGAATATACAAATTAATAAGTAAATGTAACAGAAAGTAAGATAATATTATGGGAAAAAATGGGGAAATTAAACTTCCAAAAGATGGGAGATGTGTTTGATATTCTAAAAATTTCTGCAAAGTGAAAAGTAAGCACTATTCAAGAATTTTATCAAAGAAATGTGTGAAAAGAGACAGATTTATGAGTGCCTTAAAGGTAATAGCTAAAGGCAAAGATCAAATGTACTTTGAGATGAAGACTCTACCTCCAAGAGCCTCCAATCTAGGCAAATGAGATTCATGGTCAAAAAGGTGCCGATGATGTGGCATAAATGTTGAAAAGTGCTTGTTTTGGGACTTCCAATGTGTGACTCTTGTTTTGTTTTCAGCACATTTGTGTGTGTGTTGTATTGGTTGCTCATCAGTGTTTCATAAAAAAGCTGTTATTAAAATTTGGACTGATGCAATTTACAAAAGAGAAGAAAAGCTGTTCAGTGCGTGAAGTTAGCGAAGCAGAATCATGGAGAAATGAGGGCAGGACTCCAGTAGTTGAGTTTCTTAGGCATGCAAAGGTGTTAAGAGCTCAGGAGAGAGACAATCAGATACGGTATGCTTGGAGTAAATTCTGGAAAGCCAGTCACGCTCCAATGCGTATGCAACTATTTCATCAGTGTGTTGCATGACATTTAGGCAGGGATTTTCTAGTAGGTTTTTGTGAGCTTTCATGTTAATCAGGAAAGCTCTACTTTTATAACAAATGACTCAAATCGCTGGGGCTCACCATAACAAAAGTTTATTTAGCAGACCAGAGAAGGTCTGCAAAGCAGGATGAAAGCTTCCTTCACTCTATTTCCCTGCCATCTCCTAAGAGGCTGAAGTTCTTCACTGAGTCCTCAGAATCAGACTAGGCCGGGCGGAAATAGGAGATCTCCCGGGAGATGTCAGAAGGTGAACCCACAGGTGATATGCATGGCATTAGGCTGATCCATTTGGTGCCCCACTTAATTGTAAAAACCACAGAATTTCTCTGTCAATGGGAATATGATTTGTGGTGGCTTGAAGTATGGATATTGAGATTGCATACTCGTTTTCCTTTTTTTAGGATTTATTTATTTTATTTGAAAGAGTTACAGACAGGCAGAGAGAGAGAGAGAGAGAGGTCTTCCATCCACTGGTTCGCTCCCCAGATGGCTGCAACAACTGGAACTGCGCTGATCCGAAGCCAGGAGCCAAGAGCCAGAAGCTTCTTCCGGGTCTCCCATGTGGGTGCACAAGGTGAAGAACTTGGGCCATATCCCACTGCTTTTTCAAGCCATAGCAGAGAGCTGGATCAGGAGTGGAGCATCTGGGATTTGAACTGGCACCCAAATGGGATGCCAGCACTGCAGGCAACGACTTTACAGGGTACGCCACAATGCCAGCCCCTGCACACTCGTTTTCATAAAAGGTTTCAAGTGGAGCTCAGAGAGTGTGACATCTTGACAAAGCTATAATGAAAAAATATGTAACCAAACAACTATTATTTAACATTTACATCCTCATGTATACCAAAGCCTTTCAATATCAGAAAGATGTGAGGAAAAAAATGGATGGTTTATAGTGTGTGATGAAACTAAAGGAATCATATAAAGGAAACAACAGTTATTATAGAAGTCCGAGGTGATACAAACTCAATCTTATAATTTTGAGGTAAAAAGAGGACCCAGTTCCAGGATTAGATCAGTTATCTCAAAAAGCATAGATTGACTAGGGTCATTTTATACTTGCTTGGCAAAGTTAATTGTAACATTTGTAATTCCACCAAAATAAGTATCAAGTATTTCCCGATTTGGATGATAAATATTATGATCATGTTACTCATTAGAAAGTAGCTGAGAAAATTTAATCCTGTAGTCTCAAAAGTGAATTGCTGGCCGGCGCTGCGGCTCAATAGGCTAATCCTCCGTCTGCAGCGCCTGCACACCGGGTTCTAGTCCAGGTCGAGGCGCCGGATTCTGTCCCGGTTGCCCCTCTTCCAGTCCAGCTCTCTGCTGTGGCCTGGGAGTGCAGTGGAGGATGGCCCAAGTCCTTGGGCCCTGCACCCGCATGGGAGACCAGGAGAAGCACTTGGCTCCTGGCTTCGGATCAGCGCAGTGCCATTGGAGGGTAAACCAACGGTAAAGGAAGACCTTTCTCTCTGTGTCTCTCTTTCACTGTCCACTCTGCCTGTCAAAAAAAAAAAAAAAGTGAATTGCTGAATAATATTAGCATTTTAGGGTAAATTTGAAGAACATAGTTAACCAAATTAATTGAATAGCTTTCTGTCAAAAGTGGAAGAATATCTTATTCCATTTGCTGTTGTCAGTAACACTACAGACTGGATGAGTTTCACAAGAAAAAAGGTTTGGTTTCCTGTCCTGGAGGTTGAAGCTCAAGGCTTCTATCTGATGATGACCTTCCTGCATGCAGAGTTCCAAGGTTGTACAGAACATACATGGCAAGAGAAAGGGAATGTGCATATGTATGTGAATTCTATTCTCTCTCCCTTTTTTTCTAATGCTGCTAAGTTCCAGTCATGGGGATCGCACTCTGATGATATTTCCTAATCAGCTTCCAAATGTCCCACCTCTACCCCCCAAACTCAGATTAAATTCCCACCCTTTTAATACTTCCCATTGGAGATTAAATTTCACTACATGCACGCTTAGGAGACACACTCAAACCATATCTGAAGTGTAGTGATGAATTATTATGGCATTTTGCAATCAGAAGCTATAGATAGCAAGCATATGTTTGAGTACTAGAATGTACAATAGATATACTTCATGATAAGTTGAAATAGCCATGGAGTCTACTGAGTGGAACATTCCAAAAGGAAGGACAGATGGAACACATGCAACTTGATGACATTGGTCATTAATGGGTTCAAGTAATTCTCCTATCTATGATTCTGTGCTAAACACACAATATATTCATCAGAATTTTTCAAGAAACAGAATAGTCTTTCCTTAAGATATCACACTTGTCTCCATCATGTGTATTTTGCTTAGGTTGTCAATTGTATAAAAATTATTATATTAGTACAAGAAATTGAACCTCAGGATTTTACATAATGCCATTTCTGTTTGCTTAGTAGAAATTATGTGCACTTCAAAGCAATCACATATATAAAAGCTGCAAAAGTACTTTCTGGGCCTAAACTTGAGGTCAAGACTCTAGAGCTATCACCGTTAAGTCATTATTCTCTTTAGGTTTTCAAAGAGTCAGCTGGTCTCTATGGATAAAATTTGTATAGAGATTTTCTTAGCTTAATTTGTTCAGTGCCAATGTTTAAAGTAATGGAAAGAATCTACAGTCTTATTTATTGAAAATTGTTCTCAAAATACAGATGTATTTGTGGATAAAAGGATTTTCTGGTCTGCTCTAGTGTCAGATTTTTAAATCTAAGTGGAAATAGCTGGATGATTGAACCTATACAAAGTAAGACTAGGTCTGCCCTATAGTCTAATCACAGGAAAAACACACATTCTAGTCAAAAATTTGAAGCACCTGGGAACTCTGCAGAGAGGATTTTCAATGAAATGGAGATGACATTACTTTAATGACAGTCAGAGTGAGATTTCACAAACTGCAGTTAGTTTGAAGGAGAAAGCATTAGTGCTTATGTGACAAACCTGATAAAGTCATCACCGCCCTGTAACGTAAGAGAAAATTTAATGATTTCCAATCATTTCTTTCCAATTGAATTACTCTGTAGACTTCAGAGCATATTCAAAACAGCTTCTTTCCTGATGAGGACTTTATTTGCTGTATGTCAAGACAATAGATATTTCAATGACACAGCAGACAGCAACCAGAGGTGGCAATGCCCAGTCAACCAGACATAAAACACAGACGTGTCCAGTTTTTGTAACACATTTGTTTCTTTCCTGGCATCCACAACAATTGGGCTTTGTGAAGAACTGACATAAACAAGGGTAGTGAAACAGAATTTATGTTTGTCAAATAAGAACAGAAAAGAGGTACACTAGATAGACTTTTGGCATTTATACTTTGAATTTCATGGGGAAGCACTATCCTGGGAGGTGGAGGAGCAGGAATGAAAATATTGAATGAAGAAGAAAGAATATGAATGGCTATGTCTTCAGCAGAGTAATGCAATTGCTTGTTTGGAGATAAATAACTTCAATGTAGACACTAAGATGATTTGATAGATGGATATAGCATAAAGGAAGACATTAAATATTGAACCTATGTGTGGGTCACCACACTGATCTCTCTGCAGCCCTCTGTTTCTTTCTGGTTTCCTCACTCACACATGCACACACACACACACACACACTTAATATTATTCTCGAATGAAGAGAAAAACTCCATCTGTACTATTTGTGTATACAAACTCATATTTATGCTACATCAACCATGGATAGCATTATTTGAAAGGATGACCCGTATTTCAGGAGAGTAAAAGATGAATTTTTCATTATCCAAGATGCAAGATGAATGTAAGGGATTAAAAAAAGTGCCGACAAAATTGGTGAAATTATTGTCTGGGAAAAATGAGGTGTTATTAATGCAGTACCATTAGTTTTATTTCCAAATATTAAATTCAA
The DNA here is from genome assembly GCF_964237555.1 of Oryctolagus cuniculus. NCBI lineage: Eukaryota > Metazoa > Chordata > Mammalia > Lagomorpha > Leporidae > Oryctolagus > Oryctolagus cuniculus. Next base: position 23,681,605 of record NC_091433.1, read on the forward strand.
ATTCAGGAAAATAAAAAATGCTATTCTAAGTTCAATTAATCTTGTTGGCATAACACTTTGCTATATAAATTAACTTTGCCTGGGTCAAATTAAAATATAATATAATTATTAAGATTGTATCTCATGATTCTCTGTCATATGCAGATTATTTTACAGGTACTAACACACTAAATTGATCATTTTTAAAGAAGTGTATATACATACACATTTATATGCAAATATGTGTAAGGGTGCAAATAAAAAAATCAGCTGATATTTCAGAAGGGCAAAAGGTTTAATAGAATAACTATTAGAATAATACTGAATGGGTAAAATACTTAAAATAATTTAAACAAGCACATATAAAACAAACAATTGCTAAATATGAAACATGTTAGATCTACAAGTTTATTTTCAGTTTTCTATAGTTGGAATTGATTATGAAGTATCACAGCTTCTGGACTGCATAAAATCTGATGGTAGAAGCTACAACTCAAAACTAATAATGACTGTGGTGAAGAACCGAGGGAGCACTAGATATTTTGTTCAGTCTGATGGAAGACTTTGAAATCCACTTCCTGAAACAGTCATTGATGTTAAGGTTAGGAGTTTGCAAGACTGTGATTGCTTTTATTATTATTATTATTATTATTATTATTATTATTACTATTACCATTATTATTATTAAGAGCCAGGTTTTGCCAAATGGCCATGTTTACATCATCTGTGTTCCTTCACTAACATCTGTTACTGAAGTTGCCTGGAGCCAAATCACATTGAGCAGTTGGCATATAAGCTCTGCCATGTCTATCATACCTGGCCAGGTGTCCTGCATACACCCTATATATATGCCCACAAGCTGACTTTTTTCTTAGGCAAAACAGTCACAGCAAGCTAAGTCTGTTATTGTCAAACTGTCTTTTCTATCACTAAACTATAGAAGAAGCAAAGATGCAGATACTGTCTTTTTTAAAATTGTAATTTTCCATTTTCCTAAGAGATTATTTAATTATTTGTTTATTTAAAAGACAGATTTTAATATATATATTTATATTTAAATATATTTATATATAATATATAATTTATATATATTTAATATATACAGATTTTAATATATATATGTGTGTGTATATATATGTAAATATATATATATATATACCATCCTGTGTTTCACTTGCCCAAATGGCTGCATCTGTCAGGGATAGGCCAGGCCAAAGACAAGCTAAGAAATCAATTCTTGGCTACCAAGTGGGTGGTAGGTACTCAGGCATTCTGGTATGGGATGCAGCTTATTCCCCCACTCCATCCCTGTGCCAAACTCCTAAGCATTTTTGAAACTGTTATCTTGTCTTGATGAAACTTGGCGGGGGGCATTAGTAGGTACAGAGTTTTATTTTTTATATTGCTACTAAATAGTTTCATTATTTTATGGGTAAAATTTATATTTTACCATTTGTATCTCATAAGTATATTGTGAGGATTCTTTGTTTTGCAAAATATGATTATGTACTTTTGTATTATAAATGGACCCTCTCCAAACATTTGAACAGTATTTGGAGACTGACTTAAAGGTACTTTCAGGAGTAAGCAAGTCTTATTTGTAAACCATGTTTTGTTTTTTTGTTTTTGTTTTTGTTTTTTTTTGACAGGCAGAGTGGACAGTGAGAGAGAGAGAGACAGAAAGGTCTTCCTTTTGCCGTTATTTTTATTTTTAAAATATTTATTTTTGATTTAAAGGAGAAAAAAAGAAGCAAATATGATGTTCATCACAGGCAGAGTTTTCTTTGTGTATCTGATATCTCAGATTTTGAAGACTGTAACTACCATTAAATACAGAAGGTTTAAGAGAAAATATGTTTATTTTTATTTCTCTTTTGGAGCTAGGTGTTATGGGGGTAAAAAAATGAGTTTTTTTTTAATTTCTAGGCCAGTGCCAATGAGTTACATTATTAATTTTTGTTTTTGTTTTGCAACTGTGGCATTGTTCCTTGTTGTAAAATAAACTGAAAGTGATTGTTGCCTTTAAAAACTAAGTTAGTTTAGGGATATAAAATTCAGAAGACGGCCAGTCTTATTTGAGGTTGGATTTTGGAGCATGTGACGGGGCGTTAGACTGACTCACATAGACAACATCTGACACCATAATGTATCATCCCTTTACCAATATTTCCCCAGTTGCAAAGCCTGTAAAATTATCTCAAAGACATTGAGATTTTATTCAACATATAGCCTTCTCCAACCACCCACCACACACACACACACACACACACACACAAATTACTATCTTTAATGTATAAGGCAATGTTTTAGGGGTTTCTGGGTTTCCAAAGTTAAAACCATCATATGTAGTGCAATCTCATAGTTTTCCAGGTCAAAAAAGCAATAACTACTAATTTCATCAAAAGTAATTTCAAAATGAATTCTTTCTTTGCATTTCTGAAAACCTGGTGAAATTTCCACAAAGATATGACTTAAAATTTCCATCATTCCCATTCTTGTTCTTCATTGGCCAGAGCTGCCTATACCTGCAGCTAGTCCGGCCTAGATTCAGCCAGAGCAGTAGTCAGAAATTTTTATGTCATTACCTACTTGTCTTTTGTAAGAGAGCCAGCCATTACCTCATTTCCCCAGTACCTAACTCAGAATTATTCTCTCTCTCTTTCTCCATCTCTCTGTGTATGTGTATTTGCATGGACAGATGAACCTTTTTTTTTTTTCACAGTAACATTTCAAATCAATTACAATGCACCAGCATCCTGTTCTTTTTTTTTTTTTTTTTTTTTTTTTTTTTTTTTTTTTTTTTTTGACAGGCAGAGTGGACAGTGAGAGAGAGAGACAGAGAGAAAGGTCTTCCTTTGCCGTTGGTTCACCCTCCAATGGCTGCCATGGCCGGCGCGATGCGGCCAGCGCACCGCGCTGATCCGATGGCAGGAGCCAGGAGCCAGGTGCTTTTCCTGGTCTCCCATGGGGTGCAAGGCCCAAGCACCTGGGCCATCCTCCACTGCACTCCCTGGCCACAGCAGAGAGCTGGCCTGGAAGAGGGGCAACCGGGACAGAATCCGGTGCCCCAACCGGGACTAGAACCCGGTATGCCGGCGCCGCTAGGTGGAGGATTAGCCTAGTGAGCCACGGCGCCGGCCCAGCATCCTGTTCTGATTGTGAATAAGTAGTTGAAAATCTAGAGAGTTTCTAAGTCTTCCAATTTCATTGTTTATCAACGAGCAAAAATCTCAGTGCCCTCCCAGAAATTTTCCCTACTAGATAAGGGAAGCAATTGCAAAGAGGAGGCAAGACAGAAGAAAGGGTCATGTGATTTGAACAAACACTGCATTGTACTTGCTAACACCTGTTTCACTTTATGACCAAAAGTATTTTTTCAAAAATAAAACAAATAGGAGAAAAGCTCATTCCATCAAATTCCATGTCTGGTTTCTTTAAAATATTTCTTCTCTCTTTTTAGAGTTAAATAGCTCAAAAGAACCATTGTTAATAGTGTTATGGATTAGATGTTTCTTGTTTTCATTTTATTGACATTAGAATTACTGATTTTTATTTGAGATCACTTAATTTGACCACTGGAACACAGTTAGCTGGAACACTGTAAAAACAATAGGAAAGAAGCAGCTACTCTGTGTCCAATAGTGTGAATAGATCTCAAAATAATCTGAGCAAAAGAAGCCAGGCACTGAAGAAAACATTCTGCATGAATCCGTTAATTAAATGCTCAAGTATATGCATTACCAATTGATAAAGCTAGAAATCAGAATGGAAAGAAGATATAAATGAGAAACAGTATAATTTAGAATGGCCTTTAGGAACTAATATGGGCAAGCAATACAGCAAGAGAATGTCAGAAGGTAGTTGTCAAACAGACAAAGAAATGGATGGAACTCTAATGGAAAGAAAATAGTGGAGCTGAAGAGTACAGGCTTGCAGACTGAGCTGGGATGTGAGGTACAAACCAGCATAACAACCCAAAGAGTGAAGTCAGGTTCTGCTGCTATCAGGAGGTGGCTAATATGAATCTCATCAGAACAAGAAGCATGGGGCCAGCACTGTGGCACAGCAGGCTAACGCCCTGTCCTGAAGCGCCGGCATCTCATATGGGAGCTGGTTCGAGTCCTGGCTGCTTCACTTCTGATCCAGCTCTCTGCTATGGCCTGAGAAGGCAGTGGAAAATGGCCCAAGTGCTTGGGCCCCTGCACCCACAGGGGAGACCTGGAAGAAGCTCCTGGCTCCTGGCTTTGGATTGGCGCAGTTCCGGCTGTTGCAGCCAACCGGGGAAATGAACCAGTGGATGGAAGACCTCTCTCTCTCTCTCTCTCTCTACCTCTTTCTGTAACTCTTTCAAATAAATAAAATAAATCTTAAAAAAAAAAAAAAGAACAAGAAGCAGTTTTGTTTTGCGGCCACCCATGAGGTTATAGGTAAGGTAGAGTGAGTGGCAACATCTGGTGTAATCATCAACCCAAGGATCTGGTTAGAAGAGATGATTCTACACACTTACCTACTGTAAAGGCCAATCAGTGTTGTCTATCCTGTGTTCATAATAGTAAATAAGAGCATCAATAAACTTCCTACGGTACACTTACCATTTCCATTAAATCTTTACTAGTTGAAAATCTACTTGATTAGACTGAATAAATTCTATCAATGTCTAATTATTAGGACAAATATGATAGTATTAATACTGACCTTGAAAAAATCCCAAGATAATACTGCTTTTCTTTTTCTTTTTCTTTTTTGACTACCATGTTATCTACTAGCAGGAGCAATGAAATATCAAAGAGAAGTTATTAAGCAGAAGATTAGAAGGTACATTTAGGAGCAAGCATTAGTCTTGGTGGTTAAGACACTAATTAAGATGCCCACATAGCTGGGATCAATACTTGAGTCCTATTTCTGACTCCAACTTCCTACTAATTAAGATCCTTGGAGGCAGCGGTGATGGCTCAAGGGATGAGGTCCCTGTCACACATCTAGAAGACCTGGACTGAGTTCTCCCCCTGGACATTACAAGCATTTGGGCAGTGTATCAGTAGATGAGAGCTCTCTCTGTCACCCTGAAAAAAAAATATATATATATATATATATTTTTTTTTTTTTCTAAAGGAGCAGGCATTTCGTTGTACTTGTGAAGTCCTTGCTGGGGACTTCCAGATTCTTATTGTAATGCCTGGTTGGAGTCCAGGCTCCAGGTTTCTATTGGGTTTCCTGCTAATTTGTACCCTGGGAGGCAGTGATGATGGCTCAAGCAGGGGTCCCAAGACACATTGAATTTTGAGCTCCTGGTCCATCATTGGCTATTGTAGTCATTTGGTAAGTGAACCAGTGGTTGGAAGATTCCAATTGTCTGTCTCTCTCTTTCCCAGGTTTTCAAGTCAAGTGAAAATATCAAAGAATATATCTCTAGTAAATTGTAAAGAAAACACAAGAAAGAGGAATTAAAAGAGGTATACAATTATTAAAATCATTTATCTATTTGCAAAAAACATTAGCAGAAATATTTCTATGAACGTTGTACATAACTATAAATTCATCATGTAGTGTTAAGAATAATTATTAGTTAAAGTGATAATCATTTTGGTCTAAACGTAGGAGGTTAATTTTATCTGGCTTTGATTTTACTACTCTGAGTCATACCAACTTGTAGTTTTAATACGTAAACACTCTGAATCTTTACATAGTTATCTTGCTTTGGATTTGGTAGACAGATAGATTTTAGAATTTCTGGAAACATTTTATATTTCCCTGAATAAAGAGAAATGAGAAGAGGCCACAGAATCAATGATAATGTGTGGCTAGGAGAAGATAAAATTACCTATGGCTTTATTAATGCAGTCATCCAGCACTTGTTTATGTTGCTCTGCTTCTGAATGAAGCCACTTGCGGTTCTTCAAATACCACATGCCACGTTCTCCCCTCTCGCCACTTATTTTACCCACCTGGAGACCTTTCAGTTATATTTTAGATTTCAGAATATGAATCATTCTTATGTGAAGTTGCCCTCATAATCAAAATCTTATTATTCTCTTTAGCCCCACACTCCCCTAAACTAAGTTGAATTCTGTGCTTTCTCTGTTTCCATACTCTTGCCACATCACACTAAATTACCTGTCCATTCTCACTAGACCAGGAACTTCTAGAGGGTCAATTGTCCTGTGGCATGTAGTTTGATATTTATGGTAAAGAGCCTGATTCATTAAGTATTCATAAACCATGCACAAAATACTAGCCTTGGAGTATGAACTAATGAACTAATGAATGGAAAGAGCAGGCGAACTCATCATGAATGAGTACATAGCTCATTAAGACAATGAAAATAAGTATCTTTGTGTATTATAGCCAAAAGAGAAAACCAAAAAATTGTAAATGGTGAAGGTATTGCATTATTGAAATATTGATCTGGAGGAGGGTTTATGGAATCTAAGTGACTAAGGTAAACCGTACATTTTAGAATCGTATACTTTTTAAAATTCATTTGTTTTGTTTATTTGAAAAGTAGAGTCACAGAGAGATAGGGAGAGACGGGGCAGTGGAGGGGATTGGAGGGCAGATCTTCCATCTGCTGGTTCACTCTCAAAATCGTCACAACATTTAGGTCTGGTCTGTGCCATGCCAAAGTCAGGGGCCAGGAACTCCATTTTGTTCTCCCAAGTGAGTGGCAGGGGTCCAAGCAGCTGGGCCATCTTCTGCTCCCTCCCAGAAGCATTAGCAGGAAAGCTGGATTGGAAATGGAGCAGCCAGTACTAGAACCAGCAATCTGATATGAGATGTCAGCTTTGTAGGCAGTGGTTTAGCCCACTGTGATACAACACAGTCCTCATACTTATGGTTTGGGTTAAAAGCTTTGCTATTTCCTGAAAGAATACAAAAGTATTCTCAGGTAACGACTTAAGAATTTCAGCTAATGAGATTTTCATTAAGTGTTCAAATTTAAATAAAATGTTTATTTTAAAGATCTTAATTTCTAAATAATGACCTTTAAAATAAAAATTTGGGAAACTATTATCGAAATACACAGTCTCATTGTTCATCATTCTTTGGTTGCAGCATTTTCTGAGTGCATATAATCATATAAGTTTTCAGCACTTAGGATATTTATATAAAATATATTTATGCTTAGGCATTTGGAATTTTGTTTACTACCTAACAGCTAAGCGGATTCATATTTAAATGTAAATATCCTTGCAGAGTGTAGTGCTGTTGAAATTACTAATTTTCATACTAGACATTTCAAGATTTGCATGTATAATTGCACATTCCTTCATGCAAATAAAAACTTAGTTTTTGCCCTCCTGGCAAAAGTATTTATGTATTTATCTATGCAGACTCAATGTGTATGCAAACATTTGGATTTACATAATACATATTTATTGAGTTTATGTACCTGCTGATTTTATATAACATACCAAAGCGTTTTATTTTTTATAGAATAACAGTGTTATGCTTGACCCTATTGAAGTGTATAGAAGGCAACTTTGCCATCTGTAAAAACTAAGTTTTATGAATATTCTGTCTACTGAGAACAGAGAATGTGATTTCTTTTAAAAGGATTATAAAGCATCAGGTATGTTAAATCTCAGAAACTTTATGATTATCAGAAATGTTACTTTCATATAAAATATATATTTACTATTTATCTACTGAGCCAATTTGAGCAGGGTAAACTGAGGGAATTTCTAGTCTTGGACACTATTCTCAGCTCTAGGAACAATATGAAGTAAAGATACACAAAAAAGCGTTGACTGTCTACTACATATGAGTAGGCGTTCACACAGAATTTACCCCTTCACATGTGCTGCCTGGGACACAGCCATTTTGTGCTTGAATCTTTTAACTATAAAGGCTTGGTGTTGTCATAATACAATTTCACTTCTAAGATTGATGGATTGCTTCAATGAACAAGTTTATATGGAATGTTTTTTTCTTATCTGAGTCAATGTTTTCCTCAATACAATGAAATAAATTAAAATAAAGTGTTTAAATCTCCTGCTTATGATAAAGAAGTCCAAATCTCATTCTAATAAATGTGTAATACAGCTTGTCATGTTCCTTTCACTCTGTAGAAATGCTACCACAAGGCTTTGCCAGTTAAGTCTAATATGTTGACATTTATTTTTGCTGCAATAAATGTTAGGATTATATTTTTGCATTAAATTCTGGCATTTTTAAAGATCACGATGACAAGTAATTTATTCCTCAAATCACTCTGGTTTGTTTTTACTTTTTGAATATGGATTTGGCCATGTGTCTCCAAGGCACAGTACAAAGCATATTTCATATGTTTTGCAACCTATTAGTTTGATTTAAATCCACTTTTTCCATCTGGATTTATGCAAGCCTTCCTTGATGTTATTTGCTCTGAAATATTGCCCAGAAATAATCACACTGAATCCAATTTTACACTGGCTGTGTAGCCTACCAAGTCTATCACCATAAAGCTTTAAGGTTTTTATAGTTTGTTTCAATGAAGGCAACTCCTCAAATATTCTATATATGAATATGTAATATACTATTTTATACTCATTTAAGAAAATTTCCTCTATGCTTCCTAAAATATGAAATGAATATTGTTCCAGATCTTAAAAACTAGTAACATTACAAGGAAAGTAGAACAAATCAGCACACCTAAAAACATTGCATATTAATTATCAAAAGCACTTACAAAGTTTGGGTCAATAAAAAGTGATTTGAATGAAAACTATAAAGAAGGAAAATTTAGTTCTGAAAGTATTGATACAATATTTTAAAATTTTGAACATTTATCCCTTTTAGTAATACAACAGCTAAAAGAGAATGTAAATTTGAGTTATAACTTTTTCTCTCATATTTTTTAAAGTACTGACTCTTATCCACATGAAGAATGTAATAGAACATTTTTTTTAATATACGTAACAAATCTAAATGATACAGTCATGAAGTCTATTCTCTCTTTCACTTTCTCATTAGTTGGTATATATATATATATATATATACACATATATATATACACACACATATATATATATATCCCTTGAGGGGGAAAAAGTTTGAATTGTTTTTGCTTATATTTAGTTATTAGATTTAACTGCCCTTTCAAAAAACCTCTAATTGTTCAATAATGAGCAAACAGTGGCATAAAGCTGAGCTGTTTTAACCTCATACAAAAATCCAGAGACTGTTCAGGGATTCCTTTACATGCGTCGGTGTGTGTGGTTACTCACACCTACCCATGCATAATTTGCATTCTGAAAGCTTCTGACAAGTTCAGAAGACTTAACACTTGCTAATGAGAAATACAGAAATTGGCAATCTTCTCCTTTTGGAAAATAGGTATATGTTGTTTTCTTGTGATAAACTTACTTTCAGACTTTCCTGCTGTATGATTGGAATCAAAATATTTATTTAATTTTTTGAAGATTAATTGAAGTTTCTTATAAATATCCCTAAGGAAAAGAACTAAGAAGTTTACAAAATGTTATAAATTGCAACTCCAAAACCTTTCGTCAATTACATGGGTGGAGTGGCCGACAAGGTAAAGGGTCGGGGAAACTGCCTAGATGCTTCTCTTAGAGATATAAATTCTTACTATTGACATCAAATACACATGGTTAAAGTAAAATGGAGAAATGAAGCAATTATTCCCATGATTCTAGATTTGGAAACTCTCAAACTTTATAGAAAACTTAGAGAATATTGAAAAATTAGCTTTTGTTTTATACATAAAAATGTCTTTTTCCTTTACAATAATTACAAATTCATTATTAGAATATATTAAGAGAATTCTGCTTAATTATCACATATCTGGAGAATAATCATCTCAATGTTTTGTATCAACATATCTTCTGCAAAAGGGAGAAATTTGCTATATTCTGTGGAAGAAATTTTACTTGTAGATGAGCCAGGGCTTTGTGAGATACACTATGTACGTTTTCAGTAAAATGTTACACTTTACTTTGAAAGGTAAACTTTTAAACAACTCAAACTGTTATAATTATAAAGCAATAGTTAAAATATAAATATATAGACATGATTAAGTATGTTCAGGGTGGTTTGACCATAGAAAATTGAAAGCATGTAATTTTAAAAATTAAAAGAAAGATGGGAAGGGAGTGAGGCAGGAGGGTAAGAGTGAAGGAGGGAAGGTAGGTTGGAAAGTATCAATATGGTCTTATAACTGTATATATGAAACACATGAGGCTTGTTCTCTGTATATAAATAAAGACATTTTTTAAAAAATTAAATACACAACTTAGAGGAAAGAATTGAAGTCATTTTCACATGAGAACTGTAAAAGCTTGGATCATTTTATATGACATTCAGAGAGGAATTCAACGTGTGCTCCGTGGAAATGACATGAAAAGAAATAACTACAAGCATCTTAAATTCAATCATATTCTTTGGATTATCTGGCAAAATGATATTATTTTTTACATTAACAAAACACATTTTTTGAGCATCTGTATCAAACAAAATGACAATAAAATTTTATTTCTCAATAGATTTATATGAATCTAGTGCATGATAAAATACATTTTTAAAAGATTTATTTATTCATTTGAAAGTCAGAATTACAAAGAGAGAAGAGAGGCAGAGAGAGAGAGAGTGAGAGAGCGGGAGAGAGAGAGAGAAAGTCTTCCATCCATTGGTTCATTCCCCAATTGGCCACAATGGCCAGAGTTGTACCTGTCCAAAGCCAGGAGCCAAGAGCTTCTTCCAGGTCACCCACATTGGTGCAGAGGCCCAAGGACTTCGGCCATCTTCTATTGCTTTCCCAGTCCATAGCAGAGAGATGGATCTGAAGTGGAGCAGCCAGGACTTGAACTGGTGCCCATATGGGAGCCTGCACTATAGATAGCAGCTTCTACCCACTATGCCATGGCCCTGGCCCCGAAAATACATTTTTAAAATATTCTATTGGTAATTAAAAAATGCTTGTGATATTCAAAGTAGAATGAAATATTTTTAAAGAAATGTGGGATATGGGGGCCAGCTCTGTGGCGCAGTGAGTTGATGCCATTGCCTGGAGCACCGGTATCCCATATGGTAGCAGGTTCTGGACCCAGCTGCTCCACTTCTGATCCAGCTCTCTGCTATGGCCTGGGAAAACAGTGGAAGATGGCCCAAGTCCTTGGGCCCCTGCACCCAAGGGAGGGGCCCAGAGGAAGCTCCTGGTTCCTGGCTCCAGATCAGCACAGCTCTGGCCATTGTGGCCATCTGGGGAGTGAGCCATTGGATGGAAGACCTCTCTCTCTCCCTCTCCTCTCTCTGTGCAACTCTGACTTTCAAATAAAATAAATAAATATTTTTTTAAAAAAGTAGGACATGGACCAACTTTCTTCAGGAAGTGGAAGAATAGAATCAAACTCTTTGATGAACAGTTGTCTGCAGCACATTTTAGGAATTGGCCCAATAACTTCATAGAGCTAAAATCTTTGTAGGAAAATAGATGGGGGTAAGATTCAGAAAAGTAAGAAAAATCATGATTTATGGCAAATATTGATTATTGGTTATATAATTTGAACATTCATTTGTAGGCCCTAGGATATCATTTAATGGTAATGAGTATAGTGAGTGATAAATCATAGGCGTACGCATGCTAATATAGTTAAGGGGAGGTTTAATAAACAGAATATGAGAGTACATTGAAAAGATCATGGTGGAGGGAGCTGCATTGTGATATAGCAGGTTAATCCACGTCTCCCAACACCATGTCAAGTCCTCTACTTCCAATTACAGCAGATGACTCAGATTCTGGGCCCCTGTCACCCATGTGGGAGACCTAGAAAGAGTTCCAGGCTCTGGCTTTAGCCTGGCTCAGCTCTGGTCTTACAGCATTTGAAGAGTGACTCAACAGATGCAGAATCTGGCTTCCTCACTTTCTCTCTTTCTTTCCCCCTCTCTCTCTCACACACACAGACACATACACACTCAATGCTTTTCAAATAAATAAAACTATCACCTTAAAAGAAGAAGTTGAGGCATTCATTTAGTCTCATTGTTAAAATGCCAGTTAAGATACCCACATCTCTCACCAGAGATGAGTTTGGCTCCTGATTCCAGATTTCTTCTCTTGTAGACCATGAGAGGCAGCAGTGATGGCCTAAGTAATTGGCTTCCTGGCGTCCATTTGAAAGGCTTTGAACTTCGCCCAGCTCAGGCATTGTTGGCATTTGGGGTGGGAAAGAGCTGTGTCTGTCTTTCTGAGTGTCTTTATCTCTCTCTCCCTCTCAAATATTAAAGAACAAGTAATCAGCAACATGAAAGAATGCTGGGGTTGAGAGAAAAAGTACAACAAATAGAAAGAAAGGAATATTTAGTACAGAATAGTTAGTATGGCCAAAGTTTTAAGTGGAATGATGAAAGACCTTCCACAGATAATTAAAGTGACATCAAATAGAATCTCTCAAGACATGTTAAGAATTCCCACTGTGCGGGAGTAGAAGGTTCTGAAGGGAAGCAGGAGGTTACTTTAGGAATCACGAAAATCTGCAGCATGGATATCACTCAAGGGCAAGAAAAGACAGACAGAAAACCCTCTCCTGTAATTATGCAAATATGATGATCACCTACTAGTCTGCGAAAATTGTAGGGGATATGAGGAATGAATATATTCAAAGTGTATCCAGCAGATAGAATGATGAGAGCTTGATAATTCATTGCATGGGAAAGTTGAGAAGGGAAATTTTCTCTCAATTTATTAACTTTGTATAACTCCATAGAGAAGATGAAATAATTCACAGATAAAGGGAACATCTAGATAAGAGCCATTTTGAGACATGATATGTAACTTAATATTTAAATATTTGTTTTAAATATTTAAATATTTATTTTTGGACAATAATATAAAAATGTTGAGTAGAAGAGTGGCTATATAGATCTCAGTAAAAAGTGATGGACTATGGACTAGAGTTTTAATTTGGAAATTATTAATTTATAGATTGCAAACCAAGATACTGGGCTAATTCAATTTAGGAAAGCTTCATGGAAAAAAGAAAACTTATGCATAAATCCTTGTTAACTCCAATAAGTTTGTGAATGGCAAGAAAGAGTCAAAACAAAAAAATAAAATTATTTCTAAATCTTCTTTATTTCTAGTATTTAAAGGTTGGTTTGAGAATTACAAAAAACAAAGGTGATGGAACAGGAGAGAAACAGATGCAAATGGAAAGTTTGGCTCCAGTACTCAAAAGTAGCAATTGAGGTCAGAATCTTCTTTAATTGTCCTTCATCCAAGTCAGAAGGACACACATACATAAACTTTCATGTGAATATTCATAATACCTGCTAAAAATTGCAACAGCAATAAGAAAGAAATACCTCAGGCACAGAATGGTCAATGCATCAAATTCTTCTAGGAAAAAATACAGGGAAGGACTAAATAGAGTGTATTTGATTTAGTGAAAAGGAAACCATGGGTAGTGTAGCATGACCTGCTGAAGTGAAGTGGCATATTTGAGACTGGGTTCTTAATAGGATCTGCATGGCAGTTATGTTCTCAAACTTCAGCCCCATATAATACCCTACGTAAGTGTTTTTAGGGAATTAAAGGGAAAAGTTGATAGTAATCAGCAGCAGAGATTTACTGCCACCACCTTAATGCAAACATTGTAACACAGGAGATAAGACACAATCTTCTAGCTTGGTTGAGGGAGCCCACACAAAAATTTTTGGGAATACTCTGTGAGAAAGATGCTCTGAGTAAGTTGAATGAGATTAGACACTGGCACAACAGCTGACTGTACAAGAAAACCCACCTATCATCCATGTATCACAAATGCTTTCCAAAACTTTCTCATTTTCTTGGTGTTAGATCAACAGTAGTGTGAATGACATGCATCAGATGCAGCATTACTAATCAGATTTCTTGGTGATGAATCATTGGCATTGAAGCAGTTCTGTTTCTAGTAGCAGAACTGTGTTTCACTTCTAGGCTAGGTCAATTTTTGAGTTTATCATTAATTTATACTCTGTTATTAATACTTTTTCATTCTAGTATTCCTAGCTTTGTCTCATTTACTTGTGTTTAACACAGTAAATGCAAGGAGAGGAAGGAAGTGTCGTGATCTATAGAAAGTCTATGACAATCCTTGCAGAATCGATGTCTGTATATGTTCGTAGAGCTGTGCAGCATTATCACAGTGTCAAAACACTTCATAAACTTCAAGGAAAGTCCATGTTGTTTGAGCAGTAACTCCTCACCCTACCTTTCCCTAACACATGAAAAATCCCTTACGTTTCCAGGTATTAGTCTTTCCTAGGTAGTTCGTAAAGTGAAATCATACAATATTTAGAATGTTTGACTGCCTTATTTAACTTTGCCTAATCCTTTCAAGGTACATCCATGTTTGTAGTAAATACCCTATTTCCCTTTCTTTTTATTGTAGTATTTTGTTTCAAGACTATAACACAGGCTGGCGCCATGGATCAATAGGCTAATCCTCCGCCTGCGGCGCTGGCACACCGGGTTCTAGTCCCGGTTGGGACACCGGATTCTGTCCCTGTTGCCCCTCTTCCAGTCCAGCTCTCTGCTATGGCCTAAGAGGATGGCCCAAGTTCTTGGGCCCTGCACCCGCATGGGAGACCAGGATAAGTACCTGGCTCCTGGCTTCGGATCAGCACGATGTGCCAGCTGTAGCACGCCAGCTGCGGCGGCCATTGGAGGGTGAACCAACGGCAAAAGGAAGACCTTTCTCTCTGTCTTTCTCTCTCTCTCTCTCTCTCTCACTGTCCACACTGCCTGTCAAAAAAATTTACTATAACACATTTTACTTATTTTACTTATCAATTCATCCATTAATAAACATTTAGCTTGTTTGCAACTTTGGGTAAATCAATAATAATATGCTATGGATTATATTGTAAAGGTCTTTGTACATGCTATGTTTTCATTTCCCTTAAATATGTATGTGAGCGTAAAATTGTTGGGTCAAATAACAACTCCGTGTTTCACAAATTGTTTTCAAATACCGCTGGACTAACATACATTCTCATCATCACTGTGTAAGAATCCCAATTTGTCCATATATCTGACTACACTTACGATCTATACTTTCTGGTATATCCACTGCAGGGTGTATGTACAGGGGTAAATATGTTGAGGTTCAGGTTTAATATCTGTAAGAGAGAATAGGGTTGAATTTTTTTTCTTGCACATCCTGGCTATTTGTATATCTTATTTGGAGAAATTTCCAATCAAATTTTTCACGTTTTAATTATTTATTTTGTATCATTTGATTGTAAGAATCCTTTAGATATTGGACACATGGCTTGAAAATATGCTCTCCCTATGTACATCAGTTTTATATTCTTTTTTTAAAGATTTATTTATTTGTTGGAAAAGCAGAATTACTGAGAGGCAGAGGCAGAGAGAGAGAGGTCTTCCACCTGCCAGTTCACTCCCTAAAGGGTGGCAATGGCTGGAGCTGGGCGGATCCGAAGCCAGGAGCCAGGAACCTCTTCCGGGTCTCCCATGTGGGTTCAGGGGCCCACGCACTTGAACCATCTTGTACTGCTTTTCTAGGCCACAGCAGAGATCTGGATTGAAAGTGGAGCAGCCAGGACTGGAACTGGCATCCATATGGGATGCCATCACTGTAGGCAGTGGCTTTACCCACTACACCACAGTGCCAGCCGCAGTTTTATATTCTGGATAGTATTCTTTTCAGAAACATATTTTTCAATTTTAATTTTGATGAAGCCCATTTTATCTTTTTCTTTCTTTTTTCCTATATTTTATGTCTGATGTAAGTTAGCTCTAAGGTCAAGATTTACTCATACTTATTCATGTAAGAGTTTTATAGCTTTATTATATTTAATTTCATTCTGCAATTTGAATTTTTCCTTCCCTAAAGTCTAAGGAAGGAGGTCACCTTTTTTTCTTTTGCATGTGGATATTCCGCATCGCTGTTTTCCATATTGAATTGTCTTTACATCCCTGTTGAAAATGAATTGACATATACATGAAGGTTTCCTTCTAGATTTTGAATTATGTTCATTTGTCCATGTTTACCCTTATATTGATGAAATATTTTCTTGATTACTATTACTCTGTTATAAACAGATGTTTTAATGTTGCAAAACATTACATTTGTACCTTTGTTCCTTTGCAAGATTTTTCAGATAGTTCTTGCTCTATTATATTTTAATATGCATCTTATGATCATTTGTCAATTTATGTAAAAATACCAGTTGGGATTCTGATAGGGTTAGAGATCTGCTAATTTAGGCATAATAAATAAGCTAGAGTGGGTGGAGTGTGGTGTTATACTGGGAACTGCCTGGGGAAAACACTAGGCCTAGAATGGGGTGTGTGGAAGAGAATCCTGACCTGTTGGGATAACCTTCCCAGAGCAGAGCTTTCCTGCTAATGATGTGAATACCTGATGGTGACTGATTTAGGGAAAATGTCCCAGAGATATTGTTATTTTTTAGATTGAGTAGATTTTCTTGAGTGATTGTTTTCCCATTTGTTATATGCCTTTAAGAATTTACTCATACTTTAAAAGGTTGTTCACGGCTTGTTTTTTTATTTTATTTATTGTTTGTTTTATAGTTTTCACTGATTATGATTATTTCACTGGGGATATGATCCACAGAGCACCTCAAGTCACCATTCCAGGAAAAAATATGTTTCTAACTGCTAGGTAATGAAGTTAAAGCTAGATTGGAGTGGATGAAGGACTATGCAATCTTAAAATTACCAAATATATACAGTAAGAATAGTTTGACTGTGAAAGGAAAGAGAAAGAAACAGCATCAGCTGTAGGGGCATGAAGAGTTCAGGGTGTGTCCTGTTTGATTTTGAATTATATGGGAGAGTCTTGATCTTGTTTAAAATATAAGAAAAATGTGGATAAAAACAGCTTTAAGCAAGACCATAAATTCAGTAGCCAAAGTTAAATAAGTGGCACATTGATGACAAATTTTCTCTATTAATTATAGACATGATTGCTTGTTAAGAGCTGGAGGCAAGAGAGAACTCAAGGTTTCAACGTGGGTTGTAGACCATTTTTGGAATGGACAATGTGGAAAATGCAATCAGACTGATAGGTAGCAGTTGTGGTTGATGAGCATGGATTCAGAGTAACACTTAAGTATTTATCTGCAAGCCCATAATTACTTTATTAGACAGGTTCTGGAAATATCTTGACGATTTGAATAGAATCTGCACTCAGTGAACTGAAATGAAAGGATTACTTTCTCCTCTAACATTGAGAAGAAACGATCGTGCATTGTATTTACTCCCCCTGGTTTCATAATTATATTAAAAGTTTTCCACATTTTCAGACAGATTTGTAAAGTGTGGAGTTAGAAGTGTGAGATCACAAACAGGTCATGCTTAGAGCAGCTTCCTTGTACTAATAAACTTTCAGTGGTCAAACACCTTTGGTGATACTATTTAGGAGTTCAAATGAAATCTTTGTCATAATGATTCAGCTGATAAGTTTCAATGTGAAATCATGTGAGTACATTCATGGTAATTGGTCCTGATATCTGTGGAATTATAACAGCCACTAGAGAACATGTTTATACTTCCTGTTTCTCTTCTATTGTACTGAAGAATCAAATTAGTGACCACAGCTATCTTTGCCATAATGACTGACAAGTAAGAGAACAATCTAGCAGCTGAAATCTATCAAATTTCATTTCTTCTTTTTCCTGGGGGCATTAGAAACAAGATATTTCCCTACTTTTCCAATAATTAGCAATGGGTAAATCTCCTAAGGCCCTATGATTGGATTTGGTTTGGATAAGGTTTGTCTGACTGTCAAATTGATACATGGCATGAAATGAATCAGAGCCATCTAAATCTCTACACCTAACTGAATTAGTGCCTCCTTTGCATCAAATGATCCCAGCCTGTCTCATTCATTCAGTCTTCAACTGACTCATTAAAACCCACTTTGGACTGTTCTACTCTAACCTGCGACCTTTCTTTCAAATTCCACTTTAAGCTTAAAAACATTTTTTTATATCTTTTGGGCAATAAAGGATGTGAAAGTTAGTAGCATAGAACAAGAGGGACTTCCAGCTTAAGAACTTGAAAATGAGATTGTCTTGAGCAAGAAACTAACAGTCTAATAATTTATAAAATTGGTCAGATGCAAATTATTGATATGACAGAATAACTGCTGGTAGGGGGTAGGACTTTGATTATTAACACATCCAAATAAAGTTACCATAATTGAAAGGAATTTGATGGGAGGGCCGGAATCATGTAAATGAATCAAACATGTAGACCATTGACATCAGAGGCTGCATCTTAGAAGTCAGCTAATATCAATAGTGACTACTCAAGCTACATACTGCTTACATTGTTCCAAACATGGTTATGAGAGTGACTTTACATGCTACTAAAAATATCTCAATGTGGAAAATGTTCTTTATCCCTTTTACTCTTTTAAGACGAGATAATTTAGGCTGGAGGATTATTTTTACAGACTTAATTTTATTTACTTAAAGGCACACTTACAGACAGGGAGAGAGAGAGAGAGAGAGAGAGAGAGAGAGAGAGAGAGAGACTGCCCAGTGGTCACAACAGGGGCTGGACAAAGCTAAATCCAGAATCCAGGAGCTTCATGTGAGTCTCCAACATGGGATATGGGTGCAGACCCAAGTACTTAGGCCATTCTGTGCTGCTTCCCCAGACACATTAGCAGGAAGCTGGATTGAAAGTGGAGCAACCAGGATAAAAACTGGTGCTCATATGGGATGCTGGTATCACAGATGGTGGCTTAAGCTGCTGCATCATAGCACCAGCCCCAATCTGGAGGATTTCAAATATAGACTTAGTATTTCAGAATAAGTAAATGGTGGAAGGGAATTTAAATAACAAAGCCTATCATCTTCTCATTTCTTGAAGTTAGTGACATCAATGTAGACTGGATGGGGGGACTTTGTCACAATTCTCATCTATAAAAGTACATATTATATTCCTTTTCTAACTTTCTTGGTTCTTATAGGCACCAAACGAGACACTGAACCAGTAAAGCAGTTTGTTCAAATGTTTTGTGGCTTACTTGCTGACATGCATGGAATGCACTGGGAAAATGAAAAGTTGCTCTTGAGACCACACTGACACATTGAAAGGAGTAACATGATAGGAGGGTGCATGTCAGACAGGTGCTCAGTCCACAAGCCCATAACAAGAATCATGAGAACTATGACATTAGTGATGAATCTGGTGCATGAAAATAAGTGCACGAATATCTAGTAGACCAGACGTGGGTTCCTGAAATTTGATAATTAATGGGGCCTGGGACAAATCAACACTATAATCAATTGTTCCTCCCAAGGACAAGCCTCTTTCAATTCTCTGTATACAGAATTTATAAGTGACACAACTGTCTGGTAGACACACTGGTACCTCTGTCTAGGACTGTCAAATAACTACACAATTAGCTGTGAATGAATTATTAATGCTTCCCTTCAATGTTCTTGGTATGCATAGGAACTAAGATTGTTCAGCCTTTATGGATTATGTTTTATTCTTTATGGATTAAGCTTCACAGTGATTCAAATAATACTTCAAATTTTGTTTTGAATTACTCTATTTTGTTTTTATCCATAGCTTGCTAGTTGTCAAATTATTAGAGATGAATAAATGAATTATCTCCTGAGATTATTTGTACCTAAGAATGAAAGAAATACTTAGAACAGCTTTCCAAAACCTTATTTTTACACATAATTATCTATATACGGTACCTGGAAGAAACTGCTCAAGTCTTCCCTTGACCGAGGACAATAACATCTGGTAGATCTCTATATCCAAGTTCAGTGTAGACATCTCTGTGTACAGAAGCAGTATCCATTAGAAAGGATGTTTATTTAGTGAGCTAGAATGAGTTAGGAACACACAGAGTCATCAATGGGAAGAGCTAAAAATGTAATGTTCTTCTAATAACAATGTATAAAACTAAATGAAAGCTTCTGTCAAATGCTTCTTTCTTCTAAAGAAAAGTTTCTAAGTCAAATAATTTACATCTTATTTAAAATACGATCTATTTTTATTTATTTCAACGTGTCACAGAAATTATTTATTGTCTAGTTTTAGTGGAGAGGCTAAACAAGAGATATACACCCCAAGAAAGTTGACTTGACTCTGATACCAAACTAAGCAAGGCTACAATAGGAGGAAATTTCTATGTGTCTGTTTGACATAGATATAGATGTATACAAATATGCAGATAGATAACCATCATTTGACTTTTAAGAAGTAAGTGTGATTGTATAAGGATTTAGCATTCATCAAAGAGATTTAATTAGCTGTAGGTAAACTTTCACAATTGATTGCTCCCTTCCTTTCCTTTCCATACAAACTTCCTTCCATTTGCTTTTCTCACCCTTTCTCTAGTCCTTCGCATTGCTCACTTTGAAGCCATAGGATAGCAAAATAGTATCATAAAAGAAAAATAAATTTATTGAATTATTCATTTAATAAAGACTTTTGGCATATCTGTCAGAAACTGGGATATATATTACTTCCATATTATCATTAATCTAGGCTTTGTGAAGGAATACTTAAGAAGCAAACAGAGAAAAATACTTATGCATAGATATTACATTATGTTGGGGCTGGTGCTGTGGCGTATTGGGTACAGCCACCGCCTGAATACCGGCGTCCCACATCGGTTCGAGTCGAGTCCCGGCTGTTCCACTTCCAATCCAACTCTCTGCTATGTCCTGCAAAGTGGTAGAAGATGGCCTAAGTCCTTGGGCCCCTGCACTCATGTGGGAGACCTGGGGGAGGCTCCTGGCTTCAGTTGCCCTAGCTTTGGCCGTTGAGACCATCTGGGGAGTGAACCAACAGATAGAAGATTCTCCCTCTCCTCTCTCTCTCTCTCTTTCCTTTCTGCTTCTGCCTCTATGTAACTCTACCTTTCAAATAAATAATTATTTTTTAAAAGAAATTATATTATATTGATGAGAAATTGTATAGTGTATAACAAAATATACAGTTTGTCATGTAAAACAATGACTAAACCTTAGAGGTTTTTGGAAAGAAGGGGAGGGGATTTTAGATAGAGTTTGCAGAAGTGCCTTCAAGAAGAATAATTTTGGGAACAGACCTAAATGAAGCCTTGGGCGAGGAAGCCACAGGGGTATTGATGGCCAGAAGCTTTCAGGAAAAGGAAAGAACACGTTGGAAGGGCTTGGGACAAAGAAGACTGGGCAGGTTTGTGGCACTTTAGAAAGATGTAGGTAGCAGGGCATTGTGGAGAGAAGATGAGAAATTGAAGGAAAAGATGTTATTGGATGCAGGTCAGAGTAAGATATTGACTTTTAATTTGAATGGGATCAAAACTTATTGGAGGGATTTGAACATGAAAATGCTTTGATTTGACTCAGGCATTAATATAATTTTTCTGGTTGCTATGATGAGACTAAAACACATAAATTGGGATATTGGCTAGGGATATAACGTGAAAATAATTCAAATAGGATTTGATATAAGTTTGTATTTGGGTGGTCTAGCCAGTTTCTTCAAAAGGCTAAATAAGCATGCTTGAAAAGGAGCCCCTGACAGCTCTCTAACCCTACTTTGCCATACGAAGATGCAAGAAGGCAGTAGTTTGCCACCTGGAAAATAATCCACACAGTAACTCAAACATGCTGGCACCTGATCTTGGACATTGCTCCCTCCAGAATTGTGAGAAAAGGTATTTTTTATAACAACAGAAATAGACTGAGACACCAAGTTTCTGGCCTGACACAATTGGAAACACGGAATTGCAGTAAATTCAGGAAGTGGCATTCACCTTAGCAACATGGAGCTCACTGCTACCCTATTGATGAGCATTTCTTTAAGAAATAAGTGGGGTGAAAACATGACTGAGTTTGGGGGAATGCGAAGAAGTAAATTGAAAGCAGTAAATACAGAAAATTGTTTCAAGGCATTATACTACAAAAGAACAGGTAGAAATGGTGTGATAACTGGAATGAAATGTAAAATCAAGAAAAAGTTCATTTATGGAGAAATATGTAAGATATCAAGGCTGATGTCACTGATACAGGGAAGAGCAGGGAGAATTTCTGCATCAATTTTTTCGAATGGCAGAGGTAGGCTAGAACTAGTTGGAGTGTTGCATCATTGACCTTGTCCTGGAGAATGATGCATTATTAAAAAGAACAAGACAGAGTCCAACTCATGGGAACACCTACCAGTTAGGTAAGGAGATTGGAATTTCCAGAAATTTATTTGCTTTAATTTCATAGGTAATTTTTAAAAGATTTGTTTTATTTATTTGAAAGACAGAGATACAGAGAGAGGTAGAGACAGAGAGAAAGAGGTCCTCCATCTGCTGATTCACTCCCCAATTGGCCTCAAAGGCCAGAGCTGCACAAATCCGAAGCCAGGAGCCAGAAGCTTCTTCTGGGTCTTCCACATGGGTACAGGGGCCCAAGAACTTGGACAATCTTTTACTGCTATCCAAGGCCATAGCAGACAGCTGGATCGGAAGAGGAGCAGCCAGGATTTGAACCGGCACTCATATGGGATGCCGGTGCTTCAGGACAGGGCTTTAATCCACTGAGCCACAGCGCCGACCCTAATTTTCATAGGTATATAAGAAGCAAGGTTTGAGTTTACAGAGAAGTGGATGAAAAGGGAGAGGGAGAGGGAGATATAGAATATTAGATGTTTGAGAACATAGGAGAATATATGAAATTATTTAATCTTGAGAGGAAAAGGAAGTATGGGATTATACACAGTGTAATGGCCAAGCATCATTAGGTCTTTCTAGAATTTAGCAATCATGAATCCACAGTGATATCAACCAACATGTTTGTTTTTCTCAAAAATATTCTCACCTTCACACTTAAAATGCAAATATGAAGTCAAACTTTATGTTGTGATTCTGCTTATATATTAATTCCTAAACTTCCTGCATCTTGACTTTTTTTTTTGGCAAGATAATGACAAATTCCCAATCTGTTCAAACAACTGTTTTTCAGGTCTCTGTTGATAATATTCAAACTCAGTGTTCACTTCTCAAAACATTAGATACAGCCAGGAAATTAGGACAAAGCCCGTTACAAAATTAAAGAGTATAAACTCTAGAAAGTGAAATGCAGAGCTGTTATTTTCAGACTTACTTGCTTACCAAGGAAATCTATAAAAACCTCCTTTAAGCTATTAGAAATGAAATAATTGTTGTTTTTTTTTTTTTTGAAATCTGTTTATTTGAAAGGCAGAGTTGCAGAGAGAGAGAGAGAGAGAGAGAGAGAGAGGTCTTCCATTCATTGGTTCACTCCTGAGATGGCTGCAAAGGCCCGAGCTAGGCCATTCTGAAGCCAGGAGCTAGGAGCCTCTTTCAGATCTCCCACATGACTACAGGGACCCATGCAGCTGGGCTATCCTTCACTGTCTTCCCAGGCCACAGCAGAGAGCTGGATTGGAAGTGGAGCAGCTGGGACTCGAACCAGCATCCACCTGTGATACCAGTATCACAGACAGTGGCCTTACCCACTACACCACAGGGCTGGACCCAGAAATAAAAGAATTTTGACTAAGTTAGCTCAAGGAAAATACTTGAAATACATTTTTTAAAGAAATTTATTTTATCTGAAAGGAAGAGTTGAGAGAGAGAGAGAATCTTCCATCTGCTGGTTCACTACTCAAATCCCCAAAAGAGTCACAACAGCCAAGGCTTGGCCAGTTCAAAGTGAGAAATCTGGAACTTCATCTGGGTTTCCTACAATGGGTGACAGAGGCTCAAGCACTATGGCCACTATGGTCATCTTCCACCACTTTCCCAGGAGCTTTAGCAGGGAGCTGGATCAAAAATGGAGTAGTAAGCACTTGAACAGATACTTTTATGAGATGATGGCATCACAGCCAATTTTACCATATTTTAGTATCTGCCTTTGATAATACTCATTTCCTGATAATGCTTTCTGCATTGAATACTCTCCATCTGGTTTCATGCAACTAAACTTACTCCAACTGCTCTACCACAGCCGTAGCTGCTGAAAGGCAATAAACATATATTAGAGCTATGGTGGAGCGTATCATGGACTCTAAGGACAGAAATAAATGCCAGGGGTGGCCTCCCAAAATATGGGGAAACTTGCAGAAACTAAGAGAGAGACCTCATGGTCTCAAAGTGTCACTAATTTCACCTTCCTTCTTACACCAACTGTCTTTTTCTGTTCCTTAAGTCACATGACTAAACAAGGCCATCAAACGTGATCTTGAGTATGCTCAACTGTAGGCACCAAGAGAAAAATTAGCATCTGCTTCCCATGAAAAATTATTTGCTAAGCAAGCAACTGATTTTTCTCAACTTGGACCAGATAGTCCATCGACGGCCACAGTGCCCTAACAGTGATCTACAACGAGAAATGACAACAATACAGGGGAGGTAGTGGAGGTTCTCGAATTAGTGGTTCTGGAAAAGAAGATGATAAATATCTGGAACAACTGGAATGCCGCTGAGAATTCAAAAGCTCCAGCAATCCCAGAATCTTGTGGACACCTCCAGCCACTGCCATATCCTTCATATCCCATGTGTTCTCTGGCTCCATTTGAGGACTGCATAAGAGAATGGACCCACATTAAGTAAAGGCTGAGCAGATGTCTGAGGCATCATTTTTCTGAATAAAGTTGAAAGATCAAGGAAGTAAATTTATATGCAGAAACCCTAATGTCCATTACCCCAGTATGTGATTTTATTATTATTATTATTTTATTTTATTTTTTTATTTAGTAAATATAAATTTCCAAAGTACAGTTTATGGATTACAATGGCTTCCCCCCCTAATTTCCCTCCCACTCGCACCCCTCCCATCTCCCACTCCCTCTCCCATTCCATTCACAGCAAGATTCATTTTCAATTCTCTTTATATACAGAAGATCGATTTAGTATATATTAAGTAAATATTTCATCAGTTTACACCCACACAGAAACACAAAGTGTAAAATACTGTTTCAGTACTAGTTATAGCATTAGTTCACATTGATAGAATCAAAAAGGGAGAGAACAATACATCATGGGAAGTGGGAAACACAGCAGACTCATAGAATGGCAGATGTCCTAAATAGCACTCTGGCCTCAGAATCAGCCCTTAAGGCATTCGGATATGGCTGAAGAGCCCATTTTGCTTAGTATATACTAAGCTGCTTTTCTGTATTTAAAGATATTTAAAAATGAATCTCAGTGAAGAATGGGATGGGAGAGGGAGTAGGAGATGGGATGGTTTGTCTGTGGGAGGGTGGTTCTGAGGAGAAAAAAACACTATAACCCAAAAGTTCTAATTCGAAATTTATATTTATTACATAAAATTTTTCTAAAAAATGTTTTCCTTAAATTACACCATCCTGAGAAAGCCTGAAAGATAAAACAAAGTAATGCAATAGCCTATACCTTGTGAGGTTGTGTGAATGCAGCCTGTTGAAACCCTTGCTTAGTATATACTAAGTTGATCTTCAGTATATGAAGGTAATTGAAAATGAAACTCGATGATGGGAGGGATGGGAGAGGGAGTGGGAGAGGAGAGGGCCATGGGAGGGAGGGAGTTTGAGGGGGGGAGCCACAACAATACAAAAGCTGCACTTTGTAAATTCACATTTATTAAATAAAAAAAATAACTGTATAACAAACAAACAAACAAAAGAAACAGAAAAAAAAGATCTCTTAGTATTTTTTATGTTCTACTTAAAACTATTGGTTGAACTCTTTAATTAATACACAATTACTCTTAGGTGTTTAATTAATGCTATAACTAGTACTCAAATAGTATTTTACACTTTGTGTTTCTGTGTGGTGCAAACTGTTGAAATCTTTACTTAATATATGCTAAATTGATCTTCTGTATATAAAGATAATTGAAAATTAATCTTGATGTGAATGGGAGGGGAGAGGGAGCGAGAGAGGGGAGTGTTGTGGGTGGGAGGGAAGTTATGGGGGGGGGAAGCTATTGTAATCCATAAGCTGTACTTTGGAAATTTATGTTCATTAAATAAAATAAAATATAAATTAAAAAAAGATCAGCACATAAAAATGTAATTAAATAAAAAAATGCATACTAACAAATATATTATATATAAGAGAAGAGATTAAAACCTAACAGAATATGTAAGGACAGTGGAAATTGGGATAAAGTATATATCCAAAAAATAATGAAGTTCAACTGTGTACCTGATATTTTATTAAATCATAGTCATTTGAAAAGTCATGGCTAATCTTCCTATAATATCATAAAGAAATATATCTATGTACAAGCAGCTATGCAGTTTAAGTTATTTGAAATAGACTCTCTTTTCCAGATATAATGAGGATTGAAGAGACAGAGTCTAATATACTTCATTGATGTATATTGGTGAAATAAAGGAACAGAACATGGAAGCTGTGCCTCACACAGTTCATGGACCTGAGGCAAATTTAGGCACACCATTGCTTCTCATGTTTCCAAACATCTTAGGTGACCCTGCTTCTTTCTATGGGAAGTGCTTCAGCAGAGAGTTCCTGGCCTAAGGGTCCTAACCATGATAAATGCATTCTCTCCAGATACAGATTTCCTTTGCCTCTACAGTTGCCTAGTGAGCTGAAGACTGTCCTTGATGAGGGTATTAATAGGCCTCTCTACCCTGAAGGCAATTTTGCTTTTTCATAGTCAATAGACTCTAAAAAATTTTGAAATAAAGCATAGCCTGAAACTCATTTTCAGAGTGTACCATCTTTTCTCTGTCTCAGAACAGCTTTCACTTGAGAATAAATTCTTTTTTATTACACGTTTCCATATCATTCCCTCTGCTGACAGCTTATTTATTTATTTATGTTTGCTTATTGTCAATTTCCTTTCTACTTCCACAACTTTCCCATTTTAAAATAACTCCTTACCTTATTGGATCCTGTACTTGCTGTTAACACTAGTTCTTTTTTCTTTTTACCAAATATGGTTACCCTGACTGCCTGACTTCTCTAAATACTACAATATTTGTCTTTTAACCCCCAAACTTTGGCTGTTGATCTTTGGACTCTCCTGGAAACATTAATAGTGATTACTTACATTATTCACTCATTAGATACCATTGAGCAGCTTGGTGCAACTGTTCTAAGCAAATACCAGAGTCATGAATCAAATATATGCAGAAGAGGCTTCTACATGTACTTACATGTGTCAATATTTGCAAGTACGGAGTCCTAAGTTGGAGTTAACTACAAATCAGGGTCCAACTAATGCCTATTTGTAGGCCGGCCGAATCTAGGTTTTTTTTTTTTGTTTGTTTGTTTTTGTTTTTTTTTTTTTTTTTTTTTTTACAAATAAAGCTTTATTTTGTTAGTTCTCAGTTGGGGGGCAGTATTTTTCCATTTTCATTCCACAACATTTGGCAATGTCTGAATACATTTTTGGCTGTCACAATTTAGGGATTCTGTGGACAGCTAGTGGGTGTGCAAGGGAATGATGCTGAACATCCTAAAATGCACAGAAATAGTTTCCCACAACAAGGGATGATTAAGTCTATTATATGGATAATGTTGTATTTGTCTATGACCACTTCATGCACCCATGTTCTTCTATTTATTTATTATGGCTGCATTTGTGCTTCAATGGTAGAACTTAGTAACCACCACAGACCAAATGATCACAGTATTTCATAGTACATCATATTTATGCTCTGAGCCTTTACAGAAAGTATGTTTTGATCTCTGATATAAACTAAAATTAAAGGAGGCAAAAGGATGTTGTAACAGAAAGATAGGACTAAGGTGGAAGATGTGATTATCAAGAAATACTTCTGGGGTCAGGATTGTAGCACAGTAGGTTAAAGTCCCCACCTGCAGTGCCGTTATCCCACATGGGTGCCAGTTTGAGTCCAAGCTGCTCCACTTCCAATCTGCTATTGTGTCTGGGAAAGCAGCAGTTGCTGGCTCAAGTTATTGGGTCCCTGCACCCACGTGGGAGACCCAGAAGAAGCTCCTGGCTCCTGGCTTCAGACTGGCTCGGCTCTGGACTTTGTGAACATTTGGGGAGTGAACCAGCAGATGAAAGACCTCTCTCTCTCTCTCTCTCTCCCTTTCTCTCTCTCTCATTCTCTTTCTGTCTCTATCTCTTTCAAATAAACAAAATAAATCTCAAAAGAAGAAATGCTTCTGAGATTAAATATAAACTATCTGAATGCTTGGAGAATCTGTAAATGATGACTAAGGGACAAGAGTAGGGAAGAATGTTCCAGAACTGGGAAAACCTTGTGAGACAGATTTGAAGCAGGAAAGAATGCAGTCTCTCATGTACTTTGAAGTTGGGAGCAGAATGGTCGGAGAGGAGTATGGGTCAGAAGAGATTCAAAAGCAAGGAAGATTCAGGTCACACACTTTTAAAGTGTAATAGGAAAAAAAATATGTTTTGTCATGGAAGTATATGTAATGAATTTATACTTTTAAAAGACTGGTAGCTCCGCCTAGCGGCGCCGGCACACCGGGTTCTAGTCCGGGTCGGGGCGCCGGATTCTGTCCCGGTTGCCCCTCTTCCAGGCCAGCTCTCTGCTGTGGCCAGGGAGTGCAGTGGAGGATGGCCCAGGTGCTTGGGCCCTGCACCCCATGGGAGACCAGGAAAAGCACCTGGCTCCTGGCTCCTGCCATCGGATCAGCGCGCCGGCCGCGGCGGCCATTGGAGGGTGAACCAACAGCAAAGGAAGACCTTTCTCTCTGTCTCTCTCTCTCACTGTCCACTCTGCCTGTCAAAAAATTAAAAAAAAAAAAAGAATGGTAGCTATGTAAAATAATATAGCCCAGCCAGGAAACATGGGTATCATGATGCGTTCTGGGCAGGATGAAATAACACTGAAAATAGCAAGGGATGTTGGATGTTTAGAATAACAAGGATTGGGCAAGAAAATACAGGAAAAGAGGACTGGTAGAAGTCTAAAGACACTAAGGGGTCATCTTTGAAGAGCACAATCTGGAATGAATGTAACATAATTGACAATGGGAGGCTTACTAATTGTTAGTGACAAGGAGCTGAGGACAGGAGAGTATGGAGATCCTTGAGCTAGTAGTACAGTTTGCATTAAAAAAATAGGTTTCTGTCTGGCACTGTGGTGTAGTGGGTAAAGCTACCATCTGCTGCACTGACATTCCATATGAGTGCTGTTTTGAGTTCCAGCTGTTCCACTTCCAATCCAGTTCCCTGCTAATGTGCTTTGGAAAGCAGTAGAGGATGGCAGAAGTACTTGGGCCCCTGCACTCATATAGGAGACCCAAAGGAAGCTCCTGGATCCTACTATCAGCCTGATCCAACCTCAGCCATTACAGCCATTTGGGGAGCAAACCAGCAGACAGATCTCTCTCTCTCTCTGTATGTGTGTGTGTCTCCCTCTTTCTTCCTTTGTAACTCTGTTTTTCAAATAAATAAATAAATCTTTAAAAATAGCTTTCAATTCATGCTATCCAGCATAAAAAAGAAAGAGACTTTTTTTTGGTTTTTGTTTTTTACAACTTTTATTTAATAAATATAAATTTCCAAAGTACAACTTTTGGATTATAGTGGCTTTTCCCCCCATAACCTCCCTCCTACCTGCAACCATCCCATCTCGCACTCCCTCTCCCATCCCATTCACATCTTGTAGAGACATGAAAGTAGTACTAGCAAATAAGGGTGGCTAATTGGTTTAATGTGAACGAAGGGGGATGTGATGAAAGCATCTAGGACCAGAACAAGGCTGTAATTTGAGTGGGCTCAAGGCTCAGATGCTAATGTTGTTCCTTTGAAGCACAAGCCCCTTGGGCTCATTGCTCAGCCACCATCAGAGTGAGACTTTTATTCCCATAGGCCAAGACATTACTCTTCATGTTTCAGACTGGAGGATATAAAAGGAGTGGTTTAAAAAAAATAACCAGATCAATGCATGCCCTAACTCTCTTTTAACTTCATTTGTTTCCCAGAAATATTTCTAAAATTACCAAGAGACTGCTCCTTAATTCTGAATGACAAAGTTTTGTGACATTGATATATTCATCTTCAAGGACTGATGAAACTGGTCTTTGCTCTTCATTGCCATGTACTTAACTATAACATGAGTGTATTAGGATTATCTAGGGAAACAAAAACATTAGGATGACTATACTTATCATATCTACATCTCTGTATATACAAATGTATGTATAAATATGTTTATAAGTATACATACAGTGAGAAACACACACACACACACACACATACTGACACCAGCACATTTATCTTTAGTGAAGAATGAGAGTTAATCAATAATGTCAAATATATTGCATGCAGATCTCTCATTCTGGAAGCCTCATATACAAATTGACTACCTAATGATTATTAATGAGTAATAATAAAGGTCTCAGACTGTACAAAATTACAATATTTTTTGTGACTGTAGGAACTCATATAATGAGACTTCAAAACACTATGGACAATGAAATGAAATGATAGTGCAAATGAAGATTTAAAATTGTGACATGATCAGTTTCCATAATAATGTGAATAAAATTATTCAGTGCTCTTAGAAAATTGAAATGCATGAATACGTTTCCATTAAAGCCATGAACTTTTTGAAGACTTTTTGTGTATATGGATTTAAACATTTTTTGTACCGAAATAACCATTGTTTAGTTGCATTTTCATTGAACTTTTTGAAGTACCTTTGTGTGTGTGTGTATGTGTGTGTTTATGCACTCTATCTATCTATCTATCTATCTATCTATCTATCTATCTATCTGGAAAACCTGTGTCGATGCTATCTATCTGAAGAGTGAGATGGAGATTATGGAGCCTAAGAAGTCTGCCAATCTGCTTTTGCAAGTTAGAAGCTAGAAGACTGATAATATAACTCAGCCCCAGTCCAAAAGTCTAAGAAGCAGACTGTTGAAGCGAATCCCACATCTGGGGCCAGGGAAGAGGAAATGAAATGTTCCAACAGGAAGACAAGCAATAAAAAGGATGACTTCTTCAGTCCTCTTCTTTCCATTCTATTTTTGGTCCTCAAGAGTTTGCATGATGCTTAACAACAAGGGAGAGGGCAATTTAGTTCACTGAGTGCACCAAGATAATTTCATCTGAAAAGACTCACAGACACACCGGGAAACTGTGTTGAATCTGATCACTCCATAGCTGGTTAAATTGACTCATAAATCTCACCATCACAGTGATGCTCAGATTGTTGAAAGAGAAGGACAAAGGAATAAAGGGCAACTGGCAATCTTTGTCACCGTGATTAATATGCATATATGTTTGTGCTTGTGGTTTATTTTTGGACACACTTTTCAGTCTTGTGAATCCTGATAAATAGAAAAAGGAGGAGGAAGAGAAAAAGAAGCAGAGGAAGTAGTTCAGTTACCTTGATTTGCTTGGTTATGAGTAGGAGGCTGTACTGCCATGAAACTGCAGGATGTGAACCCCTTTTACATTTCCACACCTGTGTGTTCTTTTCCCGTTTTCTGTGCATAGTGGACACCCAATTTAATTTATAATTCCTTGTATAGGAAATGGCTTCCCACTCCACTCAGATTATTTGTGTCTCTAATCTCTATGGATTCTGAATGGAAATCTTAAATTGGCATGAGATTCAGTGATTATTTATTGCCCTTGTCTCTACTGTTGAGGAATAGTTTTTGTGTTTTTTTCTTCATACTGTTTGTTGAACACTTTACTTAGTGTAGAGTTATTCTTATGAGTATAAAGTAAACTGAAAATAGATCTTTGTAAAAATTAATGGTGGGGATAGGAGAGGGAGGAGGAAGAAGAGTGGGAGCATGGGCAGGTGGGAGGATAGAGTGGTAAATATCACTATATTTCTAAATTTGTATATACGAAATACATGAAATTGGTACACCTTACATAAAATTTTTAAAAAAGAGAAGAAGCCATCTTAACACTTCTTACTGTATCCTTGCCCTCTAAGTACAATCTCCAATTTCAGCTAATCCCTTATCATAAGTATGAGGTTTTTCATCTAAAAACATCCTTTATTTTGCTCATCTCTGTATTCTCTAGATATTTACAATGCCTCCTTTAGACATGATATTTAAATACCATGTGGAGGAAAGGACAAACAATAAATTTAGCAAAGGAAAAAAAAAGCATTGGATTATAAAAATAAACTGCCAATGCATCAATTTTTAGGTAAGAGGTTTTGGAGAAAAATATGAGTTTGAAACACAGTAATAACCCTTAGGTAATGAATTTGTAAATGAAGTTTTCAGAATGGGAAATTTGCAAACAATATTTTTGTTGTTACTGAGTACTTCTAATTCTTCTCTTAAGAAAAAATGTACTGGTATCAATATGAGAAGAACTCTAACCTCGTTGATTTAATAAATACTTTGTTTCACAGAAAATTCCTGTCTCTTTAGCAGAATAAAATTTTCTTGTGTTAAGAATTCCCCTAGCCTTTCTGATGGAACTGAAAATGGCAATTTAAGATTTTTTTCAATTAAAATAAATTGTTGTGACTTTATAAAGGTTTGCAGGTCTTGATATCTCTCTTCTCTGCCCAGAAGCCCCAGGTAAAACTTACCATTCTCTTGGAAATCAGACAAAATGATAATAAGCCAGAGAGAATATGACAAACTTGGTAAGTAATCTAGAATGGTTTTCTTGTGCTGTAGGGAAAACTTGGAATGTCAAGAAACCAGGTAAAGTTACTTTAGGTCTACTTTGATTTACATCTATTTTACTAGATTTTTTTTTTTTTTTTAGTTTTCCTTTCCTCCTTTTGCTTCACCGTCTCCCTCTATTCTCTGTTTTCCTCCCTCTCTCCCTTCCTCTGTCAAATTGAGTTTGTTCAGTTTTCAGTTTACTAGACGTGGATAAAGAGTCATACCGTATAGATTAACTTACTTCATTTTTTTACATTTGAGAGTGCATCAAAATATCATTTTAATTATATTGCATTTTCCATTTTTGCATAGTTAAATTTTTTAATTAAAATACAATCAACATAAGATTTACTCTTTTCCATAGAGCATAGAATTCTCGTTGCAAAAATCCAAGTAGAGTTTAATGGAGTATATATTCAAGGAAAAATTTACTGTTTTAAAGTGCACAAAATTTAGTGGCTTTAGTATGTTCACTATATTGTACAGCCAACACAACTCATTCCAGATCATACTCCAGTGCATATTATCAATCGGTCCAAATTCCATTCCCCTTTCCCCTGGCATCCTACTCTGCTCTAAGTCTATTTTCTCTCTCTAATGAGTCAATGAGGCAAATCGTTGTATAAAAAATTTTGGAGATGACTTACAAAGGGAATGATATTCATCAAAACTCTGGGACACAGAAAGATGAATTGTAATAGAAAGAAAATAATGTAATTGGCAAAATATCATTGCTTCTTTGCATATTAGAGATTATAAACACTCTAGGGTTGCTACAGGTCATTGGCATGGAATTTAAGTAATATATTACATATTGGGGTGCCTTGTTGAATCCTGGCTCCTCTGCTTCCAATCCAGCTTCGTACTAATGCACACCCTGCAAGGTAACAGATAATGGCTCAACTATATGGGTCCCTGCCACCCACTTGTGAGAACTGGATTAAATTCTGTTTAGTATCATCAGCTGTGCCCAGTCTTGGCTGTTGCCGGCATTTGGGATGTGAATCTGTGGATGGAAGATCTCACTGTCTGTTTCTGCATTTCTGCCTTTCAAATAAAACAAAAATGAATAAATAAATAAATGATTTTAAAAATCTCTGGAAAATGTGGAAATTGGAGAGAACATTGTTGTGGAAATAAAGGAGCATATTTTTAAGATTTATTATGTACTCAAAAGTGTTACAGACTGGGATACCCCCCCACACACACATGCAGAGGTCTATCTACTGATTCACTCCCCCAGATAATTGCAATAGCCAGGGAAGGGCCAGGCCAAAGCCAGGAGCTGGGTGCTTCATCCTGGTCTCTGATATGTGGGCCATCTTCCACTGATTTTCCCAGGCAATTATCAAGGAGTTGTATTTGATATGGGACAGCCAGGACTCTAGCTGACACCCAAATGGGATGCCAGTGTTGCAGGCAGTGACTTTATCCACTATGCCACAATGCTGGCCTCAAGGAATGAGTTTTGAAAGAGAATTTACCAGTGTCTTAAAAGATGCATGAACTTAGAAAGACTTTCAGAGCATATTATAACCGGAAATGAGCAGGCAGAGTGTCAGTCATCCTACAGGCTGCAGACAGTCTAAAATACAATCTTTATTATACTACCTCCTATTTCCTTTCCTAAGTTTGCATTCCCTATTTTGTAAAACTGTTACAGTGCCTACTTTATATGATTGTGATTATGTTGATCAAATGTAATAAATTTAGGCGGAATTCTGATGCTTCAGAAATATTCACTAAACTCTTGTCATATGCATAATTAATCATGGATGGTGGCAGAGTGTACCTATATATGTGATAGGATAAACTTGACAGGGACCATTGTAATGTGAAGAAGGTTTAGTAATCATGACATGAGCTGACATGAAGAACAGGTATGTCAGTGATCACTTGGGAGAGTTGTGAGATTTTTTTCTTTTTTAAGAATTTTACTTTCTTTGATATCAAGTTGAACAAATATATATTAGTAAATTTTTGCTCTTGTGTATAGAGGCAATTGCAAATATTTAGTGATGCTGGCTTGGTGAATGGAGTTCTGGCTCTGTCAAAAGCACCATATGAATTTAAGGGTTTGATTATAGCAACTGCTAATGATTGATTGATTGCTAGCATATACTCTGCGTCCACATACTATAATCACTATTAATATATAATACGTGTTAAAAATCTACATTATATCAGTAGACTATCACATTTAACTACCACAGCAACACTTTATGTTAAGAGGTACTTATTAAACCCCATAGAACAGGTAAAAATGTGAACTCTGAAGAGCTTAGTAATTTTCCCAAAGACAAATACTTTTCGGCAAATACAACAGGTTTTATAAATAATCTTGTCTAGTATTATGACTTTAGAGCCTGGCTTTTTGATCACTACAATATCATAAGTGTTTATGCCATTAATCATTCATCAATGTTAGGAATATTTTCAGAATATTCTCTGAAAGAATGTGCTGGAAAATATATTAAAATATTGCAATAAAAATGTAAAGGTGCTTAGTGTTGTCGTGTATTCTCAGTTATTCTGTGTGTAATATATTTGTGTTTTTTAAATCACAGATGAACATATAAATGAAGTAGGCTTCTTTCTAAAAGGCAGTGTGTAAATTGCACAGCTCACTCTCTGTTAAAATACCCCAATGTCCCCTACTTATTGCTTTCACTTTTCTTAACCTTAACCACAATAGGTGCCTCCTTAAAGTTCAGGGATTTATATTATACTAGGTGTAATTCTTAAGATTATAAAACAGAAAATCATAAATACAAATTGCTAAATGAGAGAGAGCATGGATTTCAGATGCAGAAAACCTAGATTTGGATTCCTACTCAGGCAGTAGCTTGTTAACATGGGATTTAACATATTTGAGTGTTTTGGTCTCAGTCTAGGTGTCTACAAAACAGAGTTAATAGCTTAGAAATTTACAGGTATTTTAGTAGAATCTGAGAAAAGTTTTGCGAAAGCAAATTGCAAGTAATTAACTAGTATAAATAAGAATGATGTAGTTTGCTATGAATAGATGTTTGCTAAATTGTAATGAATAAATATTTAGTGATTGCTTTATCTTTACCAGTAAAAAAAGGGGGGGGGGTAAAATAAGAATAGGTTATGGTAAATGAAGCTACTCAAAGATTACTTCCACTAGATTATATGCCAAGAAAGGTTGTGAATATGCAAATCTTATTCACTACTCTGTCATCAAAAACAGACATACAAGTACCGCTCATTAAATGCCTGGTAAATGAATGTATCTAGTCTGGATGGTATTAGTGAAGAGGAAATAGTGAAATAGTTGAAGGATAAATACAAACACGAAAAGAGAAGATAGTGGGACTGGTAAATATAATGTTACAGGAGCAGAAATATACCTGTTCTTCTGAATTGGTTGAAATATAAAGTTGGCATGATGCAAGAATAGTGGAAGATAAATTCAAAACTCATAAAAAGACAAATGACAAAGGGCTCTGAAAAATGGTTTGATGACAGATCTTAATCTATGAACTGATAAAGACTAATAGAAACATTTACTATATTCAAAGCACTGTTCTAAGCATGACACCTGTGTTAACTCCAGTAAACACTTTAAAAATAGCTTTTCTTGCTTTTGTTTCCATTCCTGTGTTTGTGATAAAAATGTAAGAAGTTTTGAATCTAGTAGGTTGTCCAAGGTAAAGAAGTATGTCAGCAGAATTGGTTCTGAACCAGGAAACTTAGCTGCAAGTTTGCTGTCTTCACAACTACATCCATTGCTGCTAGAGTAAGTAGCTATTTGACTTTAAGTACATCAGCATTCTGTTTCAGTTATTTATGCTGTGTAACAAACCACTCCAAAGCTTAGTGGCTTATAAAAGCACTTTTTTCCTCATAACTCAGTTATTTTATTCAGATGATGTTAGCTGTGGCACTGCAGTTTATATAAATCTGTAATAGACTCTCAGTCAGAGTTGGCTGCAAGTAGAGAGCTCAAAAACACTGGTGGGTTGAGGCCTTGTGGCCTTCCCATGTGGTTCTTTTGGATTTCAAGGCAAAGTGTTTATGTACCACACAGTATTCTAAGACAAAGAAAGGGAATGTTTCTGGGTCTCCAAAGGCCTGGGTTCAGAAGCCCCAGAAACTTCTCCCTGATGATCACAAGGTATCAGAGACTCAAGAATAGGAGAAACAAATTTCATCTTTCTGTAGGAAAAATGCTCTTCCAGAGATTGGATAATTTAATAGTGGCCCTCTTTGGAAGCAATTTACTTAGTGTTTCAATTAAATTTAGGAAGAATTCCAGTGCTGTTTAGATCTTTAGAAACCCTGAGGACTATATACTGAGGAATAAATATCTACGTGTAGCTGAAGCAACCTGTCCAGCCTTTCTTTCCTAAAAGACTGCAACTATCTAGCATTATGTGGTGTAGCAAAGGCTGTTATTTGGACAGCTGATTTTGATTTCACATAAAATAGAATATATCTATGATGGCTCAATAATAATGACATGATTATTATAGTGGTTTGCAAAGGTATTTCTAAACATTTGCTTTTCTTTGCCGTTTATCTTTGCTGTTGAGGGCTCTACGATGCTGTTATTTAATGCATTTGACAGTGGATGATAGCAGAATTAAATGCTAAAGGAAAACCAAGTTCTGTTAATGGCTCCAAATAATCTAAATGTAGAAATTATTCTAGTTCAATGGAGGGTAAAATTATAGGATGTTGAATTCTTTCCAAGAAGATGAATTGGGAAGATGAGATATGGAGATTAAGTGCAGACTACTGTACAGGATTGTACTGTAACACCAGGAATAAAACTAAGCAAGGAGGGTGAGAAAGAAAGAATCTTACAGCAGCAAAAGGGGGTTCCAGTTCATTAACTATAGTGCTGTCATGGAGTTCACAGATCTTGTGGCAGTATAGTAAAGATGAAGAGTTACAAAGACTCCTCCTGTTCAGTGATACAATTCCCAACTATTGAAAAGATTTTTTTTTTTTTTTACATCTGTGGATGAATGGACTTTGCTGAATAAAGCTGAAATGATGGCATGTCAGCTCACTTCATCTGCTCTGAATATTTTTCAAGGAAAGTGCTTTTTTAATATTTACATTAAAAAAACCTCACCTGTTTTCTTAAACTGGACATAAGCAATTTAAAACATAATAGTACTTTCTATATAATTATTAAAGCATGGCTATCCATTTAAATGTTGCTTACTGATCATTTATATGTTCAATACTACTTTCTTAGATAGTTATATGATATACTGCACCATACTGTGCACTCTTGATGAAAAGTTGAATTGAATCAATTCTCTTTTATCAACAATTACACTCTCTCTAGTTAAGCATAAACATATGCAACACACTTAGAAGTTAGGATGCCATTTAGTACGTGTACCTCTTATATTACAATACTGGCTTTCAGCACTGACTCTGTTCCCAAATCCAGCTTGTTGCTAAAGCACACCTCGGCAGGCAGCTGGTGGTGGCCCAAGCACTTGGGTCTTTGTCACTCACTTGGGAAAACTGGATTGTGTTTCTGCCTCCTGGCTTTGGGTTTGTATAGCCCTTGCAGTTATGTACGTTAAAAGATTTTAAAGGGAGATGGGAGATCAGATCTCTGTCTATCCCTTTCTCTCTCTTTCTACTTTTCAAATAATTCAAAATGAAACCAACAAAAAACTATCAAGCATTTGGTGTGTTTGTGTGTGTGTGTGTGTGTACCATTTTGAGAGTCCAGGACTGATGGTAGTCTGGGTAAGCTGCTTCAGCAAGAATTCACAGAGGTGTTGATATTATGTCAAGTGATACAACAGTGAAGTTCTAAAACATGTAGAAAGGCATAGACATTATGAAGGCATCATAACTTGAGATACTGTTGAGAGTGGAAGGACATAGGGACAGAATATTAGATACACAATTAGAAATATTGGTGGGAATCATAGGACAAAAGTTCTAGCATGTTGTCCTATAGGAGGCTTAATGATTTGGTGAATGATGAACACTGTAGCAGCTATCAGACAGGGGAAGTTAGTTCTGCTTTCACGCCAAAGGATATTCTGGTCTCAGTGCCACAACCATAAATGTTAATTTTCCCTTTATAGAACACATTCACAAACATCTCATCAGTTGAATCCACCATTATCTTTCCTCTGGAACCTAGGTTATTGACACATTGTCTGTCTCAGTGCTAGTCATCGTGATGGCAGCATTTCTTAACACATTCACCCAGAAAATGACATAATGGCTTCCTCTCATATTTAACTGGACTAAACATGCCATATAGCCACTACTGATTTGCTGAAGGAACCAGCATCACAACAAGGATAGCAGAGAGACCTGATGACTAGAAATAAAGCTACCTCAGAGACACTGAGATTGTTTAGATTTTGATGAGAAAGTTTGATATATCGTATTATATAAATGGCATATTATATGCATCATATTTATCAAAAACATGAATTATTTTGGAGTTCAGACAGGAGCGATTGAAGATTCAGAGTCTGTTGATATGTTCATGTGAAATAATCTGACACTATCTTGTAGTGGGAAAGAGAATGGAAAAATATCTCACCAGAGGTGGCAAATATTTAAAACTTAATGACTAAACATATGAGGAAGGAGGGCGAAGGAGAAAACACAATCAAAACTCCTGTAGTATAGCTGGTGCAGATACAATGGATTTTGAATGGGGCCCTTGCCTGGATAAGAGTGGCTTAATTTCTGTTCTTGTTTGAGAAGAACATCAGCATACTCCAAATCATCAATATCTATAAGTTGTCAGTTTTAATTCTTGTGATAATCATAACTTATTAAATATCATATATACTAAAGCATAACACTTCCCCCAATTCCTCATATTTTTCTTAAGAGTCACGATTATAAAGTCATATATATCCCTAGAATATTAATGTGGAAATACTAGTTACCATATTTTGAATATCTTAGACAATTATTTAATCTTTCTTTTCTTGTTTCTTTTCTTCCTTCCTCCTTCCCTCCCTCTCTCCTTGCTTTCTTTCTTTTTTCTTCATTACATTCTTTTTATTTTCCTCCATTTCTTCATAGAACTCAGATGTGCCTGTTTTCTCATAATTGTTTTATTACCAAATAAATATCATGAAGTGATACTAACCTTCAATGCTTTGACGCAATTTGAAATAAAGCATGTGACTAGCATCCAATAGATAACAAATTTGAGCAAAGAGATCAGTAATTCTGTCTATGCCTTGTGAGCCTAGTGGAGCAACAACACTAGTGATAATGAAGAACATGCGAAGGGAAAGCATTAATTTTGTTTTAGTTTGGCCATTCTTAGATGGGAGTATGAACTCAGCATGGAGGGTGTCACGCATCACAGTTCCACAATAGAGAAGTCCCCATGACTTGAGTAACCACAGTAGTATCTTGACAATATAAGAACAATTTAAGGAACCAAGCTCATGTCAACTACTTAAAAAAATTTCTAAAAATTCAAGTTACACTCTACATGCAAAATTCAAATTCTATTGTCACATTATTCCTGAGGCTCCTATGTTCTAAGTGAAAATTTCTGTTCAAACAGGTCATTATGAGGCTTAACTGAATCACAAAGGAAAAAAAAATTCAGCCATTTTAATTAACATCTCTAAGCAGAAATCCAGAACTGTGCTTTACTTTCAGCTATAAGACTTTATATATGAAGTAAATCTTCTTTTCCCACAGTTATCACAAGAACACAGTGTTCCAGCACTCTGCTTTGCCCTGTGGCTTAATAAGTGCATGTAATAGAAGCTACACAGAAATTCTGTTGTTTTAAATGGAAACAGAGGCATTATTAACCTCAAAATATTCCAAAATCACTTTTTGGAGCAAGTTATTATCCTTAGACTTCACTCCTTGCTTCACTCCTTCCAAAATTGAAAAAAAAAATAAAGTAATAAAGCAAGAATCTCATTTGGCAGAAGTAAAATAATTGCCCAGAATGATTAAAATAGAAAAAGAAAAAGAAACCTGCTCCAAGTCATCTGTTGATCCATCTCTGCTATTTTTCCCCCTGTGGCACAGCTATTCTTTCTTTCTGTCCTGTTCAGTAGAACAAGCTGATCCAGACATATTTAATGAGGCAAAATGTATTCTGCAGGCCACCACATTTGCACTGAACAGCTTACTCTGCAACAGAGCCAAGGTCTGTCACCTTATGGGATATGAAATGTACAGAAGGCCACAGATGATTTCTACAGGATTGACCCTCAGGGGACTGATAATTTAAGTTTCTATTTTAGCTGCACCCAATTGTGGGCATTCTCAGCTCTTTTTCAAATCTTTTGTTTATATCCCAATTCATATATTGAGTTATTTTGCCTGCAATAAACAATTGCATAGATTTGAAACACCTTCTGAATTTCAGGGGTACAAGAAACTCCTAGACAAAACTTATTCCACTGTATTCCTCTAAGAAGGGAAAATTTTTCCATCACATTCCAATCCTATTCTCCAGGGTTTTGGTTACAGAAGTGGCATCCATACATTGTTTATAACAAATACATTGAGGGTAATTTTAAGTTTTGAAATCAGGATAACATTGCACTTTAGATTAAAATTTATTTCAGGTTTATTCTTTCTTGAATTATTTATTATTTTTATAAATTAACAGATACAGAATTGTGCAAATTTACAGGGTAAAAGATGATGTTTCACTGCATGTTTATATTATGTAATATTCAATCAGAATGAATATATCTTTTCAAGCACTTACCGTTTCTTTTTTATAGTGAAAGCATCCAGAATCCTATCTTCTAGGTTATTTATTTTTTTTTTTGGACAGGCAGAGTGGACAGTGAGAGAGAGAGACAGAGAGAAAGGTCTTCCTTTGCCGTTGGTTCACCCTCCAATGGCCGTCACGGCCGTCGTAATATTTCTTTATGTATATGTAGCATATTTTTATGTCATTTCATTGGTAAAGGGCCCTTAGATTGTTTCCATTTCTTGGCTACTTTGAACAGTACTTCAATTAGCATGAAATTGATTGTGAATTTCTCTTTAAAACATGGATTTCATTGTCTTTGGACTTCATATTCCTAGGACTGAGATCATAGCATGCTAGGATAGCTTAATGTTTAGTTTTTTGAGGAGCCCTGATGCTGTTTTTTCAGAATGACTGTACTATTTTTCATTCCTAGCAATAATGTGCAAGGGTGTCTTTTTCTCTACACTCTAAGAGATATTTGTTGTCTTTTTGGGTTATTTTGATAGTAGCCATTCTTATTGGATTAAGGTGAATTCTAATTGTGGTTTTGGTTTTCATTTCTTTGATGATGTTGAGCATTTCCTCATGTAGCTGTAGGCTTTTGTATGTCTTTGTTTTAAAAACATCTGATTTGATCTAACGTCAATTTTTAATTGAATTTCTTTTTGTTATTGATTCTATTTCCAAATATATACAAATCTTATACATACCTATATATTTTATGGATGTTAACCTTTTGTTACCCAGCACGTATTTTCTCCCATTCTGTAGGTTGTTTCTTTATTGTATTGACCGCTTCCTTTGCTGTGAAATTTTAGCTTGACAAAAATCCCATTTATCTATTTTTCAATTATTTTTATTTTTTTAAATTGATGACAGGTAGGGAGCTAATTTCTTTATTCTACATATAGATATCCAGTTTTCCCAGAACCATTTTTTAAAAAAAAATTATTCTTGGCCAGCGTCACAGCTCACTAGGCTAATCCTCCTCCTGTGACACCAGCACTCTGGCTTCTAGTCCTGATTGGGGCGCTGGTTCTGTCCTGGCTGCTCCTCTTCCAGTCCAGCTCTCTGCTGTGGCCCAGGAAGGAAACGAAAATGGTAGGAAATTATAATAATGAACTATACATTTCTACCCCAGTCCTTTGCCATTGTTTGAATTTTTAATATTTTATATTGCCTACTTCTTAATGTTTTCATATGGTGATTATTCTTTCTTTTAGCCGTCAAAGTTAAAAATATAAATGGCTCACACACCATATTTACAATATTAGAGCATTCTGAATTTGTCTGAATAGTTACTCCATCAGTGAGATTTTTACCCTCTCTGGTTTCTTCTTACCTCTTAGCATCTCTTTCAGTTAGAAGTACTTCTTTAGGATTTCTTGTAACACAAGTCTAATGGCTATAAACTATTTCAGCTTTTATTTATCTCTATCTCTCATATCTGAAGGACAGTTTTGTTGGCTATAACAGTTGGATATAATATTCTTGTGATTTTTTTTATCTTCAGTATTGTAAAATCCTCATCCCACTCTCCTGATCTGTATGATTTCCACTGCAGTCAGGCCCCATGGGACCTCTTTACGTATCATTTGTTTCCTCTCTTGTATGGCTTTGAGAATTTCCTCTTTATTTTTATTTTGGAGGGTTTGTCAATAAAATGTCCTGTGATAGATTCAGCTGAGTTGAATCCGACTGGTTACCTTTGACTTCCTCTAACTGGACAGTTATTCTTTCACAAGGTTTTTGAAGTTTTTTTGTCATTCTCTGTTTGAATTTGCTTTCTTACTTTTGGCATTCTCAATTCCCTCTCAAAGGTCAATAATTTAAAATATTGCATCTTTTCATGCTGTGTCTTTTTTCTCATAAGGTTTCCTCATTCCTGCTTACTATTTTCTTTTTCTCCTCTTGTGTTTTTTTAAACAGCCTATCTTTGAATGCACTGTTTTTTTTTTCTGTTTAATCTATTTTGATATTGACGCCCTCTGTCATTTATTTTTAAATTTCACTTAGTATACTTTCAGATGATAGATTTCTGTTTGAATTTGTTTAACAACTTCTGCCACCCTACAAAATCCCAATGTTGAATTAGAGATTGTTTCTCTGTTTTTTCTTGAGTTTCATTCAGTTTCCTTAAAACAACAGTTTCAAAATCTTCATCTGAATATTGGAAAATTTCAGTTCTGGCAGCTTATTTTGATCTCTAGTGGAGGTCATGTTTCCCTGGGAGTTGTTCTTACTTCTTGGCATACGTCATATTCACTGAAGGATCAGTGATAGGATTCTTGTTTTGCCTGTGGCTGTCTATCTAGAAATTCTAAATGGTCTGCTTTTCCCTCTGAGCCTACAAACACTTCTGTAACATCGTCACCAGATAGCACCCTAAGTTGCAGTTTGTTCCAGATTCTCTATGATTTTCTATATGATATTCTATCATATCATATGTATATCATATTCTATATTATTTTACTGATTTAAAATATCCACCAAACTCCAATTTTTAACAAATCTGCAGCTGATGTAGTTATTCAGTAAGAGTTGGGGAAATGCCTAACAAAAGGATGGTCCATCCCTATAAGCCTCTTTCTGGGCCTGTGGAGGCTCAGACTTTTCACCTGTGTCCATGAATGCCATCATGCCATATCACCTGTGCAGCCTTCAGTCCACCACTAAGGCCCCTGCCATCTTGGGGTAAGAACAAAGCTCACACTGATATAGGGTGTGTGCTGCTTAAGTAGGCTTGTTGCCCAGTGTGGCACTTACAGGCTGCAGGTGATGTTGCCTAGGCTGTAAGATTGCTTGAGGCTGGTGTGGTTCAGTGGATTATGCTGCCACCCGGGATGCTGGTAGCCTATATGGGTGCTGGATTGTGTCTCAGTTGCTCCAGCTCCCTGATCCAACTCCCTGCTAATGGCCTGGGCAAAACAGAAGATGAGGCCCAAGTTTTTGGACCCCTGCCACCCACATGGGGAACCTGGGTGAAGTTCTGGTTTCCATACGGCCCAGTGTTGGCCACTGCAGCCATATGGAGGATGAACTAGTAGATGGAAGATCTCTCTCTGTCTTTCGGTCTCTACCTCTGACTATCCAAGTAAATCAATAAATCTTTAAAAACAATAGACTGCTATGGGCCGGCACCATGGTGCAGTAGATTAATCCTCTGCCTGTGGTGCCGGCATCCCATTTGGATACCGGTTTGAGTCACAGCTGCTCCTCTTCCAATCCAGCTCTCTGCTGTGGCCTGGGAAAGCAGTAGAAGATGGCCCAAGTCCTTGGGCCCCTTCACCCATGTGGGAGACCAGGAAGAAGCAGCTGACTCCTGGCTTCAGTTCGGCACAGCTCTGGCTGTTGCAGCCATTTGGGGAGTGAACCAGCAGATGCAAGACCTTTCTGTCTCTCCTTCTCACTGTCTGTAACTTTACCTCTCAAATAAATAAATAAAATATTTTAAAAAAATAGACTGCTCAACATGGACCACAGAACTCTGCTGGGTATTGAAGCAGGCTCAGAGGTTCTGTCAGCAGGCACTGGCATTTAGAAATGGACTACTAAGCTCTGCTCAGTACTGTTTAATCATGCTGGTGCTGAGTCCCCAGATAGTGCTGTGATTCCTTGCTGTCTACCCTAGCTTATAGTAAAGGTGAAAGAGACATCCCTTCAGATACTCAGGCAGTTCCTAGGTGGTTCATACCTGAGTCTCACAGTCACCAGATCTTTTGAAGCACTGGGGATGCACA
The DNA here is from genome assembly GCF_964237555.1 of Oryctolagus cuniculus. NCBI lineage: Eukaryota > Metazoa > Chordata > Mammalia > Lagomorpha > Leporidae > Oryctolagus > Oryctolagus cuniculus. The sequence goes on from NC_091433.1 coordinate 23,726,580, forward strand.
CTAAGTCTGCAAGAGGCTGGTGTTAATACACCTCAACACAATTGTGTCTTACCAGTGTACAGGTCTCCATGTGATACTGGCGCAAGTCCAAAGGCATTTGTCTTAGAACAGAAATCATCAGGGTACATCCAGTGTTGAGTTTTACCAACCCAGCATTGTGTCCCCACACCTAGTCTTGTAGACTCTTGCTCTCTTCCCAAGGTTGGGGGAGACTAATCAAGACTTACCCAGACTTACCCAGCCTGGTCACACCTGGTTCTTAGTCACAGGACTCTTCAAAATGCCAAGTTTATTCTCGAGGTCCACCCAATGCTGGCTGGCAGGACACACACTGAAGTGAATCTGACTTCCCAGAGTGCGGATTTCCAAACTCCTCAGGCTCAGTCTGTGAGCACTCTTAGGGAGCTAGAGGACTGTGGGCTTTATCAGATGCTAGGTCTCTGCACAGTGGGCTTGGTTCCCTCTCCTGCCCTCTTTGTAGCTGGAGATTTACCTTTTGCTGGTGGGAGTTGGAGGGATGGCAAAGTCTGCCTGACTGTGGAGGCTCCAAATAGTCATATTGCTGATGTGGGTCTGGAGGCAGGGGCATGCAGTTTTGATTAAATTATTCTCTGTGAGCCCAGCACTGGGATTCAGTTTGCTCTCTGTCTCCCAAATGGGAGCCCTCTCCCTGTATGGGTCTTCCTTGTAGCTGTGAGAGGGATGAGGCAGGTAATGACTTCCTTCATGCTTCTTCAATATGGCATTATTATAGCAATATGAGGCACTGTGGTCTCTCCACAGGCTTCATGAGCTCTTGTGAAGGTGCATGGAAGTTTGTATAGATGTTCCCATTTATGTCTCTACAGGGAGGTGGTCACCAGAGCCTCTTACTCAAATATCGTCTTAATTCCTAATTCCTCGGGTTTATTCATTTCCAATGGTTCTATGGTTTTGTGTAATTTTTCCTTAATTTGAACTGTATCCTATAAGTTTAATTAAAAAAACATATAAGCTAAACAAATTCTAGTGATTTAATGGCTCAGCAAAATCACTATTTGATTATGGACGGAGTTTCAGTCATTTATTAATTTCCTCAATAAAAGTTCTATTTAATCACTCAGCAAATAATGTGTGCATCATTCTATGTACACTTTCCTTCAAGGGATGTTTTCTCTTTGTGTTTCCTGTGTTTCATAGACAAGCATCTGCCAGTCTTAGAAGGAATACTGTGCAAAACAAAGACAAAAACAAAAACTAAAAATTCTCAAATGTAATATTTTTTGACCAAATCAGTCACTCTTTTTCTCCTCTTTCAAATGATCTGTATTATTTACACCTATGCATATGAATGTGTAGTCATTCATTATTGAAGAATCATTACAGTTCTTAAAAATGTACCTACAGAAAGCTTTAGGGCAATTTTTCATTAAAGACCTCTAAAAGTAAACAGGGATCCCATTGAAATAGAGTGATTTAGGATTAGATAAATTCTTAATGATACCCTCTTGTTTTAAAATCCTCATACTTCATAACAAAAAAGTCAGCCATGTTTTCATAGCTTTATCAGCTTATGAACATTATTTTCAGGGATAACGTTAGCTGATTTGGTAGAACAGATTTTGCGGTTCATCACCTCTTTCCACTCATTCTTTTTTCATTTGAAACAGACTTCTCCAGTTTATCTTCACTGCCCATCTAATCATAGCACACAATGTGCCACTAGAGGCACTGCTAAGATAGCAGTGAGCATTACTGAGGCCTGCTTATGGAGTTGATTTCAATTATATCTACATATTACATAACATAAAATTCACATTTCAGATTACTCGATATTTAGAGTATCAGTAGCATATTAACATATCTGTTTTTAAAATTCACATATTTAGGTGTGTGCATTTATGTTGAAATACACACACTCAGAATAAGACTATCTAGTGACTTTATTAAACCACTGAAACACGTACATGTTGTTCATATTTCACCCTTCTTCCCCAAAACAAGAAACAAATAAAACCAACCCAACAAACCCTTCAAGTTGTCTTTGAGTCAATATGATGCTACCTAAGCAGATACTGAGCCCTGCAGTTTATAGCTGTAAATTCACAAGTATTCTACCTAAATTCATAATAAAGTCCCAAGTGGCAGGAAGAATAAAATGGCCACAGGACATGTCAAAAACATTTGTATTTTAACCACTGCTCCTTTCTGGCTGTACACTTAGTGTGATGTTCTTAAAATCACCTCACTTCCCCCTGACTGTTGATGAGCAACTTGATATGTTATCCCTCTTAGTATTTTTTTTTGTTTGTTCTACTTAATACTTTTGGTTGAATACTGTAATCAATACACAATTCTTCTTATGTGCTGAAACTTAACTGAAAAGTGATCACTGTTAAATATAAGAGTGGGAATAAGAGAGGGAAGAGATGTGCAATTCGGGACATGTTCAAGCTGACTTACCTCAAACAGTAGAGTTAGAAACATACCAGGGGATTCCCATTCAATCCCATCAAGGTGGCATGTACCAATGCCATCTCACTAGTCCCAGTGATCAATTTCTGTTCAGAATTGATCATAGTGATAGGACTAAGAACCAAAGGGATCACATAAACAAGACTAGTGTCTGCAAAGACTAGCTGATAGAATCAAAAAGGGAGAGAATGATCCAACATGGGAAGTGAGATACACAGCAGACCCATAGAATGGCAAATGTCCTAACAGCACTCTGGCCTCATAATCAGCCCTTAAGGCATGTGGATCCGGCTGAAATGCCCATGAGAGTATTTCAGGCATGGAAACCCAAGACACTCTGGGGAAAAAAAGAAAAAAAAACTAAATGAAAGATCTCCATTAGTGAGATCCCAGTGGAAAGAATGGGTCATCAAAGAAGGAGGTACCTTTCTCTGAAGGGAGGAGAGAACTTCCACTTTGACCATGGCCTTGTCTAAATATGATCAGAGTCAGTAAACTCAGGGGGCTTCCATAGCCTTGGCAGCTCATGACAAGAGCCTAGGGTGATTACTGAGGCCATAAACAAGAGTGTCAATTTGTTAAGTCAACAACAGGAGTCACTGTGCACTTACTCCTCATGTAGGATCTTTGGCCTTAGTGTGCTGTACATTGAGATTTAATGCTATAACTAGTACTCAAACAGTATTTTTCACTTTATGTTTCTGTGTGGGAGCAAACTGCTGAAATCTTTACTTAATGTATGCTAAACTGATCTTCTGTATATAAAGAGAATCGAAAATGAATCTTGATGTGAATGGAAGGGGAGAGGGAGTGGGAAAGGGGAGGGTTGCGGGTGGGAGGGACGTTATGGGGGGGAAGCCCTTGTAGTCCATAAGCTGTACTTTGGAAATTTATATTCATTAAATAAAAGTAAAAAAAAAAAATCACCCCACTTCCAAGAAAATTCACAGCCTGCCTGATTCTCCCACAATTTTTCCTTGGCAATGATATTTTACCAGAGAAAAATGTGTCAGTGTACATTGGCCATGAGCTGAGAGGTTGGGATTTAATTCTTGTCTCCATCATATTACGAGTTATCTAGCCTAATCAAGTTCTTCTTTGGGGATAATAGTAAATGACTTTCTATATCAATAGTGATCTTGTGTTGATGAAATAAGGGATATGTAGAATGACGATATTTGGGACAAACAGCACAAAGGACTTTGCAAAGTGGAAGACTGAAAAAATATGAATCTTAATGAAAACCACCAAGAGAATGAAGGAATTTTGCATCTTTACTTGCAGTATAACTCTTTGAGAGACAGGAGTAGGTTTGACTTTTTTGATACATATATAATGCCTGATACTTCCTGATACTTATTGGGCAGTCATTCGATTTTTTTTTTTTTTTTTTTACTTTTTGACAAGCAGAGTGGACAGTGAGAGAGAGAGACAGAGAGAAAGGTCTTCCTTTGCCATTAGTTCACCCTCCAATGGCTGCCGCGGCCAGCGCGCTGTGGCCAGCGCACCGTGCTGATCCGATGGCAGGAGCCTGGTACTTATCCTGGTCTCCCATGGGGTGCAGGGCCCAAGCACTTGGGCCATCCTCCACTGCACTCCCGGGCCACAACAGGGCCTGGAAGAGGGGCAACCGGGACAGAATCCTGCGCCCCGACCGGGACTAGAACCCGGTGTGCCTGCGCTGCAAGGCGGAGGATTAGCCTAGTGAGCCACTGCGCCAGCTCAATTCATTCGATTTGTTAAATTAATGCTATTGTTCTCTTCTTTGAAGTCATCTTCTATAATAATTTCATATTCCAATCATGCTACACTGATTTTTTCTTTCTGCAGTGCCTAAAACACACTAACCTCATCTCTGTCTCAGGATCTTTATATTTTTTATTACATTGGTCTGAATCCACCTTCCCCTACTTCCAAATGGTTTGTCATTCTCATCATTTAGTTTTCTGTTCAAATCATGAACTCAAGAGTACCTGGTCCAAGGTCTAATGTGTAAAACAGTGTATCACATCAAGGTTCTTAGCATTTGCACAGTACTTACACCCACCTGATATTTTACTAATTTCATTTTTCTGTATCCCACATATCTCAATTTGGACTACTATAACAAAATGTCATAGATTGGGTAGCTTATAAGTAAGATGAATTTGTTTTTTACAGTACTGGAGGCTAGGGAGTCTAGTGAGAAAGCAGCTTTCTGATTAATAGTGTCCTCACTTGATTGAAGGATTAAGCAAGTTCCTCTAGGCTAAATTATAAGGACACTATTGTCACCATGAGGTCTCTGTGCTCATAACCTCGTCTCTCTCAAGGGCTCCACAGCCTAATAACATCACATTAGTGATTAGGTTTCAATGTTCAAATTGCAAAGGCTTAATCACTCAAACCATGTACAGCATGAGAAGATATATTTCATAAGCTAAAAGATTTGGTATATCTTTTCTGTCCTATATCTTTGGATCTACTGGATGATTAATAGTTATGGTCAATAAATATATGATAAAATGTTGAATATTAATAATAATCTGGGAAATGAAAATCAAGATCATCATGAATACAAGGTTGCATTTAAACAGTTGGGAAAAAAATAACATTATGATCACAATAAGACTTAGAGATGATGTTGATTGTGGGATCTTTTATGCACTACTGATGATTAGAGTGGTAAAGTTTGCAAATACTCTATTAAATAAAGTTATCCCCCAAAGCGAAACTTCACATAAAATATAATTCATGAATTGTATTTAACTTTTACATACAAAAATTAAGACTTAAAAAATAATGTTCTTGGAAAAATTATGGAAACAATTGTTCATCAATGTGAGAAAGGATGAAAAAAGAAATGATATATAAAAAAAGACACAATGGTATCAGTGGGTATCAGTGAATGATGTCACATAGCAGATTTACCAACTTGCTTAGGTCAATCTGCTTTTTCTGATTTTCTTTTCTTTTTTCTTTTTTTTTTTTTTCCGACAGGCAGAGTGGACAGTGAGAGAAAGAGAGAGACAGAGAGAAAGGTCTTCCTTTGCCATTGGTTCACCCTCCAATGGCTGCCACGGCCAGCGCGCTGCGGCCGGCACACCGTGCTGATCCGATGGCAGGAGCCAGGTACTTCTCCTGGTCTCTCATGGGGTGCAGGGCCCAAGCACTTGGGCCATCCTCTACTGCCTTCCCTGGCCACAGCAGAGAGCTGGCCTGGAAGAGGGGCAACCGGGACAGAATCCGGTGCCCTGACCGGGACTAGAACCCGGTGTGCCTGTGCCGCAAGGCGGTAGATTAGCCTAGTGAGCCGCGGTGCTGGCTTATTTCTGATTTTCTAAGTCAATAAATATTCAAGACCTGTCTATCAAGCCTTCTCTACCACTGATGAATATTTTCACAATAATTCACCTTTGAAGGCAGTACTTCAATGCATCCCTCCATAATCTTCTGTATGAAGTAGTAGTAAAAAGCTTCCAAAATTCTTTCTAGGTCACTTTCTATGTGTTTACATTATTCACTCTTTGCCTCTTTCCCACATGTAATGCATATTTTAATGCTAAAAATTCTTTACATGATTTTGTCATTCTAGAGTATTTTGCTTTTTGATCATAGGAATTGTACCCTTTACTCTACCTCCACTGAATTATAACTTTTGGAAAATCTGACTCTCTTAAGTTTTATACCCCTGAGAATAATTCCATCTTAGACCTTAGGTTGGCACTGAGTTTTCCATACTCATCTAATGAAGAGGTTCTTGTTTTTCCCATTTGTCTACATCAAAATACTCTTCCTCTATGAGAGCACAGCACTTACTTTGCCTTATTGCTTTCTTGAACTATTCTATAATCTTAAAAAAGACTTAATGAAGCTTAATTTATAAACTTAATTACAGGAAATATTTGTTGTTCATAATTTTTCTGATTTCTGGCATGTTCCTAGTATTCAACAGTCCTGTTTATATTTGTTACATCTGTGAAAAAGAAGACTTAAATTACATACAATGCACAAACTTTCATATTTGTCTACAGGTATAAAAAAAGCTTTTGAACATTAAGGTGCTTAAATGTCTTTGATAATTGCTTAAATACCTCCCTCCTAAAATTCTCATACTAACTAAGCTTTTGTTGTTTAAATGCCTTGATACAATTGATTGGGCCAATTTTTAAAGATTTCTGAAAAATCGGGAAGTTAGAAAATCTGGTAGGCAATGTTCCATGTTCCTAAAAGTGATTAAAATTGTTTACATATAGCTGTTTCATAAATATATGACAAAGTACTTTGCACTAAAAATAAATATATATATATATATAATACAGATGAATTTACTCAAAACATGACTAATATTGTGGGTATTTTACAAAGCTATCTTCTAAGGCTTACAATGCAATTGCTGTTACAAGAGTTCTAAGCAGAGTGCAATTGTTCAGGTATTAGAAATATGCTCTTGAAAATATACTTCAATGGGAAGAGTTTATTGTTAGTAAGAAAATGAAGGCTTTAGAAAGGGCCAAACACGTTATGACATTCAAACTATAACCTCAACAAGGTGTGGTTTTGAATTCCCAGAGATAGAAGTAGTTATGGTAATTTGAGTGACTTGGTGAGAATTTCATTAAGCAAATAAGAAAAGAAGCACTAAGAATGACATATCACATTCTTGCTGCCAAGTCATTGAATGAGGATGGTAGACAAAAGTATCACCAAACCCCTTTTGGTTTATCGCATGCCAGCAGGCAACATAGTTAGAGTTTAGGAATTACATAATTTACTTTGGTTACTGTAGGCCCAGGAGCACAGAGAGCTGCAGCTTCAGGGCACAAACCAATCAGTGTTTTCCATGGATCTCATTCAACAAGTGGGAATCTATCCTTGTCATTGTGTATTTTGCCTGCACTTTTTACCCAAAATGTGAAAATACTAACTAGCATCTATTAAAATGTATAGATGGATATATTAATTATTTTCTTACAATAACAGAAAACATAGTCTGCTAAAAGAGAAGTATTTTTTTTTTTTTAATCTTGTTTCAGGGAAGAATGGCTATTGCTATCAATAGTGGCTGATTAACATATTTATGGTATGTGAATGAATTGATTTAAGCATATTTTAATCCATAATTTGATTCACTTGTTATAAACCAGTAGAAGAAATGTATTTATTTGAGTCTCAGCAAAAATAATTTTACATAGCAACCCTTTTCAATAATTTGATATTGTTCATGTAATGTAATCTGAGCCTGCAGTATGTGGTGCAGGAACAGGAAGATAGAATGTCTATACATACATGAGGAGAATATAAGCAATCCACTGAAACTATTTCTTAATAGGTATCTGGCTGTCCAGAATATAATGCACGATTCAAACACAACTCAGAATATCATACAATAGTAAGCCAAAGAAACTCTGCGCAGACCTAGTACACAGTAATTGGTGTATAGACAGCAGGAAACATATGACACTAAGCGAGAAAAAGAGATTTTGTTTTTCTAAAATGTATTCATATCAGCATTCAGAAAATGATTGCTTGAGTTTAGATACCTCCAATCCTTAAGGACAGTGAGGTAATAATCAGGACTTATCTTTAAAATGGGCTTCAGCTGTAGTAATTAATTAGCGACATAAGCAGGTAGACTATCCTGTAGAAAGTCTAATACAGGAATACCCTGCTTTTGGAACAGAATTAGTAGAGGACAATTAAGTGAAAAGGTGTTAGTTCGGGGAATAAGGAGGGAGGGATTGAAGATTTTAAAGTAAATTCTATATGTACTTATTAAGATTCATTCAAATTCCACATAGAGTTGCAGTTGCATTTGAAATTTTTCAGTGAAAGAACTTGGGAAAGTATCTATATATTTTCTCCTTGTTAAATTTAAAATAAATGGATCTCCAGTCAAATGGAGTACTTGCTAAGCTACAACATCATTGTTATTTATAGTAGATGGTAGGAATGTAGGTAGATGGAAAGATAGATAATTGCCTATGAGTGAGAGATTCTACCCCATAAACTGCAGATCTACGGATAGATTTTCTACCATTTGAAGTACATTTGTTAGTTAATTATTTAGTATGCATCCCCAACTGTTATATGGCCAATTATTAAAAATAAAACCCTAATTCTATGGATGTCTTTTTGCATTCAAATATAGTTATTTATATATATTTTGATATAGTAGTTAACTCAGGATATTTTCCTGCTGGGAAACAGCAGACAAGAAAAAGTGCTAGCAGTGAACTTTAGCTGCAGAAAGAAAATGAGTAGGGATAATGATCTCAGAAGTATGGAACAGGAGTTCTCTAAAAAGTCAGACTAGGCAATGTGATTTGAATAAAAATATGTGAGAAAGTTTCACATGACATTTCAAAACCAGAAGCCTGAGTGGGCAAAAGACCAAAGTGCATGAGCAAGAAGAAATGGAAGTCAAACATTTTAACGATGCCATTAAGAAGCATGATCAGGTATACAATTAAAAAACCTTAAGCAAATATTATAATTATGACTATGAAAAGATTTTTGAAGATAAAACAAAAAAGCCAGAGAAAATAACCAAGGGGTGAAAAGATAGGAAAATGGGGGCTTCGGTAGGCGACCCTTATACATTTTTGGTTACAGTATATATATATATATATATATATATATATATATATATATATATATGTATATATATGTTATTATTACATTTATATAGCTATATATGTAGCACAATTACAGAAGAGTATTCAGTAACATCTGCATAAGCAACAGAAGACATTACTGATTACACCAAATTTAGAAAAGAATAAAGAAAAATACTGACCTATTTGACAGCATCAAAGTAAATACCCCTTCTCTGTAAATTTCTTTAAAGCAGATTATTAAAGATATATTATGAAAAAAAGCAAATTAAGGCAAACAATAGAAGGAGCTATGTGGATTGGTTTTATTGACTACAACGTCAGTGTAAATCAGAATTCGGGATCTGGGAAGTTAACCAGGATTGAGTCTAACAGATTGAGGGAGGGAGGCAGCCAATTAGATGATGGAGGTTAGTTCTCTAACAGATGAATCACAGAAGTTCCATGACAGGATAGAAACAGGAAGACAGCACAAGCATCCTATGTGACCCATTAAAAATGATAGAGGGCAGAGACTTTGAGATGGGAGTAAATATTGAAGACTAGCACTCTTGGTGATGTATACGTGCAGTTCTAGTTGAGGTTTGTCAACTAGATCTTAAATATTGATCTTAAATTGTTGGATAGCCTCTTACCTTGTCATAGCACTAGTCTGGGTGTGGGGGGAAAAAAGCTAAGGTCATTAACCTAGCTACTCTCTTCTCCCAGGAAATTGTATATAGTTGTTCACAAGTAATAAGGATAGGCAGGCAACATAGGCAGGTGAACAAGACTTTTGCACTTTTGTAATTTTACTGAAGAAAGGTAATCCGTCATACAAGAAACTACTTGGCTTAGTCCAGAAATTTAAGGTAACAATTCAATATTACAATAACAATGAAAATTTTCTGGTCAGTACTTTGTGATTGAGTAGGATGGTTGCTCTTGAGACTGGAAGTGTTCCACTTGTCAGAAACATGGGGAAAACACTTATTCAAGAAAAGGTAAAAAGTTTATTACCAGAGTTTGCAGATCCCCTCACAGGTTCACATGCACCATGTCTTAAAAAATGAAATAGCCATTCTAGTGTATACCAAACTTAATTGATCTTAGGCTTCTTTTTATTTTTTATGAAACATATTACAAAGCCCAAATTGTATGCAACTTGTCTTGGGAAATGCTGGATTAACAAATAACTAAACCCTTCATCATTTAGAAAGTATGATTTATAGCAAAATAAATACCAAAAATATGGGAACATAGGTATTTAAAAAATAAGCAGATGTGTTAGCAAATCAGGATGATTCAAAACAATCAATTTACATCCACTCAATTCTTAGTTCTTTACAGTTGAAAACGGTAGGGAAATATCATGTCAAAAATAATTATATATTACTTATCTTGTCAAAAGTTTTAATTAATAATAAAATTAATAAGAATCAGAAGAATCAAAATCATTACAATATGCATACTACTCAAAATGATTTACAAATACAGTGCAATGCATATCAGAATCCAAAGATATTTTCATAGAACTAGGAAAAACACTAAACATTTGTAGGAACTACAAAGGACCCTGTATAGTTTTTGCTACTTTCTTAGCATTATTATTCACAATAATGTGATAAGGTAAGAATTGCTTCTTTATAAATATATTTTATTCATTTATTTAAAAGTCAGAGTTTCACACACACACACACACACGCACAAACAGATCCAGAAGGACAGAAGACACGCACACACACACACACACACACACGAGAGAGAGAGAGAGAGAGAGAGAGAGAGAGAGACATTACCCATTTGCTGGTTCACTTTCCAAATGTCCACAATAGCTAGATCTGGGCCAGGCTGAAACCAGGAGGCATGAATGCAATCTGGGCTCCCATGCGGGCGAAAGTACACCAGGTACTTGAAGCATGACCTGCTGCCCTCCAAGTCCACTAGCAGGAAGCTTCATCAGCAGAGTGGGGCAGGAACTTTAACCAGACACTGAGATGTGGGATGTGAGTGTCTCAAGCCAATTTTAACCCACAGAAAAATAATGCTCATTCCTAATGAATAATTATCCCTATTTTATGTTTAAAAAGACCTGTAAGTAAGTGAAACATCTAACATTTTATGTCTAATAAATAAATCTATCATGTTTTCCCATGTTTTTGGCATTTGTAAAGTGATAGTTACTAATGTAAGGCAATATATGACTAAGTGCTAACCTAAATGATATTTAAAGGAAAAACAATGGAAGTAGGTAAGTAATGAGAAGAGAACCATTACACTACGAATTTCTAATTTGATTCAAGTAATGTAGATACAAATTCATTCATTTCAACTTAAATCTATCAAAACCACTGTAAGTGTACAGTAGCCACCTGTTTTACACAACCAGAAAGGAAAGCTAGGAATGCTTAATAACAAGAATTTGCCAATAGTATTAAAGCCATTGTTAAAACAACACAGTGTTCATACCAAATTCACAGGTGTTTGAATCTCTATCCATTGCACCATTGCTCTTGGACAAGGACACATGAAGATAATATTTAACAAAAAGAATAGGAGAAAGAGCCCGAGGTACAGGGTTTTGATGTTTGTAGCAAGTCAGTTTCTGAATATGTTCATTTTTCCAGCGAAGCTTGTCCAGGAAAGGGCCTACTGACTTGCACTACTTCCACTTTCAACTCTATGGTATGGTTGTGTTAACATGGCATTGAACATTTTCCCACTAATGAACACAAAAATAAATGTGCGTATCATGTATGTATTGGTGACAATCATGCATCCTATTTTCTGATGTAACCCTGGCAACCAGTTTGTAAGAAATAACTGTGTATTAATTGTGGTGTTCCAATTTTTGTAAGAAAGAAAATAATTGGAATGATACAAAAAAGTGCATTTATTTATTTTCTCATTAATTGTTCAACACGGAGGTTTCTGATTAGGTAGCTCAGTGAATCAGTCTTGTTTCAGCAATTTGCCCTGTCATTTCTCTGGATCTTGCAGTCAGCCCTCCCATGGATTTCCTACTTTTGACAAGTACACTACCTGGGTGAAAAGGTAGTCACATGACAGGATTACTTGCAAGGAAGAATAGCAAATATAGACTCGCTATGTACTTACAAGCAAAAGAAGAATACTTAACCAGAAGCTTCCACATTCCAACTGCATTGACACAAAATATTTGTTTTCCTGTGTACACACATGTGAGAATATTTCAAAAGATCATGGAATACAGATTTAAAAGATAAGTTTATTTTGGTGTGAAAACTTGTGAATGCATCCATATGAGAAGACTTCAAACGTTCCTTGAAAAAGTGGTTTTGTGAAAGAGGCTATGCAGAGATTTCAAAATGTTTACAGATACTCTTTGTTAGGGAGATGCACCAATAAGCGAAAATAATAAGTAAAAAGTTCAGCACTTATGAAAGGAAAACATTTTTAAGTGGAATTGCATGATTTAAAAACATTTTAAATTGTAAGGGAAACAAACACTGAGAAGAATTATTGCTCACTATGGCAAAATCAGAAAAAAATCTTGGTTTGAAAGGGGCCTCTTTGATGATTGCTGTTGCCTATAACACTGGGATTTGTGTGTGCTAACTGAGAAGCTGCCCAGAGCTCATTTCTGCTCTCTCCCTTTTTCACGAAAGTGTCTCTTATTATTAGTGGGATTTAAATCTGATATCACTGGCAAGGTGGGGTGACAAGTATAATGTCCAGATGTTTTGCCTCCATGACATGGAATCAAGATGAAAAAGACCTGGAAGTTTGCAAGGTTTCAAGCTATCAACTGAGGGTAAGCACGGGGAGCATAAGGCCCCATCGAGTTATAGCCATTTTCTAAGTGTAAGATTTGTGTAGGTGTCAATTTCACATCTCTCATTATGCTTTTGTATTATATCAGCTAAAAAGGGAAATTATTTGTCGATCTTCTCCTATTGTGCAGAAAACATATAATGTTTTCAAACTCCAGTTTGAAAAGAAAAAGAAGGGGAAACATAGTAGTATACTGATCTATGGCATTTCTGAATCCTTCTGGAATTGTATGTGATCACCTTCTAAGTTTGATTAAAGACTAATGCTGCTGTGTTCTCCATCACCCACCCCTTCAAAATTGTGTATCAGTCTGAAGCAAGTCTTGTGGTGTAAACTTTCCAATGGGATTGCATTGCATGGGCAATACTTTTTGTGGGAGCCAACTCAGGGCTAATGAAATTGCTATTCAGCTGAAAATAAAAGGCCTTTTTTTTGTAATTTCCTTATGTTTCTTAGACCTTTTGGCCATCCTGACAACAAATTTCCTTATGTTTCTTTAGACAATACAGTTAGTTTGAAAACTTAGCATGTGCTAAAATTGTTTCTAATTAATTCAATGTACCAGTCATCACATCTGTAGCTTTTTATTTTTCCCCTGGACCTAATTTTCAGTACTGATTTATTGCTGGGTTTGTTACTTCCCATCTAATCACAGTTGTGTACTTAAAGCATGTGGCTTGAGGTTTTCTAATATATCTTGGGGTCATCTGGAGGTTATCTAGAGTAGTCTTGATCAGGTAGACCGCATGCTTGATCTGGTCTTTGATCCAAGGTTGAATCTTAATGCATATTTCATTATCACTTGAAGCCATTCTCAATCTTATCTCTTGCAGCTTGGAATCTATAAGCAATCTGTTTTCCAGTCCCTCAAGGCTCTGTATTTCTGGTCATTTTCTAATCACTTTCGCTTACGTTTTCAGCTGATCAATTCCTATTTTACTCATCTGTCTCTAATCATACTGTGTTATACATAACTAGTAACAACCAATACATATTCTGATTCTAGTTCTTACCTTTTGCCCCTAGAGCCTCAGCAGACACTTGCTCTGGTAAGTCACTGTAGGTGAGTTTTCCTGTGTGGTTTAGCATATGGTTTTGTTTTGGGGAAGTTTCCTTCAATGTTAATAAAAATATTAAGTAATGCAACAAATAAATTCACATTGTAGGGGACTTAACACAATACCATCTCTCTTCCAAATTAGGGTATATGGCAGGACTCTAATTAATGTAGCTCAAAAGAGCTAGACACCTAGAGACTTAAGAGTTTGAATATGACAGATCTTCCCATTTGAGCTAGCTTGCTTGCTTGAGTTCTTTGTAGACTAGAAGAGGAATTAGAATAATTCATTGAAGTAAAGATTCACACATGTCCCCTGTGGTACAACAGAGTTACTTAACCTATCTGTTTACTAAAAATGGCAGCCTATTTTAATTTTAATTAAATTTAATATTTTATTTTAATTCATAGAAGAAAAAGCAAATAAATATAAATATTAGCTCAGTTCTGCAACAGGTTGTGTCTAAACATTTAGAGTGAATTAAAATATTATGTAGATCATGATGCTACATTTTAAAAGAAATGTATCTATTAATGGATGGTGCACTTAAAAATCACCACCATAGAAAGATAGACATCAATTTTTATATTATAACAATTATGTAGCAATTTAGATTTATATTTGAAATTTTACTTTTGTAAAACCACATAAAGAGGTTACTTTCACTAAACGACAAATAATAAAACCAATATTTCCTTGCTTACAAAAGCAGATTTTTACCAGTGGAGTAAATATTACCCCCAAAATATGAATGTTTTCTGGTTAACAATTCTTCATGTATTTTCCATTGATTTTTATATTCAGTAAAATATTATATGCAAGGAAAATAACATAAAAGAAATAACATTTTTAAGTAAACTGTACAAAAGTTTAACTTAGCTTTTTTAAAGCAAATTAGTCAACACTTTGAAAACATGTCTTTTAAAATGACAGGTTCTTCTAGCTTCATAAAGGACCGGAATCAGACTAAGGATGTGTGTGTGTGTATGTGCGTGTGTGTGTTTGTGTGTGAAATGACCAAATGACCAAAGATAATGACTAATTTCAAATTCAGTAGCTAAATTTGGCCACTGACTTCACAATTCTTATAAAATTTTAACCCAACTTATCACATGGAAAATTGTGTATAACCTCTTCTGTCAGAGTATATAACAATGACTGAACTTGGGAATTCTAGAAAAACTTAGATTTTTAGACTTTTCCATGTTATTTTGGATGGAAATAAACTCAATTTAAAACATCAACATGGTCAATAAAATGGTTAGCACCAAAAAATTAAAAAAAGATAAAAAGAAATTACTCTAAATTATACTAAAATTTTCAGAGAAAAAAGGTGATAATAGTTATTGATTTACAAACTAAGATGTTGTAGAATAAAATAATTTAAATCTGAATTATACAAAGTACACTATGATCTTATAAACACTATGTAACTACTCAGAATTCAGGTTGAATTTTTATAATGAGAATATCTGTTTTATCAATCATAATATGATGAATTTTAGAACTAAAATCTAAATAGACTTTTGTTTAAATTCTGCTCATTTTTAAATGAATGGTATTTAGAGATACATAAACAGCAATTTTACTTCTAGAAAAATATTGTCTTGTGCATGGAAGCAGAATAAAGTAAATAATTATAATGATACCATGTGTGCATAATGACAGCATTGTGTTATTGGGGACAGAGAAATAAAATAGGGTAAACTCCATGACCGGAGAGAAATGAGCCGGTGTTCCAAGGAGGGAATGATGCTGCAGCCACTTCTTAATACAATAAAAATTGTTATTTTTCAGCAAGGAGAAGAAAGAGATTCTTCAGGTAATCAAATAACATGAACAAAAACGGAGGAACAGGTAAAGACTAGAAGTACAAATGTGTTGTATGGTATTCAAAAGCATTGAGAGATATTTAGGACCTTGATTATGTAACATCTTGAATACAAAACTGAGAAGTTTTAATTTTATTTTGAAAGCAATTGAGGGTCAAGAAAAAATTGTAAGATAGAAGAGTGGTATATCTAAACCTACAAAAATCTCTTTAACAGCAACTAGTAGGTTAGAAGAGGGCAAGAATAAATTCAGAAAGAATTGTTTTGAATGTGTTACATCCTAATAAGAAGTTATGGGGAGGGGGCAGCGCTGTGGCTAATGGGCTAAGCCTCTGCCTGTAGAGCCAGCATGCCATCTGAGGCTAGCTCTAGTCCTGGCTACTTCTCTTCTGATCCAGCTCTCTGTTATGGCCTGGGAAAGCAGTGGAAGATGGCCCATGTGCTTGAACCTTGCACCTGCATGGGAGACCCAGAAGAAGCTCGTGGCTTCTGGCTTCAGATAAGCTTAGCTCAGCTCCAGACATTGCAGCTATTTGGGGAGTGAATGAGCAGATAGAAGACCTTTCTCTGTTTCTTCCTCTCTCTGTAACTATACCTCTCAAATAAATAAATAAATTCTTAAAAAAAGAAGAAGTGATAGAGGACTGGGATGGAGTCTGAATTTTTGGGAAAGAGTACATTTGAGTTATCAACATATGATCCAGCAATGCTTAGACATGAAAAGCAAAAGAGGTAGGAAGTATTGTTCATGTTTCAATCCTCATGTCTGAGTAATTACATTAAGAGAGGTGTTGTTTTGAAGTAGTACACATCAAATTGAAAGCAAAAATATCAGGGAGAATTTGGCTATTTGTTTCCTGAAATTATGCTTGAATATGTGATTGTGAACTTTGAATAATAGTCTTGATAAAAGATAAGGATATGGGTAACAAGAATATCCATTTCATGCTAAATTTAATTTGAATGTTATGAGTTTAATGAAATTGATGGTTTTCCAGGCAGCAACCTGGAGAGGGTACAGAAGTGAATGCCATATTGTGTCATACAAGAAATACCATCACTCCTTAAAGATTATGACATCAAAAGAACAAAACAAAATAGTAGCATTAGAAGAAATGGCGAAACAGATAAATAAAAAGAATTAGGTGGGCATATGAAATTCAAGAGAATGCAGTTCATAATGATTCTCAGGATTTCATTCTTTTGAGAAATTATATCACAAAAGCTTAGGTAGTATACTGCAGGTGAAATAAAGCAATTTATTGGAGAGCTTTCACTTTTAAGACTATTTATTAAAATGACAATCGAAAGATCCTTATTTCATGAGAGAGGAAGAAAAAGGAAGTTTACATTGACTTTTTTACAGTTATGAAGAATGAAACAAATATTCTTATATAATAATTTAATGTGAATTTGTAAAATATACATCAATTAACATTTTGTTAATAGGCTCATCAGAGCATTAATCTTTACAATTTGGATTATTTGAAGACCCTGAGGCTACTACATATCAAAAGGCAAAACAAAACCAATAAAAAAGGACTATTGCAGAATATCAAGTACTCTTTTTCCTGTAAATTATCAAGGTATATGCAAAACACAAGTATATTTGCATACCCCTCTTGCTAAAATAGTCACATCAAACAAAATGTATTCAATCTTCAATCATTATTTAAGTTTAAAAATTTTTCTGCAAATAGATTTTTTTAATTATTCCCAGGGAAAATAATAAAATTCAATCTATTAAGCCTTTAAATTATGTGGGAAAATGTAAAGTATTCATTTCTAGTTACTATAATTCTAGCAATTACAAAATTACAAATGGACCATGCCTCCAGAATTAATTGCCATTTGAGTTTATAATCCCTTTTCATAAAAATGATATAAATACTCTATAGCTTCAGAAGTTAACTCACAAATTACCTATGAATGACACTTTGTAAATGTAAATTGTATAAATTTATTGAGTCTTAACACGTTGAATGCTTTTAAAGCATGAGCTCCCTTGTTCCTAATGACAATTGCATTATATAGGAACTGTAACTCTTATTTCATTGATATGTAATAAAATATAGAGAAGTAATCAATTTGTCCAAGGCACACAGTTTGCAAGAGGTAAATCTAAGACAAGAAATCTTCAGTTTTCATTCACCTCTGTTTTATTGATTGATTGCGGTATCATAGAACCATGGAGAATGATACTGAGACATAGAAATATATTATGAATGTATATAGAAGCATAGATAAAAGTGTATATATATGTGTATGTGTGTCTATGTGTGTGTGCATTCTTTAAACAGGCTCATTTAATTGTTCAGCCCAATATACTATCATAGTTATGGGATTCTGAAAGTTTGTGCGTTAAAGACATAATCTTTTATTTGAATTGTTATTTATTTCAAACATTTAGAATTTTGATTTTATGTGTAAATTAGAAATTGTTAGCATATAGCTTCACTTGTTCAAGTCTTGATAACATTAATGGAAAATGCATATTATTTTAAAAATCACACATGAATTTCAAAAGTCTTTTTACTGTCAAAATAAACAAATTTGTTCCAGTGTATCTGAACACATCTACATAGGATAGCACATAACAGAGACAGACCTGGAGAGAGAGAGAGTCTCATCACATAGTTTTACTACACAAATGCCAGCAAGAGCTGAGCTTGAGCCAAAACAGGGAATAAGGAACTCAATCCAGGTCTCCCATATGAGCATCATGAACTGAAATATTTGAGGAGCCATCACTGCTGCCTCCAGGATCTGCATTAGAAAAAAGCTGGAGCTTGAAGCAGCAGTTGGGTATCAAACCCAGCCACTCTGATACAGTGCATGTCTAATTTAAATATGTTTCTTTATTGTAACAAGTGTCATAATTCTTTCCAAATATCATTATTATGTTTCTTTTATAGGCTTTCTAAACCAATAAGAAAAGCAATGCATATCCATAAAGCATTTATTAACTGAAATGTTTCCCTAAAAAAAAGGAGATTTATTTTTTGTGATTTTAAATCACACATACACTCATAGGTACCACATGTGTTTATATCAACATATAGTCACACACATGTGTGTATATATATATTATAATAATGTATAGGGAAATTGACAATTTTTCATAAATTATCATCTGTTAATCCAATGTTAGTCATACAAATTAAGACTATTACCAAGTAGGTGATGAGATGCTTGCAAGGTCAAAACAATGTTTCAGAAGAAGCTATAAAATGGCCAATGAGTATATGAAAAGATATTCAGCATCAATATTTATCAGAGAAATAAAAATTGATATCATCATGAGAGATCTCACGTTAGGAAGATTATTATCAGCAAGTGAAGAGACAGCAAATGTTGATGAGCTTGTGGAGAAAAGGAAATTATATAGTTCAATGTGAGTTGGATAATAGGTCGGTACAGCTATTATGGCAAAAATTCAATAATCCTTCTAGTTATATATGCAAAGGAAATGAAATCACCACTTCATAGTGATATTTGAATTTCCTTGTTCGTTGAAGCATTATTTGTAATAGCCAAGATATGGAAACAACTAATATGTTTATTTGAATAAACAATAAACTGTGGATATAATTGAATATTATTCAGGCTAAAAAGGGAGATTCTACTATCTGCCATACCACAGATGAACTTGGAGAAATTTATGTTAAGTGAAAAAGTCAGATATATAGAGAAAAGTATTCCTGACTTATGTGTGGAATCTAAAACTGAAGAAAAAAGAAAATATATAGAAATACAGAATAAAACTGTAGCTATGATAGAATAGTTTGGAGGGGGAGGAGAATAGGATGATGTAGGTCAAAGAATATAAAGAAGATATGCAGTATGAATGAGTTTATCAATCAGTTGTGCACCATGAGTTCAAAAGGTAGTGTTGTTGTATTGGGTTTGTGACTTCTGCTAAATGAGTAGATTTTAGCTCTCTTTGACAAAAAAATAACTATTTGAGTTTTCTGATATGGTGATTTGATTCCCCATAGTAACCATTTTATTATGTAAATATCCTATAACATCAGCTTATATATCCCAAATATACACAATTAATTTTATATATGTAAAGAATATAAAATGGAAATGTAACTGTATCACACAATGACTGTTAGACTGTCATGGGAAAGAAATTCTGATTATTTCTGATAAGCAATGTGTATATCATTTACAAGTAGCCAAGAGCTACCAAGGCTGAGCCCATATATAATTATAACTTTTAACAAATTTTAGGACAACATTCACATGATTTAATTTTGTATCGACCATAATTAACCCAAGAGCAGAATACCATAAAAAACTGATCAATTTATGAAGGTATACGTGGTTATGTTAAAATACAAACTTACATTACTTAGATTTTAGGTTTTGAAGGAAAACATAATGTGGCTCCTGTCTTTATTGAACTTAATTTCATGAAGGAATTGATTGTATAAAATATTCTATAGCTTAGCCAACTCTTCTGGAAGACATTCCCTGAGAAATTACCTTTTCTCAGGTATATTAGTTCCTCCTTGTGCCTCAGGAGAGGCAATTTACCTTTCAAGTATGAAGAACTTGCTTTGAGAAAGTATTTTACTCATTCTGACTCCTTGGGAGATTGGGCCAGATTTAAGGGAATTACATTTTATTTTTAGCAGGTGAGGGTCAGATGTGACGAACCTCATGTGTCTTTGGCAAGAATTATCCATTTTATCTAATTCATCTTTCATCTTTGTAATTCCTGCATCTCTGTAATGATGAGAAACCCTTAAATAATTCTCCAAATTTACCTCATATGCTGTGCTGAATACATTTTAAAAATGAATTGTTAACCTATTTGCATTAGGTAAAGCTACTCATAGTAATTTCAAAAAAATACTCCATTTAGGTATTTTATGGTTATAACAGCTTCAAAGTTATTATCTCATTGCAAATGTATTATAGTTCCTTAAAATCAGATTGGAGAGGAACACAGTGAATTTTTCCAAGGTCATCTGAAGAGTAGTCACATTTCAAATTAGAACTTCTAATTCTAGATTAGCATTATTTCCATAGCACCACAAAACTTACGACTGAGCCAGCGCTGTGGCTCAATAGGCTAATCCTCCACCTAGCGGCGCCAGCACACCGGGTTCTAGTCCCGGTCAGGGCGCCGGATTCTGTTCCGGTTGCCCCCCTTCCAGGCAAGCTCTCTGCTATGGCCCGGGACTGCAGTGGAGGATGGCCCAAGTGCTTGGACCCTGCACCCCATGGGAGACCAGGAGAAGCACCTGGCTCCTGGCTTCGGATCAGCGTGGTGTGCCGGCCGCAGCGTGCTGGCCGCAACGGCCATTGGAGGGTGAACCAATGGCAAGAGGAAGACCTTTCTCTCTGTCTCTCTCTCTCTCACTGTCCACTCTGCCTGTCAAAAAAAAAAAATTGTGACTATATATATGAGTATTAGATAAACAGTGATAGGAAGAATAACTGTAAATATTTGCAATGCTTCAAGCTTTTTTAAAATTGCAAATTTGGTTTCACAAATATTAAGTTGTACTAACTATTTTCACTTGTAATGAAATCTGTGTTTCTCCATTCCCTTAGGGAATGTGTCTTCTTGTTAATATACTATCATTATTTTTTCTTCATCTTAAACTTTCATATGTGCATTTGAATATTCTGATCATTGAAGTTAGGTCAGATTTGATAAAGAGATCTTAACTGCTAGGAAAATATACCATTATACTTTTTTTAGATTATTGTATTAATTTACAGAGTTCAACCAAACTCTGTAATTAACACACAATTATTCTTACGTGGTTATATTTTAACTGAAAAGTGATCCCTGTTAGGAATTTGGTAAACATTATGCTGAGTGAAATAAGACAATCCCAAAGGGACAAATACCACTTGTTCTCCTTGATAGGTGACAACTAACTGAGCACCAAAAAGGAAACCTGTTAAAGTGAAATGAACACTATGAGAAATGGTGACTTGATCAGCCCTCACCCTGACTGTTGATGAGCAACTTGATATGTTATCCCTCTTAGTATTTTTTGTTTGTTTGTTCTACTGAATACTTTTGGTTGAATACTGTAATCAATACACATTCTTCTTAAGTGCTGAAACTTAACTGAAAAGTGATTGCTGTTAAATATAAGAGTGGGAATAAGAGAGGGAAGAGATGTGCAATTCAGGACATGCTCAAGCCGACTTACCTCAAACGGTAGAGTTAGAAACATACCAGGGGATTCCCATTCAATCCCATCAAGGTGGCATGTACCAATGCCATCTCACTAGTCCCAGTGATCAATTTCTGTTCACAATTGATCATAATGATAGGACTAAGAACCAAAGGTATCACATAAACAAGAACAGTGCCTGCAAATACTAGCTGATAGAACAAAAAAGGGAGAGAACGATCCAACATGGAAAGTGAGATACACAGCAGACCCATAGAATGGCAGATGTCCTAAACAGCACTCTGGCCTCAGAATCAGCCCTTAAGGCATGTGGATCCGGCTGAAAAGCCCATGAGAGTATTTCAGGCATGGAAAGCCAAGACACTCTGGAAAAAAAAAAAAAAAAAACAAAAACCAAACCTAAAATGAAAGATCTCTGTGAGTGAGATCCCAGTGGAAAGAATGGGTCATCAAAGAAGGAGGTACCTTTCTCTGAAGGGAGGAAAGAACTTCCACTTTGACCATGGCCTTGTCTAAAAATTATCAGAGTCAGTGAACTCAGGGGGCTTCCATAGCCTTGGCAGCTCATGACAAGAGCCTAGGGTGATTACTGATGCCATAAACAAGAGTGTCAATTTGTGAAGTCAACAACAGGAGTCACTGTGCACTTACTCCTCATGTAGGATCTTTGTCCTTAATGTGCTGTACCTTGAGATTTAATGCTATAACTAGTACTCAAACAGTATTTTTCACTTTATGTTTCTGTGTGGGAGCAAACTGTTGAAATCATTACTTAATGTATGCTAAACTGATCTTCTGTATATAAAGAGAATCGAAAATGAATCTTGATGTGAATGGAAGGGGAAAGGGAGTGGGAAAGGGGAGGATTGCGGGTGGGAGGGACGTTATGGGGGGGAAGCCATTGTAATCCATAAGCTGTACTTTGGAAATTTATATTCATTAAATAAAAGTTTTTTTAAAAAAGATTATTGTATTAATTTGAAAGTCAGAGTTACACATATACAGAGAGAAAGAGAGAGAGGTCTTCCATTTTCTGGCTCACTCCCCAGTTGGCTGCAAGGGCTGGAGCTGTGCAGATCTGAAGCCAGGAACCAGGAGCTTCTTGCAGGTCTCCCATGTGGGTTCAGTGGCCCAAGTCCAAGACCTTCTAATGTTTTTCCAGGCCATAGCAGAGAGCTGGATCGGAAGTGGAGCAGCTGGGACTCATACTGGTGCCCATGTGGGATGCCAGCACTATAGGCAGCGGCTTTACCTCCTATGCCATAGCACTGGCACCTACCATTACACTTTTAAACTAATGATGAAGTTTGTGTGGTCAAGGAACATAAAATTACTTAAGAAATTAGTCTTCCAATTTTGGTTGGTTCATCAAAGTTAAAGAGAACAACCAATAGTCAAAACAGGCTCATGTATCCCATCACAAGCGCATTCCTTCTTTCCCACATTTTATGTTTGAGATACATACTATAAATGGGGCCACAAAAGTCTCTGGAAGCAAATACTGGCTGGTATCAGAATCTATGTGTAATTTTCTCTATGTAGCTCGTTTATGTGGATAACAATAAATTATGGGAAAGAAGTGCTTTTCATAAAGGTGTATATACATATATGTATATATATTAAAAATATAAGTTATTTTGAAGACAATAGAGGTAATTATTCTGAGAATTATAAAACAACATTCATAGCCATTCATCCTTCTATTTTCTATATTTTCCATTTTATAAGTTTCTTAATCTTTATGCTGCTATCTAAAATAATCAAGATATGATTTACCTGAAATAAAAACACTCCAGAGCCCTGGAAAATGATATCATATGGTGTTTAATAGCTAATGAGTGGATCGGAATTATGTTTTTGAAAATTTAAAGAAAAAAGGAAGGAAGGAGGGTGATTTTGGAGGGAAAGAAGAAGGAAGGGAAGTGTGGTAATCTTCTTAGAATTGTACCTAATGAATACATGAAATCTGTTCCCTTCATATTAATAAAATTTCTTTAAAAAAAGAAAAAAAGACAGAGAAGAATATGTGTCCTATGTCCTCATTTATGTAAAAACAACCCAAACAATATGATGATTAGCAACACTTAAATTGTTATTGACAATAACGGATTCAACATTAAATAATCTTTATAAAATTACTATGGAATGTCAAATACAGTGCTATTTTGAAGCAGAAGTACTAATAACTAATACCTGCAGGTGATTACACTCAGGTATTTATTTGGTTTTATCTGCGTATGTGTGAGAGGCTGAGTGATGGTCATATAGAGCAAGAGGTGTCCCACCTCTTGGTCCACTCCCCATAATGCCCACGTTGGTGAGGCCAGGGGAGGAAGCCAGGAGCTGGGAAGTCAATCCCGGTCTCTCACATAGACAGTAAGAAGATGAACACTTGCAGCATCACTGCTGTACTCTAGGTAAGATTTTTGAAGCAAGTAATTAAGGTCTACAGGAGACAACTAGATGAGAGGCTGCCACATGTCACCCTTCTCTTACCAGTGGAGGAAATGTTTAATAGAAATGTAGTAGTACTCACAAAGCTACACTTAGCTCTAGGGGATTTTGAGCTACCTCCTGTTAAACTTACTCTAAACACTAACTATATTTTGAACAAGATAACAAATTAAAGCATAGTATAATTTTAAGCCTTTGTTATAACTATGTTAAATACCTTTAATAATTTGAATCCTTTGTTTCAACTCAAGACTGTACCGGGTTTTCTAATTTATTCTTTTTGGGAGGCTTAAAAGCCTAACCACTAGATTTTCCAGACTCCTTTCCCTTATGGGATTTTTTTTTCCTACTGTGTTTAATATTTTTGTTTTTAGTTCTAGCAAAGTCTGAAAAGTACCAAACAGTACCAAAATCATAAAAGCACCAACCAATTCAAAGTACATTTGAGGGACCAGCACTGTGGTGTGGCTGGTAAAGCCAACACCTGAAGCGCCAGCATCCCATATGGGCACCGGTTCGAGACCTGTCTGCTTCACTTCCGATCCAGCTCTCTGCTATGACCTGGGAAAACATGGCCCGAGTCCTTGGGCCCTTGCACCTAAGAAGGAGACCCAAAAAGAAGCTCTTGGCTTTGGTTTGGCACAACTGCGGCCATATGGGGAGAGAACCAGGGGATTAAAGACCTCTCTCTCTCTGCCTCTGCCTCTCTGTCCCTCTACCTTTCAAATAAATAAAAAAAAAATTTTTTTAAAGTACATTTGACACTCACAAAAGTGAAAACTGTATCAATGGGCTGGCCGGTGCCTCTGCTCAATAGGCTAATCCTCCGCCTGCGGCGCTGGCACACCGGGTTCTAGTCCTGGTCTGGGCGCCGGATTCTGTCCCAGTTGCTCCTCTTCCAGGCCAGCTCTCTGCTGTGGCCAGGGAGTGCAGTGGAGGATGGCCCAGGTGCTTGGCCCTGCACCCCATGGGAGACCAGGAGAAGTACCTGGCTCCTGGCTTCGGATCAGCGCAGTGTGCTGGCCAGAGCGCACTGGCCGTGGAAGCAATTGGAGGGTGAACCAACGGTAAAGGAAGACCTTTCTCTCTTTCTCTCTCTCCCACTGTCCACTGTGCCTGTCAAAAACAAACAAAAACACCTAGATCAATGGGAATCATTAATATGAGATTTGAAATCTAAGATTTAAATAGAAACCATTACTCTCAGGTGTTAGCTGCAGACAGATTTACGAACTTGAGAGCTATATGAAGGTGAGTTGTGCTAGGTTTTTAGCCAATCTTCTGTTGATCTTCTGCCATGGAATTGCTGGCAATGACTATAATGGATGGAGAATTCCAGGGCTCCTTAAACTTCACAAACCTGGTCTTTTCAATGGCGCTCTACAAATCTAGTTTTCTTTGTAAATAAGATCTCTGGTGTTTGTTTATATTTTCATGATGGGTTCTAAATGATTCATCTCTTCAATGAGCACTTTCGCTGTCTCGACTTAATCCTCTGCTTAGGAGTCCATGACATATTTTGTTTGACAATGTGTGCAATTTTGGGTCAGGAAGATCAAAGTATTTAACCCTATTATTAATGGTAGTAATATAAACAAAGTTTAAAATGTGGCCTCAATTTTGACAAATAAAATAATCCATAAAGTTGTGAGAGCCAATTGCCCCTCAAGAGCCTGCAAGGCATTCCAGAAAAATGCTTACTAAGACTTATCTCAGGACTGATTGGACAGAGCTATTAATCTTATTAATCAGGTCAATTTGACTTCTGCAATGTGCACAAAGGGTCTGTTTTGTTTTAGGTATCTGGCACAACCTTAAGTGATTCTTTGTTCTTTATCTGTGCATTCTTTTTCCATCCCCAGGCATGCCTGCTTTAAAATTAATCAGTAGCTTTCTTTTCAATAGTCTGTTTTCAGGGAGGATACTCTGTCTCTGAAGGTGTTTTAGCCAATATTCTATTATCCAACCAGTAAGGAGTTCTCCCTCTAGCTTACATAAAGCCCAACTTTTGGGGCCAAGTGGATGTATGGTCATTGTGTAATACAAAAATTCTGAATGGAGTAGGAGCACTTTGCCGCACTTCCTGAGGCGAGACTCATTGTGTCTTTCAGACCTAGGTCACTCACATTCTGCCCCAAATAAATGATATGCGAGCCTTTTTACAGATCCTGATTGTTTCCATCAACAGTTCCAAAATAAAGGAAATTTGACTTGTAAGTTCAATCTTAATGTCTAGTTTTTAATAATAGAGAAATAGGATTTGCTGCCATAAGAATGTACCTAGGGTAATTAGAGTTTCAATTGGAGGAGTTCAAATATTGCATAGAATAGCGGGGCAACCACAGATGACATCAAGTAATTGAACACTTCAAAATGGCTAGTTAGATTGGATTTTAAATTTTCCAGCACAATTAAAGGATAAATACTTCAGGCCAGCACTGTGGCTCACAAGGCTATTCCTCTGCCTGCGGCGCCAGTTCTCCGGGTTCTAGTCCCGGTTGGGGCACTGGATTCTGTCCTGGTTGCTTCTCTTCCAGTCCAGCTCTCTGCTGTGGCCCGGGAGTGCAGTGGAGGATGACCCAAGTGCTTGGACCCTGCAACCGCATGGGAGACCAGGAGGAAGCACCTGGCTCCTGGCTTTGGATCAGTGCAGCGTGCCTGCCGTGGTGGCCATTTGGGGGGTGAACCAACAGAAAGAAGACTTTTTTCTCTGTCTCTCTCTCTCTCTCTCTCTCACTATCTAACTCTGCCTGTCCAAAAAAAAAAAAAAAAAAAAAAAAAAGAGATAAAAAAAGGATAAATATTTCAGTAACTGATCTAATCTATCACACATTATTTATCTGCATTGAGACATCACAATTAGGGAAGAACTGCCTGCATCCTAAAAGTCAGGACCCATACTACTTAACGGTGCAAAATCTGCTGTACTAAGTTAGTTACCCTGCGTGACTGGAGCAGGATTCAGCTTTACATCCCCCAGTCCTGGGATTAGTGCTTTTTGGTGTTATATGCCCCAGCATCAGTTTCACGCTCCAAGGACTGTGGGAAGAACCCATTCATGTCACATAGCCCTGAAGCTACACCTGTTAGTGCCACAGGCCCCAGCATCTCTCAGGCTTGCCTGTGGTGAAGGGGATACCTCCCTTCGTGTACCTCTGTACAGAGAACAAGGCCATGCCTATCATAATCCTGAGTATAACTGACACCAAACTCTTTGGTCACACTTTTGTTTCTACAAACTGTAGCAGACTAGATTATGGTGCCACTTACAGACACAGAGAGCAATGATTACAGCAAACAAAATCACTCAGAGTTTCCACTTCTGGGCTCACCTAGAACCAAATTCAAAGCAACAAGCAAAATAATACCTTGAATTCCATTGAAACTGTAAATACTTTTCAAATTTAACCTAATCCATAAAGAAAGAACTATCACACCAGATGAACTAAAGTCAATATAGGGACAGAGTTAAACACAAAAAGCAAGGTATCATGACACTTCCAAAAGAACACATGAGTTCTCTTGAAATAGATCCTAATATGATGGAAGTCCATGAAATGCCAGAAACACAATTCAAATAGTTGCAAGGAGAAAATGTGATTCAAGATAATACATATAAATAGGCTAAACAAATGCGGAAATCAGTAGGGAACGTGAACAAGGATCATCCATGGGGAAAGAAATCATCAAGAAAAAAAGAAATTGTTTAGAAGAAAACTTCAATCAATGAAATAAAAAATATGATTGGCATTTTCAACAGCAGAATAGACTAAGGGAGGAAAAATTTCTGATCTAAATGACAAGACTTTTGAAATGACCCAAACAGACAAAAATAAAGAGAAAATTATAAATAATGAAGAAAGTCTACCTGAAATATTGTGTGACCACATATTCATATTATAGGGATTCCTGAAGGAGAAGAGAAGGAAAAAGACATTGAGAAAGTGCTCAATGAATAGTTGAAAACTTCCCGTGTCCTGAAAGAAACATGGACATCCAGATACAAGAGGCTCAGGGACCCTAAACAGACTCAACCAAAAATTGTTTCTGAGACATATGTAATCAAATTGTCAAAAATTAAGGACAATGAGAGAATCGTAAACATAGTAAAAATGCCAAGTTGCGTACAATCATTTACATTGCATACAATGATTTAGACTGATAGCAATCTTCTCAGCAGAAACCTTACAAGCCAGAAGAGAATGGGATGATATATTCAAGGTCTTAGAAGAATAACAACAACAACAACAAGAAGTCCAACTAAGAGTTTTATCTCCAGTGCAGGATAAATAAAGTATTTTCCAGAAAAATAAAAATTGAGAGAATTCACTACTAGAAAACCAGCCTTACCATAAATTCTGATGTGGTCCTACTTTAGAAGTAAGGATCATGAAAACACATGACACTACCAAATCCACTGAGTGAACAGGTATAATCAGTAACCAATAATTAGCTGGCATTAGTTTTTGTTTACCAATGCTAACTTTGAATGTGAGTGGCTTAAAATATGCTGCCTTCAAAAAACTCACTTCACAAATAAATTCATAAGTCAAATTTCTTTTTTAAGGTTTTATTTATTTATTTGAAAGTCAGAGTTACACAGAGAGAGGAGAGGCATGGAGAGAAAGAGGTCTTCCATCCGATGGTTCACTCCCCAATTGGCCACAATGGCTGGAGCTGTGCCGATCCAAAGCCAGGAGCCAGGAGCCTCCTCTGTGTTTCCCACGCTGGTTCAGGAGCCCCAGGACTTGGGCCATCTTCTACTGCTTTCCCAGGCCATAGCAAGGAGCCGGATCAGAAGTGGAGCAGCCTGGTCTTGAACCGGCACCCATCCGGGATGCTGGTGCTTCAGGCCAGGGTGTTAATCTGCTGTGCCGCTGCACCACAGCTCCGGTCCCCACAAATAAAATTTCATTGACAGAAATTGGACGGCTGGAAAAAGATATATCAAACAAATGGAAAACAAAACCAAGCAGCAGTAGCTGCATTCATATTAGATAGAACAGACATTAATAAAAAGCTGTAAAAACAAACAACAAAGGGTATTATGTGTTGATAAAGTGATTGATTCTCCAGAACTCATAAATATATACACACTCAACACAAGATCACCCAGATATATGCAGCAAATACTACCATACTATTGAGCAAACAGATTTAATTGACATCTACGAAACATTTCATTAAACAGCTACAGGGAATATATTGCAGAATAAACCAAATATTAGGTCACAAATGAAGTTTCAGTAAATTTAAAAAGATTGAAATAGTATCATGTATCTTCTTATACTACAAAAGAATAAAGGTAGAAATCAAAACCAAGAAAACAATAAAACATTCACAAGTCCATGGAAATTAAACAGTGTGCTACTGAATGACCAAGGGATCATTGGAGAAATTAAAAGCAAATAAAAACTTTTTTTAAATAAGTGACAATGAAAACACAACATATCAAAACCTATGGGATATAGCCAAAACAATATTGAGGTAAAGTGATAACATAAAGTGCTTACATTAAAAAAGAGACAGATCACAAGTAAATGATTCAGTAATACCTCTCAAATATTTAGAAAAGCAAGAACAAACCATACCAAATAATTAGCAGGAGGCAAAAAATAATGATTAGAGCAGAAGTAAAAGAAATTAAAACTAATAAAAACAATACAAAAGATCAACAATGCAAAAAGTTGACTTTTGAGACAATAAACAAAATAGGTAAATCTTTACACAAAAAATAATTCAAATAAAATTAGATATTAAAAAAGAGACATTACAACTGACACCATGGAAATACAAATAATCGTCAGAAACTACTATGAATATAAAAATATACCAAATTTATCTGAGAACCTTAAAGAAATATATAAACTTCTGGATACATATAACTTACCAAGATTAAATCAAGTACATATTGAAAATCTAAGACTCATGGCAGGCAATGAGATTAAAGAATTAAGTAACAGTCTACTATCAAGGAAAAGTCCAGGACATGATGGTCTTACTAATGAATTCTATAAATCATTTAAAAAGGATCTGACTCCAATATTTTTCAAACTATTCCAGACTATTGAACAGGAGGGAATGTAGTTAAACACTGTACAGCTGTTGTAAGCATTTATACAGCTCTTTGGGAGAGTAGAATTATGGTTCCTTTTGGATAATACCTAGATAAAATTTTATTTGATGATATAGTGAGCATATACATTTGTATGTATGATATCACCAAAATTATTTTAATTTTCCATTTTAATATGAAATATCAAAAAGTACAAGTTGTTCCATATCTTGCCAATACATGGCAAAATCGGTATCTATGAAAGTACTTTCATTTAGTTTTATTTTGTTTGTTTGTTTGCATGATAATATAAATATAATTGTATTTCATTATGGTTAATAGGTAATTAACTAATTCTGTGTTACGGGTACTAAATTAGTATGTATTATTTCTATATAGCTTTTCATTAACTTATTGAGAAATTAATTTGTGTCTCCTTAATGACTAATAAAGCCAATAATCTGCATTAACCATTAACTGAAAACATCTAATATCCATGTATTTTCTGTGAAGGGTCTA
This sequence comes from Oryctolagus cuniculus, assembly GCF_964237555.1. Lineage (NCBI taxonomy): Eukaryota > Metazoa > Chordata > Mammalia > Lagomorpha > Leporidae > Oryctolagus > Oryctolagus cuniculus. The sequence goes on from NC_091433.1 coordinate 23,757,510, forward strand.
CTTGTTTCCCTATTGAATCCTGAGAGGTCAGAAAACATCCTGGATACAATTCTTCTATCAGATTTGTGTTTTACAGGTATATTCTCCCAGTTTACATTTGTCTTTTTATTCATTCAACATTACCTTTTAAATAACAGAAGCTTTTTTTATTTTTATTTAACTATTTATTTGGAAGTCAGAGTTACACAGACAGAAGGAGAAGAGAAAGAGGGGGGGGAGGTCTTCCATCTGCTGGTTCACTTCCCGGTTGGCTGCAAAAGCTGGAGCTGGGCCTATCTGAAGCCAAGAGCCAGGAGCTTCTTCCAGGTCTCCCATGTGGGTACAGGGGCCCAAGGACTTGAGCCATCTTCTACTGCTTTCCTTGGTCAGAGAGTTGGATTGGAAGTGGAGCAGCCAGGACTTGAACTGGCGCCCATATGGGATGCCATCACTGCAGGCAGTTTCTTTACCATCAATGCCAGAGCGCCGGCCCCAGAAGATTTTTATTATGAAGCTGTAAGTTGATTAATTCTTATTATTATGTTCTTAATGCATTTAATACCTCAAGAAATATTTAACAAATGAAGATCACAAATTTTTCTGCTACATTTTCTCCTAAAGATTTTATGGCTTTTTTTTTTCATGTGTTATGGGGTAAATGCTGTGCTGTTCTGACTTTTGCTTTTTGCATATTGGTTCTTAAATCTTTCAGTTCATATGTTGACAGGACTTTACTTTCTGCATTAACCATTAATTGACTATAAATATGTGGTTCTATGTGTTGACCTTGTATTCCATTCCATTCCGTTGATCTCTAAATCCATCGGATATTACACTATCTGTAATCCTGTACCTTTTATAGTTTTGCAATCAGGTAGTATGAGTTATCCAACATTATTTTTTCATCTACAAGTTATTTATTATTGGTTTTAATACAAATTTTACAAACATTTAGTAATTTCTACGATAAACTTGTTAGGCTATTGATTACACCTGATTGATGTACAGAATTTTAATCTAGAAATTGTTTGATTAAAGTTGGCAATATTGTTACAGATTTTGATGGAATCCCAACACTGATTTTTGGTGACCCATGAATAAGATAAATCTGTATTTATTTATGTGCTCTTTGATTTCTAACATCAGTATTTTATAATCTTCAATAAGCAAATCGTATATATATATATATATATATACATGTATATACATTTTGTGAGAGAGATTCCAAAGTTTTTGATGTATTTTGATGCTATTGCAAATGATGCCCTTTTAAATTTAAATTTCTGATTATTTTTATATAAATGTATGACATCATATCACATACACATACACAATGCATCCTTGAACTCGATCCCACAAGGTTTATCACTTTTTTAATTTACTTCTATTACATTTCATTGTAATTTCATAACACTGATATTTAAAAGTGGCACAAAAATTAAATTTTAAAAACTATGAATGTATAATTTCTGTGACTTGTTTTATTTCTTTAATTGCTCTGTCTTGTTTAGAGTAAGAACAACATTCCCTTGTTATTTTCCATATTTTAATTTAAATATATTATTTTCATATTATGTCAATATTTTAAAATTTAAGATTATAAATTTATGTTTCACTGACTCATTCCTTATCTCTGTTATCTAATGTTTGGTCTCTGTGTGATAGTAAATTCTGGCAATAAGTATTTACTAATAAGTTTTTTAAATACTATTTCTAGTTGAAAAAGACTACTGAAAAAGCAAAAGAGAAATAATTGCACGAGTCTATTTATTACACAATTGATCCTCAGTGTATAATATGGTGTGTTGCCTGTTTTACACTATGATTTTACATTTTTAGTAGTTTGTATATTAAAGACAATTTACATTTACAGCAACCAAAATAATAGTCTATTAATTATATGTTTACTAAATATGATTTCAGCAATGGGACTTTAAAAATGTTCAAGATTATTGCTAAAATTCAGAACACATTGTTAAAGAAAAGCATTATTAACATTAGGAAGGCTTCATTCTTGCAGACTGAAGTCTTGCACTTCTGGGATGATAAATAAGAATCTTGAGATAAATGTCAAACTATCTCCCTAGTAATATATTACTGGAGAAAGTAACAGTCAAGGAACTTGTATATAGACTGAAAACTAATTTTTCTTTGAAGTTGTTGATCAAATATTGTACTATTATGACAGTTTTTCATTCTAGAAGCTCAATGAAAAAATATACCATATTCAGATGCTTGTATTGATTATACTATGTGTATTGTAGTCTGATTATTGTTAATATTAGTTATAGAATACATAATTGAAAACATTGGAAGAAATCCAAGAATTATTAAAGAATTCTTAGTGATGTATAGGCTAATATACATGTATAGATGTGTTTGTGTTTATTTATATATGTATTCTATGTATATATGTTCTATAGCTATATGGTATATAGTTATGTAGGCTAGTTAGGAACAAACATGATGAAACAGTCACGATGCTTCTTAGACTTGGTGTATTCCTACTGTATTCTGAGATTCAAGTAAAATGCTCCAAAGAAATCACTTGGATATCTTGCTCCTATAGTGCACAACACTTGCAATATAAAACTTCACTTTCCTTTCTAGCACTCCCACATAGAAGAAAATCTATATGCACGAACTGGAGTCAGATATTTTGTTTCCCATTATTCATTTTAGTTGGTTATGGTAATAAAACTCATCTCTACTTGGCTGCTACACAGAAGATAACCTTCAGATTTAAAAAGTCTACATGCAAAGTCTCTCAGTTTAGTGCTGCTTTCTTTCATTTTCTCATAGTCAACCTATATTTTACTGGGGATTTTTGTCTATTTAAGCTTTTGCCCCAATCTGATTCCTGATTACTGGCAATGCACACAAAGGCTACTACAAGCCATAATTAGTTAATGCCAGAATATAAATAAGTGTTTCTACCTCTTGCTGCTATCCACGAACTGTTGCTTTTCATTCTATCAGCTTCTGTTTGTCTACTCCTCATTCTTCCTCCACTGCCATAAGATAAGCAAGTATTTAATTCGCTTAAATCTTCAATGACTAGAGCATGGGGTTGCAAATAGTGTTTGTTCCTGAACCAATGGAAAAGGAAGACCTTTCTCTCTGTCTCTCTCTCTCACTGTCCACTCTGCCTGTCAAAAAAAAAAAATAGTGTTTGTTCCATAAATGTTTGTTGAAGTGTAAATGAATTGAGTCTGGTAAGGACTGACAAAAAATAAAATAAAACACATGAAATAAGAAACTCCCATTAAACTCTGCTTTTCATTTACATCCTAACAATGAACAAATCATTAATTATACCTACAATCAAACTTACTCAGTTTTAGGACTGTGGTTACTGGGGAGAGATTCAATAGATGAGACTGTGAGAGAAATGATACATACCTTAAGCTTCTTAAGTTTTGTAGTGTGACAATTCTTTTCTCTCATTGGCCACAACTGCCCCTAATCAACTCACATAGTATTACCTTTATTGTTCATAATTTTATATCAAAACAGCAAAGGACATGACTGTTTAATTCTTGAGACAACTTAGACCATATTTTAAAAAATTATATTATGATTAATAAATCATTAACGACTCTCTTATACATTGATGTGATATTAGATGTGAATCAAACATGGATAGTTGAGAAAATAGTCACTCAACTCATTATCCCTTTTCTGTGGTTTGGATGAGAAACTCCAGTTGAAAAGACCTGATGGAAGTGATAAACTGTCCTATTATTTCAACATTTGGTGAGGCCTACCCAGTCTACTCAGAGAGTTGTATAAAAAGGTTCAACATACAATATCAGTCTCAAACTTTAATTGGCATTTTATTGCAGAAAACCATTGCAGCTTGTAGCTGTCTATCCACATTTTCCTTTTGTAGATGTTTGTAGTGCAACATATTGTTGTAGGGTAAAGATCCTCAGAATTTAAATCCCCTGCAGACTTGCAGAAGTCTTGCAATTTACACATGGCATAAAATTGCACTCATGCATGTGAATCACACCAATACATATTTTCTAAAACTCTATGAAATTTTTATAACCACAAATATTATTCCTTAATTCACTTTAACAAAATTCCCTGTTCCTTGTGCCACTTTTTAACAAGTCTCTGGAGAAGACAAATACTAAGTTTGGGTAGCTACCACAATTGCCCTCTGAAACTGTATGTCATAGGAATAAAATTTTCACAGCATGCTCCTCGTGATTATTTAAAAATAGAAAAATTTACATAATTCAAATGTTCTTGTTTGAGTTGTGTCATCTAGCATCCTAGAATATCAAATTTAAAATTATACTTATGGATGTTCTGAAAGAAATACAAATCATTTGGTAGCTTGCAAAGGAATACATTTACAATACATTTACTCAGTGTAGCACCACACATTCACATTTTCCTTTTGTTAGGATTATTTAACTTTCAATAATTATGCTATAATTAATAATAAATCACAGCACAGAAATGTTTTTCTCTTGAAATGAATGTGCATGACCAAAGAATACTTAAGAAGACTATAGTTTTAAATTTTAATAGACATGAAGCATTCTAATGAACACAAATACTTGAGAATAAAAGATTAGTAACCAAGCATGCAAACAAAAATGTAAGTTGGTAAGGAATGCAGCATAACTACTGAGTGAAATTTCGTAAGTTAACAAAGTTGCTCATAGTTCTCTGCAAATTAGACTATTTCAGAAAATGCGTAGCTTTTTTTCTCTTTAACGCCCAATATGCTTGACTACAAAAAACATGTGACCTATGAGCTATGTCTCTGGTCACTCTCCTGCATGGACTATCTTGAAAAAAGCTAGTTGGGCAAGGGATGTGAAAGGAAACTTTGCTGAAACAGTGAGTACTACTCCACAGATTGATACGATAAATAAGTCCTCTATTCTATTGCAAAGTAGGGTGACTATAGACAGTGATAATGTACTGTATATTTCAAAACAGCTAGAAGAAAGGGTAAAAATTAGTATTTGAGAAAGTTTTTCTATGATTAGACATTACACAATGTATCCAGGTGTCAATACTCAATAAATCTGTATAATATTAATGTGCCAGTGAAAATTTTATTTTTTTATTTTAAAAATATCCATATGGTATCCTATAAATATGTATAATTTTTAAAGCTGTTATTTATTTATTTACTTATAGAAATAGAGAAAGGGAGGGAGAGAAGGAGAGAGAAAGCAAGATTTTCTGTTTGTGATTCACTCTCCGACGCCTACAACAGCTGGGGAAGGGACAAGTGGAAGCCAAGAGCCAGGGACTTCATCCTGGTCCTCCCTGTGTGTAACAGGGACACAATCATTTCAGGCATCACCTGTTGCCTCTCAGGGTGCACATTATTAGGAAAATGGATATGGAATGGAAATGGGGATTGGATTGACCGTAGTTACTGCAATGCAAAATACAGGCATCTCAATTACCAGCTTAAGCCAATGCAGCACAATGCCAGTTGGGATATGTCTAATTTTTATCTGGCAATTTAAAAATATAACATATATAATTAAAAATATAACAAAAATTAATTATTTAATGTACCTCCTCCAGCTCTTTTTTTATTTGAAGTATCTTTTCTGCTTCAAACATAACACGAATGAATTTAAAATCTCAAGTTCATAGCCCAAAACAACTGGCTAAAGTCATAAGAGGGAGAGGACTTTTCAAAATACCCTTATAGAGACTACCTAATATTGGATATGTTGGTTCCTTTTTAAAAGATGTATTTACGTTTATTTGAAAGAGAGAGAGAGAGAGAGAGAGAGGGAGGGAGAGGGAGAGAGAGAGATCTTCCATCCACTGGTATACTCCCCAGATGCCTGTGACAGCCAGGGGTGGACCAGGCCAAAGCCAGGAGCCAGGGATTCCATCTGAGTCTCCCATGAGTGGAAGGAATCCAGGCACTGGAATGATTATCTGCTGTGTGGAAGTTGAATTGGAAGCAGAGAAGCCAGGACTTGGACCAGGACTCCAATATGGGTTGTGGGTATAACAAAGCAACACTTCAACCGTCGATGCTTCATGGCCCATCCAGAAAGTTAGTTCTTTTGGTGTTGAAAAGACTTTTTCTGTTTCACAGACTAACCTGATCTAAACAAGTATCATTGGCAGCTTTTTGTTTTCCTTTGTATCCTAGAAATATTGTTTTTAATAAAAAATATGCATAGCTATTCGTTGTAATTGTTGTTATCAAGAAACTTAAAGTAGTATTTCATTACTTGCTTTTATTTAAATCAGTCTAACAAGGTTTAACAACTTGAACACTGAACTATTTTGTTTTCTACTCAAATAGTTGAGCTTTCTTTTTTTAATTACAATGTTGGTTTTTTTTTTCCCTTTTTCTTTTTTTTTTTTTTTTTTTTTTACACTTGTGAAAGCCAGGAAATAAGAGGAAACTAAAAGAACAAAAAGAATCCCATGCTTTTTTTAAAAAAATGTATTTATTTTATTTATTTGAAAATCAGTTACTGAGAGAAGTACAGCCAGAAAGAGACAGAGGTCTTCCATCCACTGGTTCACTCCCCAAATGACTGCAACAGCCAGAGCTGAGCTGATCTGAAGCCAGGAGCCAGGAGCTTGTTCTGGGTCTCCCACGTGGGTGCAGCGGCCCAAGCATTTGGGCATATTCTACTGCTTTCTCAGGCCATAGCAGGGAGCTGGACTGGAATTGCAGCAGCTAGAACTTGAACAGACACCCATATGAGATGCCAGCACTGCAGGTGGCAATTTTACCCGCTATGCCATGGCACCAGCCCCACCAGTTAATTTTTAATCTCAAATTCCATGGCAACCTATGTAGACTTTTGTCTGATACTCTATCATGAAGGCCTTTATTACTGTGTATCTACCAGTAGATCCTAATTGGTTTACTAAATCTTTTGAGCTTCTAATTCAGCTAAGAATATTTCCTTTAAAATATTCAGATAAAAGTGTCTGAACAATTTTAGCTTGAATTTTAACAGTTTTATGACTTTTTTCTGAACAATCTGTGCACTGGGTAGCTGTCATGCTACTAGGTGAACATTGCAGTCTGTATGATTGTTCTTACAGGGATCCTAGACACAGGCTCTGTAAGACTGATTTATTTAGCCGTGAAACAGAACAAAACAAAGCGGATCTTAGCTACAAGGGTCCTGAGTTTTAGGTATGCAGCTCTGGGGACACTCTAATATCATGCTGATTCTCAGAAACAACTTACTCATATCTTTTAATTTTTTTTTCTTTCTACAAATTCCAGCTATACTTAAATAAAACGTTGCTGTCAATCAGATCATATCTGCCTAGAAATGTAAAGTAGAGTCGGAATGCAAGCAACCAACCCCAAGAGCATTCTAAGGGGGTATGGATGCTGGTAACAGACTCTCCTACATCCTATGTTCTTCTTTGCCTACATCAGATCCATTCTTATGAGAGCAATGGATTTTTTGTAGAATGCCCTCAATAGTCACTCTGCCTATTCCTCAATTTCAATTGAATAAAAATAGATTCCATATTTACTGTGAATTCTTTTCATATTCCTAATTTTTCTCTCATTTTAAATTTTATGTACACTTTTGAAATTGTTTATTATGATTATGTATAATGTAAATTTTTAAATGAGGTAAGTGATGTCTACTCACTGAATAGAAAAATTATTAGTGTTGTAGTCTCTGTTGCTATTACTAGCAGTATTTATTTATTTATCATTGCATCAATATTTATTTGAGAATCTACTATCCAGTAGGCAGAATGCCAAGTGATGATCTCATGCCTGTTGACTCAGTGCATTTCCAGGCATCTGGGTTTTTCATATGTTCGTATATATTATCTTCTCTAGTGTCTAATCTGTTAGTGCTACAAATGGACTTTTTGAATATGTAAATCAGCCAAGTAGAACATGGTTTCAGTTTCAAGTATTAAAAAGAGAATGGTTTATTTTTCAAACAAGGAAGTATGAAATGAATAGTATATGTACATTGGCTATTTGCATAGTAAGAAAGACATAAATGGCCCTTGACCATTTGTATATAATTAACAAATCCAAGGAGTAACTATATCTTTTTGCTCTCTCTTTTATCTTCAGAAAATGTTTGGAATGTCAGTAGTGTCCAGTGATATTTATATTTAATAAATGAATAGCTGAGAAAATGGAAATGTTAATATTTAAGCTTATTTAAATTGTGACTTTGAGGGCTGGAGTTGTGGTATAGTGGGTAAAGCCTTCCTGCCATGCCAACATCATATATGAGTGACGGTTTCTTGTCCTGGCTGCTCCACTTCCAATCCAGCTCTGGGTGAATGCAACTTGGAAAGGAGCAGAAATTGGTCCAAGTGTTTGGGCATTCACGTGGAAGACCTGGATGAAGCTTTTGGCTCTGGCTCCTGGCTTGGACATCTCCCAGTGTTGGCTGTTTTGTCCATTTGGGGAGTGAACCAGTGGATGGAAGATCCCTCTCTTTCTGTAATTCTTTCAAAATAAATGTTTAATAATGAAATAGTGACTATTACTTTATTACCTGATTTAAAGGTGTTTTATGATCATATAGATTCAATATCTAGAAAATGGAGGTACATTTATTAGAAACCATACAGAAAGCAAATTTAAATTATAATTTAAAATAAAACACTTCTATAGAGTTATTTCAGTCCCGATTCTGTATAGCACAGGAATATTTGTTTAACTCATGTTGTGCCTGTTCAATTTGCATTCAAAATGTTAATGTCAACCAAATATCAGAAAGGAAAAAAATTAAAAACCAAAATTTAAAAAAACAAAACATGTATTTCTCCTTCCTGTGTCAAAGAAGCATTTTAAAATTTGTTCATTGAATGGAAAAATTGAACCAAATTATAATTTTGAATTTGAGCACAAATGCATCTTCAGTAAAAATAAGAGTAACCTACACTTTCTGAGGACAAAGCATCTTCTAGGAATTATGCAACATGCTCCAAGCTCTTTAGTTTTTGTTAGAATATCATGATATGGACTGTTATTTCCCTGGTTTTATAGATAACAAAATGAGTCAGAGGCATACAGAAAGACAGGAATTGATTTCCTTATAATCTTACCTTGAAATATAGACGCTGGATTTAAAGCTAGAAATTTTGTGATCTTAACTACTTTCTATATAGCCTTTTTATGGTAATAAAGGTTTATTTAGTATTTAGCAACATGCTGAGCGTTTATAAGGTCATCTAATATCATACTACTAGTCTATGAGGTAGGCTTTAGCTTAGTCTTGCCTACAAAACATTAGCTGGGGTTATACAATAAAAAACACAGAAAAAATGCACCAAATCCTCAGATACGACCATTAACATTGCAGACATCCCCATGGAGTCCTGACATTCTTTGATTAATACATTCATTATTTTTTATTTGTTTATTTTTAATTTTTTTTATTTTTTGAAAGGCAAAATTAGACAGTGAAAGAGAGAGACAAAGGTCTTCCTTTTCCGTTGGTTCACCCCAATTTTATTTGTTTATTTTTAAAAAGTTACAGAGACAGAGAGAGAGAGAGAGAGCTTTCATCCACTGATTAACCCCCAAAAAGGTCACCATGACCTAGGCACCAAGAGCTTCATCCAGGTCTTACCATGTGGATGCAGGGGCCCAAGCACTTGGGCCATCTTCCGTTGCTTTCCTTGGCCATTAGAAGTGAGCTGGATCAAGCATTCATAGGTATGTCCTTACTCTCCAGTGCTGCAAATTTTGATTAAAAACATGTAGGTGTTAAAGGTGTACTTTTTATATTGATTCCTGACACTTTCTAGCTACTGCATTATTTTGCATTTTTTCGATAATATCATTAATTTACATTTAGACCTGTCCTCTATTTTTTTTAATTTATTTGAAAGAGTTACACAGAGAGAGGAGAGGTAGAGAGAAGAGAAAGAGAGAGAGAGAGAGAGAGAGAGAGGTCTTCCAACCATTGGTTTACTCCGGATTGACCACAACAGCTGGAGCTGAGCCTATCCGAAGCCAGGAGCCAGGAGATTCTTCCAGGTCTCCCACGCGGATGCAAGGGCCCAAGGACTTGGGCCATTTTCTACTGCTTTCCCAGGCCATAACAGAGAGCTGGATCAGAAGTGGAGCAGCCTGCGCCTATATGGGATGTCCGGGCTTCAGGCCAGGGTGCTAAAACACTGTGCCACAGCGCCAGCCCCCAGACCAATCCTCTAATTAAAGAATTGGATGAAAATTAAAGGTACTGTCATTTCAGATTTACTCTAGTATTTTTGAAAGGTGCTTTTTTGCTTAGTCACATGAGTTGCAGAGAATCGTGTTTCTACCTATATTACATGCAATTGCAACTGAAGTCTTCTATGGATTATCTTTAATGTGATGCCATAGCTTCTGAGGTTACCTAAAAGTGGAACACTGCACATTCAGCGTCACTGTTAAGGTACATGAAGTGATGTTTTTTTCCCTTTTAGAACAAAGAACAAAGAAGTTTGCCCCCACACTTGTACAAGAAAGACAAGCAACTACTGAGTTAAGCGTTTTATTCTGAGTATTGTTTTCAGAATGTAATTGTTAATTCATTCATTCAAATGTATTTTCTATGACTTTCTAAACATAAGTAGTGTCCATTCTTGAAGTCAGTACTTTACATTGGTACACATGTGTTAAAAGAAAATACTTTAGGGACTGGTGTGGCGTAGCAGATAAAGCTGCCACCTGCGATGATGGCATCATGGACTACTGATTCAAGTCCCAGCTGCTCTACCTCCTATCCAGCTCCCTGCTCTTGGCCTGGGGAAGGAACAGAAGATGGCAGGAGTCCCTGCTCCCCTTGTGGGAGGCCCTGATGAAGCTCCTGGCTCCCAGCTTCTGCTTGCTTCTTCCCCGTCCTTTCTGGCCATCTTGGGGAGTAATTGGTGGATGGAAAATCCCTTTCTCTCTTTGTTCCTTCATTTATCTTCATAGCTCTGACTTCAAATGAAAAAATTAAGAAAAACCAAGAAAAATAATATAAATATTAGAAAATTAGGTAAATTTTTTGAAAAGATATGACAGTTTACTTAGGTCGAATTGTTCTAGATGAGCAAATAAGGAATGAAAGATGCTGGAATTTGCTCTCGTTTCTGTTCACACATTTAACGCTGATTTTGCGAGACACTCTTTTCCCTGAACCTCATGGTTTTATCTGAAAATGGGCATAATAATTCTCCACTATATGCTTCACAAAATGGATTTGATTCAAAATCTTTGGTGCTGTAACAAAGCATTTATTAACCAGGAGCCTGAAAAATATACAATGTTTGTGTTTATATAGTCAAAGTCATACATTCATTCATGAAGTTAAGTGTTTAGCATTTGTGTAACTGATTAATTGCATGAAAAAAGATTGCTTTGTCTCAAAGTAGGGAAAATATTCGAAGTCAGATGAATCAATATTAATTTAGCTCTACAAGTGAGGAAAAAATAAAATTCTCATGCAACTACTGTAAGCTTGCAATGTAACTTTTCTGCATGAAGGAGAATCACCTCCTATGTCTTCAAACAATGTGCAGCCACTGCAGACTCTTCACTAAATGTCAATCATTAGTGCCATACACCTGGAACTGTTGTAAGGACCAGTAGTTGGCAGTCAAAGAGTCATTCTTATAAAGCTTAATTCAACTCTATATCCAATTTACAAGGTTATTAAATAGCTGAGGAAAGTGAGCCACAAGAGAAGTCAAATGACTCGTGCATGAGAATCCCGCAACCATTTGTCATAAAACAATAGTACTACCAAGTCAAATTAAACAAATAAAATCAACATTAAACTGTTTCCTTAGTCAGTCATTCCCATAATTTACTAAACATAAGTTCAAAGTCTCACTGCCAATCATTAGTTGTGTTTCTCTGAAAGCTAAGATACTAAACTGTTTTATTAAACTTTTAGCTTTGACACAACCTTGAGTTTCCAGAATTTTAATCTTATCTGCTTCCTCCTTTCTTGATTATGCTCTATTTTCTATGATCTTAAGAAAAATAGATGCTCAGTGAGAGTCTATGAAACCTGGCCCCTGCCAACCACAAGTGCACAATGGAAGATTCTTTTCAAGTTATGGATTAGTAAGTTTGTAACATAATGAAACCTAGGGAAACTTTACTGTATGTCACTCCTTAGACACTCACAGTCTGCACAAACTCCTCCAGGCATCAGGATGAACATTGCCTTCACAATTGCTTGGCAGTCCTTTGGGACTCTGTTTCTGGAGATTGGTATTTTCCTCAAAGTTATATATTCCTAAGTGCTTGCATTAGCGAGCGAAATATGAGGAACACACATATCCTTAGCGTATTTGGATATCCTTCATTTCCTAAGGGAATCAAGACCATGTTTATGTGCACAGAAGCACCATTGTCATGGCCATTATTTTTTCAAGTGTGTCATCAATGATCAATTAACATGGCAGTTTATTTTCTCTGTGATTTGTGGCAAATTACTTTGCTGAACTTATATGTGATTTTCTTTCTGTAAAATGAGAATGATGATAATCACATCCACCTAATAGCACAGGTATAAGAATGAAACCTGGTGCATTCAAAAGTTCTTATCCCGATATATACTGTATGCTATTTGTAATTTTTCATGTACCTTTGAGCTCTCCCTCATTAAAATGTTACAATCATTATTTGAACAATTTAAATTCCACTACTATGATGTCTTTCACAATTATAATGTCTCTTTTCTCATTGATAAAGAATCAATTTTAAATTGAGTAATATAAAGGCCACCCATCTTTCTTAACTTTAATTTCTCTCTAATTAAACCTTCATACCTCATTCAACTTCACAGTATATTTCTCATGAATTATAAATGTAATAATGTTCTTTTTCCTTCTAGATACATTTATTAATTGCATATTGCTGCTGTAAATGCATTCTCATAAACATACTGCCTTAAATGAACACATTTATGATTTCTTGTAACACTCATGCTGAATAATAATTAAACATACTTGTTTTTCTAAAGCGTTAACAACTTGAAAACTAGATCCTCTCTCACTCTTTATGGTTTTTCTCAGACTAAACACACAACCTGGTAAAAACATATTGTTGATTATGGAATTAATGAATCCACCTGATATTGCTTGCCTGAAAATCCAGACAGGGAATGACAGCTCTGAGGACCACAGTTTATTGATTTTTTTTACTCTTTGCACCAGGTGGGGGTGTTAACTGCCAAAAAGCAGAATCCCCTACAGCTGGCTTGTGGAAAAGTGAATATAATAAAGAATGTTATATAGCTCATAGGATCTCCCAGAAGACAGAAAAATAGCCTTGTGGGTCATGCAGCCAGGAATGATGGCCAAATCATACTGTCTGACAGCTGCTGAGGGTCCCTGTGAGATGCTACTGCTACATACAAGCACAGACACCTAAAATCACATGGCACAAGTGTTACGACCAGGACCTGGGCCACATTTGTTTTTTAAAAATGGAATTATTCTGTCCTCTTTGCCAGGGAAGCCTCCAAGGGTTTGGAACACCTGATTCTTCCTAAAGGAATATACAACACTCAGGGGCAAAGGCATGTGTTGTATGCATAGGTTAGAAGAACTCTTCCTTGTTATAGTTTCTATATGAATGAGTTCTTTAGGTGAGAGACATCTCCCGTTTGAAAGTCCTCAAAAGCATTAAGTAGCTCAAGATTCTGGCTATTTCAACATGCCTTTTAGAAAAGTGATGAGGAACTAGATGATTCCTTGTTATAAATATGCCTGCAAGAGAGAAAATCAAAGCCATAGCTTATGGAATAGCTTCGTTATTCATTTGGAGAGGCAGCAAACATGTAAAGAAATATTTATAGTTTTTGTATTGTCAAAATGAAATATTCATTTTTACGTAATGGCCCAGTCAACTGGGTAATGCTGTGAAACATGCACTTAGCAGAAGTATTGAACAGTGACTCATTTGCATTAAAAGATGATAAAAGTTGTCTAGCGTAGTAATGGATAGTTCATTAGATTAGTAATAGAACTGTAGGCCAGTCTCCCTTGAGTTACCAATCAAAATACATCATTACGTTTTAGACATGGAAGAACTCTTTCTGACAGGGTTAATCGTTAGCACTGTCTGAACGGAAATAACTTCCCATTTAAAGGCCTAAAATGCAGTGGGGGGATTAGATTACAAACAGTAGGACTGGAGTTAGGAAACTAATATTCTAAGATTAGAGGGCCGCTGGCTAACTGAGAAATACAATGAGAATCAAAAGTCTCTTCTGTCCATGTTTACACGGACAAATTTCCAAGGCAGACTGTATCACTTAGGTCCTTGTCAGAGATAATAATCTCTGAGTAACTGGAGAGATAATTCTCTAAGTGCATATTTTATAGATTTATAAATGAAACTGTTAATAAACAGAGTTAAATGCATATTTTATATATTCATGCGATTCATGTTCTGATTTATGCACTTAGAACTGTTTCCTTTGTGTTTCAAGAAAATACAACTGTAAAAACCACCAGAAGTTTTGGTTGTTTGAGCCAATTCCTCTGATCTTATGCAAGGAATAATTTCTCCACTTCTCAGCACCTTCTGGAATGAAGGTATCACTGTGTTGCTTGGTTTATGGCACAGGATTCAGGTGAAATCAATTAAAAATGCAGAAGAAAGTTATTTGTTAACGAAAATGCTAAGTTATTACAGGGGTCCTTTCTACATATGTTAATTTCATAGCTCAGTTGATTCAGGGCTTCGATTCCAAACAAATGCTTGATAATTTATATAAGTATTTTCCTGAAAAAGTCAAAATATAAAAGAATAGCCTGTAACATATCTTTAAATATCTTTGACTGAGAGAGATGTAAAAAAAAAAAGCAATGTGTGAGAAATTGTCAGTAGAATTACGTGTTACATATTTTTTACAATATCATGGCATATCAAGACACAATTTTTTTAAAAAATTAGATGTCATATAACATTACAAATGTACTATGAATGTGTGTGTAGTGACATTTAGATATTCACATACAAATAATTGATATTTTCATATTAATAAAGAAATAGAAATAAAATCAGTTTTGATAACTATAAGACTGGCTGATAAATTTCGGTATATAAATTCACATATGCATATATACACACATATTTATATATAAAAAATTAACTGTGAAATTAAATAGTTAGGATAGTATAAGTAATCGTATGTATATACAGAGGGAAGTTGTTCACAAGAACTGTTTTGAAATGAGAAACAAAGGATGACAATGAAAACTATTAAAACAGTAATTAAAAGCCAACTATCATTGCACATTAAATATATATATGGATGTGGACAGATGTAGAAGTGCAGGAAGCATCTGAAAGATGGCAGAGACAAAGTGAGAAAATTATGTGGGACACAATCTTAATGGACTTGGAGACAAAGTTGAATCTTACTGATAGTGAAATGCAGCAGACAATTTTGATGATAGTTAGAACAAAGGAAAGATGAGTTACAGGAAGTAAGTTTTAGTTAGTGAGTATCTGTCAACTGAAATTGTTAAGTGGATCAGGGTCCCTGCTCAGGGGACTGAAGATTAGAGAAGAGCTCCACATGCTGGCATCAAAGTTTTTGGCTCCAACAGCAGCTCAAATTTTTGAGTTCCTCTCTAACATGTGTTAGCTTAAGATTCTCCCTAGTATAATTATTCATAATATAAAGGAAATATTTTTGTAAAATTTAGAATCTAGTATAAAGGAACAAATTTGTTTATATTTAAAGTTAATTTAGCTTTGCTTAGTTTGCTGCCACTTTTCATAAATGCTTTAAAACTTTTATTAATTAAAAAATTCTTCCTACTCTGTAAATTTTCCTACTGAATAAAATGATGAGCAATAAAAAAAAGGTGATATATGACCATACATCATTTGTTAGATCTGTCTGATATGTAGAATTTTTATTCTGGAAATCTGTAAATTTGACCTTCATGAATCTACAAGGTATGACCAGTTTATTGCAGTGGTTGATGGCTCCAGTTTAGAAATTATAGAGACCCATGTTCTAATTATTTACTGCCTATATGACCATGGCTAATACACTTAGCTTCTCCAAAACTGAAACTTATTAAAATCATGACTTCAAGGGGATATTTAATTTATTAAAGAAAATAACAAAATTCGATACATAAAGATTTTTATCAGAAGCTCACTAAATGGCAACATTCTTATTCATAATTTTTTAAAATATATATTTATTTGAAAGAAAGAGTTACACAGAGAGGGAGAGATAGGGAGCAAGGGATCTTTCATTAGCTGGTTCATTCCTGAAATGGCCACAAGGGTTGTGGCTGGGTCAAGCCAAATTCAGAAGCCTGGTACTTCCTCTGGATCTCCCATATGGTTGAAGGGGCCCATTCAACTGGGGTATGTTGTGCTGTTTTCTCATGACCATTAGCTGAGAGATGGATTGAAAGCAGAACAGCCAAGATAGGAACTAACACTCCTATGTGATACTAGCTTTGCAAGTGGTGGGTTAATCCACTGTGCCAAAACACCACCCCTTGATTATTTCTAATTATCTAGAACATTAGGGGCCACACCATGGTTTAATTTTAGATATAAAAGTAAAAACTATTGGAGTTAATGTATTGTGACAAAATGAAGAAAAGTGGCAATTTAGGAGAAATTTCACACCAGGAAATTCTGAATGTATATCTATGGTCTAGGGTACAAAATGTCACTAGGTTGTGGTCAAATTTTTCATCTTTAAAATGGAAGTGACAGAGAATACCTTATTCATTGCTCAGATTCAATACAAGCATAAGAAGAAATAATTTGTTAGAGAACAAGTGTTATAAAGCTCTATACAAATATGAGCTTATTATGGCTATTTTATGCATAGTTCAGAAATACATAGTTCAAAATATCTCTATTGATTTTTTTTTTAATTCCAGATTATAAGTCTTTCATCTGATTATTGTGATCTGTGGGTAAGTTAGGGGAAGTGCAATGAAAATAGAAAAATGTATGAAGAATACATAAACAGAACAATGCACTGAATCTTATATCACAGTTAACATTTTGAAGACAGCAAGAAGCTGTTTTATTAAAATTAAACTACAGGCTCTGTCTGTGGTACAATGGTTCAAGCCATCTTGTGCCAAACCAACGTCCTTTGTGGGAGCACTGGAGTCCCCACTACTTAGTTTTGGGCAACTTCCCTGCTAATGTGCCTGGGAAAGCATCAGAGTGTAGCCCAAGTACTTAAGCCCCTGCCACTTACGTAGGAAACTATGTTCCTGGTTCCTGGGTTCCTCTTGGCCCGGACCTGGCTGTTGCAGACATTTGGGGAGTGAACAAGTGTAATTTTGCCTTGCCTTTCAAATAAATAAAATAAATTTTTAAAAATTTAAATTCCAGTGTGACTTTGTGTGCATAAAACCAAATATGATGGTCTTCAAGAATATCTTATGCCTTCCAATGAAGCATTTCGTGAAAATGCATACCTTTAAGTGCTGATATTTAAAGGTGTTTAAAAACTTGTTTATTATTTCAAAGTGGTTCCACAAACTCTTTAACACTACCCTGCTGTGAGATGTATGTTTGAAAAGACTGATTCAGTTTTGAAGTGCCAAATATCTGTTTAGCCACAGTCAGGGAAAAAAAAAAAAAAATGAACTAAGAAGAGTTAGCTGCAGTGACAAGCAATTATTCACTGATATGCCACTCAGGATTAGCAATAAATTACTCTCTTGGAATATTTTTTACAGCCATAGCTAAGCCTTTTGATTAGGGAATGATCAACCAGGTTGACTTTAACAAAATGCTGATTAAAACTGGCAACAACACAGTTGTGTTTTCCAAAAGAGTATGGTTATAAACTGGATTTACTGGGAGACTTCTACATTTAATTTATTGCATTATCCTAAATTCTAAATGATAGTGTGAAATAATCATAAAATTAGGGACTAATGACTCGCTACCTAGTTTTCTGATTAAGATTTGTATGATCAAAATGCAAACAAACAAAAGGGATAGTTTATTTTTCAAAGGAACTTATTTTCTGTGATTTTAAAAGAATTGTCCTCATGTTGAATGTGTTTCTTCAGAATGTTTAAAGCAACAGATTTAATAAATAATTGTTCAAGGGTCATGAACAGTCCTTTCTGTGGCACATACTGTTATGAGCTGAGGAACTCCTCCAAACACACCTGAGATCCATTCCCACCAATGCACCAATGGATTGGATTTGCCATGGTGAACAGAGAACTGACTGAATTAGTCCCATGCCTGGGCAGGAGGAGAATGTGCAAACCAGGTTAGACCAGTTGTAAAACTATATGTGAAATGTTTGGCCATGTTGTTGATCTTAGGATTGACCATCCTACTCACACTTGGTCAGTCAGTTGCCTTTTACACTATTCTAGTTCAGTAATTTGATTATTGTGCTTTTGGGGTAAGTTAGGGGAAGTGCAACAAAAGAGAAAAATGACTGTAAAATCAGAGCAGTGCGCCAAATCTTATGTGAAAGCTAACATTTTGAAGATAGCCAGAAGCTGCCTGATTAGCATTAAAGCTGGAGTGAATTGCCATGTTCTCTCTAGAACTGTCTATAAGGTTTTGAGTCCAGTGTTTGCTGCTGAGGAAGCACCTTCATGCAAGCATGTCCCTCATACCGATTTTCTCCACCAACTCACGCCCCTCTCTTGTTTAGGTGAGACAAGTCTATGCTGTGTCTACTCTAGATTAGCCTGAGATATACTTGTCTCATTTAGTAGAAAGCAAAGAGAACAATTGTAAATACTTCAGTCAATTAATGATGTGACACATTAGAAACTCGAAGATTCAGCCAAAGATCTTAGACTATTGTAAAGAATAAAAAATAGTGTGCTATTACACAATTCATTCATTCTGAATACTCATCCTAACTGGATTGTGATATAAAAGAAAACAGATTTTTTAATTTGCAAGCAATTATAATTTTTATGTCTTACATTTTTCTTAATGTATTTACTTCTTCTGAAAATACAGATTTTTTTTTCATTTTTTGACAAGAAATGAGCTTTTTTTTAAAAAAAGATTTATTTATTCGAAAGTTAGAGTTACACAAAGAGAGAAGAGGCAGAGAGAGAGGTTTTCCATCTGATG
This sequence comes from Oryctolagus cuniculus, assembly GCF_964237555.1. Classification (NCBI taxonomy): domain Eukaryota; kingdom Metazoa; phylum Chordata; class Mammalia; order Lagomorpha; family Leporidae; genus Oryctolagus; species Oryctolagus cuniculus. Next base: position 23,776,555 of record NC_091433.1, read on the forward strand.
GTTCACTCTCCAATTGGTCGCAGTGGCTGGAGATACAATGATCTGAACCCAGAAGCCAGGAGCTTCTTCTGGGTCTCCCACGCGGGTGCAGGGGCCCAAGGACTTGAGCCATATTCCACTGCTTTCCTAGGCCACAGCAGAGAGCTGGATTGGAAGAGGAGCAGCCGAGACTATAACTGGCGCCCATATGGGATGCTGACGCTTCAGGCCAGGGCGTTAACCCACTGTGCCACAGCGCCGGCCCCAAGAAATGAGCCTTTATAAAATATACACCAACACAAGTATATGTACTCTTTGTAATTTTTTCATAAAACTGAAAAGAGGGAATAATTATGATATTATACAACATTTTAATTTGTGAGCAAGATTTAAGTGGCTATCAGAAGAATATTATTTAATAGTAATAACATTAATAAGCTATAATTTAATATTAATAAGCTATTAGTTATTTAATTGTTAAAGTAGAAATATGTATTTGTTTATGAGAGAAGGACTAATTTATAATTCATAAAATAAAATTTTTACACTAACATTGTACCAGTTTAATTAAAAAATTAGCTCTAAAAATGGCAGATGGGGAAAAGGCAAAAAATTTTGATCAAGGGAAATATAGTGACAATTTAATATATTTTGGGGGAAACTATTCAGAAAAAAATGTAGTTTACCAAACACCTCAAAAGTGGCTATAGGAAATAATCTAAAATTACTTACAGGTGAATGTAATTTTTGGCTATATAAATTTTTTTGATCTTTTTCAGAAATAAATAAATTACTTTGTATTGGACATAAATAATTCTTAGATTACTTTACTCTGTGGTAAACCTTATGCAATAACTTCAGATATATTTAAATTGGCCAGCGCCGTGGGTCAATAGGCTAATCCTCCACCTTGCAGCGCCAGCACACCGGGTTCTAGTCCCTGTTGGGGCACCGGATTCTGTCCCTGTTGCCTCTCTTCCAGTCCAGCTCTCTGCTATGGCCCGGGAGTGCAGTGGAGGATGGCCCAAGGGCTTGGGCCCTGCACCCACATGGAGACCAGGATAAGTACCTGGCTCCTGGCTTCGGATCAGCGTGATGCACCGGCCTCAGCATGCTGGCCGTGGCAGTCATTGGAGGGTGAACCAACGGCAAAAGAAGACCTTTTTCTCTGCGCTCTCTCTCACTGTCCATTCTGCTTGTCAAACAACAACAACAACAACAACAAAAATAAAAACAAAAAAAACCAGATATATTTAAATTTTCTTGGCCTTAAACTGGTATTTAATAGAGATTAAAACTTCAAGTGTGTGTCAATTTGTATGTGTATATATATGTGTGTCTGTTTGTGTCTGTTTTCTCTTAACTTGTATATATATTTTATAAATAACTCCTTTCAGTAATCCTAGAATGGAGAAATTATGATTGGAACCTATGGGAATGAATAAAAAAGCAAATTTTTCAGTGTTACAATGGTAAAATTTCACAATGTTAACAAAATAAAAATCAAAGTTTCCTTTTCTTCAAAATTTGTTTTCTTGAATTAAACTAGATATACAGTTTATGGTAATAGTATATCTCTGCTTGAAAAGGCATTTAGCAAAATCTGCCCACATATTTTCCTATTATTCTTGAACAACATAGCTGAGAATTTGAAGCTACTTGTATGACTTCATTTTGAAAGATTATCAATGAGTGAATCTTTCTACTGAAATTCAGTAGAAATTCTGTCTATAACTCTACTTGTCAAAAAAAATTAATGAACTTAAAGATATGCTTACATTTTATAAAAAAAGAAAAAAAAAAGAGATGTTTTTACCAGGAAGTATCAGTTGAGTAACCAAAACAATTGCAGGAATTTATGTCTGTTAGAAGAAATATTCACATTACATTTTTTAAAGATTTATTTATTTATTTGAAAGAGTTACATAGAGAGAGGAGAGGGAGAGAGAGAGAGAGAGATCAAGAGAGAGAGAGAGATGTCTTCCTTCCGTTGGTTCACTCCACAATTGGCCACAACAGCCAGAGCTGCGCCAATCCGAAGCCAGGAGCCAAGAGCTTCCTCTTGGTCTCCCACATGGATATAGGGGCCCAAGGACTTGGGCCCATCTTCTACTGCTTTCCCAGGCCATAGCAGAGAGCTGGTTTGGAAGTGGAACAGCCAGGTTTTGAACCGGCATCCACATGGGATGCCTGCGCTGCAGGCCAGAGCCTTAACCCACTGTGCCATAACGCCGGCCCCCAGATTACATTTTAAATTTAAACTAAAACAAAGAAGCCAATGTAACAATGCCAATTTTAGCTTTATAAGCATTTTTAGGTCCTCAAATAGAAGTTTAAAAATTATATAAGAATGACTTTGTATTCAAGACAAAATAGAAGCATTAGCAATATCATGAATAATTTTTACTATTATTTCGATATTTTTTGCATAATGCAACAGAAAAAAACATTTAAGTGTTAAGTGATCACACCAATAAAAGTATTTTCCTCCATCTGAACAATGTTCACTGGAGGACATGACATGTTAACTGCGAAACAGGAAAACATAGGGTCTCCAGAAAAAAAATTTTTCCTTTTTTTTAATACTTCTTTACTAAAGAACACTTAAAGTAAGTGATCCATGCTAGATGTGCCAAAGCTTTTATTTGTATTTTCTTGCTTAATTTCCAAAAAAAGCTGTTTCAATAAATTAAGTGCTACTAACTCCATTGGTTAATTCTGGGAACAGGAATGGGTGATACAATGCAAATTATTTAATATTTTTTTATTTAGTTTTCTGCTCTAAAATAAGAAAATAAATGTAGTATGAGGTAATTAAAAAAAGTTGGTAGAAAATAAAATCAAAATTTTTGATGTAAAATATTTGAAATGAATGCATAGGAATTCCATAATATGCATTTTAAATTAACTGTTCAAAGAATTCTGGTATATATGGACTTAAAATATTTTTACCAAAATAAACTTATCTTTTAATTCCAGTTTTTATGAACTTTTTGAGGTATCCTGATATATATTATATAAAATCAATATTGAATTAAATAAATTTTAAAAAAGCATTCAGGAAAGTAGAATATATATATATATATATATTGCATCAGCTTTTATGAACTCTGCTTATAAATAAAGAACAGTATATCTCATTAGTGAATTGAATTTTGAAAAATGAGACTGTCACTAAACATAGTGTATTACACACCACATCTTAAAGATGGCAGCTTCAAGAGATTATATCCTGCCATTCTCTGAGGAAATCTGATTTTTTCAGCATTGTACAGAGTGAAAGTAGAAAGATCTTTTTTCCCCTTGATTCCTAGATATATAATTTCAAGTCATAATACAAAGGAGGTAAATGGACTTTAAGTTTTAAACTAATCATATCTAAAAAGGTTGAAAATTATCATTTGCAAGTTTTTTAATCATTCCCAGACTTACTGTTCTCATTTGCAAAAAAAAAAAAAAAACAGATTAGGCAAATTAAGTGAATATGGTAAATATTGACTCTTAATAAATAAATGTTTGTTTTATTTCCCCTTTTCCTTTTCTTTTCATAATTAGATCCTTTGATCCCATCTCGCTTATATCAGCTTCTTGTCTCTAGGATGAAGTCAGAACTGTAAAAGAAATTGCTTAAGAAGGATTGGCCCAGTATACTATAGTATATTTTCACTTTTTCAGTGATTTGGTCTAATTCTTATCCTAGAATAAATATCAAAACCATGAGTCCAATTTACTTTGCCCTGCATTTAAATTCTTTGACATATTCCCAATCTAATCTGAACTTCAAGTTTCAATGAAATATGGAAAGTTTCCTTAAGAACCTCATTTCCACCTATACACAATTAAAAACTGTTGGATGTTAATGTAGAAAATTATTCCCAAAACTTTTATAGCATTTACAATAATGGTACAAATGTATGGCTTTGGCAATGCACTAGAGTTCAAGTCCTCCATTTGTGATATCTGACCAACAGAAGGACCTTGAGGTTTGCGGGTTTCATCTGTTAAGTAGTAATATCAATATCAATGTTTCAAGATTATAATATACTATTTAATCATAAGCATCTGATATATATGCTTATAAGTACTCTAGATATTTGATAAATTTTTCTTGAATGAATGAACAAGTGAGTGAAATAGATCAGCCTTTATGCCTAGGATCGAGTTTTCATTTTATATCCCACTTCTCTTTAAATGCAATAACTTTCTTTTTTCATCTAAGATTAAGGCAATATATTGTTCTTGCCAGGTGAAGCCTTGAGAAATCCAGGCCTGCCTCTGAAATCTTGCTTTGGGCTTATGATCCTGTTACAAGCCAGGAGATTTCCCTGGTGTGAGTAGTTACTTCATTCTGCCTAGTGAGCTGAACGCATTTTTATGTCTTTTTCTCTTCTCAATATCAAATATTTGTTAGCATTCGTTCCTTAAACGAAGGCTTATGACAGCCCACCTATAATTTATCCCAGCAGTGATACAGTAGCTGGTTTATCCCCCAGCTCTGGGATCGCTGAATTTCCATTCAGATCTGCGTGTCAACATTGAAAGTAATCAAGAGTTGCAAGATAAATTGTGACTTTCACCCAAACTCACATGTTGTAGTCCTAATCCTCAGAACTTCATAATGTGACATAACATGGAATAAAGTCCTTAAAGTGGTATTCAACTCAAAAAGTGGTCATTACAGTGGACCCAATCCAAGATGGCTGCTACCCTTATAAGAAGATCTGAGAACATGGACAACACACATAGATGAAAACTCCATGAAAACACAGGGAGGAGATAATAATTTTTTTTAAACTTTTATTTAATGAATATAAATTTCCAAAGTAAAGAATATGGATTACAATGGCTTCCCCCCCATAACGTACCTCCAACCACAACCCTCCCCTTATCCACTCCCTCTCCCCTTCCATTCACATCAAGATTCATTTTCGATTCTCTTTATACACAGAAGATCAGTTTAGCATATATTAAGTAAAGATTTCAACAGTTTGCTCCCACACAGAAACATAAAGTGAAAAATACTGTTTGAGTACTAGTTATAGCATTAAATCTCAATGTACAGCACACTAAGGACAAAGATCCTACACGAGGAGTAAGTGCACAGTGACTCCTGTTGTTGACTTAACATATTGACACTCTTGTTTATGGCATCAGTAATCACCCTAGGCTCTTGTCATGAGCTGCCAAGGTTATGGAAGCCCCCTGAGTTCACTGACTCTGATCATATTTAGACAAGGCCATGGTCAAAGTGGAAATTCTCTCCTCCCTTCAGAGAAAGGTACCTCCTTCTTTGATGGCCCATTCTTTCCACTGGGATCTCACTAGTGGAGATCTTTCATTTAGGTTTTTTTTTTCCCCCCCAGAGTGTCTTGGGTTTCCATGCCTGAAATACTCTCATGGGCATTTCAGCCGGATCCGCATGCTTTAAGGGCTGATTATGAGGCCAGAGTGCTGTTAGGGCATTTGCCATTCTATGGGTCTGCTGTGTATCTCACTTCCCATGTTGGATCATTCTCTCCCTTTTTGATTCTATCAGCTAGTATTTGCAGACACTAGTCTTGTTTATGTGATCCCTTTGGTTCTTAGTCCTATCACTATGATCAATTCTGAACAGAAATTTATCACTGGGACTAGTGAGATGGCATTGGTACATGCCACCTTGATGGGATTGAATGGGAATCCCCTGGTATGTTTCTAACTCTACAGTTTGAGGTAAGTCAGCTTGAACATGTCCCGAATTGCACATCTCTTCCCTCTCTTATTCCCACTCTTATATTTAACAGTGATCACTTTTCAGTTAAGTTTCAGCACTTAAGAAGAATTGTGTATTGATTACAGTATTCAACCAAAAGTATTAAGTAGAACAAACAAAAAAAAATACTAAGAGGGATAACATATTAAGCTGCTCATCAACAGTCAGGGTGAAGGCTGATCAAGTCACCATTTCTCATAGTGTTCATTTCACTTTAACAGGTTTCCTTTTTGGTGCTCAGTTAGTTGTCACCTATCAAGGAGAACAAGTGGTATTTGTCCCTTTCGGATTGTCTTATTTCACTCAGCATAATGTTTTCCAAATTCCTAACAGGGATCACTTTTCAGTTAAAATTTAAACACCTGAGAATAATTGTGTTAATTACAGAGTTCAACTAATGGTACTAGAACAAAAAAAAATACTAAAATGGATAAAGTATTACATTGTACATCAACCGTCAGGACAAGAGCTGATCAAGTCACTGTTTCTCATAGTGTCCATTTCATTTCAACAAGTTTCCCCTTTGGTGCTCAGTTAGTTGTCACCATTCAGGGAGAACATATGATAGTTGTCCCTTTGGGACTGGCTTAATTCACTCAGCATGATGTTTTCCAAATTCCTCCATCTTGTTGCAAATGATGGACAGACCCCAAGGAGAAATCAACTTTATTGACATCTTGATCTGATTTCTATCCTCTGTGAAAATTGAGAAAATAAATTTATTTTACTTTAGTCACTCTGTGTGTGATACTTTCTTATGTCATTTCCAGAAAACTAATACATCAGGCAGCATATTGGAGAATATCAGGTGACCTGTTGGTGGTAATGACAAAGGTAAAATCCCATTTACTCTTCATTTATTATGATAAATACTACTGTGTCAAGAGGAGAGCTACCACTTAAGGATGTAAGAAAATGACAAATAAATCTTGCTTTGGTCCTCGACCTCTTTAGTACATTGTGGAAAAAAAGTATAACTATACTAGAGAAAATAGGCCATTCGGGTGAGGAGAGGAGAAAACATGCTAAGAACAACCAAAGGATTCAAAATATGCAAGTGGTCTTAGGAAGTTAAATGTGGCTGAAGTGCTATGGGAATGTATGTAGTCCTAATCCATTTCAGATAGATGCTTTAAACTTTTGAACACTCTGCTTGTTTTTGTTTTACATTTAAAAGGAGTTCTTTAAATTGAAATTCTAAAAAGATAAATTTTAAGAGCTAGAAATAATAACATTAAAAAGGAAGAAACTGTGGGTATGATTGTATATCCAAAGGAAAGTAAATCAGTATATTAAAGAGACATTTGCATTCTCATGTTCATTGCAGAACCATTCACAATAATCAAGATATGGAATCAACATTAGTATCAAGAGGTAGATGAATGAATAAAGACAATAGGGGATGTCTATCAGTAGTGGAATATCACACAATGTTAAAAATAAAAGAAATTTCAATATTTGTGATAGCACTGATTAACCTGGGGGATACTATGCTAAGTGAAATAAACTAGACACAGGAAAATAAATAGTGCATGATGACATTTATACATAGAATTGAAAGAAATTGAACCTACACAAGAAAGTAGAATGCTAGTTGTCAGGGTGGTTTAGAGATCAAGAAATGGGAGATGTTTGTGAAAATATACATTTTAATTAAACAGTGTTAATGAGTTCTGGACACTTATTGCACAGAGTTATGATAATTGTTAACAATAATATATTTTATACATGAATAATTGCTAAAAAAGTACATCTTATATTTTCACTGGAGGGAAAACACAAATAAGAATATGAGGTGGTGTGTTATCGATCTGGATTAATCATATATATATAAACATACATTGAGACATCACATTGTATGTATACATTTTTAACTCATTAAACATTTTAGTGGTGAGGAAAAGGAGAATCAATATGAAAGAACTAGAAAGAGATTGCAATCTTAGATAAACTTGCTTTGTTGGAAAGAAAGCTACAGATGTCATTTTAGAAGGAGATTAAGTAACAATAAAGAATCCAGGGGAACTACAACAGTCATAGAACTTTCAAAATGCAAGTGTCATGAAAGAAAAAAAAAAGTCAAATAAAAAATACTGCTTTTAACATTCATTTATAATTTATTTGAAAGGTGGAGTTGCTGAGGAAGATGAAAAGGGAGAGAGAGGAGGCGGGAGAGAGCAATCTTCCATTTGCTGGTTCACTCCCAAAGAGGCTGCAATGGCCCCGGGCTGTGATATGCTAAAGCCAGGGGCCCAAAACTTCTTCAGTCTCTCACACGGATGCAAGGGCCAAAGTACTCTGGCCATCCTGTGCTGCTTCTCCAGGTGCATTAGCAGGAGCTGGATCTGAAGCTGAGCACCGGGTCTTTAACCTGAAGTATCACAAAGGGAGGCCCCTCAGAAAGGCTTTTTAAAATGAAGTATTCTATAACAAAAGAACTCAACAGACAAATAAAGTAAATGTGTACTCCTTTAATTCTGAAGACAGGAGACAGCTATGAAGATCATTTTCTGAGGACAAAACAGGAGATTTTAAATCACAGATTGCATGCTGCAGAATAATAGTATATTGTTAGGTTATCTCAGTGTCATAATTATATTGCAGTTATGTCTAGGAAAAATTTGGATGTAAGGCAATGCATGGTAAAATGTCAGTGTCTGCAACCAAATAATTTTAGCAATAATTCTATACGTATCTGTTATTTTAGCTGAAAGTCATATACAAGGAGAAATATATATGTATGTATGTGTATATATTTTATATGTATGCATGCGCATCTGCTATTTTACATCTGTGGACGTTGTGTATATGGGTTCAACCAACTAGAGATTAAAAATTACCCTGAAAATTTTTTTTGTCTGTACTGATCCTGTACAAACTATTTTTCTCATTCCTGAAACAATACAACTGTGTACAAAGCATTTACATGGTACTATATATTATAAAATGCCTAGGGTTATTTTAGCATATACAAGAGGATGAACATATATGCAAATAATACATTATTCTATGTGAGGTATTTGAGCATCTGTAGAGCACAGAAAGAGAGAAAGCAAACATGGCAAAATGTTAAAGTGAAAATGTGTTGCTATTCTACAAAAGTATAAAAGATAATGTATTCAAAATTTAATCCAGGAACACTCAAGAATAAGCATGAATTTAATTTTTGAAAAAAATCTGAAAATTGATTGTCAAAAATTATAGTTTTAATAATAATATAACAATGAGTATAGTTCTTTATTAGAGTATCATGGTTTATCTATATAACTAAAATATATGTATATATAAAATTTTGCTTTATTTTCTTTTAGTAGGAAGATATCAGAATCAGATGTTAGCTTAAAATCAGAAAACCTTTTACAGTAGATTTATAGTTAAGTTGATGAATATGGAATGCATAATAAATGAATTACTGGAAGTTGGTGTAGATCTACAAAATGTATTATTCTATATTATCACTCAACTCAATCAGTAAATGTAACTTCTAAATTTATTTTACCTTTTTTGTTCACAAAGTAGATAATAGACTTGGTGGTTTCTATGAGACCACTTATTCCTAGAATTGTATGACTTATGGAACTTACAACATTTATGCAAGTGTAAAAGTACAAATAGAAAATACATCATTAATGGTGATTTTGTATTCAGATTTCTCTGTGTACATAAAGATTTCAGTTGCAATGGCTATATGTGGACAAACTCCAGGAAAGTCACATTTAACATATGCTTATATTGATGAAAGGACGATTAAGAACCATTAAAATGACAAACAATGGACATAGCATTATTAACCTGAGCATAAACTGGAAAAAATCCATACTCCAGCAATTTAAAAATAATTTAAATCAGAAAAAACGCTCATGCCTTTAAAACTATTACTTGAAGCCAATAAAACCCACTCACGTGGTAAGAAATAAAGAGAATTGGTCATTTATTCCATGGATGAATAAATCCTCTTATGTTCTTGTTCAAATAATAAACTGAGTTCTAACTTAATGTCCAGTTATAATGGAGGAGGACTTATAGTCAGAGAGATTAAGAAACTTGACTAAGGGCATATCTATTAAGGAATTCGTCATATTTGTAATCACATGTATTTGACATCACTTTCTGTGTTCCTTGTCATATACAACCTAGCAAGTTATCAGTGTTGTGTTTTAAACTTTGAAATTTGGTACAAATATCTACCTCATGAACTTTGAGAGTTGCCTATTTCTTCTTCTTTAACATGAGGGTAATGAATTCTACATTTCGAGATATTTTGCAGGATAAAATATTGAGTTATGATCACTGATAATTGAAAAGAACAGAAAGCAAGACATAGCTAAAATAATTCTGAGGTTAAAATGCTTGCAATTATGATAACAAGGATTATATCTGGTATTTTCTTCATTTTACACACAAATGATTCTAAGTCAAGTAAGTTTGTAATAATAATTTCTATTCTCAAATATGGTGAGAAAAATGCTTGTGTTAGTGATATTTGTTTTCTAGGAAAAAAGCAAGTAGAACATTTTGAATATTTCATAACAACTCAGGGTCTGCGTCAATACAGTGAAAATTTCTGAATATTTTAGAATATTTTTTATGAAATATTTTCTGGTTATTGAACATTGAAATACAATAGAATATAAAGCAGATAATGTGGTAAAATAGTTACAAATAATATGTTATATATTATATAACTAATATAAACATAAAATATACTTTTTATATAACATTAAAGGAATAATGGAAACAAGCTGATACAAACTCTGGCCAAAACCAAATTTTGGCCCAAAACAAAATATATCAAATTATTTCCCATTTTCCCTTTATGACTCCTCTTTCAACTTTTCTAGAATAGAACATCATGTAATAGTTCATTTTGTCTGAATACTTTACCCCAAGATTTGTCTTCTGTCCAGTAAGAATATGCCCCTCTTTTATTAGTCAACTATTGTTTCACTAGATTGTCTCCATCAAAATGTATCAACATTTGTTTTTAATTTCTTTTGAATCTTTATCATTGGTATTACTATTCCTGGCTATTCAAAAAATTATTGTGTGTCTTACAAATTCATGAAACATCTATTTGGATGCTAGTTGGATGTGGGAATGTAAAAAAAATCAGTTGTGTGTTGCTAAGGTTTAAATGTGTCACCCAAATATCATGTATTGGAAACTTAATGACTATGGTAATATGCTATGATATTTGGGTTTTGACGACATAATTCAGATTAAATGAACTCATGAGAGTTGGGCTCCCATGATATAATTAGGGGCTTTATGAGAAATGGAAAAGGGGCCACAGTTATAAAGTTTTGCTCTATCTTCCCAAGTGATGCCTTCTACCAGCTTATGACACACCAAGAAAGCTCTCACCATATGCCCATGCCATGCTCTTGCACTTGGTAATCTCTGCAGCCATGAGCTAAGCAAATCTCTGTTCTTTATAAATTATCCTATGTGCGATACTGTGTTATAGTAAAAAAATGGATGAAGACAAATGCCAGACTAAAATAAGAAGCAACATTACAAGCACCCACTCTCCATGTTCAAGATAATCTTTTTTTTTACCTTTACAACTTGCATACCATAATATACACTGAGGGCTCTATTGAAGAAAAAAACAAACAAATATCTTCTTTTCATATTTTTATTTATTTGAGAGACAGAGAGAGGTATAGGGGAACAGAGAAAGAAAAAGAAAGAGATATTAATCAGTGGTCCAAACACCCACTTCTAAAGGGAGAACTTTGGATGTTTGGCTTTATTTTTCCTACTTCAATGAATTCGTTTTTAATAAATATTTTATTTATTTATTTGAGAGGTAGAGTTATAGACAGAGAGATGGAGAGACAAGAAATGTCTTCCATCCACTGGTTCACTCCTCAAATGACTGCAACGGCCATTTGGATGGATCTGAATCCAGGAGCCAGGAGATTCCCCTGGCTCTCTCATGTGGGTGCAGGGGCCCAAGCACTTGGGCCATCTTCTACTTTCCTAGACCATAGCAGAGAGCTGGATTGGGAGAGGAACCCAGGACTGAAACCGGTGCCCATATAGTTGATGGCACCATGGGCAGAAGCTTTAGCCCACACAACAGCAGCCTCTGAATTCATTTTGTACTATTTTTACATTTTTATTAAGTTATGTAAAAGGGATAAGATTTGATATTCTCTTTCTACCCCCAATGTAGTCAAGACAGTATTAAGAGTATTTCAAATGTGAGAAAATTGAAGATGTCATCTTTAAATCAAGTAATGTAATAATTACACACATGGAAGTATGCTATTTTTCAGATAATGTGGCATACAATTTATGGTAAAACAGCCAAGAAAATATAGTTATCTAGTGAAGGAAAAAGAGTGCATTATTAGGCAAATAGAGTTGGTTTTGAAACCATTTCCTATGAGTTTTTTTCTATTTTACCTTCAGTGTTTTAATATTAGCCAACAAGTTAGGTCATTTGCCTAACTGTTGAATGGCGTCTGTTCTCATTATCAATGGATAGTATTCTATTCTATATAAAGTAATATTAAATATATATTTTATAATAATATTCATTATATACATCCTATATCTTTTTCTGTTTGTTTAGTATTGTATGTTGAGAGGTGATTTTTCACCAAAAGAATGAAAATTAACAGTGAATGTATAGATAGTTCTATGTGAACATTTTTAAAAGCAGTCAAAAGTGACCATAATTCCATCTTCATTACAATGATCCCAATAAATATACTTCTACATAAATGAAAATTGAATGAATTCTGTACTCAATGTTAATGTGCTATACCACATTGGAGCTATTAGTTTCTATAGGGAACTGTGAACATAATTTTTAGGCCTAAAATCAGTAGTAAAACATATGTTCAAAAATGAGAGTTTCTGATGAAATTTTATCCAGTTCTGAAGTGTTCAGTTGGTTTGGAAACAATGCCTGATGTTTCATACATGAGGCAAGCAAAATTTTACTTTTGCTTTTAAGATAATCAGATCTTTAAATATTTTAATATTGACAGGAATTGCATTTGTTTTATAATCATAATATATTTTGATGACTTCATAAAAAGGAAATATTTTGGTTAGGATTTTTTTCTACCAACTGTTGTGTCAAAAAGGGAAAACACTGATAAAAAGGAAAGACACTCAATCCAACTTAATCTTTATTTTTTAAATGAAAATATACCATTTTCTATTAACCAAATATCTTTGATTATGGTTTCCAGTCATCAGATCACCATTTAGTTTCTGTTTCTTATTAGCTTAACAAGATAAGTGTCTCAGAAACCCAAACTTTCACACACAAAAAATTGAAGCATGATCATATGTGCATGAGTATCATTTTGAAATAAACTTTATTTTTTTGGTTTGTGGAAAAAAGTGAGCAGAAAATAGTGTTCCCACATACCACCTGCATCCATACATACAGAGCTTCTCCATTCTTGATAACCACCCAAGAGTCATAGATTTCTTCTTTTTAAAGATCTTTTTATTTATTTAAAAAGCCAAGGTTAGAGAGAGAGAGAGAGAGAATCTTCAATCTGCTGATTCTTTCACCAAATGGCTGCACCGTCTGTGGCTGGATCCAGTGGAAGCCAGCTGCCAGCAATTCCATCTGGATCTCCTAAGTGCGTGAGGGCAGAAGCCCTTGGACCATCTTCTTCTGCTTTCCCAGGTGCATTAGCAGGGAGCTGGATCAGAAGCGCTAAAGCTGGGACAGGAACAGGCACCAAAATTGGATGCCGGATTACAGACAGCAGCTTAAACCCAAAGATTTCTTACAGTCAGTGACTCTTCATTGAAATTATATTCTCAATCAATGTCCATGGTTTGCATTAAAATACACTTGATGTTGCATAGTCTGCGATTTTGGACTAATATATAATACTGTTTATTTTCACCACAATATCATATAGAACTTTGTCTGCCATAAAATCTTCCTGTTCCCTGCTTAATTCATTCCTCTTCCATGCCCAATACACATGGTAAAGTTGATCTTTGTGCTGTATTTATAGTTTTATCCTTTCGAGGACATTATGATGTCGGGAACATTAAGTTTATAGTTTTTTCATAATAATTTATTTCACTTAGTAATTCAAATTTAAGATTTTTCCTGTTTTTCAGTTACTTGATAGTTCCTTTCTTTTCAGCATCAAATAATATTTCGCTGTATACATGAGTATAGTTTATTCATTCACCTGTTGAAGGGCATCTTGGTTGATTTCACATCTTGGCAATTATTAATAGAGATCCTATAAGCATCTATATGCAGTTTTCATGTGGATATAAGTTTTCAACTACACTGGGAAGAAAACTAAGAAGAGTAACTGCAAGAACATATAAAAAGACCAATATATTAGGACACCAAAAATATTAGATTAGACTCATCCTAACGAATTCATTTTAATTTGATTACTTCTATAACAACTCAAGATTAATTTCTGGAGTATAAAGCTTGGAATTTCAACATATCTTTGGGGGATTGTAAAACTGAAATCATACCATCTCTAATTGTCATTTTGAAAACTGCTAACACAAAACAGAGTATTTATAATTATTATTACTATTATTATTTTCAGCTCCAATTAATAATATATATAATTAAGTGTAAGAAATAGGAAGCTAACCGGGAAGGAATTTTTTTCCTATAAAATGAATGTGTAACCAAAAATCAGTTTGGAAGGAGGTTTTAATTTTCTATAATGCTGAGTTGCACAAAATTATAGTCAGAATAAAAATCTCAACTATTTCTCTCCATAGTGAAATCTCAATTCTTTCTTGAAGCAAGTGTGTAATGCTGGAAAGTCAGTACATACTTGATAATGAGGAACTGCAGGAAAAATGTAGTTTGAAAGAATATTTTTTCCCTTTTCATTATCCATGAAATTTGAGCTGTTTCACAGCTCAGTTCAAAATCCTATAGCTTAGATTTCACATTCATGATCATCGATCTGTTTGTAACCTGGGAATCCAACATCCCCTTTAGAATCATTAAGTTCAGAGCATCGATATTCTGGGAAAAGATTTTTCAGTCTCTTATTTTTATGATCTAGTTTTAATAAATAGGAGTGTGATAATGAGTAATTGAAAGTAATTCATTATGATAATTTCAGTTAACTCTAACATTTATTGTCACATTGTAATGATATTGCAGATATATATATATATATAAACACTATATATATAGACACTATATATATAGACAACACTTTACTTAAATTTCATCAAAATGCAACAATTTTTTGCATTGTATATACACTACCATATATACATATATACAATATACCATATACAATATACATATATACAATGCAAAAAATTGTTGCATTTTGATGCAATTTTGATGAAATTTAAGTAAAGTGTTGTCTACTTTCCACTAATTCATTTTCAATTCTATTATAATTATATTTTAAACATGAAATCAATTGTTTATCCTTGATAACAATTACAAATTTAGCTATCTTGATATATTTTCATTTTTTTGTTATTTTTTTATTTACTGGCTAAAATCTTATAAGCTACATACTATTAGGATTTACTACAATCTGTTTATGTTGATTAGTAAAATATTATTTTTTTCTAAAATAGGACTATTGATATATTCTAAATGATTAAGTCAAAATGGGGGATATATATGTAAAAATATTTTCCCCCCTTAAATGCTCAATTCATTTCAGTTGGAAATAACAATCATTTAAAATGTATGACTTATTGGTTAGATCTCCTAAAGAATATTTGTTCAAATAATGCTCAATTTAATCTTGATTTTGTATGGATGATACTCGGAAATAAAAGTTGAAATAACAGAAATGACTTGCAATTTTGTTTTAAAGATTTATTTTATGTATTCGAAAGCCAGATATAAAGAGAGAGGTAGAGCCAGAGAGAGAGGTAGAGCCAGAGAGAGAGGTAGAGCCAGAGAGAGAGAGAGAGAGAGAGACATTTTTCATCTGCTGGTTCACTCCCTATTGGGCAGCAACGGCTGGAAATGTGCCGATTCGAAACCAGGAGACAGGAGTTTCTTCCAGGTCTCCCACATGGGTACAGGGGCCATATTCTACTGCTTTCCCAGGCCATAGCAGAGAACTGGATCAGAATCAGAGCAGCCAAGACTCGAACGGCACCCATATGGGTTGCTGGCACTGCAGATTGCGGCTTTAATTCGCTGTGCCACAGTACTGGCCCCCATGATTTACATTTTAAAAAAAGAGATTATTCTCTGTCCTTTTTGAAATTAAAGTGTATCATTCAATGTTATGTGTATATTGGAGTGTAATTGTGTAGAGGCACTGTTTTAAAAAAATGTGTTTTTTCTGTCACCAGACAATGCCACAATTTCTCCTGATGTCTAAGTGAGACAATGTACAACATATACTTTATTTTAAGTATATCTTCATATATATATATGTATATATGTGTGTAAGTATCATTTTGTGATCTGCTCTGAGAATGTGCAAAAAAGCTAATATTTCTTAAAACATTCCATTTTATGGCCTGTGCCATGGCTTAGTTGGCTAATCCTCTGCCTGTGGCTCCGGCACCCCGGGTTCTAGTCCCGGTTGGGGCACTGGATTCTGTCCCGGTGCTCCTCTTCCAGTCCAGCTCTCTGCTATGGCCTTGGAAGGCAGTGGAGGATGGCCCAAGTGCTTGGGCCCTGCACCCACATGGGAGACCAGGAGGAAGCACCTGACTTCTGGCTTCAGATCAGCACAGCGCGCCGGCCATAGCGGCCATTTGGGGGGTGAACCAATGGAAAGGAAGACCTTTCTCTCTCTCTCTCTCTCTCACTGTCCAACTCTGCCTGTCCAAAACAAACAAAAAAACAAACAAGAAAAAAATTCTATTTTATGTCAAATATTTTTTTTTCTGATCTCTCTTGGATAAGGTGAGTGAGAAGACCATTGATAATCTCTTGATTTCTAGATATGTCCTTTTTAAAATATTTCGATCTTTCCTTTCATCCTAACACCAAAATATTAAAAATTTAGGGAATAATATGATACTCCTATAGTACACATACTCCCCTGCATACTTTGAAAGGTATTTTTAATATTCTTCATATGTCTAAGATTCAAAAAGACTTATTAGCTCTTGTAAGATATCTATTTTAAAAAGAAAATGTAAGGGGCCAGCACTTGGATGTAGCAGGTAAAGCCGCCACCTGCAGCGCCAGCATCCCATATGGGCACCAGTTTGAGTCCTGGCTGCTCCACTTCCAATCCAGCTCTCTGCTATGGCCTGGGAAAGCAGTAGAAGATGGCCCAAGTCCTTGGCCCCCTGCACCCGTGTGGGAGACTCAGAAGAAGCTCCTGATTCCTGGCTTATTGGCACATTTCCAGCCATTGCTGCCCAATGGGGAGTGAACCAGTGGATGGAAGACCTCCCTCTCTCTGCCTCTCCTTCTCTCTCTGTGTAACTTTATCTTTCAAAGAAATAAATAAATCTTTAAAAAAGATAATATGATATTATTTCATTTTCTGTCTTAAATTCATTCAAGAACTTACCCTTGGAATTACAATGAAACTCAAACTCCTTCTCCCAGCTTTAAAAGATTTTCTGATTTTTCCCTACCTACCCCTTTCAGTTCACCTAAGATCGCTCCTCAATTCCATCAGGTACAACTGAAATGCCATCTTTTCTGTTCTTGGAACAGGCTAAGTATATGCCTCAGCAATAGCAAACTAGAATGTTCTTATTACTTGCATTTGTCTATTTGATGTAGTACATATGCTGATGCTCTACATGGACATCTTTTATTAGAATGATAACCCACATACTAGCTACTATGGGATCTTTTAAAGCTCAGCAATGGAAGTTATCTTGCCTAATTGTGGCTGTGAGTTAACTATCCCTTCCAAGAGGTGTGGTCTTCAGCCAATGACTGGTTAATATAAGGCTGGGAAAGTCAAACTGACTGTCTCAGGGAGGAGATACTCCATAGTGCCATTCATGTTCTGGATCTTCCTATGAAGTCAGACTGAGAAGACGCATCTCTATCTACTTCTTTATCCTGACTGATTCTGAGTTCCTCTTTCCTTTTATGCACATCTTCCAAAAGTTTTGTGCAAAAATTCTTATCTGAATAACTGCTTAGAGAATAGGATCTAAGATGGTTTGTAGCAGATACAGTAGAAGAAAGTGGATTTGTGGATTTTAAGAATGGAATTCTAGATAGCTAGATACCTTGTTGCCTGACAATGACTACCTTATGACTGGTGCAAGGGGTAGGACTGATGATAGCCTCTGGGAATTTGCACCCATTTTGTTAAACTAAGTCAAGATACAGATAATAGATATGCACTAGTAGGTGTAATATCACTGATACCTGAGAGATCTGAAGGAAAAAGCAACTTTCAGACTGATAGAGTTATAACCATGGATGTGTTATTGTCTGTTATTGACAGTATTTAAACTAGAGAGCCTCTCTGGAAACATTTAAAGTGGCTTTAATTTTATAAAACTTGAAATAGATGTTGCTACGCCTCTGCAGAACTAGAAAATATCTCTACTCCAAATTTTGTTTGCATGAGATCACCATTTAATTCACCATTCTAACCTCTAAAAGCCAGTTGATCCAGGGTTTATAAAACAAGGCTCCTACAAACTTGACTTTATTGCAGCTGTCAACGAGCAAGTTGTGATGTGTTTACAAGGACAGAATAACACACATATATTATATAAGTATTGATATATTGAGTACCTTCTTTTCCAAAACCATTGAGAAGAAGAATCGGATACAGTTCAAATTCACAGCAGATGTACAACAATGAACACTGACATTCTTTTACTTAGATAATAGCATTTCTCTAGTTTTCTGTTGCCATAGATGAGAAGGCAACAGTACCATATAAAAATTCTGCAGAATACATGATTGCTCTTCTGTATTAAGTATCATTTTTATCAACAAACTGAAGCGATAAGTTTTCCATTTGAAAGCAAAGAATTGTGATACACCTGTAATGATTTAGATTGCTTCCAGCTTTCTAAGGTTTTTAGGAATTAAGCACAGACCAAGACTGAAGAAATGAGAACACTGTTAGTAAGTCTCTTTGAAAATTAAAGACAGCAAAGCCACACAATGGCTTTGGTTTTGAATGGGCCCCAGGTCCAGAGTATTCTTTCAGTCATACACCTGCTATATCTCATGGAAATGAAATAATATGTCCCAGACAGAATCTGTGGTATCTATATCACAAGTGCTCCTGGGAATTGCAGAGCACAATTAAAGGTTTAAGGAATAAGATCAACCCATCTGTAGCATGTTTATGCACATTTGAAAAGTGGCTATTCACATACTGCTAGAGATCGAATATCTGTCCAAGAGATATCAAGGGACCAGACAATTAGAACTACCCATCATGGACTGGGTGCTAAGAGACTCACTAAGTCACAAGGTCAGGTAAGCCTAAGTACTACAGTTTTAAGAAGTGGCACATCCAGAATCAGGTTTAAGTACAATGGATCTAAATCAAGCATACAAGCAAGTGGTACAGACACCTAGGTCATCCATAATTATTACGTTAACACTTTTATCTCAAGTTACAAGTGTGTTCTCAATCTGAGTCTTTTTTTTTTTTTAACAGACTTACAGAGGAAAAACCAAACAGAACTTACTTCATGAATGGTCACTTAGGTAAAGTGTAAACCAAAATGAACTTCTGCTGAACTTTTTAATTCCAAAGTGGCAGCCCTGAACTATAAACAAGATTAAATCCTTCCAATAAATATAGCATTGGGAAGTTCGAACTGCCATCCAAGAGAGAGAATTAAGTTAAATTAATTATATATAATATTCAAGGACAGTAACAAATGACAGATCTGTTAGGTCAGAGGCTTGGAAGAAAAAATGCTGGAATATTGGAAGTCCAGGGAAGATGCAAATAACAAACGTATAAGAATGAGCATAAACTTTATTTTGTACACTAATATCCTTGAGAAAATATCCACAGAGAAAGAACCTATTACAAATCAGTGGATTGCATGGATTCAGATCCCAAGTGATGGGAATGGCTATGACTTCACCCTGATAGTGGCTCTGTTAGGAATTTTGTGTTACATATACTTCCAGTTTAGATTCTGGTATTAAAAACCCTAGTTCTCACAGAAGAGAGGCTTCCTTCTAGGGGCATAATAATAGCTCCACTCACCTTGCATAGCTATAGCTAACTCTTGATCTCATTGGCCTTCTCTTGCTAAAGAAATCAGGAAAATGCAAGAATTTTAACACTAGAGAAAAAAATAAACTTGAGCTGTGAGGGTTGTTGATAAATATTGGAGCAGAGAGAAATGTGTTTGATATTGTGATGATCAACTGGAAAATATCTTGACACTTTCTGCTCAGTTTTAAGCATGATTGAGTAAATAAAATGGTTTTAGCCCAATAAGTAGTTTGAAACTAGAGGCTCAGAATCCTCAGACATAGGAATCCGTGTCACTCAGAAAGCGTCTACAAAGTGCTATCTGTGAAGACAGTCTAGAATGGATGGTAAGGAAGGGAGATGATCTGGGGTTAATTGCATTCAGTCTTGTCTTTTAAGTTTTTGTAAAAACTGTGACCAGTCAGAATCCTGGAGAGAGTGTTATCCAATGAGGAAACCATTGCATGTGACGTGTAAGTGGATCTGAGTGTTGTAAGTTATAAACTACAGAAGACGCTCTGTGTGCCTGAATCAGATCCTTTTCTCATCTTACAGTAGTGCTAGGGCACTAGAGCACTACCATGTTCTCAGCTACTGTAATTACTGCTAACTTAGCTGCACTCACCTATTCAAAGATACTATTTCCCAGACCCACCCTCCACAGAGCAGCAAGATTCTACACTCCCACCCCAACCACAGGACAGTCTGAGTGACAGAGTTTAAACACCTGTTCTCTTTTCTTCATGGAAAGAGTAAGTCTTAGTGAAATTTGTGTCCCAGAGATTTCTGCCGTATGAAGATGTGGCTGAACTTCAGTTAAGTCCACATCCTTGTCCCTGGTTATTGCAAAGTCCTTACCCCTTTACAGCCTTCTGCAGAGACCATCCCCTACATTTTAAATAGCTATTTTAAGAAACTGGAGTTCTTCTTGTCATCTGTATCACAACCAAAATTTCACCACTTCATATGATTGACCACCTGTTCTAAATTTATTACCATAGCTTCAGAATGAACTCATTTGACTAAGGTTGCCTCTCCTAAACTGAGAGTTGTTGAGCAAGACTGGAGAATCAGCATTAAAAGTAAGACTCAAATTGATCATTTAAAAACTGCTATTGCTATTCTTGGCACATATGCATGTCAGGGTTTGGAATCCTGAAGCTCTGTTTTCTGGCATTCATGTTGACCAAAGAGGCTTCGTCATGCTCAACTGACCAGCCTCAGTTCTTCAGTTCTACGTAGCTGTCATCCAAAGGGTAGGAATAGGAATTAGACGGATTTTGAGCAGTGTAAACTGACTTTTTCAAGCATATCATATAAATTCTAAGAATTTTGTACAGAAAACATCATTAAATAAATTAAATATGTAACAAAATAACTGCATACATGAGATATAAAGAATAATCAAACGTAAGTGTTTATCTGGCTGGATATACATTAGAATCTCCTGGAGAGTTTTTAAAAACATCTTGACCAACTCAATGAAAATTTCTATAGTAGAGATATGGACATGCCTACTTTTGTTAAACTCTAGCTTATTATGTGGTGAATCTCTCTGTATATGATCCACCAGCTTTCATTCATAAATATAGAAAATAAGGCACACTTTTGATAATTACTTAACAGGAAAAATATAGTTATTTAAATATATTACCCAAATAGCAACTATCCTTTATAATGCAATCTAGAAATTATAGGGATACATAATAGAGTGATACATAGCCCATGATGTTTATCTGACCCATATATTTTTTTATATATCTGACTGTAGTAGGCACACATTTAATAACGCTTCCTGATAGCATAATACGTAAGTGCCCAAAAGAGATGATTGAATGAAATAATCTAAAGGCTTTCATGATTTAAAATGGCATTTCTGAAGTATTTACAGTGAAACACCAATTTTGTAGGTTAATAGATGCCAGCAATGACCCCACCCTACTCACCTGTCCTACTGTAAGACAGATAGGAAAAAATATCCAATATTTTAGAAAATCATGAATTTTATATTTTTTTTATTTGACAAGTAGAATTATAGACAGTGAGAGGGAGGGACAGAGAGAAAGTTCTTCATCTGCTGGTTCACTCACCAAATGGCTGCTACAGCCAGCGCTGCACTGATCTGAAGCCAGGAGCCAGGTGCTTCTGGTCTCCCATGCGGGTGCAGAGGCCCAAGCACCTGGGCCATCCTCCACTGCACTCCCGGGCTACAGAAGAGAGCTGGACTGGAAGAGGAGCAACTGGGACTAGAACCCGGAGCCCATATGGGATGCCGATGCCGCAGGGGGAAGATTAACCAAGTGAGCCATGGTGCTGGCCCCATGAATTTTATATTCTTGCATCAGACATTCTTAATAAACATTAGTAGATTGAAATCTGATGATAAATTATTAAATACACTTTTTAAAATTTAATTTTTTTCAATTTATATTGCAACCCTTTCTAAGACCAAGCACCTAGTAGCTTATTAACTTCATGTTGTGTTTGAAATCTTTTTTGGGAACAATTGATTTGTATCTTTATTCCCTTCCTAAGATGCATATAGCTGGGTTAACTTCTTGTCTTTTCGCTGAAATTTATACTGAAATGTTTCTTTTAATCAGTTTACGTGCTGTGACAGAGTTATTGAAGCTTCTAGAAAAAGATCAGTAGACTGACAACACTCCACAGAGGTTAAGCTGGTAGAAAAATTTTCTAATTTCCATTTTTATATTAGGGATGGGTTAGTGAAACTTCATTAAATAAATTTGGGAACCCTATTGCATCAATAAAAATAACTTTTTCACATGTTTGTTGAATGGAGCGAATATAAAGAAGTGGATTTATAATAAACATTGCCTCCAATCTCTGATTGCTTAGTTTTGGATTTTTCGACTTTACAATGATTTGAAAACTAGATGTATTCAAGCAGAAACTGCAGTTCATGTTTCAGATTTTCACCTATTCCAGGCTGGTGATATGTAGTATAAAGATATTTTCTTACAATATTGACAGCAACAGTGATCATGAGAGTAAACAATTTATACTATATAGGGGTGCTATGTTGTTGAGTGATGCTGTTATACTAGTTATTTTTGAAGATTTATTTATTTATTTATTTGAGAGGCAAAATTACAGACAGAGAAAGGGAAAGACAGAAAGAAAGGTCTTCCATCCACTGTTCACTCCCCAAATGGCCATAACAGCCCAAACTGAGCTGAGCTGATCTGAAGCCAGGAGCCAAGAGCTTCTTCAGTTTCTCCCACGTGGGTACAAGGGCTCAGACTCTTGGACCACCTTCCATTGCTTTCCCAAGCCATCAGGAGAGAGCTGGATTAGAACTTGAGCCCATATGGGATGCAGTGCCTCAGAGAGAGGCTTAGCCTTCTTTGCCACAGTATCTGCCCCTACATTAGATATTTTAAATGCATTGTCAACTTAGATATTTTCAACTGATAAAAGATTTGTCCGGTGGCAACCCCACCGTAAGTCAAGAGCCATTTGTAATCAAATTAGCTTTCTGGTTGGCAAATACTCAGAAACTCATACTTTTGTAATCATAAGATTAAATAAATCAGTCTGTGTTAAATATGTCACTGTTAATTCACTGTAAGTATGCTGTAAAAATGGAATCTGAAAGTCCTTTCAAATAGTAAGGTCTACATAAATATCATTATTATAAAATTATTTTTTTAAATATTTATTATAATCATTTAAGCAACTTGTAGCTTTTTATACAAGATCACAACTAAACAAGAAGTTCACAGACTAAAAAAGAAAGAAAAATGACCACCTGTTCAGTAGGGCCATGTAAAAATCATTGTCTGGCTACTCTATTAGCATCTCTTCCAAACACTTGGCTACTTTCACTTTTTTTCTCTGGTGGGCTTCTTTACATGTGTTGGAGAGCATGTGCTGCCGGTGTTGTGAAATTCAGCCTTTAGATATGAGCAGGCAGCTCCACTCTACTGCAAAACTTGTAAGAACGGAATTTGGCCTGCAGTGATTCACATGGATGGCAGACAGTCTTCAAGGAACCAAAATGGCCAAAAATAAAACTCAGGAGAGGAAATGAAGAAGGGGATTAAGTGGAATGAAAAAGGGGTTTTGCACAGCAGCATTGTGGAATCCCCTACTTAACCCTTGTCAAACAGTACTAATGTTATAACTCTTGGAGATCCTAAATAGCATCCTCAACTACAAAGCCTGAAATGTGTTACTACTCCAGCAAAGGAATATTGGTTTCCAAATTATCAATCAATAGAAGGTACTCTTTGAGTGTTATCAGTGGCTGACAAGAAAGTGTACTTTTCTTTACAATCTCATCCAATGTAGCCCAGTGTAATATGTCATAAGAATGAGAAGAAAAATAAGAAACCCATTGGGGGATGGTGCTGTGGCGTAGTAGGCTAAGCCTCCATGTGCATATGGGTCCCCACTGCTCCTCTTCCAATCTAGTCTCTGCTTATCGCCTGGGAAAGCAGCAGGAGATGGCCCAAGTACTTGGGCACCTGAACCCATGTGGGGGACCCAGAAGAAGCTCCTGGCTCCTGGCTTCGCATCAGCTCAGCTCAGCTCCAGCCATTGCTGCCATCTGGGGAGTGAACCACAGGATGGAAGACCTCTCTTTCTGTCTTTCCCTCTCTCTGTCTGTAACTCTACATCTAAAATAAATAAATAAATTTTTAAAAAATGAAAAGAAACCCATTGGTGCTGTCAGTCTATCCTGTTTGTTAATGTATAGTTAGGAAAAGGTCTCACATGTTCCTACCAATCAAATACATTCCAGAGAGAAATGCTGTTGAGAAAATCCACCAGACTAAGTATTATTCTACTCTCTCTGTCTCCCTCTCCTGATTTTATGTGAGTTCACCTTATTTTTAAATTTTGACAACAAATTTAAGGAAATATTACTTAAACAGAAAGAGCCAGTGTTCAGCAAATTGGCAACCACTTGGTGACTTCTATTTTAGTGCCTCTTTATCTGTATCATAATTGTTGATATGGTATTTAATGGTTTCGATGAGATATAATTCATAAAAATAATTTGCTATGTTTTAGTAAGTTCACAGATATATGCAAACATCATCACAGATAATTTTAAAACATTTTGATAACAAAAAAAATTACAACACTTTAGAAATCATCCCTCTATTACTCCTCTCCCAAAGCCCTAAGCAACAACAAATTTATTTTCTATCTCTGTAGCTTTCCCTATTTTGAGCTTTTCACTTAATTAACCAGTTGAGCCATGTAATATATCATCTTTTGTGGTTGGCTTCTTTCAATCAGTGGATTTTGCCTTAATATCAAGAAAGGTAAAGGATAGAAGGCATGCACTGGAAATAAAGAAAATGGTGACAGGCACTTGGTACCGTGGTTGGGATGATGTTTGGGAATGCTTCTATCCCTCTTCAGTGTGCCTGGTTTGAGTTCTGGTTTCTTTACTTCTAGTCCAGCTTCCTGCTAATGGATAACGTTGGAGGAGGCAGATGATGGCTTAAGTACTTGGGATCATGCCACCCCCACAGGACTGAGTTCTGGGTTCCTGGATTTGGCCTAGCCCATTCCTGGCTGTTGCCGAAGTTTGGGGAGTGAACAAGTGGATGCAGAATATCTCTCTTTTCTCTGCCTCCGCCATTTAAATGCAAAGAAAATAAGGAAAAAGCAAAGTCAGAGATAATTCTTAAGGCTTATTAATCACCTATTTAGAACACCTCAGAGATGGGTCTGTGAAAACATAGGAACCTTAGGTTTTGAGAACCAAACTGCAGCGGGGGTGATCAGCAGCTGGTTTGTTCCAGTGTGGCTGTATCAATTGTTTACACACACAAGGTCTGATCAGATTATCTATGTCTGTGACCTTTGTGATGTAAAAAATTATAAATGTCATTCTGGATAGGCATAGCCATTTTTCAAGATGTTATCTTTGAGTAATTTATTGATTCTGGTCACCAGCACTGCTCAGAGCAGGCAAAAGTCAAGAATAATGTAAGGACTCTGTGTTCCCAGCCCTAAATATTCACAGTTATCTATGTAATAAGTAGCATTATCTGAAATTCTCTCTGTGAAAGACCCACAGCATTTTCACAATTGAGAACATTGTTTCTAAATGGAAACATCAAATTGGAAGGGCATGGCACTAATCAAAAATAAGAAGAGGAAGATTTCCTCAAAGTACACTAGCTAGACACAGCCGTGGAATTTTGAATTTTTAAGAAAGCAAACAATCAGAGATGGTTTTGAAAATGTGGGATATGCATAAGATTCATAGTTAAAGAAGATTCCAGCAGCATATATGCTGAGAAAACATTAATTATTTTCTGTTTGTTTGTGGGCACTTTGATTTACATCCCTGATAATCAGTACCACTTCAGGATAGCCTAAGAAAGGTAAATAGTTTATTGAGGGTGTAATTCATGGGAAAAGCAGCCCTTGGAGCAATGCCGTTTTTCTAACCCATGTGTAAGACGACTGTAAAACTTTGACCTCTTCCCCTACGTGAAGCTAACATCACAATTAATCCCTTCGGCATGACCTAGGATAACAATGTTGCTAAGCATTTGGATGTATAACAAGTGCTCACACAGAGGGTTTTGCAAATGTTATGTGCTTTCAATCTTCATTCAAATGAGATTATTGTGATGTGGGTCATTATTTTACATAATAGCTACAGAATTTATCAGCCCAGTGTAAACTTTCCCACTTTAAATATTATCAAATCAAAAAGACCAACCCACCCAAATTTTAATGTAATCAATCGGATTGTAGAGTGTGAAATTAATTAAATATATTGTGATTTTTTTATTTGAGATACAGAGAGAGGAAGCTCTCTCTTTCACAGATTCATTCTCCAAAAGCCCAAAACAAGCAGGGCTGGGCCAAGTTCAAGTCAGGATCAAAGGAATCTTCATTCTCCCATGTGGTTGTCAGAAAGGAAAATACTTGAGCATTACCTGAAGCACCCCAGAAAGCCCATTATCAAGAGGCTGGATTGGAAGTAGGGTACCCAGTTGTGCTCCAATATGCTACGTAGTATTCCAAGCAATGCCTCAGCCACTGTGACAAAGGCCTATTCTCTATTGTATTTTAAAACACTTAGATAAAATTATGTTTGCAAATATTTTTTATTTACTTGAAAAGTAGAATTACAGGGGTTGCAGGGGGAGAGAAGGAGAGAATCTTCTATCTGCTGCTAAATCCTGGGTTGGGCCTGGCCAAAGCCAAGTGGCAGGGATCCAAGAACATGGGCCATTTTTTGATGCTCCCAGGAGCATTAGCAGGGTATTTGGCAGAAATGGAGCAGCCAGGACTGGTGTCCATAGCGGATGCCAAAATTGCAAGTATCTCTGCTGTACTACAGTGCTTGCCTTAATAAAAATCATTTTAAAGTTACTTTTAAGTTTTGTTTTCAGTTTTTGACAAATAATCAATAAATTATCTTAATTCTTTTAAGTGGCATTATCTGTCCAAAAGGTTTTACTGAGGAAAGCTTTCTAAATAAATAAAGAAAAAAACTTCATATCACAGAAATCCATAAATGTTTATGTTTTAAAAAAAGTTTTTATAGCACCTGGGATTTCTTTTTTAATAAATTAGATATGTCATGACACATGGAAATGAAAACAATTGACGCTAAGGAGGAATTTCTGTTTTTCTCACAGTGCCCTAGAAACCAGAGGAACTTCTTGTTATGCAGGTCACATGTAGAAAGTGAACAGGAGAAAGTGGATGTAGAGCTGTAGCCTCTATTGTAACTTATGTTGAAAGGAATAGTGAGACCAACTAAGTGAGCAAAGCATGTTTAGAACAGGATGGTTTGAATAACTGTATGTGTATGGTGGAGTGTTTCCTTGCTATAAGAATGAATATATATGTTTTTATATATTATATATATTTTTATATAATATATATATATATATATATTCCCATGCTGTAGGAATGAATTGCTGCTTAGTTGTCTATAATTTGGCTCTGAGATACTTAGATTGAAAGAAAGGTACCGCAGACTGTGAGAAGCAGATAAAACAAAGGATTTGAGGCATAGTTGTGATTGATTAATTTGTACACCAAAGGTATGTTCTCAAGCAATACACTGAAGTTTTCTCTTTCATCTGCTTAGATATATCTTATTTCTTCAATTTTCATTTTTCTCTTTCTTTATTTGTAAGGATTCTTCATATATTCATGTGACTAATACAATTTAAAACTAGTCCTGCAGCTCTGACCACATACTAGGCATACACAGGAATAATACAAGATATCTCATGAAGTTTACATTCCTGCAGGACAAAACAAATGGTTCACCACAGATGCAATAAATAAATATAACACACCTATGTGAAAAAAGTATAACTAAAATAGAACAGAACTAGAAAAACAAGAACTTCTGAAATAGAATATTTTAAATAGATTTGCAAGGGTCAGCATCAATATAGAAATGTCTGAGCAAAAACTTGAAGGGGTAAGGCAGGGAGCCAATTGCCAAGCTATTAGCAGAGTGCTCCAGGCTGAAAGTCCAGTTAAAGCAAATGCCCCAAGGATGGAATGTGCTTGTCACATTTAAGGACAACCAAAAGGCCCATGTACAGAGTATTTGAGCAACAGAATAAAACAAGAATGACTTGGGGACAGCCACAGTGAGAGTGGAGCAATAACAGAGTAGCACCTAGAAGACCACTGCAAAAAACTTGACTTGAAATGGGAATTAAATGGTTGCTTGCAGAATTTTGACCAAGAGAGCAACATAATTTTATATACATTCAAACGTTTATTTGTATATTCTTATGTTTGTGTATGTATATTAAAAGTTACATATGTCATATTATGTTATTCTTTGAATATTTATGTAGAATAATAACTAAATATTCTTTTTTTCTGAAGTTTAAAAAGCACACCAAAACCCAGAATATAAATTATAATTAATAAAAACAGGAAGATTCCAAATGGATTTTATCTTTGACTATAATATCAGATAATAATGAATTTTCTTGTCAGTAGCCTACTTGTAGTCAAGATTTTATTTTAACAACTATTTTTTTTTTTTTTGACAGGCAGAGTGGACAGTGAGAGAGAGAGACAGAGAGAAAGGTCTTCCTTTGTCGTTGGTTCACCCTCCAATGGCCGCCGCGGCCGGCGCGCTGCGGCCGGCACACCGCGCTGATCCGATGGCAGGAGCCAGGAGCCAGGTGCTTTTCCTGGTCTCCCATGGGGTGCAGGGCCCAAGCACCTGGGCCATCCTCCACTGCACTCCCTGGCTACAGCAGAGGGCTGGCCTGGAAAAGGGGCAACCGGGACAGAATCCGGCGCCCCGACCGGGACTAGAACCCTGTGTGCCGGCGCCGCTAGGCGGAGGATTAGCCTAGTGAGCCGCGGCGCCGGCCCTATTTTAACAACTATTTTGTCTGACGTTTTTATGCACCTTTGGAAGTTTCATCATCTGTGCAACATGCATCATACCTGAAAGACAAAGTAGAGTTTTGGGAACATTGTATTACAATCCGAGGGTTTGTGTTGTTTTCTCTCCTAAATAAAGAATGCATGTAGCCCCCAAAACAAGGTATTTTGACAATCTGTCTGATGAAGATCATCATGATGAGTATTCACAGTTGAATGCAGGTGAGAAAATAGTATGCTTTAGTTCCAGAGAATTATCACAAAAATGTTGGAAATCTGCGCAAGTAGTCAAAGTTTCCCTGTGAATGCCAATACTCTAAATACTTAAGTGAAGAGATCATTTTGGTTGCAGTTATACAAAAATCTTAGAGGTTTAGGCAAAGATATTACTTAAGAAGCTATAGCAGTCTCCAGGGCATGGATATGACTACAGGACAGAGTGGTAACAAAAGTGAATTAGAGAGTGTTAGACTAATTTCTAAATAGAAATTTAGAATTAGAGGCAATTGGATTAATTGATGGTCTGAGGATTGCAAGAGAAAGAGGTACCAAGGAAGGTTTTAGACTTGACAGGTGGAAAAATGAATTTGTTGTCAATCAGAGTGGTGAAAACTGGATGAACCGTTTCATGGAGAAATTCTGAGGTCAGTTTAATTTTTGTGGTATGTATGTTGCACAACTGTTCTGAAGCATCACAGTTGTTTCCAGATAAATAGAAGACATCATTTTTACTAAGTATAATTTTGACATTTTTATTTAAAGAGGGAGATTTATGTGGAAAACAATTCCCATGAAATGCAGGTATTACACAAAGATAAATGAAATAAAGAAAGATATATGAAACAGAGATCAACATCAAGGATTTAAGATTCAATAATGAGAATAACTTATAAAGGTAAAATTATAAGATCAACTTTTCCAACTCATGGACTGAATGTGTTTGTAGAACAGTGGTTTGGTACTTAAGGTTTAATGTCAAAGGGATTTTAGTCACTGAATACCCTATATATTCCAGGACTAAACTTCCTGTCTTGCAATGTTGCTGTAAAAGAGAAATTTGCAAGCAAAGAGGAAAAAGCAATGCTGGGATGACGGCTATTTCCTCACTAAGTTTCCTAATGGTGCTTTTTTGTGACTGCCTAGAACAAGAGTCTTTCAGCACTAGAGCTCATTGTTTTTCGTGGCCTTCCCCTCACTTCTAACTCACACTAAATCATATGACGTAAGCTCAGATGTAAATGTAATAAAATGAGGGTTGATTTTGGAGAAATCGAAACCCAACATCAAATCTCAACTCCTCCTATTAAAAGGAAGAATGCTGCTTTGAGAATGTTACTTATCTTATCTGACAATGTCTCTTGCTGTCTTAAACAACATCCCTTCATGGGATTGCGGTGTTAACAACTGTGATATTGAAAATGTGCTTCACCCAAAGGAATACATGGTGCATTTTGCTACTTAATATATAGAATTTTATTGTTTTCAAGAAATAATATTGTTATTTTGAGATTTTAAAAGTGTATTAGCACCAGATACCATATGACAGTGTCAGGAAATCTGTGGATTACTATTCTAGTCTATTTCCTGATGTTTCATATATATTATGATAGTATTTTTTAGCAATGTGTAATTCTATGCTAGGTAGTATAGATATTGGGGATACAATAGAAAAGAAAATAGATAGCCATGTATCTGCTCTGGTGGATTGCATTCATACGGGACTTTGAGTTATAGTAATTGATCTTTGATAATTTAAAGGAATGAAGAAAGATAATACACTTCAGAGAGCAAAATCTATAAGGAAATTATGGAGATTTTACCTGGGATTCAGGTACTCAGTGCTAACAAATAAGAGTTGTCAGGTAAGCCATAGGTGAGGAGATGGGGAAAAAACACAAAGTGATTAAAATGTTTGAGAAGGAAGAGGGTCGCTGTTGGAGGACGGAAATATTCCTGGAGGATTTATCATTCCTTCTTTTTTACTTTTATTTTCCATATCATACTTTTAATCCTTCCTTCACAGATACCTCCCTGGACTACCCTGAGAAAAGCTAGAGTTGATATGCACTGGAAGTGAAATTGCTCCTGACATTGACTATTCAGGAACAGAGAGAACATAGATTATTGGTTTGGTTATCTCACGCAGCACTAGCAGAGAAAAAAGGGAGTGCCTAGATTAAGAACAGAATGATTTAACCTCTGAGATTTTATAGCCTATGTTAATGATCTCTAAAGGCATCCAGAGCCTACTAGACTAAGTACCAGCTTTTCATTTTGCTAAAGTAGGGTTTCCTGGCATTAGTGATTGCTATATAGTTTTTCTTGAAAATTCCTTTTTCAGGAGAAAAAATGAAAGGCAGGAAGAAAGGAAAGGAAAGGAAGAAAGATAGGAAGGAGGAAGAAAGATATGTGGAAAGAAAACAAAGAAAAAAGACCTGTGTTCTATATGTATATCACAAAATGTCAATCTTAAAATGTTGCTTCGTAGAGGTACTAATGTCTTTCATTTTAGGGAAAAAACAGCTTAGTACAGAATGGAGAGGATGATAAAAATGAGACAAGAATGAGACAAGACAATAGAGAATTTTTATTCAATGTGAAACCTGAATGTGACTTTGAAATCTTTTTTATAAAGATTTATTTTTATTTATTTGAAAGACAGAGTTACAGAGAGAGGTAGAGACAGAGAGAGAGGTCTTCCATCCACTGGTTCACTCCCCCGACGGCCGCAACAGCAGGAGCTGCGCCGATCTGAAGCCAGGAGCCAGGAGCCTCCTCCAGGTCTCCCATGTGGGTGCAGGGGCCCAAGGACCTGGGCCATCTTCTACTGATATCCCAGGCCATAGGAGTTAGCTGGATCAGAAGAGGAGCAACCAGGACTAGAACCAGCACCCTGAAATCTTTTTGATATTTAGATAAACTGTTCTGTTTGATGGGAAAGGATTTTTATAATTTAATAATGTGAAGACAAGAATATCTGCCAAATATATTTATTCTAAAAGGTTTGAATACTCCTTGATAGTGACAATTACTTGTCCCTATGCCTCCACTCCAGTAAAACCGAGGAGAATTTAGCTAAGTTCTCTATTTGCCTCCAGTCTCTTCACTGATAAATGTGTTAGCTTACCACACTACTGCTGGAACCAACTTTGAAAAATTGAAAACAATCATGTTTTCATCAACACTGAATTACAGATATAAAATATTGTATGGGAATTATGATTTGATAAATGGAACCTTCTGGGTCCCATATTGAGTCCAGATGGTTACAGTGCCTTTAATACATGTATCCATTTGGCATTAGCACATTTGTGTATCACAGTCTCCTTCTCATTTATGTTTAATGATGGATAGATTCCAAATGATACAAGATGTTCCTCAACATGTTTAACTTCTGGTGAGCAAGTGAGCAGACAGTGAGTTCTCCCTTCCTAGGACACCTTGTACTCTCAGCATAACTGTTCAAAGATGATCTGAACTTCAGACTGATAAATCCACTCTCAAGCAAAGGATTGAATAAAATGAGCAATTGCTCTCTTCAAAAGAGATAAATATCCCTAATTTTAACTGTAATGTTTACAATAAACCTACAATTCTAGAATCTTTTCTTTAGGCTGCAGTTAAGTAGTGAATTAAAGGTCAATATCTGAGAGGCTCAGTTTATTTGAACATTGGTTATTTATACAACACTAACCATAGTTAATTTAGGGAAGGGTGCAAATGTTGCCTTCAACACAATTAACATGTATTTATGAAAATCAGAGTAATGCACTAATTACATTTTTAAATCGAATATCTCCACTATGAATGCATCACTCAGCTATTCGTTTTATTCGTCTTTATTTTTTTTTCTTTTAATACAAGGAACATTATATTTGTAAGATGTTTTCCTTAAAAAGATCTCAAACTCTTCAATGTATTCTAAAATTTGGCGGTTCCCTACCACCTATAAAATACAAAGGCAAATTACTTGGCTAGCATGATAGGAAAACTTACCCACATGATTTTTTCTCTCTAGCTGAGAACTTTTGTTTTATTGTTTTCATTTTGTTTTATTCTTCAATGCATTAAGTATCACATCCAAACTAAACTATTTCTCTTTTTTAAAATTTCTTTTTTATTTATTTGACAGGCAGAGTCATAGTGAGAGAGACAGAGAGAGAAGTTCCTTCTGTTGGTTCACTCCCCAAATGGTCACTAAGGCCGGAGCTGCGCCGATCTGAAGCCAGGAGTCAGGTGCTTGCTCCTGGTCTCCCAAGTGAGTACAGGGGCTCAAGAACTCAGGCCATCCTCCACTGACTTTCAGGGCCACAGCAGAGAGCTGGACTGGAAGAGGAGCAACCAGGACTAGAACCGGCGCCCATATGGGATGCTGGCGCAGGAGGGGGGAAGATTAACCAAGTGAGCCACGGCGCTGGCCCTAACCTATATTTCTTCACTAATACTTTAAAAAGCTTGAGGACTGGGTCTAGTAGTATGTCATAGGGAGTTAAGCCACCACCTGAAAGCCAGCATCCCATCTGGACATGAGTTTCAGTCCCAGCTTCTCCACTTCTGATCTAGTTCCCTGCTAATGCTCCAGGGAAAACAGCAGAGGATGGCTAAAGTACTTGGGCCCCTGCACGCATGTGAGAGGCCTGAAAGAAGCTCCACAGTCCTGGCTTTGGCCTCGCCCAGCCCTGGCCATTGCAGCTCTCTGTGGAGTAAACCAGAAGATGGGAGACCTCTAGACCTCTAGACCTCTAGACCTCTCTCTCTCTCTCTCTCTCTCTCTCTCTCTCTCTCTCTTTCTCTCTCTTTAAATTTCAAATAAATGAAAGAAGTGTAAAAACATCTTGTGGAAAAATACTACTATGAATTTTTATATCTGGAAATGCATGGAAACAGCCCCTAATTCAACTCACTCTTCTACATTTGTCCAGCAACTTGTTTTGACTTCCACTCAGCAGGTCTAAGTGAACGTGAGGAATGAG
This sequence comes from Oryctolagus cuniculus, assembly GCF_964237555.1. Classification (NCBI taxonomy): domain Eukaryota; kingdom Metazoa; phylum Chordata; class Mammalia; order Lagomorpha; family Leporidae; genus Oryctolagus; species Oryctolagus cuniculus. Next base: position 23,810,757 of record NC_091433.1, read on the forward strand.
CATCAATATCTCTAAGGTAAGATATATTCACACTCCAATAGAGTCCATACAGACTTTGCACCTGGTCTGTCCCTGTCCACCCAACCCGAGTGAAGTCAGAGCAACAGTATAGAATACATAGCAATATTAAGTTCTTCCACTCTGTGATGACAAATGATGTTGTTGGAGTTAAAATCCATAAAAGTGGTGGGGAGCTCCGTAGAAGACAGTCCCAGGAGTTTCTTGCTGAAGTGAGTCCACACAGTTGCGAGCAGCACGTCAAGTTATTATTTAAGTGTTTCTACCAGTTTATGATCCAGCAGCTTCTGTTCCAGGCAGAAAAAATTCCCTATCACCATTTGGATTTTTTTTTGTCCTGATTTTAGGATTCTAATTTTCTTTGTGATCTTACTTTTCTGGTGAGTCCAAGAAAAAATATTATCAAATTCCTCATCTTTTAATTGTTGTAAAGGTAGGGTGAAGGCTTCTAAGTATTTTATGTACTGGTCCTGAAGAATAAAATTGCATCTCTAATTTACAAAATATACATATTGTGTCTGAGGCCAACACATGAAGGACCAATATCCAAAGAAGATTATGTGTCCCAGTGCTTCAGAATCCAGGTATTATGAAGAAAGTGACATTATTTCAATTTTAGGTTCCCAGGTCTTCATCTGCATCTTGGTCCTTGAAATGCAAAAATTAGTTATCAAGATTGTTAAAAATCCATATTGTTGAATATTCTCCCCTGATAAACAAGGCAAAAATTCTTGACCAGTGCCACAGCTCACTAGGCTAATCCTCTGCCTGCAGCGCCGGCACACCAGGTTCTAGTCCCAGGTGGAGCGCCGGTTCTGTCCCGGTTGCTCCTTTTCCAGTCCAGCTCTCTGCTGTGGCCCGGGAGTGCAGTGGAGGATGGCCCAAGTGCTTGGGCCCTGCACCCCATGGGATACCAGGAAGCACCTGGCTCCTGGCTTCGGATCAGCGCAGTGCACCGGCCATAGCGGCCATTTGGGGGGTGAACCAACAGAAGGAAGACCTTTTTCTGTCTCTCTCTCTCTCTCTCACTGTCTAACTCTGCTTGTCAAAAAAAAAATTATTTGCATATGTGCATATGAACAAATGTACAACTGATTAGTATGGCAGTGAAGTTAAGAGAAGAATATGTTGTGTATACATCTAGCACACGATTTTGTGTGAACATATTTTTGACATTCATGAGATAACAAGTAAATTGAAAAAATATGATTAGAGAAAAAAGAAATATATAGTTACAACTTTAATTTTCAGGAGTACATTTAATTCTCAGAAATAGTGAATACATGATTTAGAATATTCCATAATATTGTTACATAGAAAATAATGATTTGTTTCCATTTCTGTGGTGAATATAAATCTTCTCTGTGAATTTATCACCCTTTTACCAACACAGTTATGGTAAGTAGAGTAGCACATTTCTTGACATGTTATTAGTCTTCAGGAATTCATTTTGGTACCAAAAGAAGATGATTCAACTGTTTGAAGAGACAGTTATAATGCATCATATAAAGTTACAATGCAAACATGAGTGTTCAGTCCTCACTTATTAGAATGAAAAAAGTAAAAGAAGCTGCTTGACAAAAAAGGACAATAACACAAGAAATATACAGAGGGGTGAGGTGTTGTGGCACATCAACTGAACCCACTGCTTGGTACACCCACAGCCCATATCTCAATGTCTGGAACTGAGTCCTGCCTCTACTTCTGATCCATCTTCCTTCTGGTGCACACACAACTTAGAAACATCACATGATGACTGAACAAACAAACAATCCAGTTTTGAAGTGGATAAATGACTTTTACAGGCATTTTCAAATAAGGAAATTCAAATGGCCAGCAGACACATAAAATCAGGATCATTAGCCATCAGGGAAATGCAAATCAAAACTATAATCAGTTTTCATTTCACCCTAGTCAGAATGTCTCTCATAGAGAAATCAACGAACATTAAATAAGTGTTGGTGAAGATGTGGGGGAAAAGTATCCTAATCCACTACTGGTGGGAACATAAACTAGAACAGCCATTGTGAATGACAATATGGTGATACCTCAGAAAGCTGAAAAAGATCTACCATATGGCCAAGCAATCCCAACCTTGGGAAGTTACCCAAGGGAATTCAAATCAGCATATGAGTTATGTGTACCCCCATGTTTATTGCGGTTCAATTAACAATAGCTAAGATATAGAATCAACCCAGATGTCCACCAACTCATGACTGGATAAAGAAATTGTGGTATACATAAATAGTATGGAATAATACTCAGTCATAAAAAAAGAGTGGAATATGTCTTTTGCAACAAAGTGGATGCAACTGGAAATCATTCTTAGTGAGGTAAGTCAGGCCCCAAAAGACAAATATTGTTTTTTTCCCTGATCTGTGGAAACTAACTATGGGATACCAAAAATGCAATTTATTGGAGTGAAATTGACATTTTGAGATTCCATGATTGTTTACAGCCCTTGCCCTTACTGTTGAGGAAAAGTGGTTTGTTAATCTTCTGAATATAAAACTGAAAGTAGATCATTGTAAAAATTAAGAGAATAAGAAATGAAGGAGAAGGAAGCACCTGGTAGGATATGGGCAAGAGGCAGGGTAGGGTAAGAAGTGTTACTATGTTCCTAGATTCATATGTATGAAATACATGACTGTTTTTATCTTAAATAAAATAAAATTAAATTAAATTTTAGAAATAATGAAATATATGGAGAAAAAGATAGAAAAGATAAGAAATCTAAGAAATTCTAATGATCTTTGAGTAACTAAATGCAGATGGTGCATAAAACTTAGGTGTTTTCTTGACTGAATGTGCTTGTAAAATCCTGTGTTTTGATGATATTTTCTTCTTTTTGCAGACACTATTTTTGTTTTGTGTTATATCTATGTTGTTCATCACTGGAAGAATGAGTTTAAACTCTTATGATACAGCATACACTGGAAGCAGGAAGAAAGTGGCAGTAATGTATCTGCATACAAATATAGCTCAAAGTAAAATGTGTATCTGTGTTCAATTCATTCAGCTGTTCACCAATCTCATTAAAAAGCAAACCAAAACTAAGACAAAGAAGGATTTTTCTCTTCAAGCTATATATTATCTATATGCATCTAAGTATTAACTTTTTCTACAACCAAATGCCATAGCTTTATTTTTCACCAATAGTAATTTGTTCTTATGGTCAAGCACTGATAACTTGTTGTTCTTAGGACTGTTAGCAAGAGCAACCTCTAATGCTTCATGTAAAACACTAGCTCAAAGTTAATTGTGATGTAAAGACATTTTGAAGTGCTATATCATTGATTTAATACTTCACGTTTCTGTGAACTTTATGAAGACCTTTAATCTGCATGGTTTACCAAATATTTCCTCAAATTAAACTTTTCTTTAATTTCATTTTTCATGAACTTTATGGAGTATTCTCATATATATGAATGTATATGAACATATATATCAATATATTGTCTTATATATTCACATGTATGAATAACCATAGAATTTATTTTCACGTAATTCTATCATTTTACATTCTGACCTATTGAAAAATTTCAATCGAGAATTCCTGTCCACCCAGGAGCTTATGAGCTGTCTGTCTCTGGCTACAGAAAAGACTTGGATATTCAAATTCAGACTATCTTAGAATCATGTAGTGACTGCCTTGTCCCTCCTATATAATATGTCATTCCTTAGTTCTGAAGTGAGACTGAAAATCTGCATTTGTAACAAGTTTTTACATGATGCTGAGGCCCTTTCATAACTAGTGTTCTGATTCATTGTTGTACATGGCTGTTTGACTTCTCTTCTTTGCATCTAAGAAGGTACTACTGAGAAAACAATCCTACAAATCACTTCTATGTAGGTTATTCCCTATGACTTTGAGAAAGCCTGTGAGAAAATACCACAGTGTTTATTCAAGACAACTCTTACTTCTTCCAGGGACCTATGTGAACAATGGGAGAATCCATAAAAATAAGGAAATTTAGCCTCTATGATTTTCCTTTGAAAATTCCTCATGCACTGCAAATAGCAATTTTAATTTTGTGCAACTGGACCTTTTGGAAACACGCTGTGACTGGAGTAGCCCACAGCAATTTAAAAGAAAGTGGCTATTAAATATTCTGCTTAATAAATTATTGCAATTATTTGCAGAGTAATACAGATACTGTGACCACATCACTCCTCTCTAACCTTTTTATCAGTATACAAAAGTATTTGTGGAAACTTAACCCTGAAAATGAAACCCAAATTCCTTCAGGTTGTGAGTTTTTTACCCTTGAAGGAAGCTAGGAAAGAAGGGCTAAGTAGTGATTGAATGTAGTCTTTAGAGCAGCAAATTATTTCTCTCTATATATGGCTGATAAACAATGAGCATATCTCAGTTCTCTGGTATAACTTATGGGGAAGAGCTTGCCCATATTTTGATACTGTTTCCATTTTACTAGAGTCTCTTTCCTGTAGAGTTATGTATAATTTCTAGCTTGAGAACACTCAATAAGAATTTAAACTTCCTATTCCTTCTCCCTCTCTATTCTTTAGCTTAACTCAATTATTAGTTTGCTTTTGTTGGTTATTTTCTTGATGAGTTACCTTTATTTTAGATTTTATTTGTCTTATTTCTGCTTGTTTTTCTCTGTGTTAGTGCTGTTATTTCATGTTCAGAAATGTTTGTCAGACTTTTCAATGTTTTTCTATCTTTTATTTTCCCTTTGTTGATTCTCTGGTGCTCTTACTTTGCTGCCAGAGTCAAAATGAATGTGAAACCAGTGTCTCATGTGGATTTATTCTGTTCTGCACCAAATTTTTCTTTTATGTTTTTGTTTGTTACAAATTATCATGGTTTATAAACCCTTCCAGGCTTTTCAAAGGGCTCTGTATTACTAAACATGAAAAATAAAAGGATGTAGTAGTTTCAAAGGGACAAATTCCCTTTTAGAAGTCACGGAGGATGCTAAAGTAAAGCAATAGAAGAGTGATTGGATATATTTTCCAACATCACACAGTAATACGGTATCTCTTATAATGTCACGGGAGTTAATGAGGCAATTTCCTATAGAGAGACAGTACAACACACAGCAAACCTCATGGCATCTTCAGCCTCAAAAACAAAAGGCACTTTGTTCACTGGAGATTGTAGACTCAGAATAATTCTAAAACTAATATCTACTCATGAAAAATGGCATCAGTGACTCCAATGTACCTGAGCATATTATTTCTAGCTATTTTCTTGTTCCAAACTTGAGAGAATTCAAATAGTCTATATCTTAAGAGCATTTTACATCGGATCTCACAGATTTTTCAATAACAAGCCACAGAAATCACCTCTGGCTCATTAAGAGGAAAACATTACTAACATTACAGTGGTTTATGCAGAAGAGTTCCAGGAGGTTGGTAAACTACAGTTAAAAAAAAAAAAAAAAAGGAAAAAAACGCCAAGAAAAACAAAAACACGTGCCAGTAGCAAAGGGAAGCAAAGACTAGAATGACAGCCAAACTCACACTGCAAAGAAACTGCTGTCTCTAAGAATCCTGTGTTTTGAAGCAGTATATGTTCTCTGTGGCATTCCTTCAATGAGACCGGAAATTCTCAGCAGCGTTTTTTAATTGGGCCTAGGTTGTACACTCCTGACTGAAGTCTCAGGTGGAGGCTAAGCTCAGCCTCTCATCTGAAGGGTGGAAATATCAGATTCTAGATGAGTAATGAGATTCTCATTGAGCAATATTACTTTGATTTATCCATTAATTCTAGTGAACTTTCCTGTCAAATGCTTTGGAACTTCTATGTTCAGTCATATGATCTGTGAATATTGCAAATCGTATATCAGTATAACATTCAATTTAATTATTCATTTTACTGCACTGGCTAAGCCCAAAGAAAAATTTTGAATTGAAACAGTAATAACACACATTTTGTTTTCAAATTAAATATGATCAGGAATGTTTTCCACACTTTTTAATTAAGTATTAAGTTTGCTCTAAATTTTAGAGACACTCCATTGTTTTTTTAAAAATCCCTCAATTTCTACCTCTTTGAAAAGAATAAATGGGTGTTTAATTTTTAAAAAGCTTTTCATTGCATGCAATTAATTAACTTCATCATTGTCTTTCATACAGTTAAATGTTGATTGTCTAATCTTAAATTAACTACACCTGTTTCAGGTAATCTGAAGTTGATTTGGTACTTTTATCCTTATAGGAATTGCTGGCTTCAGTTTAAGACACTATTTAGGAATTTTGGTCATCATTTATGAAAAACAAAGGTCTAGTATATTCTTTTGACATCTTTTTAAAGGTTTTGATATCAAGTTCTGCTAGTCATATGTAATTCTATGTGAAATTCTGAGAAAACCTTTGGATTACAGACCAAATTTCTACTCTTAATGGAAGTGAAACTTTAAACATTCCAAATCAGAATAGTTATAGAAAAATGAGAGAGAAAAAGAGAAAGCCAACATATGAGTTAACATTCTGGGGATGGATGTCCTCCTTGATTCAGTTTTACAACTGGATGGTCTTAAAATTTGAGCCTTTGAATTTTTCAGCAGAGGGTTTGAACTTTCTTACCATTTCCGTTTATAAAAGGAGCCATGAGTTTGGAATGATTTGCAACACAGGAAGAAAAAATATTGTAGTATTCCTTTTTTTAAATATATATACTGTATCTCCTATTTCATTCTGTCGTGCAACAGTCGCTTTTGGAAGTCTTCTTATAAAAAGACTGGACTTCATCCCAACTTGTAAAACTAGGAGTATAATCATTGCTAGGTCATTTTTTTTTACTGAAGAGCCAATTTAGAACCAAAATAGAGAGGCAAGCTGCTAACAGTAGGCAGAGGTTTCTGAGGTGTATAAGGATAGAAGAAGAGTAGAACAGCAGGTTTTCACATTAATTTGGTCTGTAACCTTGGCATTAAAGTGATAATGGAAGTGTCATAAAATGTGAATGAAGGCCTCCAGCCAAATCGGGGAGGATGTTACATAATGCTTCAGTTATAAAACCTCTATGACTATGTATAGAGTGAGTAACTCATACCTAATAACTCCAACTTCTGGTATTGTAGAGTAGGAGACAAAGCAAAGGTTTTGAACCTGGAATAGATGAAGTCAGCTGAGTACTTTGGACGAGTCATTTAACCTTTGTTACCTACGTTATTTTTATCTGTAAAATAACCATTTGGATCAGATTATCTGAAAATTCTCACTGAGCGCCATAAAATCTATTTATCTACATACATTTACTGTTCAAATTCCAAAGTAAGGCAGATATGGTCTATCAGAAAGAGAAACACGCTTATTTCAGGATAAAATAAACTGAATTTGGAGGTTTATATCTCTTTAGATATTTTCCCTGCTATGATACCACAATTTGTCTTCTTCACTATATGCATTATAATTTTTGTCGAAGACAGGTTTAGTAAAGAACAACTGAAAAAATAAAGGTACTCTTTCTAATCACTACATAAATGTGGCAAATAGTCATGTGTTGAGTCTCAAATGAAACTGAGATGCCTAAATTTAGAGCTTTTCGTCAACAAATATCCTCGGTAGTTGGGAACAGGGATGACTTCTTGTCCTATCTCCCCTTGCTGGGGTTGTCTCTGTGCATCAAGATATTGATGTAAAAAGATGGTGGATACTCTGTCACCCTAGGTCCCACACTGCTTTATAAAGCAACGCTTTGTTTCATGTGAATTAGTCAAATGGAATTATTGAGAAATAAAACCTTACTGTTATGCCACAGAGATTTAAAAGTGATTTAGCTTTGTACAACAACTAAACTCTCATGAGTGATAGAAGCATTAGGCCTAGGGAAAAATCTTTATTGAATACTATAAGCGATAGAAAAATCACAATGCTGAAGTGAGCTCTCCATACGGATATTAAGCATCATCAGAATTCAAGGAACAGAGGGTTTAGGTTTCATGAAGAAAACAGGAGAATGTAGTGAGGTGGTTGTGACACAGCAGGATAAGGCAGAATGGTTCGTGAAGAGGCATATTTTATGTTGGAAGCAATTAGAAATTGAACCAGGACCATGTATATTACCTAGAAAGGTCAAACTAGGAAAGGGTTACATTAGATGGCAATTATGTTTCCCTGTGTCTCCAGAAACTCTGTTATCTGGGGAAAATAAATCCATTCTCTTGAAAAAACAGAGAATATAATCTGACTGCATGCATATAGACAGCGATTTATGGCAGTCTTCTATGAAGTGGGGCAGTGGAATGATCAATTTATACATAGATTCATAATAATAATATGAATCATATAATTGTATCATGTAATCATGTATATATAGAGTTTATTATTTATGTTAGTTTTTAGAATGAGTATATTTCATGAAGGCATGGATTTTATCTCTAATGTCTCATCATTAATGAACCAAAAGTTATCTGTTTTGCTTACTCATAAAGAGAGTGATAAGTTGACTACAAGCAGCAGGCATATAAATAAAGGAATGACAGATATTAGAGTTAGCTCCTGTGTTTGGGACAAATAGCTTTAGGTTGATGACATATATATGAAAATATTTATATTTGACACATTGTAAACTGGGTTTGGGGCAGCAAAGTGAGTGCTCGTCTACAGTCGCACTTGTAGACACAAGCTTTTCATTCTGTTCCCACTCTCAACAGAATTATCTCAGGAAATAGGAGGGTGGGGAATGCTCTTCACCCATTCAAATTTGCCAAACTTCTCCTCTTGACCTGGGTTTTGTCTTTTTCAGCTGTGCACATTTTGCTCTCTTGCCTAAATAGACTTTTCCACGTTCTGTTCCGTTTCAAATGCCTCTCCAGCTTTCCGTAAACTTTCATCTAATTTCTATTTAATTTTTAGCTCTCTGGAAACTTTATTTCCTTTATCCTGAAACTGAATAGTTGAGTGTGTGTGTGTGAGAGATAATAATATTATTAAAAATCAGGTTTTCTTTAACCCCACTAATCTGGAAGCACAATGAACCCAGAAATAATGTCTAGTGTTCTGCATCTGTAACAGCTACTCAACAATGAAATAATGAATGGATACATTACCTAATCAAACTAAAATCTCCTCACACTTGAAACTTGGAAATTTGGAGACTGACACCTTTTAATTCAGTAGTATTATTTCATATATGTTACCCAATAATACTTATACAGTACAGAACATAGAGTTTTTCTTCAAAAAGTAAGGAAATGTGTCTTTAGTTTTGTAATAAAAATAAGCATACAGATAAAATATTTATGCTTTTAAGCAGTTTTCTTAGGACTGACATAAAATGTGAGATACTCAGGTTCACACACATAGACTGGGTAAAATTATGTAGATTAAAAATGTTTTTTTAGTATTCCTACATCTCTGCACTTTGTGAGCTAACCAGCAGGAAGCTATGGGATGGAGTGAGGTGGGAGAGATGAAAGAGAATATCAAATGAATGTCGATCTGGTAAGAATAATGGTAGCATTTCTGTGTGTGAAGTTGAGACACACAGGTCAAATTTTCCTGTACGAGGCATAGTAACCAAGAAAAAGACAGAAACCAAAATGAAGAAAGTAAGAACAATTAGAAGGAGTGGATATTATCCAAGCAGGATTACTAAACAGATTTGTCTTTTTTTCTAAAGACTTCTCTAAAAAACAATTTAAAAAAAAATTCTGTGTAAAACAAGGGGCATCACAAGAAAGAGCAGATTCAATGAATATAGGTGTGTGTAAGAGAAGGTGTATTAAGACACAATTAATCTGAAATCACTGTCTGTAAAGTGATCTCTCTTTTAATCTTCCCAGCCTCTGCTAAAGAATTTTAAATATCAGTGTGGAAGCAGTTGATATATAATAATAGTCAACACACTCTGTAGGTTTGAATCCTGCCTTAGAGAAATTAAGTAATTTATTTGTGGTTCAATTTCCTCATTTGTAACTTGGAGGAAAATAGTCATCCCTCTGTAGTCATGGGGGATTGGTTCCAGGACTCTCTGAGAATATCAAAGCCAGTGGAATCTCAAGTCCCTTATATAAAATCAAGTAGTATTTGGATGTAACTTATGTATAGGATGTCCTCCCATATATATTTAATCAATCTAATGACTTCTGATACCTGTTACAATGTAAATGCTGCATAAATGGTTGCTACCCAGTTTTTAAAATTTGTTATTCTTTTTAAATTTTGTATTGTTTTCTTTTCCCAAATGTTTTCAACAAGCAATTGCCTGAATTTATGGAGGGTTAACTGTAATTACTCCTATGTTTCTTGTAAAGATGAACATAAGTTAATATGCATGCTTGTACTTGTATATATAAAATTTTCAGGTATTATTACAATTTCTAGTACAGAACCACCATTATAGAGACACAAAGGCCTTGTTAAAGGGACTGTTTTCACTCATTGATACTGGAGAAGCTTACTCAATTGACCTTTATCAGTTTGGTTCTTTTATTGTCATATTCCATAAGATATTAACCCAAACATAGTAATAGTCAGCATGTATTATGTAGCTGCCACATTATATGATAATGCCCAAATGACTCTTAAGCGTAGCTCAAAGTTAAGGGCTTTGAAGTGTAGTTAGCTCAATGTCTTGCTCAAAGTTAAAAATAAACATTATTGGCAAGATTTGAACCCATAAATTACAAATCCATGTCTACCACTACCTCTCACATCTCTTATTGTCTCCTGATGAATAAGATCTTCTTTTCAAGTTCTCATCTTTCTCTTCTCCCCTCTATTCCTCCTCATTTTTCCAGTTAATATTTGGTTAGTTATTACTTGAAGAATAATGGTAACTGATCATAACTACATCATTTCTCACTGATGTTTGGAGAAGAGGCAGCAATGGTCAAGATTAGAAGGGGTACTTGTAGGCTCAGGCAAAAAATAACCTGAGAAAATATAATAGTGCCTTAGATGAGGGTTTTCATGATAAATGATAAACTCATGATTTCATGATAAACTCCGGATATATGTGAAGGAGAAGCCAAGGCTTCCTATGACATCATCAAATACATCCTTAATGATTATAGCAAGAGGTAATGAAGATTTTCTATAAACACTGATGGCATCAAGAAGATTTCATATGTCATGGGAGTTACTCAGTTATAGTTGAACTTGAACCTGAATTTAAATAATAGTATAGTGACAAATACTAATGTACTAAGATTATTTTTCATTATGCATAAATTATCTGTGAGGATGACATTAGACTGCAAAAAAGCTAGGATTTAAAAAGTGAGACAAGGGGGTGGCGCTGTGGCACGGAGAGTTAAGCTGCCATCTGTGGCACTGGCATCCTATTTAGTCGCCATTTCAAGTCCCTGATGTTCCACTTCTGAATCTTCTGATATGTTTGGGAAAGCAGCGGAAGATGTTCCAAGTGCTTGGACCCCTGCACTCATGTGGGAGACCTACAAGAAGCTCCTGGCTCCTGCTTTCAGTCTGACCCAGCTCTGGCCATGGCAACCATTTGGGGAGTGAACCAGTGGATAGAAGATCTCTCTCTCTCTCTCTCTTTCTAATTCTGTGTTTTAAATAAATAAGCAAATCTTTAAAAAGAAACAGAGACAGAAATGAGATCATAGATAGAAGCGGGGTATTATGTGGTTGTAAATGAAATCCAAAGAGAAAGTTTGATGTATGGACTTTGAAGTTCAGTATGCCTACAACATTCATATGCCCCTAGGAATTCAAATTAACAGTGGGAAAGTGGTTCATATAGAAAAATTTGTGGTAGAAGAAATAAGAATATTGATAATGAGCCATTCTTTTACAGAACACAGAATATCAAGTTTTTGCAGACCAGAGGCAAAACTTTAGGTGTCATCCAAAAGAAAATGAATGAAAAATTACAAAAAGAAAGTGAGGTTCATCTAATTGTAAATTGGTGACTCAGAAGCATAAGCTTTATTAGCTCCATGGTAAATTACTGTCATTCATAGAACATATGTGTAGAGAATATTTTACATTTATTTATTTATTTTAATAAATCTGTCTCCTGTGAAAATAATAATCATTGGAATTCGATAAACTAAAATAAATATAAGGAATTTGGCTAGATTGTTCCCAAGCTGATCTGTATGGCCTTCATGACCCAAATATTTTTATCTTTATTTTATTTTTTAAATTTATTTGACAGGTAGAGTTACAGACAGTGAGAGAGAGAGACAGAGGGAAAGGTCTTCCTTCCATTGGTTCATTCCCCAAAAGGCTGCCACTGCTGGCGCTGCGCCAGTCTGAAGCCAGGAGCCAGATGCCTCTTCCTGGGGTCCCATGCAAGTGCAGGAGCCCAAGCACTTGGGCCATCCTCCACTGCCCTCCCAGGCCCACAGCAGAGAGCTGGACTGGAAGAGGAGCAAGTGGGACTAGAACCCAGTGCCCATATGGGATGCTGGCGCAGCAAGCAGAGGATTAACCAAGTGAGCCACAGTGCCAGCCCCTCCCAAATATTTTTAAAAATTATATTCTAAAAAGACTACGTAGTTTTCATTCCTTATAATTTCTATCATCGTAAAATGAATTTTTTACATGTGATCCAAGTACTTATTAATGCACAGAACATGTTCATTTATGGGCAGCTGTTTAGAAAAAGAAACACAACCGAAACAGTTGAAAAATTAGAAAGTTAGGATTTGATCTCTTAAGAAGTGATAGGCCTGCGTTGTGGCTCACTAGGCTAATCCTCTGCCTGAGGCTCTGGCACACTGGGTTCTAGTACCGGTCGGGGCGCTGGATTCTGTCCCGGTTGCCCCTCTTCCAGGCCAGCTCTCTGCTATGGCCTGGGAGTGCAGTAGAGGATGACCTATGTCCTTGCGCCCTACACCCGCATGGGAGACCAGGAGAAGCACCTGGCTTCTGGCTTCGGATCAGCGCAATGCGCCGGCTGCAGCACGCTGGCAGTGACGGCCAATGGAGGGTGAACCAACGGCAAAAGGAAGGGCTTTCTCTCTGTTTCTCTCTCTCACTGTCCACTCTGCCTGTCAAAAAAAAAAAAAAAAAAAAAAAAAAAGTGGTGAACAAGCCAAATATAACCTGATAAGGGAGAAGAGAGCAACAGGTGTTAGTGCTTAGCAATGCAAGATCACTGTCATTACCCTTACGTGCAGGAAACCCTGAGATGGGGAAAGCAGTATTCACTTGTAATTAAAACCCCCTCCTCCCAGCAAGATCCTTCCACTACACTGCCTTGTCTGTACATTTTGTTGCGGAATTAAGGGAAGAGAAAGTATATCTTCCTCAAAATCAATTTTTATTTTCTCCTAAGTGACCAAATTTCCCATTTTTATGGCCTCGTTATTTCTTTAAGTTCATATTTTCGATAATCCTGTCTTTTTCCTCTTCTTTTAGGCTCTGCCAAAGAATTAATTGAAAGATTATCAAGGAAACATTTAGCAGTTCTTTAATGAGGATAGTTTTAAATGGGCTTTGATGAAAAAATAGAGAAATCAAAACTCTTCTTGAGCCCTATAAGTCTAATCTCCAAAGAGAGCATTATTATGGAGTGGGCTAGCATCTCTGCTGGTATTCTGGATTTCTCAGATTCCTTGTAATGCTTTGGTAGAGCTAATTCCCCTCAAATATACAAGTCCGTATACTCAGCTTTGGACTGAGGAGAATGAGAAGTCTTAATTAACTTTTGGGTACATCTAACTTGAGCAAAGAACTATCATGGAATAGTCTCAAGCATATGTGGCCTCTTCTGTGATGCTTGGGGCTAAATCTGTAAGGGGCAATTGCATGTCATGGCCAAGAGTTACCTTTGAAAACTTAGGGAGGCCCGATTACCCTTCTAAAATCCAGCTTTAATTTTATGTGATTGTTAAATCCATCCTAAAATACTTCACTTCGAATTCTTTCCAAATAGAAATTATCAATGTGTAACACAACCATAAAATTGAAATTCTTAGTTGAATTGAACAATAATGGAAGAATTATTAGTGGAAGACAGTTATTATCATTAACTGATAACAAGTTATGCAAAAAGGATGGTCTGGAATTTACTCTCTCTGTGTATATCAGAAAAGGTAAAGGAAATGTGATTTGGGAAGTGTCATTGTCTTTAGTATGTTGACTTACCAAGTGTTTCAGTTAGCTTTTGCTCTGTAGCAAACTAATCTCAACTATAGGGCCTTAAAACAGTAACAGTGGTACTTATTTCATAATTCGATAGCTTGCCTTGATTTTTTTTCCAGTCTAGGCCTGTCCTGATTGTCTTGTGGGACCCTCAAGACTTTGACAAAAGACCAAAAGACTCTTGAGAAAATGCTCAGGATCATTAGCCATCAGGGAAATACAAATCAAAAGCACAATGAGTTTTCATCTCACTCCAGTTAGAATGGCTCACATACAGAAACCAACAAATGACAAATGCTGGCGAGGATGTGAGGAAAAAGGTACTCTGGTCCACTGCTGGTGTGAATGTAAATTGCTGCAGCCACGTGGAAGACATTATGGAGATACCTCAGAAATCTGAATATACACCTACCGTATGATCCAGCCATCCCACTCCTGGGAATTTACCCAAACCAAAAGAAATCAGCTTATGATAGAGTTATCTGCACCCCTATGTTCACTGCAGCACAATTCACAATAGTAAAGATATGGAATCAACCCAGATATCTATCAATTGTAGACTGGATAAAGAAATTGTGATATATGTGTACTATACTCCATAAATAAACTCCATTAAAAATGAATTCCTGTCTTTTGCAAAAAAAATGGACACAACTGGAAAGCATTACAGTTAGTGAAATAAGCCAGTCCCCAAAAGACAGATATTTTATATTTTCCTTGACCTGAGGTAACTAATTGAGTACCTGAACTGTAATGCATTGGAGTGAAATAGATACTGTGGGAGTCAATGATTTTTTACAGCCTTCTTATCTTACATTGAAGAAGAGCATTTTTTTCTTTTCTTTCTTCTTCATACTATCCATTGAAAACTTTTACTAAGTGTAGGGTTAACTATATGATCACTAAGGAAACCGAAAATAGATCTTTCTAAAAATTAAGAGTGGAAATGTGAGAGGGAGGAGGAAGAAGGGTTGGAGTGTGGGCAGGAGAGAGGGTGTAGGGGAAATATCACTGTGTTCCTCAATCTGTTTATATGAAATACCTAAAACTTGTGTAACAAATAACATTTAAGAAAAAGAAAAAAAAATGACTTACAAGGTGGATAAAACTTTGTCACCACTTTGTCGACTTGCCAAGTTCAGGCTGGTTCCTATGGATACAGAAATTTTGTTGATCAGCTATTTTGTGTTTTTTTTTTTTTCATGTCTGAGAGCATTTTCTTAATCATCACAGTTTCCATATTCAGACAAAATACTCCCCAGTGTAAGTTTTTGAACTATAGATCTGTGGGGAAATATATAAGGGTACTTTAAAAAGTTCATTACAAGATAAACTAATTTTTATACAAGAATATTAAAACCTATGCCTATTACCTCTTTTAATAATTATGCTATGCTATTATCTCAAGGCATCCCTAGACAATAAAACAGCATTTTGTTATTAACACAATGAAATTACCTATGGTTTTTGAGATTCAGTGACTGCATGCCAGAATTCTTATTCTTTCTTCTTAACACTGTGATTTATAGCTTGTGCAGATGCTTAAATTTCTCTGAAGGATTTCCAGGAATGCATTGAATGATGTCTGCATCAATTTTCCTAATACATCATAAATTTGAAATTGTTGGCCAAGGATTGCTGTTAGTTGGATGACACATTAAGTTTCTACACAGTTTTTAAACGCTAGGGGCTTTTCCAGAGCAACAGGACTAAATGGTCTCCATTTATAATACACCCTCTGGACATGATATGAAAATTAATGACTGGATTCTTTCCAGTTGTCAGAGAGTTTATGTCCATTATGCACTGATCTTGGTCATTATACTGACTCAAATTATCAAAGTGTTGGCTATGATATGAGAGAAAAGGAAGGGAAGGTAGGGAGAGTGAAATAGAGGAGGAAGAAACAGAGAACATGTGCTATAGATTCTAGTACTTACCAATAGTGTGCTTTTTTTCTAAAATATGTCTTATACATCATTAACCTTAAAACTTTTAGGAGAAAAAAATTTAAGAAGTAAAAAAAATGATGTAACATAAGGAAATAATTCTTGAGATACTACCTATGGTTTTTCACATTTATAGATATTCACAATACACCTTAGAATAAACCTTACTAACATAGGAAATAATTTTTGAAATTATACCATGTTTTTTTTCATTTGGAGATACTCACAATAAATCTTAGAATAATTAAATAAACTGCAAATACTTAAATTCTCAACTGCATTTGTTTACTGTTTGTTTTCTAAAGACTTTAAGGGAACATCTATCAAATGGACTCAATCAGATCAACCAGCCCCACTCTGAAGCCAGGAGCCAGGTGCTTCTTCCTGGTCTCCCATGCGGGTGCAGAGGCCCAAGCACTTGGGCCATCCTCCACTGCCCTCCTCGGCCACAGCAGAGAGCTAGACTGGAAGAGGAGCAATCGGGACTAGAACCTGGTGCCCATATGGGATGCCAGCGCTGCAGGCAGAGGATTAATCAAGTGAGCCACGGCTATGGCCCCAAACCTAATCTCAATCATTGTATGTTTCATACAACGAAGACAGAATTTGGTAATTTATTTTAATACTTGTATACTGTCAAACAGAGATAATTATAAATTATGCAGGAATTCCTCCTCCATGCAGATGATAATCCATGAACATTTCCTTGTATCTCCACTTGACGATCATACAATATTTCTCCTCTATATTCTATTTTTAAGCCTTCTCTCATGTAATATAACTATTGGTAGAGATGTAAATTTGCACAATGAAACAACTGCTCATGATTATAGAAAGCATATTTATCATTGAACATCATAAGCACCTCTTACTTCAAATTTCAAAACATCATTTTTTCCAAATAATTACTAAAGATGCGGAATTATAGTTTTATGCAAAGTTTCTGGAATTTCTGCATTGATGACTTAAATATAATTTATAATACTAGCCCTTTTTTCATTCTACATATTTTATGATACAATAGAATTTTCTAAGCAAATTACCTGATGGTACAGAGAGAAGGAGGAAAATAGTTCCATCTTCCCCTCTTAATATGAAATCTAACTAGTCAAAGTTTTTCTCTTATATTTTGTTCCCTATTTCAAGTACTTTCTATATCAATGCATATTTACATATAAGGAAATGGAGTAAACTTTTTATAAGCAGATGTCTTCAATTAATCTTAATATTACAGAATCATATGGAAGTCTATTCCATATGGCTTAAGGAACTAATATGTTGGCCCAATATGTGCCAAGGGTTTAGGAAAGGATTCTAGTTTTCAGACATCATCGCGATCTCAGTTCCAATATAAGTCCACTGGGATAGAACATATATCACCATGTATATATCGCTATATTGATATTGAAGATAATTAACATTGTAGATCTCTTCATAATTGTGAGAAACCCCTAATTACAAAGTGTTGAAATATAGCATCCCTCAATTTATATCTAACATTACCTGTGTTGGGCATTGACTTAAAATGAACTCTAAATACTCCTCTTGACTTTATGTAGTAACAGTCAACAAAAGCTCATTCTTGAAACTGGAAATATTTGAATTATATAAAATACTTTAGGACTAGAAAATATAAGATTAGAGAATATGACCATATTTAATGTTAAAATTGCCCATAATCACACATTATCTACTGGACAGAGTAGATGTAACTCCGAGGTACGATGCATTAAGCTAACTTCAACTAGAAGGTTCCTTTAGAAATAGAACCTATGATAGAAACTCAGGCCAGTGTCCTAACATACCTGTGCTAATGTTTAATTTTATAAATAATGCTATTTATCCACTATTTTTTCTTTTACTATCTCTTTAGATTTTAACTGGCAGTCATCACAAAAATATTTTGAATACTAGCATTATAAACTGTTAAAATTGTATACTAGAAAATGTGAAAAATGTGACTTTTTTTTTTACATTTTGACATTTGGTCTGCCTGTCTATACAATCCATTCTTCAAAATAATATGGAGAACTAAGAAGTTTCAAGTAGAGAAATGGAAACTTAGAGAACTTTACTGAGACATCTGTACTAAGAATAGTCAGAAAGGAAAAAGAATTATAGTTTTTCTAAAGACATACCATCTTGAGCTGTGATCTTGTCAATTCTTAGTAGTTGACTGGGGTCAATTCCTCTCAGTGCTTGAATGTGAGATCTCATGAGATAACATAAAGGATTGAAACAGATAGAGTTTGTGATTTTTTTTAATAAGGTATCACTATATTCTTCCTTCAGATTTTATACAGGGTCCACATAGAGCCAAAGAAACTATTGACCTTGCTAACTCTCTTTAAAAAATAAAGTTAAAAGCCATATTTCATTGGAAATGACTTAGTACATTTAGAATGAGTTTGCTTTTTGCAGAGTCACTTGCAAATTTATATTTATTGCTTCTGCAACTAAACCCATTACACAGTTTCATATTCTAGATTTGAAATGAAATTACAATAAACACCTTTAATTTTACCTTGTACCTTATATTTATTCCATACTTTTTCCTGATCAAGAAAGAAGAGTAATAAGGCTATGAATGGTGTTTTAGAGTGAGTGGGATTCATGATCCAGATCAAAAGATAAAGGTGATATTGACACTGTTTAACAACCTGTTTTGCATGGGCCCTGACTAATGAGTGTTGGACGTTAATCACAGAGTAGCACCCTTAACCCATGGATGGTAGACCTGAGCTCCAACTCTAGTCCAGGGCCTCACAGTCACTATTCCTCTTTGGGTAATCTTGCTTTCCTAAAGCAACACTGGCATACTATGTTCTCCCCTTCCTCAACGCTTTTGTTCAATGCAAATAAGATTAGTACTCTTGTTATCTTGCTTTCTCCTTACAGACGTGTAATCAGCACCTTTTATGATAACAGAAAGAAGGCAGAAAAGTAATATCTCCTCTCTGTCTATACCAGCAAATATATGTATTTATCCAAGCAAAGGTTCATTTGAGAAGGAAAATTATTGAATTATTTTTAAACATGTATCAAGTGTTCTTTAAGGTTGGATAGCATATACCATTGTGTGTGTGTGTGTGTGTGTGAGTATCTGATATATCAGATACTACAAAATGATGGCATATGTCATGCTAGAAGAATATTTTGATTTTTTTTCTGAAGAGAAGAATAATTACCAAGATTATGTTGGATGGGCCACTTTTTATTGTAATTATTTATTATCAGGATTCTCTATGTACATACACACCTGAGACATCTCTTTTTTTAATTGATAATCAAAAGATCTTTTTTCAAATATTTATTTATTTATTTATTTGAAAGGTGAAATTACAGAGTTGCAGAGAGAGAGAGAGAGAGAGAGAGAGAGAGATCTTCCATCCGCAGGTTCACTTTTCAAATGGCCACAATAGGTGGAACTGGGCCTATCCAAAGCCAGGAGCCAAGAGCTTCTTCCAGGTCTCCCAAGTGGGTGCAGGGGCCCAAGCACTTGGGCCATCTTCCACTGCTTTCCCAGGCCATACCAGAAAGCTCGATCAGAAGTGGAGTAGTCAGGACTTGAACTGGTACCCATATGGGATGCTGGATTGTAGGTGGCAGCTTTACACGCTATGCCACAGCACTGGCCCCCTGAGGCATCTTTGTTGTCACATTCTCCCTATTGTCTCATTCTGCTCTTCGTCACTCCCCTTTTGCTTAAGTGCTTATTTCTAGTTCTCTAGTTCTACTTTCCAATCAGTGTTCCACATGAAGCATCCTACAATGATGCAGAGCTCAGCCCACCACTTGTCTCCAGGAGTAACATTGTTCATTCTCTCACAGTCTATCAAACTCCTCAACATTTACTTTCAAACCCACTTTCCTCCAGCTCTGTGAGATTACATATAGTTTTAGAATACTTTTGTTTTCATCAATTTCAGCTTTTTTACATATGCCATTTTTGCATTTAGAAATTCTTTCTTGTTCCAATATCTGTGTTCATAGCTCTTTCCCTGTGTTCTGATAAGACCATTTGCTTCTAAACCTGACCTGTCCTGATTCTAGTTTCACACATGAAGAGATTAGTTTGATTTCATATATAGTACAACACATTAAGGACAGAGGTCCTACATGGGTAGCAGGTGCACAGTGACTCCCATTGTTGATTTAACAATTGACACTCTTATTTATGACATCAGTAATCACCTGAGTCTCTTGTCATGAGCTGCCAAGGATATAGGATGCTCTTGAGTTCACCAACTCCGATCTCATTTAGACAAGGCCGTAGTCAAAGTGGAAGTTCTTTCCTCCCTTCAGAGAAAAGTACTGCCTTTTTTGATGGTCCGTTCTTTCTGTATGGATCTCACTCACAGAGATCTTTCATTTAGGTCATTTTTTTTTTTTCCACAGTGTCTTGGCTTTCCATGCCTGAGAAACTCTCATGGGCTTTTTAGCCAGATCCAATTGCCTTAGGGCTGATTCTGAGGCCAGAGTTCTGTTTAGGGCATTTGCCATTCTATGATCCTGTTGTATATCCTGCTTCTCATGTAGGATCATTCTCTCCTTTTTAATTCTATCAATTATTATTTGCAGACATTGGTCTTATTTACATAATCCCTTTGCCACTTAATCCTATCTTTTTGATCAGTTATGAAGTTAAATTGATCACTTTAACAAATAAGATGGCATTGGTACATGCCACCTTGTTAGGATTGAATTGGAATCCCCTGGCACATTTCTAGCTCTACCATTAGGGGTAAGTCCAAGTGAGGATGTGCCGAACTGTACGTCTCTTCCCTCTCTATTCCCACTCTTATATTTAACAGGGATTACTTTTCAGTTAAATTTAAATGACTAAGAATAATTGTGTGTTATTTAAAGAGTTCAACCAATGGTATTAAGTAGAACAAAAAATACTAAAAGGAGTAAAATAGTAAGTTGTTCCTCAACAGTCAGGACAAGGGCTGATCAAGACATTGTTTCTCATAGTTTCCATTTCACTTCAACAGGTTTCCTTTTAGATAATCAGTTGTCACCGATTAGGGAGAACACATTTATTAATCTTACTGCAAATGTTGGTATAAAATTATTTCCTTTCATGAGTGTTAAAAAGTTAATATAATGCTTCTCATAGAATAGAAGTTCAATGAATTATAGTACTTAGAAATGCTTTAAACAGGTATTTAATAGGTTATTTTACATATACAGTATTTCGATTTAGCTTTGGAAAGATTTGCTTTTCTTTAAGAGGGAGATGAAAATACTCTTTCAGAGTTGAAAATATTCTCTTGAGATTGTTTACAAATTCAGTGCTCCAGATTGTTAATCAAAGCAGCATCATTTGGAATTTGTTTCATCCTTGCTGTAAGATAATCAAATTCCAACAACTTCTTGTAAATAAATTGAACCACTCTGCCTTCAACCCACAAACATAATTTTAAAAGAAATGAAGCTTGGAACCTAAGGAATAATAATACACATTGATCCTTCTCTGTTCATACATTTGAGTGAGCCTGAGGTGATGGACAGAAACATGTGGGGAGATCCATTAATTGGGGTGATTCTCAAAGCTATTTAGAAAATTCTCTGAGGCCAACATTATTACATTGACCATAAAGCCACCACTTGCAACACCAGCATCCCATGTAGGAGTGCTAAATTATTTCTTAGCCTCTCCACTTCCAATCCAGCTTCCTGCTAATGCTCCTGGTAAGGTAGCAGAAAATGGCCCAAGTTCTTGGGTCCCTGTAATGCACGTGGGAGACTTGACTGAGTTTTGGTTCCTGGTTTCTGCTGGGCTCTGCCCTGGAGGTTGTGGCCATCTGAGGAGTAAACCAGCAGATGAAAGATCTCTCTTTGTGTCTCTCCCTCCCTTTTGATTGCTCTGAATTTCAAATATATATAAATCTCCCAGTTTGACAACAGCCCTAAGCTTGACCTAGACTCTGAAGCTCCTCTCCAAATAAGTATATTCAACTTAGGCACACTCTAACATTTTTGAGCTTCAGTCGATAAATTTCAGGAAGCATGCAAAATATTTTCTAAAAATCAATTATACAGCAGAATAATACTGATATTTAAATATTAATAAAGGTCTTGAGAGAGTCTTCAGTTATTTTTGCTCTAAACATAGTAAATTTTCTCCTCATGTATTATACATTGTTTAAACCTGTGTAACATAAATAATACATAGCTGAGTAATTTATTTATAAGAAATCCACTTTTGTTCACATTTCTAGTTTCACAGCACATTGTTATTCATAATCCTCAGGTAAGCTAATCACCTCTGGCAGTTGAGTACTGGTCAAGGTGCAAGAAATATGAAACCATTAGATGACTCACAGGACTTTAGATGCGTGCTAAGACGTGCCAAAATGTTTAATTTCACAGGGAAAATTAATGTGCATGGGTTGATTTTGTTAGTATCCTAGAAAGTATATTTTCTTTTATAAATGCACTTTGTTACTTTGAATTGTCATGTAGATAAAAGCCTGATATTGAAAAAAATATATAACAAAAGAACTTCTAAGATACTCAGTGTAAATAATTTCCTTCATTTGTAAACTACTTTTGAGAAATAACCTCTTAGAAATGGGCTGCAAGGTCTTGGCAGATGCACTTTTTACAAGACTGAGCCTCATTAGTCTCAAAAGATTGTTCCAATGAAGACTCCAGAAATCACTGAATTAGCCAATGCTAAAAAAAAATCTAAGATTCTTTAGTGTATGTACTAACTTAGACGAATTTTAGAAATTATTAGTCTAGTAAAAGGTTTTCTTCTCTTTTACTTTCTGCGAGTTAAAAATAAAAGCAAAATGTGACTGTGATGTTCTATTCAATCTGAATGCAATCAAATTAGTTCTTTGATTTGAGCATGATTTCATTCTCACATAAGGTGTTATGGAATAAAATCAGAAATAAATTAGCACCATATTTATAACTCTATTCCCAATTTTTAGCAAGATGTCCACAGGGATTTGTATTTCAATATAAATACTGTTAATAAAAAAAAGAGAATAACTATAAGTTAGTATCATTTATTTCTGTTAAAATTAATTTCATA
This sequence comes from Oryctolagus cuniculus, assembly GCF_964237555.1. Lineage (NCBI taxonomy): Eukaryota > Metazoa > Chordata > Mammalia > Lagomorpha > Leporidae > Oryctolagus > Oryctolagus cuniculus. The sequence goes on from NC_091433.1 coordinate 23,833,809, forward strand.
AATATACATAAGTAGGTGTGTGAAACAACAAAAAATTTTCATTGCTTCGCTCTTGGTCTGGGAAGAAAACAATCATTGACTTCTTCGTCCAACTCCCCTTCTGGGCTCCTCTTCTTTTAGATTTTCTTCACATGACTCCCCCCGTCCTAAATCTGACACATTTCTTTTCATCTAATCACCAGATAAGATCAATATGATTTAATAATAATAATAATGCTATCAACAAAATAGGAATTATTCTTAATTGATGTATTCTAATATAAAACAGGATACTTTATATAAATACTCATGAAATGGTTTAAGTATTTGGATTAATTTTCATTTATCATAGTAAAAGTAAACATAGAGAAATGACTTTCACTTGCATATTACAAAAGAAGAAACTAAGGTATAGAAATGTCACATGACACACCAAACTGATAGTAGCTACAAATTCTAAAATCAATACTTATAAAAAATTAAAACTGGAAGTCTCTTCTTAACCATTATATTGTTTTAATCCTTTATCACACTTCTACTATAATTCCTAGAGGAGAGTAACAACCACATTTATTTTTAACATCTCTAATATGATTGATGTTAGAGTAGATATGTTCAGAATAGATAAGACTCTATTGGTAAAAGTCTGAGATTTTTCTTTGGACTCAGCAGTTCTGCATTGCATTGATTTTGTTTGAATTTTTCTCAGTGATCAGTGATGAAGGGTATTTTAGTTCTTCAGTGGTAACATGTTTCATTTCTCTAAGTATTTTGTTTCTTTACCAACTTGCCAGAATGGAGGTTGGCGTCTATTCCTGGAGCTTGAGATTTTTCCCATGGCTGTTTGTCAAGATAAGCTGGCACAATGCCCCTTCCTTTGGCTGGATCATCGAATTCCTAAGTCCTTGTTGAGGAAAGTCTTGATTTCATCTTGTTGTGCAACAAAAGAAATTGACAAAAGTTTCTGGTTGAATTGCATCATCCCTGTGAAGAGCAAGTTTTCATAATACTATATCTGCTGATATTCAAGGTTATACATGTTTTTCAAGTTTCCTGAGAACGCCATAAAACCCAGTAAAGGACATTCATAGAGGGAAGTGGCAAAATAAAGTCTGTGATCTCCACCTCCTTCTCCTCTTTTTCTTCTTCCTCATCCTCCTGTCCATTTCCACTCTCCCTCTCCTCTTCCAACTTGTTTTCTCTTCTTACCCTCACCCTCCTCCATCTCTTCATCTTTCTTCTCTTCCCAATCTATGCACACATACATATATTTATATAAATATAAAGGGAGATTGACAAATAGGGCTGTGTATTACAACAATATACATTTTATTATTTATGTAGAGGCTTCTGAAAATGAGAATCATTTAGTAGATGACAAGCATTTGCACATCTTCAAACTGTGCTTGAGTATCTATGAATAGTCTAAACATTCAACTACCTTTGCCAGCAATATTCTTTACCTGACTCTAGGATAATGAAATAAAATGAAAAATTTAGTTGTGTGATGGAATAAACTGATATAACTTCACAGAGAGCTGTTGAAGTTCACTGTGGTGTCTTTGCAGAGTTTGTAGAAATGAAGAATGATATTTGATATACATCAAGAGAAAGGCTCATTCAGGTAGTCTGGCTAGTGCAGCCTGTGGCAAGAGACAAGGGGAGGGAGGATCACACAAATGTACAGGCTGTACTAATATGCTCTACCTAGGCAAGAATGTGCCACCATTTCTGCAAATTACTTTGTGAAGGAATGAAAACAAAACAAACAAACAGACAAAAGCCCTGTCCAAAGAGATTCCTAATGTTTTCTGACCTAAAGAGGGAACAGCTTGAGATGGAGCACCTTAGTATCTACAGTCCGCTATACAAAAGTCACATAGACAGAATGCTTTAACAAGAACATAAATTTAGTTTTCACAGTTCTAGAGGCTGGAAGTTGGAGTTCAGGGTGCCAGCATGGTCAGACGGATTCTATTGAAGATCCCTCTACCAAGTTATAGATACCTGACTTCTCATTGCACCCTCTTATGGCCGAAGGAGTGTGAAAGAAGTCCTTGGGGTTCCTTTTATAAGAGCACTAATTCCATGCATGAGGACTCTACCCTCATGAACTACCTAACTCCTGAGGAACTCACCTCCTAATACCATAGTTTCAAGGGTTTAAATTTCAATAAACAAACTACAGAGGGACACAAGCTGTTAAATCCATTGAATTGAGAATTTGATCCAGAGCTGATCAGATGTCAGACGTCAGGAAGGGGGTTTCCCTGATATCAAAGAGGATTTCCAACAGTGTGTGTTTGTTATGTGTGTGTGTGTGTGTGTGTTTCTGGATGTGAATCAGTACAAATTCCTCCTGAAGGGCCGGCACCCTGGCTCACTGGTTAATCCTCCGCCTGTGGGCCGGCACCCCATATGGGTGCTGGGTTCTAGTCCTGGTTGCTCCTCTTCCAATCCAGCTCTCTGCTGTGGCCCAGGAGGGCAGTGGAGGGTGGCCTAAGTGCTTGGGCCCCTGCACCCGCATGAGAGACCAGGAAGAGGCACCTGGCTCCTGGCTTCGGATCGGCTCAGCACCGGCTGTAGCGGCCATTTGGGGAGTGAGCCAACGGAAAGAAGACCTTTCTCTCTGTCTCTCTCTCTCACCATCTATAACTTTACCTGTCAAATAAAAAAAAATTCCTCTTGAAAGAAAATATTTTTCTTTATTTCCTTTTTCATCATCATATCCATCACCTAAAAGAGAGAAAGAGTACATGCACTGAGAAATAGAATAGGGGAGGAGACAACTTTAGTTTACTTATGATAGTAATCAGGCGATAAGCATAGTAATGAAATCACTTTTACCTATTTACTAGTTTAAATTTGTACTTTGGAAAAGGTAAGATATGCAGATTATCCAAGGACAATTAGAAAAGTTAGGAGACATGCTAACCTTAGTGTCTTAAATAAAGTATTATTCTGATACTTTTTCTTTTTTTTTTTTTAATTATTTTTTTGACAGGCAGAGTGGACAGTGAGAGAGAGAGACAGAGAGAAAGGTCTTCCTTTGCCGTTGGTTCACCCTACAATGGCCGCCACGGCCGGCGCGCTGCGGCCGGCGCACCACGCTGATCCAATGGCAGGAGCCAGGAGCCAAGTGCTTCTCCTGGTCTCCCATGTGGGTGCAGGGCCCAAGGACTTGGGCCATCGTCCACTGCACTCCTGAGCCACAGCAGAGAGCTGGACTGGAAGAGGAGCAACCGGGAAAGAATCTGGTGCCCCAACCAGGACTAGAACCCAGTGTGCTGGCGCCACAGGTGGAGGATTAGCCTAGTGAGCCGCGGTGCCAGCCTGCTTGCAAAGACTTTATTCAGGATTGTTTCTTTGGGTGCCAAGACTATTGTAATAAAGGAGAGATCATTTTCAACTCTAATTCTGCAAGGGTAAGCCAGGATTTCTATACAAGGAACAACATGAGGAAGCCAGAGGATGGAGAATTACAAAGACAAAACATTCAGGTTGGTGGAGTCTTGCTAAACTGATTTAGCAGAATTCTTGCTACAATGGAACTAAGTAGACCAAATGTGAAGCCCCAAGGTTGAATTCTAGTTGAAAGATGACTCACAGGAGCATGACCAAAGTTTGGTCAAGAGAGCCTTTGTTACCAAGGACTGGAGGCATAGCAGTGCTTGTGAGTAGGTGAAGAGGAAGAAAGATGATAAGCAAGGAAAATTAGGCAGTTACATGGAAGTACAAGTAATTACATCCTGTTTAACCCTCACAGGGCACAACTTATTCAGTTAGTAGTGTAATCAGCATTACTGTGTGCTACTCATCAAGTGAGGGGCTAGTATTAGGCTCTTTCAATTAAATGATGAACACAACCTCATTTATAATTAAAATAACAATGTAGAAGAAAGTTGACTAAGGTGCCAGCAGAGTAAGTCTTCATTGGAAAATGCCCTGGAGAAGACTCCAGAGGAGCACTTTGGCTTGGGGGGGAGGAGGGACAAGGCGACATTCTCAGTGATTAGCCAGGAGGATGTGCATTGGTTTCAGAAATAGGGATGAGACAATTGCTCTTGAAGACATATTCTTGGCAGAGCCATGTTGATCCAAAGAGCAGGGAAGAGTAAGGGATTGCTGGTAGAGTCATGTGTAGCAGGAGTGGAAAGGGACTTCTGCAAGGTACAAAGATTTGTTAAGATGAAGACTGCATGGAGAAAATCCTGCAGTGCCTCTTGTACTTGGATTTCATGTCAACAAAACTTTAGCGTTTATTTCTCCATCATGGAAAAATGCTTTGGCAATTTGGATTTTGGAATGTGTCAGAAGTGTTAGAGATACATTTCTGTCATTATGATCTCTAGTGATTTGACTGCATGCCTTAAACAATTTTTTCTATAAAGCACATTTGGAGTACCATTTTTAAAAGTTTCCTCAAAACAGCACATATTTACTTAAACAAAGATACACACACACACACACAGAGAGAGAGAGAGAGCTATCTTCAAGAATTATGCGACACTTTCCTACCTATTTGCAAATCTTTATAATATGAAGTTTCCCAAGAATACAGATAAGAGAAAATTGGGAGACTTGTGTCTATTTGTAGATAGAAAAATTTCTATGTATACTGTAAGGACAAGTATTCTACAAATGTCTCACTTAGTTTTAAGCCTCACATAATAAAAATACGTACTTCAAAATTTGATGGATACTGTTTTCTCTTCACCTATGTCTTAATAATCTTACTTTTTTTTTCTTTTTTTTAAAACTTTTATTTAATGAATATAAATTTCCAAAGTACAGAATATGGATTACAATGGCTTCCTCCCCATAATTTCCCTCCCACCCGCAACCCTCCCCTTTCCCACTCCCTCTCCCCTTTCATTCACATCAAGATTCATTTTCGATTATCTTAATATACAGAAGATCAGCTTAGTATACATTAAGTAAAGATTTCAACAGTTTGCTCCCACACAGAAACATAAAGTGAAAAATACTGTTTGAGTACTAGTTATAGCATTAAATCTCAATGTACAGCACACTAAGGACAAAGATCCTACATGAGGAGTAAGTGCACAGTGACTCCTGTTGTTGACTTAACAATTACTAATCTTACTTTTGATCTAGGAAAATTATGATAATTCAAAGAGATAGCTTTTAACAAATGTAAGGAAATATTGATTTTAGGATTTATCATTATTTTTGATAATGTTAAAAAGATAAAATAAGACAATGGTAATTAAAGTGTAATACAACATTTTTATTATTTAGAATGTTAATTCCCTACTGAGTTTTAGACGCATTTTTAAATTTTTATCATATATTAAACTTGAGCACATATAAAATGACTTATAAGGTCATTAATGTAGTAGAAAAATTATTAAAATGACATCTTTTCTTTCAGAGTTTTTTTAAAGATTTATTTATTTATTTATTTATTTGAGAAGCAGAGTTACAGAGAGAGGGAGAGACAGAGAGAGATCTTCCATCTGCTGGTTAACTCCCCAAATGTCTTCAGTGGCTGGTACTCGGCCCATCTGAAGCCAAGTGCCAGGACCTCCCCCCTGCCCAGGTCTCCCATGCAGCAGCAGGGGCCCAACCACCTAGGCCATACTCCATTGCTTTCCCAGGCCATAGTAGAGAGCTGTATTGGAGGAGGAGTATCTGGTACATGAACTGGTGCCCATATGGGATGCTGGCACTGCAGGCAGAGGGCCAGGGTACTACACTACAGAGCTGGCTCCTCAGAGTTTTTTTTTTTTTTTTTTTTTTTTTTTTTTTTTTTTTGACAGGGACAGTGGACAGTGAGAGAGAGAGAGACAGAGAGAAAGGTCTTCCTTTGCCGTTGGTTCACCCTCCTATGGCCTCCGTGGCCAGTGCACTGCGGCTGGCGCACCGCGCTGATCCGATGACAGGAGCCAGGAGCCAGGTGCTTTTCCTGGTCTTCCATGGGGTGCAGGGCCCAAGCACTTGGGCCATCCTCCACTGCACTCCCTGGCCACAGCAGAGGGCTGGCCTGGAAGAGGGGCAACCAGGACAGAATCCGGTGCCCCAACCAGGACTAGAACCCGGTGTGCCAGCGCCGCTAGGCGGAGGATTAGCCTAGTGAGCCGCGGCGCCGGCCCCTCAGAGTTATTTTTAAAAGCTGTATGTATTCATTTTAGAGGAGGAGGGTGGGGACACACATAGAGATTCTGGTTAGTGGGTCACTCCCCAGATGCTTGTAATAATCAAAGACAGGAGTCAGGAACTTAATCTAGGTCTCTCCATGTGGCAGGAATCAACTTATCTTGTCCATCACCATGGCCTCCCAGGGTTTGCACTGGAAGTAAGCTGAAATCAGGAGCCAGAGCCAGGACTTGAACTCTGGTGTGTCCTAACCAACATCTTAATTACCAAACAAAATGCCTGCCCCAGATTTTGTCATTTCTGAATCTAGGTAACAACAGTTAGTGGTCAGTCTCAGAGTTGTCCACACAGCATCACCCTCTGTACCTTCAAACACATATAATGTCACTCGTCTCAATTGGAAGTGTTACCCTTTTCTTCAGAGTGAGTTTATGAACTGATATAACCCATTCACCAAGCTTTGGTTTTCACGCATTTGCTTGTCAATAGCAAGCTCTGCACACCTTCATGGTTTTGATTGTAGGATGTTCTGGATGTCGTACTTGTAAATGTGAAAAATGTGCACCTTGGAATTAACAAAATACTGCAGGAGAGCTTAATAATGTCTTTCAAATGTACTCTTAGAAAAAAAAAAAAAACACTTTACATTTCCTTAGGACTTAATGTAGGATGTAAAATGATAGGAACAAAGTAACATTTGCATTTGAAAGATTTTCATATAATTCCTCAGTTGTAGAGCAGGGACAATGTATTAAAAACATATTCTTTTGTGCTGTCTTACACAGTTGTTCTTTATTTTAACATTACTACACTTTCATTTTTATCTTTGCTTTATTTCTTCTGTCTCCTCTATTCTTCTTCTTACTTTCTGAATTTCCCGAGAATGTGAGCAAAGACCCCAAGTTACCTGTGAGAATAAAAATAGTTCCTAATATGAACTAATTAAAATAATTATTAAATATGGAAAGTCACACTCGTCATTAAATTTTAAGTTCACCCAGGCTTTTCTCCCTGTGTTCCTGAAGAGGACTCAATATTCCATTGTTCTATTTCCTTCTCCTCTACCATTTTTTTAAGAAGGTCAGCCTTGCAAGGTAATTTCTCTGGGCTGGAAGCTGAAGGACTCTGAATAAAAGCCCAGCAGCCAATTATTTTGGAAAGGAAATTAAAGAATAATAGGTGCACAGACTAGGCAGATTTTGAAAAGACAGAGGAACTGAAGGAGTTGTCCCACATGCTATGATTTCATGTGCTGTACATTTCAGAAACACCACTAATTTCTGTGTACTTCAGGTCTGGTTCATGGGAATTATCGGTAAGAAATTTAAAACAAAGAAAACATCATTTTGCTACATATATGTTATTTAGTTTGGTATGTAAGGTTGAGGAATTTGCCAAATGGGTCACAAGTTGTAAGTGATAGTAAAATACTAAATTCATGGGCATTCAGGAAGCTAAGCATCAGGAAAAAAAAAGCAAAGCATTTCCCTTTCAGTGTGGTAATGCAAAGGATATATTCCAACCACAAATCCCCAACTTCACGTTTTATTAACACTTTGGACAGACATAATTGCAGTTCCAGTTCAATTGTAGAAAGATACAGTAAAACGTCATCATTGCAAAAATGATTGAAAAAATAACTTTGGTTATAGTTTCCATAGAATTCAAATTAACAAACAAGAAGCATTTCAGTTTTGAAACTGAAGTGGAAAGCCTAAAAAAAAAGCTGGATACTATATTCCATCTTGACAAATGATGAGACAGGCAGGACCTTGTTCACCTAACCATGAGTTCTCATTCCCTCTGTGCTCAGGAGGAAAAGATTTTCTGGCCTAATAATCTCCTTGCCAAGAGGAGCAAGGTACAGGGCTGCTTATCCCTGAGTAGCAGGGTTCAGTTCTCTGCCAGCTTCTGGAATCCTTCTATCAACTCAGTCACAGCCTCCCTTGGGAAGCAGGGGTCAGATCACCCTCTTTGTACAGCACAGTCTGCCTGCCACAGCCCTGGGTGGACAGTGATTCTGAGTGCAAACTCTGTATGACCTTTTGCAGCATTCAGTGTCCTCACTGTCTGGGCTGGGAGTGTCTCTGACTAATGAATTGCTGCTGTGCACTTGGCCATCCCCAAGCACACAGCAAAGTCCTAGGCAGGAATCTCTCGCTTTCCAATGGGGTGAAGAGGAATCCGTTAGTGCAAAGAAGGGACCTAAACAAAGAATAAATATTCAAAAGCTATATGTTGAAACTAATTAATATTCATGATGAACAAGTTGAAGAAGATACACAAAATTTCATGTGTGATCATTTTCTACTGTTTGCAGACTGCAGAGGCTTCCAAATACTGAAAATTGCATAACCTAACTTTACAAAACCTGTAGATCTCTATTTCAGGCATGAGACTCTGTAACATTTGGAGTCCAGAAATAAGTATCAAATTATTTCTGAAGTGCTATCATTGCAAACATTCTATCCTCTGGCATCAGGAGAGTTTGGTCTTTAGCCTGGAGTAGCCTGAAACCGCCTCGGGACAGAAATGTCTTTAGTGCTCCCTCCTTTCATTCTCCTGCCTCTAGGCTGTGTTGAGAGGGAAAGTGTCCTGGTTGGCTATAACTTACAGAAAGTTTGCCTGTCGAGTTGTATAAAGAAAATCATTGGGGATTTGTTTATGTGTTGCTTCACTAGTTTTATTGTTCGCACTTAAAAAAAAAAAAACAAAACAGGTAGCTCACAAGTATATATGACATTGTAGAGAGATATGAGCACCCCATGGGCAAGATACCTTGTTGCTTAATTTTTCCCATTTGTAGAACTAGTGAAATTCTTAACATCCTATATCTACTCAATAACGTAATGTAGCTGGTAGTATTGTGGTGCAGTGGGTTAAACCCTCACCGAAGACATTGGAAACTCTGATTAGAGCTCTAGTTTGAGTTCCAGCTGCTCACCATGCAATCCTGTTTCCTGTTAAGGCAGCAGAATGTTAGACAAAGTATTTGGGCCCCTACCACCCATGTGGAAAACCCCAGTGGACTTCCTGGCTCCTGGTTTTAGCCTGGCCCACTCCCGGCTGTTGTAGACATTTGGAGAGTGAACCAGTCAATAGAAGATCTCTTTCTGGCTCAGTCTCTGCCTATCTCTCTGTCACTCTGCCTTTAAATAAATAAAATCTTTTAAAATATATATGGTGATTAGGGGCCGGCACTGTGGTGTAGTGGGTAAAGCCACCACCTGTAGTGCAGCGTCCTGTGTGGGCGCCAGTCCTAGTTCCTGCTGCTCCACTTCAGATCCAGCTCCCTGCAATGTCCTAGGAAAGCAGTAGAAGACAGCCCAAGTCCTTGGGCCCCTGCACCTGCCTGGGAGACTTGGAAGAAGCTCCTGGCTCTTGGCTCCTGGCTCCTGCCTTTGGATGGGTGCAACTCTGTCCGTTGAGGCCATCTGGGGAGTGAACCAGCAGATGCAAGAACTCTCTCTATCTCTCTCTCTCTCTCTCTACCTCTGCTTCTCTGTAGCTCTGCCTTTCAAATAAATGAGTAAACCTTTAATATATATCTCCATATATATATATACATATATATATAGTGATATATCAGTATGCTGGGAACCATGTGCCTCTTAAGTAAATTAAATAATTATTACTCTTATGCAATTTCACTTGATTTCTTGTGAATTCTTGTTTAATAATTCCTCGTAATTTTATTTTGTTCACCATCCAACTTCTAAGTCCAGTTCATGAGACTCTTATAAGATGCACTCTATATATGATTATAGGTGAAGATGCATATTTTGGAATTAATTCTAATAGTAGTTTTACTGATCATAGTCATTGTTTCAATGATGGACTTAAAGAAAGTGAGTCCAGTCAAAGCTTTCTTGGGTGTAGTAACAAAGTGGAATTTATTTCTAAAATTCTTTCTTTTTAATTTTAATTTTAACTAATGTGAGGTTGAGGCAGAGGGAGATAGAGAACTCTTGGCTCTCATTTATCTGATGATTCATTCTCCAAATGCTTGCAATGGCCAGAAGTGAACCAAGCCAAAGCTGGGAGCTGTGAACTCCATCAAAACCTCCCACATCAGAGGAAGAGACCCGATCACTTGTGTCATCCCTGCTGCCTCTTAATGTCGAAATTAATACGTAACTGGAGTTAGGAGCTGGAATCCATACACTTCAACCTGGCATGTGTGTATCTTAACTGCTATGCTAATTTCCTCTCTAATATTTTTAATTGGGAATAATGTAGACATTTGTACAAAATATCTTCAAAAAGCTCATGCAAACTGCATATTATAAAGAAATAATGCATGGATTTCAATTTGCTTGCACAAAAATAGATTCATCTTTTAATTTCATGTTTCCGTAAACCTTTTCAAGTATCCTTATGTCTACAGTTGTCGAAATAAGAAACAAAGAAGATTGCAGAACAATGCAGTGGAGAACATAAATGTTAATAAATCATTGCAGGTTTTGAGGCCAGTATCATAAGACTACACTAATTTTTCTTGTATTATATATTCTGCTATTGAAAATTCATTTATAATATAACTTAAATTAGGTAAAGTTGAATATTCAAAATTGAAAAAATAACTAATTCTATGTAACACAATTGGGCATGTTTTTAATTCAGGAAAATTTTGTTACACTCAGTGTACTGATAAACAACAGCACAGACAATTTATTTTGTCCAAATTCTAGCACAGACAACTCATTTTGTGCAAATATCTATTCATTTATTCATCAAAGTAAACTACTCGATTTATAACCATAGAGGTGAATCTTTCCTCACACTTACAGATGCCTGTAACCTTCCATTTTTGTAAAATCATTTGGTTTTCCTAGTGCTACTCCATCGGACAAATCATTCAAGTATTCATTAAGTCCTCTGGTATGGGGTGAGAAGACATGATGGTCCTGATATAGTTAGGGTGCATTTGCTTACTAATCATTAAATATTTTTTCCAAGCATTTTAATATGCAGAAGATCACAAATATTCTAGATCTGTTATGTGACAATCAGGAAATAATCTTAGAGCAGAAGAGACAAATACATGTAGATGTATTTTACGATTTAATCTTGATCTAATCCAATGCTGTAGAGTAATAAAGAGAGTAAAGCAGAAATACAACATTGTAATAAAGTAGTATTTTTCTTAAATATGCAGGGATTTGTATAATGTTTGGTGTGGATACATACTCATATTTGGAACAATTCTTTTTTTAATATTTATTACTTATTTATTTGAAAGAGTTACATACACACAAAAAAGGAGAGGCAGAGAGAGAGAGAGAGATCTCCCATTCCCTGGTTCACTCCCCAATTTGCTCAACATCTGGAGCTGTGCCAATTGATCTGAAGCCAGGAGCCAGGATCTTCTTCTGGGTTTCCCAAACAGGTGCAGGGGCCCAAAGACTTGGGCCATCTTCCAGGGCTTTCCCAGACCATAGCAGGAGAGTTGGATTGGAAATGGAGCAGCCGGGACTGGAACCAGCACCCATATGGGATGCTGGCACCAGAGGCAGTGGCTTTACCCACTAAGCCACAGCACTGGCCCCTTTAACCATTCTTAACTAAATCCTAATGCATGCAGCAGATTCACATGAATAGTTGACCTTTAATAAGGAAATATTGGTTATTACATTGTGGAAAACACTTTCTAGTATTTAGGTATGTCATCAATAGTTCTAAGAAATTACTTTACTTGGAAGATATATCTATAATTGCATGTGTTTATAACACTGATATTGACTGAGTATTGTGTACCAACATTATATTATTAACCAAAAAAAGTAAAGTAAGTCATATAGTGGAAAATGCTGTACTGTTCTGGCTGATATTCTCAATATTTTGAAGATTGTTTAAAGATATTTCTGGAATGACTTCAATAAATGACTTTGGGAATTCATAAATATATGTAAGAGAATATGATTATATAAGAATATTGTAATAGTAATGCCTAAATACATCTAGAGGCTGTGTTTCAGGTTCAGAATTGTCATTTCCTTCAAGCTGGTTTTGTCCCCAGTAATAGCTCTAAAAATGTGACTTAATCAAGACCCTACTCTACTAAGGGGAAAAAAATGATTTTCTCATAGGACAATGTCTGCATTCTTTATAATTTGCTTTTTACAATTTATTCTCCCATCCTCTTAGACTGTACTTTCTAACCGCCTAAAATATTATCTCAATTTCCTGAATTCAACCCCGCCTTTATGGCAATACTAATGTGTGTGTACTGTTCTGCTCTATATGGTCTTATTCCCTTTGTTTTCCTAACTCTTGTTCATCCATCAAAACCTTGCCCATTGAAGGTAGATTTCTGTCATTATACTTTTGATTCATTCAGAATGAATTATTTATGTTTCACTTTATTCTCATCTCTTTTTCCTCTCACCTTTAAAATTAAATGTAACTCCGGAGCTATCATAATATCCATTCATTTCTGTTTGTCTGAAAGACAATGAATCCCCCAAGGCCTAGATCTATGTATATTTAACTTTTATGTTCTTGGTGTTAATAAATATGACTCAGATATAAATTCCATTAATTACCTTTTAAATATTTTAATGAAATGTTCTTGAACTTTCATTCATATGAATCTAGATTTACTAGTGTGAATGAACAAATGAATGAGTAACACCTTTCATCTAACTTTCCGGTCTACGCTTTTAAAGCGTACACTATATTTTCGTCATATATTAGAAGAAGTCTGTTGAGCAAAGAGACAAAATTTGGGTCTAAAGAATTTAGAGGGGCTGGCACTGTGGCTCACTTGGTGAATCCTCCACCTGTGACGCCGTCATCCCATATGGGCGCCGGATTCTAGTCCTGGTTGGGGCGCCGGATTCTGTCCCACTTGCTCCTCTTCCAGTCCAGCTCTCTGCTGTGGTCCAGGAGTGCAGTGGAGGATGGCCCAAGTGCTTGGGCCCCTGCGCCCGCATGGGAGACCAGGAGGAGGCACGTGGCTCCTGGCTTTGGATCGGCATTGCTCCGGTCTTGGCAGCCATTTGTGGGGTGAACCAACAGAAGGAAGACATTTAAATAAAAGAAAAAGAATTTAGATACTATTATCCCACCTTGTAACACTGTTTTGAGCAATTGTTGGAGACATTTAAATTGAAATGTTGATTTTTCCCTGATATACAATCAAATGCTATTTTGAAGAACTTATGAAGTTTCTCTTTTGCCTCTGAAGACAAATGGAGAATAAAATGTGTTTTATTACAGTTTGATAGTGTTGGAATTTTTTATAACAAAAATTTACAAACTGAACAAAATGGAAACGTGAAAAATATGTGATAATAATTTATTCTTTTTTTATTTATTTTTTCTTTCTTTCTTTTATTTTTTTTGGTAGGCAGAGTTAGTAAGAGAGAGAGAGATAGAAGGATCTTCCTTTTTTCCGTTGGTTCACACACACACCCCCACCCCCAAGTGGCCGCTAGGGCTGGCATGTTGCAGCCAGTGCACTGTGCCGATCCAAAGCCAGGAGCCAGGTGCTTTCTCCTGGTCTCCCATGTGGGCGCAGGGCCCAAGGACTTGGACCATCCTCCACTGCACTCCTGGGCCACAGCAGAGAGCGGGACTGGAAGAGGAGCAACCGGGACAGAGTCTGGTGCCCCAACCGGGTCTAGAACCTGGGTTCTGGCGCCGCAGGTGGAGGATTAGCCTAGTGAGCTGCGGTGTCAGCCAATAATTTACTCTTCAACTCACTTTATATATACATATATATATATGAAATAGGAACATATAAGAAAACAGGAATTGCTATAATTACTCTGTGAAACTATGAATATCTACTAAAGCTGGATGATTGGATATCCTATAACCCACTATATACATATATATGTATAAACAGTGGGTTATTAGACTTAAATAAATTACAGCAGAAAGTATAAAATGTACTATAGCAATGAATAAATTTGAGTGTGTGAAAATAATTTGTACTCATCAAAACACAGTGCTGAAAGAATTAAAAGGCAGTACACGGAGTGGGAAAACATTTAAAGCATATGTATATAGCAGAAGTGTTTATAATATATAATGAATGTCTGCACATCAAATATTAAAAAAGACAGTCTAATAAAAATGAGCAAAAGACTTGTCCAGACATGTCATGAAGACAATATTGCAACAATAAAAACATATCAAAATTGGTTAAACTTTATTAGTGATAGGAAAATGCAAATTATAAATCATTGCATGATATCTGCTTATCTAAGAAGACAAAAATAAAAAAAGATGGAAAATATCATTGGAAAAGAAGGATCAAAACAATCTTCCCTTAGGGAAATAGGAATTGCTAAAGCTACTTTGTAAAACTAGGAATATCTGCTAATGCTGGATGATTGGATATGCAATGAGACAGAGATTCTGTACCTAGTGTATACTCATGGTAATATTCACATGATTTTGACACATAGATAGCAACATTCATTATAGTTCACATTGAGTGTTGTGCCACAGACTCAAATATACTCATAAGAAATTATGCTATATTTCATAGTGGATCATAAATGGGAAATCCTGTATCTGGAGTGAACCTCTTCACATTTTCTCTAGCAACATTTACAACATAGCTTGCTAGTGTTTTCACTATATGTTATCATGTCAGAAAAAAATAAATGGAAAACGCAAGATTTATTATAATAAAATAACGGCAAATGACCCTGATAGTCATACTATAATTAAAATAATTACTTAATACCTAAAGAAAAATTATTTCTTTCATGATTTTTCTACAGCTTCTCTTTGGTACTTGTCCAATCAAATAGTGTTTAAGTGGTTTAAAAGAGAAAGTTATTCTACAGAAGTAATAAATTCTTAGTGAATTATCCACTGATGCCTGAATAACGCCTCATTTGTGAAATTGTATTTTTTTAGGATTTGTTTTATTTTAAAGGCAGAGTTACATAAAGACAGAGAGAAAGGGAGAGAGAGAAGAAATAAGAAAATCTCTCATCCTTTGTTTCACTGCCCAAATGGACACAATGGCTGCAGCTGAGCCAGACAGAAGTCAGGAGCCGGGAGTTTCCACAAGGTCTCCCATGTGGGTGCAGAGACCTAAGCACTTGTGACATTTTTTGTTGCTTTTCCAGGAAATCTGAATTGGATGTGGAGAAGTCAGGATTTGAAAGTGTGACCATATGTGATGCCAGCATTGCAGGAGACTGCTTAACCTCCGATACCACAAGGTCAGTCACATAAAATTATATTAAAAAGTGGTCTAGTGCCTCTATTATTTTTCTTCTTTCTAGAACTTTCTTTCAACCACCATGGTACTTTTTTTTTTCTTTCAAAGTACAGTCTTACATATTAAAGTTATATATCTTTAAAGACGATTTATCTATTCTTCTGTATGTCATTGACAAGCATGTCTTCATAAACGGGAAGAGAATAGTGATGTTCCCTTAGTATATCACAGAGATACACTGAAAGTTTTACTTTAACAATTACCAAACTTCTGTAAAAAATTTTATGGAACAAGAGTCCATTTCATCTCCGGATTCTTCTTATGAGAAACCTCAAGAGAATGCTCAGAACTGCTGTTTCTGTATTCATCTGAAGGGGAAGATGAGGACAAACAATTGAAGGTGATTTTAGCAAGATTTCAAGCAGCAACACTAGAATTAAATCTTGAAAGCAGAAGGGCTATAATGTCAGGGAACTTGTAAAGAAATATGAGTCAACTATGTCTTCATTAAACTTTCAGTTTAAGCTTTTTAAAGGTTGAATGAAATATTTCACTGTTGTTGTGTCTATCAGAAATCATGCATTAAACTGCTGAAAGATTTGGCTGCAGTGTATTTTTAAAAGATGGTATTTCCAAAATCCTACACAGCATATATATTTCAAATGATAATGATACATCTTGTGACTAGCTCTAAAGATAATTTAAAAAAAACTTCAATAGCTATGCTTTGGTACTGGCTACTATGGGTTATTAATTAAAAATCAAAGGAAATATGACTATAAGACAATTAACATGTGGCTTGTTGTAAGACAATTCTTTCAGAAAATTAGGGATTACAAAAGATACTAAAAAATCATGCCCAACCTTTTCATATACCTCTTCCTACTTTATTCCCTCCTCTACACAGCTATAACTTCAATCCCCTAAACACAGGAAATATGATTTTTTTTTACTTATAACACCTGTTATCAACCATTCCCTTATTGTGGATTTAACTGTCTAAACAAATCTCAGAACTAATTTTATTTATATAAAGATTCTTTGAAGTGTGATTCACATACATGTCAAAATGTAGGTGTTTTTTTTCTATTTAAGACTAAATAGTATTCCATTGTATGCATCCATTATATTTTTTATCTATTCATCTGTTGATGGAATGTGGTTGTTTGTGTATTTTGACTCCGTGAATAATGTTGCAATAAATGAGAGGATACAGATAATCTTCCAGACCTTCACTAAAATTTATTTGGAGGTATTATTTACAGAAGCCACGTTGCTGAATCAGATGGTAGTTGAACTTTTAATTTTTTGAGGAAAACATTTTACAGCTTTCTTTAGTAGCTGCACTTTTCAATAGCTCCATCCAAAGTGCACAAAGAACTCAATCGCATTGCATCCTTGTCCACATTTATTGTCTTGTTTTTTGACAGTGGCCGTTGTATCAGGTATATAAAGATGTAATTCTTCACTATCCTATCTTATATAGTGCAAATTATATAATAACCAGAATTTCATCCTACATACTATATCTAATAATAGCTGTTTATGTATCCTTCCCTCATCCTACTTCTGCATATCTCACAAGCTGAAAATAGGCATTCATGCAAGATGGCTTCCTACAAATGTACAAATATAGCTGGCTCAGAACACGGGAGGCTTATATAGTCATAGATTATATGACTACCTTCCCCAAGCTCTTCCAAAAAATGTTTAAGTGTAGTTCTTAATACATTTAAATATGAATACATTCTAGAATAAACTAATACAATTTCTTTTTAATGTTTTTATTTATATAAGTTGAACATATTTTGATTTTCAAAAGATTTATTTATTTATTCATTTGAAAGGCAGAGAGTTAAAGAGAAGCAGAGGCAGATAAAGAAAGAGAGAGAGAGAGAGAGAGAGAGAGAGAGAGATCTCCCATCTGCTTGCTCACTCCCCAAATGGCTGCATCAGCTGAAGCTGGGCTGATTTGAAGCCAGGAGCCAAGAGCTTCTTCCGGGTCTCCCATAAAGGTGCAGGGTCCTAAGGACTTGGGCCATCTTCTATTGCTTTCCCAAGCCATAGCACAGAGCTGGATCAGAAACGGAGCAGCTGGAACTAAAAATGGAAACCATTCAGGATGCCAGCACTGCAGAAGACAGCTTTACCCACTATGCCACAGTGCAGGACCCAAGTTGAACAAATTTCATGTATTTCAAATATACACATTTAAGAGCATAATGATACTTCCCACACTACCTTCTATTCCACCCACACTCCCAATCATCACCTTTCTTCTTTTTTCTTTTAGTTTTTACAATGACATACTTTCAGTTTATTTTATAATCACAAGCTTAACCTTCCACTAAATAAAGAATTCAACAAGTAGTAAGTATACAAACCACAGTTCCTCAAGAGTATACACAAAGACTATGAACAATAATCAAATCTAAAAATGTCAATTTTTCTCATTTACATTATTTTTTGTACTCTGTATAGTAGTTACCACAAATCAAGAAAAGCATATATTTATCCTTTGGGGACCGGCTTATTACCCTATGAGAAATGGTTTCCAGTTGCAAACACTTTGTGGCAAAAGACAGGATTTCATATGTTTTTATGGCTGAATAGTGTTCCATAGTGTGTATATATATACAACATTATCTTTATCCAGTCATATTTTTTAAAAGATTGATTTATATGAAAGTTAGAGTTACAGGAGGGAGAAGCAGAGGCAGAGAGAGAGAGAGAGAGGGATTTTCCATCCACTAATTTACTCCCCAAATGGCCATAACAGCCAGGGCTGAGCCAACCCAAAGCCAAGAGCCAAGAGCTTCTTTAGATTTGCCCACATGGGTGCAGAGTATCAAGCACTTGGGCCATCTTTTACTGCTTTTCAAGACCATATTAGTGGCCAGCGCGGCAGCTCACTTGGTTAATCCTCCACCTGCGGCACCGGCACCCCGGGTTCTAGTTCCGGTTGCTCCTCTCACAGTCCAGCTCTCTGCTGTGGCTCAGGAAGGCAGTGGAGGATGGCCCAAGTGGTTGGCCCTGCACCCACATGGAAGACCAGGAGGAAGCACCTGGCTCCTGGATTCGGATCTGCACAGCATGCTGGCCATAGCGGCCATTTGGGGGATGAACAAATGAAAGGAAGACCTTTCTGTCTCTCTCTCTCTCTCTCTCTCTAACTCTGACTGAAAAAAAAAAAAAAAGACCACAGCAGAGAAATGGATCAGAAGTGGATTAGCTGGATTTTGAACTGGTGCCCGTATGGAATGCTAGCACTACAGGTACTGGCTTTACCTGTTATTCCACAGTGCCAGCCTCTTCAATTATAATGTGATGGACATCTGCAGTGATTCTACATCTTAGCTATTACATGTAAAGCTGCAATAAACATAGAGGGCACAGATAACTCTTCAATATGTTGGTTTCATTTCATCTGGGTACATTCCCAGGAGTGGGATGGCTGGATCATATAGTAGATCCATTTTAAGATCTCAGAGTAATCTCCAGACTGTCTTCCACAGTGGACATACTTGTTTACATTCCCAGAGGAGGGTCATTCTAACTGGAGTGAGATGAACCCTCATTGTGGTTTAGATTTGCATTTCCCTGATGGCTAGTGATCCTGAGAATTTTTGATGTGTATGTTGGCCATTTGAACTTCATCCTTTCAAAAAGCCCTTCTCATGCCCTTTGCCCCCTTTTAAATGGACTATTTTGTTGTTAAGTTTTGTGAACTCTTCATAGATACCAATTATTAATCTTTCATCAGTTGCACAGTTTCCAAATGTTTTATCCCACTCTGACAAATGACTCTTTGTTTAGTATTTTCTCTCTAGTGCAGAGGCTTCTTAGCTTGATATAATCCCATTTTTCAATTTTTGCCTTGCTTGCCTAAGCTTCGGGGTGTTTCCAAGAAGTTTTTGCCTATACCGATGTCTTGCAGTTTCCCCAATGCTTTCCTCTAGGAACTTTATTGTATCAAGTCATAGATTGAGATCTTTGAACCATTTTGTTGTATATGGTGTAAGGTAGGGATCATGTTTCATGCTTCTGCATGCGGATCCTCTTTTCCAAGCACAGTTTTTTTAAGACACAGTCTATTCTCCAGGGATTCATTTTACCTTTTTGTCAAAGGTTAGCTGGCCATAGCTATGTGCAGTAATCTCCAGGATTTCTATTCCTTTTCTTTGGTCTACATGTCAATTTTTGTGTCACTACCAGGCTGTTAGTTTAAAAATATTTATTTTATTTATCTGAAGGGCAGAATTACCAAGAGAGAGAGGGTGAGACAGAGAGAAAAGTCTTCCATCTGCTACTTCACTCCTGAAATGACCACAACAGCCAGGGTTGGCACAGGCAGAAGCCATGAGCCAGAAGCTTCTTCCAGGTCTCTTACACGACTGCTGGTGCCCAAGCAGTGTGGCAACCTTCTGTTGCTTTCCTAGTTGCACTAACAGGGAGATGGATCAGAAGTGGAGGAGCTGGGCTCAAACTGGAACGCTAATGGGATGCTGGCATTGAATGTGGAAGAGATGGAAGCTTTATATGCTATGTCGCAATGGGAGCTCCAGTGAGGATGTTTTGATTTTAACTGCTGTGACAGCTGGAGCAGGGTCAATCCAAATCAAGGGGCCAGGAGATTCTTCTGGGTCTCCCACATGGATGCAGGGGCTTAAGCTTGGGCCACCATTCACTGTTATTACAAGCACATTAACATGGACCTGGTTTGGCAGTGGAGCCTCCAAGACTCAAATCCATGCCTATATGGGGTGCCAGCATTGCAGGTGGCCGCTTAACCTTCTGTGCCACAACACTGGCACAAAAATATCTCTTTTTCATCTGATTGTATTAATTAGGATCTTCTCCCCTTTTTCTTTTGACTATTTGGGACAATGCTGTATTAATTTTGTTTATTTAAAAAAAAAAAACAAGCACTTCATTTCACAGAGCTTTGTATCCCCCCCCCCCATTTGGTTTCAGTTTTATTTATCTTTCTATGATTTTATTTCTTTCCTTCCAATTATTTTAGGATTGGCTTGTTCTTGTTTTTCTAGGTCCTTAAGGTGCATTGTTAGGTCATTTATTCCTTTCCAGTTTCTTGATGTATGCACTAATGGCTATACAATTCACTGTTTACACTGCTATTGATGTATTCCATATGTCTTGATATTTTTTTTCATCTTCATTAATTTCCAGGAATTTTTTGATTATCGTTTTTATTTATTTTATGTCCACTGCCCATTAATTAGTATATAGTTCATGTGTTTGCATGTCTTCTAGAATTTAAGTTGTTAATTTCCATATTCATTCTATTAAGGTCAAAAAAGATATATGGCATGATTTGATTTTTTTATTGGATAAGATTTGCTTTACGTCCTAGCCCTGATGAAAATAAAGTGTATTCTGCAACTGTGGGATGAAATGTTGAGATATCAATTAGGTCCATTTGGTCCAATGTGTAGACTAGATTTGTTGTTTCTTGGTGTTGTGGTTTTTGTCTAGTTGATCTGTTAATGAAAGTGAGGTGTTGAATTTCCTCATTATTATTTTATTATAGTATATGTCTCCATTCAGAAACATTAACACTTGTTTTAAGTAGCTAGCTACCTTGGTATTGGGTGCATATACATTTAATGTAATCATATCTACCTGTTGAATTAATCCCTTAAACATTATATAATGCCCTCCTTTTTCTCCTTCAATATTTTTTCTGTACAAGTCTGTTATGCCTGGGGCCAACACTGTGGCACCATGTGTTAAAACCATGGCCCACAGTGCTGACATCCCATATGGTCACTGGTTTGAGTCCTGGCTGTTCTGCTTCTAACCCAGCTCTCTGCTATGGCCTGAGAAAGCAGTAGAGGTTGGCCCAAGTCCTTGGGCACCTTCACCTGCATGCGGGATCCAGAGGAAGCTCCTGGCTCCTGGGTTTGCATCAGCTCAGCTCTGGCCATTGTGGTCATTTGAGGAGTGAACCAGTAGATGGAAGACCTCTCTCTTTCTCTCTCTCTCTTTGGCTCTACCTCACTCTGTAATTCTGTCTTTCAAATAAATAAAATGAAACTTTTTTAAAAAAAGTCTACTATGCCTGATATTAGCATCGTTACTCTTGTGGTTTTTTTCTTTCTTTTCTTTTTTTTTTCTTTTTTTAGCATGGAATTTTTTCCACCCTTTCACTTTCAGTTTGTGTGAGATGTTTTTCCTATATGCAAGAAATAGATTTTTAAAACTTTCAGATAGTCTGTATATTTTAATTGGAGAATTTAGGCCATTCACATTCATGGTTGTTATTGATAAGTAATGACAACTTGGCCTTGTCATTTTTCCATAAATATCCCTGTTGTGGTTTCTTTGTACTTTTTAAATTTTTTTTCAACTTTTAGTTAATAAATATAAATTTCCAAGCTACAACTTTTGGATTATAGCAGCTTTTCCCTGCATAACCTCCCTCCCACCACAACCATCCCATCTCTCACTCCCTCTCCAGGAGATTGCTTTCCCTTCACACTCTTTCATAATGATGACTATCTTTCTCAGTTTCTGTGTGTAGCACATCCTTAAACATCTTTTGTAAGACTGAAAGAGTGGTGAAAAATTCTTTCATATTTCTGTTTGTTTGGAAAGGTCTTTATTTCACTTTCATTTTTAAATGAGAGCTTTGAAGGGTACAGTATTCTAGGTTGACTTTTTTTTTTTTTCCTTTTCTTAGTTGGGCTGTGTATCTCCATTCTCTCCTAGCATGTAAGATTTCTGATAATAAATAAGCTGCCAGTATACTTGTAGGTCCTCTGAGGGTAATCTGGTGTTTCTCACCCGTACATTTTACATTTCTTTTTCTTTTTGTTTTACTGTTGAAGGTTTGACTACAATGTGCCGTGATGAAGATTTTTTTTCTGTCATGACTTTTAGGAGTTCTATGTGTTCCTGGACTTGGATGTCCCTTTCTTTCTCCAAATTATGGAAGTTTTCTATGATTATATCACTGAATAGAACTTCTAACCCATTCTCTCTTCCCACACTTCTAGGAACTCCAAAGACCACATGCTTGCTCATTTGATAGTATCTCATAAATCGTGAATGCTGTTTGCCATTTTCCTAATTATTTCTTCTCCTTCTCCTTCACTTCTCCTCCTTCTCTTTCCTCTTCCCTTTCCCCTTCTCCTTTGTCTTCCCCTTTTTTCGTCTGCCTGAGATATTTCCAAGGATTTATCTTCTAGCTTGACTACTGAGTCTTCTGTCTCACCAATACTGTTGTTAATGCTTTCTACTATATTTTATTTTATTTTTTAAAAGATTTATTTATTTGACTTGAAAGTCAGTTACATAGAGAGTGAAGGAGAGGCAGAGTGAGAGAGGTCTTCCATCCACTGGTTCACTCCCAAGTTGGCCACAATGGCTGGAGTTGCACTGATCCAAAGCCAGGATACAGGAGCTTCTTCGGGTTTCCCCTGTGGGTACAGGCATCCAAGTGCATGGGCAATCTTCTACTTCTTTTCCAGGCCATAGCAGAGAGCTGTATCAGAAGTGGAGCAGCTGAGACTTGAACTGGCGCCCATATGGGATGCTGGCACTGCAAACAGCAGCTTTAACCACAGTACCGGCTCTGTATTTTATTTTTGACAAATTGAATTCTTCATTTCTAATATTTCAGTTTGATTTAGCTTCAATGTCTCTATTTCCCAGCAAAATTTTTTATCCATGTCATGTATGGATTTCTTTAACTCATGAATTTGTTTTTCTGTATTTTTGAGTAATCTTATAATCATTTTTAAATTCATTTTCAATCGTTTCATCAGTCTCTTCTTCACATTTTAATATTGAAATGCTGTTGTGTTCCTTTGGGAAGTCATACTATCTTCTTCATTCAGGATTTTCATGTTTCTACATTTATTTTCAGGCATTTGTGGAACCACTTGTTGATTTTTTTTCCTTTGTTGGCTTTTATATCTTAAATATGCTTTTTTTAATGGAGTGTCTGCTCCATCAGTAGATATTCAAAGGGATGAACTAGATAGGGCCAAGGAGCTCAAGTCAGTGATTATTGGGGATGGGTGGTACAAGAGTCTAAACTGACACCAACGTTGAGCGTGGTTGATCTCTATTGTCAGCACTGTGGATGGTACAATCACATCACCTCGTGTAATCAGTGCCTCAACTCCAATCTGCCAAGGTGATCAATGCCAGGAGCAAGTTCACAGTGGCAACACCCTCCCAGTCAGGCACTTGAGCTGCACATAGGATCTATGCAGTCCCCCATGTGAGCACAAGACACTTTGCAATGAATCAAGGTATCAAAGTTTCTGCCAAAGCAGTGTCAGCAAGGACAAATCCTTCTGGACAAAAAGTGTGGTTGATCAAGGATAATAGATAGCCTGTTAAGAAGAAGAGCATTGAGTTCTCACAGGAACCTTGACTCCAACTAGGACAGCAGCTGCTTTCCCATACTTGCTAATCTGGTAAACCAAGTCACAGTGCACCCCACCAATGTCTTGAAAATCATATTCTAATGATTATCAAGCAATGTTACAAGTAATCTTTTTTTTTTACTTTTATTTAGTAAATATAAATTTCCAAAGTACAGTTTATGGATTACAATGGCTTCCCCTCCCCATAACTTCCCTCCCACTCACACCCGTCCCATCTACCGCTCCCTCTCCCATTCCATTCACATTAAGATTCATTTTCAATTATCTTTATATACAGAAGATCAATTTAGTGTATATATATATATGTATATATATATATTAAGTAAAGATTTCATCAGTTTGCACCCACACAGAAACACAGAGTGTAAAATACTGTTTCAGTACTAGTTACAGCATTACTTCACAATGGACAACACATTAAGGACAGATCCCACATGAGGAGTAAGTACACAGTGACTCCTGTTGTTGACTTAACAATTTGACACTCTTGTTTATGGCGTCAATAATCTCCCTAGGCTCTAGTCATGAGTTTCCAAGGCTATGGAGCCTTTTGAGTTCGCTGACTTCAATCTTATTCAGACAGGGTCTTAGTCAAAGTGGAAGTTCCTTCATCCCTTCAGAGAAGGGTACCTCCTTCTTTGATGGCCCCGTTATTTCCACTGGGATCTCATTTGCAGAGACCTTTCATTTAGGTCTTCTTTTTTTTTTTCCCAGAGTGTCTTGGCTTTCCACACCTAAAATACTCTCATGGGCTCTTCAGCCAGATCTGAATGACTTAGGGGCTGATTCTGAGGTCAGAGTGCTATTTAGGACATCTGCCATTCTATGAGTCTGCTGTGTATCTGCTTCCCATGATGGATCGTTCTCTCCCTTTTTGATTCTATCAGTTAGTATTAGTAGATACTAGTCTTGTTTGTGTGATCCCTTTGATTCTTAGACCTATCAGTGTGAACAATTGTGAACTGAAATTGATCACTTGGACTAGTGAGATGGCATTGGTACATGCCACCTTGTTACAAGTATTCTTAGAGTTATGTAAGCTCATGCATGCACTGTACAAATGGCTGATGTAATCCTTGTCAATAAAAGAGGCATATTGTGAACTTGCCGGCTATGCTCTTCAGAGGAAGAATTCCCATATCCTGTTTCCCCTTCCTCTTGCAACCCCTCAACACTCCCCAGGCACTCAGGGAACCCTGCACCTCTGAAGCCAGTCACAGTGATTATCTAGAGACTCGGCCACACCCCAAGCTCTAACATGCAATCAGAAAATTCCCAGCTTTAAGTTCCAAGTCACAGGGAACATGGGATCCACTCTGAGCCCTGTGAACCTTCTCTGTCTATGGAGAGGGCTGAGGCATTCGCAGAGCCAACTTCCTGCTGCTGCTTTGCTTGGGAAATTTTAATATGGGCACGTGGGATAGAATGTTGGGAGGCGAGCACTTCACAGGCATAAGTGGGCATACCATCCCTTGGCAACTCTCCAGACTAGACTGAAAGTCAGCTGGGATTGTGAGTTTATCTCTCAGATAAATTCCCTCAGTCATGTGTGGAATGTGGCAGCCTGTACTCTCCTTATTAAGATGGCTCTTCTGGGGCCAGTGCTGTGGCATAGTGGGTAAAGCTGCTGCCTGCAGTTCCAGCATCCTATATGGGTGGCTCTTCCACTTCTGATCCAGCTCTCTGCTATGGCCTGGGAAAGCAGTAAAAGAATGCCCAAGTCCTTGGGCACCTGCACCCATGTAAGGGACTAGAAAGACTCCTGGCTCCTGGCTTTGGATGGGCACAGCTCTGGCTGTTGCAGCCAATTGGGGAGTGAACCAGTGGATGGAAGACCTCTCTCTCTCTCTCTCTCTCTCTCTCTCTCTCCCTGCCTCTCCTTCTCTCTCTGTATAACTCTGACTTTCAAATAAACAAATAAATCTTAAAGAAAAAAATGTCATTCCTTCCCGCTAGTTTTTCGGAAACCTTGTGAGATGGGATGGGAAGCAGGCAATGTGGTCTCCCTTCACGGAGTTAGGTGGACACCCTCCCTCCCAATAGTTCTCCAGGCCAGACACTAAGTTAGTGTCATCCTGGTCCTCAGGTTCTCCCTAAGGCAATCTCAGCAGTGATACAGGTTGCCACAGACTCCTCTCACTTCTCTCACGGACAGTGGCATCTCCTCCTGACTCTGATTCTGATGACGGTAGTACCTGAACAGAGGCACACTGCCAATCTTTTCATTGCCATATGGCATGCTTTGGGACTGAGGGAGGGGAAAAAGAAGGCAGCTTCCCTGCTCTAAGCCTGGCAGCTGTTCAAACCCCACTCAGCTCCCCAGGCTGAGGTAGCCGTCAGTGGGTGACTGCGGTATTCCCTCTGAGCTAAAACCGAACAGTGGGGTGCACAGCTATTTCTTCCTACCTTGATGCGGTAGCTGGCTACTCACAGCCGGCAACTGGCTCCACTGCTGGCTCCACTGGTGTCTCTGTCTTCTCGCCTCTTCTCCCCTAGAGCCTTCATTGTTTTTTCACTTCTTCACCAAAAATTTTCATTGCCTAGTATTGCTAGGAGCTGGCTTAACCTGCTGCACTCCAATGCCCATCCCAGCTTTCTCAGAACTGACTCATACACGTGTACAGAAGAAAAGGAAGGGCCACATTTCCTGGAGTCTGCTGATAAAATTTCTTATGTCAAGGATTTTTGGAAAAATTTTTCTGTGTAAAGCACATCCTGGAATTCACATAAATACAATATTATACTTGAACTCAGCCAGGTACAGAATGGAATATATAAATACGACAATGAAATATGTGGTCAACACATTTAAAAGCAAGAATTTGTGAAATTATAGGTGGTTGGTGTATGAGGAATTATCATGAGAATTTCCTACAGAGCCTTGATTCACAGTTAAAATTAAATTCTAGGAATAATATTTTAGACTAAGAACAGTTTGGTACGAATCATTGTTAGTGTGATCATGATCCTGAGTTGCCCAGAGCTGAGGGATTTTCATCAAGGGAAATCTTTTAGTGCTAAAACCAGGAGTTCCCCAGAAAATTGGGCCAAGATTGTCACTTTAAAGTATGACAGTGAGAGGATATGCTCAAACACAATTAAGAACCCTACCTTTGGTGAAAGATGATAAAGATACAGGTATACAGTACCATCCCTTGTTCTCAGCAGTAAAGTGAACATAAATTATCTACTTTCTATCTGGCTAAAACTGTTAAATTCCTAGCCATCATCTTTAGAATTCAACTGTTTAAAGGAAGTTCTAACAATAAATTGGAGCTTGGGCCTTTAGGGCTTGCTTTATGTCATAAGATTATAGTAAATTTAAATACACTATAATCCATTTAACATATTATAAAAAGCTTACTTATAGGAACCCCTTGGAAGCATTTATACCTCTTATCAGATTAATGAGCAGTTAGGCCTTCCATGAAAAAATCAATCAGTTACATGCTTTTCTCCTTCCTAGTGAATGTTACAAAACTTAGAAACAATCTTTGACTTATTATATATATATATAATTTCATAAAATATAATATGCAAATAATTTCCAACTGACTATTTTCCTTACTACTTCTTTTCTGAAATATGAATGAATTTAATGTTGATTTTCATGTAAAATATTATTTTCCACATTGTCGATATTTCATATTTTTGAAATTATATTTTTCTTGACTTAGAATAGGCCAGAAATAAAGAAATATATTATAAGTTGTCTTTATCACAATGACTAACACAAAGAAATTTGATAAGATTTAGAGAACATTTCACAGCAGTAAAATAAGTGCCAAAGGGTACCCATGTATTATCACAGCCAGGTGTTAAGAGAACACAAAATTATTGATTTAGAAAATAAATTAGGATTTGAACCAAGAATTTCTTCCTGAGCTGTCTGTATTTTTCTAGCCAATTTATTATTAAAAAGAAAAACTTAGCATAATCTTCAAAATAAAACAAAACAAAATATCTCTGAGTAGTGCTTCCCCCAAATTTGTGAAAAGTCTTGAGTGCCTGCTGAGAGATCCATCTTTATTAGTTGTTATTAAATTTTATTTGAGGGGACTGGTGCTGTAGCACAGTATGTTAATCATCCGCCTGCAGTGCCAGCATCCCATATGGGTGCTGGTTCTAGTTCCAGCTGCTCCTCTTCCCTTCCAGCTCTCTGCTATGGACTGCGAAAGCAGTAGAAGATGGCCCAACTCCTTGGGCCTCTGTACCCGTGTGGGAGACCTGGAAGAAGTTCCTGGCTCCTGGCTTCAAATTGGCGCAGCTCCAGCTGTTGGCGACTATTTGGGGAGTAAACCAGTGGATGAAAGACCTTTCTCTCTGTCTTTCCCTCTCACTGCCTGTAACTCTGCCTCTCAAATAAATAAATAAATAAATAAATTTTATTTAAGAGCATTCAATTACCTGTGGTTTCTACTTTTTAAATGACATTTCTTTCTTATATACAATGAAAAAAAAAACAATTACATGAATGACACATGCATTGTACTTTGTAATGGGGACCATCATACTGATATATTAGGATGACTGTCAAATATAGCTGTGAATCCTGTAGACTGTCAATTGGTTAAGAAAGATACTCTGCTTGTCATATAGTATGCAATGATTTGAAATCTTTATCATACTTAAAGCATTACTGCTAATGTATTTTGTATGTTTCTATCATGACCACAAAACAGGTGACAAAAGATAAAATTTAGACATGAAAAATCATTTTCTCCCTTATAACCAAACAGTACTTACTAACATTTACATCTCTTAGCCTCTCAAATTCAAATATTAAAGTCATAATATCCAAGGTTAAGAGATGGGCTATTTGGAAGGTGATTGGAATTTTAGGTCAGAGCCCTAATGAGTGGGGATTAATGGTATTATAAAATAGGTCCAAACGGATTTACTTGCCGCTTCCACTAACTGAGAATAGAGCAAAAAGGCACAATCTATGGACCAGGAAATAGGTTGCCAGCAGACATCAAATTTGCTGACACCTTGATTTTTTGATTCTGAATCCAGAACCTTGAGCAGCTTGAAAAGACCAAGACAATTCCTCAGTGTTGTTCTCAAATGCCAGTTCCAATATTTTTCTCCTTTCATGCTTGACATTAATGTACGTATTATTGAACTACAGAGCATGAAATTCACAGGGGATTTGTTGGTTTTACATTCTTTATCCATATAAAATTGATGTAAAATTTAAATGAAATAAAAAGAGAATGAGGGCCTAGTGTTATGCAGGGCTTAAGCTGGTGCTTATGACACCGACATCCCATATTGGAGTGCTGGTTCCTTTCTCACTTGATGCACTTGTCACCCACCTCTCCAGTAATGCAAATGGGAAAGCAGTAGAAGTCCCAAGTACTTGGGATCCTGCCAGACATGTTGGAGACCAGGATGGACTTACTGGCTCCTGGCTTCAACCCAAGCCAGACTTTGCTGTTACAGTCATTTGGGAATGGAACGGCAGATGGAATATCTCTCTCTCTGTCTCTCTCTCTGACTTACAAATTATTTATTTAATTCATTAACAATTAAATAAATAAATCTTTTTAAAATAAGGGATAACAGTAAGAATGACACCTGCCTCATTTTAGGTTAAGGAATATGAGGGCACTTAAAAAGTTCAAGGAAAACAGAATTAAAACTTAAGCTCATTATGCTGCAAAATTTTTGAAATTCATGCATATTAGGGGCATTCAGAAAGCTCATGAAAATGCATGTTATGAAAAACTTTGCATGAAGTTTGGCACCAAAAATAATATTTTACTTTAATTGCACTCCACTGTGAACTTTTTGAAGCACCCCTGTATGAAAAGGTAGAGAGTAGGTGGATATTTTTCATAAAAGGGAAGCTCACTGGCAACTGGCACCATAGTCGATGTGATTGAACTGCTGATGGCATAAATTTCGTACTGGCGTCTCCGAGAAAAGAGGGAAGGTGTACAAATGAGGGGACATTGTGGACCTCTGAGAAAACTCTCTGAACCATTTCTTCCCTCAGACTCTGGACATGTGTATTTTTGCAAAATATTATGATTTTTACAATATATTACAAATGAAAATCTCAAGGAGGGGCCCATGAAGTAAATAATGGCTAATGACTTAAAAGAAGAACTGTGAATTGAAGGAGAGGTGGTGCTGTCACCTGTTTGAATTATGCTGACCAATATGTGATCCTAGGCTGAAAATAGAAACAGCAATTTCTGGTTCTCAATATTTTCTAGTGACAAAAGCAACCTGAGTATTCCACTCTTCCTGAACACATGTAGCACCTAGATTAACTTATAATGAAGTGGAAAATTTTAAATACAGAATAATTATCTTATTCTAAATTTAAATTTACAGATGTTTATTAGAATGTTCTTTCTGTACTTTAATATTATATATGTAAACACGCGCGCACACACACACACACACTGCTGCGGACTGGCCCTAATTTCAGTGGCATGCAATCAAGTGAAGGAATGGCTGACGTATTAGAAAAATCCATGTTTGAAATATGAATAATTATTTTCATGTTCAAAAAGGCTATAGCTACTATGAGTTCTAAATCACCACAATTTCAACTGTGTGGCAGTTTTATTGGATTGAGAGTTAAACATTCAACTTATTCTACCATTGAATACACTCAGATCAGTTATTTTAACAGACTGAATTATTAGAAATTTATATATGCAGTATATGGTATAGTTTTAAGATTTCTTTTAAAATAAAAAAATTATATTTTTAAAGGTTTCATTTATTTATTTGAGAGGTAGAGTTACAGACAGAGAGAGGAAGAGACAGAGAGAAAGGTCATCCAACCTCTGGTTTACCCCCAAATGGCCACAATGACCAAAGCTGAGTCCATCCAAAACCAGGAGCCAGGAGTTTCTTCTGGATCTCCCACCTGGGTGCAAGGACCCAAGCAGTTGGGCCATCTTCCACTGATTTCCCAGGTCACAACAGAGAGCTGGGTGGGAAGAGGAGCAGCCAGGATACAAACTGCCATCTGAGAAGCTGTTTTTTTCCTCAAATATCAACTATTAATCTCTTTTTTTTTTCTCATAGCCCATTACTTGAAACATATTACTTACATAGGGACTCTTTAAAACGTATAATAAATGATCATATGGTAGTCATTAAGCCACCTTCATTCACTTATTTATTGTACAAATTTAGCCATCTAAGGATCAGCAGAAGGATTGCATTAACTGTAGTCTACAGGCATGGAAAAAGATCTCAGGATTCCATGGATAACTTGAGGAAACTCAATATGTGAGCTCTTTGAGAAATGACTATTTATTAAAACATATAAGAGAGAAGCTCCAACTTGTGGCTAATTTTAAGATTCTTTCATGAATATCTTAGGAATGAAAAATGTACTGATTTTAATTAGATGTTTGATATTAACTACAAAATAAGACATATGTGCCCCAGTGTTGAAGTCATTTTCAAGTAGCAAATATGAGAAGTGCATTTGTCTCTGCAATATGGAAATATGTCAATGCATCTCTACTGGAAACTAGTTGTTGAGAAATTATGACCATAGCAGATACATTAGGTCCTTATCCATCAACATATTTTAAACGAGCTATTGAGACATGTGTTATAACTATTAGGTCAGTTACATATCATGTGCATGTAAAAACAGTTAAAATGTTTCCTATTGATCAATATGCTTTGATTTATACAACTAGATATATGTCGATTGCAGCTAATAAATACTCTCACATGACCATCTATCTCTCTGTATCTACTAGTATGTGAAATAGAAAGAAATGGAGTATAAAATTATGTTGAATTTGCACAATTATCCATGATATTACTATGGTGAAGTCATATGACCAGTGCTGTGTTTACTCTTACAGAAAATAAAAGAGATCCAGATATAGGAAAAGGTATGTACAAGGTAAAGCTAAAACAGATATAGAGGCCGGCGCCGCAGCTCACTAGGCTAATCCTCCACATTTCGGCGCCGGCACCCCGGGTTCTAGTCCCAGTCGGGGCTCTGGATTCTGTCCCGGTTGCCCCTCTTCCAGGCCAGCTCTCTGCTGTGGCCAGGGAGTGAAGTGGAGGATGGCCCAAGTGCTTGGCCCTGCACCACATGGGAGACCAGGATAAGCACCTGGCTCCTGCCATCGGATCAGCGCAGTGCGCTGGCCGCGGCGCGCTGGCCGCGGCGGCCATTGGAGGGTGAACCAACGGCAAAGGAAAACCTTTCTCTCTGTCTCTCTCTCTCTCTCACAGTCCACTCTGCCTGTCAAAAAAAATAAAAAAATAAAACAGATCTACAAAAAAGGCATTTATTTACTGTGTGTGTGTGTGTGTAAATTAATAGACATATAAAGCTCACCATTAGAGAAGCAGGCAATTTTCTCTTTTTGGCATGCTCTTTGGTCTTCTTATCTATGCTTTTATGCAATCCTGTGCTGTCTGTGTATGATCAGGGAGGTGAGTATAACAGAATATCATTTATTAGAGTGGGTCATCCTCTGTCAGTTAAATTAATTTCTTGGGTATGGTTGTGAATTCGCCTATGAGGAACCATTCTGTGCACAAGCATAAGAATATCATGAAATTAACTCATTCCTTTAATTATAGCAACAATATATTTTATTTACTTCAGGTGCATAGCTCTGAAAGATAAAGAAGAGTTATACTTCAAACCCACATGGCACAATTTGAAGAATGGTATCTTTCTTGAGCACCATTTTCTAGGAAATATAAGATTCCTTATGAATACTTTAATGAACATGGTGGGAGTTTTATATTCAGTTTGCTATAAGATGGTATATTTCTACCTGGGAACATCTCATTTAGAAGAGCCTATATCACACACAGTGGAATACTACTCAGTCATAAAAAAGAGTGAAGTTCTGTCTTTCCCAACAAATTGGATGCAACTGGAGATCAATATGCTTGATGAAATAAGCCAGACCCCAAAACACAAATATCTTATGTTTTCCCCGATTTGTGGCAACTAATATATGAAGAACAAAACAGATGTAATGTATATGAGTGAAGTTGATATTTTGATATTGATTATTATTTACAGCACTTGTCTCTAATCTTTGGAAAATGTGTTTTTTTTTTCTGCTTACTACTTGTTTAGTTCTTTATGTAGTGGAAGGTTTAAGTTTGTGTTTATGGGGTAATTGAAGGTATATCATTGGGCCGGCACTGCGGCTCAATAGGCTAATATTCCATCTGCGGCACCAGCACACCGGGTTCTAGTTCGGGTCAGGGTGCCGGATTCTGTCCCGGTTGCTCCTCTTCCAGTCCAGCTCTCTGCTGTGGCCCGGGAGTACAGTGGAGGATGGCCCAAGTCCTTGGGCCCTGCACCCACATGGGAGACCAGGAGAAGCACCTGGCTCCTGGCTTCAGATCAGCATGGTGCGCTGGCCGCAGTGCACCAGCCGCAGGGGTTATTGGGGGGTGAACCACCGGAAAAGGAAGTCCTTTCTCTCTGTCTCTCTCTCTCACTGTCCACTCTGCCTGTCAAAAAAAAAAAAAAAAGGTATATCATTGTAAAAATTGAAGGAGAAATGAGGAAAGCAGGAGGAGGGAGAGTCAGAATTAAAGAGAGAGTAAGGTTAGCATGGAAAGTATCATTATGTTCTTAAAACTATATATGAAATACATGAAATTTGTTCTTTTTACATAAATAAAAACAAAAGAAGAGTAACATATAACAGTGACAACATTCAAGGTTACAGGACTTAACAACTAAGTCAACTTTCTTACTGATTAGACCAATATTTAATAAGTGTCTATAACACATTAGAAGAAAGAGTTTTAAATACAGTAAGTATGGTCCCTGATATTACGAAACTTACATTTTTGGGGAGGGGAGAATCATTTAGACAGACCAAAAAGTAAAAACTAAACAATACATTTCCATATATATGAATAAGTGTGATAAAAATACAAGGATTGCAGAGATATTTGCACTCCTATGCTCATTGCATCACTAGTCACACTAGTTAAGACATGAAATTAGCCTAAGTGTCTATCAAAGAGTTAATGGATAAAGAATGTGATATTTAAAATGAAACGCTCTTCTTCCATAAAAATGTGTAAATCCTGGTATTTATAAAAACATGTATTAACCTAGAGGAT
The DNA here is from genome assembly GCF_964237555.1 of Oryctolagus cuniculus. NCBI lineage: Eukaryota > Metazoa > Chordata > Mammalia > Lagomorpha > Leporidae > Oryctolagus > Oryctolagus cuniculus. The sequence continues at coordinate 23,867,616 of NC_091433.1, forward strand.
ATTATTCCAAGTGAAATAAGGCAGATGCAGAAAGATAAATGCTAAATAATCTCAGTCATAAGTGAAATCTAAACTAGTTGAACTCATAGAAGTGGAGAGTTGAACAATGGTTAGCAGAGGCTGGGACTGTGGTTGTGGGAAGGGGGGAATGATCAGTTGTTGATCAGAAGTTATAATGTTTTACAAAGAGAGGAGAAATAGATTTTGAGATTATTATACCAAAAGGTAACGATAATATTGTAATGTATATTTCTAATATACTGAGAGATAATTTTAAGTGTCTCACCATAAAGTGTCAATGAAGTGATGCATGTTAATCACTTTGATTTAATCTTCCCATATTATAGACATACAACAAAACCTTGCATTGTACTTTGTGATCTATACAATTATGATTTGTCAGTCAAATATAACATAAATAATATAAATGACTATGCATAAGAGACAGGAGTTATGGTTTATTTTTGATGACCTGATTCTGTAAGTTATTTTGAGATATATAAACATTGACCTGAAAAGTAAGTGGAAGAATACAATTTGAGGATTATGAGTGTTGACTAACAAAAGACCCAGTGGTGGTGAGTTGCTGCTCATTGTCAAATACCAGAAGGTAAGTCAGTATGAACACGTTAGAATAAAAGTCAAGTGGCCATGGTTTATAAAAGGAGCACTTTCTCTGTCTTTTATCTGCAATTTCAAGTAAAAGTTATTGCCCTTGTCTAAAAATATCATTGCAATATAACTGCTGAGGAATGGAAAGGGCCCTGAATTTCAGTGCTAGCTGGTTTTGCCACTTAGATCTTGAGCTGGCCTGGCTGGCACTCACAACCGGGTCTTTGTGTCGGCTTTTTAACTCAAAGAAGCGATGTTCCAGAAACATCAATGAAACATTGGCAAAATTTCACAGAACATAAATGTCAGACTGGACCACCCTGTGACTATGGTGGGTCAAGAAAAACATAAGATCATCGGCATGTGTGTTTTAGTGCAGTGGATTAAGCCATCATTTGCAATGTTGGCATTCAGTGTGAGATTGCTGCTTTGAGTCCTAGCTATTCCTTTTCAAATCTGGCTTTCTGCTATTTCACCTGCAAAGGCATCAGATGAGAACCTAGGTACATGAATTTTTGACACCTGAGTGGGAGACCTGAATGGAGTTCCTGACTCCTTGCTTTGGCCTGGCCCAGCCCCAGCTAATGTGACCTCTTGGAGAGTGAAACAGCCCATGGAAGATTCTCACTCTCTTGCGCTCTCTCTCTCTCTCTCTCTCTCTCTCACTGTGCTTCTCAGTACATCACTTCACCTCTCAAATAAGTAAATCTCAAAAACCTACAAGATCTCTTCATAATCATGTGTGAATACAGACATAACACCAAAATTATCCATATCACAAGAGTGACCAAGCATCTCCTATCCTGAATAGTTCAAATGATTGCTGCTGCTTTTCCCTGTTCCAGGTTTAGATATGACCTAGTCTTTCATCTGTCTTAACAATGCTGATTATGGAAGTTGATAAAGAATTATCCCTGCTTTCTCAAAACACTGAATCCACAGCAAAGATCAACTTCCTTTCAGGTTGCCTCAGTCATCTATTATGAGTCAAACCTAATGATAAATCCCTTTTACCATCTTCTTACAGATATGTTCTAAATTCAGTTAGTGTGAATCTTCTTCTCCCCTTTAAGAAGCCATTAATAAACTCAAATTATTCCACTACTAGTGCATTCCTAATGGTTTTTGGCTGGAGAGCATCTACTCCACTGAAACCACTTCCTACTCCTAATATGAACACAATAATAGCACTAGGATTTTATTTTCTGGTGTGCCACACCAGTAAGACTCAGCTTATATTATCTTTCTGACTTCAGTGTGGAGAATATAAGCATCATTTCCAGCCTGGTGATTGTTCATTGCATTCACTTAATGTTAATATTATTAAGAATTTAACCTAATGTGTCCTCAGTCTACTACTAAAAGGCCAAATCCATCTTGCATATGATGTAAATGAATTATAAAATATCTAATTGGGAAAAAAAGGTTATTGAGGAAAATTATGGATAATTTTTCCTCAAGAGTAAGTAACATTTCCAAGCAGCCCAGTTTAGGTATAATTACCAATTAGCCTACAAGAACATAATAACAGTGTAACATATGGAAATTGCCTCAAAATTATAGGGAATTGGCATTCATGCTTATTATATAGGGTGCTTGGTGAAATGTATTCATGCAAAAATTATTTGAATTCCAATTTTGCAAGCAATGAATGGTTGAAACATATTTACTCACTTTACAAAATGACTAAAAGTTACTGAAAGACTAAATGTTTGGGAAAAAAAATGACTTCATTTCAAAGAATGTTCAACATCACTGATTAATGCTAAGAAATGTTGGACACCAGAAAGTCCTCATTTGATACAGAAAGAATCAAGTTAAAGCTGTGAAGCCAAGATATCTAGGTTATTAAAAAGGGGTGCTCTCTTGACATTACATCTCGTTTTCCAAAGTGAAAGAGTGCTTTGATTCCAAGACCGTAACTGCTCAAGAACTAGATGAATGAAAGTAAAAGCACACATCTTTTTAGCAGCTTTATCAATGGATACAACCTATGGTTAAGACTAGAATCAGGTGTCTACCAACCTAATATCTGCATACAACTAAAAATAAATTTAGACACATGCACTTATCCTGTAGTTGGTACAATGTGATTTCTGTCACTAAGTTTCTCTGAGTCAAATGAATTATGTAATTTGTATCTAAATATCATGGCAGAAAATTTTACAAGAAAGTGATTGGCTAAAATGTCATGTCACATTCTTTTTAGAGGCAATCAATTTTTAAACTCAGTTCTGAGTGAAGCTGCAATGAAGAAATTCTCTTAGAGTATTATTTTCTTCCCCAAAACTGAAGAGAAGGTAAAATGCATCAAGACAAGTCAAGCTGTCTAATTAAAAATCATGATCCAGTTTGGGACTATGCCTTCAGATGATCCAGTTAGAGTTATAATACTTTTGTTGTTATTAGCTATGCTGTAAAACTTGCCAAACTTCAATCCCACTTAACTCTCTGAGCTGTGAAATATTTCAGATGCGGATGTTTTGGGAATATCTTTCTGTTTCTTCAAACTGAATTGTCTTTCAATCCTTGGTCTTATAGTTTATTCTATAAAAAATAAATAAATTACATCTCAAGAAGTAGTTTTGCTTCTGACTGGATGAATGATTATTGAAAGTGAGTCAGTTTACCAGGTTTTTGTTATATCAAATATTGAAAGAAACAATACAGTAAGCTGTATGTGAATGTATGTGTTGAATGTGCTTGTATGTGTGCATTTATTTGTATGAATGTGTTTCAACAATGAGATAGTAGTGAACCAGACAGGCAGAACTTCTAGTAAAATTCATTTCAATCTTATCTTTGGAAAAGCTATCATATTGAGATACTTGAGAATCTTTCTTGGATATCCACATATGATATGTATATGTGTGTCATACAGTGTTCTTAAGTATTAGGAAAGATAATGTCAACTACATAAAGATATACACAGAGGCACCTAGGCATTTTATAGCACACACACACACACACACAAAATACAGAACTGCAAAGGAAGAGAGAAAATAAACTCAGTGAAATTATCTGAGAAGAAAACTCTAAAATGATCTCTACATGCCATGGGGTGGAGCCTTGAGGAATATTTTGTGGAATTTTTAGTATACTGAACAAATTAGGCTTCATTTAGTAATCACATGTGGATTTCATTGACCTACATATTCCACTCTAAACTACAGAAATTATCAAATAAAATTCCTACTTTTTCCACAATTAGAAAATAAGATTGCAATGAAAATAAGTTCTTAACACTGTAGAATTTTAGTAGAGTGTAACTAGGAAATGATTACAGACAAGTGTTGTTAATATCATTTCCCTCCTGCCTGGAAAAATTAAAATGAAATAGTTACAGAGCTAAAGAGGTCTCAATAAATGGAGAATTGCACACTGAAGTTTTTAAAATTTGTTTTAAGTAATGGATAAATATTACATTCATGCTTACTCCAAGAGCCAGAAAAAGTCACAAGGAAATTTTTTCTCAGTTGCTGCAAATGGAAGTTCCATGGTTGACATGATTTCTGAATGATTTGCTCATATATATTTAGGAAAAAAGATCTTTGTTTGCTGAGGAACAGTCCTTATTGATGGTCCATAGCATTAGGTGTTTTTCATATGGGGGAGATGAAAATGACTCACTGTTATAAGCTGAATTGTGCCACTTCTCCCACAATTGTTATAGTGAACCGCTGTTCCCCAATGTGACAACATTTGGAGTTTGGGTCTTTCCAGTACATGATTAAGGTTAAATGAGATCATGAGGATAGGTGCCTAATCCAATAGAAATGGTTCTATCTATTGTTACATAGGAGGGGGAGAGTCTAGGAGGATTTCACCTTCTTTTTTTTTATTTTTTTATTTTTTTTATTTTTTTTATTTTTTTTTTAATTTTTTTTAAACTTTTATTTAATGCATATAAATTTCCAAAGTATGACTTATGGATTACAATGGCTTCTCCCCCATACCGTCCCTCCCACCCACAACCCTCCCCTTTCCCACTCCCTCTCCCCTTCCATTCACATCAAGATTCATTTTCGATTATCTTAATATACAGAAGATCAGCTTAGAATACATTAAGTATGGATTTCAACAGTTTGCTCCCACACAGAAACATAAAGTGAAAAATAATAGATGATTTTTTAAATGATGATGAAATCAGAGCAGACCTATTGTCATGTTTAATCCCAGTGAGAGTCAAGTTGGGAATTGATAATTTCTTTTTTTTTTTTTTTACAGAAGATCAGTTTAGTATGCATTAAGTAAAGATTTCAACAGTTTGCACCCCCATAGAAACACAAAGTGAAATATATTGTTTGAGTACTCGTTATAGCATTAAATCTCAATGTACAGCACATTAAGGATAGAGATCCTACATGAGGAGTAAGTGCACAGTGACTCCTGTTGTTGACTTTACCAATTGACACTCCTGTCTATGGCATCAGTAATCTCCCTATGCTCCAGTCATGAGTTTCCAAGGCTATGGAAGCCCTCTGAGTTCTCCGACTCTTATCTTGTTTAGACAAGGTCATAGTCAAAGTGGAGGTTCTCTCCTCCCTTCAGAGAAAGGTACCTCCTTCTTTGATGACCTGTTCTTTCCACTGGGATCTCACTCGCAGAGATCTTTTGCCAGAGTGTCTTGGCTTTCCATGCCTGAAATACTCTCAAGAAGTAGGATTATGGAAACTTATAGTAGCAGCTAATGTTACATTACATCACATTATATGCGTTTCTTAGAAAATAATGCATAATTCAGGGCAGGCGTTTTGTCAACAGTTAAGCCACCACCTGTGATGCCCATATCCCATATCAGAGTGTCAGATTTGAGGCCTCTGTCCCCTTTTGATTCACCTTCCTGCTAATGCACACCTTGCATAAGTAACAGATGATGTTTCAAGTACTTGAAAATCTGCTACCCACATGGGAGACCCAGATGGAATTCCTGGCTCCTGGCTCTGGCAAGCTCCAGCCCTGGCTATTGTGTGAATTTGTGTAGTGACCCAGTGGATGGAAAATCTCTCTCTGTTTCTCTGTCTCTCACTCTATCTATTGACCTTTCAAATTAAATGAAAATAAACAATATTTTAAGAATGCATACTTTCTTTTGAGAGTTTGCAACTCATAAAAAATGGATATGGCTTTACATAGAGTCTTGTCACTTTTCAATGCATCTAATATACATATTCTTGTAACTCTACACCCATAGTATGCTCGCATATCTCTGTCATTCTGCTTTTCCCTCTGTTTCTCCCCACACATACACTTATATTTGTTTGTGTTTATCTATTTAATTCCATCATGTGTATATGCCTTTATGATATGTATACTCCTGTTTATCTATGTGTGTTTTGAAGTTGTGTTTTTGAGACAGTGTTATTATCATAATTTTTATATCAAAAACATTATAGTGATCTATTCATATTGCTGTATCTTATTTCTTCCTGACACATAACAATAGTGTAGTAATACCTTCTGTATACTTCACACAGAGCAATGACTTCTCTATAACAATATTCAATACATATTCTTTTATCGAGAAATGGAGTTACCACATCTTGTTTTTACATTCTTTTTATGCTCAATATCTGACTGGCTCCAACTTCCTGCTACTAAAAACTTAGAAATTTTGGAATTTAAAAAAAAATTGAAATTAATATGTAATTTTAAAAACAATCCCTAAAAACATTCTCATTCATTTATATTTCTGAGTTCCATATGTCTGTCCCCTTTTGATTCACCTTCCTGCTAATGTGCACCTTGTATAAGTGACAGATGATGTTTCAAGTACTTGAATCTCTGCCTCCCACATGGGAGACCCAGATGGAATCTATATAATAGATTCAGTACTCCAAGTGGTAACCCTGACTTTAGAATTGAAAAGAAAGAAAATAATAAAGCTAAGAAAACTTCAATTCTATTCCTAAAATGACATTTCTGAGTCCCTTCAAAAACAGGGTAATGAGCTAATGATGTTATTTAGGGAGAAAAAGAATCCTGTGCTGAAGTCGTCATTGAAATGTGCATCTTCACAACATTCATTGAGTAGAAATGTACATGGAGTATTCCCAGAATAAGAACTGAAGGTCATTTATTAGAAGAAAATAAGGAAGTAGAAATCAGCATAAAACAAAAAATGCAATTATATATTTCCTGGTTTAAGCAATAATCTTCCAATTCAGTATGAAGAAATAGTTTAGGTTTTGATTCAAAGTATAACTTAATATGAGAAATAGATTTTTGGAATTTACATTTAAAAAAATCACCAATAGGTGGTGCTACTGTGATTGAGTTTGATTAAACTTCAGGCAAATCTAAACCCTAGATTCTAGTGTTTTGATTTCCTATATACTTTCATCTCTCAGTCTACTAAGCAACTAGTCGGTAGTTACCTAGTTATAAAATGTCACTGAGAATAAAATATTTTAAGTGTTTGGGAAGCATTTTCTAGCAATATCATTTAAAATTATGAGAAATAGGTCAGAGATCATAACTACAAAAATAGATTGCTCAAGGTGATGCATAACAGATAAATGAATATACAAGTATTTGACTGAAATGGAGGTTATGAATTTTGCATAAAGCCCTTCATCAAGGTTGGATTACATAATGTCTCATTTAATGGCATATCTGTGACATTCCTTGTCAAGCATTATTGTTCTTTGTCAAGCTGAATATTTGATTTGTAAGACACAAAGTTAATTTCAGTGACAGTTAAAAGATGTGTTTACAATTTGCAATTAAACATGAGGGATAATACTACTTAATACAGAAGATATAGGAATAAAAAGTGATTTTATTTTTTTAATTTATTTAATTAATTATAAAGTGAATCCAGTTAGTTTATATCAGAACTGTTGTGCTAAAGTCTGATACATGCAATTTGTCAGAACAGGAATCGTTTCTCAAGATTAAATATTAGTAACAAACTTTTAGTTTGACATTTATATGACATATTGAAAGTGTATTCATTTAGGGGGCCGGCGCCATGGTGCAGTATGTTAATCTTCTGCCTGTGGTGCTGGCATCCCATGTGGGTGCTGGTTGTAGCCCCGGCTGCCACTCTTCGAATTCAGCTCTCTGCTGTGGCCTGAGAAAACAGTAGAAGATGTCCCAAATGCTTGGGCCCTGCACCCACATGGGAGACAAGGAGGAAGCACCTGGCTCCTGGCTTCGGATCTGCACAGCTCCAGCCGTTGCAACCATCTGGAGAGTGACCAATGGAAGGAAGACCTTTCTCTCTTTCTCTGTCTCTCTCTCACTGTCTGTAACTCTGTCAAATAAATAAACAAAATCTTAAAAAAAAGAAACAAAAATAAAGTGTATTCATTTAAAACTATGCCAGACCTTCAAACAAGTAACCACTAAAGTAAATCAAAGTGTATATTCAAAAAATACTTAATTTCATTATATATCTCCTTGAAAAATTTGTATTCAGAAACTACTTTTCAAATACTTGGATTTTTAAAAAACTATAAAAAGGGTTTTCTTTTTAAAAAATTATTTGAAGGGCAGAGTTACAGAGACTGAGGGAGAGCCAAAAAAGGGGAAGAGAGAGAGAGACTGAAAGAAAGAGAGAGAGAGAGAGAGAGAGAAACTGCCTGCTGGTTCACTCTCCAAATGGCCTCAATGGCTGGGGCTATGCCAGGCTGAAACCAGGAGCCCAGAACGCAGGGGTCCAAGCACTTGGGCCATACTCTGCTGTTTTCCCAGGCACATTGGCAGGGAGTTGGATCAGAAATGCAGCAGCCAGGTCTTGAACTGGTACTCTTTTATGGGATGCCAGGTTTGCAGGCAGCAACTTAATTCAGTATGCCATAGCACCGGCTCCAAAGCATAGATTTTCTTGGCAAGATTTTTAGCTCATAGATCTATCAATTTCCCCTTTTCTCTCTTCTCTCTTTTTTGGTAACATATTAGCCACTATTCTTTACAATTATCACATTGGAAGTGGAGCAGCTGCAACTAGAACTGGAACTAGGTGGCCCATATGAGATGTGGGCGCTGCAGGCAGAGACTTAACTTACTATGTCACAGCACCAGCCCCTCCAATCTAATATTAATTGCATGTATTTATTCAAGTATATCCCTTTTCTTGAATACTAATTTCAGTCCAAAATATAAACATATGACCATGAAAAACACTCATACTTTAATATTCAAATGATAATGATAATATAAGAAAATAATTCCTAGGGCCAGCACAGTAGCATAAGCAGGTAAAGCTGGCGCCTGCAGTGCCGGCACCCATATGGATGCCAGTTCGAGTCCCGGCAGCTCCACTTCCGATCCAGCTCTCTGCTATAACATGGGAAAGCAACAGAGGATGGGCCCCTGCACCTGCACGGGAGAGCTGGAAGAAGCTCCAGGCTTCTGACTTCAGATCGGCACAGCTCTGGCTGTTGCCGTTTGGGGAGTGAACCAGCAGATGCAAGAACTCTCTCTCTCTCTCTCTCTCTCTCTCTCTCTCTCTCTTTCTTTCTCTGTCTGCCTTTACCTCTCTGTAACTCTGCCTTTCAAGTAAATAAATAATAAATCTTAAAAAATAAAATGATTCTACACTAAGAAATGTTATTAACAATTTGCAGTGGAACAATTTATACATTATGTCTACTGAAAACCATATTGAGTATCATGTTATCTTTTTGGGATGGTCTAACTCAATTGTAACCAAATAATTTTACTGTAAGCCAAAGCAAATCTTGAGGTTAAATACTCTGGTATGCAAGCCCTTTTTACTTTATTACAAAATCACTCTTGCTTGTGATTATTCTTTTTTTAAGCTTTTATTTAATAAATATAAATTTTGAAAGTAGAACTTTTGGATTATAGAGGTTTTTCCCTCCATAATCACCCTCCCACCCACACACCATCTCATCTCCCACTCCCTCTCCCATCCCATTCTTCATTAAGATTCATTTTTAGTTATCTTTATACACAGATCAACTTAGTATACACTAAGTAAAGATTTCAACAGTTTACACCCACACAGACACACAAAGTATAAAGTACTATTTGAATACTAATTTTACCATAGTTCTTCTAATTTCATTGCTTCAACCTCAAGAAAACTCCCAAACTCTTTCATTTTGCTGAGGTACATGCATTTGCCATCCAAACTTCTCATTAAATCTGCTTTCATAATAAATCTAGAAGTCAACAAATACATTAATTCTCATTAATATGATGGCTACCCCTTTAAATGGGTTCTTTTTGTTTTGTTTTGTTTTGTTTTTTTTTGTTTTGTTTTTTTTGACAGGCAGAGTGGATAGTGAGAGAGAGAGACAGAGAGAAAGGTCTTCCTTTTGCCGTTGGTTCACCCTCCAATGGCCGCCGTGGCCGGGGTACCGCGCTGATCCGATGACAGGAGCCAGGTGTTTCTCCTGGTCTCCCATGGGGTGCAGGGCCCAAGCACTTGAGCCATCCTCCACTGCCTTCCCGGGCCACAGCAGAGAGCTGGCCTGGAAGAGGGGCAACCGGAACAGAATCCAGCGCCCCCGACCGGGACTAGAACCCGGTGTGCCGACGCCGCTAGGTGGAGGATTAGCCTATTGAGCCACGGAGCCAGCCTTAAATGGTTTCTGATAGACAAAACCAGATGTGTGAAGACACAATGGTCTAAGAGAAAAGATAAAGGAATAGAGAGAGAAGATAAACATTACCATGTGTCTGAATAACAGGTATTTGGGGAAAATTTTGCCCAATTTTAAGTCAAATTTATCCTTTATTTTTTCACTGTTTTGTTCTATCTGAAGTCACACCAGGTATTCTTTTTATTTTTAAGTTTTTTAAGATTTTTTTCATTTATATAAAAGTCAGAGTTAGAGAGAGAGAGGGAAAAAGAGAGAGAGAGAAATCTTCCATCTGCTGATTCACTCCCCAGATGATCACAATGACTGGGGTTGGGCTACACTGAAACTAGGAATCAGAAGTGTCATCCGGGTCTCCCATGTGGATGATAGGTGCCCAAACACTTGGGCCATTTATTCTACTTTTCCCAGGCCTTTAGCAGAGAGCTAGATCTGAAGCAGAGCAGCTGGGACTTGAACTAGCACTCATATGGGATGCAGGCATTGCAGGAAGTGACTTTACCTGCAATACCACAACACTGGCCCCCTTTTCTATTTATTTTTTAAAAATTTAAGTTTTCAGTTAATTCAGACCAAATTTTTTTCTGTTGTTGAGGCACATTAACAGCACCAAAAAGCAATCATAATCACAACCATATCTTGGACAGATATTCCTCCTATTTATTTATTTATTTATTTATTTTTAGATTTATTTGAAAGTCAGAGTTACACAGAGAGAGAAGGAGAGGCAGAGAGACAGAGAGAGAGAGAGAGGTCTTCTATCCGCTGGTTCATTCCCAAATTGGCCGCAACGGCTGGAGCTGTTCCGATCCGGAGCCAGGAGCCTGGAGATTCTTCCAGGTCTCCTACGCAGTTGCAGGGGCCCAAGGACTTGGGCCATTCTCTACGGCTATCCCAGGCCATAGCAGAGAGATCGGAAGTGGAGCAGCCCGGACTTGAACCGGAACCCATATGGGATGCCGGCACAGTAGCCAGCAGCTTTACCCGCTATGCCACAGCGAAGGCCCCAGATACACCTCCTTTTTAATGAATATGGAGACGTTTAGCCTTGTCATAGGGGTTGTTTGCCAAATGGCATCCAAGACAATCTGAACACATACAGATTAGAATTTCAATAATTATAGATAAAAGTAGTTCTTACAGAATAATTTAGAACAAGTGTAAGCATAATCTTCTTTGTTTTGTTTTACAATAATAGTTTGAAATAGAGTGGTTGCTCAAGAAGATCATAAGGCTGGAAGGTAGAAGTATCTTGGAGTCTTTTCAGGGTTTAACAAGAAAGAAACCAATAAGAGATTCTCAGTGTAATAAGTATCTGGAGGACTTTTAATTATTACTCAGGACACCTTAAATGAACATAAGTCTGGAACTTTGAGTCTCCAATGTGATATCAAAATGAAAAATACAAACACTTATCTATAAAAGGTTAAGACCAAAAAAATGACCCTTTTTGGTTCTAGGCATAATTATGTTAAACTGCATATAAGAAAGGTGATTTTTTTATTTCTTATTTCAATAGTTTTAATGTTAAAATATATATTTTGGTATAATATAAGAAATGTTTCACTACATTCTTTTTAAAAATGTGTTATATTTTAAATACTTGCTAGATCAATAATAATTACTATATAATATACAATGTGTGAAATATGAGGCCATGAGATATTGTATTAAAAATTTTAAAAGAAAATCCAAAAATAAATAGCAAATTTCCTGCCTTGAAGACAGAGTATGGTATATTTGGGAGTTGAATGAAGCATGGCATGAGCAAATCCAAATTAAACAAGAAACAGACATGTTGGAAGCAAGAGTTTTAATGATATTGCCAATGGCATTTTCAGGGCAAGGTTGTTTCTGCATTAGGGCGTCAATATTTCTGGAAATTCTCTAAGCAGAGCAGAAAAGGAACACCCAAGATAACATACTAATTTAAAATTTTAATCATGTCAATAACAGCTTAAACAATTTCTAAGTGTCTACTCAATGTAGCTTCAGAACTTTTTCCTCAGTTTTCATTCTGGTGTCATTTCTTCCCACCCTTTCCTACCATATTATATCCAGATCCACAGATTTGTTATTGTTTCCCCAGGAGTATCACTCAACAGGAAAGACACTGAGCCAAGATAACTTTCTGAGGGTGGTCTAGCCTCTTCTCACCATGGGAGTAGTTCTGAACTGAGAACTATGTCACAACAGTTGTGTCCTACTGAGGCTTAGGCTGTGCTTTTCTATCCTGTACCAGTGGGTCATTGGCCAGGATTGGTACAATCTCCCAGGTATCTCTTGATAGAGCAATTCCCATTGGTTAAGGTAGAATTCTGCAGGATGGAGTGGAGATGAGAGTCTACAGCAGCAATTGTGCAATTGTAGGATGATGCTAAGTGTAGCAACAGCGATAAGGAGCCAAAGTCAAAATACATTATTCATATAGGGACAGTAGGTTTTTTATATATATATTTTGCTTATAGAGATTGGGGAATAGTAATATGAAAGCTGACAACTACCTTTATGTCCTTAGCAATAAGGTAGTTTGTATTCTTTTTATTTATTTTTTTAAGATTTATTTATTTGCAAGACAGAGTGATAGAGTTTCAGAGAGAAGAGAGACAGGTTCAATGCTGCTTCACTCCCCAGATGACCACAAAAGGCAGGGCTGGGTCAGGCTAAAGCCAGAAGCCATGAGCTTAAATTGGGTCTCCCACATGGGTTCAGGAGCCCAAGGACATGTGCCATCTTCCATTGTTTTCCAAAGAGAATTAGCAGGGACTGGATTAGAAGTGCAGCACCTGGGACTCAAATCAGTGCCCATACAGGATTCCAGCACCACAGGTGGTAGTTTAGCTATGCTACAGTGCTGGCCCCGGAATAGAGTTCTTTTATTGTAATGGGTGAGTTCAACAGGTGTTGCAGCACAAAATCATGGATTCCTGTTTTGCCGTTATGTTTTTGGATCCTTCTTGACATTCAGGTGTCCCTAGCAAGTGAGTATCTGGGTGCAAAATTCTTCACCTGAAGAGAGATGCCAAGGGAGGAGAAATGAGTTGACAGTCTTACAGACAGATGGCTTGTGAAACTATGGACAGAGACAGGACTCCTTGGAATACAGTTTGTTAGAGAAGAGCACCAATACAGATTCCATTTCAATTTCTGGAGCTTAGGTAGATGAAACTACAGAACATGATACTAGTAAGTTATCCTAAATCATCCTGGTGGGTGAGGTGTCACTGAAGCCAAAGCAAAGTCTTTCATGAAAGTTGTGAGATTATGGTGGAAGACTGTAAATCAGAAACAAAAGGGTGTCCTTTGCATTTGTTAGAAGGATGTTGTTGCAAATGTTGTCAAGACATTCAGTGTGGTGGCAGTAAAAAAAAGCTCAAGGGGAATAGCTAAATAGTTAAGGGAGGAAAGAAAAAAGAGGCTAAATATATTAAGACTCAATAAAAGTTTCCTATGGCAGGGAGAGAAGGGATGAAGCATTTCATGACAGAGAAAAGATCACGAAGTAAAAGTAACTAAAGCTCAAGAAGGCATTGTTAATTTGTATTATAGTGGAAAGTATGCTGCTGGGGAAACAAATCAGTGGAATGAGTAAAATTATTTTTCATTTTAGGATTTTTAATTTGATTTTTCATTTAGGGATTCTCCAAAGATATAATGAATATAAAATGCACCCATATTTAATCTTATTTATTGTATTTGTATGTGCAACTCTTTCTTTTGGTATTAATTTAATAGTTCAGCTTTTCTCTTGCTAATTCAAAAGGCAACAACAACATATTAAGTGCTTATATATTTTTATATCTGAGCTTTATATTATTTTATTTATTCTGTCTCCTGATGCTTAAGCAACATATTCTTGATTACACTATTTTATGAAACATTTTAATATCCAATAATGCAAGTTATGAAAGTAATTCCTACTTTACAAAAAGTATAACATCTTTTCCATGTATTTATTTCCCACATGAACCTTGTACATTTTATTCTATGTAAGCAAACATAAGTCATATTGTGAAGTATGAGTATATGATTTTTCTATTACAGAAATGTAACTGTCTACAAAGTAAATAAAAATTTCCTATGGGAGATTTTTTTCAAAACTAGAAATAGATTTGCCATATTTTCTAGAAATCCCAATACTTGGTATACACCCAAAGACAAGCACTCATTGTGTCAAAGAGATACCTATTCAATCATGTTTATAGCAGAACTGTTCACAGTAGCCAAGATATGTAATCAACCAATGTATTCATCATCAGATGAATGGATAAAGAAAATGTCTCACACACACACACACACAAAATGGAAAGCTATTCAGCAATAAGAAAGAATAAAATTCTCTCATTTGCAGCAAAGTGAGCAGAACTGGAGAACGGCATGTTGAGTGAAATAAGCCAACACAGAACACAAATACCACATGTTCTCCCTTATATATAGGAGCTAAAATTAAAAAAAAAAAAAAACATGTTTATGCTTATCAGTTTTGCTGCTTATATAATGTTGTTTCAAACTTCGCTTTAGATCTTTGTCAAGCAAACTGATTGGAACTATATCTACTATAATTTTTATTAACAAATATTTGAAGTTATTACCAGTATTAATCCTTCTTTGTCTCATCTCTAATGGTCATTTATTTACTAGCCTGTATTTAGTCCTTGAAAGTTTCCTGTATATTTCTTTCTGGTAAACATGAAATTTAAATGCATGTTAATGATATATTTTCAAATAATATTGGTATAAATATAATTTAGAAATTTATAACAAATATAATAACTAAGAGAAATGAAGTATCGTTTTGGTCCTTCTATTAAAAACTAATAAAATGATGCAAATATGCTTGGAGTTAGAATTGTGCAAGTAATGCAAGTTAGAATAATACCAAGAAACTTTTTAATTTGTTAAAATGAAAGACATGAAAAGTGGCAATGTACTTTTTTTTGACAGGCAGAGTGAGACAGTGAGAGAGAGACAGAGAGAAAGGTTTTCCTTTACCGTTGGTTCACCCTCCAAATGGCCGCTACAGTCAGCGTGCTGCGCCGATCCGAAGCCAGGAGCCAGGTGCTTCCTCCTGGTCTCCCATGTGGGTGCAGGGCCCAAGTACTTGGGCCATCCTCCACTGCCTTCCCAGGCCACAGCAGAGAGCTGGACTAGAAGAGCAGCAACCAGGACAGAATCTGGCGCCCCACCTGTGACTAGAACCCTGGGTGCCAGGGACGCAGGCGGAGGATTAGCCTAGTGAGCCGCGGTGCTGGCCGGTAATGCACTTTTAAAGAACGGGAGAAAAGGGGTTGTTAAATGTTATTATTGAATTTATACATTGGTGCAAAATCATTGCAAAGCGATTTTTCACTAATATTTTTAATCTTTAAATGTTCAAGCTTTAATGTACCATATATATGTGTATGTATGTGTGTATATACACAGACTCACTCATATATATATATATATATATATATATATATATATATACACACACATCCATTGTGTGTAGGCAAACACAAAATGTGCCTGTTGATGTATTGTTTGGAGAAACAAAAGCCAAGAAATGCACTGAGGATATTTTATTGCTTTATATTATGTATTTGTTTATAATGAAATGCTAGCTTTGTGTGTGCCTCTAAATTGATCTCCCAGATGTATTCCTCAGTGACAATGCTGCCTGAGAGCAGATACCTTGGAGCAAACGTTTCATTGCCTACTCAATTCCTCTTCTGATTCTGTTCTGCTATAGACCTCCAATATAAATGATGCTTTAAGAAAAATATGACCGGTCTAGAAAAAATGTTGTGATTGAACTCTAGTTTCTTTTTGTTTGTGATTGGTTTAGTGGTGGCAATTGACTCTGCTTTGCATAATGGAATGTAAGAGAAAATCCAATGAAGACTTCTGGAAAGATTTTTCTTCATTCAGGAAAAAGCAAAAATGAGAAACTATTTCTGATTCTTGCTTTTGGCTATTATTTTTGAAGATGAGTGCTCGACCAAGTGGCAGATCATGAAGAGAAAGCAGAAGTGCTTTGTAAGTATTAAGAGAGGCACAAAGTCCTAACATATTGTTGAGTTTTTAAACTTTGCTGTAACCTCTGGGCATATATTGTGTGAATTAACAAATACCTTTATTTGTAAACATATTAACAGTTTGGAATTCTGGTACTTGAAACTTAAATAGTTCCAACTCACAGGAGGTTGATTATAAATGCACTTAACCCATGATATAGGGTGCAACCTAATTAATCAGAACGGATGCTTGCGGATTAATTCTGTGCTGGACTGGTGATGAGAAGGAGTACTGAATACCAGCACAGGCAATTAAAATGCATCTTTGTTCATTCTGTTTATCCAAGACTGATTAAAGAAAAACTGAGGGTGGTGGTATCTGTAAAAGATGATGCCAGAAGATGGCAAATGCCAAACCAATTCCTAGCCGTTGGCTGAAGTACCTTAGTTGTTTAAACTCAAAGTCAGTGAGACAAAGAAGTTTCATCTGGCTGAGATTTGTCTTCTCAATTTTTCTTGTCAGGAAAATATAAGGATATAATGATGGGGGACAGAATGAATAATTATGTTCTACCATGCCTTAATAAGAATAATCTGGGGAAATAAACCAGCAGATGGAGGAACTTTCTCTCTTTCTCCCTCCTCTTTCTTTAAATCTTTCAAAATGAAATAAATAAATGTTTTAATGACATATTAATTTATTTGTATTAAATAATTCCTTTATCAACAATTATGATGTAAACTAACGCTTCACCATTGAAGGGTATTAAGGTGCTAAGCTACTATCTTAAAATGACTAATAAAAGAAAATGTGAAAATCAAGTATTTCGGCCGGTGCTGTGGCTCAATAGGCTAATCCTCCACCTAGCAGCACCGGCACACCGGGTTCAAGTCCCGGTCGGGGCTCCGGATTCTGTCCCGGTTGCCCCTCTTCCAGCCCAGCTCTCTGCTGTGGCCCGAGAGTGCAGTGGAGGATGGCCCAGGTGCTTGGGCCCTGCACCCCATGGGAGACCAGGAGAAGCACCTGGCTCCTGCCTTCGGATCAGCGCGGTGCGCCAGCCACGGCGGCCATTGGAGGGTGAACCAATGGCAAAAGGAAGACTTTTCTCTCTGTCTCTCTCTCTCTCTCTCACTATCCACTCTGCCTGTCAAAAAAAAAAAAAAAAATCAAGTATTTCTTGGCCTCTCCTTCATAGTTCATAAATCAGCATATCCAAATAGTGTATTTCAGCTTATAAATGAAGGATAAATGATGAGAATAAAATATGCAATGCAACAGGATTCAGCCTTAAAAGAAAGTGAAATTCGATCACTTACAGATTTACTTGAGGACATTATGTGAATTGTAATAAGTCCGGGACAGAAAGACAAGTATTGCATAATCTTGCTCGTATGTGGAACTAAAAATGCCCATCATATAGAAGTTGAGAGAAGAAAAGAAGTTACCAGAAACTGGAGAGGATAGTATGTGGTTGATGAGAGGTTACTGAATGTGTAATGTTAAAGTCAACTGAGAGAAATTAGTTCTTATGTTCTGTTGCACAGTAGGGTGAACATAGCTGGATTTTATATTTAAAAATAGCTAGAAGACAGAATTAGTCACAAAGAAATGATAAAAAATAATTATTAGAGTAGCAAATTGTCTCTCACATTTACAGTCTTTCTTGGTGTTCAGTGACTCGTATACTTAACTCATAGATGATTCTCTGCAAAAATTACTAACACATCAATGGATGCCTCCTGGGAATGGCAAGGTAATATCTTGATTGTGTTCAAAACAGAGATGACAAAAATATATGGTTCCAATAAAGTACAAGAAAAACTTCACAAATGAAACAGACCCATTTATAATACTAGAATATTATACATATGCAATTTCTTTATTTTTTGTATTAGTACAATGGCATGAAAAATGAGACTTAGCAATAATCTTTCAAATCAAATACAGTTTAATGTGAATTCTAGCAATACTTTGTTCTTTAATTGATATTTTAATACTGATTTAAGTTTTTTAACAAAATAAGGGGAAACAAAGTATAATACAGTAATTTCTATTAGCAATTTTTAAACAAAAACTGAAATAGAATAAATAGATAATCCAAAGTGGTATTTGATATGTTTTAGTAGATTGATGAATAGCTTAAAACCTTATATTTCTAAATACTTTATTTATTTATTTTTAAAGATTCATTTATTTACTTGAAAGGCAGAATATGGGAGAGAAGGAGGGGGGAAGGAGGGAGGGAGGGAGAGAGAAAGAGAGAGAGAGAGAGAGAGAGAGAGAGAAGAAAATCCTCCATCTTCTGGTTCACTCCACAATGGTCCTGCCTGGCCCAGTCCAAAGCCAGAATTCAGGAACTCTTTCTGGTCTCCCTCATGGATGCAGGGTCCTAAGTACTTGGACCATCTTCCCAGCTATCCCAAGCACACTAGCTGGGAGCTGGATCTTAAGTGGAGCACCCGGGACACAAACTGGCTGTGTCGTATGTGGTAGCTTAACCAGCTACACCACAGTGCCAGCCCTATCTAACTACTTTATTAAAAAGCCCTGCTTTGAAATAGCTGCCGGAACTGTGGTGTAATTTTTGTAGTTTAAGGAAAATGTCTTTGAGATTTATTAATAATCTGAACTTTGTGATTTAAAACATCTGGAGAACGCAGAATTTGAAAAATGTAGGGAAATATTAAACAGTTAAAATGTTGCAAGAATTCATTGTAGAATTTCTAGCCAAGTCACAAATGGTGAAAAACTACATTGATGCAATTTGAAGTTGTAGACAATTCAAAAGTTACCCATATTTTCCACTTTCCTGACACTACATACAATGCCTCTCATGTAGACAATGGTTACTGTAAATAATCACTTCAATGGAATGATCAATCAATTCCTATTGTTTCAGCAAATTCAACAATCAAACAGCTAGGAATCATGATTAGGTTTGTTCAGGAAAGCATATTTATCTTCATTATTTCTACAAACCTGAGCCCAAACAGGAATCACTTTAGAATTTTAATAGAATCAAAAAGGAAACCAGAAACAATGTGTTTTCATATAGCTCACAATAGTATATCCATTATGTGCTTCATTTTAAAAAAGGAACTAGGGAAATATCCTTCTGAATGTATATCTCTATATTTTGTATACTAGTGCAAGTATTTCAACCATAATTCTACATAAGTTTTCAATATCCTTGAATTATTATTAACAAAATGTTTCTAAGTCATAGGCTTCCACATATAAAATCTGCATACAGGTTAGTAGTACGTCATCTGGTAAATGAAGAAATCCCAACCTCTCAGCCTAATATCCCAGACAGATATTTTGCAACATAAATCTTTACTCCCCCCCCATTCATCTACACTCAAATTAAATTTGATTAATCATGACTTCTTAACGAGGATATTTTCACATTTCTGCACGCATGCTTCTGTTCATTCATTTGGAATATACTTCTCCAAGCACTTTTTAAATCATAATGCTATTTTGAAAAACTTGTTCAATTGTTCTTTTCTTTGCAAAATATTTTTCTGCATTTTTCCCATTCATGAGTAAGTGTCCTGTTTTCCAAACTATGGCACTGTTTCTTGCCATCATATGAAAACTCTAAAAACAACCCTCGATGACTCTTCAGATGATGGAAAATATATATTGTTCCAATAGACACCAATCTGTTATTTATATCATTAAATTGTTCACATACCTATCTCCTATAGTGATTGACATACTACTTAATCAACATACTCTTCAAATATATGTGTTTTTTTTTTTTTTGGGGGGGGAAGACTATTATTAGATGCTGGTATAGTGATCTAGAAGACTTCCTTCACCCACAGGGGTATCATAGAAGTTAAGACACCAGCATCTCATATAGCAATTCCTGGGTTTGATTCCTATCTCTGCTCCTAATCCTTGATTCCCGCTAATCCACATCCTGGGAGTCAGAAGTGATAGCTGAATCACTTGGGTATCTATCATAAACATGAGAAATTGAGATTGAATTCCTAGCCCTTGGCTTCAAATATATAGAAATTTGGCTGGTGTCGTGGCTCACTTGGTTAAATCTCCACTGCGGCACCAGCACCCCAGGTTCTAGTCCTGATTGGGGAGCCGGGTACTAGTCCCGGTTGCTCCTCTTCCAGTCCAGCTCTCTGCTGTGGCCCGAGAGGGCAGTGGAGGATGGCCCAAGTGCTTGGGCCCCTGCACCCACGTGGGAGACCAGGAGGAACCCCCCACTCCTGGCTTCAGATCGGCGCAGTGCTGGCTGTGGCGGCCATTAGGGGAGTGAACCAATTGAAGAAAGACCTTTCTCTCTGTCTCTCTCTCACTGTCTATAACTCTCTCTCTCTCTCTCTCTCTCTCACTGTCTAACTCTGCCTGTCAAAAAAATAAATAAATAAAAAATTTAAAAAAAAACAAAAATATAGAAATATATTAAGCTGAATCTGTAGTTCAGAAGTTGCTAGTTGTGTCTGTCTCTTTCTCTGTGTATCAGCCTCTCAAATTAAAATAAAATGCAAACCAGAATACCTCTTTAAGAACCCTAAGACCAGTTTAAAAACTTCAATACAATGCCATTAATAAACCAAGAATCTCCTGCAAAATGGCAGGGATATTATCATTGTTTCATACATCCATTCATGCTCCTTTTTTAAAAATTATTAATTTGAAAGACAGAGTTATGGAGAGAGAGATGGAGAGAGAAAACAGAAATCTTCTACTGTTTCACTCACCAAATGGGTGCAATGGTCAGGTCTGGGCCAGACAGAAGCTGGATGTATGGAACTTCATCTGGTCTCTCACACTGATGGAAGATACCATAGTACTTGAATGATCTGCTACTGCTCTCCCAGGCCCATTAGCAAGGAGCTGGTTTATAAGTGGAGCAGCAAGGACTTGAGCCAGTGTTCATTTGAGATGTTGGCATTGCAGGGGCAACTTAGTCCACTGTACCACGATGCCATCCCCATATTCGTGTGCCTTTTCTTACACACATTGAGTGATCATGATGAAACCCTTGATACAGATATGCTTCCATGGGATGGAAACAAACGACTGTGCTGTGTTCCAATGTTCTAACTTATCTTGGTTTCCTGAAGGACTAGTTTCTGTCTTGTCTGACATTATCTGGGAGCTGGAATTGAGATGCACAGGATCATGACACCACCTGTGATACCAGCGTCCCACGTCAGAGCACTGGTTCCATTCCTGGCTGCTCTGCTTCTGTTCTAGCTTCCTGCTAATGCACCTTGGTAAGCAACAGAAGATGGCCCAAGAACCCACATGGGAGACCTGGATGTAGTTCCAGATTTCTGGCTTCAGCCTGTCCAAACCCTGGCTGTTACATCCATCTGGGGCATGAACTAGCAGATAAAATAATTTTTTTCTTTATCTTTCGTTTTCTGCCATTGTGCTTTTTATAAAATACAGTATTATATATTGTAATTAAAGGAATGTTCATATGTTTCGTGTGTATTTAAAATAAATTTGTTTAGTTATTTTTTGTTAGAGCAGTGTAGAGGATTGAAGGATAAAAATTGACAAAAAAATAAGTGGGGGCCATAGAAGCAATGAAAAGTAAACAAAAGGGCATCAAATTTGTGTGATGTATGATCTCTATGAAAATCTATGAAAAGTTTGAAAGTTCTGTATTAAAGAAAAGAAATGTGGGACCCAGGGACATTAAGTTACCTTTGGAAGCCCAAATTTCATAAAGTACCCCCACAAATTTCATCTTTCAAGTCTGTTGATTTGAGGATTGAAGGTCTTTGTAGTAACTTGTTCAACAAGACTAAGCTAAGTATACTTTTAAGATTCTTAGAGCTATTTAAATTATTTTTAAAATCTTTAATGTTATGAAGGTGTGAAAAAATGATATGAATTATGATCTTGGAGGGCACTGTTATAATTCTAATGCTGGAAATAGTATGTACAATAAGATATTTTAAATCAAATTTGGATAGATCTATGGTTATTTATTTGGTGATACTAATTTCTAAATCATTTTTACAGTCTTATTTATTTTCAATAATTTATGCATTTTTTGGAGGCAGGGAGATTATTGATCACTAGGAATTTGTTTTACCTAAATACATAACAGATTCAGACTGAAATCCAATATCCTGTGTTTCTTTTTTGCTCTTTCTATCAGCTTCATATTGTTTTTCTTTCTTCTATAAGTGTGGGTATGTATTTGTGTGTGTGTGTGTGTATGTGTGCTTGTTTGTATGTGTTTGTGAGGATCTCAGAAGTGTCATATCAGATGAAGAGTGCTGAGAAAAATCAGGTCTAAATATTTGGTCATATTCTGAGCATATATGGTTATTTAGAAATAGTGAGGTTTTTGTGGTATGATAGTTAAAGAAACACATCCTAAATTGCTAGAACCAGAAAAGTCTTTCTGTATCCCATTGTTTAATTCTGTCAGGAAGCAGTGTGTTTGGAACATGCTAGGAGATATAATGTTCTTTGGCAGAATCTCCACCTTCCCCGTCACACTGTAGTGTCTGAACACTTGGATGAATTCTTATCGCTATTAAAATCATAAAGAGGAAATAGGATGAATAATGTCCTATTTTAAGACTCTAGGATACAGAGAGTATCACTGACTAAAGAGGAATTTTATTGTCTTTACAAGAGCAAATATTCTAGTGCCTCAAAGCAGGACCCAACTTTTCTCTCTAACTGATATGTTAACCCAACCATGGATGTTTGTTTTAAAAGTGAGGGAGCTAATGGAACTCTAGTTTATTCCCCCTCTGAAATATCACAGGGGTGGATAGGCAGCAAACATGCCATTAGTGCAAATTTATTCTATTTAGGGTGTGATTCAAAATGATTGATAAGAAAATGACATGACCTCAGGTAATTATCTTTTTTATGTGTGATTTGTAGTGTGTATGTCAGTGGCAAACTAGCAGCATGAAAAGTTTGGATAAGAAATCCTATTTAGCAATCAGGGAAATGCAAATCAAAACCACAATGAGGTTTCACCTCACCCCGGTTAGAATGGCTCACATGCAGAAATCTACCAACAACAGATGCTGGCCAGGATGTGGGGAAAAAGGGACACTAACCCACTGTTGGTGGGAATGCAAACTGGTCAAGCCACTATGGAAGTCAGTCTGGAGATTCCTCAGAAACCTGAAGATAACCCTACCATTCGACCCAGCCATCCCACTCCTTGGAATTTACCCAAAGGAATTTAAATTGGCAAACAAAAAAAGAGGTCTGCACCCTAATGTTTATTGCAGCTCAATTCACAATAGCTAAGACCTGGAACCAACCTAAATGCCCATCAACAGTAGACTGGATAAAAAAATTATGGGATATGTACTCTTTAGAATACTATACCGCAGTAAGAAACAATGAAATCCAGTCATTTGCAACAAAATGGAGGAATCTGGAACACATCATGCTGAGTGAAATAAGCCAGTCCCAAAGGGACAAATACCATATGTTCTCCCTGATCGGTGACGACTGACTGAACACCAAGAGGGAAACCTGTTGGAGTGAGGTGGACACTATGGGAAAGGGTGGTTTGATCAGCATAGCCCTGACTGTTAATGAACAACTTAATACATTATCCCTCTTAGTAGTTTTTTTTATCTGTTCTACTTAATATGACTGGTTTAGATCTGTAATTGATGCACAGTTATTCTTAAGTGTTGAAAATTAACTGAAATGTGATCCCTGTTGAACATGGTGGGGGGAATGGGAGAGGGAAGAGATGTATAATTTGGGACATGCTCAGGCTGACTTGCCCCAAGTGGTGGAGTTGGAAGCATACCAGGGGATTCCAATTCAATCCCATCGAGGTGGCATGTACCAATGCCATCTCACTGTTCCAGGTGATCAGTTTCAGTTCACAGTTGGTCATGGTGGAGGGACTGGGAGTCAAAGGGAGCACATAGACAAGTCTAGTACCTGCTAACGCTAACCGATGGAGTAAACAAAGGGGAGAGTGATCCAACATGGGAAGTGAGATACTCAGCAGACTCATAGAATGGCAGATGTCCTAAATAGCACTCTGGCCTCAGAATCAGCCCTAAAGGCATTCGGAGCTGGCTGAAAAGCTCATGAGAGTATTTCAGGCATGGAAAGCCAAGACACTCTGGCAAAAGATCTCTGCGAGTGAGATCCCAGTGGAAAGAACAGGTCATCAAAGAAGGAGGTACCTTTCTCTGAAGGGAGGAGAGAACCTCCACTTTGACTATGACCTTGTCTAAACAAGATAAGAGTCGGAGAACTCAGAGGGCTTCCATAGCCTTGGAAACTCATGACTGGAGCATAGGGAGATTACTGATGCCATAGACAGGAGTGTCAATTGGTAAAGTCAACAACAGGAGTCACTGTGCACTTACTCCTCATGTAGGATCTCTATCCTTAATGTGCTGTACATTGAGATTTAATGCTATAACGAGTACTCAAACAATATATTTCACTTTGTGTTTCTATGGGGGTGCAAACTGTTGAAATCCTTACTTAATGCATACTAAACTGATCCTCTGTAAAAAAAAAAAAAAATATCAATTCCCAACTTGACTCTCACTGGGATTAAACATGACAATAGGTCTGCTCTGATTTCATCATCATTTAAAAAAATCATCTATTATTTTTCACTTTATGTTTCTGTGTGGGAGCAAACTGTTGAAATCCATACTTGATGTATACTAAGCTGATCTTCTGTATGTTAAGATAATCAAAAATGAATCTTGATGTGAATGGAAGGGGAGAGGGAGTGGGAAAGGGGAGGGTTGTGGGTGGGAGGGACGGTATGGGGGGGAAGCCATTGTAATCCATAAGTCGTACTTTGGAAATTTATATGCATTAAATAAAAGTTAAAAAAAAAAAAAGAAATCCTATTTTGGAAAGATTTTGAATTTAGAATAATCAAGAACTTCTGAAGTGAGTCCGATTCATTTTCAGGCTATTTGCAGCTGCACCTGTGTAGCAACTCTTCCAACTGACTTGTGGTTTAGCCACTCCTCAGCACTCTTGATTAAGAACATAGTTTCATCAGACAGGTTGGGAGCTCCCACACCTGTACTAGAGCTTGATTTTGTTCTTTCTGAGGATCATCTTGAATTAAGTTGTGTACCGAAAAATTTGAACTTAATTTTTTTCTTCATCCGTTTCACCGGTGATTTTATCTAAAAAATGATACATATTACACAGCCACCAATTAGAGAAAGATACAAATTCTTTCCACTAGACTATTGAATCTCGTTTATTTACCCATGACTGAGGCGACAAGCAAAGAATTAGCAGTATTTTTGTGAGCATTGGCTTTTTTTTCAGGGTAACAAAGGGCTCACATCTCAACACTGTCAATTGCTGGCTGTGATATATGAGATAAGTCATACTAGCCTTTTAAACCTCAATTCCTTTGCTTGTAAAATGGGTATAACTATACATTGTTCTCCTGGCTTTAAGGATTGATAAGGGTTATGTTTTGAAGATTTTATCAGAAATCCTGCAAGGCTAAGCAAACTCTAAATAAATTGAAATGTACATTTTAAAATTTTAAATCCAGGAAGACTTACCCATACCCATACCCTCAATAGTCTAATACTTAAATAATCCCTAATATGTCTGTTTTTCCTTTCTGTCTCTCTTTTTTTCCCTCCATATTAGAAAATAGCCACATTTGTAAGTTTTTCTCATAAATGGTAATTTATTATTGTGATTTATCATATATAACAAGAGCATAATACTAACATAAAATTAGGTTAGATAACCACATAGTTACCTAAGAAATGAATAATACAAGACTGACTATTTTTATAGCTAATCAAATAAATGCATTTTTCATTATTGGGTAGGAAACTGATTTCAACTTTTAGCCACATAAACATAGCACCACTGTTTAGGCAATTATCTGATAGACATTTTCTATTTTTCTACTCCAGTTTAAAGTTTATCAATAGATGTAAAACATGCCTTATCACAATATCATCCTCTTTTTGTTACTAACTTGAGAGGCACAGAAACAGAGACAGCAGTGAAGGTACCCACCTGCTGGCTCACTCCACAAATGCCCACAACAGCTGAGGGTGAGCCGGGTCTGAAGCTGGGATCAGAAACCTGGGAAGATTGTCCAAGTGTGTGGAAGGAATGAAATAATGGAGCCAGCACCATGGCCTCCCAGAATTTGCATTAGCAGGAAGGAGGAGTCATGAATTGAGTTAAATGTCAAACCTAGATACTGAGGTAAGATGCAGGTATTTTAACTGGAGTTTTAACAGCTAGGTTAAAAACCTACCCTTACCATCCTATTTTTATCCATTCATTGCCCATATCTTTTCATGAATATGAATATTATATTACAATATATAGCTTTACAAATAATAAAACATAATTGAAAAAGACTGGAGGAAATATGAGTTTATAACTATATTTGAAAATGTTATTATTGATAAAAGCATATTATATTCTACCCTAAATCTTTATGCATTTTAGTCCTGAGCCCAGGACATCTTAGACTGGTTTAACCTATGTTTTGAGATTCAAAGTACAACTGTGAGTCTATACATTAAATAGTGTTAGACCATGGCAGTGCCAGACATGGGAGAATACCATCTCACACAAAATTCCTGAAATATGTTTGACTAGAGCTATAACTTTCCAACTTACTTAACATAATGTTTTTATAATATTTGAAAGTTTTAAACCAAGACATAAGCTCATGTTAATAAACAAAAAAAAGAAACAAAAAATGACAAGAATCCATTATTGAGCTTGGATGATTTAATTATTGTTTTTTATACTGAGGATGGGAGATAAGAATTTATAGCTAGCTAACAATGTTGTGCAACTTGTTTCTGTGATACACAGCACACATATAATTGAGTCTGTAAAGCAGTTTGTACGTCTCATGTAATTTTTTTCTTTTTTGACAAAATTCATAGACTATCACATCATTCTAAACATGACAGTAGGTTAAAACACAGCAATAAAATATCTACCTTAACAGATACATCTCTGTATTATTTGTAAAGATCTTTTAGAAAGTAATCATTTTATGACATAGACTTTTGTACTTATAGGAGAGCAATTTTTAAAATATTTTCATATATACATACACATATAAATGTGTGTGTATATATATATATATGTTTATGCACCAAAAGGTAACTTCTTACTCATGTAAACATGAACTTATCTTTTACTACCTCTTTCATTGTGAGTTTGTTCATTCTTCAGTTCATATAATTTTAGATTTTTTGGCCATATGTTAATACCATTCCTGTGCTTTAAGTCTACATATTTGTTTCATCTATTCTTATGAGAAGTTAACTGCATCAGCTTTTCCTTTTTAAAATAACATTTCTTTTTCTTTCTTTCTTTTTTTTTTTTTTTTTTTTTTTTTTTTTTTTTTTACAGGCAGAGTGGACAGTGAGAGAGAGAGAAACAGAGATAAAGGTCTTCCTTTTGCCGTTGGTTCACCCTCCAATGGCCACCGCGGCCGGCGCGCTGCGCTGTTCCAAAGGCAGGAGCCAGGTGCTTTTCCTGGTCTCCCAAGGGGTGCAGGGCCCAAGCACTGGGCCATCCTCCACTGAACTCCCGGGCCACAGCAGAGAGCTGGCCTGGAAGAGGGGCAACCGGGACAGAATCCAGTGCCCCGACCGGGACTAGAACCCGGTGTGCCAGTGCCTCTAGGCGGAGGATTAGCCTATTGAGCCGCGGCGCCAGCCCGAAAATAACATTTCTTACTAACCGGTATTAATCAGAGAACTTTTTAATAACAAATGAAAATGATGTTTTCAATATGAAAATAAACACTATACTATAAGCTTAGAAGATCATCATAGCCTAATAAGAATTTGAGTTGAGAAATTCACACAGATCACACCCCTAATGCAGCTGTGTCCTTTATCAATGATGAATTCCCTGAAGGCAGTGACTATGGCACATTATTGGGCACATAGAGAACACTAAACAAAGTTGCCTTAGTTGATCAATCCGGGAGAGACTTGAGTCCTGAAGAATTTCTGATTTTTCACAAGTTTCCAGAGTCATGGAAGGACCAAGAAGGGAGAGACTTTTCTTCTCAATACAGTGTACTTCTAACTAAAGCACCATCCTTCCTAAATGAGCTTTCCTAGAGTATGGAATTCTTAAAAGGGGAATGATCGAAGTACTTATGTGGAAAATAATGTTATACATGCCTTCAAGCTTCATGAAAGGTTATCAAGTAGAAATCCTATCTGTTCTGAAATGAATCTTGAATGAATCAACATTACTTAAAATAACACCTGACAGGTAAGATCTTTGCACTGTTTCTGCCTTGAAGGAGAAAGTAGTAAAAGCACTCAGTAAGGTACATACCAATATGGCTTTCTCTGAATCATAAGCATTTTATCATTCATTGACATCTTAACTATTGCAGAAATTAATTTTCTTTCACATTTTGTCCTAGTGATTTCTTTTTCCAATTATTACAGCCTAACTAAATGACAAAAAGTGATGCAGAACACTAGATTTCAAACTCCTAATTAACTATTGAATTCCTGTTTAGCCTACATTACATATGTTGGGATGACTCAGCCTTTCATGATAGTGGCAGTGGACAAGATAAACAAGGTTGCAAGCTTCCACTGTGGTTAATATTCCAACAGGCCATTTCACAAAAGCCACAGGACTAAATGAGTGAGCCATTCCTGAACATGTCTTTCCTGTCACTAGGTTACCCTGTTGAATAACTGAGGCAATGCACGTGCACTACTACTTGTCCTTATCTGCCTCATGGAGACCGTAACATCAGGGGACCTAACACCTTTTAAAAATGTTCATAAACTTACATGCTAAGTTCAAAGTGTTTTATTTACAACTGGTCATTCTTTTATGATAATTATACTTTCTCCACTCCAACAACTATTTCAAGCAAGTCCACATGGCCACTCTTGGGTAGATTTGTTGTACCGTATATTTCAATTTTAATTTCTCATGCCTCAAATACATGAAGGCTTGGCTCTCTGTAATACTATTAACACATGGAAAAGGCCTTGCAATGAGGCCACAGAATTGAGACTGGAATAAAGAATTCTTAACTATATTTCATCTTGTAGGAGGTAATACATGTTAATTCATGGCTTCACTGCTATAAGCCTCATAGAGTAAAAACTACAGATTCCATTGTGTGTCTATTTGTCAAACATCTTGTGAACAATAACAATTTTCCTTTAACAACTGGTACAACACAATTTATTTCTATTAACTCAATATAATATATATGTGCCATATGATCAGAAATATTTCACCACAGATAGATTGTGCCTGATAATTATCGTGTGTGTGTGTGTGTGTGTGTGTATTAGGCAAATCATGGCTATGAACCAAATCCAAACCATAGCCCACTTTTACTAATACAATTTCATCAAAACACAGCCAAACCTATGTTATCTTATTTTTTCTCTGGCTGCATTTCTACAATGTCAGTATTGAACATTTGTGATGTTCACTTTGCTATCTACAGAACTTGAAATATTTTTCATCTTGTCTTTTACAGACAACATTTGATGTCAGCTTTCTTATGATCCACGGAGATTTTATTCTTTGTGTAGCACACCTATAGAATTATGTTACAAGCATTATGTAAGAGTCTCCTATAAAATAAACTTGCCCTGACAGACAGCAGCATTTCGGTAGAGGATCTTCCAATTTAACATGCTTAAGAAATGTTACCAGTTGGCAGGCATGAATAGTGTGCAGATTTTACTACATATAACACAAAATAAGCAGACAAAATAATTTTACTTACTGTTTTACTTTTCTGTTTTGCAGTGCCAGCATC
Organism: Oryctolagus cuniculus; assembly: GCF_964237555.1. Classification (NCBI taxonomy): domain Eukaryota; kingdom Metazoa; phylum Chordata; class Mammalia; order Lagomorpha; family Leporidae; genus Oryctolagus; species Oryctolagus cuniculus. The sequence goes on from NC_091433.1 coordinate 23,897,592, forward strand.
CCATATGGGTGCCAGTTCTAGTCCTGGCTGCTCCTCTTCCAATCCAGCTCTCTGCTATGGCCTGGGAAAGCAGTAGAAGATGGCCCAAGTTCTTGGGCCCCTGCACCTGCATGGGAGACCTGGAAGAAGCTCCTGGCTCCTGGCTTTGGATAGGTGCAGCTCCAGCTTTGTGGACATTGGGGAATGAACCAACAGACGAAAGACTTTTCTCTCTCTCTTTCTCTCTCTGTCTGTAACTCTACCTCTCAAAAAATATATAAAATCTTTTAAAAAGGATTTATTGATTTAAAAAAAATCAGTGAACACTACCATATCTTTTGTATATCTATGCCAGAAGCTGAGGTCATGTAACTGCTTATGACCCTAAAAGAAAGAAGTTTTTCTTCTTTTTTTTAAAAAAGTTAGAGTCAAAAAACAGTTGATTTCATAAGTTGAAAGGGTCCAAGGAAATTAGTCCAAGAGTGGAATAAATTTATTGAGTCTCCTTAATAAACTCATGCTCTAAGGAGATAGCTCCCTTGGGCCTATTTGGGTGATCTCTCCAGTACCAGCTCCTAAACTTCCAATTCAGCTTCCTGCCAATGCACTTGGTTTTTTTTGTTGTTGTTGTTGTTGTTGTTGCTGTTTTAAAAGATTTATTTATTTATTTTAAAGGCAGAGTTTTAGAGAAGCAGACACAGAGAGAGATACAGAAGTCTTCCATCTGCTGGTTCACTCCCCAAATGGCCACAATGGCTGGAGCTGGGCAGATCTGAAGCCAGGAGCCAGGAGCTGGTCTCCCACCCAGGTGAAAGGGCCCATGTACCTGGGCCATCTTTCCTAGCCATAGCAGAGAGCTAGATTGGAAGTAGAACAGCCAGGACTCAAACTAGTGCCCATATGGGATGCTGGCAATATAGGCAGCAGCTTTACCTCCAAGCCACTGGCAACCCCTCTGCTAATGCACTTGTAAAGACAGAAGATAATAGCTCAAGTATGTGGGTCCCTGCAATCCCTGTGGGAGACTTAAATGGAGTTCCTGGTTCCTGGCTCTGGTCTGGCCTAGCACTGACTGTTGTGGGGAATGAAACAACAGGTGGAAGATCTCTCTCTGTCTCTATATGTCTATCTCTTCCTCTTTCTTTTACCTTGCCTTCCAAATAACTAAATTTTTAAAGAAAGTTTTCTTAACAGTTGAATATTATCTGAAATAGTTGAAAATTATAAGATACTTAATATTTTAATTTCAATTGGTTATTTGAATGAGAAAAGTTAGGTTAAACTTACTGGGTTCATTAAATTTCTCTGTTACTAGAGTTATAGAAGCTGAAAACTATTGTATAATTTTGCAATCAGGAGATTTCCATGGCCTTAACAACAACAATTCTGGGAAGTCAATTTTGATGTGCCTACGACATTATCTTATGACAAAATGATCAAGAATATCTCACAAAGTACAGAGAATGCATCATCAAGTTGCTAAAGCTTTGCTCTGCCATGAGATCATAGTTTCCTTTCACTCTGCATTTAATATTCAGCAGGAGGTTTTTTTGCTGGCTACTTACAGCTTCTACACAGAATTTTACCAGTATGTTGATTCTGTTCTTCGCTAAGTGTCTTAAGCGAATAAGCCTTGAACTTGAATCTATCCAAGGCCAGGATATTTCACAAGGGTATGCATAGTGAGAAATATGAATATTATTTCTAATAGGGTTTAATAAGTTCTGAGAGCAAGTATATGCATTGATATGACATTGTTACATTCTGAAAGAAATAAATAGGAATCTTTTTTACTTATTTATAAAGAGAAACAGTGACCTTCTCTTCCTGGACAAAGTAATGGCAAGTCAATGAAAACAAAATTGTCAGCATTATTTATTCTTCAAAACACAAAATGAGTCAACAGAGAAGTATTTTTGTATGAAATCAGACAATGAAGAGACTTAACTTTTGTCTTGAGGGAGATCCAGCTTAAGTAGACATAAGTAAAATTCTATTTAAAAGCAACACATTTTTCAAATGCTATGCACTGGTTCTGAGGAAAAATTAAAGTTAAAACTTGTCATTTATTTAACACACATTAATGATTTGAGTCCATTCTATTCCTAAGCCAAATAGCAAATTTTAGAACTGAGAATTACAAATCACAATAAAGCATTTCCTAGAATTTATCTGCCACCATCTTTTCTAACCAAGACTGTTAAGAGAAATGAACAGGTACTGTTACCCTTTACAGTCCATTAACCAATCTAAGTGTACATTGATTTACTCAAATCAAATGCCAGGGCAGACACTGGGATGTGCTAGGGATACATATCCTTGAAAACAAATAAGAGGAAGCAGGATGCACCAAGGAAGACTTTGAACTTAAATGCTGGAACCATGAACTCTTGTCATGCTTGAAGGAAGTTCATAGTTGGAAGGGATATTGCACATCAAAGTTCTTCTGTGTTGTCTGAAGTGCCAGGCGCTCTGCCCTGGTTACTAAGGGCTGCCTTGGGTAGGCCTGTGCAGGTGAGGACATCTTGCTCTTGAGGTAAAGCCTAAACACAGAGACAAGGTAAATTGTCCTCTGAGGGCAATCCCTGAAAGATGTTCTAAGCAGTACAAATCATGTCTGCCACAAAACAGTATCCAAAAAAAGTTATTGAAATCATTCAAAACATTTTTTTATTTTTATAAGCCCATGATATTGCATACAAATGGATCATAAAGTACAAAAAGATGATAATTACTAATATCTTGCCAGTTCTATCTCATTTTGTGTTTTCGTTGTTCAGTCATTAATTAGTCTTTTGTTCCCAGATATTAATGCTAATATCTTGTCATAGCATTCTTCGAATAGAATGAGTGTTTTTCCATTTAATGATTTGCTACTTCCTATGTGTAAGACATCTTTATCTGACTATAATTTTTTCAGCTTCTAGGTCATTTTTAAATGTTAATACTGTATATAGACCTTTTTGGACCACCCATTATAGCAGCTATCATCATGACAGTAATATTTGTCTCTATCACATATAATATATTCCATCTGAGTAGTGATTATGTCATGATTTTGTCATAGCAGGTCCTTAATAAATATTTGTGAAACAGCATAATCCAATAAAACTTGAAATTAATCATATAATATCTTTAAAAGCCATGTGTTTAATAACAAAAAATCATAATCACAAAAGCATCATTTGTTTAAAATAAATCAAGAAGTATTTAGAAGTGAGTAATAATGAAAACTCTCTGTGGATCACTGTTAATGTAGCACTTATATGGACCATGAAAAAATATGATTACTAATAAATCTTAAATAAAATAAAATAGCTATTCAAGAACTCCCTTCAAAAAACTCAAACTCAAATGGCCTTAATATGCCAGCTTGATTCACGGTAGTTAAGATATGGAATCAACCCAGCTCTTCAGCAACTGATTACTAACTAGGTAAACAAAATGTGGTAAGTATACTCAATGAAATAATAGTCATACTTAAAAAAAGAATGAAATCCTGTCTTTAGCAACAAAATGGATGCAATTGGAGACCATTATGCTCAGTGATATAATCCAGTTAAAAATGACCAATATCATATATTTTCTCTGCTGTATGGTAACTAATATAGAAAGTACAAAAATGCAATGTATTTGAGTGAAACTGATGTGCTGAGAATTGATGTGGAACAGTAGTCTTTCTACTTGTTCAATTATTTAGTAGAGGATTAAGCTAGTGATTATGAAGTAAACTGAAAGTATGTTATCGTTGGCCAGCACCGCGGCTCAATAGGCTAATCCTCCGCAACGGGTTCTAGTCCTGGTCAGGGCGCCAAATTCTGTCCCGGTCACTCCTTTTCCACTCCAGCTCTCTGCTATGGCCCGGGAGTGCAGTGGAGGATGGCCCAAGTCCTTGGGCCCTGCACCCGCATGGGAAACCAGGAGAAGCACCTGGCTCCTGGCTTCGGATCAGTCCATCTCTTGCCATTGCAGCCAACTGGGGAGTGACCCAGGATCTCTGCTTCTATCTTTCTGTGAATCTCTCTCTCAAATAAATAAATAAAATCTTTAACAAATTAACTCAATAAGTAGTGAGTAGAAAGGCCATTGTTCCTCAGAGGTATAAACAAGGGCTATAAACAAAGGTCAGGTCTCAAGATGTCAATTTCATTCATATGCATCACATTTTCTGCACTTAGAAAAAATTTATATTTATTCCTTTTAACATCAAGAATAAGAAAGAATGTTCATAATTTTTCTTTGTAATTGAGAAATAAGCCAACCTCATTGACAAATAAACAAAATAGAAATTTCATTTATTATTTGAAAAGAGATTAATTTATTTAACATAACAATAGAATCAATGACCTATTGGCATTGTTTAAATTTTATGAACACTATAAAAATGAAACAAAGTCATAACCTCCTTAACTCCATATCATTCCTGCACAGCAGCAATAATATGCTGGAAAATACAGATGAGAGGAAGGTACAGTACCAAAGAATCAGAAAAAATAAAAAGCAACGAGGAATTACATTAATTAAAATAAGTACTTTATAGAGAACATTTTAAAATGTTAATAACGGATAGATGAATTACCTGAGTCATTAGGTTCTGACCTGTGCACTGTTGACATTTTGAGCCAGATAATTCTTTGTCATGGGGAAGGAAGCCTCACACATTGTAGAATATTTAGTATTTTTGTCCATTTTTTAGTAACATCCTCAGTAGAGACAACCTAAAATAGCTCTATACATTGCTTAATGTTTCCCAGGGACAAAATTACCACTGACTTAAAGAAATGGAGAAATCATCTGTATTCTTACGTGAGATTATCTATCTACATAACAGATACACCTCATATTCACAAAAAAAAATCAATGATTTCAAATTTACCACACTAACAGTTTCAATTTCAACAAAATTTATGCACTTATCCTTATACACTTAAAATAGGTATATATACAGAAATGTAGTCAACTTTAAACCAAAAAGGGAATAAAATTAGGCTTGCGAAAGATAAAAGGGTTTTACACTTCTAAGTCATGATCACAATAAGATCACTCATAATAACAAAATGCATTAATTGAAATGATGAATAAAATATTCAAGGAAAGGAGTTTTACAATATATAAACACAGAAGTGTTGCAATATTGTAATGTGCACATCAACATTTTATATTAGGGAAATGTTAGGATTCAAAGCAAGGCTAGATTAATATATTGAGAACAGAAATATTGGATTCCTATCTAATAGCACATCTAAAACTGCATATTAATCAGATTTAAGGCTTAGAATATAATTAATGTATCTTTCTGATCTATTGTGAGAAATGATAGTTAAACCTTGTAAAGCACAAAATTAATGCCAAAAATAATTGATATAATTACAAAATGTTCTATTTTTCTACTTACTGAGTGTGAGCATTGTTCAAGTTAAATGATGTATGACAGAATATGAAAATACAGTCTAAATAGATAAAAATGACAAGAAATCATATCTAAAATAGGCAGAGAAACCCTGCAAATTAAAAAGAAAGAAATAATAAAAGTTGAAATAAAAATTTGTCCAAGAGGAATGAAGAGTCAATATGCCAAAGAAGTTACCAAAGCTAATAAATATGTGAAAAAATGCCGATAATAATTTTAAATTGGAGAACAGTATATTAGAATAGTAATAAGATATGGTTTTGACTATTGAACTAGGAATAATCAAAAAGTTAGAAAATGCCAAGTGTTAGTAGGATGTGAATCTCACTGCTGGTGCGATTGTGGCGATTGGCAGTCATTCTAGAAAACTCCATATGGGGATATGTATGAGGTTATTCATTACAGCAGTATTCTCAGCCAGGGAGTAAAGTTGGAAGCAAACTGACTGTCCGTCATCTGAAGAGGAAATAGATAAAATGAGGCAGATGATACCACAGTGTGTTATAAAGAAGTTAGAAGATACGACTTAGAAAAACACATGACATCAGATTGGATCATAGACATACAGTACTTAGTGAAATTCGGACAAAAATATGAGAGAGCATGATATCATTTAATTAAACAGAAAATTCAACCTGTCCTTTAATTGTATTTGATGTTTACCTAAATCAAAGTTTAATTCTTGCTTTTTGTAGATATGGTGCAGTTATATCACCATAGCTGCATGTCACTTTCAAAGCTTGCACTACTTGTCTGTTTTCCTAATTACATTTTCAAAATTATAAGTAGAATAATCCCTGATACACCCTACTGAGAGTCAAATTGTATACTATCATATCCTAATTCTTTTTCTCTAGTGACATGAAACATGCGATAGACAGAAAATACAGCATCTAATATGCTGGGCTTGCAATATCCCTATCCTTTTGTCAACTAAAGAAACATGGTATACACAGGTAAAACAAAGCCCCCTAGGACTAAGAATTCAGGCCCTTTGATAAGATAAATCTTTGTTTCTCTTATCATTCTTTCACAAAATGCAGAAGACAAAATGAGCTGTGCCTAAATTCTTAATCATCTGTGATATGAGGGAAAGCAATTATCTGATTTATTGAAAAAAGGTGGAGTACTAAAAAATAAGATGCCATCTCTTCAATCTTGCTAATCTCCAGGACACTTTGAGTCAAAATAGAGGAGCAAAAAGAAGTCCTTTGAGTCAAAGGATTGAAGCGGAAAAAGAGGTGTCATCCAATATAAAGGTTCTGTTTCATATAATAAATAATGGTAAGTTTTCCCACAGTTCAGCTATGACTGTACTCTACATACTGTCCCTATCCATCAGTATTTTAATTCTCATTCCCCATCTACTAGTGCAAAAAATATTTTACATTGAAATATATTTATATTTAAATATGGATACACATATAGTTGTATTTAAAATATTTACTTGGCAGCCCACGCCGTGGCTCACTAGGCTAATCCTCCTGCAGCACTGGCACACCAGGTTCTAGTCCCGGTTAGGGTGCTGGATTCTGTCCCGGTTGCCACTCTTCCAGTCCAGCTCTCTGCTGTGGCCCGAGAAGGCAGTGGAGGACGGTCCAAGTCCTTGGGCCCTGTACCCACAAGGGAGCCAGGAGGAAGCACCTGGCTCCTGACTTTGGATCGGCGCAGTGCGCCAGCCGTAGCAGCCATTTGGGGGGTGAACCAACGGAAGGAAGACCTTTCTCTCTGTCTCTTTCTCTCTCACTGTCTAACTCTGCCTGTCCAAAAATATATATACTTATTAATATCAATATTAATATATAAATATTGATATATAATATATCAACATTATATATATAGTATATATAGTGTATATATATTTATATATATATTTTCAAGTATATATATATATATATACATACTTGGAAAAATGTAAATATACATACAATTATATGTAATTAATATCGTATGTATTTAGAAGATCCCAGATGGCTATGTAGTGAGAAGACTAAGTGACCTCAGCCACAGAATAATATGAGAAAAACAAAAAAAGGGCCATATTTCCACAGGTCAGACTGACAGAAATATTTGGTGGATAGGAGACAGAACAGAACAGTTGTGCCACTGGGCAGCAAGGAAAGAATACAGACAGGCTGTTAAGGCTGGCCCTGCGGCATAGCCGACTGCTGTCTGGGAGTTGCTGTCTTCCCAAGTCAAGGTAGGAAGAAATTGCCACGTGCCCTTCCACTTGCATGTTTAGCTAGGGGAGAATTTTATAGCACCCCACTGACTTTAACTGCATGTTGGGGACCTACTGGATTCTGTATGATAGCTGGGCTCTGAAAAGGGAAGCCACATTATTTCCTTCTCTCCCTCCACCCCTGCAAAGCACCAGACTCAAGTGGTAATGCATAGTTGTGGAGCTTATCTCTGTTCTGCTGTTACCAGAAGTGACCAGAGTCAGAGTCAGAGCACCTTGTGGGGCAGATGGCAGGTCCCATACATCCTACCCATGTAGTATTAGGCTTAAGCCCTGAGCTGTGCTCACTCACTCAGCATGTCCTAGTCCTAGGGGTGTTCTTCTGAGCTTCTTGGGGTAGCTAAAATGTCCTAAGCTGACCTGAGGAAGTTCCTGCTGCACCTCCTACCTCATAAGGGCAAAATCCTGAGCAACACCCAAGGATGCCTTCTGAGAACTAGGGAAGTTTCATATTTGACTTGTGAAACCAAGAATATTGATGTTTGTATTATAATATTTGGAGAAATTTCCACTCACTTACAGAAACTGTATTGTTCTATCTGCAGTGCTCTGCTCCAGACACTATCAGCACCACCTGGCTCCCACCCTGGGAAATCTGCATAATGACCCTACTGTACCCTGCAAGCCCAGGGCTTTAACAGTCAGTACCGATTTTCTCAAACCCACTGAAATCTATTTAGTGGTACCTAGGGAAGAAATCCACCTATATTTCGTATCTCTGTACTCATATGTACCACTGCAAATGCTTCTGTCATTACCTGGCTGGATAAATTGAATGTGATGTATGTGTGTGTGTGTATGTGTGTGTGTAACAGAATGTTATTCATCTATAACAAACAATGAAATTCTATTGTTTGCATCAAAATGGATGCAACTGGAGGACATCGTAGTGAGTAATTAGACAGCACAAATATTGCATATTCTGCTTCATGTACGGGAGCGAAAATTAAAGAAAATAATTGATAAAAACATTAAAGAATGTCTATGTGTATCAATACTGCTGTGAACATAGCTTGGTCAAACTTTGCTTTATATTTTTGTTAAACCATTTGTGGGGCCGGCACTGTGGTGTAGTGGGTAAAGCCTCCTCCTGCAGTGCCGGCATCCCATAGAGGCACAGGTTCGAGTCCCGACTTCCAATCCAGCTCTCTACTGTGGCCTGGGAAAGCAGTAGAAGATGGCCCAAGTCACTGGGCCCCTGCATCCACGTGGGAGACCTGGAAGAAGCTCCTGGCTCCTGGCTTTTGATCGGTGCAGCTCCGACCATTGCACCAACTGGGGAGTGAACCAGCAGATGGAAGACCTCTCTCTCTCCGCCTCTCACTTGATCTCTGAGAAGCGATTTTCTCTGCCTCTCCTTCTCTCTCTGTGTAACTCTGACTTTGAAATGAATAAATAAATCTTAAAATACAATGGTTATGAATAATATACTATTATAGTTTTAATGGCCTATTTTTTAAAAAAATGTACTGTATATCAGTGAAATGAACATCTTTTCATTTCATTATTGTTTAGAGAGCTTGCCTATATTTCTTCTGAACTGTTGTGTTTTTTTAACTTTAAGTTGTTGAACTCTTATTCAGTGGAAAATTAGGCTTTTGATGATAATGTAAATTAAAAATATGTTATCTCAAGAAAGGGAGGAAGGAAGGAAGGAAAGATGGAAAGAAGGAAGGAAGGTGAAGAGGAAGAAGAAAAGGGAGGGAGGAAATATTATATTCTTTGAATTTTGTATGAGAACCACAGGGATTCTGCTCTGTTTATATTAATATTGCATTAACATGAGAATTGTGTTGTAGTTACTATCATGCATTTGCTATACCTCAGGAAATATAATGTATTTATAATATATATGTATTTAAAATATGTGTATTTTTCCCCCAAATTGACAAGGCTTCATTAAAGCTTTAAGCCCAAGGCTCTTTGAGTACTTTGCCTGCTTTTTGCTGTAATTCTGCTTTCATGCCCTGGTGCTATCTGTTCAGATGTCTTTTAACTCGTGGTTCTGGTGGTTAACATCACTCTTACACTTGTGGTTAACCAACGCTGAGGATGAGATCCTGCAAAGACTCTTCCCTTTCAGAGTGTTCCCTGTAATGCATCTTAAATGGAAACTTCCAGAACATGTAATCAAGAAAGGATGAATTCATACTTCTTGCTAGCTTGTTTTTTTTCTTCAATAATGACCAGTCCATCTGCCATTCAACAGAATCATCCAATCAGAGTCTAGACAATGTTTTTAAAACTGAAAATATAGCAGAAAAAAGAATATACCAGTCTTGTGCTTTCACGTGTCTTTCCTTTCAGCGAACCAGGCAACAGACTAATGCAATGATGTCTTGTGTTAGAAGGAGCTACAAAGAAAAATGGAAGAGAGTAATGTGAACACAAATATGCGCCAAGCCTGTGTATGTATGTATACACAGTAATAAACTGCACTGGGCAAGATAATTGAGATAACCCTCTGAAATAATGTACATTCAAGTGGAAATCAGGGCACATGGGAAAACCAGCCACAGGAGCAGAGAACTTGAGCCTTGATCTTCTGTAATCTAGGGTGTTCTCATGGGCTATTTCTGTATTATAAAGGATCCTATCTTTGTTGCCTTATTTAACTCAATACATTTGAGGCTTATAAATTCTTTTGTTATGCATTTCCCCTTATAGGGCTGTAAAGAAAAGAATTTTGAAGGGATACATTGAATTACTACTTTATTTCAATTATCAAACTTAATAAATGCAATTAGTCAACAACAGGAGTCACTGTGCACTTCCTCCTCATGTAGGATCTTTGTCTTTAGTGTGCTGTACATTGAGATTTAATGCTATAACTAGTACTCAAACAGTATTTTTCACTTTATGTTTCTGTGTGGGAGCAAACTGTTGAAATCTTTACTTAATGTATACTAAGCTGATCTTCTGTATATAAAGAGAATCGAAAATGAATCTTGATGTGAATGGAAGGGGAGAGGGAGTGGGAAAGGGGAGGGTTGCGGGTGGGAGGGACGTTATGGGGGGAAGCCATTGTAATCCATAAGCCGTACTTTGGAAATTTATATTCATTAAATAAAAGTTAAAAAAATTAAAAAAAGAAGAGATTGGTTTGTTTTATTGTACAGCATTTTCTTTGAAGTTTTTTTTTTTATTGATTTATTGATTTTTGAAAGGTTTAGTAATGTAGTAATGGGGAGAGCATAGAGGGAGAAACAGAGAAAGATCTTCCATCCTCTGATTCACTCTTTTTTTTTTTAACTTTTTTTTTTTTTTTTTTTTTTGGACAGGCAGAATGGACAGTGAGAGAGAGAGACAGAGAAAGGTCTTGCTTTTCAGTTGTTTCACCCTCCAATGACCGCTGCTGCCGGCACGCTGCGACTGGCGCACCGCGCTGATCCGAAGCCAGGAGCCAGGTGCTTCTCCTGGTCTCCCGTGTGGGTGCAGGCGGAGGATTAGCCTATTGAGGCACGGCGCCGGCCTGATTCACTCTTGAAATGACTGCAACAGCCAAGGACAGGCCAGATGGAAGCCAGGGACCACTACTCCATGCGGATCTCTCATAGGAGTGACAGGGATCCAAGCTCCTGGGTCATCTTCTGCTGCAGCTGGTGCTTGGACTGGTGATCTGGTTTGGGATACTGGCACCACAAGATGACTTGACCTACTGATTCACCACATGGGTCCTCATTGTAAAACATAAAATGCACAAAATTTATGCATTTATGTTAACAAGGAAATTGGCATCATTTCCACCTGTCCCCCTTTTTTTTTACAGAATTCTTTGGTTTCATTTTGTTGTTGTTATTGTTGTTTGGTATGATGTTAAAACAGAGAGAAATACTCTGACAGATTGGCCTAATGGAGGAAAATTGCATTAAGATATTTGAAGAGAAATGCAAAAACCAACTTTATTTTATTCCCTTAGAATTATGCAACCCCATGTGAAATGGATCAAAAATAATAATAGGTTTTTCACTTGTGAGTTCTTTTCTGAAGGGACAAGAGCAAAATATTATTCATCATTCCAGAAATTATCAACTTTTCCTGTTTTTTCCCCAATCTTATTAAAGTGTAGTACAGATACCATTCAATATTTGAGTGGTGGATTTGTGAATGAGAAATTTCCAAAAAATCTAGGGGATGGTTTTGAGAGAAGTTAATATGAACAGCAAAATTCAAAATGTAAGAACATGCTGAATTTAAAAATATTTAAATGGAAATAGCAGTGTTCAAATTTCATAAATGTACAATAATTAGGCAAGAAGCAAAATATGTAAAACCAGAGAATAGTCATATGCTAACCCAGTCTGATGCTCAAAGAATAATCTCAGGTTCATTTGAAAATTTGCAACTGTTTGTATTTTAGATGCTTTCATGCTTAGTTCATCAATTTGAAAAAAGTTATGCACATATTGTAAAATTCTTGTGCATATGTTACCAGCTATTTTTTTGCTGTTTATATCATCACTAATTAACATTTTTAATTAAGACAAAAACACTGTTAGCATAATACATGAAAAATTGGAGCAGGTGCTCAGGGTAATAATTTGTATAAATAGCTATTGCCCTACACTTGCATCTAAATTATAATCATTAACTAGCATTTTAGTGTATCGGAGTGAAATCCTGCCTTTATTTAGTTTAAGGAGATAATAGGAAATAAATGCAGATACTACAAATTCTCTTAGTCTTAGTACAATCATAGTAATTGCTGTTTGAGACATCTTGAAGCTCTTCTTGTCCTCTTACCCTTCACCACCTCTGATCTTACACTTGCCAAGTCATTATTAAGACACAGTTGTAAAAAGACAGCTATTTCCTGACTTTCTCCTCCCCTACTTTGTTCTTTTCTCATCAGAAGCAGGGTGGTTTCTCATGTCACTTTGTACTGAATTCATTTATAATAAGAATGTACTCACCAAATAAAAATCAGTTCATTAATATGTCCATTTGATCTAACAAAAGGACAAGCTATTGAAGGCCTAGCTCACCAGCACACTGCTAATATAAATGAATTCTAATCAGATAGGTGAATTACATTTTTTAACTACTTAAACTACCTACAGTAAACATATCTCAGTTGATATATGCATGATAGCCTAATCCTTCAGGTAACATAAACTCCATAGTCTCACTTTTCATTCCTCTTGCCAAACCTTCCAATCTGCTTTATACAATAAGTTAATGGCATAATTAGCATCCTATAAATACCTAAGGAGAGGTTTCAGTTTGCCTATAATCTTTTTTTTCTTGTGTTTGATAGTAAATATTCACTGTCCATTGTAACAATGCAAACTTAATGAACACATGTTATGCCCTTTGTTCAGTGCCAAGAATCCAAGGAAGTATAAGGTAGTATACCTAGGGGCCAGTGCTGTGGCATAGTGAGTAAAGCTGCCACCTGCAGAGCTAGCATCCCATATTGGCACCAGTTCAAGGACCGACTGTTTCACTTCCAATCCAGCTCTCTGTTATGGCAGTAGAAGATGACCCAAGTGCTTGGGCTCCTGTATCACATAGGAGACCCAGAGGAAGCTCTTGGCTTCTGGCTTCAGATCACCCAGCTCTAGCCATTGGGCCATTTGGGGAGTGAGCCAGATGATGGAAGACCTCTCTCTCTCTCACTGCCTCTGCCTTTCTGCAACTCTGTCTTTCAAATAAACAAATATATCTTTTAAAAAAGGGGAGAGACTATATCTAGTTATGCTCCCTTGAGATGTCTCTGCTACACCCCTAATATTAATCTACCCTTGACAGTGTTCATATTGTCATCATCTGTTTAGATCATTTTAAAAGACTTGTACTCATCAGTCTCTAACTATTCCACTGTGGCTGAGTTATATTACCAATTTTTAAAATTAAAAGCTGTTAATTTTTGTTACTGCTATCGGCAAGCCCAGCAAGTATATGAAGTAACTTAATAGACATGCATTTGTAGTCATAAGTTTTCAAAATATAATTCATTTCTAAGTATTTTAGTCAACTTTTTGTTAGATAACATGCTCAGCACATAAAACACAGAAACACATGTATTTCTTCCCTAAAGAACTGTGTGGTGTCTATTGCCACAATGTGTTTTACAGTATCCATGATCTAACACTGGCCTTTTCCTCCAGGCTTGTTCCTTACTCTATCATTCTTTAATACACACAAAAGTCTGTATCATGGTCAAATTATGACAAACAATAATGTATAATATCCTTTTAAAGTTTAAACAGTTAGAATGAAATAAAGCATAGCAGTCACTAACTCTGATGTAGCACTTACCACACAGCATATACTAACAATAAATGCTTAGAAATGCTAACTCATTCAGTGTTTTGATAGGTAGATATTAATATTCCATCATAGATTCTAGCATATATATATGTTTATGGGTTTGTGTGGACATTAACATGGCATTTTTTGCATTTTTGCATTGCCTTAATAGTTATCTAATAAATGAATGTATTTAATTGACACAATTTTGAACTGTGTTATATTATTTAAATGAAGTTTTCAGATTCTTGATGTTGGAGATAAAATTGCAATTTATGTGTTCAGGTATTGTTCTTTTCTTCTTTTTTATTAAGATTTATTTATTTATTTGAAAGTCAGAGTTACACAGAGAGGCAGAGAGAGAGAAAGAGAGAGAGAGAGATCTTCGTCTGATGCTTCACTCCCCTTTTGGCTGCAACAGCCGGAGCTGTGCCGATCCAAATCCAGGAGCCAGGAGCTCCTTCTGGCTCTCCCATGTGAGTGCGGGAGCCCAAGGAGTTGGGCTATCCTCTAGTGCTTTCCCAGGCCACAGCAGAGAGCTGGATCAGAAGTGGAACAGCCAGGTCTTGAACGGGTGCCCATATGGGAGGCAAGAGCTTCAGGCCAGGGCTTTAACCCACTGCGCCATAGCACCAGCCCCTCTTTTCTTCAATTTGAATGATTGTCAGAATAATATGAGTTATCAAAGTGTATGAATATTTCAATACTACACAACGATTGTCAAGTCACTTTCCAAATGGGTTTATCCCTCTGCGTTTTGTGTTGTCATTGTTTTTAACATTAACATTATAAATTGAATACATTGACTTCTTATGGGCAAAAAGAGCAAACAAAGAACACCCTGGAGAACAAACTGATAAATCAAAGATAGTTCTTGGAAACCTAAGTTGACGTTGAGATCTCTAGGAGTGTGGCAATGTACAATTACAATCTGGATGCGTAGGCCAGGAGGTTGATCTCAAAATATATCTCATCATAAGCACAAATAAAATCATAGATGTATATAATTTAGAGACAAAGGAGGAAGGCAGGAAAAAAAATTCCTCAAACTATACAGTTCACAGGAATGTTCTAGGAAAGCCAACCCTCGCAGGCTCTCAGAAAGAAACCCCCGACGAAAACCACCCCTCCCATAGAAGGAAAACCCTGTCAGTCACAGGAGAAAGCAATTAACAGATATTTCCAATGGATGTATCCATGAGTTCCTATTTTTGGTGACAGTACATGTAAATAATTATCTTTGTAACTCAAAAGATGAGGATGTTTATTGTGCTATCTGCACTGGAGCTCAGTGGTTTCTGAAAGGACAGGGGCCATTTCTGCAGAAATTTTGTAGAACACAAACTGAGCTGAAGTCAAAATGAGTCAATGGGAGCACCAGAATCCATGACAAAAATGTATACTGACAATTAAAAAATCTGTTTTAATAATTGATTGCATCGTAGGGCCATGGAATTCACCTGTAACTATCTTCAGTGTCTTCTTTGAAATATATGATTTTCATTTTATTTATTTTTTTATTTGAAACTGTGTATGTAAGAGTGGGGTGGAATGAATCTTTTTAGAAAATGGACAAAAATCTGTAAGATTTCTGGAGAGAGGTACTCACCATTCCTGCAAACTCTATTTATAACACTATAAAATAATAATCCCCTTTTCTTGTTCACTTTTATAGGCCTGTCTACCACACTTAAAAATACTGTGTTTGAGTGAAGAGGTAGAAATCTTGAAAACAGTAAATTCAAGTTGTGAGCATTTGCACTCAGCAGAGGACCTTGCCAGAAGTGGTTTTTCTGTGTACTTGAATTCCTCAGTTCTTGAATTCAATACTTGAATTCCACAAATATTAAGTATTTGTGAGTTTGGAACAAAATAGAGGACATTCGATGTTGTGCTTGTATTAGGAATTGCCAGAAGTGTTCTACAACTTATTTTATTATACTTTCAACTGATATATTAATTAAATTAAACAGAATTATCTGTCGTTTCGACACATTAATGTGTTCCAGTTTCTGATCTACAGGAATTCACTGTTTCTTACCTGTTGTCTCCATATAAGAGAAAGTTTAAGATTATTGGTTAAGTAATTAAAAGTAGGTATGAATAAAAGTCTCGTAAGTAATCATCAGCCAATACTTTTTTTGTTTCCTTCTTCCTTTCCCTCAAATTCTGTTAACCTTCTTTAAAGTATGAGCTTTAAAATTAATTTGAATTTCTCTTTTACAGCTCATTGATGTCACAAATAGAAGTAATTAATAGAAATTATAACGTAGAAATATTTCACAAACACAAACCTTCAATCGTTTAGGCTGCTACTCCTGACATTAAAACAGTTGAACTTAAATAGGTGCTGTGCAAAGCATCTTGCCCTGAAAACAACTGATTTATGTATTGATATTTAAAACATAGGGACAGGGCTGGTGCCCTGGCTTACTTGGGTAATCCTCCACCTGCGGTGCCAGCATCCCATATGGGTGCCGGGTTCTAGTCTCGTCTACTCCTCTTCCAGTCCAGCTCTCTGCTGTGGCCAGGGAGGGCAGTGGAGGATGGCCCAAGTCCTTGGGCCCCTGCACCCGCATGGGAGACCAGGAGGAAGCACCTGGCTCCTGACTTCAGATCAGCGCAGCGCCGGCTATGGCGGCCATTTGGGGAGTGAACCAATGGAAGGAAGACCTTTCTCAATTTCTCTCTCACTGTCTATAACTCTACTTGTCAAAAAAAAAAAAAAAAAAAGAAAAAAAAAATAAAGCATAGGGCAAGATTCTGAAAGGGGGCATCTGCTAATGGCAACCATATCTTTCAGGCATGATTTCTACTGGGATATCAAATTAAAGATCTTGAACATTTTGCCAGCTGTTAGAACTATAAATTATTTCCGAATATGAAAAAGTTTCAGAAATGTTTAGAAACAGAGTTGTAATGCCAGAAAAAATAGGTCCCCAGTTAATATGCCAGAGGCAAGCACGAGAAAAATCCCAAAAGTTCTGAGGTCAAGTTTCTGGAATCAAGAGTCCATTTAAAAGTTAAAAAGACAGTCTCAGAAAATAAGCAGATCTTTCAAGTGAGTGCACGGTTGTCAAAAAGTGTAGGCAATATTATGGAGTTGCACTAAAAGTGAATCTCCATATACCCAGGTATTCCAAAGGAAACAAAGTCAGCATATGAAAGAAGTTGTATTCCCATGTTTATTGCAGTTCAATTCACAGTAGCAAAGACAAGGAACTGACCTGGATGTGCATCAGTGGATGACTGAATAGGTAGAGTATAATATAGACACACAAGAGAATATTACTCTGCAATAAAAAAGAATGAAAAGCTGACATTTGAAAAAATAGGTGGAGCTGGATAATAGCATGCTAAGTGAAATAAGCCAAATGTGTGTTTTCTTTCACACATGGAATTTAATATACATATGTGCATAAGTAATACAAAAAGTGTGGATGAAATATTATTGGGAAATTTGGTATTTGTCAATGTTGTTTTCATTGATAATAATATACAATTATGCCTCACTTGTATTCTTTCTCCAGAATTAGTATACATATCCTTGCTTCCAAAATATAGTACAGCTGTGTGTATATATAATGATTGTGGAAAATGTTAAAAATTCTTAAATATATGTGAGATCACTGAACTTTTCTTTATATTTTTCTGATTTATTTGAAATTTTAAAAGTAAAATGTAACTACTATAATTTCAATGATCTGTGATTACTTTAAAATTTACTGTATATGAGAGAAATGGAGATATTTTTATTTGATCATTCATTATGAACATTTCCTATATTGTATTTTTGAATTATATTTACTTTACTTTTACTTGTTGAATTCTTTATTTAGTAGAAGCATTTGATTATAATGTAAATTAAACATGTATTATTTCAAAAAGAAGAAGGAAGCCAGCAAGCAAGAAGGAAGAAGGAAGGGAGGGAGGGAGGGAGGGAGGGAGGAAAGAGAAAGAAAAGCAGAAAAGCAGAAAGGAAGAAGAAAGAAGAAAGAGAAGAGAAGAGAGGAGAGGAGAGGAGAGGAAAAAAGAGGAGAGGAGAGGAGAGGAGAGGAGAGGAGAGGAGAGGAGAGGAGAGGAGAGGAGAGGAGAGGAGAGGGAGAATGATGGGAAGAGTATTGTATTCTTAAAACTATACCTATGAATTGGCTAGTGCTGCGGCTCACTAGGCTAATCCTCTGCCTGAGGCACGGACACACCAGGTTCTAGTCCCAGTTGGGGAGCCGGATTCTGTCCTGGTTGCCTCTCTTCCAGGCCAGCTCTCTGCTGTGGCCCCGGAGTGCAGTGGAGGATGGTCCAAGTGCTTGGGCCCTGCACCTGCATTGGAGACCAGGAGAAGCACCTGGTTCCTGGCTTTGGATCAGCGCGATGCACTGGCTGCAGCGTGCCAGCCGTGGCGGCCATTGGAGGGTGAACCAACAGCAAAGGAAGACCTTTCCCTCTGTCTCTCTCTCACTGTTTACTCTGCCTGTCAAAAAATAAATAAATAAATAAATAAAATAAAAAACTATACCTATGAATTGCATTGAATCTGTTCTCTTTACATTAATGTCACATTAGCATGAAAATTGTATCACAGTAATTATGTATTTGCTGTGAACCTCAGAATCTAATATAGAAGTAAATTTCTTAAAATAAAAAAAGTTAAAAATAAAAAAGAATGATAGTTCACTGTGTATATATGTTACATTTTCTCTATATATTCATCTGTTGATGTTCACTTTTTAAAAAAGTTTTATTTATCTATTTGAAAGAGAGTGAGAAAGATCGATTCCCATCTTGTGGCTTACCCTGCAAATGTTCTCAACAGACAGGTTTGGATCAGCCTGAAGCCAAGAGCCAGGAACTCCATCCTAGTCTACCACATGGATAGCAGAAGCATACATACTCTGACCATAATTTGCTGCCTTCCAGGGCACATCGGCAGTAAGCAGGGCAGCCAGGTCTTGAACTTGCATTCCAATATCCGATGCTAGAGTTGCAAGTGAGAGCTAAACCCACTAACCCACAACACTAGTCCCTATTGATGGACATTTCTTCATGCATATCTTGGCTATGGTGAATAATGTGCAATAAAAACAGTAGTGAGAAAAATAAGGAACTGTGAAATCCTTGGAACTGTGTGTCTATGTTACCAATAAAGAGCAATAAAGTTAGGACTGTGGTTAAGATTTTGAGTTTTGGAGTTGGGCACATCTGCCTTTTAAAAGGACATTTTACCTTTATATTCTGTTCAATTAATTAATTAAGGGTCATAGAAAGACCTTCACACCTCATTCACTCCCCAAATGCCCGCAAATGGTAGGGATCAAAGATGGGAGCCAGCCTGGCTTCGGATCAGCATGGTGCACCAGCCGGCAGCACGCTGCCCACAGCAGCCATTGGGGGGTGAACCAATGGAAAAGGAGGACATTTCTCTCTGTCTCTCTCTCTCTCCCTCTCTCTCACTTTCCACTCTGCCTGTCAAAAAAAAAAAAAAAAAAAAAAAAAAAAAAAAAAAAAAAGATGAGAGCCAGGCCCTCAATTCAGATCCCCCACATTGGTAAAAGGTATGCAATTACTTGAGCCATCAAACACCTCTGCCTCCCAGAGTCTACATTAACACCAGACACTGGAATGAGAGATCCAAACCGGAGCCCCACATTCCACTCCGATGTGGGATAGAGGCACTATAATCAACATCTTAACCACTAGACCATATGCTCACTATAATTTGATTTTAATGCTTCTGAGATGCTTCAATTTAATCTTCTCTATAGAGTGAAGAAACATTTATTTCACAAAATTGCCATGAAGCAAAGACTAAACAATGTATTAGGGAATATGGTATGGTACATATGGTAGTTCCTAAAAAATGATGGATATAAAGTGATGTAGAACATGTAGAGAATTTTTTAGCTTGTCATATTTAAAGAAACAAAGGCTACATAGGATGCAATGTGATGTGTGTGTATGTATACATATATATTCATAACAATAGTATATAGATTTCATTTTTATATATTAGCCTAATTTGGAGGATTCCCACACTCAGCTTAATTGGTAAATTCTTTTTATATACAGGGTATAAATCAGTTTGTTCTAACGTTCTGTAGAGTGCTCTGCCTCATTGGTCCTGCATTAGATCATTGACCAGTGTACTCATATCCCAAAATTCTATGTGTTTCTTCTATCATGTGCCTCTATATATTTAATTACAATGCTGATTTATTTTTGTATAATTTCAGAAATTAAAGTTATGAGAAGGCCAAAACTATCTGTCTGTCTATCTCTTTCTCTCTCTGTGTGTGTGTATGTGTTAATCCTCTACTTTAAGTTCAGACTAGCTCTAGACTAGGAATTGAATGCAAACTGTTACCTAATTCATATGCGTTTTTAAGCCTGTGGTTTTAAAGTAAATTGAAATTATGCTATGGTAAAACTTAAAGAAAAAAAAGAAAGGCTGGAAGGAAGGGAGAGTGACAGAGGGAGGCTGGAAGGAAGGATGGTTATCTTCTTAGAATTGTATCAATGAAATACATGAAATCTGTTCTCTTTATATAAATAAGCATTTTAAAATAGGAAAAGTAAATCAATATATGTTATGTTGTTCGACTACATTTGCAATAATAGAAACAAAAATTAATATCTCTAAATATGATGAAAACAGAAATTTCAAAATTTTACATTAAGAATAAAATATTCTATATTAACACACTAGGTCAAGATGAAAGATAAATGTTTATATCCTCTCAAAATGTCAAAGCAGACAGAAATGAATGATAATGGTGCTTTCAGGGAGAAATCAACAGTAACCAGGTATACAGACATACACACATCTACTCATACACAAAAGCTAGATAGAGAATGTGATCTGAAACAAAACTGGGGAAATTGGGTGTGATTTGTAGAATGTGTTAAATACATTAATATAAGATATTAATGATAGGATAAGCTGGATGTGAGGTATATGGGAACTCTTTGTACAATGCCACAGTTTGTGTTTTGCTAAGTTAAATCTATTTTGAATTAAAATATTTAAAGAATAAGATTTTTTTCTCATCTATTTTTTTCTCTTCATCATAAAAGGATAAAACAACTGAGATATGGCTTAAGTGAAAATTGCTACTTTTTTAAAAAAGAGACTCATTTCAAAATATATTCTCTAGAATATTATTTTACTTTATTATATAGATAAGTATCAAACATAGAATGTTTTATATGATACAAAATCTTCTCATAATTTATTTCCCAGGTATTTGAAAAATAAATACCTTGGTGAATTCTACCAATATCACAGAGAAGTGTAAGACTCCCTCCCACACCCATCTACCCAGTTACACAGAAACTTTTCAGTCAATTTGAGGAAAAGCTTTGCTTATTTGTTTTATATTTAAAAGCTGTCATCAGATGGGTATCTACTAGACAGTTGGTTTTGCTTTAAATCATAAATCTGTCATGGCCAGCTTTATCATTTGCAGTCTGCCACTTTCCGGCGTTAATAATGTCTGTGACAAATAAGAAGTTTGAGTGGAAAAGTCTTTGTAAACCTGTTCTGTAGTACATTTGTCAGTTTCATGTTTTTAACTCCTGGTTGCTACTGTGGGGACATTTCTAATTCATTCTCATTTGAGAGTCCTCATTTTATCTACTTTTCAGAGTGCAGTGTTATCTGATGTTATTTCATGCTGAGATGAAACATTGACTGTATCAGTAGGGATAACTGCTGAGAGGAAAGAACAAAAGAATTGCATATATCTAAGAGTCCAGAATTTTCACTGGGGTTGTGCTGAGCTAGAGGATTTACTTAAATCCCAAAAGGGTTGTTTCATAACCTATCAGTTCCTATAAACTTTGAGGCATGCAAAGGAAGTAGGAACTCAACCACAAGTTTCATATATGGGTGAATTTTTCAAAGTGATCTCATTTTTGTCACTTTTTATTTCCCAGGAGAAGATAGTATTGCAAATGCACAAAATTGTCCTTGAGAACTTTGATATAAAGTGTGAAACTGAGGAGTTTAACCTCTAAAAGTAGGCAAAAACTTTACATGTATTGATCTGATCACTTTGCAAATATGATTACAAGCATTAGCAATTAGAAGTGAACCTTTCAAAAAACCATGACCCAAAAAAATTGATTTAGGATATTATATAACGCATACATTTAAATAAAAGCTGTAATTTAGCTTTTTCTCATAAAAGATGTTGTCATGATGTTATATCTGGAATATGGTAGAAAATGATTACAATTGAAAACTTGAATTTAAAGATGATAGAAAACCTAAACAATTTGAACGTTATCTTGAATATAAACTCATTAGAGAAAATTCTTACAGGGTTTTAATTTATATGTCTTTGAGACCATATGCAATAATTTTCAAACATGACATATCCTTATTCCAACTTGAGGTCCATCAGATAATGTTTGTAAAATTCTTTGCTGATGTGTGTAACATACTGTAATATAGCAGTTAATTAGAAATAAAAGTTAAGAAGATAGTTGTAGTGATAACATAGTAATAGGCATTTTAATTTTTCTTTGAAAAACTGGTTTAGAAAGACATTGATAATATTTGACATTTGTGATTATCATTCACCAGAATAGATTAGATTTGCAATTGTTATACAATTCAGGTTTATATGAAAAGATATTATCATAATTACAGCCCATTGCTTATTAGAATAAAGTTATTTTTGTGTTAGATTAACACTTAATTGATATGCATAGAATTAGTACCAAATTCAAAATAAATACATTGTACCAGTCTATTTCTTCTTAATTATGTTCATATTTGTAAGGATTATTTCTTCCTTTTCCTTTCAAAAATATTTCATAAAACCCTTCATAGTAAACACCTTATGTGTAATTTAAATCTATTACAATTTTTTTGGTAATGCAGTGATCCTTAATATATTTGTCATAATGATATCTTAGAGATCAGGATTTCAGACTTTATTTCAGATCTTTGATACTGGCTACCAATTTGTTTGTTTTTTGTTTTATTTATTTATTTATTTTATTTTTTGACAGGCAGAGTTAGACAGTGAGAGAGAGAGAGACAGAGAGAAAGGTCTTCCTTCTGTTGGTTCACCCCCCAAATGGCCACTATGGTCAGCGTACTGCGGCCACCGCACCGCGCCGACCTGAAGTCAGGAGCCAGGTGCTTCCTCCTGGTCTCCCATGCAGGTGCAGGGCCCAAGTACTTGGACCATCCTCCACTGCCTTCCAGGGCCACAGCAGAGAGCTGGACTGGAAGAGGGGCAACCGGGACAGAATCTGGCGCCCCGACCGGGACTAGAACCCGGGGTGTCAGTGCTGCAGGCAGAGGATTAGCCTAGTGAGTTGCGGCGCCAGCCCCTGGCTACCAATTTGTTACCCATGAACAGTGCATTTGTCTGCTTCTTCATGTAATTAAGAAATATATAACTCAATGGTCAATTAATCATTGAATTTAAGTGTTAGACATATGTATGTGATGTCAAACAATTAATATTAAGAATACGAAAAATCATATAAATAAGGTTACTTTTAAAATTCATTTATTTACGTATAACAGAACTAATATATAAGTAACTAGAAGTGTAACCAATCATGACTATTGCTGTGATTGATATGCCACAGAAACTATCACTTAGGATGAAGGCAATTGTGATGCACAGAGAATGTTAAGAGAAATTAATATGTTTTATCAAGATATTTGGACACATTACTCAGGCAGTTGGGAGAACTGACAAACTCTATACTGAAACATGATTATGGCATGGATAATTTTAAATTATAAACATGAATTATAAGGTGAAATAGGATAATATAAGTATTACTACTTATAATACTACTATATACTACTGAAGAACATCTTGGTAGCTTCCCAGTTTAGGAAATTATGATGCCAAATCATAGCTACTCTAATCACCATTATGTTTGTTGATGTGGACACGAGTTACCTGAGTAAATCCCAAGGAGTCACATGGCTAATTTGATGGAAGTATGTTTAGCCATGTGAAGAAGCTGTCAAAACGTCCTCCAGAGTGGATGCACCACTTTCCAGCTCTGCTAGCAATGGAAGAGTTGCTTCATAGGTTCATCAGATCATGGTGGTGCCACTGTGTTGGATTCTGTCTATGCAAGTAGATGTGTGGCAGTATCTCACTGTATTATTTTGCAGTTCATAATGACACATTACATGGACATTTGTTCGTATGCTGTTGCCATCTACATATCTTTGTTTTGAGGTTTTTGCTTAGATATTTGCTCACTATTTTAGATGAGTTGTTCATTTTCTTATTGGCTTTCAAGAATTCAATGTACATTTTGGGTAAGAGTCCTATACCAGATATGGCTTTTACAAATGTTTTCTTCCAGCTGGCAGCTTATCTTATTACTACCTTGACAGTTTTATTCACAGGGAAGTTTTTAATTTTAATAAAGTCCATTATTTCTAATATATTTAGGGTAGTATCTAAAATTCACCTCAATTATCAAGATATTTTAGATTTTTCTCTGTACCATCTTGTAGGAATGTTATAGTTTTACACTTTATAGTTAGGTTTATGATCTTTTTTGAGGTAATTCTTGTGCAATCTGTAAGGTCTGTGTATAGATTCCCTTTGTTTTTCCTTTTGTATGTCTGCCTGGACCAGCATCATGTTATTGTAGCAGGTTTTTGTTGCAGTGCGAAAGAGGCAACTTGGGATACCCATATCCTGTGTCTTTAACACCTGGCTCAAGTCCTGGCTTCTCTGCAGCGGGTCCAGCTATCTGCTAATGCTCACTCTGGGTGCAGCAGATAATGGCTCAAGTACTGGGATCCATGCAACCCATGTGGTGGTTCCTGAGCTCAGACTGGTGCAGCTCCACCTGTTGTGGGCATTTGGGGAGTGAACCCATGGATGGGATCCCTTGGAGTGTCACTCTGCCTTTAAAATAAAACAAAAATATACAATTTTTTTAAAAGAACACTAACTTCTCCATTGTGTTTTTAGTGCGACTTTATTGAGCATCACTTGTCTGTATTTATGTGAACTTATTTCTGGCCTATGTATTCTGACCCATTGATCTATTTGATTGTTCTTTTACCAAGAACACCTTACTTAGAATACTGTATTTTTATCATAAGTCTTGAAATAGGATAACATCTGTCCTCCAACTATCTTTTTAATACTGTTCTGACTACTCTGTCTTTTGCACAATCTATTAATTTTAAAATTCTGTATCTTATTAATGTTTGTGCCAAACTTTTAAAAAATTTCCACACCTACCATCCAAAATATCTTCCCTGACACTACTCAAAAATTATTTAAGCATTATTTCCTTCAGTATGTTTTTGTTATTCCCCAAGAGTATAATCAATTTTCTCGCATATACTCACATACTTATACTTCCATTCCACAGTGTATACCATCATTTAGTTAATTTTGTAATTATATGTTTAATTCTAGTTCACCTATCAGAAACTAACTCTACAATGGCGATAGCCACAAAACATTAATTCTCCAATAAACATTTCTTGTTAACAGTCTTTGCATATAATAGAATAAGCTTGGCCGGCGCTGTGGCTCACTAGGCTAATCTTCCGCCTGTGGTGCTGACAACCCGGGTTCTAGTCCCGGTCGGGGCGCCGGATTCTGTCCCGGTTGCTCCTCTTCCAGTCCAGCTCTCTGCTGTGGCCCAGGTTGGAGGATGGTCCAAGTGCTTGGGCCCTGCATCTGCATGGGAGACTAGGAGGAAGCATCTGGCTTTGGATAGGCGCAGCACGCTGGCTGTAGCGGCCATTTGGGGGGGTGAATCAATGGAAGGAAGACCTTTCTCTCTGTCTCTCTCTCTCTCTCACTGTCTAACTCTGCCTGTCAAAAATAAAAAAAAATAGAATAAGCTTACACTTGTTGAAAGAATGAATATGGATGCATAAATGAACATATAATTGGCATCTGGGAATATATTATTGGATAACTGTTTTTTTTTTTCTTCAAAAGTCAGTAAGATATGTTATCCCTCTTAGTATTTTTTTGTTTGTTCTACTCAATACTTTTGGTTAAATACTGTAATCAATACACAATTCTTCTTAAGTGCTGAAACTTAACTGAAAAGTGAGCACTGTTAAACATAAGAGTGGGAATAAGAGAGGGAAGAGATGTGCAATTTGGGACATGCTCAAGCTGACTTACCTCAAACGGTAGAGTTAGAAACATACCAGGGGATTCCATCCAATTCAATCCCATCAAGGTGGCATGTACCAATGCCATCTCACTAGTCCCAGTGATCAATTTCTGTTCACAATTGATCATAATGATAGGACTAAGAACCAAAGGGATCACAGAAACAAGAATAGTGTCTGCAAATACTAGCTGATAAAATAAAAAAGGGAGAGAACGATCCAACATGGGAAGTGAGATACACAGCAGACCCATAGAATGGCAGATGTCCTAAACAGTACTCTAGCCTCAGAATCAGCCCTTAAGGCATGGGGATCAGCTGAAAAGCCCATGAGAGTATTTCAGGCATGGAAAGCCAGGACACTCTGGGGGGAAAAAAAAAAAAAAAAACAAAAAAAAAACCACACCTAAATGAAAGATCTCCACGAGTGAGATGCCAGTGGAAAGAATGGGTCATCAAAGAAGGAGGTACCTTTCTCTGAAGGGAGGAGAGAACTTCCACTTTGACCATGGCCTTGTCTAAATATGATCAGAGTCGATGAACTCAGGGGGCTTCCATAGCCTTGGCAGCTCATGACAAGAGCCTAGGGTGATTACTGAGGCCATAAACAAGAGTGTCAATTTGTTAAGTCAACAGCAGGAGTCACTGTGCACTTACTCCTCATGTAGGATCTTTGTCCTTAGTGTGCTGTACATTGAGATTTAATGCTATAAATAGTACTCAAACAGTATTTTTCACTTTATGTTTCTGTGTGGGAGCAAACTGTTGAAATCTTTACTTAATGTATGCTAAACTGATCTTCTGTATATAAAGAGAATTGAAAATGAATCTTGATGTGAATGGAAGGGGAGAGGGAGTGGGAAAGGGGAGGGTTGCGGGTGGGAGGGACGTTATGGGGGGAAGCCATTGTAATCCATAGTCTGTACTTTGGAAATTTATATTCATTAAATAAAAGTTTAAAAAAAAGTCAGTAAGAAAGCATCATTTTATCTAAATTCTTGATAAAAATGAAAACTTAGAAACTCCAGGAACAGCCTCAGTAAATTGCAGATGACTCTGACAAAAGCAGAAGCAACACTTTTATTTCTAATTGCATTTGTCTAACTGAAAAATAATTACCAAACGCACATGATTTGACAAGACACCAAATATATACTATTCATACTGTTATGTGAACGAGGGTTACTTCTTCCTTATACAAATAATAGCTATGTTAACATTAATTAACAAAATCCTTTCTTTTGCAAAAGAGGGTCACAACTGGATACCATGATACTTCATGAAATAAGCCAGTCCCCAAAAGACATATCATATGATTTCCCTGATGTGATTTAACTAACAGAATACCTGAAGTGTAATGTTTTTGAGTGGAATAGACATTTGGAAAATGGATGATCGTTTATAGCACTTGTCTCTTCCACTAAGGAACAATTTTTGTTTAGTTTTGCTTTCTTTCTCTCCATTCTATTTGCTGAACTCCTCTACTTAGAGAAGGGCTAACTGTATGATCACTAAGTAAACTGGTAGTAGATCATTGTAAAAATTAAGAATGGGATTTAGAAGGTAGGTGGGAGGGAGGGGAAGCCTCACTTTGTTCCTAAATTTATACATATGAAGTACAAGAAACTTTTATAACTTAAATAAAGTAAAATTATTAAAGGATTTCTTTATTTTTTCAATCAATACCTCACTTGAAGTGGACATATCTCCAATTATGACTCGATTTCCCTTACCATACTAAAAAGCCTTACATTTTATTATGCTGAGATTTTATTTTCTAGAAACATCTAATAATAAAACTAAATTGCAGTTTCACAGCTGTGATGGTTTCTTGGTTTCCATAGATGAGGCTTTTCTTTCTTTTTGTGTAATGCAAGGACTAAGAATCCATCCATATTCAAATGTTCCCCTTGCATGATGGCTCAATTATTATTGTTGGTACTAATCATCTCTGTACTTGGCAAGACTCATTCATGCTGCAGGAAAGCAAACTTTCCCAAAAATCAAAACACCAAATGTTCTGAACAAAATAATTGGAGGATAAGGGTCCCTTTAGAATCTGAAATTTTCACTTGACAGAACCTTGACAAATGTGAGTGGGTGTTTAATCAAAAGGATATTTGTCACAGAGCACAGCTCACAATTTTCAACACAGCAAAGGAAATATTTGGTTCCGATGGTGCAACTGGAGCTTAAATCCAGGTGGACCATTCCAAGTCTGTGATCCAGACAGAATTTTAAATCAGAAGTCAATGGCTTGAAGATTCGATTTCTGTGATTTGCAGTTGCTTCCTTTCCTTCTAAAGGCAGTGATGGTAGAATTGTGAGTGACTGCATTGCCGAGTACTGGGAACAGAGTCTAAGTGCTAGAATTCAAGAAAGATGACGTCATCCTTTGTGGAGGTTTACAAAATGAGAATGCTGTCCCGTGGGCAAGAGCATTTTCACATTGTGAAAGAAGTTGGAAAGATGGAAAGAGTGAAAGAGAGAGAAAGAAGCAATATCTTAGTTTGCAATTCACTTTTTCTACAAACTTAAGTTTCTCAAATTTACCAATTTAAGACGAGGTAAAATGTATTTTAGAGTATGTTTAAAGCTACTTACATCTTCTAAACTCTATTAGAGCCTTGCATTTTTTGACTAGCCTGTTTTTCTTCACATCATTGATAATGCATTAGATAAATGATTGCTTTATAAAAATGTAAAACCAAGAAAACTCAATACTTCAAAACATTTTATGTACATATGTGATACTATATATTCAGAGTATTGGGGGATAACCTAAATATGATTTTTGAGTCTTTAATAAGTGTTATTCACAATTATTAAGGACATTTAAAGTTATTCTAGCAAACAGAACTTAATTGCCTGTTTTACAACTGAACATATATTAAGGAAGGGTGAGTAGTAGATTATCAAACACAGCATGGTAACCAAAGAGTATGAATTTTATCCCAGGATGTCAAATCTAGTATTTTTTTGCTGTTGTATTTTAGGAGAAAACATATTCTTAAAAATACAAATAAGTCATCCCAAATGGAGAGAGTGATTTGTTTTCATTATATATGGACAGACTACAGATGGTATACTTCAACTGATCAGCCATCCTTTCACATCTATTGCAGCATATCAAGAATTCCTGCAATGTTTGACTTAGAGTCTGGTCTTTAAAAGCAATCAAAACAAGATCAAACTGGATTTTGACAGCATTCTGTAGACATTTTTATTGGAATTCATGAAATTCAGATAACTAATTATAAATATATATATATATATATATATATATATATACTATTGAATATATCATGTAAAATTTTGCCACCAATGGTTGTACCTAATGATATGGCTGATCGTAACTTATATTACAACTTCAGGTATAATTCGCTATTTGCTCAAATATTCTATTTGGTATATAACTATTCTTCTCTAATTAGATACCTGTTTTTACATGCTAATCTGAAGGAAGTGACCAGATATTTTCTACTTTGGTAATATATTTTTATCATATGCCTAAAATTCTGCAGAGCTTGGAAAGGAGCAGGTGATAAAATAAGATAGAAATCATTTCAGATGAGGCTAGAGTTGTGGAGTAGCAGGTAGATTCGCCACCCATAAACCTGTATCCTATATGGGTACCAGTTCAAGTCTCAGTTACTTCACATCTGATCTAGCGGCTTCCTGCTAATGGCCTAGGAAAAAGCAGCAGAAGATGTTCCAAGTGTCTGTCCAACCATGTGTGAGACCTGGCTGAAGCTCCTGGCTCCTGGCTTCAGTCTAGCCTTGGCCAGGCCATTATAGCCAGCTTGGGGGTGAACCATGTGATGGAGATCTTTATCTCTCTCTGTGTATCTCCCTCTCTCTCTGTAACTCTGAGTTTCAAATAAATAAATAAATCTTTAGGACAAAAGAAAACATTTCAGATGCAAGTGCCTATCAGTTGTCAACATTTTTTTTTCCTATCTCTGTATATTATATTCACCATTGTGGTAGGGATGAAATAAAACCACAATGGTTGTATTAGTTTCCTATTACTGCATGCTAAACTATACTTAATGGCCAAAATTAACATATTATTCTTTCAAAATTTGTGCATGAGGAACGTGGGCCCTACTTAGGTGAGTTTTCTGCTTGGGATCTTAGGAGGGAATCAAGGTGCTGGTCAAGCAGCATGACCATCTGGGTCTTGGGGAAGAATCTGCTCCCGATGTTACTCAGTATCTGTCTTCCTGTGGCTATGGCACTAAAGATTCCCTTTTTCTGCTGATTGTAAATTGGAAGCTCCTTTCCACTCCCACAGGCCACCATTGATGCCTTTTCACCCTGCGTTCTCCAACTCAACCACTTCTTCAGAGCCAGGAGTAAAACCTCTTCCCACTGGACTAAGTGGCATCATCCACAACATAGTAAGACATGAACATAAGATCCCAACCCCTTTGCAGTATGACATAACCTAACCAAGGTTTGACATCCCAGTAACTTTGCCAGCTTTTTGTTGATATGATGCAAGTTGCATAGTCTTCCCACATTCAAGGACAGAGAGGTATCTATGGTTAGGTCCACCACAATTGGTTTCTTGTCCCAATAGATGAATTTATAAACTATTGCCTATAGTGTTTATCACTTGTGTTTGACACTCTTCTTTGGTCCAATTTACTTATTTTTTCAAAGATATTTTCAAAATGGACAGATTTAATCAGCAGAGAAGAAGACTATTAACTAGCACAAGTTTTACAAAATCAAAGTCTGTTTCTCTCCTCTGAAACTAACTTTTTAAAATAAAAGGTCTAAGTTGACAAATTTCACTAAGTCTGGCAAATAACTACAGTCATGTTAAAGAAATATCTTAAAGGCATTCTCACAAATTCTATTTAAGCATATTTAAATTAGTCAGAGAATGAGTGACCAGAAGAATTGTTTTAAGGTTTTAGAAGAATACAAAATGTTAGTGTGTGTGTGACTGGGAAATCTGCTTTTCATGAGGTATTGCCTGCTCACCAAATAAATTCTTTACCATCTATCTATCATGGCCTTCAATTTTCTAACAGAAAAGCCTGATTCATCACTGTTATAACAATGCTGCCTTGCTGTATCTGGTATTGCCTTTTATTTCCATAGGGAATACTCTAATATTTCAGACTTATATGGAAGATATAAAGTTTGAAATCACAAAATTTCTTACACCTAGAAAGATTATTATGAGGAACTAGGCATTGATTTTGATTTTTCATGTAAGAATTTCAGCCACTTAAATGATGGAGCAAAAGAAAATGGTTCTCAAACAATTCCATTTTAGTCATGATGAAAATAAGACTCAAAGGTCCATCCTTGACCTCCAAAATAATTAAAGCATTAAACTCAAGTTTCTCACTTAAAAGCAGTGTTTATACTGTGACTTAAACATTCTTTAGACACTGTCCAAGGCAGGCCGGACAAAGCAAATTATAACCCTAGTTTTATGGAAGCATCATTCTATGATAGTCTCAGCCAATTTTATGTTACTTGCCACTTCCAATTTTTTGTATCTCTTCATCCATTTTAATCTTTCTCTTGTTTCTGTTTCTTTCTAATCATTTTTTTCAGTCACAGATCACTGAGTTTTTATTCACAAAAGCCGTAAGCAGACATGCATTTCTCCTTTAGCAGAAGGATTTAGATGTTTGAACATTAAGATGATTCTCAAACCTGATCAAATTCTAGGTTAAGACTTCATCTTTGTTTTCAAACTTAGATTCACAGGCGACGGTGACCAAAACAAATTTGTACCTGCTAGGTTGAGTTCATCTGCCCAGGATACGAATGTGCTAAATTAATTGTGTCATGTATTTCACATAGATTTTTGCTCAAAGGGAGATCAATTCAGGTGTATCATTGTTCCCATCCCTATGTTAATTTCACAGTTACTCTTTTCTCACCTACTCACACTCACACTTCGATAATCACTGTTACCTTTGCGTAAGTTCTCTTACTTTGGATTCTTCGGTTTCTATAATAAGCTTTCCAGTGCTCTCAACATGGGAATGATGAGCACTCAATATTCTAATATGTGAACCCTGGAGATGCATCCATATGTTGCGAGGTTCTGGAAAACAATGAGGTAGGAAAAATATGGAATTGCACCACTGTTGTTTCTTTTTAATGCTGTTGAGCACAGGTCCTAATGATTTCAGAGACGTAGTAACAGTGACCTATGGAAGGTGGATTTGGCAGGAAAAATTCTGAAAATCTATCTTCATGGAATTTGTATTCTAGACACACAAATGACAAATTAAAAATTGATACACAATGTTATGAAGAAAAGACAAAGTAGGGGAAAGAAGTAAAGAGGTATGTATAATATTAATTATTTTAGATACATTCAGGAAAAGTTTGCTAAGGAGTGAATTTGGTAGAGAATTGACAGAAGAATTCATTCAAATGACTGTGAGAAGACTT
Organism: Oryctolagus cuniculus; assembly: GCF_964237555.1. NCBI lineage: Eukaryota > Metazoa > Chordata > Mammalia > Lagomorpha > Leporidae > Oryctolagus > Oryctolagus cuniculus. The sequence continues at coordinate 23,930,045 of NC_091433.1, forward strand.
AGCAGAGATCTCAGTAAGCCTTTAAGCTCTTTTATTGGAGAGGAAGCAGCTAAATCCGTAGAGATGGAGCATGGGACAACATGGAAAATGTGACAGCATGGATGCATCACACAAACATGTTGGTCACCCAGATGAATTCCTCTCTGGTGTCATTTATCAGAAGTTCAAAAAAAAAAAAAAGGTACAGTTAATCTCTGGTTTGAATAAAAATTATCTATAGGCAGGAAAAAATTGAGGATCAATTTAGAGTGGTTTATAATATATCATTTTCTCAATATGGAATATTATTCTTATAAAACTTCAGTGAGGTATAGACATAAGAAATGTGCCTTTTGTAGCAATTTTATATCAATAAATATCACGTAAAAATCAAAGTGATAGTAAAATGAGATAAGATGTCACACAATGAAGAAAACAAATGAAAATATCAGTGCTAGAGAAGCCAGTAAGTTTTGGTCCTGGAATGGAAAAAAATCTAGTATTTTGTAATAGTTTAAGATATATTTTTATTGGAGTCCCCTGGTGGCATGTACCAATGCCATCTCACTAGTCCAAGTGATCAATTTCAGTTCACAATTGATCATAATGAAAGGACTAAGAGTCAAAGGGAGCACATAAACAAGTCTATTACCTGCTAATACTAACCGATAGAATAAATAAAGGGGAGAGTGATCCAAGATGGGAAGCGAGATACTCAGCAGACTCATAGAATGGCAGACGTCCTAAACAGCACTCTGGCCTCAGAATCAGCCCTAAAGGCATTCAGATCCAGCTGAAAAGACCATGAGAGTATTTCAGGCATGGAAAGCCAAGACACTCTGGAAAAAAAAACAAAAAAAAAACAAAAACAAAACAAAACAAACAAACAAAAAAAACACCTAAATGAAAGATCTCTGTGAGTGAGATCCCAGTGGAAAGAACAGGTCTTCAAAGAAGGAGGTACCTTTCTCTGAAAGGAGGAGAGAACCTCCACTTTGACTATGATCTTGTCTAAACAAGATAAGAGTCGGAGAACTCAAGGGGCTTCCATAGCCTTGGAAACTCATGACTGGTGCATAGGGAGATTACTGATGCCATAAACAAGAGTGTCAATTTGTAAAGTCAACAACAGGAGTCACTGTGCACTTACTCTTCATGTAGGATCTCTGTCCTTAATGTGCTGTACATTGAGACTTAATGCTATAATGAGTACTCAAACAGCATATTTCACTTGGTGTTTCTATGGGGGTGCAAACTGTTGAAATCTTTACTTAATGCATACTAAACTGATCTTCTGTAAAAAAAAAAAAAGAAATTATCAATTCCCAACTTGACTCTCACTGGGATTAAACATGACAATAGGTCTGCTCTGATTTCATCATCATTTAAAAAATCATCTATTATTTTTCACTTTATGTTTCTGTGTGGGAGTAAACTGTTGAAATCTTTACTTAATGTATGCTAAACTGATCTTCTGTATATAAAGAGCATCGAAAATGAATCTTGATGTGAATGGAAGGGGAGAGGGAGTGGGAAGGGGGAGGGTTGCGGGTGGGAGGGATGTTATGGGGGGGAAGCCATTGTAATCCATAAGCCGTACTTTGGAAATTTATATTCATTAAATAAAAGTTAAAAAAAATAAAAAAGAGATATTTTTTATTCCTTATTAAGCAATATATGCTCTTTCAAGCACCAAAATTGTCCAGGCTCTAAGTAGGGGGAATATGCAATGAAATTTGGAAGATAGAAAAATCAGTTGAAATGTTTTTTTTTTTGTTCTGAAGAGCAGATTTTTAAATGGTGATGCTTATGTCATTCTGTGTCATAGACTATAAAACAATTAATAAATAGAGACAACAGAATACATGTGGGCCAAATAAACATATGTGTCATTAAAACTTTTATCAACAATTATTTTTCAAGTAGCATTCTGCCACATATGATACTTGGTTTAATTTCCCATGCCCTCTGGATGAGATCTGAATTCTCCATGGTTACTCATTCTTATCCTTTCTTCCTCATGTACCTTGACTTTCACCAGAAGATACATCCCATGCATCTTGAACACATCTTGCATTCTTTTTCTTTATTGTCTGCACATACGATTAATTTTTCATTTTAACTTGCTCAGTTTTTTCACCTGGTTATTTCCTAGTCGTCATTTATGCATGTCTTCCTCAGTTGCATATTCTTACCTCTAAATGCTGATTGTGTCTTTTGTTTGAACCCTTAGCACTGGACATTGGCATAGTATCCATTGTTCAATTCTTTGACTGTAGTCTGAATGAAGACAGTATTATGGCATGGTAACCACTATATACCCAGCACTAAGCACAGGGCTGGGCACATAAAAGCTGCCTCTTTCATTTACCATGCCATAATACTGTCTTCTAAATACCCATAATGCCTGGACTGGGTGGAATTGAATCCACTCATCAGCTCGTCAGATGCAAAATCAAGTTTTCCCACAAGAGTAGCAGAAACCCACTACCATCAGGATCAGCATTAGTAGGAAGCTGGGGTCTGGAGCTAGAGAGAGGTATCTAATCTAGATTCTCAGATAAAGGATGAGAGCATCTTAGCCCCTAGACCAAACTAGTGTTCCTCTGATTCTTTTCTGCTGAATTTATGTGTAGAAGGAATCAAAATGAGGGAAGAAGGAAAAAAAAGATATTTGATGACAACAAGACAGGACTGGACTAGAAATCAGTTCCTTTCTGTCCTTTTACAAAGAATTCCTTTTATCACTCAAATGGATAGAGGTACAGGCAAGAAAGAAAATAACCAAAATTATCCAAAATGGAGTTGAAGGAGCTAGTGATCATCAGTATGCACCTCTCTAATAACAAAGCTGTTTCTTGGCTCCAGCTTCTTTTTGTCAAATGATAATGGTGACGACCAATGTGGCAAGATAGCCTTTAACGCATGCAGTTCCGATGACAACGGCGCAGCACATCCAGTTTAAGAGTCCCTGGGCTAAGGTCTCAGCTCTGCTCTTGATCCAGCTTCCTGCTAATGCACACTCTGGCAAACAGCAGGTGATGGCTCAAGTATTTTGTTCCTGAGACCCATGTGGCAGACCCAGAATGGATTCCTGGATCCTGAAATCCACCTGGACCAAGGAGAATTCTGTAGGCATTTGGTGAAAGAACCGGCAGATGGAAGTTGTCTTTTCATTTGCCTAGGTCTCGGTCTCAGTTTCTCCTCTCCCCGCCACTTACTCAAATGGATAAGTAAAATTTTCAAGAAAGGTCATCTTAAATATAAACTTTGAAATGATATCTAATGGTAGTTCTAATATGCTTATCATTATCATTGCTGATTTATAAATGCTGCACTTAATAGCAGTGTGTCATCTTTCTATCTCCTGTTTGCAAACTATGCTTTGCTAAATTCTTACCACAATCCATTCTAGACATTTCATTTTCAGATTGATGATTCTGTATTCAAGATTTCATAAAGTACTCATTTAATCCTCTCAGATTTTATCTGCAGCATTCTTGTACATCATAAAAAAGTCAAAGCGGTTTGTCAACTCAGTTTGACAGAAATTGTGTTCTTAACCTGTCCTGGTATGTTAAGAAATGTCATCTCATAAATTAGGAAGTGTTTGGAGATTTCCCCAGTCCTTATCTTTTTTCAAATAATTTGAAGACACTGGTACACTTTTGTCTCCTAATAAGTGATTCTATTTTTAGTATTTAAATACATTATTAGCAACAATTTGAGTTAGATCTGAATTCACATTTTTCTTGGAGCTGATTTCACTTTTCCATCATTTATGTTAGAAAACTTTTACTTACTGCATATAGAATAAAACACTAGATTATATGTATCTACATGATAAATGACACAACTGATTTATGCATATCCATAACTTCAGAAATCAACCTGTTTTATACTTATTGGGCCACAAATGACTGTCTACATTATAAGTTACAATTAGAGTTAATATTTGTTTGTAATAATACTGTCTGAAAAAAGTATTCATTTGATTTGATTTGTTCTAACTCTGGTTTAATCATTCTGAACCATTTAGCAGAATTGTCAAAGTTATAATTAGGCTAACAAAAGAAATAATCATTTAAAGAACTTTAAGTCCATATTTCACAATCTTACATCAGCCTAAAAGTTGGAGATAGAGAATTTTTCCAAGCTAGAGTAATAAAATGGACATGTGGAGAGAAACACTTTAGAATTCAGACAACACAAAAAATAGCACATTTTAAAAATATGACCTCAGGGCTGGGGGTGCGGCACTGCGGCTCATTAGCCAAAGCTGCCTCCCGCAACTCCAGCATCCCACATGAGTCCCCACTGTGCCACTTCTGATCCAGCTCCCTGCCAATGGCGTGCAAAAAGTAGTGGAAGATGGCCCAAGTGCTTGGGACCCTGCTACCCACATGGTGGACCCACATGAAACTCCTGGCCCCTGGCTCAGCCTGACCCAGCCCTGGCAGTTGTGGCCATTTGGGGAGTGAATAGCTGATGAGCATGTCTCTCTCTCTCTCTCTTTCTCTCTCTTTCTCTCTCTCCCTCCCTCTCCCCCAACCCTTCAAATAAATAAATATTTAAAAGAATAATCCTGAAAAAAGTACAAGTAATACTTGATTTTTTTTCAGAATTTTCTATTTCCTACCTTCCCATGTGCATGGACTATGGGTCTTGCTTCACAATGTGTGCCATGTCGTATTTTTCTCTTTTCTACCCTTCTGGTATTTATTCTTAGTTCTTAAAGATTTACTTATATGTAGGATAACAACAAACCCAAACATACTGAAGAGTATGTTTTGCTGGGAAGACCTCTCACTCATTAGCATTAATAGCTCTTGTTAAATGTATGTTAGCAATTCAGTCTCCCTGTGCTCAGTTCTCTAGACTAACCCAAGACAAATGAAATAGATGAATTAGTATCACTGATTTTCATTTCCTTTTCACTTTAGAAGTTAAATGATTAGCTGTTATTTCTTGATGGAAAGCCAAGAGCTTTTATTTTATAGCATACTTTTGTTCTTTTCTGAAACAGTTTTGCAATTAATGCACCAAAAATCTTAGTGATCACCTTACATATTAAAGTTTCTCTCTGAAGTTCATATTGGAAAGACAAATAAGAAAAGAGGAGCTAAATGGGGTCATGAGGTAGATACTCAAATGAATGACTTGAATCCTTTGAATTGACCTACAGATGGTGCTAGAATGGCTGTTACTATGGTTACCTTCAGAGAAATATTCAAGATTAAAAAGAAAAACATAAAATAGCAGCATAATATCTTACTTGTTCTAATAGTATGAACTATGTTAATTATTTATTCCCTTTGTATGATTGGGAAAAAATACCATATAAGAAAAATGTGTTCCCTCAAAGGAGGGGTAAAGCAAGGGACCACCTCTACTTAATATTGTAAGATTCATTATTGATGGGGTGATGTACTCCAGCATTAGAGCTGTAACTCTTATCCAGCTAACCCAACAGCAGAACTTCCAACTGCGGTGGTCTTCTAGGCACTGCTTTCAGTGCATCAGTTAACTTTTACTTTTTATAAAATGACAGCACAATTTAGCTCATTGAAACAACAGTGATGACATTAGTTCTCCATTGTGTAATAAATTATTAGAAACCAAGCAGCTGAAAATTACACAAGATTATTATCCGATAATCTCCACATATGGAGAAACCAGGATGAGCTATCTATACTGAGGGTTTCATAAGATTAAGTTAAAATGTCTGCTGTGTTCTCACTCATAGAGTTGACTTGAGAAAGCACAATCTTCAGGTTGTCAGCAGAGTTTACTTCTTGTGGTTGTAGACATAAGGATTGTCTCATAGCTGTTGGCTGGTTACTTTCCTCAGCTCTAGTAGTTGCTATAAGATTTTTTGCCATGTAGCCCCTCATCTTAGCCAGGGAGAATCTCTTCTGAAAGAAAAGCTTTTTTCTCAAATTACCTTGCAAGAGTAGCCAACAAAAATACTTTAAAGAACCATAAGATTATCCCATTACTCTCCCTATTTTAAGCTCAATGTAAAGAAACTCATAAAAATCACAACTTATATGTATATCAAGCAGGTGAGAAATTCAGCCTGTAGCAAACATTCATAAAGTTTATCAATCTGTTGGAATGGATTCTCCTAAGAGCTCCATCTTGAATGCTACATTATGAGATTTTCTTAGTGGTTTCACTTATGCAATTACAGTCAACTGCAATGGACTGGGCTGGATGTTTTATGACACCCTCCTATGAGAAAATTATAAGTAGTGGCCATCTGAAGGTTCCTTATTCCACATTGCTGATTCTCTAGCATCATTGTGCAAAGCAGTTTGAGGCTTTCATGCACCAAATTCAAACATTAACATTTCTCTTCCCAGATTAAAGGGATGTAGATACAGGTTTCACAGCTTGAAGGGAAGAGAAGCTTTTCAATGTTGGTATTGAACACGCATGGATTTTTCTGATATTGACTGGGGCAGAACAACTGGTTATCAGTGGACATATATTCCCAAACACTTAATTACTTAACATTTATTTTATGTATTTTTAACATTTAGACTAAACTTATATGGTGAGAGAATTTGGATTAGAATATCTGAAGAGAAAGCAGTTATAATATATGAGTTGGATAATCAAAGCTGTAGAAACCAGAACTGTCATTTTTTTCAACCATTATTATATAAGTTGAAAGTAAGGAGACAGGAAGGAAGGAAAGTGGACATTTTATCTGAAATAAATTTATTTTTATGCTTCAACTTTAGCTTGACCAGAATCTTATAATATTAACCATGGAATACTTTTTTAAAATTTATTTGCACATTCTATTTCCTAGGAGCTATTCATGTATGTTAGGAATAAAAGCCACTAAACATCCCTCCCATGTAACTGCTATTTTAGCTTTTATAAATAATTTTACTACTATTTGCTTTAGGACTTTGAAGAGCATTCTGAAAACCTAGGTAACTTTGCCCCAACTGCTGAATGTACATCAGTTGTCTTCCCTAACTTTGCACAATCTCATAGGAAGTTAATGGATACATGAACTGAATGACCCTTGGTTATTATTAGGATTTTTGTAGTTTCTTTTGTATATTCAATTTGCAACATGATTTAGAGAAAGGAAAGCTGTACAGTTACAGCTTGAAAAATATATGTTAGTTGCTTTAAAGGAAACAATAGTTGACTCCAATGATGGCAGGAGTTGCTTGTAGATGACAGGTTTATGTGAGTGACCTCAAACATTAATACACGTCATGTTTGATTCAAACTAAAGTTTAGAGACACTAGCTATCTAAATTCGAGGTTTGTGACAGGTACAAAGAGAGAGAGAGAGAGAGAGGTCTCCCATATGCTGGTCATTCCCTAATTGGCTGCAACGGCCCGAGCTGCGCCGATCTGAATAGTCTCCTACATGGGTGCAGGGGCCCAAGGACTTGGGCCATCCTCCACTGCTTTCTCATGCCATAACAGATATCTGGATCTTTTGGAGCAGCCAGGACTCAAACAGGCACGCATATGGGATGCTGGCATTGCAGGCTGCAGTTTCATCTGCTACGCCACATCACTGGCCCCAATAATTACATTTCTATATTGCCAAAGCCTTCTGCTGATATTTTCTACACTTGTGTCATATGAAACATATAATTTTATGTCTCATATATTCTGAAAACATCTAGCAGAATGTGTTGGCCATTACAAGAGATCATATTTGAAAATTTAGAAATATTTATGCTAAATTTGATTTTATTTACTCAACTAAAAGTAATTTTCAAAAAATTAAGGCTCTCCTTACAAATTTGGGTTAGAGTAATGTCCAAAACAATGCCTTTTCTCCTAAAATATTTATGTTTTGTTTGAGGAAGGGGACTGTTAAATAATTGATATGATGATATAACATGATATTGTATGCTATATGACATGATATGATATAACATATCAGGTGATAATAAAATATGACTTAATACCGTGAACATGGATCCAAAAGCTTCTTGCACCAATAATCTATGTAGTAGGTCTTTTTCTGGCTTTTCAATTGAGTGTATTGGATCTATGAAGAGAAACAGAAAGATGAGAAAATAATATCCCAGGAACAATTCATTTTCCATGATGAAGAAGAGCAGCTAAGTGTCCTGGCATCCTCTCCACTTACATGAAACAATTCTGATATCTGTTCCATGAAGTCTGTTGAGTTTTCCACAGCATTGACCTGGTTAGCACCTTATTTTGTATTGCAGCTCTTCTATTTCACTTTAAAATTCTCTACCATGTTCTTCATTAAACAGCTTATACCCATATATTCATCTCAGGGTACATGAGTAAGGGCTGCCAAGAGAATCAGAACTGATAGTGTATATGAATATATAAAGAAAAGGATTTGTTAGAAGAGATTGGTGCACACAAATATGGAGGCTGAGATATACCACAAGCTGCAAGGCAGATGCCCAGGAAATAGGGTGGTGTGCTTCCAGTCCAAACCCAGTGGATTAAGAATCAGAACTTTATTGGTATGAGTCTGAAATACTATGGAGGACCCCGAACCAAGGCAATGAAGTTTAGGGAGAGGAGAAGATGGACATCTCACCTCGAGCAGAGAGAAAATTTGCCCCTTTTCTAATTTTTTTATTCTATTCAGTTCCTCAATAAATTGTATGATGCCCATTTATATTGGGCAGAGACATCTTATTTGGTTTTTTGATTTAAATATTAATCTCTTTCAGAAACATATATGGGGCCGGCGCTGTGGCACAGAGGGTTAAAGCCCTGGCCTGCAGTGCTGATATCCCATATGGGCACTGCTTCACGTCCCGGCTGCCCTTCTTCCAATCCAGATCCCTGCTAATGAGCCTGGGAAAGCAGTGGAGGATGGTCCATGTCCTTGGGCCCCTGCACACATTTGGGAGACATGGGAGAAGCTCAAGATCTGGCAGTTGTGGCCATTTGGAGAGTGAACCAGCAGATGGAAAACCTATCTACCTCTCTGTCTCTATTTCTCTCTGCAACTGTGTCTTTCAAATAAATAAAGTCTAAAAAAAAAAAGAAAAGAAACACATACACATCCACCCCAAACTTATGGCTTTCCAGTTAGGTGGACAGCCTTACACAAAAAATTAATAATCATTTAGGGACTATTTTTGAATGAATCTAATATAAACCATGGATTCAGGGCAGATGGTAGCATGTTAGCTTACATGGAGTGCCTAAAAGAGGCATTTTATAAGGCCGTGTTCACTTATGCACTTGACCACAAGTCGGAAAGTAATTTAGACTTCTGAATTAAGGGGTGAGCCATGCAGTCATTGAGCAAAAGAAGCGTTCAGGTTAGGGAACACCCAGGGGTTTGAAGGAAGAACAAGGTGGTTTCTAGCATTGGTGAGCTGTGAGAGTGGGTGAAAGAAGAGAGATGAAGGGAGTAGAGGGTAACCATGTTTGGCACTGGAAGAACTCTTCGCTTTTGTGAGATGGAAGTCACTGGAAGGTTTTGAGTAGAGACATAGCATAATTTTACATTGCTTGATGGATACATAGAGACATGTACTGTAACTGCTTAAGGGGAATGAAAATTGTAGAAGGCAAAGTTGAAAGAAGAAAATCTTTTGTGAGGTGAGGTATGATGTTGGTAAACAGCGATAGATAATAATGGCTTGGCTGAATGTGGTAGTGCTAGGGTGCTGATCAGGAATCAGATTTTGATTTCGCAAAAGAAAAGTCGACAGAGTATGATAATGGACTAGATATTGGCTATGTAGAAATTTAAGAGGGTTTCCAGGACTTTTGTTTGAACAACTGAAAGAATTATGGCTCTATAGATTAAGTCAGGGAAACTACAGCAATAACAGGTTAGCAAGGAGGATCAGCAGTCTGATTTTAGAGACAATTTTTCAACATGTATGAGGCACTCAAGACTTTTGCCACTGATTTGCTGACAACCCTATTCAAGATATGCAAACAATGAAAATCTAACCTTACTCATATCCCATGTCACAGAAAATATTCAATCCTGTTTATTTATTCTAATGACTACTCTAGAATCTCTATAAAATTACTAATATTTTGTCAATATAATCATTAATATGGGGAAAAAGTGATTACGAAACATATTTCAAATTGCATTTATTTGGAAAAAACAAAAAACTTACATTTCTTGCTACAAAAAATGCAAATTTTTAAATCATCCTGAACAATATTTACATTTTTAATATCCTTTTCCTTATTCTATTTTGTTCTCAGGAAATGATAACCATACATCAATTGAACAAATGCCTATTAGCTTAGGAGATGCTGCTAATACAGCAGTGAGTTTAAACAGCGACATTTACTGAAAGAACATATTGTCTTAGAAGAAGCAGATATTTGATAAATAATAATAAAAATAAAAACATAACTTTAAAGGACAGTGTTGGCTATGAGAATGTTTCATTTAGAAAGTAGGAAGTGGTCAATAAAGCATGAATTTTGAAATAAAGTGAGATGATAAGTATTGGAATAAACAGGTCCATAGACTTAAGAATTTGATTTCATGCATTAGCAATTGGCTGTTAATTAATATTTGGAATTGAAGGTTGTCATAATCAGTCATATTTTAAAATAATTTTCTAATCAATGTATATGACAAATTAAAGAGGAGTATTACTAGAAGAGATTCCAGTTAGAGAATATTGCAGAGTTCACTCAAAAAAAAAGTCATAAAGAGCTGAACTTCTAAGACCGTGGGAATAGGAGAGTTTGATCTCAGAGTTGGAAGATTAAACAGAACTGAAGAGCCACAGTGGTAGCCAAAATGCAGAGGGGAACTTTTTGCTCAGAGAGGAAATACACAAACTAATTTAAAGATGTCATTTCTTCACTTTATCAACACCCAAAATATTCCAGCAGAATCTAAAATCAAACCCCACAGGGACCATTTGAGGAATTGACTGTGGTCTTAGATTACCAATGAGTGATTCTGTTCCCTGCCTCCTAATTCCAGTGAACTGTAGTATAATTCCAACTATTATTTCCTGCCTGTTTCCTTTCCATTGTTTTGCACTCCCACTTCCATTCCTTTTCTCAACAAATACTTATTGAACACCAATTTTCATAAGAAGAAGACTCTAGAGATAGGATGGTAATTAAAATTCGTAGTCCTGTTTATCAAGATTTTTAAGACTACATGATCCTATAGTGGAAATGGATATTTTTAAACTAGTTGCAAATGTAAACATCCAATTTTGAATGTATTCAAGTCACTGATCTGTGATGTTCAAAATAAAATTTACTTCCATATAACCAGACATATTTATTTGTCAAGGATCTTTCTTGTGGTACCTGAAAATATAGTCTTGTTGGCTAAAGGTACCCAATCACTACTGGGTCTGTCAATTCATATTTCTCCTATTTACCATTGCATTTCCCTCTTCCTGTAGCGATCTCAGGTCAAGAGAAAATTTAATACAATTCTAATTTACTTGGAAAGGTCTCTGTACCATGATCAAGGGAAATTATTCGTAACCTTTTTCTTCTCCCTTCATTTGCTTAAATGACTACAGCCCCTCCTTCTCCCTTAATTCATGCCATCCTTTTGTTATCACTCTTAAATCTTCAGGCAAACTTGTACCTCTCCTGGGAAGATCTTGGAAAATTCCTTTGCATTGATCTGGGTGCCATGTGTTTAGGAGGTCAAAGCAGAGATTAAAATATCATGTTTCTTCCTCATTACCTTCTTCTGTCCTGATGTCATTTTTCTTTTAGTCTGGTCACCCTATACAAAGCAATGTGTGATTTTGCCTTTTATTTGCAAATAAAAAATGGGATCATTATGTTTCTTCTCATTGATTCCTAAACCTTAGAGCAATTATTTTAGAACTGTGGCCATTTCCACATCTCATTCTACTGTTTTAGGGCTTCGGAGCAGCTAATGCACACAGTGACATCTCCAGTGACATTAATTTCCTAACCCTTCCATCTCAAACTCAATCCAAAATATATGTGGAGTAGAAGAATTTTTTTAATCATTCCTGATTCTTCACAAATTAATTTATTCTCTCAGAGTATATTTTTCAGGAATATTTGAGAGCTACACTTTGAAATCACAAGTCTTTCTGTTTGTTCAACAATGTAATTCACTTGGAAAAGATGTGACTCAGTGGGCTAAGCTACTGCTTGGTACACCCACATACCTTACAGTGCTGCTTGGAGTCCTGGCTACTACACATTTGAATCAGCTTCCTGTTAACCTGTCTGAAAAGCAGCAGATGAAGACAAGTGTTTTGGTCTCTGCCAACCATACAGGAGACCTGGATGGAATTTCTGTCTCCTGGAATTAACCTGGCTCCGTCCACCAAGGCTTTTATGGTCTTTGGTGGAGTGAGCCAGCCAATGGAAAATCTTTCTTTTTCTCTAACTCTTTCTCTGTTTTTCAAATAAATCAAGATTTTTAAAAATGCTACAAGCAAAAGCAATGACATTTTTAAAGTACACAAGCTTCACAGAGGACATGAGATCTGTTGATAGAAAGAAATTATAAGGAAGCAAGGCACAAGCTGAACTTAAAGTAGTGCCTGATAGAGCACTTTCTGAGGTGTGACCACAATGGCAGATGTGGCATATGCTCAGTAATTGTGTACCTAAGAGACAGAAAATTAATTCTCTGTTCTCTAAATAAAGTGGCATTTATTCTTATGAATAATAAACAAGAATTACCTATGATAACCAGGAAGGTAGAGTTTGAGGAGGGCAAATGGCTCAGAAAATGCCAGATTAGATATGACTAGGAAGGAAAGAATATTTGCAAGGGCCTGGTGAACCGTGAAGTCAGAGTGCCAAAGGTGAGGTGTCAACTGTCCCAGACATCGGTCCCCCCACTGGCACAGGCTTGAGAATAGGTAAAGGGGCAATGTACTTAGATTTAATCCAAAAGTCAATGGGAACCCTTAAAGAATTTTCCACAGATATTATATGATTTGGGTTTTAAAATCGTGAGAAAGGGAGTCTAGAGTTACTGTTAGATGGGCTACTTTCTTCATATGCATATGCCCTAAGGGAATGCTTTAGTCTCAAGCCCTAAACTACCTTCTTCAATGTGAATGCTTTCAGATCAATTATTTCTTGATAATACTGGTACAGAGATAGAGGTTTACAGATGTGTGTAACAGTTGCAAATTCCCTCAAATCAGCCAAATACTTTAAAATTAACAATGAGGGCAGGCATTGTGGCACCGCATGTTAACCACATTTGCAACGCCAGCATCCCATACCTGTGTACTAATTTGAGTCTTGACCACTTCACTACCAATCCAGCTCCCAGCTAATGTACCTGGCAAAGCAATGGAAGATGGGCCAAATACAGGGGCCCTTGCCACTCACATGGGAGACATGGAGAGAGTTCCTGGTTCCTGAATTTGCTCTGATCCATGCTTCTCTCTGTGTCTCTCTCACTCTGTCTTTAAATAACTACATCTTACAAAAATTAAACAATATTTTGCACACTGTGCAGGCGTGAAGGAAAACTCAAGCCTTCCTTTTTACATTCTGTACATTTGTGTCTCTTCCTGAGGTCCTTAGCTTTATAAAATGCATATTCTGCCTCCCAGCACCTGTGGTTGTAACGCTGTTATATTTTTGCTCATAAAAGGGCCTAATGTTTGGGCCAGTGTTGTGGTACATCAGTTTAAATGTCACTTGCATCAGTTTAAGCTATCCCATATCAGTGCTGGTTCGAGTCCTGACTGCTGCACTTCCAATCCAACTCCCTTCTAATGTGCCTGGGAAGGTAGAGGAAGTTTCCCAATATTTGGACCCTGTCATCCACATGGGATACCTGGATGGAGTTCTAGGCTGCTGTTTTTGGCCTGGCCTAGCTCTGGTTGTAGTGACCTTTTGGGAAGTGAACCAGGAAAAGAAGATCTGTGTGTATGTGTGTGTGTGTCTCCTTCTCTCTCTCTCTCTCTCTCTCTCTCTGATTCTTTCAAATAAATTAATAAATATTTTTAAGATAGCCCCATTCATGTGTTTGCATGCATGAGTATGTTTTCTCCATTTATAAAATCTTAGAAGGGAACACTAGTAATGATGCAATAGATAGAAAGAATGATGAAACACTGGTTTGTCACCATTTCTGATTCTATTATATAAAAATGGCCAGTCTGATTAACTATAAAAGAAGCAGAGAACTGATACTGTACTTCATGAATAGAAAGATGTAGATTCTAAAGCACAGGAATTGAAACATATTTTATTTTATCATGAAATGAGTTTCAGAGAAATTCTACATCTAGCTGAATTAATTTTTATGATCATAAAACACCCTAATATATTTAAAGGGATTACTGCCCATTGGCATTAATAAATTATGTACTAAAATGAAGTGTCCCTTGGGAAGACATTTAGAATTTGGATGCTAAACTTTAACTTATGATATGTAAAAAGTCAAATGATGCATTTATTAAATTAATATCTGGCCTCTACTGTGAGGAAGGAGCATGAGAAAAGTTAAAAGTATTAGCATAAATGCTAGAGTTGAGGCATAGCATGAAAATATGCTGATTTTTTGTTAAATTAATAAGTAGAAATTTATCTCACTAAGGTAATGATAATCACATCACAAAAATGTGATCAAAATCCAGCTTTACATAGTGAATGTCTTCAATTTAGTTTTATTCTTGCAATATAATGTACACTTTAGTAAAGATCGAAAAAATATTTTTTAATTTATTTTTATTTTAAAGGCACTGTTACAGAAATAGGGAGAGAGAGAAAGAAAAACAGAGAGAGATCTCCCATCTGCTAGTTGACTCCACAACAGCCGAGGCTGGGCCAGACTAAAGCCAGGAACCAGAGTTTCATCCAGGCCTCCCACGTTACAGGGGCCCAAGAATGTGGGCCATCTTTCACTGCTATCCCAGGCATATTTACAGGGAGCTGGATCCGAAGTGGGACAGCTGATACTCAAACTGGCACACTGGCAAACTGGCAACTGCTGGCGTTGCAGGCGATGGCTTTACCTGCTATGCCACAATACTGGCTCCTAATTTTTTTTTTTTTGTTCCTCAAAATAAATATTTTAAATTCTGCATACTTTTAAAAAATTAAATATAATTGTTAATTTTAATGACTTGTGAAATCACATGTACTCCGTAAATTTAGTTGCATTATTTTTTTAAACTTGACTTTAATATTTTCATTTAAGGAAAAGACTAATCTGGTATAAACATAGTATGTCTTGTAGACACAAAAATGCATCATTTGACTGCCTGCCCCAAACTTGCAGCATTTTAGATAATCACATCGAATGTCAGCCTTTTTGTGTGTTTTACTATAAAGCAAAGGTGTGAAATTATATTTGCACATATTTGAAATAAAACCAGTATTCAATGCAAGTAGAAGAATCCTCAAATAAAAGAAAAATTGACTATTTCAATCTCTGCTTGGAGATGGCTTTTAGGTAAAAAATTAAGAATTTTTAAAAAGTCCAAATTCAGACTCAAGTGACAAATATTTTAGCAATTGGCTGTAACAAAAGCTGATTAATATTTAAGATGAAAATTATTATATGATTGCACAAATTAATGAATTAATTATAAATGTAGTTCATTTCTCCATTGCTACTATGGTTCATTAATTCTTTGAAATTAGTTCGGAAAAGTCCATATTTCTCTAACACAAAGCAAAGCAAAAAGTTCTGAATATTTGAATCTGGCCAACAGAACCAATTCTTTGCTTCAATTAGATTATTGCAAAATAACTCTACTCTACAAGAATTACTTGTTTTCTCAGTGATATTTGCATTATTATTAGTATAAAAACATTCAGCTACTTCATACATTTAACTCATTTATTTTATAATTACTTTAACAAAGGGTTTAAAATAACATGAATTATCTAAGAGTACTGTATGGCCGGCACTGCGGCTCATTAGGCTAATCCTCCACCTGCAGCGCCCACACCCTGGGTTCTAGTCCCGCTGGGGTGACGGTCCTGTCCCGGTTGCTCCTCTTCCAGTCCAGCTCTCTGTTGTGGCCCAGGAAGGCAGTGGAGAATGGCCCAGGTCCTTGGGCCCTGCACCCTCATGGGAGACCAGGAGGAAGCACCTCTCTCCTGGCTTTGGATCGGCGCAGTGCGCCGGCTGCAAACACCGGCTGTAGCGGCCACTTGGGGGGTGAACCAACAGAAAAAGGAAGACATTCTTTCTGTCTCTCTCTCTCACTGTCTAACTCTGCCTGTCAAAAAAAAAAAAAAAAAAGAGTACTGTAAAGTTTGCTTTCAAATAAGTTTTATGTTTTATTTTACCTCAATAAATATTTTAATGATTTTAATTATTTCTTAGAATATGGAATGTGTGTCATTCAAGAGTAATTAAACAACCATAAATCCAAAATAAGCTTAACAGATCACAATCTGTAATATGAAATCCTTCTCAAAAGAGAACAGTGATAGATGATATTTGTAAATTTTTGAATAAATTTTTTGCTCTTGTGCACATATAAGTGTATATTCAAGATTTCATTATTATTTTATAATATTTAAGTGCTGTATATTGATTACATAAACATAAGTAACTCTCGTTTTCTCAAAACGCATGTTTGTAAAAGCTCCATAGCAAAAAATCTACTGTGGTGTTACAGAAGCATGGAAAATTTATAAGATTTGAGAATTCTTCAAAATGCTAACTTTTAAAGAACTTACAAATATAAAATAATAAATTTTTCTTTAACTTAACATACAATATACATATATATGTGTGGTAAAGCATTGAGTGTTTAATTACCATATAGATGGGATTTTAGTAAATTTTAAGACAAAATAAACAGAAATTCTTTCAATACTTTTCAATAGCATGTATTACTATGGTAGAACAATTGTGCTAAATATAGGTATTTTGTGCTAATAGTAAACATTAGAGATATGAAAAACAATTTAATGACAAAATATTGAGTAAGAAGGAAGACTATAAAGTAAGTCATAGTTTATTTCCTTTATATTATTTGTGTATACAATAGTCCCAGTAAAATAAGAATACATTATTGATTGCTGCAGAATAATAGATTATTTTGGAACTTAGTGGCTTAAAGCCATAAAAAATTATGATCTCATTGTTCTGTGAGCCAGGAATCATCGCATGATTAAGCTGCTTCCTTTGACCATGGATCGCTCACAAGGCTACAGTTAGTGTTCGCCAAGCCTACAGCACTCTCATGCTTTCCTTGGAGAGGGTTCTTTTCCAACCTCACTCACAGGGTTGTTGCTATCATTCAGTATCTCCTGGGCATTGGTCGCAGGGCTCAGTTGTTGGCTGGTCGATATGTTGGCTAGAGGCTGCCCTAAGTTCTTTCCATAAGTCTCCTCATAAAATGACAGCTGGCTTCATCAGATTGATCGAGTGAGAGAGCAGGAGTGTGCCAACAAGATGGAAGTGACATCCTGTCAGCTTTGGCATATTTTGCTTGTTAAAAGCAAATCACTACATCCAGCTCACACTTAAGGCTGTGAATTGCAGGGATCAGGAAAGTTTGAAAGTCGTTTTCCAAATTTGCCTACCACAACAGGTATGTAAATGCCTTTTGGTTTTAACTTTTTTTCAAACTTTGGTGAAGAAGAAATATTTATCCATGTAAGACATTTTTGCAGTAACAAACATTAAGAAATCTCATTCTTTGATTGACCAAATGCTGCATACAATTGTCCTTCAACAAACATGTTTTTATATATATATACACACACTATGGAGATTACATGGCTACAACCTGTCAAAAATAAAAGCACATTACATTAGGCACATAACATTCTCAGCTGATCATATTCAATATTATATAGTGCTATAAATCAAGAAGCACTGCCCAGTTAATTAAACAGAGATTCAATTCCACATTGCATTTGTCTTTGCTTCCAGAGGTTTTACCATGCTTCCTTATCTGCCTTACACACATACTGCAATTGAAAAGAAGAACATAAAATAGATCACCATTAATTGTCCCCTGTCAAAAAAACACTACAGTCAGGATCCATATTTTGTAAATGGAGTAACTGTCTTCAAACCCAGTGCATTCTATAGTGTCTTATGTACTAATGCATACAGGAAAACCAGGTCAAAAATGACAAATCATGGTATATTCTTTTATACCTACCCAACCACTATTAGATGAATTCCTTAACAATGTGGAAAGGTATGGGATATTATTCTTCTTATGCAGAGTGATTCATTAATTTTCAACTACCTTGGATGATAATGGAACTATCCATGCACATTATTAGAAAAATTTAGCCCTGGAGAGTTACACGAATGTAATGCAGGGAGTAATGTGTCTCAAGAGGGAATGTATGACCTACTCACTATATTAACTTCGTATTGTCTTTGCTTCTTTGATTGCTTAACAAAACCTATAAAAATGGTTATTAATATTTTAGAAAAGTGTTAGAAAAGTTATTATTCTGAATTTGTAATGGAAAGGAAGCAAAAATGCTAGACTTTATATTCAAGAATCATTCTAGGGTAAGATATTTACATAATACACCTTCTCTAGAATTGCATAAAATCACACTTGGATATGGACTATTGTCAAGAGGAGTTTTCCACAGAGTTCAGTTGTGATGGTACTTCAATGAATAAATAAATAGTTAGTGAGTATCTACCACATTCTAAATACTATTGGGTAATGACATAACTAGGGCAGTTACTTCAAAGATGTTAAATTATATTATTTGAAATGTGTATTTCATTTTAGTATATAAAATCAATTTTACATCTGAAATGGTGATATCATTTTTTTTTTATATTTGTGTTAAGCAGTAACTCCAAGACTATGCAGTTTGTTTCTTCCATAGCTGAGAGAGCTCTGAGTTAATTGTTTTATACCTCTCAGATATTCTGCATCAAATTGTGATCATTATTTCAGGCACATGTAGAATAATACTTCTCTGGGTGGATTACCTCATGGAAACCACTTGACTCTTCAATAAACATGCATACTCTGGTTATAAACACAATCATTCTGCATCAAAATATCTAAAAGGCATCCAGAAACTTCGTATTTTAGCTTTCTGTGATTATGACATACAATGAAAATGTAAACAGTTTAAACTGGCTGTACTGATTCGGTATATTTTAGCTAACTATATTATCTCTCATTAGGGAAACTAGTAACTCAGGGTTGAAAGGAAATGGAGATAAATATATAGAAAACTACAATGTAGTAAATTCGTCAGCACACATGTCTTGCATTTTGTTTACTAACATCTATCATTCAAAGTTTACTATGTGTTAAAGTACTTGGGTTCCAACTACTTGGGTTACAACTATAACCTCAATCTATATAAGAAAGGGTGAGGAGAATTTTGACTCCACTACTTAGAAAGAAAGAAAGTTAGATGGGGCCAACACAGGGAGCTGAGCTCACACAGAGAGTCATCAGAGGGGAGTCCTAGATTCTCAACCTCTGTGCTGCCCAGGAGCAAACCACATGCTGTTCAGGGATTAAGGGACAGGGACATTTCAATGAGAAAGTGGGAAGTGGGACTCAGTGAAGACTCTGAGGAATGATTAGTGTTTAAAGAAATATAATAAAGGAGACAGAGCATTTCTACTTCACACAGCCAAATAAATCTTAGGGTTGATGACGTGCATGATGCTACAGCCAGTAAAGCCATTACTGGCCTCTTATATGAGTGCTGGTCCAAGACCCAGCTACTTCACTTCCGATTCAGCAACATGTGCATGGCCTGGAAAAAGCAGCAGAATATGGCCCAAATATGTGGGCCTGTGCCAATCACATGGGAGACCTGGATGAAGTTCCTGGTACCTGGCTTCAGTCTGATCCAGACCAGGCCATTGTAGCCAACTGAGGGCTGAAATAGCGGATCAACTACCTCTCTGTCTCTCCCTCTCTCACTCTAACTCTGTCTTTTGAATAAATAAATAAATATTTAAAAAATCTTAAGAGTTGTATATAACTTCAATGTGTATGATATCAAATATTGAATGTAAACCAGCAAGAAAAGCTTTTTTACTGGAAAAGAGCTTAAATATTTCTTTGGTTCAGAAGTGAGAATTCTTACCTTAACAATGGGAAGAAGGAAAAAATTTAATTTCATATCACCATTTGAACAAAATCTTCATTCTACACATACTTATTAGAAGGTTTAAAAACACTCAATGGAATGAAAAGATTCTAGTTTTGTTTCCGTAATGGAAAGACTTCAAAAATACTTTGAAATCCATGCATAGGTTTTTTCATAATACACGTCTTCCGTGTACTTCTTGAAGACTCCTGCTGCTGTAACATCTGAAATGTTTAAAGTACTTGACCTGTTCTTCTTGAATCTCTCTCCACCTTGAGATTGAGAAATCTCATTCAGTCTCATTTCCTTTCATGACTCAAGTTGCTACCGATTGATTCCCTTCTTCGATTTGCCTTAAATGTGGCTTTTGTTCTACATTCTATCCAAACATGGGCTCGAATGGCTTTTACATTTTCTTCTGGGTGTTTCTTAAGTAAGGGTGCAAGATATTTAGTCTTTATGTAGTTTAACAGTAACTATTGGATGCCAGTTCAGTCTTATTATTTATCCCATCCTTGTTTTTAGCTGGCAGTGTCTCAATTTTGAGGTAATTTTAGCACACTTCCATATGGAGGATCTAAACTCCTTAAAGATAATTTAATTATAGATTGATTAAATGGAATATATATGAACAAATCATAGAAATTAAAATGACAGTAATTAATCTTTTTGGACAGGCAGAGTGGACAGTGAGAGAGAGACAGAGAGAAAGGTCTTCCTTTTCCATTGGTTCACCCCCCCAATGGCCACTGCAACCGGCACACTGCGGCCGGCCCACTGCGCTGATCCGAAGCCAGGAGCCAGGTGCTTCTCCTGGTCTCCCATGCGGGTGCAGGGCCCAAGGACTTGGGCCATCCTCCACTGCCCTCCCGGACCATAGCAGAGAGCTGGACAGGAAGAGGAGCAACCGGGACAGAATCCGGCACCCCGACCGGGACTAGATCCCGGTGTGCTGGTGCCACAGGCGGAGGATTAGACTATTGAGCCGTGGCGCCAGCCAACAGTAATTAATTATTAAAATGGAATAATTCAAGTGTTGATGACCTGTAAATGTGCATCTTCTACCATATTTTCATTAACTGCACTTTTTCTTAGATTTATTTATTTGAAAATCAGAGTTATACAGAGAGAGAAGGAGAGGTAGAAGTAGAAACAGAGAAACAGAGAAAGAGAGACAGAGAGAGAGAGAGAGAGAGAGGTCTTCCATCTGCTAGATCACTCCTCAGTTGGCCACAACAGCCAGAGCTGTGCCAATCTGTAGCCAGGAACCAGGAGCTTCCTCTAGGTCTCCCATTTGGGTGCAGGGGGCCCAAGGATCTGGGCCATCCTCCACTGCTTTCCCTGGCCACAGTAGAGAGCTGGATAGGAAGTGGAGCAGCCGGTACTCAAACTGTTGCCCATATGGGATGCCAGCACTGGAGGCAGCAGCTTTATCCACTATGCCACAGGGCTGACCCATAACTGCATGCTTAAGTTTCTACTGCTGCCAAAATCTTAATCTTCAAAATAAACTGCATTTTACTTTAAAAGTTTATTTATTCATTTTGATTTATTTAAAGGCACAGTGACAGATAGAAAAATCTTCCACACACTCGTTCACCCCCCCTAAAATATACAGCAGCCAGAGGTGGACCAGGCTGAAGCCAGGAGCAAGGAACTCCAACTGGGTCTTCCACATGGCAAGCAATGACTCCTTAGTTGAGTAATCATATTCTATTTCCAAGGTGCCTTAGCAGAAATGCAGGTGGAGGCTGGCCTCTGTTTCAGGCAGTCAGAAATGGGATACAGGTATCCCAAGCTGCATCTTCACCCAAGGCACATCAGTTCCTACCTCTATTTTTAAATTATTTTTTTTACTTTTAGATTTAAATGTTTAATAATTTTTTGACAGGCAGAGTTAGACAGTGAGAGACAGAGACAGAGACAGAGAGAAAGGTCTTGCTTCTGTTGGTTCATCCCCCAAATGGCCTCTACAACCAGCGCACTGCACCGATCCGAAGCCAGGAGCCAGGTGCTTCCTCCTTTCTCCCATGCATGTGCAGGGCCCAAGCACTTGGGCCATCCTCCACTGCCTTCCCAGGCCACAGCAGAGAGCTGGACTGGAAGAGGGGCAACCGGGACAGAATCCGGCGCCCCAACTGGGACTAGAATCCGGGGTGCTGGTGCCGCAGGTAGAGGATTAGCCAAGTGAGCCGCGGGGCCTGCCCAAGTTTAAGTTTTTAACATTTTATCACATTCACTCCATATGTAGACATTATATGCAAATAAATAAATAAATATATATACTACTTTTTTTCTTGGAAACAGAGCTTTTGAGGGATTCATGATAATGATCACGATATAGGGAAGTGTAAATTGTAGTTCACATATGAATCAGTAGAGAAATATTTATAACTGCATACCAAATGTTATGGCCCTTGTTTTTTAATGGGCTTTTATTTATGTCATTTCAGTATTTAAAGCCCTGTTCTAATCTAAGGTGGATGTATACCTTTAGGACATTAAAAATGTCATGTTACCAATTTTTCTATTTCTTCATAGCAAGTTCAATAAATTACTCTTATCCTTCAAAAGCAAACCAGTAGAAAATGCACTCAAAGCTTGAATGATGAACTTGTCAAGAATAAAGAGGCATAATAATAGAGTGGAATGGGCCTCTGTGTGTGCCACAATGCCTCTCAGCTTCAGCCTGTGTTGATCACAGTGCACCAAGAGCGGAATGTGTTAGGAGCACCAGCTGATGGCCTGGACAAGAGCCTAAGGCACGACTGGGAGATTCCAGTAGAAGCTGAGGATTCTGACGAGTAAGTGCAAAGAAGAATAGTCAAAAAGCATTATCTTTCAACTCTGAAATAAATAAAACACACCCTTGAAGGGCGCAGGGAAGAATAATAAAAGCTATCGTGTTATCTATTAAAAGTCAGATGATTTAGATCTAGTCTCCTTGCAGAACAGCTTCAGAGCACTGGCTAAATGGAGAAGGCAGAACAGTGCAGCTTTGATCTGTCTCAGACATCTGCTGTCTCCTCATTCCTTAAGGTTTAACTCTTAACTTTACCAATATTCGTGTGAGGAAGAGAGACACAACGACGATGAGGGATCAAAATGAGTTGCCACTTTAGAAGCAAAACAAGTTGTCCTCTTCTGCTTCTCACTGTTTCTCTTGATGATTCTGTGCAGATGTTAATGTCCATTCTAGGTAAGCATTTAAACACTGGGTACCTGATGGGACACGTTCCTTATTCTACTTTTGCACTGAGGATTGTGTAGGTTCCCCTTTCCAGATAGCTCCGTCCTTCCTGTCAGAGTCAAATCATTTGCACCTGAAGCCCTTAGCCCTGCTGACAACCCTCTAGGCCAGGGCAACAGCTAGGTGCCTGGAGGGCAACCACTATACAAGGGAAGCAGTACCATGTTTCTACTATTTTCTGGTTCCATTGTACTAAGAACCCCTGATGCTGGGCGCCTGAGTGTTTCTAGTTGTATAGCACACCGAATTTTGTGTGGCAACAGAAGAATCCCTTAATACTTGTAAAAACTTTTATTTCCGGAAAATGCAGTATCAACTCTTTGATTTGGGGTCATGAACTATTTTCTGTGAAAAGAGAATTTTGTAGGATTTTATTAAAAATATTTTTAATGGCTAACTTGGTAGAAAACTTCAATACAAAGTAAACTATAAAAGTATATTTTAAGGATTTTAAAGCAAGTGTTGTGAATCCTGTAGATCTTACAACATTGGCTATGAACAAAACTATTCACACCTACAATTGTTGATATCATGTATTCGTTTTTGTGGAGCAGGTTGATATCCTGGAGCTTAAACTGTGCTCATGATCTTTATTCAAGCACAAATAGAAAGATATCCACAAAATCTATTGAAGAAATGGCTGACGGGTTCTGGTTCTTCAATGCATTCAGAGTGAAGGAGGTCAGGAGGACTCAGGTGACCAGATAATAAAGTCCTGTTCACTGCAGTGGGTTCTGAGAATTGATGATTCTCAGATCTGTAATTTTTATGAAAAGATAGCAATTATCAACTGTGCCTGTGGCTCCTATTGCCTTAGTCTTTTTTTTTTTTTCATATCTAGATATAGAGCTCAGTTTCTTTGTATGTCCTTCTTCTGAAGAACACCTTAACCAAAATATGACTGAGCAGACTTATGTTCTGTAGTTTTTATCCGGGAAACAGGAAAAGCATGTTTCCAGTATGAGTCTTACAACATACAAAGACATATTTATCCAGTTTATGTTCCACAGTCACATATTTTTTTCTTTTATCTCTGTCTATGCTTTAATTTTCATCTAAAATTTCTTCTGAGTACTTCATAGTTTTGAATTATTGCTTTTTATTCCAGAGCAATTTAGATTCCTCCTGGTTCTTGCATGTAAAGAAAATCAACAAATGAATCTTTCTGTTCATGGTGCCCCACCTGCCTTGAAAGGCCCTCTGTGTTCTTGTACAGGTTGCCTTGTATATATAAGTTCCTTCTCTACTGTCACATCATATTTGAGTCATGAGTAATAGAGAGACAAAAGTTTGCTCCAGTTGGTACAAGATTGACTAAAAGATAAATGTAAATTTGAAGACTAAACAAGAGAATGTCAGCTGCATATATATTATGGGACCAACATAACAAAGTATAAAACGTTGATTGAAAAATTTTCCCACAGCCTATGTCAAGGAGATGCTCAAGGGTTTGATGCTGGACTCCATCAATGAGAGTAACAGGTACTTACACTTTAGCCGGAAACTTCTCTAGACCAGAAGGTGTCTGAGAAAGAGAAGGAAATACACTCTCTTCTGTTGTGACAGGAAACTTGTCCTTGATTACATGGAATAGATGTCCTGTGAATGCCATTGTCAATGTAGGTGAGCAGTAGATGCTGCAAGAGCAAACTGGTGCTGCATGGGTTTACATATCATCAGCATTACCCTTGCGGAATCCTTAGGGAAGAATGTTTGAACAAGCAGTTTTAACCACAGAACAATGACCATGACTATTAAGACAATGAAAAAAAAAGAATCTGAAATAAATCTAATAGAGTTTAAAGTCTTTTTTTTTTTTTTTATTTGTTTGACAGGTAGAGTTATAGACAATGAGAGAGAGAGAGAGACAGAGAGAAAGGTCTTCCCTCCGCTGGTTCACTCCCTCAAATGGCCACCACAACTGGCACTGCGCCAATCCGAAACCAGGAGCCAGATGCTTCTTCCTGGTCTCCCATGCAGGTGCAGGGGCCCAAGCATCTGGGCCATCCTCTGCTGCCTTCCTGGGCCACAGCAGAGAGCTGGATTGGAAGAGGAACAACCGGGACTAGAACCCCGTGCACATATGGGATGCTGCCACAGCCGGCGGAGGATTAACCAAGTGAGCCATGGCGCTGGCCCCAAGTTTAAAGTCTTTTACATCAGACAATATTTGATATACAAAAATTTGGTCCTTCATTCTTGGGCTATATTTACCACTAAAAATTAAAATACAAATTAAAAATGCACATAGATTTTTATTAAGAGGGTGTTTTATATACCAGTCAAGGTGTTGTTTTTAATTTTCATTTATGGGACCTGGCTCTGTGGTATAGCAGATAAAGCCGCCTCCTGCAGTGTTGGTATCCTATATGGGTGCTGGTTTGAGTCCCGGCTGCTCCACTTCCAATCCAGCTCTCTGCTATGGCCTGGGAAAGCAGTGGAAGGGAGCCCAAATCCTTGGGCCCCTGGACCCGCATGGGAGACCCAGAGGAAGCTCCTGGCTCCTGGCTTAGGTCAGTGCAGCTCCGGCCATTGCAGCCAATGGCTAGTGAAACCAGAGGATGGAAGCCCTCTCTCTCTCTCTCTCTCTCTCTCTGCCTCTCCTTCTCTTCCTGTGTAACTCTGCCTTTCAAATAAATAAATAAATATTTTAAAAACTTTCATTTACTTTAATTAATTGCATCCATAAATAAAGCAATTACCAGCGAAAGAAATTTATCCTAGGGAATACAGATTTTGGAGGTATCCAGACCAATTTCAACATCCAGCTCCTGTTGTTACTACTGTTCTAAATTCCAACAGAATCATGGTTATATACCAATTCATATGTATGTAATAAGAGTTAAATGAGAATTTATTTACCATACTGCTTGGCACTTAGTAGTTGCTCAAGACATGTGAACCGGGGCCGGCACTGTGGCTCAGCAGGTTAATGCCCTGGCCTGAAGCGCTGGCATCCCATATGGGTGCCGGTTCTAGTCCTGGCTGTTCCACTACTATCCAGCTCTCTGCTATGGCCTGGGAAAGCAGTAGAAGATGGCCCAAGTCCTTGGGCCCCTGCACCCACATGGGAGAAGCTCCTGGCTCCTGGTTTCGGATCGGCGCAGCTCTGGCTGTTGTGGCCATTTGGGGAGTGAATTATCGGATTGGAAGACCTCTCTTTCTGCCTCTCCTCTCTCTGTGTAACTCTGACTTTCAAATAAATAAATAAATCTTTTTTTAAAAAAGGTCATATGAATCCCCACTCTTATTTGAGGAAATAAAAACTTTCATTTTCTTGGTAGACCCAGAGTAGATGCCAAGCATAACTATCCTAATAGCTGACTTTTTACCAAGTACTTACCATGTGCAAATGCTAAGTATATCTTATTTACATTGTCTTTAAACTTCAAGCTAATGCTGTGATATGACTTATTATATCCATTTCACAGATGATGAACCTGAGGTTTAGAGTAATAACTATCTAATGAGAACACATTGCTGCTATGAGGTGGCATTAGAAAATGAGGTTTAGTTCAGGGAGTCTGATGTCAGAGAGTTCTAACTGTGAATAGTATATAATCTGATTTGTTTCTGTGAATATATGTATATATGGAGTTTTTTCTTAGTCCTTCAAGAGAGGCTGTTTTGAATGTCTAATTTAGCAAAAGACTATGAACTACATCATTAGAAATAAATTTTCATAAGTTGTCTGCTCCTATTAGTTCTCAGTTACAAAGAGAGGGGAGGTTCATATTCCCTTTAAAAAGTTTCACTTAATTTATCATATCACATATGTTTCAAAACAGAATATCATGTTAGTTCATTAGTACTGGCTGAAATACAATCTTCATTCAGATCTTACCAATTACCCACATAACATGCTTTTACTGGTTGAAGATTGAATTCTGAACACCACACTGCCTTTAAATTCCATGCCCTCTGTTCTTCTATTTGTATCAGTTATTCTTTCCATAGGTTTTATGAAATTGAGGTTTTTGAAGAATACCAATCAGTCACTAAATAGACTTCTCAATGTTAGATTGATTCACAGGTTTTAGGGCAGAAAACCACAGAGGCGTCATATTCTCTCCCTGCATTTTACCAGGGGTATATGATACCAATATGATTGACTGCTACTGATATTGATCTCAATTATGTGATTTTATTGTTTCTAGGTTTTTACAATATGAAGCTACTGTATTTTCTTTTGTGTAGTCTATTCTTTGGATAAAGTTCTATGGTCAAGCCTATCTTCAAGAAGAAAATTCAAGTGGATGTATATTTTAGATGTAATTCTTTCTAATTTATGAGTATTTACCTGTACTATAACTATCTAGATTTCTTTCTAATGTCTTCTAATTTGATTCTTATATCAAAATTAAAATTTTACATGACATTTTATTTTTTAAAGATTTATTTATTTGAAAGACAGAGTTACAGAAAGGCAGAGGCAGAGAGAAAGAGAGAGGTCTTCCAACTGCTGGTTCACTCTCCAGATGGCTGCAATGGCTGGAGCTGTGCCAATCTGAAGCCAGGAGCCAGGAGCTTCTTCTGGGTCTCCCACGTGGGTGCAGGGGTCTAAGCATTTGGTCCATCTTTCTTTGCTTTCTCAAGCCACAGCAGAGAGCCAGATCAGAAGTGGAGCAACCGTGACTCGAACTGGTACCCATATGATGTCGGCACTGCAGATGGCGGCCTTACCTGCTATGCCACAGCACCGGCCCCTTGCAATTTTATTTAATATAATCATAATCCATGAGGTTATCTTTGTGAATAATGACATTATTTAGTAATCTACAAAACAAAAATTTCTAGGGAATGTTTCCTATTTATTAATGATATTGTGAGATTCTGTGAAAATGACAATGGAAAAAGAAAAAGAGATAACATCTGCCTTCAAAGTTCTTCAAAGTCCATAAAATTCATTAGGGTGAGTTAAAAAAAAAGAAAAAAATACCACAAAAAGCCAATGAAACTTTAATAAAACATTAGTAATATTAAAGTTGGGAAAGAATGGAACAATGCAAGGATTTAATAGAAAGGAAACAGAATTTAGCATCAAACTGTAGTGTTTAAGGAATCATATGAAAAGAGCATGATGAGTTATTTTTAGGGTTTGATGAGCAAACAATCCTAAATTGGGAAGAGTGTGCAGAGATTTTGGGTACATAATGAAAATTACTAGTTCGTTGTTTGAGTTCATTGTAAGCGAGATCATGCAGGTGGATATCACCTGATTCCATGGACCTTGAAATAGGTGTCTAACAACTAGATACAGGAATCCAGTGATCCAAACTACAAGCAAAAATAATTCACCATTGTTAATTTGAAGGCGGGGACAACACAGAAAAAGTTGGGCAGAGGATGCTTCTGATAATAAGCAAGGAACCAGTGAAGTTAATACTATAACCACAAGAAACTGAATTCTTACAACAGGAAAGAATTTCCAAGTTCATTGCCCTGCAGAACTTCATGATTCGACTTAGCCTGTAAAGTGCTTTGGTTTAGGCCATGTGATTCTCCGAACACAGGTCCAACCACGCCATATGAAACTTCTGACCCATGGACTGTGAGGTAATATTAGCTACAAGTGTGACAACTTGTTAGACAGCAGTAGAAAATGAATACATGCATATATGCATTGAATAGTATTTTAAACTCTTGTGATGACAATCAATATATATTATATACCTTGTGAAAAAAGTTACAAAAGCAGCCAAAAGAATAAATCTTCAAATCCTTATAATACTACAAAGTTTATTTGTTACACAAATCTTCTAAGCATCTGTTGAGTGTGCATTGGTGCATCAGTGCATCTTCTTGTAACTTTACAATATCTTTTTTTAGGTTTTATTTATTTTATTTGAGAGTTAGTGTTACAGTGAGAGGGGGAGACAGAGAGAAAGGTCCTTCTGTTGGTCTACTCCCCAAATGGCCACAATGGCTGGAGCTGCGCTGATCCGAAGCCAGGAGCCAGGCACTTCTTTCTGGTCTCCCACGTGGGTACAGGGGCCCAGGGACTTGGGCCACCTCCTACTGCTTTACCAGGCCTTAGCAGAGAGATGGACTGAAAGAGAGGTGGTCAGGACTAGAACAAGTGCCCATATTGGATGCTGGCACCTCAGGCGGAGGATTAACCTACTGCACCATGGCAAAGGCTCCACATCAGTGCATCATCTTGTAACTTTACAACCTCAACACAAAACCCTTTCCAAGACAGAGTCATGAGTACTGGTCTATGAAATCTAAAAATATTTTCACTGGAAGGGTTATGTGGTACACCACTTTTGTGCACATCAACTGGTCTGAACTGGTCATGTGAAGGTGCTCTAGTGGAGGTATCAAGGTGACGAACAAATGTGCCCTGCAATCAGAAAACAGAGCATAAGTGAACACAAGATGTCTTTCTATTATGCAGAGTGACCAAGAAGACTCTTAAACCAGTGTTCAAAAAAATGAAAATTTTTCTTCATGAAGATTATGTTCTGGTACTTCATCTGAATCGTCTGGAAACTTAGGAGTGCTATTTGGACATTTTCATGGGAACTGAGAAGCATAGGGATGTCTGCGTTTGACTTTGAAAATAATATCAGAAAGATGTTATTGAATCTTTGTCTCATGAGATATTACTATCCTACCTAGACCAAGAAGAAAATGGGGAGGGAAAAGTGAGATCTGTTTTTAATCTGTGTAGTTGGGGGAAATCAAGGAGACAACCAAATAGGTCAGTCAGAAATCAGCGTTTTTCTGTGTATGTCATCTTGGTCTCAGCCTGAGGGATCTGGCAAGCATATCCACAGCCCCACAGCGGGTAGGGCAATGAAGGAAGTAGAATGAGATCGGGTCTCTTGGAATAAGTATATGCTTTCAGATAAGGCTGTTACTCTTTTTCACAAGCACTTCTAATTCTGTATCAGAAAAATCCACGGGCAAATAACATGATATGATTGGAAAAATCACCTCCAGTAAAATAAAATAAAATAGCAATAAACTAATCTATAGATAAAAATAAGGGATGGTAAATTTTATATAATAAACTAATAGAAAGATATAGTGGCCTGAGGGCTTGCACTGTTGAACAGTAGGCTAAGCCTCCACCTGCAGTACCGGCATCCCATATGGGCACTAGTTCATGTCTCAGCTGCTCCTCTTCTGATCCAGGTCTCTGCTGATCACCTAGGAAAGCAGTGGAGGATGGACCAAGGGCTAGAGCCCCTCCACCCTCTTGAGAGACCCAGAGGAAGCTCCTGGCTCCTGGCTTGGCTTGCTCTGGCCATTGCAGCCATTTGAGAGTGGACCAGTGAATGGAAGAACCCTCTCTCTGTTTCTCCCTCTTTCTGTAACACTGCCTGTCAGAAAAAAAAAATAATAAAATATTTTTTAAAAAGATGTAAGCAGTAAGAAAACTTTACTTGAGTTCTGTAGACTTATTCTTCATCTTGTATACATTCAGAGATGACTCTGAGGACCATTTAAAGCAGCATTTGTTGAGGGTGGGCGCTGTGGCATAGAGGTAAAGCAGCCGCCTGCAGTGCCGGCATCCCCTATGGGCACCTGTTTGAGTCCCGGGCTGCTCCACTTCTGATCCAGCTCCCTGCAATGGCCTGGGGAAGCAGTAGAAGATGGCCCAAGTCCTTGTGCCCCTGCATCCACCTGGGAGACCCTGAAGAAACTTCTGGCTCCTGGTTTCAGATTCACCCAGCTCCAGCCTTTGTGGACGATTGGGGAGTGAACCAGCGGATGGAAGACCCTCCCCCCTCCACTGCCTTTCCTTTTCTCTCTGTGCAACCTTGACTTTCAAATAAATAAATAAATAAATCTTAAAAAAATCTAATAGTACAATATAAGACTATAATTGGTAGAAAGCTGATTTTCCTATCTATTGTTAATCTGATTGTCAAAAGACAGATTGTCCTTTGTATGACTTACAGTGTTGCAGACACTTTGAATCAATTGCTTAATAAATGTTATATATTTAGGAGAAATTTCTTAATCAATTTTAATTTCATAAATATTAGCTCATAGTGCTCCTCACTTTTAATTGTTCTGGAACATTTTAACTCAAAGGAAATAGTTTCTGTTCTATTAAAATACAAAATTAATTATATCACTTCAATGAAAGCTATTTTGTTATTTTATCTTAAAAAATAAGGTGAAATAGAATTTTTTTTGTTTTGGCATATTATATTAAATGTAAATGCCATTATATTTCCTTAATAAAATTTATAACAATAGTTATCATACTAAATTATTAAAAAAGAGGATTTCAATGGCAGGTGTATGGTGGAGTATTAAGATGCTGCTTGGGATGCAAGCATCTTTTATTGGAATTACTGTGTTCAAGTCCTGGCATTGCTTCCAATTCCAGCTTCCTGCTAATGCATACCTTGTAAATTGGCAAATCTTGGCTCAAGAATTTAGATTCTTATTCACAATGTGAAAGACTCACATTCCTAATGATTAGCTTCAGCCTGACCCAGACCCAACTGTAGAGCAGGCATTTAGGAAGTGAACAGAAGATGAAGCATCTTGATCTTTCCGCCCGTCTCTCTGCAAAATTCTTTGCAATTAAAATTTTTAACAATGTGTTTAATGAATCTATAAACTGGTAAAAATAACAGATTGCATGAAAAAAGTTTGATAAAATGTAAATTTTTCATGAGAAAGAGGACACAGGCAAACATAATTTCTAATAAAATAATTTAACTGTTATGTGAAAAGAACATGCAAAAAGGTAAAGGAAATTTTCATTTTTTTTCAAAAGTGTTTGTTGATGTTTATTACATGATGTTTATTACATGTGCTATGGCCTGGGGAAACAATCAAGAACCAAACAGGTGCAGAACTGACTTCACAAAGCTTATAGATTCCTAGATGTACCATATTTTTACCCAGTAGTCCCTCTAATTTAAAGGGGTAACTTGAGTTTTCAAGAGCGTAATGGTCCAGGGGCGAGCGCTGTGGCATAGTGGGTAAAGCTGCCACCTTCAGTGCAAGCATCCCATATGACTGCCAGTTCGAGCCCTGGCTGCTTCTCTTCCAATGCAGCTCTCTGCTATGGCCTAAGAAAACAGTTGAAGATGACCCAAGTCCTTGGGCCCCTGCACCTATGTTAGATACCTAGAAGAGACTCCAGGCTCCTTGCATTGGATAAGCTCAGTTCCAGCCCTTGTGGCCATTTGGAGAATGAACCAGAGGATGGAAGACATCTCCCCTCTGCCCTCCACCAGCCTCTGCCTCTGCCTCTTGATAACTCTGCTTTTCAAATAAGTAGATAGATCTGAGAGAGAGAGAGAGAGAGAGAGAGAGAGAGAGACAGAGACAGAGAGAAATGATCTGGTTAGCAAAGCCTGGAAGTTTTCTTCTAGGGTATAATGCTTGCATTAATGATTAAATAATCATAGAAGGAAGAAAAAGGCACACCAAGAAGAAGAAATATTATTTAAGAAGAGAGTGATAGTTCCAAGAACTAAAATAAAGTCCTTTTTGCAACCTAATTATTTAAGGAGAATAAGAAAACAACTAAAAATAGATTAAGGTCTGTGGAAATTAATCTGGCCATATTTAAACCAACTCTCCCTTCCTATATCAATTGCCTAGTAATAATTATACATACAAAAATCACTTATGTTAATCATTTACTCCTGCTAGTTTCCTAGTTGTGAAGGAGAAATGTCCCTTGAACCGCCATCTCTATTGTAATGTATCTAAGGACACTGTAAAGAATAAAAACTATGCAAGAAAGTAAAAAGATAGTTTGGGATTTATCTGTGCTTCATACTGAAACTGAATGAAGTATTCTCTGGTAAAGAAGAATGAGTTAGATGGCTGGACCTTGTTCCCTATATGCTTGTGGTTGTCATTTCTACCCAAAGAATTTATTAGTCCAGATATTTTCTTTTAAAAAATATTTATTTTTACTTGAAGGTCAGAGCTACACAGAGAGAGAAGTTACAGAGAGGAGAGGCAGAGAGAGAGGTCTTCCATCCGCTTATTCACTCCTCGATTGGCAGCAATGGCTGGAACTGTATCAGTCCGAAGCCAGGAGCCAGGAGCTTCTTCCAGGTCTCTCACTCAGGTGCAGGGGCCCAAGAAGTTGGGCCATCTTCTACTGCTTTCCCAGGCCATAGCAGACAGCTGGATCAAAAGTGGAGCAGCCAGGATTGGAACTGGAACCCATATGGGATGCTGGCACCGCAAGTGGCAGCTTTACCTCTACACCACAGAGTCAGCCCCAGGTCAGATATTTTCAAGAATAAATCAGAAGAAAACAGAGCCAGAACTAGCTCTGAAAGTTACCAGTTACCATTTTTGTAACTTGAATATTATATAAAACAGATCTAGACTCTCACAACCAAATGTGAGCCAATAAACAGAAAGCTTGCAATCAACAAGCACATCCCAATAAGAATATAGAGCATGATCACTTAGATTAACAATCCCTTCTCATGGGAAATAATGAGGATTTACTGTGATAACTTTAGTTTATCACCTTGAATAAGCAGCTATGGAATTATATTTCTCAGAATCACTATCAAACTCTGTAAATAGAATGAGTACGGCATGGATTAGCAAGAAGTTTTAAAAATAGTAAGTGCATAAATGTTTTCTGTGAATGGTAATTAGATATAATGAGAAAGATAAAAAAGAAGATGTAGAAGTAGGTGTAGATATAATGAAGATATTTAATGATGCTAATGAGAAAATGAAAAATGCTAGTATATGCATGTAGAAATTATTTTGTGGTAATCACAACACATATAGAAAGAATGATCTAAACAAAATAATGGACAAAACAACGATGACTGATAATATTAAGTGCCATCCAAATTATTTATTATTTTTCTGACAATGTTTTTTTTTCATGTCTCTTCTACCTAGTCAGTTGGATAGAGTATAAACCCCCTTGCTTTAGGGGAGATGTGGTAACACAATACAAACTCGTGTTTAAAATTAAAGATTATCCTAGATTAAGAAAAGAATAGTTCCATTATCTGTAGCTTCCTGACCATGAGGGCAAGTCATTCATTTTCTCCAAGGAAGAAACTAGGTATAGTGTGAGGAGGTTCGTGAATGTCACATGATATTTTTGGCCAGAGTAGCTTGATGAAAGAGAAATGTAAAAATACCAAAGCTTCCAGAAATGAAGGATACAAAACAAGGATGAGGGATGTCTGAAAAGCTGTCTTTGCAGTCAAACTGCTTCCTAGCGAAGCAAGTGCCTTCATTTCCTCTCCACAACTAGATCACACTAAGGCAGGCTTATCAGAGCTAAGGTCAATCATTCTTCCAGAATATTAAATAGAAAGGCTCGACTGATAAGTCAACCCGCATACCAAGGGTTGAATACCACAATTCATGCATTTTACTACAGGTAAAAATATTATTTGAAAAGCTATAATTCAGAATGGACCCAGGACTGTGAAATCTGTGGCAAGTATGCACAAGAAATCACTTTTACTTGTGTCCGATCTTGAAGAACTATGCAAAAAAAATTCTTGTTTCATAGTGGAAAGTATGTAGTGTGTTCCAGTGCCATGTAGCTGTGGACTACATAATTACAGGCATCACTAAGCAAGTGCAAATCCAAACATGAAGGAAGGAAGCCATCTTCTTCCACCCAGAAGTATTCTGTTATGAACTGAAATAACAGCAAGTATATAGTGATAGATTCATTTCACTGGGGAAACGGCATAAAAAAAGACATTATGTTTGCCTCAAGGACTCAGATGATGGATTCTAACCCTCTCATTTTATAAAAGGTTTTATTTCCTATAAAAATAAGTTAGGCCATTTGTTTTGATGGTTTTGCTGTACCATATCAGGAATAATACCTTCTTATCTCCACATTTAGGTTATTCTGTTGTTACTATATGACTTCCATTCTCCTGATACACTACTGCATTGGATGACCAGGCTAAGTAACCTTTAACACTGACAAATTATCACTGTCTGAGTTCTCAAGCTGTGTGTATTCGACATGCTCCATGACGTCCTTGACTTGCAGGTAAAGATAAAGTGGCTTGCTCTTTAGAAGTTAGCTATAGACCTATTGTTTGATGAAATAATCATCAAAATAACTCAATAGTTAATGCTCAAAGTAAATCAATATTGAAGGAATAGAATATTAAAGGGAAAATATCTGACTTACTTTGGATATTCTTGTTTAGAGAGGGAGTGGGAAAGGGGAGGGTTGCAGGTGGGAGGGACGTTATAGGGGGGAGGAATTGTAATCCATAAGCTGTACTTTGGAAATTTATATTCATTAAATAAAAGTTTAAAAAAAATAAAAAAATAAACAGCTGCTCATATATTCTGTTACCTTTTCTGAAAACAAAGTTTTGTTAGAGAATAAAACTGAAAAGTTGTCACAATCTATTTTCTCTGTTCGAAGTTAAGTGACTCAAAATATTATGTTCTTTATTCTAAGTTTATGTGTCTAATTTTCTGTTTTGGTCAGACTTGATGAGTTCAAATACTACTTTGAAACCTGGAACAAAGTCCATTAATAATTGTGGGGCCCCATGGGCTGGCCAGCCATGGAGCCCCCATGTCAAGGTCGGTCTGATAGTTGCTGCTGTGTCTTTATCACAAGGCGGATGTTGCTAGTTTCAGTTGGGGCGATGCTTTCCAACGGTCAGGGCTTTCCAGAGGAGTTGAGAGTGTTGTAAACAACAAGATGGCGCCGAGGACCTTGCGGTGAGCCTGCCTGCTGTGTGACACCTCATCTGATTGGCCCGAGGACGCGTGCCCACTGCGTGAACAGACAGCAGATTGAGTGTTCCGTGCATGGACTTGAGCTTGCTTGTAGTTGGCTAGATTTTGTATATAAGCAGTGTGCTGAGGAAGGAGGGGGCTTTTTTCTTTCCACTCTCCTCTCTTCATTCTTTCTCTGTCGCTGTTATTTTCTTATTAAAATCTACTGAAGACCAATAAGCTGCGAGCAGTGTCGTTCCTTTGTGGGCAAGGGAGCGACAATAATCATAATTACAACTTAATATTTTATTATCCAACTTGGAACTAAGATTTCATAATCACCAGCAAAAACACCCCTGTTTCACCAAAGCTGTGTTATATGCATAATTATAAAATATTTTGATATGTAATTCCATCTCTTCATTCTTGTTCTTGGATTCCAAAGCATGGGACAAGCAACTAGCCTTCCTCTTCTACAATGAACCTCATATTCTCTAAGGAGATTCCTTATACTAGAGGACTACATGA
Organism: Oryctolagus cuniculus; assembly: GCF_964237555.1. Classification (NCBI taxonomy): domain Eukaryota; kingdom Metazoa; phylum Chordata; class Mammalia; order Lagomorpha; family Leporidae; genus Oryctolagus; species Oryctolagus cuniculus. Next base: position 23,966,496 of record NC_091433.1, read on the forward strand.
GGTATACAGATTTGTGGGTAAGATGAGTGGTGAAAATCATGTTAACCACAGCTATGTATGCTATTGGCTAATTGATAGGGAACTAAATGTCCTGTAGGTGGCACCCAATATTTGGAGAGTCATCTGAGCCCAGGAGCAACATAAGTAACATTATTTATTCACATACAATCCAGCAAACTAACTCAAAAATTTTTACACATTTTTGAAAGAATAGCAGTGTTTAACTGATTTTCATATTGCTAAATAGTTCTTTATTTTTCTCAACTGGATCAGTCTTCAATCATTTAGTGTCATGTTGCTCAATACAAAGTCCATGAAGAAGCATAGCTGGCCTCAGTTGAATTTGATAGAAATGCAGATATTCATAGTCACCCAAGATCTTTTGGATAAGAATCTTTTTTAATAAGATCCTCAGAAAAGAGCTGAGAAATTCCTTGTTTATTGTACAGTCTTGGCACATCAGGGTGAACTATGGCTCCCAGACCCTCAATCTGGTCTTCTATTTGTGTCATGCTGTGCTTCTCAGTTAGCATTTTTACTCCTTTAATAAACATCATTGTATAGTTATAATAGGCAGTTTTTTCTGGGTCCTGAAAATTCAAAAGTGATAGATGTAAATGAAATAATCTGTTCTTACAGGACTTACATTCTAGAACAGAAGAAAATTACTAAACATACTAGAAAAGTAAAATATTTAGTTTGTTAGGTTGTTACTACAATATGGAGTAAAGTAATTTATAGAAAGTGATTGTGGGGTGCAATATTTTATAAAACAGTTGAAGAACTTCTTACCAAAAGGATGACAGTTTTTAACAAATTCCTGTAGAAAGTAAGGTAGTACACTAAGTGGATACTGTGGCGGGAATATGCACATAATTCATATGATGGAATTTTTGATATTAAGCTTGGTAAGATTAATTCTATTTATGAGGGTAGACAATTTGAAACATTAAATATTAGGCAGGAATATAATTCTTTGAATGACTATTACTTGCAGTTATTGTGTTAACTAATTTATATGTATTATCTCCCTCAGTTACCATAACAACTCAACTGGTTCAACATTATTATTATCTGAAGAAAATTGAGTCTCAGAGAAATTGAATAATTCGTCAAATTTCATACAGTTTGAAATATATAAGTCAAGATTAAACGCACGCGCATCCATCTCAAAGCCCTCGCTATTTCCTCTCTTCTGTCTGCAGTTTCCTCCTAACCAGTATCATAATGAATTTGGTGACAAACAGAAAGCCTGCTTTCTAGTAGGTTGAAAAATATGACTAAAAATGTGTGTATATGTGTGTATATAAATATAAATATAAATCTTACTGACTTCAATTGTTTTTAAGGCATATGAAAGGAAATGAATAAATGGCCTAAGTATAATACCCAATATATTATCATTTTTGATTCCCCAATATATTATCAATTTTTAATTTTAATAAACAACATTTTCATTTTTGTGTAACAAGAGTCACAAGAGATATTTTTCCCCCAAAGCTTATGTTGATGCCCTACCTCCAGTGTTTTCGACTTTAATTCTATTTTGGAGCTCAGGGATGTGTTTTATAACTAAAAGTGCCATAAGTCATTCTGATACACAATACATATCTAACAATCTCTCAGGTTAACTTTTAAAGGACCTGATCAAAATCAGCCAAAAGCAATTTCACCTTAGGCAAATTAACTTACACAAGATTAGTTGGGGTTTCAGTTTGCATGCTTTTCTTTTAGAGAAAATATGTCTACCGATAAATAAGCTAAATTACCTTTGTAAACTCTTTATCAACTCTGCCCTAGGTAGTGTGCAATTTCCTTGGCAATGTGTTTCCAGATAGTGCTGATTGGACAGCATCAATCTTCCAAATTGCAGTCACTACATGTTATCTGAAAGGATATGTGATGTGACCAAGAATAAGAATGATTCTGCACAGCGGAGAGAGAATATTCTGAATTCTGTTTGGTAAAGTTTAAATGTATTAGGTATGTATTTGACCTACTCAATTTCCTCAGGTATTTACCTATCTTAATTAAAAAATTCTGTACTTCATGACTTAGATTTCTTTGGAGCCCTCTGTCACTTTGAATTGTATTTGAACTTTTAAATCAAAGTTTCTGAAGAAAAATCTGCTTTAATGTAAATTCACTTGGTGACTGACAACTTGACAAGAAGTATCAGAATTGTGAAAACTTGAGGATACTGTCACAGAGACTATGTTTGAAACTAGACAAACATAGGTGATATTATAAAGAAGGTCACTTACTGTGATTTTTGGAATTAAAACTTATCCAAGAGCATACAGTCCCACCATGTATAGTGAAAGCAATTTATTGCTGCTTTTCAGTATTGGAAAAGAAAAAGTTCATGCTGTCATTGATTGACCTTTAAAAAGAAAAATGTAGCTGGCTTATGGGTAATAAGAAAGCAATATATATTTTTTGTTACCTTTCCAAGTAGACTCTTCATACAGTCTATTGCATAGTTTCTCCATATTTTATTACAATTTGATTGGCAAAGACTGAAATAGCTAAGTTATATTGTTATAATGGATATACAAGGTGTTTGGTGGAATATTGTTTACACTGAAAATTTTACATAGTAAAGGATTTTTAAAATTCAAGTCATTATGATTGCTTCATTTGATAACTATCAGCACAAAAAGTATAATTTTTTATCATTTGTTATATTATAAAACTAAAACCTTTATTTTAAAAAGAGCAATATGCTTTGTAGTCTTTATAGCTACAACTGTAGCTCTCTACTTCTTCATTTTGGTAGGAAATATAATTGTCTAGAATAAAGGCAGTGATTGATACAAAAGTTGACCTGATAAATGATCACAGTCATGGTGAGCTTTTGGAATTGAATAAGAAAGGATTGTCATAGAAGCTGACATTTTTTCTCATTCAGAATTATCCTCCTGTATCTTTCCCCTTTTGTCTTCATTTTTTAGGTCTTTACATCTCTTCCTATACTGTGAATTTTAGAGAATACTGAATCAAGAAAAATGCCAAATTGTGCCCTCACTGCACTTAACTTCAGTATCCTGCTCATCTCTTCTACTCATATTCTACCTGGCTGAAATGTAAGTGCTATTCTGATATTTCACTATGAAAAAGTACTTTCCATTTAAATGGTACAAGGTACAGATGAGGATGGTGCATTGAGGGAGCTCGAGTTCTGCTCTACACCTGGCCAAGCTTTTTCCATGTTATGTCTCCATCTCCCTAGAAATGTTCTAGTGTTCTCTCCATTCATTGGACACATAGATACAAAGAGTCGAGATAATGGGAGAGGCATTTATATGGACTCTACTGGAAGCAATACAGCAGGTTTGCTAGCACATTCCAATGATTGTTGTCAAAAACATAGTCACATGCACACAGCCTCAACACCAAAATACATGTAAATAGCAGAAATAAGTTCCATCATTCTACAGCTTGGAAGGATGACTTTAGTTTACAGCAATTTAATATATATTTTAAAAATATCAGAGAAGAGGTGTTTGAAGTCTCAAAACATAAGGAAATCATAAATTATTTAATAGTATGGAAATGTTAATTTATCTGATTTGACCTTTATATATTATATATATATAGAGAGAGAATAATCACATAGAATTCCATAATTATGTACAGATATTAATTGTCAAAATTAAAAAAAATAAAATGCATTTTAGCAAATTACACAGTTTAGCTATGTGGACCATTACTGGTAATAGCAATCTGTGTTTTAGGTTCCATAAATCAGTTTTTCTATTTGATATATATATATATATATATAATATTTGTATATGTATAATATTTGTGTATATATACATCTATGACTCTGCTACTCAGATTGCTTTTAAAGATTTACTTATTAATCTGAAAGGCAGAGTTACAGAGAGCAGAAGCAGAAATAGAGAGATTTTCCAACCACTGGTTCACTCCCTAAATGACAGTAACAGCCAGGGCTGGGCCAATCTGAAACTAGGAGACAGAAGCTCCTTCCGGGTCTCTCTTGTGGGGGCAGGGACCAAAGTGCTTGGACTGTCTTCTACTGCCTTCCCAGGCCTTAGCAGAGAGCTGGCTCAGAGGTGTAGCAGCCAGGACTCGAACCCACACCCATTTAGGATGCTGACACTGTAGATGGAGGCTTTACCTGCTATACCCACTCCATTCCGATTTAACTAGGTTTCTTGTGATCACTCAAATAAAAGTTTGTATTTTTAAAGCTATTTCATTTTTCCACAAAGTGACCTCTATACTTTTTAGAATTATGATTGTTATCTTATTTTAATTCTAAAATTCAACTCTTTGAATTACGAAGCTCCAGAACAGATAGAAGCTTTTCACTTCCTACTCCTTTTTTTTTTCTGAAATGAATTACAATAAAAGAAAAAATTGTAGCTGCTTCTTTTATTTATATTTTAACATAAACTTACTAGGTTATATACTAAATGAAAATTGGGCGATAAATAGAGACTTTTTAAAAACTTGGTGAGTTCGCCGGCGCCGCGGCTCACTAGGCTAATCCTCCGCCTAGCGGCGCCGGCACACCGGGTTCTAGTCCCGGTCGGGGCGCCGGATTCTGTCCCGGTTGCCCCTCTTCCAGGCCAGCCCTCTGCTGTGGCCAGGGAGTGCAGTGGAGGATGGCCCAGGTGCTTGGGCCCTGCACCCCATGGGAGACCAGGAAAAGCACCTGGCTCCTGGCTCCTGCCATCGGATCAGCGCGGTGCGCCGGCCGCAGCGCGCCAGCCGCGGCGGCCATTGGAGGGTGAACCAACGGCAAAGGAAGACCTTTCTCTCTGTCTCTCTCTCTCACTGTCCACTCTGCCTGTCAAAAAAAAAAATAAAAAAAAATAAAAAAAAATAAAAAAAAAAAAAAAAAAAAAAAAAAAAAAAAAACTTGGTGAGTTCATTCTATAAGGTTTTATTCATAAAATCTAAACTGCTGCAGCCTGCAGCTGGAGAATCCAAAACAATTATATTTGAATCTGATAACCATTTCTTCAATAATAAAAAAAAAAACTCAAAGGCTCCCACCTTATAGATTCCATATTTATATGTATGAAGGATTAAACAGGGTCTGGTTATTTTTTATTGTGATGCAAACTGCTATGACTATTGCAGCCAGAGTTCACATTATTGCTAAAGGATTGCTTTGAAGTTTTATCTGTAGTAGTTTCGTAGCTTATATGATGTTATACTTCCTCTTTGGTAGTTTCCCAGACTTCATTTTCTATGCTGAAAATATCACTTCGACACTACTCTAACTCTGGGTCCCTGATTCATATTATAAGATTATGAATGAGATGCTTGTAATACACCAAAGAACAACGCTCAGAGAGACATCAAGGAATTTCAGACATCTCAGCATCAGTCCTGTTGTGGTCCCTCAGGCATCTTCTAAGCATAATTGCACCTCTTAGTTTGTCCTACCTTGGGAGGGTATGTGGAGAGTGGATGGAGAGGTGGACACTCATACTCAGGCACTTCCACCTGCTTCCCTGTACTCTGTGTGCCAGGGGAAATGAGCTCTGTTAGGCTAATAGAAGCCATCAGAAGCAAAATACAGGGGTGATCAGACAATAGTGGTGAGGGGATCCAACAGTCACAACTTCATTCCTCAACAAATGGTGGGGATAAGAAATGCTTTTCCTGCATAGAGAGAGGGAATGATGTGGCTATCTACTTATGGACTGATCCTAAAAGACAGCAATTAGCTATTAACTGTTTTTGTCCCCAGAATCTGGTGTAATAGAAGCTTTATAGTGAATTCTTAGTAAGCATAAAAAGACTAATTGAAAACACATACACGGAAATGTGTCTATGTCAAAATACATAGTTAGTAAACTTTCCAATTTGCTGCATTTATACATCAAAAACCTTTGAATCAAAATATTATAGTCATACCATATCTTCTATTGAGAATGTCTTACACCAGAATTAGAATTTAATCAAGTGAAAGAAAATGCAATGTATGTTTATTTCTTAATCTCCACTATAATTGATCCACCTCATGCTTTCAAAGACTTGCTTAGCGGACAGTGCTGTGGCTCAATAGGCTAACCCTCCGCCTGCGGCGCCGGCACACCGGGTTCTAGTCATGGTTGGGGCACCGAATTCTGTCCTAGTTGCCCCTCTTCCAGGCCAGCTCTCTGCTGTGGCCCAGGAGTGCAGTGGAGGATGGCCCAAGTACTTGGGCCCTGCACCCCATGGGAGACCAGGAGAAGCACCTGGCTCCTGCCTTCGGATCAGCACGGTGCGCCAGCCACAGCACGCTGGCCGCAGCGGCCATTGGAGGGTGAACCAACGGAAAAGGAAGACCTTTCTCTCTGTCTCTCTCTCTCACTGTCCACTCTGCCTGTAAGAAAAAAAAATGCTAAAGGTGCAGTAAGAAGAATTTCATGAAAATAAAATTCTAAGTCATTAATTCAAAATCCACAATGGGAAAAGAAGAAAACAGAGAAGGAATATTGTGATTCTCCTACCTGGATTTTAAACATAGCAGAGCAGTAATTTTTGACAATTATCTCTAACTTCTTGTACTTCAATGAGTTTTTAGAGGAAGAGAAAATTAATATGTAATTACTTAAAAAGCATTAGCCACAATTCAGGTGTTTCAAATATTTAAATTATTTTAGATTCCAAAACAAATGTAATCAGCTATTCTTTTTCTCCTCTTCTTAAGTATGTTTTCATCAGTACTTGTTTCCATTTTCTTCTTCCCATTCAAAAAGTGTATCATATATAATATAGCCACTATACAAATCATTATACTGACATTTATGAAATATGCTAAACCTTAGATATTGTTTCTAGTAAGCTTACAATGCTGATTCTTCAGAATCTATTAAAAGTAAATACAAATTCTATCTCTTAATTTCTCTCTCCATCTCCCACTTTCTTGCCTTTATTTGAAGAAAAAAAAATGGTATCTCAATGCTTTGAAATTTATTACTGATTTTTGAGAGGACTGCTTGTGAATTATTCTCTGTAAAATATAATTTTAAATTCACAGGGTAATGGGGAGCTTTAATATTCACATATTTACTTTGATGTGTTCCTAAGAATTGATAATAAAATTTTTACTTTAACAACTTAAGCGCCGCGGCTCACTAGGCTAATCCTCCGCCTTGCGGTGCCAGCACACCAGATTCTACTCCCGGTCAGGGCACCGGATTCTGTCCCGTTTGCCCCGCTTCCAGGCCAGCTCTCTGCTGTGGCCAGGGAGTGCAGTGGAGGATGACCCAAGTGCTTGGGCCCTGCACCCCATGGGAGACCAGGATAAGTACCTGGCTCCTGCCATCGGATCAGCGCGGCAGCCATTGGAGGGTGAACCAACGGAAAAGGAAGACCTTTCTCTCTGTCTCTCTCTCTCTCTCTCACTGTCCACTCTGCCTGTCAAAATAAAATATTATATACCATGATAGCACACAGTATGTATTACTGAATCTGTGTATTTCATATGATATTTGATAAAAAGCTATAAATAGAAGAGAATGTTTACTCAATAAATACTTATACAATAACAAATAAAGCTTATAAGATTGAGGCTGGCACCATGGCACAGTAGGTTAATCCGCTGCCTGTGGCATTAGCATTCCAGATGGGCGCTGGTTCTAGTCCTAGATGCTCCTCTTCCCACCCGGTTCTCTGCTATGGCCTGGGAAAGCAGTAGAAGATGGCCCAAGTCCTTGGGCCCCTGAACCAGCATGGAGGACCAGGAAGAAGCTCTGGGCTCCTGGCTTCGGATCAGTGCAGCCATTGCAGCCATTTGGGGAGTGAATAAGTGTATGGAAGACCTTTCTCTCTGTCTCTCTCTCTCTCACTGTCTGTAACTACCTCTCAAATAAATAAAATAAAATAAAATAAAATAAAATAAAATAGACATAAAGTCAAAAAAAATTGTTAGCATTTTCCTGAACAATTCTAGGCATGATAAAATTAAATAATTGTTATGACAAGGAAGAAAGGGCAAAATACTGGATTGAGTAATTCTGGTCATTAATTAAATTATCTTCATATCTTATAGGGAGATTTATCTGAATTATTTCTCAGTAAGGATAATATTGTTTTCTAATTATCATTCAGCATGCACAATAACTTTGTACAAATAAAATTGGTTCCCTTGTAGTGTTGGGAATTTTTTCTCCCTAGAATTATTGGGTGTCAGAAGATCACCATTCAGAAAGATAGTGGCATTTCAATGGGGATGAGCATTTTGTGCAGCCGTTAGGCCCTCACTTCTGAAGCCCACAACCCATACTGGAGTGCTTCATTCAGTTCCTGCTACTCCATTCCTGATCCAAGTTCCTTCAGATGCACACCCTGTGAAGCAGCAGATGCTGGGTCGAGTACTTGCATCCCTGTAACTCAGATGGGTTAACTTTATTAAATTATAGGTTCCCGACTTCAGCTTGGCCCTGACCTAGTTGTAGTGCACATTTGGTGTGTGAAGTAGTAAATGGAAGATCTCTGTGTGTGTGTGTGTGTGTGTGTCTGCCTTTCTAATACAATGAAAATAAATATAAAATTTCAGTACATAGGAGTGTAATTAAATACCACACACCGATTTCTAAAATGCAATCAGTTCTTTTTATTTTTTGGCTAAGAGTCCTTCAGGTTACCTCCTTTCCTGCAGTTTAAAGGATAAAACACTGTAAACTGTTCCAAAATCTACCAGCAGTTAAGCTCATTTATTTATTTTGCTGGATGTCTGACCACTTACCACCTTCCACTATTGTGAAATATTATATCCCTAAATACTAAATAATCTTGCCTGTAGTCCACGAAAGGCTGTTTGGTTTTCACTTTGCCTACATCTACAGCCCTCCTGCATTTTGTTTTCCTAAAGACGGTTGTCTCAGGATATTCTGAGAAGAGGATCAATTTCCATCCTGTGTGGAGCCACCATATTTGGTACATGGTCCAATGGAAACGCATCAATCACTGAAATTTCCTGTTGACTCTTCTCCATTGCCCCACTAGACTTTATAAATCTTGAATTAAATGATAGTATCTTGCTCATTTTTGTATTCCCTGCTACTAGCACAGTGTTGGACACTCTGCATTCCCCAAATAGGATCGATACACATAAACACAGGCAGAGGCACACTCACATTTTACAACAGAAAGGACAGGTGAGGCCATTTATTTTCTGAGGTGCCAATGAAGACTGTCTGTTTTAGTGGAAGGTCGTCACCAAAAATGTCTTGTTGTGAACAGCCAAACAAGTGGACTACAACATGAGCAGAATGTGACAGCTACTGTTTCTGATGCAAACACACACTTACTATACTAAGACTTGAGAAGTCGTCTTTGATTTACTAATCAAATCATTCCTTTTTCTCTCCAGGAAGGGTTATGATTTTTGACAAATCAACTGCTTATCTTTAAATCATCCAATTATCTCACACTCTTAACAGTAAAATAAGGTTTAAAAATGGAAAAAAAAATTCATAACCACTAAAAATTAGAAATGCTCCTGGGTTGCTTATTATAGAAGAAATAATCTATGGTCCTGAAGAGGAAAATAGTCTCTAGAAATGCAATTGTTATATTAAAGTATAAACCCAGTCTCATTAGAATCTCCTTTTAATTGGTCTCATTGCCGACACATTTTTTGTTGATAAAAATTAAATTTTTAACCATGTTATATATCTAAATATGTTGAACTTATCCCAGTTTGTTTCCTCTGTAGTGAGCTGAAGTGTAGAGGCAATTGTATAAAATTATTTCTCGGTAGCTTAATAATTACTTTCCATTGATTCATTTTCTAAATAAAGATATTAATGAAGTAATTTTATGTGTTTGTATTTCTAAAATTGATTGACTTATTTGGGCTATATAAAATATGAATTTAGATATATGATGTTATGATATGAAGAAAAAAATGTAACTTTCAGTGTTACACAGTCATTAATTCTTTGTTGCTATGCACATGTGACAGTACCTGGAAAGGAATGAGCTCAATAAATATTTGTTTAATTAGTGGGAAAAATGAAGGGAAGTACATACTAAAATATGGACTTAGGGGTATCAATTATTAATCTCATTTGAGCAATAAACACTATGTTGTCCATTTATATTCAAGTGCAGTATAATTGACCTAGATAACATCAGTTTACTAAATAATTGCACAAAATGAAACTTCAAAGTCCCTGTGCAGTTCTTCTTTCAAATATCATTCTTTTTAAAGATTATTTATTTATTTGAAAGTCAGAGTTACACAGAAAGACAGAGTTACAGAGAAAGAAGGAGAGGCAGAGAGAGGTAGAGGTAGAGGTAGAGGTAGAGGGAGAGGGAGAGAGAGGGAGAGGGAGAGAGAGAGAGAGAGGTCTTCCATCTGCTGTTTCACTCCCCAGTTGTCTGCAATGGCTGGAGCTGAGCTGATCCATAGCCAGGAGCCAGGAGCTGTCTCCGGGTCTCCTATGAGGGTGCAGGGGCCTAAGCACTTGGGCCATCTTCCACTGCTTTCCCTGGCCATAGCAGAGAGCTGGATCGGAAGTGAGGCAGCCAGGTTTCGAAGCAGTGTCCACATGGGATACGAGCACTGCAGGTAGCAGGTCTACCTCCTACGCCACAGCGCCAACCCCTCAAATATCATCCTTTACCATAAGCTCAAAGGAAGATACTTACCACAAACTTGTATTGCAGTAGGGAGAATATGTGTATTTATATGTCTTGTTAGGTGTTTTATGACTATATGAACTTTCTGATTCCCACCTTGAACAGGTAGTGAGTCACCAATGCAAAGAGCTTTACTAAATATACACATTTATTATACTAACAGAGGACTGCTTTAGTTCCAGTTCACCCGAGAAGAGTGCCAAGATCATGTCTTCGGTTTAAGCAGTTCATTTGAAAGGTGATAGCACATATTTTGCTGTGTCTTTATTGGAAAGCATTCTGAATTCCTCCCACTAATTGCAAGGGAGAAGGCTGATACATGATCTGCCAGGTTTCATCTGGTAGCTAGTCTTGGAGAACTGTTACATACACACACGTCTGAAATGATATTTCCCTGGGTCTACAACTCCAGATGCCTTCAGGGAGGTCCTGGAAATGCATGGAAAGCCCTTGGATGATAACCATAGCCAAGGTGAATTTGTGTCTTGATAAGCACTGCCACGCTGAAATCACAGGCTGGCCAAAGGGACATGACACTGGAACCAAAATCATCTGCTACAACAGGTTTCCAGAGGACAGAGGTAGCTCTGGGTACCAGCGACACATGAGTGGATAATGTAGACAACAATGCTGGTGTTTGTGGAGCTTTTGCTCTGCTCATTACAAATTCAGTAAAATTAACAGAAGGCTCAGAAAAATCCAAGCATTTGTTATCTGATGGATATTTAAATTATGAATAACATGTAAAATTTCACAATAAATTTTTCACTATAAAGTATTTACCTCTGTTGTGGCAATGTTTTTCTTTTAGGAAGCACAGGAAACTGAACTGATATTCAGCAATGTGAAATAACAATGCTGATATTATTATCCATTATTTATAAATGTCTTCATAATCAGACCTAATGTGTCCAGGAAGTGCCATAGCACTGTAATGAGATTCAGGTTAGCTACTTTCTACTAGGCATGTCATAAAATAGTTATACAAATAGGAATTTAAAAGTAGTATTATCCAATTCAATCCCATCAAGGTGGCATGTACCAATACCATCTCACTAGTCCAAGTGATCAATTTCAGTTCACAAGTGATCACACTGATACGTCTAAGAGTCAAAGGGATCACATAAACAAGACTAGTGTCTGCTAATACTAACTGATATAAATAAAAAGGGAGAGAATGATCCAACATGGGAAGTGGGATATACAGCAGACTCATAGAATGGCAGATGTCCTAAATAGCACTCTGGCCTCAGAATCAGCCCTTAAGGCATTCAGATCTGGCTTAAGAGCTGAAAGATCTCTGCAAGCGAGATCGCGAGATCTCAGTGGAAAGAAAGGCCATCAAAGAAGGAGGTACCTTTCTCTGAAGGGAGGAGAGAACTTCCACTTTGACTATGACCTTGTCTAAATAAGATTGGAGTTGGTGAACTCAAAAGGCTTCCATAGCCTTGGCAGCTCATGACAAGAGCCTAGGGTGATTACTGACGCCATAAACAAGAGTGTCAAATTGTTAAGTCAACAACAGGAGTCACTGTGCACTTACTCCTCATGTAGGATCTCTGTCCTTAATGTGTTGTTCAATGTGAAGTAATGCTATAACTAGTACTGAAACAGTATTTTACACTTTATGTTTCTGTGTGGGTGCAAACTGTTGAAATCTTTACTTAATATATAGTAAATTGATCTTTTGTATATAAAGATAATTGAAAATGAATCTTGATGCGAATGGAATGAGAGAGGGAGCAGGAGAGGGGAGGGTTGCAGGTGGGAGGGAAGTTATGGGGGGGAGGCATTGTCATCCATAAACTGTACTTTGGAAATTTATATTTATAAAATAAAAGTTAAAAAAAGGAAACCAGAGAAGATAAAACAGAAAAAAAAAATAAACTTCCACATATGAGAAAAATAAAAGAATATACCTACAAGCACTGACAACATGAAATGCACTTTTGGAAGAAGCGAATCCTATTCCACATATGCAAAGAGAAAATGACATCTATGTATAAAATTTGGAGTAATTGCATAGCTTCCTGTGGCACACACAATATTTTCCAGATGAGGCTGAAAATAAATTCTACTCCACATTCTCCTCTACATTTTGAATTTGCCATTCTACAATGGGTAGGGAATTCATTTTCAACTGTACTGTCTGGATCATTTTTTTTTTAGCCCACAGTGCTTGTTGGAATCACACTCCATGACTTTGGAGGCTGCCTCATGTTTGACTGCAGCTTTGCTACAATACCACAATACCAGATCCCAAAAATTCTTATGATGTAAATGTTCTCATGATAATATTTGACTTGAATTTTTTGATTCAAAATTTCAAAAGAGGAAGAAAATATAAACATCTCTCATTAACAAAAGCTATTTGTACAATGACAAATACTTTCTTGAAACTGAAAGGTATTTTATCAACTTTTAGAGAAAATTTTAGAAAATATATTGGAATTTTTTGGAATGGGTAAAACTACAGGAAACTTAGAAAACACATATAAGATAATTTCAATGACCTATTCTCAATTGTGTAAAATTTAGTAGTATCTTTAGAAGGATACATCTTAAAAAAAGATTTATTTAATTTTTATTTAATTTTTGAAGGAGTTACACAGTGAACAGATGGGATCCCAACACTGCAAGGAGTACCTCAATTCACTGTACCACAACACAAGCCCCAGAATGATGTATCTTGAGGACAGAAGTCTTTGTTGTTATTAATGATTGAGAGGTCCTTATTCTTTCTGATTGCCCAGCAAAACCTTACCAAAGCAACATTTGCTTAAACCATAGCTGAATGTATATTTACTCTATGTGCCACTTCCAGCATATATCTTCATCCTATGGTTCTCTCATTTCTTTCCAAAGTGTATTAACCTTAACAGAAAGACTTTACTGGACTATACTATTTAAAACCGAACTAAATATTCTGAACATATTCAGCAAATTCGCCAACATTACAAATCCCATATTGCTAACATTCTCTGAAGATTCTGTCATCTATCAATCTAACATCTACCATTTTTCCTTTTCTGTTATCTATTGTCCTTCACCAATACCAAATGCAGAATAATGTTTTTTATAGCAAATATTTTCCTGCATTTTCATCTGTGCTGCTCCATTAGTTCATTGAATGGTGTCCAATATGTAATCTCACAAATAGTTTTATTCACACAATTTCAATATTTAAAAATAATTTTTAAATACCTGAAATATTGAAGAATGACTAAATTATGTTTGTCTTTCATACATACTGACTTGCGTATCATTCATTAAAGGAATCTTAAGTGCTTAAATTTGTGAATATTATTTGAATTTTGCTGTTAATTTGGAATTATAGTTACTTTTATTTTGTTCCTAATTTGAAGCAATAAACCAAATTTGTGAATACTCTTAATTGCTTCTTTACTATTTCATGGGTGACTTCCACCAGAAAATTAATATAGCCATTATGAACATTATTAGAATTTAATTTTAATAAAATTCTGTGAAATACCTGGGAGAGATCATCTAATTTTGTATGAAGGATTATAAAGACAAAATGTCATTCTTTTTCTCTTTGCCCCAAGTTACCTTATCAATGGCATCATTTAGATAAAATTAGTGATTTTGCGGAAGCATTTATCATTGCTTCTGAGAAGTGCAGTATTTTTCAGGTCAGCACAGCATAATCTGATGGGATTGAGGAAAAATAAGTGTGTTTCACATATATTTTAACCAGCCCATCCTAGAATACTTCTATTTTTCACCTCTTTAATTTTGTATTGGGTTAGGGCACTTTCCATCAAGTAGGATAGAATACATATATTTCATGACCAATTAATATTTCCTAATTCATTAACTCATATACAGAATCTTCTAGAGAAATTATGTACCTAACCCCCAGAAGACATATTCTAGGCACCCTGTAAAAAACATCACCTAATTATAGCCAAAGGCTGATTGAATCAAAGGAGGCACTTGAATACATTTTATTGTATCCAATCTATTGATGACCATCTGGTTCAAAGAGCTATTTTGGGTACAATCAGATCTTGCTTGTGATGATGTGACACAAAAAATACAGAGCCTTTTATAAAACAGTGGTAGATATTAAAGTTTTCTGATTTTCCAGTCATTCATTGATCAAAGAATTATTTTTAACCTCTACAACATGGCAAAATTCATTTCTAAACACTAAAGATATAGCAATTAAAAAGTAAAGTATAGTCTTGCCATCAACAAATTTATATTCTATGATGAGAGAATAATCAAAAAAAGAAATGTCAAATCACTAATATGTCAGATGTGGTGATAACCACAGAAACCAGCTGAGTAGGGTAAGTGTATAATGAATACAGAAGTGAGAGTTTGCCTCACAGCTCAAAGAATTACACAGTAGTTTGGCATTAGGACATAAGGTATGATCTAGGAGTCCTGGATCTTCTGTGATGATTCATAACAACAGAAAAAGGGTGATAATATTTATTTTCATAATTTTTCTCATGTTGCATATACTGGAAATGAGATTAGGAATATTGAAATAAAAGTGATGGGTTGCCAGAAATATATAGAGTTTTGATATATCCAATTAATTTACCAAGTGGAAACATTAAACCAAGGAAGGGTCAAGTACCCAAGGCATGCATAGCTGCTAAACCCATCTTAGTTGCTGTCAATGAGGTGAGGGTACCTGGGGTGAGGAGAAACTGCTCTGTAGTATCAGTTGCTCTGAGGCATCCACAAACCCTTAGTTAACATAATAGGCAACTGGATTAGAAAATTGAAGGAATATGTCCAAAAGTAATTAAGGAAATGTGAGATACTCTCATTACTGGTGCAGATGTGCAAGAATATATATTTTTCAGATTTTGTCTTTTTAAGTCCTACAAATGTAAAGCAACTGAATGTGATTTAGAAGATTTAAGGGGAACCATGATTATTCTTGAACAAGTGAGCTGTGGAAACACCAGTTATAATATATTACCATTGTTCTCAGTTTCCTATATACTTAATTATTCAACCAAACTGAAGGAGTGAACTCTGGTTTCCAGTGATTCCTAAACCTTACTGAGTTTTTGAAAAATTTGAATTTTTTGGTAAACATCATTCTTCAAGATCCTAGAAATGTTTGCTACACACCTACTTCCCTGAATTAAGTATCTTCCTATCTGTAATATGTATAACTCCTTCTGTTTGCTTAGCTACATCTTGACTAATATGCAATGGCTTCTTGTTTCTTCAGAACAGAAAATGAAGCATACATGCATAGTGAAATACAAGTAAGGGATGACAAGTTGACCTTGAGGAGAGAGAGACCATTACTACTACCCTCATATCAGTTTTCCCCCTGAATAATGTGATTTTATTAGCTACCTACTCACAAGTTTTATCTATATGCTTACAATAAACTGCTTTATTTTAGCCAGAATAAATTATTTTCCTTTAGATATTACTATATTGCCTTTCTAGGGTCGCATAATGGGTGGCACAAAGAACAGAAACTTGTTTTCTCACAATTCTAGAGGCTAGAAATCCAAGGCCAGGGTTTTGGCTCCTTCCAAAGTCTGTAGAGGAAGGCTCTGTTCTAGGCCTTTCCTCTTGGCTCATAGAGGACTACCTGTGCCTTCACACTGGCTCCCTTCTGTGAATACCTGTGCCCAAATTTCCTTTTCTTATAAGAATACCGGTCATGTTGGACTGTGATCCATCTTTAAGGTCTTATTTTACTTTAATTGCTTCTTTGAAGAATCTTTCTTGGGGCCAGTGCTGTGGCATAGCGGGTGAAGCTGCTGTCTACAGTGCCGGCATCCCATATGGACACCTGTTCTAGTCCCAGCTGCTCCTCTTCAAATCCAGCTCTCTGCTATGGCCTGGGAAAGGAGTAGAAGATGGCCATGTGGGAGAACCAGAGTAAGCTCCTGGCTCCTGGCTTCGGATCCACTCAGCTCCAGCCATTGCAGCTAATTGGGAAGTGAACCAGAGACCTCATTCTTTCTCTGCCTCTGTTTCTCTGTAACTGCCTTTCAAATAAATAAATAAATAATTTTTTTTTAAAAAAAAAAGAATCTTCTTTGAGATACAGTCACATTTTGAAATACTGGGAGTTAAGGGGCTGGCGCTGTGGCTTACTTGGTTAATCCTCTGCCTGCGGTGCTGGCATCCCATATGGGTGCCAGATTCTGTCCCAGTTGCTCCTCTTCCAGTCCTGCTCTATGCTGTGGCCCAGGAGGGCAGTGGAGGATGGCCCAAGTGCTTGGGTCTCTGCACCCGCATAGGAGACCAGGAAGAAGCACCTGGTTTTTTGGCTTCGGATTGGCTCTTCGCCAGCCATGGCAGCCATTTGGGGAGTGAACCAATGGATGTAAGACCTTTATGTCTCTAACTGTCTATAACTCTACCTGTCAAATTAATAATAATAATTAAAAAGAAATACTGGGAGTTAAGATTTAAACATATAAATTTAGGTGTGGAGGAAAGAGATACAATTTTACTCATCATAAGATTTTTTTATCAAATACTTATTTATTCTCATATTTGAGAGGCAGAGAGACAAAAAACAGACAGAAAAACAGCTCCCATTCATTGGTTTACTCCCGCAGTGATCACATAGTTGGGTGAGACTAGAACCAGAAGCCAGGAACCCAATCCAAGACTCCCACTTGGGTGGCAGGGTCCCAACTATTTGAGACATCGTCTACTGCCTGCAAGGATGCACATTAGTAGGAAGCTGGAATTTTCAGTGTAGCAGGACTTACACCACAGCACACTGATGTGGAATGAGGGCATTGTAAGTGACAGCTTAACTGCCAGGACAAACATCCGCTCCTAAAGGAGTATTCATTCCGTGAGCTCTGAGCATTACTCTCAAGACCTGAAATATTAATTCTAATTATGACATATTTATACAATTCTTGTTATCATCCAGATGTGTGCATAATGTTTGTGTTTCTTTAACCAGGAAATAATCTTTGGAAGCCTGTATGTTTTTACCATCACTATGGAGTATTTTAATGGACTGAGATGTTGAGGCACTTGCCCAATATCATACGTGGAAGTTAAAACTGAGTTAATTCAGGGAGTTCGAATGGGGCGGGATATTGTGGAACCGATATTACCAGAGACAAAATGATACTAGGGATGATGACACTAAAACCAAAAATATTGATAAACCATATCTATGGAGTCTAAAAGCATTTTAATATCATTCCTGTAAACTGCATTGGCATGATTTTGTCTGTGTGTGTGTTGTTTTTTCCTTTTGTATTTTGCTTTGTTCCTGTCTTTGACATTATAAAATTAGAATTGTCCAATCCTGTCCAAGCCCCAAATAATGTCTTCTTCTTCTTCTTCTTTTTTTTTTTTTTTTTTTTTTTTTTTTTTTTTGACAGGCAGAGTGGACAGTGAGAGAGAGAGACAGAGAGAAAGGTCTTCCTTTTGCCATTGGTTCACCCTCCAATGGCCGCCGCGGCCAACATGCTGTGGCTGGCGCACCGCGCTGATCCGATGGCAGGAGCCAGGTACTTATCCTGGTCTCTCATGGAGTGCAGGGCCCAAGTAATTGGGCCATCCTCCACTGCCTTCCCGGGCCTCAGCAGAGAGCTGGCCTGGAAGAGGGGCAACCGGGACAGAATCCAGCGCCCCGACCATGACTAGAACCCGGTGTGCCGGCACCGCAAGGCAGAGGATCAGCCTAGTGAGCCGTGGCGCCAGCAGAAGAAATTCTTGCTCTATTGATGTCCACAATGTAGAAAGAAGGAAGAGTGAATTGGCAAAAAAAAACTGCAATTCATCTTTTATTACTGTTATTACTGAAATATTGTGCCACAAGAAATGGTAGTTAAAAATAACTGGATTTTTATATTTTATAAAGCATTCTACTCTGAGAAGAATTTGACATAATGGAACCTATTGGGATGGAAAGTGTTATTTTTTTTGAGGTGGGTTGTGGTAGAGCACTTCATTACTTTAAGACAAATAGTAATATTTGTATCAAGAACGATGTATTTTCTATCTAAGTAAGGTGAACTGCCAAAGGAACTCTCTGGTTTGCTAAACAAACTGAAGTTGTTCAGTACACATGTGACTTGGAAAAGGCAGGGATTCGCCAACGCCTGTCCCCAGCAAAAGCATTACTCCACTGATCACTGTTACATGAAGGTAGTTTATCCTTTACACAAACTATTGAATCACTAAAAGGATACGATGCCATGTTTAAATTTTTAGTTGAAAAGCTCACTGGCAAAATTTTTTCTTGAATGAGCTGTGAATTATGACTTTAGTCATTTAAGCCAACACAAATATATGGTGTGGTAACTTTGTGACCACCACTTGGTTACCTAGTGAGGGAAATAGGAAGAAAATCTGTGCCTCGGTTTTCACCCAAAACTGGTTTACAGTTGTCTAAAGATAAGGTAAACATAAATTAAAAGTTTGGAAGAGATTAGCATAAAAAGGAACTGTCAATCTGAGTGACTGACTCTAAGAGTCAACACATTCCTCTAGTTCTTTTCTATGAAAGAACTTCTTATGGTGTTTTATTTCTATGAATTCTAGGATTTGAAATATTTCATTAAACTGTGAAATAGGACTATTACAATTACATACAACCAAAAGTAGATAAATACTTGGAATGGCAAGTATTTTTATGTTTTACTTTTAATTAATTAATTAATTACAGAGGCAAAGAGACGGAAAGAGAGAGAAAGGGAGAAAGAGGGACAGAGAGAGAAAACAGAAACTCCCTTCTGCTGTTTTACCCCACAAATGCTTGCAACAGCTGGGACTGGCCTGGGGAAAAAATCCAGGAGCTGGGAACTCACAGTCTCCAAAGAGGATGGCTGGAACCTAATGATTTGAGTCATCACTGCTTTCTGCATAAGCAGGAAGATGGAATCTGCAGTCGGAGCTGGGAACTGAACCCAGGCACGCCGATGGCTATGCAGTTTCCTAACTGTCATCCTAACCGTGATGTAAAACACTGTCCTAATTTTCTTTTTTTGAATTTATGAGAGTAATGTGAATAATTGAAATCAGAACTAAATTTAAGCATGAGTAAAAATAATGTCTGTAGAATAGTGAATATAATACCATTTTTCATTATTTTAAGGTTATTTTATGGTATCCTATATATAAAATAAGTCATCAAATTTCCTTCCTGACATATTCAAAGAAATAGTATGGATGTGTATGGCAATTAGAGATGGAGTTTGTTGTATGTGTTCCTTTTCTGTGTTGTCAACTGCATTGCCAGATCAAAGAGTTAAAAGAATCTCAACGTCATAGTAGGCCACACAAATGGGGCAACCCCACAAAACAGAAGAGAAATAAAACTCCCATTGCAAGATAATTATGGAATCATGTACAAACCTTTAAAGGTTAATGAGCTCTCCAGAGAAGATGAATGACAGCTCTGGAATCTGTTTTCTTACGATAATCCATTTTCAACTTAATCGCAGTTGTGAATTTTTGACATATTACAGGTAATTTAGGGTGACTGTTAACTGTGAAAATGGTAATTCAAGTAATGTGAGCTCCTCTGATATTAAAAGAAACGTCATTTGGTCAAAAGATGAAACAAGAGAATTTAAAACTGAATGGTGTGAAAAACCAAAGCACACCTTAGTGATCAAAAAATGAAGCAAAAGACCCAAGAATGATCTTTCAATTCATTCATGTAGGTATTGGGCAAAATGAGACCCTACCTTTTCTTTCCTTTTTATGTGGGTTTTCAAGTTCACAGTTAAGATATATTATTTCTTTCTAGTTTAATAATGTAATGATTGGAGAGGAAATTGTTTGAAAGAGAAAAATGATTATTAGTGTAAATTTGAAACACCTGGGCCACTTTTACTAGAAGTAGAGAAATGCAAACTAAGGTGTGTTTGAGACAGTCCAGTCATAATTTTTGTTTACTACTAGGTCTCACAGTCTATAGGAAGACAGAGACTATAGCATGGACATTAACTAGCTGAGTCAATTCATTATTTGAGGAGTAAGTAAAGGTAAGCATAGCTTGTTAAATAGTTGATAATAGCAAAATTAATGGTTGTCATGTTGGAAAGGCAGGGCTCTGAAAGCAATTTTTGGTTTTGTGCATAGATCTTAACATTTTAATAAAATTGTTGGGTTTGCAGAGGACATTTAATGTAGGAAAATAATGAAAAAAATAATTCTCAACTCGAATATAAGACATTATGGTCCCACTAACCATAGCCTGCTTAGGACAGGATCTATCAACCTCTGCTCTCCCATAAGAACCCACACCCAGCTTATTTTCCCTCTGAATCCAACCAATATTTAATTTTTAGTATTACCACTGATGAAGTACTATTTCAAAACTAAAATTATTTCATTGTGTTGAGCAAATTAATTTCATACAGTTTTAATTTCCACCATCTAGACTGGAACTATCTCTTTATCACTTTCTTTTTTTAAAATTGTTCAATCATTTGTTTTTATTCACATACAATAATTACACATATTTATGGGGGTACAAGGGAATGTTTTGATATATGAATACATTTAATGATTGAATTAGTAACTGGCATTTATCACTTCATATATTCAAGATTTCTTTGTAGTGTGAACATTCAACAGTTATAATTTTTAATTTATTTTATAAGGAATGCAGATTTCATAAGTACAACTTTAGGAATATAGTTATTTTTCCCATCATATCCACCCTCCCACTCACACTCCAACCCCTTCTCCTCCTCCCTCTCCTCTTGCCAGTCCCATTCTCCATTAAGATTCATTTTCAATTAACTTTGTACACAGAAGACCAGCTCTATACTAAGTAAAGATTTCAACAATTTACACACACACACACACACACACAAAACTGTTTCAGAAGTTTTACAGCTAATTCTCATAATAAAACTCATTGAGGACAGAGGTCCTGTATGGGGAGTTAGTGCACAGTGACTCCTGTTGTTAACAATTAACACTTAATGTATGACATCGGTGAGCACCTGAGGCTCTTCACATGAGCTGTCCAGACCTTTTGAGTCCACAAACTCTGTCGATATTTGGACAAGGCCATAAGCAAAGTGCAATTTCTCTCCTCTTTTTAGAGAAAAATACGTCCTTCTTTGATGGTCACTTCTTTCCACTGGGGTCTCACTCACAGATATCCTTCATGTAGATCATTGTTTGCCACAGTGTCTTAGCACTTTCTTTTTTTTTCTTTAATCATTTTTCTCTTACCTACAAGGTGCTATCTATCATTAAGAAGAAATTAATCTTTGACCAGGCCATCATTTTTGAACAGCTTTTGTTGAGTTATAACAATCATAAACTTCAGTCCTTGTGTTAAGTATTTCATTTATTTTTATTTGATTCTTGTGTATAATGCGAGATAAGAGTCCAAATTCATTCCAGTTTTCCCAACACCATTTATTGAAGAGACCATTCTTTCCCAGTTTGATTTTTGTCAGTTGACCCATCTATGAGTGGGTTTTGTCAGGGGCACTTCTTATTCTTCTCCACTTGTTTGTATTTCTGTTTTTATGCTTGTTTCATAACCTTGTTAAGTGTAGCAGCAATAAGATATAACTTTAATGAAAAAAGTGTGATACCTAGAGCTTTGTTCTTGGTGCTCAAGATTACTTTGTTTGCTGATGATCAGATGACCTTTTGTGGTTCCATATGAATTTTAGAACTTTTCATATAGTTTTGTTAAAAAAAAACCACTTTGGTATTTTGATAGAAATTGCATTGATTCTACAGATCAGGTTGGTACTATAAGCACTTTCATATAGTAATTCTCAGTCCACAGACATGTGATATGTTTCCATTTTGTAATTTTCAGTGTACAAGTCCTTCACCTCCTTTGCTAAATATACTCCGAAGTATTTCATTTTTTGAAGCTATTATAAATATAATAATCTTTTTTAATTTCTTTTTTCAGACAGTTTGTTATAAATTGATTTTGTATCTTTAAACTTTGCTGAAAGCTCTTCAAGAAGTTCATATAAGATGCATGCTATGAATAACTATACATGACTTTCAAAATGTTTCACCAAAATAAAGGCATCTTTTTACCCCATCTTTTTCCATGAAATTTTGAAGTGCCTTTGTAGTTCAAGACCATTAGATTTTGCTTTTAATGTCTTCAAGTGTTTAGATGATGCCCACAGACATGTGGGAGGTAGTTTTCCTTACTCAAAATATATTTATTTAAATGTCAGTCATGTGACATATGTTTGGCATAGTGCTTAAAATGCTGATTAAGTAGCCTCTGTACCATTTCAGGGTACCTGCTTTCAAGTCCTGTAACTCCTAATTGGAGATTCTTATTGATTTACATCCTGGAATTGGGACTCTGACACCCACCAGGAAAACCTGGATTGAGTTCTAGGCACCTTGCCTCAGTCGTATCTAGACTGAACTGTTAGAGACAGTTGAGTAGAGAATCAGTAGTGGGAGTTCTCTTTGTATCTATCTCTTTCTATCTCTATATATCATTGTATTTCAAATAAATAAATCATTTTAATTAAATAAGTGCCAATCACTTAAAAAGATAACTTTATAGTAACATCTAGAGTGATGTTTGATCAAACTGAGCACCATAACCTAGACAAATGGACCCATAAAATTAGCTAAAGCAGTTATGAGTTTATCAGCATGAGTTTCTCATGAGAGATTTAAAATTAGCAAGCTAATAGTGATTTAGTTGGTGCTTTCTGAAGAATATTAGTTTAAAAAGCAAACACGTAGAGTGGTGGGAAGAATCTGAATTCTCCATTTGCATTAGTCAAATCTCTGTTGAACAAAAAATTTATAACTTATGTGGCCCAAGATACCTTTAGTTTTCCTGCTTTGTTAGTTTATTTATTCTGTTACTCCAAACAAATTTAGCTATCATGAATTTTATTAAGTGTGACAAAAAGTAAACAGACATGTTACAATAAAGTGACATTTTAAACCAACTCATTTCTCAAGAAAGTTAGCTTGAAAAGAATCATTGTCTTTAGTGTCTACAATTCCAAAACTACAATACATATTAAAATTCCTCATAAATCGCAGTAAAAAAAATCTCAGTGCTACAACTATTATGCTGTTTGGCATTCAAATATTATTTTTGACATATTTTTACCAAGATATATAAAGAGATGACATCTTAAGGTCTGAAATAATTCTTTATATTTTATATTTACATTTATTTGAGACATTTGTAAA
The DNA here is from genome assembly GCF_964237555.1 of Oryctolagus cuniculus. Lineage (NCBI taxonomy): Eukaryota > Metazoa > Chordata > Mammalia > Lagomorpha > Leporidae > Oryctolagus > Oryctolagus cuniculus. Next base: position 23,990,271 of record NC_091433.1, read on the forward strand.
TTAATTTTAATATGAATTATTACTTTAAAATTATCTCAAAATTAATTTGCACTTGAATTGTTTTAAATTATTAAAAATGTACAAACAGTTGCATATAACCTAAGTATTGTATGTCATATTTTACAGTTGTGTTATTGCATAAATATGATGATGAATTAATTCAGCTCAATAGAATGGTGCATATGTTAAATTATCTATATTATTTTTTAATTTTTAGTTATGTAATGTGAACAAATTTCAATTATTTCATATATGCACATTTAGGAGCATAGTGAACTTTCCACTCTGTCCTCCTTCCCAACAACACTCCCATCCTCCCTTCTCCTTCCTTTCTTATTATTTCTTTTAATTTTATAATAACATATTCTCAGTGCATTTCATAGTCATTAAATTAACCCTTCACTAAGCAAAGAATTGAAGAATTAGTAAGAAGAAAAAACGCTGTTTCTCAACATTAGGGATTAGAGTTGTAAACAATATTCAATCTTAAAATGTTAATTTCATTCATATACATTACATTTTTTGTGTTCTATTAGTTACCTCACATAAGAAAACCATATGTTATGTGTGTTTTGGGAGCTGGCCTTTTTAACTAAGTATAATGGTTTTCAGTTGCAGCCATTTTGTTGCAAAAGACTATTTCATTCTTTTTTTTACAGCTGATTAGTACTCCACAGTATATATTTACAATAATTTCCTTATTCAGTCATCTATTGATGGACATTTGGGTTGATTATATATCTTAGCTATTGTGCATTGACCTGCAATAAACATGAGAGTGCAGATAACTCTTTCATATGCTGATTTCATTTCATTTGGATAAATTCTCAGGAGTGGGATGGTTGACTCATGATGCACCTATTTTTAGTTTTCTGAGAAATCTCCAAACTGTGTTCAACAATGGATGTACTACTTTGCAGCCTCATCGACAGTGGATTAGTATTGCCTTTTCCTCACATCCTCTCCAGTATTTATCATTTTTTTGATTTCTATATTAGAACCATTCTAATGGGTTGGCGTAAAACATCATCATGGTTTTTATTTGCATTTCTCTGAATGGCTAGAGATCCTGAGCATTTTTTCATGTGTCCGTCATTTAAATTTCCTCTTTGAAAACTTTCTGCTCAAGTCCTTTGCCTATTTCTTGACTTTGTTGTTTGCTTTGTTGTTGAGTTTCTTGAGCTCTTTATAAATTCTGGTATTAATCCTTTATCAGTTACATAATGTGGAAATGTTTTCTCCCATCCTGTTGGTTTCCTCTTCACTTTGTTGAGTGCATCTTCTGCAGTGTAGAAGATTATTAGCTTGATGTAATCCCATTTGTCTGTCTCTGTGTTGATTGTGCTTCTGAAGTTTCTTCCAAGTAGTCTTTGCCTAAGTTTCAGAGTTTCCCCAATGTGCTCCGCTAGTGATTTGACGGTATCCGGTTTATACTTTATGTATAAGGTGTAAGGTGGGGGTCTTGTTTCATACTTCTGCACAGATAGATGATGTCTGTTCTTTCCAAAATTTTGTAGAGCTTTGAAATTGTTAATATCATGGATTTAAAATGTTTATTGGGTAATGGGCCACTAGGAAGAAAGTTCATATAAATTTGGACTACAAGAAAAGGTCACCTTTGATGACTAAAGTATAACGGTGGATCTGTCATTCAGTTAATGAAGTAGTTATTCTTGGATCTCAATTTTCCCAAGATAAAATATTCTTTTATTAAATTATCCATAAAACAGAAAAGTTCTTAAATTACATTTACTTTGTTTTTATGAAATATATTGTACATAAATGAATATGTATATATACAAAAATAAGCTATAGCAGGATGACTCAACATTTTATTCTTTTAAAAAGTGCATAAAAATTCATATTGTGGATATTGAATTATTTCTACACAACATAGAAGATATCTAAGCTTAAACAGAGCAGTAAAAGCACACAAAAAATGTGTTCTTATCTGTGCCTATGATTGGAAAAAGAGATACTTTATAGCGCTGACTTCCATTTAATTCTTAAAATATTTAAAACGAAATATACAGATAAAGACACAAACTTACTCTGTATTTCACAGTCTGAGGTAAAATAAAATCTGAATTCATTTTCCCCCATAAAAAATTTCATAGTAGACAAATAGAAAAATCATCACAAAACACAATAGGTTTGCTATTGCTATTGTTCTCAGAACTGTGAAGTTCAGACTATGGAAAAGGAGGTGCTAAATAGGTACTTGACCACAATCTTTGAAATCTCAGAGACAAATCTATTTGTATTTCCATGCACTTCCACCATATGCTATCACATTTCCATTGGGGTACTAAAGTCACCTGTTGTTAGCCATTTGGTAGCTTTGCAATTATAGACTTAAAAAATAAAACCAGCATTTCTACCTAAAGATTTGCATGTTCTTCTGAATAGGAAATTAAAGAAAGTACTTACTGTGAGTACTAAGGCAAGTCAATTTTCCAAGAGTTTCATATTAAAATAGAATGGCAGAGAAGACAATGGTGTGATAGACCTAAATAATTTTTTTCCTGTACACTTCTCTTTTGTGTGTGCTAGATTTTCTCAGATTTCCTTTTGTTCTGTTCAGTTTTGTCTAGCTCAAAATGTTTAGAACAAGACATTGCAATTCTTTTAGGTTTTTGAATGTGAGATTTGAAAGCTAATTTGAAGTCTTCATAAAACAAAGGAAGAAGTAAAGTTATTTAAATTAGATGATCAGAGAGTATAAAAGGGTAATTATATATTTTTGCATGTTAAATTATAACAATGCAAGTAATGGGTTGGCATAGGTATTGAATACCATTTTTTTGCATCTAAATAATTTTACAAGTGTATTAGCCATTTACCCAGATATATGTATGGTGATTTCCACCAATTATATTAATAAGGAAGAATTGACAGACAAGAACAAATTGATATGGGAGAGGAATACTCTTGGATATATGTGGGACACATTTCTCGGCAGATTTTAAGACATGTAACCAGACTGTTCTTAGTCTGCTCTGAATATTTTTCAGTGTTCCTAGGCAACATCACTCTCTCTACTCATTTTGTTTCCTACAGAAAGGTTAAGGGTAATAGTTTGCTATAAACTGGTGCTATTACTGCCTGCTCCAGCTGACCTCCAAATAAATGAGAAAATTTAACTGACTAAAGGAAAAAATAAATTTTTTTGAGGTTCACTTAATTATCTAACCACTAAGTTCTTATCAAGATAAAGGTTTGTGCATTCCAAATATATTTAAAGAGCCTTTCATTAAACAAGAGTGAAATGATCAGCACTCCGGGACATGCAGGATAATACATAGGGATTCACAATCTGAATGGATGCAGAATGAGGCCTACTTATTGGTACAAGAATCACACATTTGTTTTGTTTGATTATCACACATTTGCTCTATAGTAATAGAGGATATTTTTTGTTATAATTTTAAGGATATAATTTATATCTTAGATATTTTATCCCCAGAATTACAATTTCTAAGTAAAAGAATGTTCTTGATGACACTCTCTCTCACACACACATACATCTGACCTGTGAGCGAATAATTTCACATCTGCCCTCAGATGTATCCAGGATCTATCATTTCATACCACATTCACGGTGCCTATTCAAGTTCAACAGAGCATCAAACCACGTGGGATTTCTGAAAATTTCCTCCAAACTGGTTTCAGAACAGCCAATTTTGGAAGCAACAACCAGAACCCACATGGACCCTTTAGAAATATTTCAGTCCATATTTTTTCTTCATTTCCAAGGCCACAGTGATTTTTTCTTTCAGGAAATTCTAATCCAAACAGTCTTACCAAATCCCTTTCATAAGCTCCAGTCTTCTCTGTAGCACTCATGCCATATGACATCCTACATTTCTGAATATTAGTTAAATCTTTATGTTTCTGTCAGTAATATAAAGAAAGGAGATTGTCAAGAGCTTCATTTTCTTTCCAGCTGTCACTCCAATGACTAGAACACTGTCTGATATATTGTAATCTCTGGTGCGAGTTGGGCCCGTAAATGAATTAAGGATTTGCTCAGATTCGTGACTGCAATGAAATTATAACTGCTTCTAACGATTATGTATTGACAAGGAAAATAATCTCACTTAACAAAGATCACTTTTATCATTCTCCTGTGATAACTATACTATTGGCTAAATTGTTCTTCTGCCTTCTATGATATATCACACTGTGTAAGTACTTTATATTCATTATCCTAACTATACTTTGAACAATGTTATGAAATACATGAAGCATTTCACTGATTTTACAAATCAGAGAATTGTGATTTAGCAAGGTTAAATCATCTTAAGGCAAACGAGTCCTTACACAGCGGAGTTGAGTAATGCCATATAGGTTCCAGAAACAGTTATATTATTGCCTAGATATCCAATTTAGGCATTGTGGGTTACACAAACTTATAGAGACTTGCCTGGCATCCTAACCTGCACAAGGTGAACTATTTTGCTAAATGTTTAATGTATGCCTCACCAGATTCTCTCCTTTACTCCCACGGACATTGATTCTAAGTGTCTTGCTCCTGTATGCTGCATCCATCTTTCTTTATTTTTCACTCTTTCTTCCTTTCTTTCTTTCTTCCTTTCTTTCTTTGAAGATTTATTTATTTGAAAGGCTGAGTAATAGAAGGGGGAAGAGAGAGAGAGAGATAGAAAGAGAGAGATCTCTCTTCCATCAGCTGACTTACTCCCCAATTGCCATTAACTTCTAGAACTGATCCAGGCCAAAGCAAGGAGCCAGGAACGCTATGTGGGTGTCACCATGAGTGGCAGAGATTAAATACTCGACATGGCACCTTTGCCTTTCAAGGTAAGCATCAGCAGGTACCTGGAGGGGAAATGAAGGTGACTTCACTTCACATATGCATCTAGTCGCTCTATATGGATGCATATGTCTTTAGTAGCAGCCTAACTCACAGAACTACAATGCATGCTATGGTTACATCTTTGTTACAACTTGAGTATGACCTTGACATTTTAGTAGTTAAAATGCTTCCTGGTGTTATTCATGTTATCTCAATGACCTCTCTTATCATACAGGACTTCAGAACTTCTTTCTGAGCAGCAGTTCTGTTTTTTGCATCCTTCATTCATGTAGCAAAATGTATCTAGTATTGGAGAAAATGTTTTCACACCCCATTAGGTAATTCCAAAACTCTTTCTTTTACAAATGGTCCATGGTATTCAACGAAATTCACTTTCACTTTTGCACTTCTAGACAAGGATGCTGTCTTCTAGGTGTGACACAACATTGCAAATTTAATATTTGAGAAGAGAAAACAGCAGAAATTTGCATTCATTTAAATTAGCAGGTTATATTCAGGGCTTGGAGGATACCCAGAAAGTTCTTGGGTATGAAGTAGGAATTTTAAGAAATCCTGTGAAATGTCTGCAATACCAATGGTAGTATAGGGTTTTTGTGTATGTGTGACTGAGAAAGGGAGAGAGATATTTCTAAGAATAGGTCTATAACTAATTGAGTTATCAAAGGGTATAGTCACATAAAAATATCTTAAGATTCCTCAAGTAATTTTCTATATATTCAAATAAATTTTGTTCTTACTAATGTAATATAAGGCTGGGTAGACATTAGGCATTGTTTTTATTTTTTTCAATTTATCCCAGTGTGTCTAGTTTTGCCATTATTTTTCATATCTGGGCACATTTTTTGAAGTTTTGCTGCTCATGCACCAGGCAAAGCTGAGCATTTTGGATAATATTTTGTTTCTTGAATCATGGCTGTTTTCTGCAGAGGAAGTAATACATCAAACATATAGAGCGTGCAACTTTGTCAGGGCAATGAGAAGAGGAATGTGAGATGTGAGTTCTGTGCAGCCCATAGCCTTTGTCAGCCAGCAGCAAGGAAAAAAAAATACAAAAATCTATTGCTGGAGTGGAAAGGGAATCAGTAGCAGGTACCGTTACTCTAAAGAAGCAGTAATAGCAATTTTAGTCGCTGTTCACAGCTGTGATTTTCTGCCAAAATAAACATGACTGTGTGCATCTCACCGTTTTTCTTTTTATCTCTCTTAGTGAAGAAAAAAGGAAAATTCACTTTACTGATGAGTTAAACCACCATTTTTGGAGCCAAAGTCAAAGGGGAAAATGTTCACCATTGTTTCCACAGCTGTTAGTATTTTCCTCCTCTATCCGGAAAGTCGATGGGATAATTTCTCCCCCATGGACTAACCACACTATGTCTAGTTTGCCAGTTTCAAAATTACACAACAGGAATATATTATTCTGCTGATCACGGTTTACCATATTTGCAAAATTTCCTTCACCATACAAAGTCAAGAATTCTTATTGTCAGGACACATGGTATGCGAATGTGGATTTGAACTGCAGGGAGGAGAAGGAGGTAGGAAACACTGCATGTAAGCAATAAATATCCATTTAACTCTTGAATCATTAATTTAAAGGTATTGTATCTCTTAGTTAATACTTACTGGGTGCTGGAGTTTGTGCTAAGCTCAGTGCTAAGATCTTGCTTGGGACTTCTGCACACCATATAGAAGTGCCTGGATTCTAATTTGTCTGCACTTCAATTCTTTTTTATTTTGAAAGTCTGTTAGAGAGCTAGAGGAAGAGACAGAGAAAGCAGTTTTCACTCCTGATATGGCTTGTGATGGCTGGCTCTTGGTCAGGCTGAAGTCAGCCAGGAGCCAGGAGCCAGGAGCTTCATCTGGGCCTCCCACATGGGTGGCAGGGCTCAAACACTTGGGCCATCTTCCCCTGATTTTTCCAGGACATAAGCAAGGAGTTGGATCCAAAATTGAACATCTGGACATAAACTGGCACCTAATGGGACGCCAGCGTTGTAGGTGGTGGCTTAACCTGCTACATCACTATGGCAGCCTCTGTCTACACTTTTCTGCAGCTTCCTATTAATGCATTCCCAGGGAAGATGTAGGTAATGGCGTAAGTAGTTGGGTCCTGCCACCCAAGTGGGAGAACCACATGAAGTTCTGCATTGCTTGTTTGACCAGGCCCATCCTTGATTATTGCAGATATTTAGAGAATGAAGCAGCAGACAAAAGACATCTCTCTCTCTCTCTCTCTCTCTCTCTCTCTCCTCCAATCATGCCATCCTCTCTTTCAAATAATAAGATTTATTAAGTGTTGATAGGGTATTGGGCAGGTAAATGGCAGGAACACTGATTCTACCTTTAACATTTTCAGAGGAAATCAGCACAACCTCAGTGGCTTAAACAATGTAAATTAATTGCTTTACAGTTCTAGAAATCAGAAATGCAAAGTGTATCTCCATGGTCTAGAATAAAAGTGTCACTAATGCCAAGTTTCTTTTGGGAAGCTCTAGGCAGAACACTTTCTTCCTCTAGGTTCTAGTGGTAGCTTGCATTCTACAGCTCTGAATCCCCTTCAGTCTTCAAAGTCCATATTGGTTGAATGAATCCTATCAGCATCACAACACTCTAACACTGATTTCTAGGCCTTTTTTTTTCCCCCACATTTAAGGATCTTTGTGATGTCATTGGGCCAAAAAAAAAAAAAAAATCTAGGACAATCTCTATATTTGAGGACTGCTAATTAAAATTCTTAATTCATATATGCAAGCTGCAATTCCTCACTATCATATAACATACCATATTCTCACTGGTTCTGGGGATGAGGATATGTGCATCTTTGTGGGATGCCATCTTCTTATCATGAGCACATGCTCTGTACATTATGCTGTACAAAGTATTCTTTACAGTTGAAGGTGAGCAAAGCAAACCACAATGAACGCTATTCATAACAAAATATACCAACAAATTTAAAAATGTGGCTGCATTAGAAGTACTTCTAAAATATTTATGGAGAAAAACAAAATGAGCTTCCATCACACAGAGAAGCCTGGGTGAGGGGAATCCGCTTACTTTTGACTGTTTCTGCATATGCTTTGTAGCTTAGAAATGCCCTGACTACCAGATACCATTTAATGTGAGAGAAACTAAGTTCAGCCTTTTGTCTATCCAATTTTCTTTTCTAAAATTATTTATTCATTTATTTAAAAGGCAGAGGCAGAGAGAGAGAGACAGACAGAGAGAGAGAGAGATAGAGAGTCTTCCATCTGCTGGTTCACTTCCCAAATGGCTGTAACTACCAGAGCTTGGCCGATCTGAAGCCAGGAGCCAGGAACTTCTTCAGGGTCTCCCATGTAGGTGCAGGGGCCCAAGGACTTAGACCATCTTCTACTGTTTTCCCAAGCCACAGCAGAGAGCTGGATCGGAAGTGGAGTAGCCAGACTCAAACTGCCCCCCTTATGGCCCTTATGGGATGCCAGCACAGCTTTACCCGCTCAGCTGCAGCACTGGCCTATGTCAATCTAATTTTCAATAGAGCTTGGCTGCGGTTTAATCCCATGATTGATACAGTAAATTAAGAAAACCATTTTGATCAAGAATATGCCTCCTCCTTGAGAGAGTTTGAATAACTCTAAAAACAATAGTTTAGGCTTTGACAATTCAGTGCAAGACTGATGAGTGCATGTGATGCTAAATTCTTTCAGATGAATCTGAAACATTGTATCTCGGTCTTTGGTGGCATAATTAAAACATGCTAAATGAAACACTCATTGAATGTCTGGGAAACTTTTCTAGGACCTGGAGGAGTAAGATTCAGATCACTTCTATGAAGTGTAATATTTTGATGGAAATAAGCACATGAGGAAATGGTATTTACTTTTTTTTAAAAGCTTTATTTATTTATTTATTTGAAAGCAGATTTACAGAGTGAGAGAAGGAGCAACAGAGAGAGATATTCCATCCACTGGTTCACTCTCCATATGGCCACAAGGACTAGGAGTAGGCCAAGCTGAAGCTAGGAGCCTGGAGCTCATTCCAGGTCTCCATAATGGGTGCAGGGGCCCATGTACTTGGGCCGTCTTTCGCTGCTTTCCCAGGCCATTAGCAGGGATCTGGACTGGAAGAGGAGCAGCTTCTCTGGCATCCCATATGGGCAGTAGTGCATGTTCCGGCTGCTCTACTTCCAATCCAGATCCTTGCTAATTCGTATGGGAAAGCAGCAGAGTACGGCTCAAGTGTTTGGGCCCCTGCACCCACACGGGAGACCCAGAAGAAGCTTCTAGCTCCTGGCTTTGGCCTGGCCCAGCTCTGGCCTTTGAAGCCATTTGAGGAGTGAACCAGCAGATAGAAGATATCTCTCTCTCTCTTTCTCTCTGTTTAACTCTGACTCTAAAATATATAAATAAAATCTTGAAAAAATTCAAGGTTGTGAAAAACAATGAAATATTAAAAAAAAATCTGTCATCAAGTTGAGGAGTGTAAGGAGCCAGGATATATAATTACAATATAGATGCTAGATTGGATCCTGGAATAGTACAATTTAATAGAATTTGAATAAAATGTCAATAAAATAGGCATAGTCTAATAAATATTCACTTATTTTTTTAAGTACACACCATGTTTATATAAGTTGTTACATTTGGGGGATCCTTGCTACAAATTGTATGGGAACTCATTAACCTATCTTGACAACTATTTAAGAATTCTAACATAATTTCAGAATACTTTTCAGAAATAGATGTTTTCAGGATAGTTTATTAGAAGGAACTTCATGAATTTTATCCACATTTTATTTCTATCTCAAACAAGTTACATTAATTCTCTGGTTCTTGTCTTTTTTAATTTGTATAATGTAATGTGGAAATAAAGATAGGAATCACTTCTGATGCTTTCTTCAACATTATATAATTTCATTTTTAAGATTTAAACCAAAATCACAGGTCTTGTGTAGTAGATTCTTAGGAACAGACATGGAGATTATGTGCTTGTATAATGGCTCAAGATGGTCTCTGCTTCGTGGTATCCAATCTCTAGTGTGTAGGTTTGAGTGAGGGTTGCATTTGGTAAACAACTATTAAAAATGCAACATGAAAGATGAAATAGGATGTCGATTTTTTTTTTTTTTTTTTTTTGGACAGGCAGAATGGACAGTGAGAGAGAGAGACAGAGAGAAAGGTCTTCCTTTGCCGTTGGGTCACCCTCCAATGGCCGCCACGGCTGGCCCTCTGCGGCTGGCGCACTGCGCTGATCCAAAGCCAGGAGCCAGGTGCTTCTCCTGTCTACCACGGGGTGCAGGGCCCAAGCACTTGGGCCATCCTCCACTGCACTCCCTGGCTACTGCAGAGAGCTTGCCTGGAAGAGGTGCAACCGGGATAGAATCTGGTGCCCCGACCAGGACTAGAACCCGATGTGCCAGCGCCGCAAGGCAGAGGGTTAGCCTATTGAGCCGCAGTGCCAGCCGGGATGTCGATTTTAAGATGATTTTACAAACACTACAATTTCATTACAGGTTCTCATTCTTGTTTCTTTCCCTGAGAAACACTACATCGCCCTGTGATATACCATGAGGCAAAAATGAGGAGATTTTTTTGTGATTAAAAATTGAGATACTTGCTGTTAAGAACATTGATAATCATTCTTGTGAGTTTAAAATTGTTGGGTCTAATCTGGATACTGATATAATTGGTGGAAAAATCAGTCTATATTGAGAAATCTTGTCCTACATATGCAATTTTAGTGATCATTACCTCCTCCAAGATCCTGATCACAATGTCTACTGGAATAAGGAAGGCTGTGTTTTTTCCACCTACACATGTTTTTTGACCCAAGTGTTATAATTTAATGTGACATTTTCTAATATCTTATGCATCTGTGTATCTGGATCAGTATATTTATCTTTAGAGACACATTGTAGAGTATGTAATAATAACAGCAAACAAGAAAATCTAAGCATATTTTTCTTTTTATGGTGATGAAACATCAAGGTGATTTATAATATTTAATCAGGTTGAAATAAATATATCTGATTCTTTTCAAAATTACATTCCCTAGGTTTTCAGAAACACTTTTAGGTCGTTTGAAGAGTTCATTTTTGCAATATTCTTTCCATTTCAAATATTGAAGTTGATAATTTGAAGATATTAATCTTCAGTGTGAAAGAAAATTGCCATTTGGGCTAAAATAAACTATCATACCATTTTTGAAATTAGCTATTTAATTAAAATTTTCATTCATCTGCTTGAAAGTAAAGATGACTGACAGGAAAATTTTAACCTTGAAGTGCCTTCTATTTTTAATGAAATTATTAAACTTAAGTTACAAAAGTTTAATTTTTTGCTTATGTATTCTCCAGATAGTTTATCATTATAGTCCAGATTTTTTTGGATGAAAAAGATTCATATAAATATGCATAGAAGATAATGTTGTCCACAATTTATTTTAATTTTTTAAAAATGTGTATTGATTTATGCTTTAAAGACTTATTCTTTATTTCCAAGTCAGAGTTACAGAGAAAGAAGGAGAGACAGAGAGAGACAGAGAGATCTTCCATCTGTTGGTTCACTCCCCAAACAGCCATAATGACCAGGGCTGGGCCAGGCTGAAGTCAGGACCCAGGACCTTCTTCTGGGTCTCCAATGTGGGTGGCAGAGATCTTAGCACTTTTGCCACCTTCCACTGCTTTCTGCAGGCCATTAGCAGACAGATGGATCAGAAAGAGAGCACCCAAGACTGGCACCAGCATCCATTTGTGACTCTGGCGTCTCAGGTGGACACTTAACTTGATACACCACAATGCCAGCCCTTATTATTGTCTATTAAAGGGCACAGCTTACAAAGGGGGCAAGGGGGAGATATTCCTCCACATTTCCCAAATGCCCACTTACATCTTGGGCTATGCCAGGCCAAAAGCAAGATGCCAGAACTCCATCGGGGCCATCAGAGTCTCTCTCCCAAGTTGGTGGCAGGGGCCCAAGCACTTGAACCATGTTGTGATCTCCTAGGATACATTAGCAGGAAGCTGGATCAGCAGTGGAATACCAGAGGCTGGAACCAGCTAAAGCACTCTGATGAGGGATGCAGGCATCCCAAGCAGCAGTGGAAGAAGTTATGCCAAAATATCTACTCTCTTTTTTAATTAATATACTCAGAAATGATTTTTTTAGCTTTTTTATTTATTTGAGAATTAGAGTTACAGAGAGACAGTGTGAGAGAGAGGTCTTCCATCTGCTAGTTCACTCCCCAGTTGGCTGCAATGACCAGAGCTGGGCTGATTTGAAGCCAGGAACCAGGAGCTTCTGTGGTCCACACAGGTGCAGGAGCCCAAGCACTTGGGTCATCTTCTACTGCTGTCCCAGGCCATAGCAGAGAGCTGGTTCTGAAGAGGAGCAACTGGAACATGACCTGGTACATATGGGATGCTGGAGCAGCAAGTGGAAGCTTAGCCCACTAAACCGCAGCGTCAGCCCCCAGAAATGTTTAAACTACTTCTTCAGTTAAAACTCTCTTTACATTCCCTTGAAAAACTTAAAGCATGGTTTGGTTTGTTCCTTCAGTTATTGGTATAATTTTAATGGTTTAATTAATCAACTATATGAAACGATGTCTAAAATATTTCATAAGAATGTTATCTTTTTTAAATGTGTAAATTTCTCTGTCTTAAATTTATTAAGCTTACAAACCAAGTTTCACATTTAACTAGCAGCTATGAAGATCAACCACAACAACGCATTAAATAACCATGAAAAGCCACAGGCATAGGGAGTAGCGGCATCTTTGTAAGCAGGGGAACTGAATGCTTTGCTAAGAGGTGAAATAAATGGTATTAACAGGACTTTCAAAATCCACTAAGCATAAGAACTAAGTTCTGCATTTTGACTCAAAATAAATGAAATGTTCAGTAATTTAAAGAAAAAAATAACTTGAGAAATGAGCATATGCGTGCAACTGCTAATTCTGCCGCCTGTTTCTGTTAAATGATTCTATTAGTGGAGAATATTAAATGAAATCCTGAAGAAATGGATGGCATGATTGTGTTATAAAGGCAGAGGTGCCGGCTGGTGCCGAGGCTCACTAGGCTAATCCTCCGCCTTGCGGCGCAGGCACACCGGGTTCTAGTCCCCGTCAGGGCGCCAGATTCTGTCCTGGTTGCCCCTCTTCCAGGCCAGCTCTCTGCTGTGGCCAGGGAGTGCAGTGGAGGATGGCCCAAGTCCTTGGACCCTGCACCCCATGGGAGACCAGGATAAGTACCTGGTTCCTGCCATCGGATCAGCGCAGTGTGCTGGCCACAGCGTGCCGGCCGCGGCGGCCATTGGAGGGTGACCCAACTGCAAAGGAAGACCTTTCTCTTTGTCTCTCTCTCTCACTGTCCACTCTGCCTGTCAAAAAAATAAAAATAAATAAAAAAAAAGGCGGAGGTGCAAGACAACTGATGCTGTTACCCTTCCTTTTTGCAGACTTCAGCAGGAAGGAAGATGCTATCCTGTTGATTGTAATTTTCATGTAAATTTTCTTTGTATTTGTAGAATAGCCTGTATTTTATTGCTCCAAAAACCAGGAACTGCTGCACTGTGTTCTGCCACTTGTAAGCATGAAAGAAACATTGTAGACATCTATTCAAACAGTAAACTCATGGAAAAATCTGTAATATGAACGTTTATGGATAGATTTCCAAAATTTTTGCACCAAAATTATTTCCACTTTAAATTCCATTTTCTACAAACTTTTGGAAGTGTCCTTGTATATATAGATTTAACAAAATCTTTCCATTCAAAATATTATCCATTGCTATTGATTCACAATTATAATATTAAAATATGTTAATTGTGATATAATCAATTAACATATTTGTTACATATTAGAGAATTATAGATAAGTTGAATTATTAAGCACACATTAAACAAGACCTTAAGATTTTAAATCCAAGAATCAGTTTATAGTTGAAGTTCCAATTTCAGCTAAATTTTCTTGTTTTCCTCCCAGCAAATTGAATTCCCAGAATCCCTTCGCATTTTTCTCTATTTTAAAGGCTCAACTCAACAGTCCTCCAAGCAATGTTCTTCCTTTAAATGGCATGATTACAATATTCACAGTCTCATTTTTACCCTTTTAAAACTAATGGGATTCTTTTGCCCTGAACTTTCTTTTAAGATATATAAAGGTGATTTTCTAATGCAAATAATTTCAATTTTATATCTATGACTATAGTGAAATTATTTTAATTTGTGATAATATGAAATGTCAACTTTATGAAAAGCACCTTTGAGCAACTCTCTAAAATTACAAAGTTTTTTAAAAATAAATATCTTTTCTGAGTTCTTCATTAGATAAAAATTACAAAGCATAAAATATCCATCTGAAATTTAAAAGTATTAGTATGTTCCTTAAATATGAGGTTACAGAGGTGACTAAAGGCATTTTAAAATTATCATCATGGGCTGTCAATCCAAGATAATACTAATCAAAAGAAGACTTGGTGTCTATTTCTTAGGTTATGACCCTGAAAAACTAAAGACCGAATCTTTGGTTGATAAAATCTCTATTAAACTTGGTTTAATATTATGTATTTTATTGACAATACAGCTTAATATACAGAACACATTTTTCTATTTGATAGTTTGACATTTAAATAATTCTCTAATATTATACACAATAATATGCACATCAATTGTTAGTGCTATGAACAATAATTTTAACAAGTGATAATGTTTTATGATTTTATGCAATTCAATCTTTTCAAAAATGTTTTTATTATTATTTTTATTCATTTGAGTGGGAGAGAGTGACAGATTAGAGAGAACACTCCCATCCACAAGTTCCCTCCGCAAGTGTCTAAAAGAGCTTGGGCTTGGGGGCTAGCACTGTGGTAAAGTGGGATAAATTGCTGCACACATCGCCTCACCAGCATTGCATATTGGCGCTGGTTCAATTCCCAGATGTTCTACTTCAGATACAGATTCCCTGCTAATGCATCTGGAAAAACAGTGGAAGATGGCTCAAGTGCTTGGGCCCCCACATCCACATGGCATTCCCAGATGAAGCTCCTGGCTCCTAGCTTTAGACTGGCCATAGCCATTATTTGGGAAGTGAAACAGCAGAGGAATATCTTTTCTCTTTCACTGTCTCTCCCTCTGTCTCTGTTACTCTGCTTTTCAAATAAAGTAAATAAATCTTAAAAAAAAAAAAAAAAAAGAGAGCCAGGACTCCAAGCAAAGTTGTACCTAGGGATTCAATCTCACATGGGTAGCAGGTTCCTAACTATTTGAGCCATCACCACTGCCTTTTAGGTTGCTATTAGCATAAACCTCAAGTCAGAAGCCAGAGGTCTGACTCTAACCTAGTGATTCTGATTTGGGTTGAGGTAGCATTTTAACCAGTGTCTTAGACAATTAGGCTAAATGCTCCCCTTGTAACACTTTCGGTCACAAATACAACTCCTAATGCTTTCTGAATATTATCTGAAAATCTGTGTTAATTATTGACAAAATTGTACTTAGAAAAATAGGTCACATATAAATGATGGAAACCATTTTTCTATAATTCAAGAACATCATCATTATTCTGTGTTAAGAATGGAATAGCTTTCAAATTTTATACTTAGTGTGGAGAATTGTAATGAAGGTCTAACAGTGTGCCTAGGTACCACCAGAGATCTGTTAGTAATATTTGCTGAAGGACTACCAGGTAAGTAACTTCCATACATCTATCAATTGTGCTTTTTGAAGTCACATCTTCATTCTAAATTTTTTCTCAATTTAAATTCTGTTTTATTCCATCATTTCTTTATTTTTTATTTCATCATTTCTTTATTAGTCAAATCTCTTCCACTTATAAGAAACAGAATGAAAATCAGAATGGTCTAAGGAATAAACTGGAAATAAAAGGCTTATTTGATTGGCTAAAGTTGTGGAATTTATGTTCAAGTCCAAACAATGGAGTTCTCTCAAATCTTTCTGTTCCCTTTCGGCTCTGTGTTGTCTTCATTTCAACACAGAAACTGTCACTGCCGTGGCAAATACGACTACCCAGACCTGCAATCTTTTATATTATCAGTTCACAGCCTAGCAGAAAAGAGCATTTTTCCTCACAGTTACAGAATGAACTATTCAGGACTCTGATTTATTCAACTGGAAAAACATCCATTTCTGATGGGAGAGGGAGATACTAGATCCAGCAAAACAGAAGGGTCCGATGATAAAGCAGACCACAAAAATGCAATGGAATGGATGCTTAGCAATTTGTATTTTGAAATTTTGAAAATTTGTATTTTGAAATCCTAACCCCCAGAATGATGGCATCAGGAGATGGGGTCTTTGGGAGATGATACAAGTCATGAGGTCAGAGCCCATGTGATTGTGAGTGGTGTCCTTTGTCGCTCCCCGTCTTCGTGGAGGAACGACACAGGACCCTGCGCTGTTCTTTCGTCTGCTCTGCCCTCCCCGGGTTTGCTGCTGGTTCTTCCCGGGTTGGCTACTGTCCCTTCCACCTCCGTGGAAGGGCGGTTCCCCCTGCCACATTCCCCACTTCCTCGGGGGAGCGGCACACCGCTGGCCGGCTCTCTCGGGGGCTGCACAGGTGTTCCTTCGGATGTTCCCCTTAGATGTTCCTGGTGCATGCCGTCTCTCTCCTCCTTTATAGTCCTCTTCCACCAATCCCAACTCTGCTACCCACACGCCGAGTACGCTGCTCTCCTCCAATCAGGAGCAGGTCCCACAGTTTATTGGTTGAACTGGAGGCAGCTGTGTAGAAGCTGTTTCCCTTCTCAGCGCCATATTGTGGGAGAGCAGATGCATAGAATAAGTCTTAATTCCAGAACTTAGTCTAGTCCGAGTTGCTCCCAGTTGCTCCTCACATCCTTAACAAAGAGAACAGGGAAACCCCTTACCTCTTGTGCTATGTTAGAATAAAGCAAAAGGGTGGCCATCTATGAACAAGAACGTGGAGTCAGACCAGTCATGGAACTGTTGGCACCTAGAACATGGATTTTCAGGTTCCAGAACTGCTCCTAATGTCTTCAATCTGATAAATGTATCTGTGAGAAACCCAGAAATATTATCTTACTTAGGGGTGCAAGACTGAAGGTTTTCACGGAAGAGGGGAAAGATGTTATCTTGTGTCATTTTGATTCAACACTAGAGGGTTTCTTTAGTTCAGTTAGGGATTTCAAGCCACTTAGACTGGAAAGAAAGTCATAATTTGTTTTTGTCTGTATCATGTACATAGAAAATCATGAAAATCCAGAAAAAGTCCATCTAATAAATTTGGCACAAAACACAAAAATTAGATTACTAAAATCAATTGTATTTTTTCTTATTTATTTATATAAATCAAAAGAAAATTTCATAAGTTTTCTCTGATTAGTGGTAATTTAAGATATATATATATATATATATATATATATAGACAGTACAAAAATTTAAGGTATATGAATGAAACTGATATCTTGAAATTTGATTATTGGTTATAGTCCTTGTCTATATTCCTGAAAAACAATGACATTTCTACATACTACTTGTCCGATTCCTTCTTTTGTTAAGGAAAAACTTCGTTATTATAAAGAAAATTGAAAGTATGTCAAAACAAAAACTAAATAAAAATGAAAAATGAAGGAGGAGGGAAGGAAGAAGAGAGGGAGGGTTGGTGGGAAGCATTGTATGTCTTGTAAATATGAAATACATGGAATAAAGTGTATTTTCTAAGCTATCAATGAATAAGCTGTTAGTGAATTCATATTACTGATTTTACTTTTGACACTGACATTTCATCAGTGCATTAACTTTCAGTCTTTTAGGTTGATTCTTATTGTTCCTTAGCTCTTTAATCTCTATATTTTTGACTTTGTTGGTGTCCATAAATTGTATTTGTGTTTAATTAAATGAATGGTTATTGCTTTTTGCAAGTCATTGATAAAACATAATATATGGCACTTTCACTGTGTCCAGAAAAGATTAGCAATATCCTTCCTGGTGTTACTTCTTTGAAATCAAGAAAGCTATAACTCCAGGTCTCTAAGTCCTACCCCCCAACACCACACACCATTTCTGATCTACCAGTACTTATCACTAAGCTTTCTCAGTTATTTTTTCCTTATTATCAAAAGGACTTCCATTCTCTGAAAATTTTGTGTTTCTACAGGATTTTTCTTCAGAAAATCATTCAAAACACTTACCTATCTTCATTTCAGTTAATTCTCAGAGTTCACTGTAACATCTCCATATAACAAGTTCTATATTGATTGTCCCATTTTTGCATTAAATTTGAAGAATTAAGATACAAACTATATTTTCAGGCTATATCAAAATAGAAATGGATGAGGAATAAACTTCTAGGTGTGAATTCATTCTTCAGCAGCTATTTACTGGGCACCTCTTTTGTTAGGGTGCTAGTGCTAAAGAATTGATCCCTTCCACTTTTTTATCACATAAAATATATGATGTTAATGTAAGTGAAGGAAGAGACAAAAAGTACCTGTAGTAATATATTATCAACTAGTAAGTACATGTATTTGTATATGTTCTATTTTTATTTGCATTTTTAAATTTGTTTTATTTTATTTGAAAGATCAAAAGAGCCAGAGCCAGAGACAGAGACAAGGACCGAGAGACAGAGAGATTTCCTTTTGGCTAGATTACTTTTCAAATGCCACACCAGCCAGGACTAGGAGAGACTGAAGACAGAATCCTATCTATCAATCTGGATTTCCCATGTAAGTGGCAGAGACCCAAGTAAGCCCATCATGTGCTGCTCTCCAGGGTGTGTGCTACAAGGAAGCTAGAATGGAGAGCAGAATAGATTAGAATCCAAGGACTCTGATATAGAAGGCATTCATCTCAACAGGTGAGCTATCAGGGGCCAGTGGTGTGGCTTAGCAGGTAAAACTACCATCTTTGATGCTGGCATCCCATACAGGCGACAGTTCGTGTCCTGGCTACTTCACTTCTGATCCAGCTCCCTGCAAATGCCCTGGGAAAGCAGCAGAAGATGATCCAAGAGTTTGGACCCCTGCCATCCATGTTGGAGACCTGGAATAAGCTCCCAGCTTTGGTCTGGCACATCTCTGTCCATTGTGGCCATCTGGGAAAGGAACCAGCTGATGGAAGATCTCTGTGTGTGTGTGTGTGTGTGTGTCTCCCCCTCTCTCTGTATCTCTGATTTTCAAGTAAAATAAATAAATCTTAAAAAAAAAATGTGACTTATTCCTCTGTGTCAAATGCTCACCAGTTTCCATTCTTAAATAGTAATAAAATATATGTAGGACTTATCAGTTTTTGGTTTAAACACATTTGGCTAACTTTATGTCCTGAAACTTTTATCAGAGGTCAGTTAAAAAATGAGGTATTGGGGCTGGCGCTGTGGTGTAATGGGTAGACACCACCTGCAGTGCCAGCATCCCATATAGGCTCTGGTTTGAGTCCCGGCTGCTTCATTTCCTTTCCAGCTCTCCACTATGGCTTGGGAAAGCAGTAGAATATGGCCCAAGTCCTTGGGTCCCTGCACCTGCTTGGGAGACCCAGAATAAGCTCTTGGATTCCGTCTTTGGATTGGCACAGCTCCGGCTGTAGTGACCACTTGGGGAGTGAACCAGCGGATGGAAGACCTCTCTCTCTCTCTGCCTATCCTCTCTCTGTGTAACTCTTTCAAGCAAAATAAATAAATCTTAAGAAAAAAAAGTGAGGCATCAAAGTCACTTAAGGAAAAGTTACTTGTTGTTGCCAAATCACTGCAAATAATTGGTGAATTCAAAAGCAGTAACCCTCAAGTTTTATCACTCAAATAAGCAATAATTACAGTTTTCACCTATATAGTTTTATGGCTCATAAAGTATCTTCATCTACATTATCTGATTCTTTGCAGGTTTTGAAACACAACTATTCACATTCTTTAAATGAACAAATTGAGTTTACAAAGTTTAAATAATTTTAAGCAGTTAAAAGCACTTTAATTCTTAAATTAAAAACAACTCTAAATTTGTGTCCAAATTTTCTAGTTCTGAGTCATAACTTTTTTGTCTCTGTTAAAAACAATATTGATCATGGGGTTACAATATGCTGGGATTGATTCTAGATATTTTATTTTGTATTACCTCCTTTAATAGCTGCTAATGATACTTTATGGACTTGCAGTTGAGGGATTAGAGACGCCAACCCCACATCTAGTAAAGAGTGAAAATGGGAATCCAACAGCCTGCATGTGTCTGATTTCTGAGTTAACATCCATGACATCAACTTCTTTTACTTCCTGACACTAATTAAAGCCACAAAAGGAAAAGCAATTAATGCTTACTTTACTCATTTAATTATCAGCAACACAGAGCAGTTGTTTTTTACTCCTCAGAATTTCTGTGTATTAGATCTTTGAATAAGTCCTAGAGTGCCTTTAGCACCTGGATCACACAGCCTGAACAACACCTTTGCCCGGAAGGCTCTATTGAATGCATTAGCTCAGGCCTCATCAGCCAGACCTACCCAACCACTGTCTTGGTTTGAACTAAACCCCAGATGATCTCATGTGTATGGTAAAACTCAGGAAGCACTGTCTTCATGTGTAAGAAAGGACCAAAGACTATTTTGAAAATGGCTAATGAGAGTTTCTCAGGCATGGAAAGCCAAGACTGTGGCAAAAAAAAAAAAAAAAAAAATGACCTAAATGAAAAATCTCTGTGAGTGAGATCCCAGCAGAAAGAACAGGCCATCAAAGAAGGAGGTACCTTTCTCTGAAGGGAGGAGAGAACTTCCACTTTGATTATTGCCTTGTCTATATAAGATCCAAGTTTATGGGCTCAAGAGGCTTCCATAGCCTTGGCAGCTCATGACAAGAGCCTCAGGTGATTACTGTCATAAGAGTGTCAATTGTTAAATCAACAATGAGAGTCCTGTGCACTTACTCCCCATGTAGGATCTCTGTCCTTATTGTGTTGTACTATGCTAATTAATGGTAAAACTAGTATTCAAACAGTACTTTATACTTTGTGTGTCTGTGTGGGTATAAACTGTTGAAGTCTTAGTATGTACTAAGTTAATCTTCTGTATATAAATATAATTAAAAATGAATCTTAATAAAGAATGCGATAGGAGAGGGAGTAGGAGATGGGATGGTTTGTGGGTAGGAGGGTGGTTATGGGGGGGGAAAGCTGCTATAATCCAAAAGTTGTATTTCAAAATTTATATTTATTAAATAAAAGTTTAAAAGAATAAAAAAAAAGAAAATGGCTATTTTAAGTGTATTACAAAATTGCTATTCTCTATTAGGGTTTTTGTTTGTTTAATTTGAGAAGCAGAGGCACATAAGAATGTTTCTCTCTGCTGGGACACTCTTCAAATGCCTGCAAAAACTGGACCTGGGCACAGGATTGAAGCTAAAAGCCAGAAATTCAATCCATGTTTCTCACAGAGGTAGTAGAATTTCAATTACTTGAGCCATCACCTGCTGCATCCCAGGGTGCCCATTGACCGGAACTTGGAGTCAGGAGCCAGAGCTAGGAGTCAAATCTGGGCACTTTCATGTGGCATGCAGGCATCTTAGCTACTCCCAATTCTAAGAATTTGCAGCTCTTATGTATGTGAAATAACATTTCTCATAATATCTATGCGATTTTGGTATTCTAAGATTTTGCTAATAGCAAAATTTGAGAAGATTTCTATATGTACAAATGTGGACCCAAGGTTTCATTGAGTGTTTCATTTTTCTTATTATAATATTTCATTCAAAATATTATTCTGTTGGTAAAAATAGTCTCTATACATGTCAGGATTTGGCACAGCATTTCAGATGTCACTCAAGATGCTTGCATCTCATATTGGAGAGCCTGGATTTGAATACAAGTTCCACTCCTGTTTCAGCTCCCTTCTGATGTGCACTTTGGGAAACCGCATGTGATGACTCAGTAGTGGGGTCCCTGCCACTCACATTGAGTTCCTGGATCCCACACACATGGGAACTGAAGCAGTGAATAGAAGATCTCTCTGTCCCTCTGCTTCTCAAACAAATGAAATACAAGAAAGCTTTTTAAATAATACTTTATATGTTGAAGCACTCTACATTTGGAATAAAAGAAATTTATTGAGAAAAGAGTGAGCAAGATGTTAGCTTAGAAAACTTGAACAATAAATAAGAAACATGTTTCCATGGGAATATTTAAAATAATATACAAAAAAGCATGCAACATAATGTTTGCCACGGCATATTTCATTTGAATATTAGTATATAATAATGGAATTTTCTATACAAGTCCATGAATTTTTAAAAATTTCATAAAACTTGTATCATCCTAAATCTGTGTTTGAAATTTACATGATCAGTGGTATCTTGTCTGGAAATATCAGATTTATATCTGCTTAGAAAAACAAGAACACCACATGTGTACATAAAGCTTGGGTACCTATAAAATATACATTTTTTTTAAAATAAGAGGAAAAAACAACTATTTCATTCCAGTTGATCAGAATATATCCTAGGAGTTTATTCTGATACTGAAGATATGAATATGATGTTAAATCTTTAAATGCAAGGCAATGCATTTTTATACATCATATCTTTTTATTATTTTGCATCCTTTTGAATGAAAGGTTGTAGAATTTCAAGGAGTATATTACCTGTTAAAAAAAGGCTCACTTTTCATCTGTTTTTTACCTTCAGGCAGAAATGTGACAAATGGACATGCATTTTGCCTCTGAGAGTTCCATAAGCTGGAATTGTCCCGACATTGCAAAGTGTTTACCTGAAAATCCTCTACATTCATCACCCAGGGCCAGCTCTTGCCTGATTCAAATTCCACTACCATTGAAATCTGAAGCTCTCTGTGAGTCATTTATCACACTTATTAAAATGTTCCATTGTGGATTAGAATAGCAATTCACTATTATTTCAGAGTGCTGCCCAAGGGGCATTCTATGCTGCAAATCTTAATGCTTTATTGAAATAGTAGTTTGGTTTTAATAAATGATTCTTTGCAAAGGTGCCTTGCTTTCAATTATGAAAGGTGATGTTGGCTTTTTAAATCTGGCATCTGTGCTGAGATTATGCAAATCTCTTAGTTTAATATTGTACTTTTCTGCCCTAAATATTCCATTCTCCATATTTTAACAAGAATATGTCATTTGAATTAATCAAACTATTGTATAAGGAGTATCTTTCTAAATTCTTTTTGATGTGGAGTCAAACTGTCATCATATAATGAAGAACTTTGAAATGACAAATACATTTCATATGAATAAAGAAAATGCAATTTACCTAATAAGAAATGAGGTATTGTTTTCACAATACAGATATTGTTTCTGAATATAACTTGCTGTTTTGTATACCAGGCATTCTGTCAGCTGAGGATTTATAACAGTTTTTTTTTTTTTTTCCAAGAATCTTCAAATACCTCATGGGTTGCTCCAAAGTTTTCTCCCTCCTTCTCCACCTCTCTACACCACAGGCTGGCTGTTGCTCCGTCTCGTTCTCACATCATGACGTCATGGTCGACATTGTCTGTTTGACATCTGACTAGTTAATGGATAAATATGACTTTGTACAAGCTTTTATTTCCCACTTTTTACTTGAAGCATCAGTCACTCAGACTTCAAAGTAACAGATATTCTTTTATTTTGAAAGACCAAAGGCTGACTTATAATTTAACATAAGAATTTAAACTGACATAATACGACATGATAAGATAAATTGATGATATGTCTCCTTCCAAACTCAAAAACATACTAGAAAAGTATGTTTTTCACACCCATTCTATTTCCTCCTTGATAAAACAATGATTGAAGCATATGGGCTGAATTTGTTAACCATGGTTACACATGATTTTAACAGAGAAGACTTAAATCTTAGTACTGATGATAGAGTGTGACTGAACCTTGACAAGTCTCTTTAAGGATCTCATATTATTCCTTTTTGTTTTTTTAAAAAATGAGTTGGAAAGAAAATACTCACATACATAAATATATATAGACATTTATATATTTTTTCTATATACAAATCTAACCCAATAACTTCATAGCAATTTTATAGTCTAAAATAAGGATTTAAGTATGAAGAAGAGCACAACTTTTGCTGTACTATCTGACAATTCTAAGAAATAATTATGGAAAATTTACAGGTGAGCATCATCACCATCTATAGCTATAAACCATAAAAATGAGACATTATCTGCTTTCTTAGACCAGACAGTGACAGAGATGCTAGGTGGAATCATTATGGCTCAGACTTTTACTATAACTTAAGTACAACTTTGGTCCTCATTTTTATCCTGTGTTTGGGCGCTGAAGCAAAATAGTATTAGATTTGTTTCATAAGATTGCCATTCAGAAATTGGGATTTCAAGCAAGTTTCACAAACATGGAAGAAAGAAACTCTATGCACAGTGCCTTCTTTCCTTTTCCAAAATGAACACCTAGGAATTGGGCAGGTGAAGTAGCTCAGTGGGTTAAGTGTGGAGTGCCTGGTTCTTGTCCTAGGTGCTTCATTTCTGATTCAGCTCCCTTCCTAGGCACTTGGACAGCAGAAGAAGATGGCCCAAGTGTGAGGGCCCCTGCCAGCTACGTAGGAGACACGAATGGAGTTCCAAGCTCCTGGCTTTGGCTTGGCCTAGCTTTGGCTGTGTGGGCACTGGCGAGTGACTGGCATGATGAAAGTCCTCTTTCTTTGTATTTCCTTCTGTGTCACTTTTCCTTTTAAATAGATAAAATAAATCTTTAAAAATTAATATTCTCTTTGGCATTCTCTCACCAGTCTACAGCATGTTTCATTGCAAAATTTCACAAAATGATTTTAGATACAATTTGTTTAAATATTTTTTTCAAATACTGCTTTATGATTTTAAAAATACTGGAAAAAATTTTAGAGGCTAGTTTAAGAAGTTTGGGGAAATGCATATGTGAAAAAAAATATATAGATTTCAAAAATTTTTGTACCAAAATTAATTTTGTCTTTTAATTTCATTTATCTGTGAAGCTTTTAAAGTGCCCTTGTTATTTCCATAGTGATTCATCCTCAAATCTTGCTGTATTTGTCTTTTCAATATGAAATGAATTGATTAGCTGTATTCCTACTAGTGTGCATTAAATATCTATTCAATATATTTATAGTATATACTTATATATTTTATATTTAATATACATAAAACACACTATATAACATATAATATATATGTTTATACTATAAATATATAAGATATTATATCATAATGTAATATTATATTATCATATTATATAAATATATATTTTCTTTACTATTATATATTATTATATATTTATACAATATAAATAGAATTCATATATTAATATAATTATTGAATTAATCAATGTAATGATTAATATAATATAAATAAATAATAAACATAATATATTATTATATTATAATATATTATAAATTATAATTATATATTATATTGTATTATATTATATTTAAATATTTATATATAATATATTATATATAAATTATAATATTTATAAATATAATATGTATTAATATTATATTATGTTATAATATATTATATATTTATAGTATATACATATGCATTATATGTTATATATATATGTATATACTATAAATATTTATTTAACATATATTTAATGCACACTAGTAGGAATACAACTAATCACACACACACATGGGCTTTAGACTCTCAGCAGGCCAGCCAAATCGATATGAATGCATGGTGACTAAGGTTGTGTATATTCAGGATATGCATTTGATGGAGCAGTTGAGATGCTACTTGGAACACCAGTGTTGCATATAGGAGCACCAGGGTTTGAGGTCCAAGCTTCTGATTTCATCTTCTGATTTCATCTTCTTGCTTCTTGCTAACACAGACTTTGAGGATGGCTCAAGTGATTGGGTCTCTGCCATCAATGTGGGATACCTGTGTTGAATTCCTGGCGCTCCAAGTAAGCCTGGCCCAGTCTCCAGGTATTGTGGGAATTTGGGGAGTGAACCAGTGGACACAAAATTTCTGTTTCTATATCTGTCCTTGCATTTCAATTTGTTGATTTAATAAAAAAAAAGATTATGCAAATTGATGAGCAACATAGATTAGTGCTCCGATTCTACAACCTAGTTTCAATGATAGGGAATTTACTTAATCTCTCCAATCTCATAGGATTGCTTAAGAATTGGCTAACACAAAGCATATAAAATGTAATTGTTCCTAGTATGTGACATTTTCACAAGAATTATGATGTGAAGAATTACTGATTTGATTTCGATTATTTTTATGATACTTAGGTCTTGTAAAAGCTTTTTCCTTATCTGATATATGTCTGAGAGAATTTAATTGAATATTTTTCAAGTATGTTTTGTGTATGTGTTCTCATATCCTTATAAAATTTCCTTATAAAACCTGATGCTAGGTTTTTGATTCATAGATATTTTAACATTTTTTGATGATATGCATTACTTTTAAAAAGATAGTAATATTCATCTTAATCATTTTCACTCTGATTCTATTTTTATTTAAAGTTAGTGAGCTCTAAATTTCATTTTTTTTCTGAATGGCTTCACTCAAAATATTAAAATTCACTCTTCTCTAAAATTAAAATGTACCAAATTTAATAGGTTTGCTTTATAGCCTATCTTCCTTTATCATTTTTCTTTTTAGAGGTCTGTTTATCTTATATTCATTATTGTTACATATATATTTTGTGGTATTGCTTTAGTTTATCTTTGTTGTTATAATTTTTATAACTTTTTCCTCTAAAAATTTATTATATATTCTATTTTCTTCCTTTCTCCCTGCAAATATAGTTTGGAGTGTTTTTAAATAAATTTGTAGTTTTCATTTCTTTTATGTAAATTTCAGTTTGGTAGGACATAAAATGTATTCGTTATTCCTTTCCCAGTCTGATCCATTCCTCCCATCCATCCTTCCTCCTTCTGTCATCCTCCTTTCCCGTCTCTCACTGTCTGCCTGTCTTTCCCTTTTTTCTTTAAGGTAATTGTAGACTGCTATGAACATAATGCTTGTTGTTTTGCATCTGAATTTTGCTCTGAATTATGTGAAGAAATAAGATTATTTTTTATTGTTTCTTTATGGATGATTAGAAATGTTGTTAATTTGCTGAACAGTTTATCTTTCACAAATACTACTTATACTTGCAAATGTTTCATTGTTGATGGTTCTGTGTCAGTACCCTTTGGGGCTGCATTACTTTTGATTTCATAGAAAGTGCTTGAATTTCCTTATACATATCATTGCTTTTTTTTTACTTCTCTTCTACAGCAAGCATTAATTTGATCAGATATGTATTTAAACTCTCAGACCATTTCAATTTTACTTACTTCTGCAATGAACAACTTTCTCTTTGCCCTTTATTTTTCTGATAGTCCTATATTTTATTTTTATTTCTTTAATTACATAGTTCATATTTCATTTCTTCAATAAGTCTTGTATCTCCTAATTGTGCTTGTATAGAATGGGAATTGGTTCTTTTTTTTTTTTAATGGATGTTGTTTTCATGGTCAAATTCATCATCTTGTGTGAGTGGGAGAGAAATTATGTGGGGGGGAAGCCATTGCAATCCATTAACTGTACTTTGAAAATTTATATTTACTAAATAAAAAATTAAAAAAATTCATCATCTAAGAGACAACTATTTCTCATTCAGGTTTTTTTCTCTACCTAAGTTTATTATTATACCATCTCTTGGTCCCCTTTTTTGTTTCCTCCATTTACTTTATTTTCATTGCCATATGCTTGGAAACCATTTAGTTTTAGTTTAATTATTGTGTTATTTCAAATGAGGTAAATTCTGGTTAGACCAAGTATTCATAAGTAAAATGTTAGTTCATACTGGGAAAATGTGAGTACCATGTTAGAAGTTAACCTAAAATTCTCCTTTTGACACAAGGTTGTATCTGTGATTGATATGGCTTAGATTTAATTCTCTGGGACAACTTAATAGACACAGCAAAGTGGCAGCAATAGTGATTCTGCTAAGAGTAAGTTTATAGGGGCGGCTCTGTGGCATCGTAGGCTAAGCCTCTGCCTGCAATGATGGCAACCCATGTAGGCACCAGTTCAAGTCCTGACTGCTCCTCTTCTGATCCAGCTCTCTGCTGTGGCCTGGGAAAGCAGTAGAAAATGACCCAAGTGCTGGGCCCCTGCACCCACGTGGGAGACCCTGAAGAAGCTCCTGGCTCTTGGCTTCAGATCAATTCAGCTCAGCTCCAGCTGTTGTGGAATTTGGAGCGTAAACCAGTATATGGAAGACTTTTCTTCTGTCTCTCTGTCTGTAACTCTACCATTCAAATAAATAAATAAATAAATATCTTTAAAGAACAGTAAGTTGACAGAATGGGAATAAAGAAGTTTCCTGTCATTGTTGCAGTGGGTTGAATACCAGCTTAAAAATCATGTAAAGAATCTGTGAAGAATTTAGTGATCTTGGTGACATCTATGGTGTTCAGAGTATAACCCTCTTTGTTTTGACATGAATGGAGACCTATGCCTTATCAGATCCTTTTATTTTCAGCCTGAAATGTCTGCATATAAATGATTAATTAAACCATTAGAATGATAGATAAAGCTGTGATATAGTGGGTTAAAGCCCTGGCCTAAAGTGCTGGCATTCCATATGGGCGCCGGTTCTAATCCCGACTGCTCCTCTTCCAATCCAGCTCTCTGCTATGGCCTGGGAAAACAGTAGAAGATGGCCCAAGTCCTTGGGCCCCTGCACCCATGTGGGAGACCCAGAAGAAGCTCCTGGCTCCTGGCTTCAGATTGGTGCAGCTCTGGCCATCTGAGGAGTGAACCAGTGGAAGAAAGACCTCTCTCTGTCTCTACTTCTCTCTGTAACTCTGTCTTTCAAATAAATAAAATAAATCTTTAAAAAAAAGAAAGATTGATAAAATATGCTTCAAAAATTTGCAAAAAATGAAACAGATGAGTTCCCAATCCAGGAAAATATTTGTTCTAGAATTTAACCAAATTTACACTAAGAAGTGAATAAGAAGTTGTGGGGACCCATGGCTGGCCATGGGCCCACATGCAAAGGCCTGGCTTGCTGATCATTGGCATTAGTCCTCACGCAACAGTATCAAGCCCTGGCCACCAGTGACCGTATTGAAACCCCTCATTAACGGGCACACAATTTTAGGATTAAAATTAGTTCAAAGAAAAAAATGGGGGAATGAAAGGAGCGGCCGAGAGCCGCCATAAAAATGGCCTTAATAAAATTAAAAAAAAAAAAAAAAAAAAAAACAAACAAACAAACAAAAAAAAAAAAACAGAAACTGAGACAAGCAATTCCAGAAACAGTCCTGGGAAAATGGGGAGTAAACTGAGTTCACAGAGAAAGCAGATAGCTACTACCCAGAGATAAGGGCGACAGAACATCCTGGTATGCACGTAAGCCCCCTCCCCTGTGCTTGCTCAAGCTTAACAAAGAAACCGCAAGGCACGTAAGGCACGTAGCCACCCCTTTCTCCTCCTCCTTGACGACCTCCTCCCCTTGTAGTTGCCCAATGAACTCACGCCACCCTATGGTATGTTAATTTTGTGGTTTTGCCCCTTAAAAGCTGTGTAAAATGATTGCTCAGGGCTCCTCTCTGCCCCCGCTGCTTGCGGCAGCAGAGGGCCCATTTGCGCAAATGAAATAAAACTGCCTCCTGTTCTTTTGCATCATCTGGTCTGGAGTCTGTGTTTCTGGGGTCGTCACAAAAGGACACCGCTTTTGGGGTCCTTCAAAGTATTTTACAAATTCTATCCATCACACTTGGGTATAAAGGATACATTGTTCTTTGCAATGCAAAGTAGTCAACTTAGCAATATACATCTATCTTCAAAATTATTCCTAATATTTTACTGAATCATTCCACTTTAACAATTCTAGGTGAAGAAAAAGTGTGGCCTGTTTGAGATAGAGCAGTAGGGAATGGTCTGTCTGGAATTCGAATCATAACCTTTCTTACTGTAAGAACCTACAACAGGTTGGTGCTGTGGCTTAATGGGTTAAGCCACCATCTGTAGTGGCAGCATCCCATGGGGCACTGGTTCTGCTCCATTTCCAATGCACCTCCCTGCTAATTTATCTGGGAAAGCCACAGAACATGGCCCAAATCCTCTGGCCCCAGAACCCATGTGGGAGACCTGGATGAGGCTTCTGGCTTCTGGCTTCAGCTTGGCACTGCCCCTGCCCTTGCAGCCATTTGCAGAGTAAACCATTGGATAGAATCAATGTCTCTCTCTTTGTATCTTTGTATCTTTGTAACTCTGATTTACAAAGATAAATACATAATAAATAAATAAATAGATAAATAAATAAACAAACACACTTTTTAAAAAAAAGAAAGAAAAGCCTATAACTTTCAAAAAGTGAAAAGTTCTAGCAAATGCCCTATGAGCCTCACAATGCATCACCAGTATCAATGAAACATAATTTCCTCTTCCCTTTACAATTATGTTGTAATTTAATTATGCAGATACTGCTAAATATTCCATTTCTTTCCCACTAGCATAGTAAAAATGTATAAAGTTTAATGTCTCAAAAAGTCCAGAAAAGGTAAATCTAAATAGAGACACCAAATAGCTAAAGCAAAGTTATATAACAACAAAAACAAAGCAGAAGGCATAACAATACCTGACTTCAAGGCTTACTACAGGGTAGTTATAATCAAACAGTCTGTTACAGGCAAAAATAATACAGCTGTGAGATCAATGAACCAAAAGAAAAATTCCAGAAATCAATCCATACATTTAAAGCCAACTTATCTTTTAAAAAGGAGCTAAAATCAATCCCTGGAGGAAGTACAGTCTCTTCTATAAATGGTTCTGGGAAAATTGGATCTCCACATGCAGAAGTATGAAACAAGAACCCCATTTTACACCTTAAGATTTATTTATTTATTTGAAAATCTGAGTTACAGAGAGGCAGAAGTAGAGAAAGAGGTCTTCCATCCAATAGTTCACTTTCCAGATGGTTGCAAGCCCTGGAGCTG
This sequence comes from Oryctolagus cuniculus, assembly GCF_964237555.1. Classification (NCBI taxonomy): domain Eukaryota; kingdom Metazoa; phylum Chordata; class Mammalia; order Lagomorpha; family Leporidae; genus Oryctolagus; species Oryctolagus cuniculus. The sequence continues at coordinate 24,021,010 of NC_091433.1, forward strand.
AGCCCATCCCAAGCCTAGAGCCAGGAGCTTCCTCAGTCTTCTACGCTGGGGCAGGGGCCCAAGGACTTGAGCCATCTTCTACTGCTTTCGCAGGCCATACACCACACACACACACACACACACACACACACACAAAACACTCAAAATGGATCATAGACTTAAATCTATGACCTGATGCCATCAAATTATTAGAAAACATTTGGGAAACTCTATAAGACAATGAGGCAGGCAAAGACTTCCTGGCCAAGACCCCAGAAGCACAGGCAATCATAGGCAATTTTTTTGAAAAAAGAACTTTATGGCAAAATGTTTAAAATAGGCTATCTGGACATCAGGTGATAAAGATGACAATGATGGTGAAAATGAAATCCGATCACCAATCACTTTTGCCATGCACACAAGAGAATCATAAAGCAACATCTCATTCAATTCATGACATTCTCATTTTAGAAACATCTTACAAAATTACCTCCATTCAAAGAGAGGGAACTTGACCAATTTCTCTGTCTCTCTCTCTTCTGTAAATCTAACTTTCAAAATAAAGAAATAACTTTTTTGAAAAAAGTTACATTTCTACATTTAGTACAGAATTCCACATTGACTATATAAAATAGCTGTTGAAATTGTACTCCAGGGAGCTTCAGCACTGTGGTATAGTAAGTTAAGCTTCTGCCTATATCACCAACATCCCATATGGATGCTGGTTCCAGTCCCAGCTACTCTGCTTCTGATCCAGCTCCCTGATAATAGCCTGGGGAAGCAGTGGAAGATGGCCACAACATCCACATGGAAGACCCAGAAGATGCCCCTGCCTCCTGGCTTAGGTATGGACGTTGGGTCCTTGCTACCCACATGGGAAATCTCTACCTTTCAAATAAATGATAAAATAAGAAATAAAAAATGCTGTCACATTAGTGTAAAGCCTCCTGATACAATGGTTTACTAAACTATGAGATTACTTGTGATGCAAATTATCTTAAAGGAAAATGTGGTTTATATAACTATTTCACATTCATACAAATTCAACACTTACATGTATTTTTACAAGAAAAGAGGAAATTTTACAAAGAAATTTCTTTCTCAAAGAAAAAGTAAAAATCTTAATAAATGATTATTGCAAATGGCAAAAATCAAAGCACTAAGTAACAATCCACTAGATTAAAAACCTAATAATCAAGCAATACCTTAGGCTCTGAAATGATCTTTCACTTTAAGAAAAATTATTTTATTTTCCACTCAGAAGGTAATTTCCTATTTTAAAAGTGCATGTCTAGCTTTGACATTAAACTAATATATTGATCCCTATCTCTCTGGTTGTACTAGAGAATATTGAGTCATTTGTTGAAAAAATTATTGACCCCTTATCACAGTGTTCCTGAAATTAATATCAACATTTTTTAAGAAAGCACTGATCTATTCCATCAGTATATTAATATTCTGACCTCAAAATCCACATTTGTGGGAGAAGGGTTGGGGAAAAATCTCCAGAATATGATATAATTTAATCTGTTCTTCAACTTTTCCTCTTTATTTGCAATCATTTATCCTTGAACTCTTATTACAAACTTCAATGTTAGACATATAATTGATAAATATTTGGCATGCACAAAACAGAGCATTCTAGTTGTCTAATGTCTATTAACTTGTTCAATGGTTAAAGGAAACCTAGGATATGGATATTATTATTTTACAATTGGAAATATGAGATAAAGTGAAGTCTAACATGTAATAGTGACAGGTTCTGAATTCAGAGATTTAGTTCTTATAGTCTCTTTTTGACCCATAGTAACTGTTGTAATGAACATATAAATATTGAAATACGAAATTCAAATAATAACACACTTTGTTTTGTTGTTGGTGATAACTATTATGAATTTGTAGTTCTCATTTTTAAATGAGAAAAAAATCTTCCAAGAATTTCTTTTGGTTAAATTTTGGTGACTTTATTACAAGGTAAGAAGAAAGAGAGGGAGGAAGAAGAGAAAAAGAGAGGGGAAGTTAAAGGAAAAGGAGGGGGAAATATAATGGGAAAACATGGAGAACTTGTCTTTCCTAACTAGAGCTGAACTAATATTTGTTTAAAATGCAAATATTATGGGCTGGTGCTGTGGTACAAATGGTTAAACTGCTGTCTGCAGCTCCTGCATCCCATGTCAGTGCTGGTTCAAGTGCTGGCTGCTCCACTTTCAAACCAGCTCTCTGCTAATGGGCCTGGGAAAGCAAAGGAAGATGGTCCTATTCTTTGGGACCCTGCACCCATGTGGGAGACCAGATATGGCTCCTGGTATGCACCTGATGTAGCCCTGGCTGTTCTGACCATTTGTGAACCAGTGAGTGGAAGTGGAAGATCTCTCCCTCTCCTACCCTGCCCTCTCTACCTCCAACTCCACCTCCCTCTCCACCTTCCTCTCCCCCTCCCCCTTCCTCTCCCCTTCTCCTTTTCCCTCTCCCTGTGTCTCCCTTCCTCTCTCTCTTTCTCTATGTAAAACTCAGCCTTTAAAATAAATAAATGAATCTTAAAATACAAATGCAATTTTTTTTTTGACAGGCAGAGTGGACAGTGAGAGAGAGAGACAGAGAGAAAGGTCTTCCTTTGCCATCGGTTCACCCTCCAATGGCCGCCACGGCTGGCGCGCTGTGGCCAGCACACCACGCTGATCCGAAGGCAGGAGCCAGGTGCTTATCCCGGTGTCCCATAGGGTGCAGGGCCCAAGGACTTGGGCCATCCTCCACTGCCTTCCCGGGCCACAGCAGACAGCTGGCCTGGAAGAAGGGCAACCTGGACAGAATCCGGCGCCCTGACCGGGACTAGAACCTGGTGTGCCGGCGCCACAATGCGGAGGATTAGCCTAGTGAGCCACAGCGATGGCTGAAATGCAAATCTTATATCAAGATTAGAAATGTATTTCCTTTAAAATTGTCTCAGAATCCTAGATCCAGAAAATATTATGAAACCATGGCTTATGGTCCCTTATGGGTTATCAATTTCATGCAGGGGTACCAAAATAAGAAATTAATTAACAAAACAACAAATGTGAGTTCATTAATTAATTAAAAATAAAAGAATAATTCAATATGATCTTTGAGTCAATGTCAATCAATGACATCAACATAAAATTATTCTTCTTTGTAAATAATAACAGAGGGGAGTTAATAAAGCATTTCATTCTTTTTTGTTAAAAAAATGTGTTTATTTACTCAAAAGGGAGAGTAACACAGAGAGATCTTCCATCCTCTGGTTAACTGCCCATGTGGCTGAACAACCATAGCTAGGTCAAGCAGGTACCAGGAGTCAGGACCCCCATTCCAGTCTCTCGCATGAATGTCAAGGTCCCACATACTTGAATCATCGCCTAATGCTTTTCCAAGTGCATTAGAAGGAAGCTGCCTAAGCAGCGGAGCAGCTGGGACGAGAATTGGCACTCAGATATGGAATGCCAGGCATCACAAATGACAACTGCACCCACTGTGCCACAGCACTGCCCCAACAAAACATTTTATTCTGATTAACTCAATTCTTTCAATGGAAACAGTTATTAGATAGCTTGGGTCAGTTATAGCTTTGTTATTGGATAATAAGCTCACAGAAGTTTCCAGATGGTGTAGTTAACATTGAACAGAAGATAATCTCTTCCCCATATACATATTTAGCCTTTGAGAGTCACACTTCACACAGTATAGGGATCCTGGGTGGGACAGAAATATTAAGGAATATCTCATTTTCAAATGCTTCATAGATACTGTATGTTTTACAAATGGGACGTTTATGGCCACACTGCATGTACAAGTCAATTAGTGCCATTTTTCGAACAGCATCTGTTCATTTCATGACTCTGTGTCACATTTTTGGTAATTACTGCAACGTTTCAGACTGTTTCATTATTAGAATATCTGTTATGATGATCTGTGACCAAGATCATAAAGACCATAATTGTTTTGTGGCATTGCAACTTTACCTTTACCTTGTGGTTTCTTTCTTGTTAAAATGTTTTATTAATATAAACAAAATATATTTCATATATTTCATATATCCAGTTACACAAAGATAACCATGCTTCCCTCAATTCCTCCCTCCTTCAACTACCCCCTTTTGTTCCTTTTTTTAAATTTTTGCAATAACACACTTCATAATCATAGGTTTAATATTACAATTCAAGGATCACAATTCCTACTTAGCTTTGCACACATTTTTGTAGGCAATCCCCTAGTTTAGGGGGAATGCTTTAAAAGCAATCATTTTTTTCTACAATGTTTCCCAGTTTGTAGCCACATCAGATCCCCATAGAGTGGGAGACTTTATCCAATCTAAAACATCCTGAAAACTCCCCTAAATCCTGGAATCTGGAACAAGAATAATTGTATAATTATATAATTATATATATTATAATTATATAATACATAATGTAATGTATAATTATATATAATATGTATAATTATATAACCTATATATAATTATATAAATTATATAAATAAAGTCTGTGATGAGGTTGAGAGTGAGGGTAAAAATAAAGTTAAATATGTAGCTAGGCATGTTAACATATATTCAATTAAAAAAAGTTTGAAAGCTATTTCAAGCTTGTAACTTTCAGATGGTTATTCTTCTGATTGCTTGGCTAGAATTCTGAATTGAATTATAAATACACAGAACTGTGGCACAGAAGGTTAAAGCCCTGGCTTGTAGTGCTGGCATCCCATATGAGCACCTGTTCTAGACTCAGCTGTTCCTTTTCCGATCCTGCTCTCTGTTATGGCCTGGGATAGCAGTGGAAGATGGCCCAAGTCCTTGGGCCCCCGCACCCATGTGGGAGAAGCAGAAGAAGCTCCTGGCTCCTGGCTTCTGATCAGCTCAGCTCCGGCCATTGCGGCCATCTAGGGAGTGAACCAGCGGGAAGACTTCTCTCTCTGTCTCTAGCTCTCTCTGTAACTCTTTCAAATAAATAAGATAAATCTTTTAAAAAATAAAGAAATACATAGAACTTCACTGATATAATTTTTAGAAATGAAAGATAATAAAAATTACTTGATGATTTTCAGTACAGATCTAGTGCCATCTTCCTCAGTCCTTTACAGATAACCACACACAAATTTAGTACATATTATAGGAGTGTAGCTCTAGAATTGAATTGAATCCAGTCTCTAAGATCTTCACCATCTCTGATAAATTACTGACAAATTTATTTAATTTCTGACATGTGAGATGTAACGTTGAGCTATTTATATAAATTAGAAACCTGAAGTGGTCAGATCCTCCAACTATTAATTTCATTAAGAATTAAGAATACTTATTAAAGATACTAAAAATAAAGGATTTGTGGTATAAGTTGGTACATTTATTGTGAGAAATTTAGAAAAACACTTAAGATTTTAGAACATTCTTGCTAGAAATTTTATTTCTAATTATTGATTTCATAGAAATAATTACAGATAATGATTATAAAAAAGCTATACATTGTTTACTGCAACATAATTTGTAATGAAAAATTCCAAATAAACCTATTTGTCTAAGAATAGAAAATCCATTGAATAAATTTTGATAGACTGTTACCATATAATACTATGTCATCATTAAATATATGTTGTGGAATAATATTTAACACCTTGGAAGATATTCATGATGCAATATTAACCTAAGAAAGGTTACAAAATTCTATGCAAAGGATCATGCTATTTATTTCATATTTGTGTCAAGCTTTGGGTTTGTTTTTTTTTTTTGTTGTTGTTGTTTTTGTTTGTTTGTTTGTTTGTTTTTGCCTTTGCTGGCTAATGTTTCAAGTAAAATGTTCTCTCAATCTCCACACTTTACTAGTTATGGTGTGCTAGGTTGCAATGTAGTAATAAACAGCCACCACATTTCAAGGATTTGACACAATAAATATTTATCTTGTGGCCGGCGCCGCAGCTCACTAGGCTAATCCTCCGCATTGTGGCGCTGGCACACCAGGTTCTAGTCCTGGTCGCGGCGCTGGATTCTGTCCTGGTTGCCCCTCTTCCAGGCCAGCTCTCTGCTGTGGCCAGGGAGTGCAGTGGAGGATGGCCCAAGTACTTGGGCCCTGCACCCCATGGGAGACCAGGATAAGTACCTGGCTCCTGCCATCGGATCAGCACGGTGTGCAGTTGTGGCGGCCATTGGAGGGTGAACCAACAGCAAAGGAAGACCTTTCTCTCTGTCTCTCTCTCACTGTCCACTCTGCCTGTCCAAAAAAAAAAAAAAAAAAAAAAAAATTATCTTGTATTCAAAGGGTACTGTGAGATGAAGGGAATCTCAGCACAAGATTCCCCTAGTGATGCAGGATGGTTTGGTTTCATGGTCCCACAGTTTCAGAGCAAGGCAAGTGGCCAGGGAAGAGAACCTGGAACATTGCTTTTTCAAAACCTCACTTGTTGAAACACACATAACCTCTATTCATAGTCCATAGATTAAGTCATATGCATGATACAACTTCAAGGAATTTCAAAAAATACTCCAACTGCAGACCCAGAAGTACAGATGTAGATATTGTTGACCAAGAGAGCAATTGAAAAGAAACAGGTAATGATTTGTATATACCAATTAAAAATAATTTTCAAGTTATGTTTGGATCAAGAAGCATTGTGACAGTTATTAATAAATCAAGATATATTTTAAAATTCTATATAATAATATTTTTATTCCCATCAGAAATTTTAAATGTAGAAATGTCTGTTGAGCATGTTTAGTTGGGAAAATATACCTAAAAATGCTGAGTTTAAATAAATAATGTTAAATTAATTTTTATCTCTGGATACAAAATATATGCTAGGATCAGGAAAGAATTTTTATTCAGGCATACTAATTAAAAATTAAATAAAAATAATAAATGTATGAGTTCATTGATTAATTCAAAATAAAAGGATAATTCAATATGATCTTTGAGTCAATATCAATTATTAAAGTGAATGTCAATATAGAAATGGAGGAGTAGACTTTGTAGTTCAGCAGGTGAAGCTGCTGAAGGTGGTGTTGGCAAATTCCTCTGTGCTCCACTTCCAATTCAGCTTCCTGGTCATGTGTCTGGTCATGATGACTCAAAAACGTGGGTCCAGACTGAATTCTGAGCTTCCAGATTTGGTGTGGCCCAACCCTAACTGTTGTAGACATTTGGTTGGAGGTTGTAACGAGCAAATGAATTGAAGAGCTCTCTTTCTTTCCCTCTCTCTTACTCTGTGTGTGTGTTGTGGGGGTGGGGGGGCGTGACTCTCTTTCAAATAAATAAATAAATCATTAAAAATAAAAGATAGAAAAGCAACCTTTATCAATTTAAAAATGTTGGTTAGCATGAATACTGAAGAGTATGATAAATATGTTGAGTGATAATGCTGGCCATAATTTTAAGAAAACAGTTTTTAAGTATTTAAAAAATAACGTAATTGCCCATAGTTTTATTCTTTGTGTAGAATATTAAAAGAAAAAAAGGACATTTAACTTTTTGTTTTAATCCCTGCTCATTACCACCTCTTTCACATGTCCATCTATATGTAGTAATTATGGGGGCCAGTGCTATGGGGCAGCAGTGCAAACCACTGCTTGGAAAACCAGCAACTTGAATCCTGGCTACTTTGCTTCTGATCCAACTCTCTAATACACCTAGGAAATGAGGGAGGAGAAAACCAGAGTGTTTAGTATTGTGCCATTCATGTGGGAGATCTGAATAAATTTCCTGGGTCCTGACTTGAGCTCTGCCTGTTGTGCCTCTTTGGGGAGTAAACCACAGGACTTAAAGCTTCTGGATCTTTCTGTCTCTCTGCCTCTGTCTGTATTTCTTTCTCTGTGACTCTGTGACTTAAATAATTAAATAAACCTTTAAAAAAGTAATGTTATAGATAATAACAACACATCAATAACAAACTAACAAATTAATACAGACTTGCATACATTGCATAAACAATCTATAAGGGAATACCTTCACACTGTTAAATCTTTCCTTTACAACCATTTGCGATATATTTGGGAGAGTTTTGTGATTGGAGTATATGTGTGTGTATGTATATATTTATATATGTGTACAACATTGCCAGAAAAAAGTATATATTTATATGTATGTATATGCATATGTATTTATATAATATAATATATAATATATGTATGTATAAATATGTACTTATTTTCTGACAATATTGTGTTTCTCTTTTCATCATTGAAAGCTGGCCAAATAAATTACAATTTATTTATTTTTATAGGTAATATATACTGGTAGCAAAATATTGAAGAAAAATCATGTGATTAAAATTAAAATGAAAAACTCAAAATGATTTTATTTTAGAAGGTTTTTCTGAGGCTGATAAACATAAAAACTATTTGATCTTATTCAGACATGTATCAAAGCCATTTCAAAATGAAATATCTAGTCTATACTGTTTATACTAGTCTTGACGATTTACTATTTATTTTTAAAAAAATTATTTTATTTATTTGAAAGTCAGAGAGGAGAGTGACTGAAAGAGACAGAGAAGTCCCCTTCTCTGCTTTACTCCCAAAATGGCTTCAACAGCCAGGACTGTGACAGGCTGAAGTCAGGAGCCAGGGTCTTCTTCCAGGTCTACCACATGGATGCAGGGGCCCAAGCACTGTGATCATCCTCTGCTGCTTTCCTAGGCCATTAGAAGGGTGCTAGCTTGGAAGTGGAGCAGCTGGGACACAAACCAGCCATCCACACTTGGTGCTGCCATGCAAATGGTTGCTTTACCTGTCGTAGCTCAATACTGGCCACTGGCTTACGATATTTTCAACGTAAGAAGGATATTTCAGGGAAAAACCCTATCATAAATCAAAGAGTATCTGTCTTTTAAATTCATTCTTCTGGAATTTAAAAATTACAATAAGTGGCTATTATAACGCAAAGCATAGTTTTTGAGTAATTTTGAGTTTTTTTTGGTATAATTAAAACACAGACTCTAGTGGTCTTCTCTAAAATTTCTTAAGTTTAATGTCATGATGAAAACTATTGATATGTCCATTATCTCAGTTTCACTGCATAGGGAGTAAAATGTATTCAAAAGCAAATCTTTAGGAGTCACATATAGACAACACCATACAATCTAATTTCATCCAGCTCATGATACATATCTAAACATGTTACCAATATACAAGCATTTGTATGTGAGAATTTTATTTTGTAGATATATAATTAGACATCCTTCATAACAATAGCATCACCATTGTCTGTTCCATTAATTTAAATGGTTACATCAAAAGTGTCTATATTCTCCCTTGCTAAAGTATAATAATAAAACCTACTCTGTGGATAGATAAATTTGCATAAAAATAATTTGAAATTTTAAGTATTATAAAATGTAAATGTCAATGTAGCAGTTGAAACTTCTGTTTTTGTGTGGTTAATAGTATGGATATTTTCTAATTAACAAGCATACATTGTTCATATCAGTGATAGCTAATAAAAAATATGCCTCAAAAAAAGAAGATATGTCTCACCCTTGACTTCAATAATAAAGGAGAAATACTTTTAAAACTTAAGCCAGATAACCTTGAACTTTTTCATCAAAATCTTATTTTGAATCCTCACGTAATTTGGGGTAAATAAATTGTTCTGTGGTGGAAAATTATTCCTTTGGACTCATCTCTTTGATTTATCTCCAAACTCCTAGCTCTGGTTCCAGCCATAGTTTCTCATGACCTCATATTAAGTCCTTTATAATGATTAAGACTTTATGCCTAGAGGGTTCCTCCCTTCCTTTTTAAGATATCTACATGGTTTCTGCCTGACTTGTTTACATAGTGTTTATGCTTATTTATACATACATATGTGTGTGAAATCACATGTTAGTGTGTAGTATTCTAATATTTTGGTGAACTCTTTGCTGGTGATTGTTTTCCCCACTTTGTAGTTTGCATTTATACAAATGTGCTATCATTTTGCCTTCATTTTTCAATAGTATTTTCTCTAGATATAAAACTGATTTGCAGGGCTGGTGCATAGAAGGTTAAGCCTCTCCCTGTAGTTCCAGCATCCCATATGGGTTCCAGTTTCAGTCCCAGCTTCTCCACTTCTGATCCAGCCCTCTGCTAATGCACCTGGGACAGCAGTGGAAAATGGCCCCAGTGTTTATGTCCCTGCACCCAAGTGGGAGACCTGGAAGAATATCTGGGCTCCTGGCTTTGGATTGCACTGCTGTGGCCATTGTGGCCATTTGGTGAATGAACCAGAGGATGGAAGAGATCTCTCCTCCTCCTCCTCCTCCTTTTCCTCCTTCTTCTTTCTGTATTTCTGCCTTTCAAATTAATAAATAAATCTTTTAAAGACACCAATTCGCTAGATATTTTATTTCCATCCTTACAGTCTCTAATTCTATTGTTTTCTCACTTCATCAATTCTTTTGGGAAGTTTGCTGTTAATGTTATTGACTCCCTTGATACAAGCGCCTTTAAAGATTTTCTCTCTCGTCTTGTTTTTCAGCACAATAAGACACTTCGGTGAGTTTGTTCACTTGATATTCATGAGACTTTTGAATTTAAACCTCAACATGTTGCATCAATGTTGGGCAGCACTTCAAGAAGGGTGAAGCTGTGACTACTTAAGAGCAAGGAATTGAATACAATGGATTGATGACATCAATGTGGATGAGACACTAGTTGGGTTTACTTCAAAACTACTAAGTTATACTTGGAAATAGAGGTCAGGAACTACAACACTAGAGCTAAATATGGCTTCCAGCCTCTTTTGTAAACAATATTTTATTGAATCTCAGTTACAATCATTTCTTTTGCATTCTTTTATTTATGTATCTTATTTATTTATTTATTATGAATATTTATTTATGAACCTTTCACATTCATTTATTTGGGTAAAATCTAGATTTGATATTTACAAATGACAAAGTTAAGTTGAATGCAACGAATACTATAGAACCCACAAAGTCTACAATATTTACTATCATGTTCTACAGAAAAAAAAAAAAACACAAGCTGACCTCCAATTGAGAGAAAGAATATGGTCTTTGTAGTCAGAAAGTCTCGGTAAAAAAAAAAAAAACTAAACAATCATCTGACTCACATGTTCTAATTTTTTTTTGAACTTTTCTTGGTGTTCATATACACTGGTATTGATACTTAGAAAATGTAAATAAGATAAATAAGAAAATTAAGATAATAAAGAATAAAGACAAATAAGAGAATATGTGTGAGAATCTAGACTCAGAGTCTAGCGCATATGGGCACTCAAAATGTGTGGCTAACTCTGTTTTTTGTATTTCTATTCATAGTAGACAAATTACAGCACAAACACTTCTGATCTGGAAAATGGGTGGTCTATTGCTTCTATTTTGTTTCTTTTCAATCTACTCTTTAAATGGTGATATGTGATAGCAATGTACATTATTCACTGTGTACCATATGAATAGTCATTCCCTTTGGACACAAAACTCTGTTTTGTTTTATTCCACAGACCCATCTGCTCATTTTTAAAATATGTGTTTTTTTGAAAATCAGGGAGAGAGAGAGAGAGTGAGAGAGAGATCTTCCATAGGCTGGTTCACTACCTCAATGGTCCCAACAGCCAGGGCTTTTTGCCATGAAAATAACTTTCTCCAGAATAGAACAAGGAGAAGCCAAATGAACTATATTAAGACTGAATATTTCCAGTAGTGCAAGTAGGAGAAACAATTTGTTATTATTATAGTTGTTGCTTTCATGGCATTAGACATTAATCTGTTTGATTTTAATGGATTATTATTTTTGACTGGCCATAAGTGACATTTGTGCAAAATACTTGAAATGGAAAGTGTAAACATTCAAAGAATAACAAACCCAGAGATAAAGGGCTCAACCTTTAAAAGTCTGAGCCTGGACATCATCCAGTTAAGTTGTCAAGAGGAATAACCACTGCCTGCACGTTGCTGGCTCAACATCCACTCAAGCTGACCACATTCTCCTCATTTGCATAGAAAATTATCCTTGCCTGGCTCCCAAAGGTGTGACAGCTGTCTTGCTAACTTCCTACCCTTCTGATGAGTGGAAAAATCATTATTTCTGTCAAAGTGATTTCCAACTTAGACCATGAGTCTTCTCTTCCTCACAGCACATTCCTGGGTACTAGGGGATAGTTCCATGATTTAAATATGTTATGGTACTATGAGCTAGGACATTATGGAGGATACTATCATTATGTTTGAAAACAAGACGTTATGTGCTAGTTTACATGATTTTGAAGGCTTTGTGTAAAGATTTTTATAATGATTTTGAGGATTAGCATTTTCTAAATTTATGAATAACATAATGGTTCTCAACGATGGTAAGCATAAGAACTACCCAGAGACACTGCAAAAAGTCTTATCACTGGGGCTTGACCATAGAGTTTTATTTCACCAGAATTTGAGCGAGCCCTGAGAATCTATATATCTAACAGTTTCCCAAGTGGTTCTAATGTTGGGCAACACAATTGGGGTGCCTTTTGTACACATAGAAAGCAGAGAAGAGATTGTTTTGTTATGGCCATATTTAATAGGATAGCAATTACTTGGATTTCCCATTCTCATTACCACAATATGTGCTGCTATTTTCCATTCTTCATTACACAATATGTACAATTAGTGTCTGAGCGCAAATATCAATTTTTGATTTGTTTTATTTTTACAGACTTAAAACATTCAAATTCATCAAGTATTATTTCATCCTCATAATCAAATGGGACTATCTTATTTATGAGGTTTAAAGATGTATTTTTAAATCTATTGATCTTCACTTCTCTTTCTAGTTCTGAATAATTTGTTGACTCCACGCTCTTTTGTGAGCCACATAATTTAACAGAAAAAAGCCATTTCAGAAAACATATGGCCTCTTTATCATTCCACCTGCTCCATTTCCTTCTTATTTTTTACAAAACATCTCATTAAAAATACTTGCAGAGAAATCTCCCTCTTACTGGGATTGTTCCTCTTTCATCTTTCAAATATTTTATTTTCAGGGCCAGTGCAATGGCATAGCAGCTAAAAGCCTTGCCGGCAGTGCTGGCATCCCATATGGGTGACCGGTTTGAGTCCCAGCTGCTCCACTTCCAATCTAGCTCTCTGCTGTGGCCTGGGAAAGCAGTAAAAGGTGGCCCAAGTCCTTGGGCCCCTGCACCCATGTGGGAGACCTGGAAGAAGCACCTGGCTCCTGGCTTTGGATCAGCGCAGCTCTGGCCCTTGTGGCCTTGTGGTCAATTGGGTAGAAAACCAGTGGATGGAAGACCTCTATCTCTCTCTCTTTGCCTCTCCTTCTTTCTTTGTGTAACTGACTTTCTATTTTTTTTTAATTTTTATTTATTTATTTATTTATTTATTTTGACAGGCAGAGTGGACAGTGAGAGAGAGAGACAGAGAGAAAGGTCTTCCTTTGCCGTTGGTTCACCCTCCAATGGCCACCGCGGCCAGCGCACTGCAGCCAGCGCACCGCACTGATCCGAAGCCAGGAGTCAGGTACTTCTCCTGGTCTCCCATGGGGTGCAGGGCCCAAGCACTTGGGCCATCCTCCACTGCACTCCCTGGCCACAGCAGAGAGCTGGCCTGGAAGAGGGGCAACTGGGACAGAATCCGGCACCCCGACCGGGACTAGAACCCGGTGTGCCGGTGCTGCAGGCGGAGGATTAGCCTGTTAAGCCATGGCACCAGCCTGTAACTGACTTTCAAATAAATAAATAAATCTTTAAAAAATATTTTATTTTGATAGTTCTAATTATTGCTCCTTTTCATTACCATAGTTATTAACCTGGTTAAATTTTCACTAGCAATCATCTTGCATGAAAGAGTCTCCTGTGATTTAATAGAAGTTAACTAGCACATTAGATGGTATATATAGACAATTTTCTAATTTGTTGCCTAATTATTCAAGTCATTATTGAGTTATGTTTCTCCTTTCATCAAACAACTTACATAGAGTTTAAAAATTGAAATATGACTTGCTTCAGGAAATGATAAGAAATGAACACATGGAATATCAGTATTTTTGGAAAGAATTGCATTGTGATCTTTTGCAGTTAAATAAAGATATTGTCCTTTTAACAGCTCTATACAAATCATTTCCTTGTTAATGAATATGTTTGAAGCAAACAGTTCCTTTTTCCTTTAGTCCTTTCCTCCATAATATTAAAAACCTTGTAAAATATTCATGGACAAATAAGAGCTGCATCTTTCTTCTTAAGAAGGTTTTTTTTTTTTTTTCCTAAGAAAAATTCCAGTGTTGAAAATGAAATTCTGGCCGGTGCCTCGGCTCACTAGGCTAATCCTCCGCCTTGAGGCGCCGGCACACTGGATTCTAGTCCCGGTCGGGGCGCCGGATTCTGTCCCGGTTGCCCCTCTTCCAGGCCAGCTCTCTGCTGTGGCCAGGGAGTGCAGTGGAGGATGGCCCAAGTGCTTGGGCCCTGCACCCCATGAGAGACCAGGAGAAGCACCTGGCTCCTGCCATCGGATCAGCGTGGTGCGCCGGCCACAGCGCGCTGGCCGTGGCGGCCATTGGAGGGTGAACCAATGGCAAAGTAAGACCTTTCTCTCTGTCTCTCTCTCACTGTCCACTCTGCCTGTCCAAAACAAACAAAAAAATGAAATTCTGAAACTAGTAATCATCTCAATATTTACCGGATTGGATGGGATATTATGTTTATTGAGAATGTTAAAACCTCTAAAACATTTTAATAATTATTTAAAATTTGTTTTCATTTTGATGAAATGCAAGGGTACAGAAAGACAGTGGCAGAGATCTCTCATCCACTGGAACATTCCCCAAATGTCCACAACAGCTGGGGCTGGGCCAATTGCAATTCAGGCATCTGGAACCCCATTCAGCTATCTCACATGGCTAAAAGGGACTCAGCTGCTTGGAACATCACTGCTGCCTCCTGAGGTGCACCTCAACAGTGAGTTAGACGAGGAAAGAGTACAAGGACAAAACCCAGATATTCCAATATGAGATATAGGTTCCTTAGTGAGATTTTTAACTCTTTTGCCAAATACCTGTCTTCAAAACATCTTTTTTGTTTGTTTATTTGTTTGTCTTCTTTATCAGATGGCCTCAGAATTAGGCTTCACAGGGAAAAGTAAAGGCTCATCATGAACTTAAAACAAAGCAAACCCAACTTATCCATCTACATGAAGTCTCTGGACGTGCATTTTCTTAATGATTTAAATTTCTAAAGTCTAGAGTTGTAATTACAAACAAGTTCTACTTCATGGCTTTCACGTCATTAGAGTAATTATTGTTTAACCACTGCCCTCTTTATAAAGTAGAAAATAAATGGTTTCAAGCAAAACTCATCATTCAATTTGTTATTAATTGATATAATTTGGGTACATTTTGTCATTTTGTTGTTACCTTGAATTCTCTTTCTTTGTTTTTTGGCAAGCTTATTGAATGACGAAAATTGGTGGTTTTTTTTTTTTCCAAGGTTATTTATAGGCTTTCTTTTCAGTAATTTATATATACTAGGGGAAACTTGCATGTAATCTTTAAACTTGCATACAACCTTAAGAGATTTATGGTAAATATATATCTATATAATATCTGTTTTAATAAATAATGTTTAAAGAAAACCTGTAAAAGTACTTCTTGTTAGTACATTAACATAATTGCATAGTTATTCTATATTTACTATGTGGTTCAATTTTCGAGGTGAATTTTGGGAATTCATTTTAAAAAGTTATTCTCTTATCAATTTATTTTGTACCTTAGGGGCAATTTAGCAATTACTATAGACATCTGTGGTTGAGGCGTTAATATTGGCATTTATTAAAGGCCTGGAATGCTGTTAAATATTCTATAATGAGCAGGACAATCCCTTACAATAAAGATCTGTCTTGAAATGTCACAGTGCCCTGATTAAGAAAGCTGATCAACAGTACCTCTCTCTGTGCAGCCTATAATCATGACTGGAAGGCCACCATAAAACACACCTAGAACCAGAGTAAGGGAAAGGGTTCATTGATGGGGGAGAAACCCGACAAGCTGGAGAGAGAGCAAAAAAGAGAGCCTAATGCCTATGTGGAAAATCACACCTTGCTATAGCTTTGCAGGGATGAGGGAGTAGGAACAGCTAATTCCATTAGAGTGGGGGTGGAGTTGCCATTTATGGTTGGGCCATTTGACCACCTGACTCCTAGTAAGCCAGGCAGGGTTCTGGAGAGGCCAAACTGATTGTACAAGGTGGGAACTGCACCAGAGCCTAAGATGGCACCCAGGATTTAAGGCGTCTCAGGTAAGACAGCATCATTTCACTAACATTCCCCCCTTTTGTTTTATAAAACAAGTGTTTTATGGGATTACATTGCCCCCAAAAGCCTGGTGGGGGGTGGAGGAACAATGATTCATCTTCTTAGAGCTACTTCCTGCTGACATGGGGTAACGAGTCACTCTCCGCTGGTGGGATGACATCTCAAGTTGTGCTCTCCTGAGTGGGGAACTGAGTATATCCTGGTAGTAGCACTTGTTTGACTGCCTGATTGGTGAAGTCTTTGATTCATTCCATTATCACTTCTTGTAAACACTTAAACAGACAAGGTAGTATAAAAGCCATTGTGAGACTAGCAGCCAATGATCCTAGGAGTGTCATTAACCAAGTGGTGAGGGGACTCCATAGGGAGGAAGAGAGGAGAGACTCTCTGGAGCCTAGGGCAGACTAATTAATAGTTGTGGCAATTTTTTGGAGCTTTTTTTTTTTTTTTTTTTTTGACAGGCAGAGAGGACAGCGAGAGAGAGACAGAGAGAAAGGTCTTCCTTTTCGGTTGGTTCACCCTCCAATGGCCGTGGTGCGCTGTGGCCGGCGTACCGCGCTGTTCCGAAGGCAGGAGCCAGGTGCTTCTCCTGGTCTCCCATGGGGTGCAGGGCCCAAGCACTTGGGCCATCCTCCACTGCACTCCTGGGCCATAGCAGAGAATTGGCCTGGAAGAGGGGCAACCGGGACAGAATCTGGCACCCCGACCGGGACTAGAACCTGGTGTGCGGATGCCGCAAGGCGGAGGATTAGCCTATTGAGCCGCAGCACTGGATTTTTAATATTGTGCTCCCCTTGGCCCAATTGATTAACATAATAACATCATTGTTCTCCCAGAAAAACACAAGTTGCCCCCTTTTCAGCTGTTATAAGGTCCATAGCTCATCTATTTTGCAATACTATGTCTGTTAGTGAGGCAACCTGATTTTAGAGTCCCCGAAAAGCATCTGTGGAAGTTTGAATGGACCTGGTGACCTCCTCTTGTAGTTGTTGGCATTGTTCTTGGAATCAGTTAATAGAAATAACATTGTGGCCTAGAGCAGTTCCCAAGACCACCACTGAAGAGAGGGAAGGTGCAAAGCCGATTCCAAGACTGGGAGAAAGATCATTCATCTCTTGCAGGTAGAGGGATTAGTCTGTAAAAGGAAGGCTGAGTAGTCAAATAATGTTAGATAGGGAAAAGGATCACCAATACAATTGGACCAGCTGTAGAATTGTTGAAACAAGTGTAGAGAGTATAATTACAAAGAAACGAATTTCCAAGTGAGCTAGAAAAGGAAGCTGTGGAAGTAAGGGTTGCATGGATAACACAGGGAATGGTACATGGCAAATGCTCATGGTTCTGTTATGGCAGTATCCAACACATTGCATCTTTTTCTCCAGAATGCAAAGGAAGATGCGTGATGACTCCGAAGATTGGGAATGCGGGAGCTCCTGAAGGGCAGCGTATATAAAGCATCGTTGTTGGTAAAGGGTTGAGGTAAAGCAGAATTGGGTAGTTGATAAAGTAGGATGAGAGACAGATTGATGAGTTGTAGCCATTTAAGGAAAATTTGGCCAGGTTAATTAGCTGGAACAGGTGTTTAGAGGACGCCTTTAGTATAACAACCACCACATCCATGGGAGCTGTTGGGAGCTGAGTGTAGGCCCTGATAATTTTTATGGTTCTGTGTGGATCTTACATGTCAGAGCCCGTATACAGAGAGATCCCTTGACCCACCTCTTGCCAGGCCTGAAGGTAGGAGTCAGTTATAATGAAGGCTAAAAGGGGTTGGGCTCAGTGGTCTATGTCTACTTGTGGCCTCCAAGTTAGAGTGAGTTTTCCCTGGGGCAGGACCGTATAGCATTGTTTTCCCAGGAGGCCATACCCGTGGTAGGTATACTAGTACTTATAGGACCATGATGAACATCCTTTCCGATAAGCATTGTTCCATGATCCTGAGTTGCCTTTAGTTAGGCAGAGGTGAGCTGGATTTGATCTAAAATGAGATAAATGATATCTACCCCAGCAAACACAATTATGTGAGCAGGCCTAAGCGAAATCAAAGTATAGAGTGGTAGGATTTCACAGCCCATAATGGGGCAGAAGGTAGTGTTAAGTAATTTATCAGGAGTGGAAATGTTATAAATCTGAAATTGCCACACAAAACATGTTCCTGGGGTTAATGTGGATGAACAGACATAAAAGAGCAGAACAGATGAGATAATGGGAAAATTCACCATGGTGTATAGAAGAGGAATGAGACAATAGGAGAAGGTATGGAAATGGAAAAGTGTAGATCTCAAAGGGAGTGAAGTCTGAGAAGGTTCCCTGGAGGTCTAAATACTCAATATATGAAAGGAGCTGGGAGGGGTAGATGGGCAAGCAGTGTGTTTGATATGTCTCCCACAGAAGCTGTAGGAAGAGTTGGTAGCAGTATATGAGGGGATCAGTACTTATCTGGTAGTGGAAATAGCAGGTGGCTGTTTCTTGGAGGTGGATTCATTAAGTTCACAAGGGTCTGAGTTTTCAGGTACCATTGGTAGTGGAACTTGAGTCCAGGTGAACATAGCTGTGAGTGGCCCTGTGGGAGTAACTGTATAATTAGGGGGAGAGGAACAATTAAGCTGGGTAAAGTGGACCCAGTGGGGGATTCCCTGTAACTTTGCTGCTGTAGAAATAGTGAGAATAACCCAGTAAAGTCCAGTCCATTTAGCCTGTAGTTTAGTGGGAGTAGAGGGGAAGGAGAGCTGTGAAGAGGACAGGAAGACCTTGTCTCCGACTGAAATAGGAGGGAAATTGTCCAAGGTGGCTTGACCTGGAGCTGTGCATATATTTCCATAATTCTGTTTGGAGATATCTGAAGACAGGCAAAAGTAAATGGGGTAGTAAGAGTGGAGATTGAGAGTTTGTAATCAGAGGAAGTAAGAGACAGCTGTACATCAGTTCAAAAAGTAAAATATTGAGAGGTTTTTTTGGAAGGGCCCTCATAGGGAGCAGGACTAATGGGAGTAGTTTAGTACTGTACAAATGGTGCTCAAAGGAGAGCTTAGTCAGAGCATAATTTAGTGTAGATTTTCTCTTTCTACTTTTACTGAGGATTGAGGGTGGTAAGAGATGTGGAAATGCCAGAGGACGTTACATGTTTCGGTAAGTAGTTGAGTTACCTGTGATGTTAATTTGGGACAGTTGTCTTACTGGAGAGGGCTGGGGCCCTGAAGCAGAGAATAACCTCTTGAAGTAAGATGTTAGAAATAGCTAGAGACTGTTTGCTAGTAGTTGGGAAGGCCTCAAACCACCCAGGGAAGGTATCTATCAGTACCAAGAGATATTGAAAGTGCTGTACTCTAGGCATATGGGTAAATTCAATCTGCCAGTCAGAAGCTGGCAGTGTCCTCTGGCCTGAAGGGAGAGGAAGGGTGGAGGAGAGAGGTTACAGTTAGGGTTTGTTTTTGATTATAGAACAAGAAGAGGTGAGTTGTTGAAGATGTTAGGTATCTTCTGGTGAGAGATGAAGAGATTGTTTAAAAAACGATCATAAAGAAGAAACATTGGGATGAAACAAATGGTGGAGATAGAGTAAGACAGCCAGAGTGGAGGGCTGTTGAGAAAGTTGGTCTAGAGTGCAGTTTGTTAGTATAGCAGATGGAATGGAGGGTGAGCTGGAAGAAAAGGAAGACAGTGCCTGATGAACCACCTGGTCTGCTCTGTTATTACCAATCGTAATGGCAGAGTTAGTCTGATGAGCCTTATGGTGGACAAATCTGATTCATGTTGGAAGAAGGGCTGCCTCCAGCAGAGGGATTATAAATATAGCATTGGAGATGGCTATCCTTTTTAATGGTAAGAAGGCCCCTTTCTTTCCAAATTGCCAAATGGGATAGGAAGATATGGAAGTCCCACCTCAACTGTATCGGTGGTCTATACCACAGCATATCCCACCCTTTTTATTTCCTCATGAAAGATAGAGCTACCCTCTGTGAACCAGACTACAGTAGGGTTAACGAGGGGACCCTCTTGGATGCTTGAGGGATAGAGTGGTAAGTGTTTGATGGTCTCAATGCAGACGTGAACAGGAGCTGTGTGGTTCAGAGATGGAGAGGAGGAGGGAGAGTAGCTAGATTAAGGGGAGGACAAGGTTTAAAAGGTAGGGTAGGTAACCTCAATTAGCACCATCTGAAGGGCCAACATGCAAGATGGTAGGAGAGATTGGAGGCCCTTGTAAGTTAGGAATTCTGATAGATGATGTAAGGAAAGAATGGTAAGTTGTGAGCCGAAGGTGAGTTTTTTTGACTCTTGTATGAGAATTGCTGCTGAGGCTAGTGCCCATAAACAGGGCACCCAACCCTTGACTGTGAAGTCTAATGCTTTTGAGAGATAGGCTACTGGAACAAAAGAGGGACAATTTGATTACCAAGAACCCCCAAGGCTTTTCCTTGGTTTTCAGTGAAATAAAGAAGGAAGAGCCATGTGAGATCAGGAAAGTGTAAGGAAGGGGCCTGTTGGAACTTATGATATTGGTAGGTGACTGAGGTTACAAGGGGCTCAGTCCTCAGTAACCAGCCCTAGACTGTCAACCCAGGGCATAGGTTGGGTAGGCCTACTTAGGCCAGTCCACTGCCCAATGGCCCTTTTAGTAAAATCTATGAGAAGGACCTGGATGGGTCTTGAGGATTGGAGCATAGTTTGGCTCAATGACCCATCTGGCCGCATTTGAAGCATGGACTTTGAGAACTGTGGTGAGACTCTTGTGGTTTAGCAGGGTTACTGGAGGCAACAGGTCACTGAAAAGCCTTGGCTAGCATTTGAATTTTTTTCCTTTATATCTCTCTCATCTCTGCTTTTACATACTTTAAAGGCCACCTCTAGGATTTCTGCCTATGTAGTTGATAGGCCCCTCTCAAGTCATTTTAACTTTGCCTTGATGTTTGGAAAGCTCTGGGCAAAAAAAGTAATTCATGAGAAGGCTACGACAGAACCTGCCTACAACAGAGGAGACTCTGTGTCTAAGTTGGTATATTGAAAGAGAGTTTTCATCAGGCACTGTAAAAAGGAAGAAGGACTTTCCTATTTACCTTGAATAAATTCTCCATATTTATTATAATTTGCAGCCTTTCTAGTAGGTTTTTTTGAGGCCAGCAAATAAGCTTCTAATGAAATGATTTCTGGATGATATGTCATTGGGAGAGTTGTAATTTCAATTGGGGTCGTGTTTGGGGACCACCTCTACTGCTATGGGATGGGCAAGGTCAGTCTGTTGGGCCTCATTGGCATGGAGACAGGTCTATTCCCAAACTTGCCTTTGCTCCTCTGGAAGAAGAGTATTGGAGAGGATGATAAAGACAATGTGAAAAGTCAGATCATAGGATTGGGTTAAATGTTGAAACATTGGGTTAGAGGTGAAGGAACCTGGGTTTTGTTTGATTTGTGAGAGATCAACAAATGAGAAAGAACATGGACCCTGACTATGCCCTCCGTCCCACCACTTCCCACAGAGGTAACATGGAGGTGTGCTCCATGGATGCCATTTGGGAGCTAGTGACTCTGGGACTGGGTATAGGAAAGGGAGGTGGTGACAGGGTGGGGATGGAAAGTTGGTTTGGCAGAATGGGGAGAGCAAAGGTCAGAATGAAGATTTAATTTGAGATGAGGCAAAGGGAGCAGGGCTGGGAGGAGTAGAAATGGACAAGGACTGGTTTTGAGGTAAGAGGGAGCAGGTGATTTGAGATAAGGCAGGGGAGGTGCTGACCAGATAGTGAGAGCCAGAGTCGAGGGTGGGCTTTGAGGCTGTCCAGTGAAAGTGAGGGTTCTGAGGCCTGAGCAGGAAGTGGCTGAGCCAGTGCCTGTGGATTGGAGCAGTAAGGTGGAGGCTCATCTGCAGGATCAAAAGTAGAAGAAAGGGGTTTTGGCTCAGGCTCTAGACCTCTGGTGAGAACCTTGGAGGTCAAAAGAAGATGAACCAGAGAACACAGGGTGCAAAGAGAAGTTCTAGAATGGAGATAGGAGAAAGCTTGAACATAGGGGATTTCCTTCCACTATCTCGAACACTCACAGATGTGGTAAAGATCCTGAATAATGTCAGGGTCAAATGTGCCATTAAGCGGTCATTTCGACTGGTTGTCAAGATCTTACATGGGCCATTACTGATTACAAAGAAAGATGAGGCAATGGTGTGTCTGAGATCTGGGGCCAATTTGCAAGAAACATATTATATAATTTACCTAAGTCTTTGCTATGAAGGAAAGTTAAAGAATGAAAAAAATCTCCCTTTTATGAAATGAGTTTTTAACTTTTGTGACTATGCAATGCCTAATTGTACTGCTCATTCCCAATGTTTTCATTTTTTAACTTATTTTTCTTTTCTGTATGATTACACTGTGTTTACATGAGATTTTTTTAATTTTATGGAATGGATGGTTTATTAGAAATACAAGAAATGTGTAGCTGCTTTTCATCTCTTTGCTTGAAACTCAATTTACAAGTGACAAAGTAATTACTTGGAAAAACATCAGAGTTAGTCACAATTCACATGCAAAAATGTGATTCACTTCCTTCCTATCATTTCTTTCAATGAACTGCAAAAAGGAAAGCATAAACCTGAGCTGAAAATTTGAAATAACAAAACAAGTATCCAATTATCAGGGACAAAGTGTGCTCTATTTTTATGGGAAGACAGAGAAAGAATAACTATTTTACTATGAGGTAGATGATAAAGGCACATCCATGATCTGAAATCAGAACTAGAGGCAAGTGAATTGTAGAAAGGCATAGCTACATTGAATTAGAAAATGAAGTTTAGTGTCACTGGAACAAAACAAGTAGTATAGTATACTCAACTTCATCCTTTCCTGTATTCATGATTAAATGCAAAGATACATAATTATTATCCTTCTCCTTTGCAACGAGCAGTGTTTGGATGGAGAAGAAGTAGAATTTTGAAGACTCTGATTTTTGCAACTCAGGAGTTTTTAGTCTTTATAATACAGAACTATATTTATTATGTGCACATCTTTGGTTGCTTCCTTAAGTATACGTAAGTGACCTCACTCAGTAGCTATTAGACAAAGAATAAGCTTTCAGCCCTTAAGAAGCCAATCTGAGCTCCTTGTTTGAGATCTTGACAGTGGGACAGAAAAGGGCCAAGTAATATAAAGTGCTCATTTATGCAAAATGCATATTTTCTGATATGTGTGTAGTAGCTGAGAAGATGGGAACCAAGAAAAAAGGACTACAGGTGGCAGAGCAAGATGCAAAATATGAAATGCAGAAAGGAGCCAGACATTGCTGAACTCTGAAGGTTCCCTGAAGTCACATAAAAGCATCTGCTGCTTTCTTTAAAATTCCTTAAATCATTGTAAAAACGTTATTTCTGAAGTTTATGTCATACCATGCTAATTTGTGTAATGTTTTAACAAAGGAATTCTTTTTTTCCTTTTTTTTTCTTTTTTTTTATTTAGTAAATATAAATTTTCAAAGTACAGTCTATGGATTACAATGGCTCCCCCCCCATAATTTCCCTCCCACTCACACCCCTCCCATCTCCCGCTCCTTCTCCCATTCCATTCACATCAAGATTCATTTTCAATTATCTTTATATACAGAAGATCAATTTAGTATGTATTAAGTAAAGATTTCATCAGTTTGCACCCACACAGAAACACAAAGTGTAAAATACTGTTTCAGTACTAGTTATAGCATTACTTCACATTGGACAACACATGAAGGACAGATTCCATATGAGAAGTAAGTACACAGTGACTCCTGTTGTTGACTTAACAATTTGACACTCTTGTTTATGGCATCAGTAATCTTCCTAGGCTCTAGTCATGAGTTGCCAAGGCTATGGAAGCCTTTTGAGTTTGTCGACTTCGATCTTATTCCGACAGGGTCATATTCCAAGTGGAAGTTCTTTCCTCCCTTCAGAGAAAGGTACCTCCTTCTTTGATGGCCCCATTCTTTTCGCAGAGATCTTTCATTCAGCTTTTTTTTTTTTTCCCAGAGTATCTTGGCTTTCCATGCTTAAAATACTCTCTTGGGCTCTTCAGCCAGATTCGAATGCCTTAAAGGCTGATTCTGAGGCCAGAATGCTATTTAGGACATCTGCCATTCTATGAGTCTACTGTGTATCCCACTTCCCATGATGGATCGTTCTCTCCTTTTTTGATTCTATCAGCTAGTATTAGCAGACACTAGTCTTGTTTGTGTGATCAGTTTGACTCTTAGACCTATCAGTGTGATCCATTGTGAACTGAAATTGATCACTTGGACTAGTGAGATGGTATTGGTACATGCCACCTTGATGGAATTGTATTGGAATCCCCTGGAATGTTTCTAACTCCACCATTTGGGGCAAGTCCGATTGAGCATGTCCCAAATTGTACATCTCCTCCCTCTCTTATTCCCACTCTTATATTTAACAGGGATCACTTTTCAGTTAAAATTTAAACACATAAGGATAAATTTGTGTTAATTACAGAGTTCACCCAATAGTACAAGAACAAAAAAAATACTAAAATGGATAAAGATTTACATTGTACATCAACAGTCAGGACAAGAGCTGATCAAGTCACTGTTTCTCATAGTGTCCATTTCACTTCAACAGTTTTCCCCTTGGGTGCTCAGTTAGTTGTCACTGATCAGGGAGGACATATCATATTTGTCCCTTTGGGACTGGCTTAATTCACTCAGCATAATGTTTTCCAGATTCCTCCATCTTGTTGCAAATGACTGCATTTCATTGTTTTTGACTGCTGTATAGTATTCTATAGAGTACATGTCCCATAATTTTTTATCCAGTCTACTGTTGATGGGCATTTGGGTTGGTTCCAGGTTTTAAGTGTTGTGAATTGAGCTGCAATAAACATTAATGTGCAGAAAGCCTTTTTGTTTGCCAATTTCATTTCCTTTTGGTAAATTCCAAGGAGTGGGATGGCTGGGTTGAATGGTAGGGTTATATTCAGGTTTCTGAGGAATCTCCAGACTGACTTCCATGGTGGCTTAACCAGTTTGCATTCCCACCAACAGTGGGTTAGTGTCCCTTTTCCCCACATCCTCTCTAGCATCTATTGTTGGTAGACTTCTGAATGTGAGCCATTCTAACCGGGATGAGGTGAAACCTCATTGTGGTTTTGATTTGCATTTCCCTGATTCCTAGTGATCTTGAACATTTTTTCATGTGTCATTTGGCCCTTTGGATTTCCTCTTTTGAAAAATGTCTATTGAGGTCCTTGGCCCATCTCTTAAGTGAGTTGTTTGTTTTGATGTTGATGGAGTTTCTTGATTTCTTTGTAGATTCTGGTTATCAACCTTTTATCTGTTGCATAGTTTGAAAATATTTTTCCCATTCTGTTGGTTGCATCTTCACTTTCCTGACTGTTTCTTTTGCAGTACAGAAACTTCTTAATATGATGCAACCCCAATAGTTAATTTTGGCTTTGACTGCCTGTGCATCCGGGGTCTTTTCCAAGAAGTCTTTGCCTATGCCTATATCTTGCAGGGTTTCTCCAATGCTGTCTAATAATTTGATGGTGTCGGGTAGTAGATTTATGTCTTTAATCCATGTTGAGCGAATTTTTGTGTAAGGTGAAAGGTAGGGGTCTTGCTTCATGATTCTGCATGTGAAAATCCAGTTTTCCCAGCACCATTTATTAAGTAGACTGTCCTTACTCCAGGAATTGGTTTTAGATCCTTGATCAAATATAAGTTGGCTGTAGATGTTTGGGTTGATTTCTGGTGTTTCTATTCTGTTCCATTTGTCTATCCACCTGTTTCTGTACAAGTACCATGCTGTTTTGATAACAACTGCCCTGCAATATGTCCTGAAATCTGGTATTGTGATGCCTCCAGCTTTGTTTTTGTTGTACAAGATTGCTTTAGCTATTCGAGGACTCCTGTGCCTCCATATGAATTTCAGCATCATGCTTTCTAGATCTGAGAAGAATGTCTTTGGTATTTTGATTGGTATTGCGTTGAATGCATAAATTGCTTTTGGGAGAATGGACATTTTGATGATATTGATTCTTCCAATCCATGAGCATGGAAGATTTTTTCCATTTTTTGGTATCCTCTTCTATTTCTTTCTTTAAGGTTTTGTAATTTTCATCGTAGAGATCTTGAACGTCCTTGGTTAAGTTTATTCAAAGGTATCTGATTTTTTTGTGTGGCTATTGTGAATGGGTTGATCTTAGAAGTTCTTCCTCAGCCATGGCATTGCCTGTGTATACAAAGGCTGTTGATTTTTGTGCATTGATTTTATATTCTGCTACTTTGCCAAACTCTTCTATGAGTTCCAATAGTCTCTTAGTAGAGTTCTTTGGATCCCCTAAATAAAGAATCATATCATCTGCAAAGAGGGATAGTTTGAGTTCTTCCTTCCCAATTTGTATCCCTTTAATTTCTTTTTCTTGCCTAATAGCTCTAGCTAGAACTTCCAGAACTATATTGAATAGCAGTGGTGAGAGTGGGCATCCCTGTCTGGTACCACACCTCAGTGGAAATGCTTCCAACTTTTCCCCATTCAATAGGATGTTGGCTGTGGGATTTTCATAAATTGCTTTGATTGTATTGAGGAATGTTCCTTCCCTACCCAGTTTGCTTAGAATTTTCATCATGAAAGGGTGTTGTATTTTATCAAATGCTTTTTTGCATCTATTGAGATAATCATATGGTTTTTCTTATGCAGTCTGTTAATGTGGTGTATCACATTGATTGTTTTGCACACATTGAACCATCCCTGCATACCAGGGATAAATCCCACTTGGTCTGGGTGGATGATCTTTCTGATGTGTTGTTGCATTCTATTGGCGAGAATTTTATTGAGGATTTTTGCATCTATGTTCATCAGGGATATTGGTCTGTAATTCTCTTTCAATGCTGCATCTTTTTCCGGCTTAGGAAGTAAGGTGATGCTGGCTTCATAGAAAGAATTTGGGAGGATTCCCTCTTTTTTGATTATTCTGAATAGTTTGAGAAGAAATGGAGTTAGTTCTTCTTTAAATGTCTGGTAGAATTCAGCAGTGAATCCAACTGGTCCTGAGCTTTTCTTTTTTGGGAGGGCCTTTATTACTGTTTCAATTTCTGTCTCAGTTATGGGTCTGTTTAGGTTTTCTATGTCTCCTTGGTTCAATTTAGGTAGGTTGCATGTGTCCAGGAATCTATCCATTTCTGATAGATTTCCCCATTTGCTGGCATACAACTCTTTGTAGTAATTTCTGATGACACCCCATTGATACACCTAACTAAAAAAAGAAAAGACCCAAATCAATAAAATCAGAGATGACAGACACTACAGATAAAATGAATCATCAGAAATTACTACAGCAAATGAATTCTAAAATAAACTCTGGGATCAAAATATTCAATAGTCATGTTTATGGCTGTTTACCCTATCTGACCCAAGTCTAAAATATTTAAATGTCTCTTCTCATTTATTTCTTTCAAAACCTATGTCATAGAAAGTTGCCAATTTGACAAATGAGTTTACTACTTGTGTTTAACTGGTCATTTAGAAAGGACATATGTGTTGGGGCCAGTGCTGTGGTGCAGTGGGTTAAAGCCCTGGCCTAAAGTGCTGGCATTCCATATGGGCACTGGTTCTAGTCCCGGCTGCTCCTCTTCCAATCCAGCTCTCTGCTATGGCCTGGAAAAGCCATAGAAGATGGCCCAAGTCCTTGGGCCCCCGCACCAATGTAGGAGACCTGGAAGAAGCTCTTTGCTCCTGGCTTTGGATCAGCGCAGTTCTGACCATTGCGGCCATCTTGGGAGTGAGCCAGTGGATGGAAGATGGAAGACCTCTCTCTCTCTCTCTCTACTTCTCTCTGTAACTCTATCAAATAAATAAAATAAATTTTACAAAAAAAGAAAGGACATATGTATCTATAAAAGTTGACATTTATATAGATTTATTTATTGTTTAGAGTTATTGAGGTTATTCAATAAATTTTCTTGAAATGTAAAAGTCATAAAAACTTTACGTTTTTATTTATTTGAATTACAGAGAGACAGAGTTCTTCAGTCTTCCACTTTCCTCCCCATATCAGGAGCCTTGAACTTTATCATGGTCAGTTATGTGTGTGGCAGGAACCCAGATATGTGAGCTGTCATCTGCTATTCCCGAGTGCCATTTGCAGGAAGCTAAATTGGAAGTAGAACCAAGACTTAAACTTACACACTCTGTTATGGCATGTTGGCAGTCCAAGTAGCATCATAATTAAATGAAGGGAATTACTCTAAAAAATAAAGCCAAGTCTCTTTTCTTACTTGATATTTTTAAACAAATATCTCCTAATTCAAATAATTATTTAGGAAACATTACTTATAAACAAAGTGTATAGCAAAATTTCAAAGTATCTTATGTTTCCCCAAAATATAATACAGTGTGTTATGTAGACTTCAGTTTACATTAAAATGGACAAAGAACATTGTTTCTGAAAAAGGATGCAATTTTAAGCTCTTATGTACATTTCAAGCAACTTTTGAATACATTGCAGACTAGCTGAGGGTACAGGGATTATTCAGAATTCAAGTTGCCAGCAAAAGTTTCACTGAAATCTAACAAGCATCCATTCCATGACAGGGCTGAACTTCAGAAAGAGCTGTGATTCGCAATCTACCTGCGGGTCAAGACATAGTCAAAACAGTGGAGATTAGAAGGCAAAATAGAGAAAGTGACTACACAATGAGTCAATAAATCCAAGAGAGAAGAAGTAGAGTACAGGAATCAAATTTGGTGAAATTGAACCCCTGACCTATTATAACTGGTAAAGGAAGATTTATCTGAATCACTGGTTATTCTAAGTCTAACAGAAATGAGTGAAAAAATTTCACTAAAATTATAGCTAGAAATTATAAGACAAATTGACTCTATAGATCAAGAATGATTATTAGGGGATCCGAGTCTTTTAAATATTAATTGCTTTGATGGTTACTATAGGAGTCAATTTGGTTTGCCCATTTGCTTTGTAAAACATCAGCCTTATTCCTGCTGCTATTTTCCAGATGTGACTTACATTGAAATCAGTAGATGTTTAGTAAAGAAAATTAATCTCCCTAATAAGAAGTAATAATCCAAGATGTAACTTAATACACAAATATCTGGTTTTCCAGTGAAAAGGGAATTTTCCCTTGTCTGAGTCTCCTGCTGTCCTGGAAAAAACTGTATTAAAGGCAGGAGCTTGTACTTGTGTCTCTATGTACAGAAAGAACTCCCATTGGTTCTGTCTTTCTGGAGAACTCTGAACTAATGCAATTGCATGCGAGGCTGTATCTGTGCATGTCTATGACAAAAACTACTCTATCATCATGAATTCTTTATTTTCCCATGGCTTCCAGCCAGGTGAGGTGACAAGATGCCACCCTCTTTTGTGCCTTTGGCAATGGAACATTCAATGTCCTCCCCTTCCTTCTTGGGCTTGATTAAGCTGATTCTTTTGCACAAAATTGTATACTTATAAAATGTGTTTCCACTTGCTTTTAAAACATTTTTGGTAAGCTTCAGCACCATTTTTTAAAGAGCTGAATCAAGTAGCATTGTGTGGGTTTCTATTTCAATCCCCAGTGGCTACCCTCTAGCTACTGCTCCTGTCACTTTTATTCCAAAAAAAAAAAAAAAAAAAAAAAAAAAAAACACTTTTTGTGAGTCATAAGAGCTATACAGAAGATCCTTCAGTTCAGAAATTTTAAAAGTAAAAGTATTTCATCTGAAAATACAGTGCATTTAAGCTTACTAACAAAATTGAGGAACGGATTGATAAAAGCCTTTGCTACTTTTAAAAATCCTTGTGTTGTCAAAATGTTAGTAGTACTGGATTGGCAGGCTACAGAGGAAAGAAGATGGAGAGAAAAGTGGGGGAGAGAGAGATGGTTTTTAACGTATAGTATCTGTTTATGATAGAAATTGCATTTGGATTACTGGTCCTTTTCTCAGCAATTCTTGCTTCATTCTATGCTTTTACAATAAGTAGAACAATGGTCCAATATTCACATGTCAACATACATTGTTCTAAAATTGCCATAGGAAGAGAGTAGACACTTCTTCCATGTTATTGTTTATTTTCTCAATGTAGGGTAATTGTTTCTGAATTTGAATATGCAGGTCTGAAAAAATAATTTTTCATGAAATACCATTGCTCAAAATTTTCTCCTTTTTTGTTGACAGATTTTCAAAAGAAAATATTTTTTGGGGCTGAGAGTTGTCAGCAATTATTAAGCTTTTGTTCAGGGAAATAATTATATGTTTATGATGAAAAGAAAGGATTTATAATTGAGAGGTACTAAAAATTCACCTTTAATATCTTTAATATTATTTCTAAAACTACAAGAAGAAAGTCTGTGTTTTACTTTAGATTCATTTCAAAATTAGCTGTTGCTGGCCTCAATTCCCTTTCTTATTATCATTATTACATACCCAACAGACACAGCTCATATTAAAGGCATATTGCATTTCTCACCAATCAGTGATTAGTACTTCTCTGATTTTCTGTCTGCCAATATGCCTTTGCTTCCATTTTAACTCTTTTTTTACTCATAGTTTTTAAAAAAGATTTATTTATTTATTTGAAAATCAGAGTTACACAGAGAGAAGGACAGGCAGAGAGAGAGAGAGAGAGAGAGAGAGAGAGGTCTTCCATTTGATGGGTCACTTCCCAGTTGGCCACAACGGCTGGAGCTGTACCCATCTGAAGCCAGGAGCCAGGAGCTTCTTTTGGGTCTCCCATGTGAGTGCAGGGGCTCAAGGACTTTAGCCATCTTCCACTGTTTTTCCAGGTCATAGCAGAGAGCGGGATCAGAAGTGGAACAGCCAGGTCTCGAACCAGCGCCCATATGGAATGCCAACACTGTAGGCGGCAGCTTTACCCACTACGCCACAGCGCCGGCCCTTATCCATACAATCTTGATCTGTTTTAAGAGTTTTAAAGATCACTTGGTCATTGTCTTGAGAATTGATGGCACTAGGGCAAGGGTAGGACCAGAAAGACTTGTTCAGAAGCTCTTGGAAGAAACAAGCTAAGTATTCATGATGGCCTCTACCATGTGGTCGCAGTGGAGAAGGGCGATGATATTGAAGGTAGAGCCAATATAGTTTACCAACACACTTAAAGTGCATTGTGAAAGAAGGAGGAGTGAAAGATGATTCCGGGGACTCTGACATCATAATTTGGGTGAATGATAATCCTGTCAACTAATATGATAAATGGCTCTAAGTGAATGCCAGGAGTTCAATGCAGAACAATGATGAGTCTGGAAAGGATGTCTACATATAATACAATTATTTAAAAATAGTATGGCTTAGGAAATAATTTTGCAATGGCTAATGTAAGACCTATTTTTTAAAAGTTATTATTGTTATACTGAAATTACAATTACAGTAAGATATATTTTTTTTGCCCTGGAAAAGTCAGAGAGTAACTCTGTAAGATTCCAAAGCAGAAGAAAAAGTATTTCTTGGATAGAGCAGTGAATATTTTGACACCATTTTATGAATGTCTTCATTCAACTGTGAATGCAAATATTGGTTTCTGAAGGCTCCAGCTGTGCCCCTCATCGTGAATTGCCTTTGACCACAGGAAACAGCTGTATGTTAGTTGTGCCCTGTGCAGGGATGTTTCCCAGCTAAAAACATGCTAGTAAAAGGAGATAAGTCCCCAATTCCTTGGTACAATTTTGGGTAACTGAAATGTCACCTTAGTTGTAGAGCTTCTTATAGAATCAGCTAATGCCTCAATTGCAATTGTGCTGGTGTTCAGCTTCTCCATCTGCTGAATGTTGTCATCCTTACCTCTAACTAGGTCTCTCACACATTATTAGCAGGGTCAGTTTCCAGGGCCACCAAATTAAGATATTTGGCCCCAGAAGAGCTTTAAGAAGATGTTTCCAAAAATGAATGTCAGAGATGGATTTTTTTTTTTCCAGCTGGCTAGCAATGAGAATGTGGTTATTGATGATGATGTATACATGGCCATTCACAAGCTTTGCATTACAAGAGTTAAAACTTTCTCAGATAGTAAACTGGATCAGTGCAATGGGGGCACTGGCTAATAAGTATCTTCTGTGCCACAGAGGCATGAGGGAAATGGTAACCACAAGTTGGTGTAGCTGCTGAGCAAGCTTGATAAAGACAGATGCTAGTAGGTTTATGTGGGTTTATTAAAGACCCAAAGGGAGATATGAAATTTTGCATGTCCCTTAGAAATATGTCTCTTAAAAACTCTAATTTCCTGGAGCTGGAAGGCAGAGAGAATGAAAGACCAACTTATAAGAGTCCAAACTTCCAAGTTCATGTTCCTTGACCACTCCTTCACTTCTAACCTGGATGCTTTACCTACATATTAATTAGTATGATATGAATTCCTTCAAATAATCCTCTACTCCAAGTCAAATTCAAAAACAAGCAAATAATACTCCTTACTTTATTATACAAATGTGTTGTCTTTGCTGAGTGGTATCACACATAGTCTAAATAGAAACATATTTTGTTACAATGTGTGAGTTTGTATATTCAGCTATGTGATGATTCATTGTTCAATTTCTCCCAACTCTTGGCTTTTCATAGTGGATCTTACAGAGCTGCCACATTTTAAACTGTTTATTATTTGATCCCCTCTGTAAATTTTTAGATACTTTCTAATTTTTCACACATAAATGCTAAAAGTGTCAATGACCAACTCTGTGTATGTGCTGAACACAATCATTCATCACAAATATTTCTTTCCCAAGGATACCTGAAAGTAGAATTGTTGAATCATTTAGATATGTAATTTGAAAAATTTACTGGATATTGCAGTAGGCAGAATAATGAACACCAGAGGTATAATGTTCTGATTCTTGAAAACTATAAATGCCATCTTATATGAAAAAGAGATTTGCAGATGTCATTAAGTGAAATATCTTGAAATGGAATAATCATCTTGAATTTTCTGCTTGAGTCCTGAATGCAGTAACCGATAGTATTGGAAGAGATTGGCCAAGGGAGATTTTACAGCAAAGACACAGAAAAGATGTGAAGAAGACATCTGAAAATGCTGGCCTTGGTTTCAGTGATGCAAACACTAGCCAGAGAATGTTGGCAGTCATCAGAAACTGGAAGAAATAAGAAATAGATTCTCTCTGAGAGCCTATGAAATATATGTTGATAAAAGCGAATGTTGGTATTTTAATTGGGGTCACATTTAATCTGTAAATTATTTTTGGATGTATGGGCATTTTGATGATATTGATTCTTCCAATCCATGAGCATTGGAGATTTTTTAATTTTTAATGTCTTTTTCTATTTCTTTCTTTATCGTCTTATAATTTGCATTGTAGAGATCTTTGACTTCCTTGGTTACATTTATTCCAAAGCATATAATTTTTTGAGCTATTCTAAATGGAATGGATCTTAAAAGTTCTTTCTCAGCCATGACATTTTCTGTGTATACAAAGGCTATTGATTTTTCTGTGTTGATTTTATATTCTACCACTTTACCACACTCTTTTATGTGTTCCAATACTCTCTAAGTGGAGTTGTTTGGAACAACCGTATATAGAATCATGTCATCTTCAAATAGGGATAGCTTTATTTTCTCCTTTCCAATTTGTGTACATTTAATTTCTTTTACTTGCGTAATGGCTCTGGCTAAAATTTTCAGGATTATATTACATAGCAATAGTAAGAGTGGGCATTCCTGTCTGATTCTGAATATTGTGATTCCAGCTTTTCCCTTTTTAATAGGATACCAGCCATAGGCTTGTCATAAATTGCCTTGATTATGTTGAGGAATGTTCCTTCTATACCCAATTTTCTTAAAGTTTTCATCATGAAAGGATGTTGTATTTCATCAAATGCTTTCCATACATCTATTGAGATAACCATAGGGTTTTAGTTCTTCAATTTCTTAATGTGTTGTATCAGATATACACCCTTTTATCAACTGGATTTTTTTGTTTTATTGTTGCTCATATTCTTGAGTTCTTTATGTATTCTTATTATTAATTCTTTATGAGTGCAATACTTTGCAAATATTTTCATCCACCCTGTAGGCTGCCTTTTCATTTTATTAAATATTTCTTGTACAGTGCATGAGCTTCTCAGCTTGATGTAATATAGTTTGTCAATTTTGGCATTAATTCTATGTATGCATTAATTCTGGACTATCTATCTGTTCCATTGGTCTGCATATCATTTTTTTTTACATCATCAGGCTTATTTGATGATAAATGCCCTGCAATATGTTTTGAAATCTGATATTGTGATGCCTCTGGCTTTGTTTTTGTTGTATAAGATTTTTATGTATTTGGGGTGTCTTGTGTTTCCATATGAATATTTGTTTTTAAAGATTTATTTTATTTATTTGAAAGACAGAGTTACAGAGAGGGGTAGAGACAGAGAGAGAGGTTTTCCCTCCACTGATTCACTTCCCAGATGGCCTAAATGGTCGGAGCTGCGCCAATCCGAAGCCTGGAGGCAGGAGCCAGTTCCGGATCTCCCAAGCATGTGAGGGGGCCCAAGGACTTGGACCATTATCTACTGCCTTCTTAGGCCATAGCAGAGAGCTGGATCAGAAGAGGAGCAGCTTGGATTAGAACCCAATGCCCATATTAGATGCTCGTGCTTCAGGCCAGGGCGTTAACCCGCTGCATCACAGTGCTGGCCCCAGGTATGAATTTTAACACTTTTTTCTAGATCCGTGAAGAATGTCATTGGTATTTTGTTTGGAATCATAATGAATCTGTAAGTTACTTTTGGTAGCTTGAACTTTCACTTAATACTGATTCTTCCAATCCATGAACATGAAGATTATTCTATTTTTGTGTCTTCTTCTAATTCTTTCTGTTATGCTCTGTAATTTTCATTGTAGATCTCTTCAACATCCTTGGTTAAATGTATTCCAAGGTATATAATTCTTTGTAGGTATTGTGAATTGTATTTATCTTAGAAGTTTTCTCAGCTATGGCATTATTTGTGTATTTTAAAGGTTATTGATTTTTGTGTGTTAATTTTGTATTTTACTTCTTCACAAAACTCTTTTATGAGTTTTGTAGTCTCTTAGTGTAGTATTTTGATTCACCTAAATATGAAATGTTTGGTTCATCTATAAAAAGAACCATGCCATCCGCAAATAGGGATAGTTTGATTTCATCTTTTCCAATTTGTATCCTTTTGGTTTCTTTTTCTTGCCTAATGGCGGTGGCTAAAAGTCCCAGGTGTATACTGAACAGCAATGGTAAGAGTGAGAATCCTTGTCTCGTTCCAGATCTTAGTGGGAATGCTTCCAACTTTATCCCCTTCATTAAGATGCTAGATGTGGGTTTAACATGAATTGCCTTTGATTATGTTGAGTAATGTTCAAATATGCTCAATTTGCTTATGTTTTTCATCATGAAATGATGTTGCATTTCATCAAATGCCCTCTCTATATCTATTGAGATAATCGTATTGCTTTTGCTGTAAAGTTTGATAATATGATATATCACATTGATTGATTTGCAAATATTGAACCATCCCTACATACTAGAAAAAAATACAATGTGGTCTGGGTGAATGCTCTTTCGATGTGTTGTTGTATTTGATTCACTAGTATTTTATTGAGATTTTTGCATCTGTGTTCATCAGGGATGTTGGTCTACAATTCTCTTTTGATGTATTTTTACCTAATTTAGGAATTAAGGTGATTCTGGCTTCATAATAGGAGTTTGGGAGGATTCTCTCCCTTTCAATTAATTTGAATAGTTCAAGAAAAATTGTAATTTAATTAGTTCTTCTTAATGTCCAGTAAAATTCAGCAGTGAAGCCAACTGGTCTCAGGGTTTTCTATTTGGGAAGGGTCTTCTTTCAATCTCCTTGGTTATTGGTCTGTTTAGATGTTCTGTTTCTTCATGACTCAATTTGGTAGATCATATGTGTCCAGGATACGCTTCATTTACTCTAGGTATTCCAATTTTTTTCCATAAATCTCGTTGTTGTAATTCCTGATGATTTTATTTTTCTGAGGTGTCTATTGTTACATTTCCTTTTTCATGTCTGATCTTATTGATGTGGATCTACTCCCCCTTTTTTGGTTTGTTGGTCCGTTTTGTATCAATCTTTGTTTAATTTTTCAATTAAACAGCTCTTCAGTTCACTGATCTTTTGTATATTTTGGTTACAGTTTTGTTTGTTTCTTCTCTGATTTTAATTGTTTCTTTCCCCTTATTAATTTTGGGTTTAGTTTTTGTTGTTGCTTTTTTAGGTCTTTGAGATGCATTGATACTCATTTTTTTGGTACTTTCTAATTTCTTGATCTAGGAACGAATTGCTACAAACAGTACACTTAACACTGCTTTTGATGTATCTCATGTGTTTTGGTATGTTGTACTGTCATCTTCATTAGTTTCCAGAAATTTAAATTTTCTATTTCTTCTATGACCCACTGTTCATTCAAGAGCATGTTGTTCAGTCTCCATGGTTTGCATATGTTCTAGAGATTCTTAAGTTTTTAATTTCAAGCTTAATTACATTGTGGTCAGAGAATATGTATGGCACAATTTCA
The DNA here is from genome assembly GCF_964237555.1 of Oryctolagus cuniculus. NCBI lineage: Eukaryota > Metazoa > Chordata > Mammalia > Lagomorpha > Leporidae > Oryctolagus > Oryctolagus cuniculus. The sequence goes on from NC_091433.1 coordinate 24,057,705, forward strand.
TTTTTTTTTTTAATTTGTTGATAGTTGCTTTAGGGATTAGCATTTGGTCTGTGTTAGAGAAAGCTCCATACACTGATGAAAAAAAAAAATGTGTATTTTTAAACTGTGAGATAAAAAGTTCTGTAGATATCAGGTCCATTTGGCCTCTATTAGCTTTGTTGTTTCTTTGTTGATTTTCTCTCTATTTCATGTTTCCACTGATGAAAATGGGGTGTTGAAGATAACCATCACAACTGTATTGGAGTCTATGTCTCCCTTTAGTTCCATTATAATTTCTTTTAAATAGCCAAGTAAACTGGCATTTGGTGTATATACATTTATTACAGCTATATTTTTCTGTTGAATTGATCCCTTAATTATTACTTAGTGCACTTCTCTTCCTCTTTTAACAATTTTTGTGCTGAAGTATAATTTTTTTTCGGATTCTTAAATGGATACACCTACTCATTTTTGCTTTCCATTGACATGGAATACCTTTTTCCATTCTTTCACTTTAATTTTGCATTTATCTGTTGGTGAGTTGTGTTTCTTGTAGGCAGCAAATAGTTGGCCCTTGTTTTTTAATCCATTCAGCCTGTCTGTATTCTTTAACTGAAGAGTTGAGGCTATTTACATTCAAGGTTACTATTGATAGGTGATGATTTAGCCCTGCCATTTTCTCATAAATATCACTATTTTTTTTACTTTGGCATTCCTTTCTACGTTTACTGGGAGATTTTATGTATGTATGTATGTATTTTGGCCTCATATTCTTTCATTATGTTGACTATGTTTCTGTGTGTAGCACCTCCTTAAGCATCTTTTGTAAGGCTAGTCAAGTGGTGACAAATTCTTTCAATGTGTGTTTGTTATGGAAGGTCTTTATTTCATCTCATTCATAAATGAGAGCTTTACAGGTTACAGTATTCTAGGTTGACAGTGTTTTTTTTTTTTTTTTTTTTTTTTCTCTTAAGATTTGGACTTTATCTCTCCATTCTGTCCTACCCTGTAGAGTTTCTGATGAGAATTCAGTTCTGAGTCTAATTGGGGATCCTTTGAAAATAATCTGATATTACCCTTGTGCACATTTTAGAATCTTTTCTTTACATTTTATTCTTCAAAGTTTGACTATAGTGTGTAATGGTGTAGATCTTTTCTAGTCATGCTTATAAGGAGTTCTATGTGCTTTGTGTTCTTGGAAATCCCCTTTTCCCCTCCAAATCAGGAAAGTTTTCTGTAACTATTTCACTAAATAGGACTTCTAATCCATTCTCTCTGCACACCTTCAGGAATTCTTAAGACCTGTATGCTCGCTGTTTTACATTTTTCTAATTTTCTACATTCTTCTCCATTATTTTTTCTGCCTTACTGAAAAATTTCCAAACTTTTTGTCTTGTGTTGGACATCCATTCTTCTTCACCAAGTCTGCTGTTTAGGCTTTCCACTGTATTTTTATATTTGACATATTTAATTCTTCACTTCAAATATTTCTCTTCAAAATCTCATTTTCATGGAAAAATTTTTCATTCATGTCATGTATGGATTTCTTTAAATCATGAACTTGCTTCTCATTGCTTCTGAATAATCATGTGATTAATTTTTGAATTTCATTTCAGACATTACATGAATCTTCACATTCTAATATTGAAGTGTTTTTGTGTGTTTGGGGTATTGTGTTGTCTTCTTTATTTTTATTTCTTGAAGATTAGCATTCATTTTTAGACATTTGTGGATACACTTGTTGGTTTTTCCTCTGATGACTTTTATCTTTGAATATGCCTCTGTGGCTAAGTGGAATGCTTACTCTTTCAATGAATACCCAGAGGATTGTGCTGGGTGTGGCCGGGGCTTTGGTCTATGCTCCATTGTGGGAAGAGTATCCAGGGTGACACCCAAGTTGGGTATAGTAGATTTTCTCCTGCTAACAGAAGGGGGTATATGGTCACCTCTGTTGATGTAATTACTCCCTCACCTCCTCTCTTCCAAAGAGATAAATGCCTGGGTGTTAGCCCTCAGTGAGTGCAATAATCACCCTTGCTTTTGCATGAACTGCATGAGTGAGCATGGATCCTTCTGCAATGACCCTACCCCCTGATATTAGAGAGCTCTGACTATGTGGAGCTGCATACAATGATTTCCCAGAGACCCAGCTACATCCTGCACCTTCTCATGAAGTTACTGAGTTCCCACTGTTTCAGCACACAGGTCTCCCACTGTCACAGCATCAAGAGGATCCACTCACCCCACTAGCTTTTCCTGTCCACAAAGAGGCTGAGACATTCTCAGAGCCAATTGCCTGTGGGTGCTCTGCCTAGGTAGCTTGAGCTCCGGAGCCTGTGATATGTTGAGAGCCTGGGAGCATCTCATAGTTGTATGTGGGTGCCCATCCCCCTGTCAATCCTCTCAGCCAGATTCAAAGTCACTGAAGAACACAGCTTTTTTTTTTCCTTTTTATAAAATTCCTGGATCACTCATGTGCACCAAATCCACTGGCCACAGTCCTACTCATTTCATAATCGTGCCTTCTCCCTGCCTCCCTTGCCAGTGCACACGAAAGTTTTCACAGCTAGTACTGAAGTCAGAACGGCTCTTTTCCCTGCTTGTTGCTGTTGCGGTGTGTGAAGACAAGAGCTGCTGCAGCATTGCATCTTGTTCCTGCCAGTTGCTGGGTGCACGCAAAGGAACCGTTGCAGCTACTATCTACTTAAATCCAAAATGGTGCCTGCCCTCTCTCAGCCTGTTGCCAGGCTCCACTGTGAGACAGGTGGAATGAGAGAAATGTGCTGCCCTTTTCCCTTCTGGGTTAGTGGTTACCCTGTTCACCTCAGGCTTCCAGGCCTGACTCAAAGACAGTGTAGTCCGCTGGTCTCCCACTCTGGCTATATAACCAGTGGCCTGAGCTGCTGCAGTCTGATCTACCTCACTCTCCAAAGCTGGCACTTTCTCCACCTCTTGGCTGCTGAGGTTGTGGGTTGTGTCTGTGTCTTGCTGCACATCTGCACCTTTCATACAGATCTACAGCATCTCTGCTCCTTCCACAGAATCTTCACGGCAATTTTCCTTCCACTTCTACCCTGGGAATGTATTTTCTTTTTCTTTATTTTCTTTTTAATTTTTTTTATTTTTTAATTATTTTCTCCTAGCCTAGAGCATTCCATAGTTTCTCATTCCACCATCTTGGAAACTCTCTCTTCTTGTAATACTTGTGGTGTCAGTGTAATGTTGGATCCATAGAGTTTTTTGGAAATAGGTGTTCATATTGAGCTTTTCTGAAGTGTTTACATGGAATTGGTATAATTTTCTTTAAATATTCAGAAGAACTCACTAGTGAAGCTTTCTGGAATTAGAACTTTATTGAGTGATCTTTCACAGCTTGTATTTTTCCATTATCAGTGCTGTGAACTTATCAGAATAAAGCTTTTCTTATTATTCACCTATTTTATTACTAATATCTTTACTTAGTATTTGTACTGGTAAGCACTCTTAATAGATATTTTGCTTTTGTTTGTGTGTTAAGCCCTTTTAGAGAATTCTTGACTTCCAATTGATTGTATTCAGGCAGAAATGTTTTAGAAGGCAACCAACCCTGTAAATTCCTTGATTATGGATGTCCAGCCTCCAGAACTTGGGGAAATAAATTCCTGTTGTTTAACTGCCCAAGTCTGTGGTAATTTGCTAATAATAGTGCTTGCAAACAATTATAGTCACTCAACTTTGCTGTTGGCATCTCAGGTGGATATAATAGAGCCAATTGTAAATTCCTAATCCTAGCTTCCCCAAAAGTGAGGAGTCTTCAAAACATTCATGAAAAATATGTGTTAAGATAGTTATATGCACTGGCGCTGCGGCTCACTAGGCTAATCCTTCACCTGCGGTGCCGGCATCCCAGGTTCTAGTCCCGGTTGGGGCATTGGATTCTGTCCTGGTTGCTCCTCTTCCAGGCCAGCTCTCTGCTATGGCCTGGAAGTGCAGTGGAGGATGGCTCAAGTGCTTGGGCCCTGCACCCCATGGGAGACCAGGAGAAGCACCTGGCTCCTGCCTTCGGATCAGCGCAGAGTGCCGGCTGTAGCAGCCATTTGGGGGATGAACCAATGGAAGGAAGACCTTTCTCTCTGTTTCTCTCACTGTCTAACTCTGACTGTCAAAAAAATAAATAATAAAAAGAAAGTTCTATGCATAGACTCAAAAATGTTTGCATCGAATTCCAGTGTTTCTGTGAACTTTTTGAAATATCCTTCTGTGACTTCAAGATAAGGAAGTTAAAATTTTTTAAAAGACAGTAAATGAAGGTAAGAAATCAAGTGATATTTCCCACTCCTCTTTTTGTAAGTCTTTAGATAATTTACAAAAAATCATTTGAAGGAAAAGAGAAAATCATTGGTATAGCAATCAAAAATTTAATATTGTTTTATAGAAAGCTGAAAGAAACCCCAAATGTTTCCCCCTTAGAATTCCCAGAATGTGAAAGTCACAAGGTAGAAATTTTTGTTTTATGTGTTTACTTGAGTATAAGAAAGAAAAATATCCTGATAGGCCTATAATTTTGAACATTAAAATTCTAACCATTAATATTAAGGTGGAAATGGAGAAAGAATAGATAAGTACAATGGTCAGAGTTTCTTGATACAACTGTTGAAGAACGCAAGCCTTTTATGGATGTGGGATTGAAATAGGCAGGTATTAGAAAATAATCCATTTAGAATCTACTGGATTCTGAGGCCATAATACAGTATAGAGTGGGGCTGCCTAAACTCCCTAGGGATAACAGAATTATTCTAGTAGACTCTGGGGACACTAACTGAAGAGAAAAAAAAAGAATCTTGAAAATTAAAAGGGAGCTGTCATTTGACCTAGCCATTAAGACACCAGTTGGAACCCCCACAACCAATATGGGATCCCATGTATGAGTCAACTTTGCATTCAGTTTCAGCTTCCTACTAATGTGCACCCTGCGAGGCAGCAGCTGATGGCTCAAGTAGTTGTGTCTCTGCCACCTATGTCGAGACATGGATTGAGTTCTTGGCTTCTGACTTCAGCCCGGGCTTTTGTGGACATTTGAGGAGTGAACCAAGGAATGGTAGATCTCTCCCTCTCAATCTTTTGTCATGTAAATGTAAATAAATAAATTAACACATATAGTATAAAAATTACTAACATTTCTATTACTTGATTTTTCATGGAAAGCTCTTCATTTTGAGAAGAAAGAATCGGCTCTATGGCAGCCAATTTCACAAACATAGTTTTAAATGTGATCTATAACCTCAGAATGAATGAACAGATGGCAATTGTAGGAGCTCCAACTGTGTCCATACAGAAAAATACTAATGTGACTATGTCTTTTGATTACTGTTTCACAAAATATCAAATAATTGTGTCATTAATATTTATCAAGTCTAATGCAGAGAACTGTGACTAATAATTATCTGAATATTGTGTAGCCATTAATTCTGACCACAATGGTTTAATAAAGGTACAAGGATACAATGGTAGAAAATCTGCTACTTGTCCCACTTGTCACAACATCACTTGTAAAATTAGCTATTTTGCCCATTATTAGGGGTAGAAACCTGGAAAGTGTTGGAGAAGAAATTGGCACACTTGAATAACTGACAATACACAAAAATTAGATATAACTTGGAAGGCCTAAATTCCCAAGGATAAAATGCCAGAAATTTGATATATATGACTATATTTACTAAAAGCAAAGTCTACTTTGCAGTAACTACTAGTTTTTGTCCATAGGTTCTCATCTTGGAAGGCTCATAAATTTGGGGTCCAATATTTATTTCCTAATCTATTTATTTATTTTAAAGACTTCTTTATTTATTTGAAAGTCAGAGTTACACAGAGAGAGAAAGAGAGGCAGAGAGGGAGAGAGAGAGAGAGAGAGATCTTCCATCTGCTGGTTCACTCCCCAACTGGCTGCAAAGGCCAGAGCCTCGCTGATCCAAAGCCAGGAGCCAGGAGCTTGTTCTGGGTCTCCCATGTGGGTGCAGGGGCCCAACGACTAGGGCCATCCTCTGCTGCTTTCCCAGGCTATAGCAGAGAGCTGGATCAGAAGTGGAGCTGCTGGAACTCAAACCTGCGCTCATACAGGATGCTGGCACTGCAGGCGGTGGCTTTACCCACTACACCACAGCCTCGGGCTCTATTTCCTAATTTAAATGACACAACTGATGCTCAGTGGAGCAATATGTTTGGTGGATCAAGCAGAAATGGCAAATTTGAAATAAAAAAGCTTTATCCGAATTGGGAGTAGGGCTTGAAATATTTTCTAGGCAAAATTTACTTTTAGTGAGAAAACATACACTAAAAAATAACTGTCGATTATGACATTATGGCTGAACTTGGAGGACAGTATACCAAGTGAAGTAAATGAGGTACAGGAAAACAAATATTGCATGACCCCATTTATCTAAGGAATAAAAAGAACACATAGGAGCATAGAGTAGAATGGTGGTTAACAGGTTTGTGAGAGGTGAAGGACTGGAGAGGGTAGGAGATTGGAGTGATTTGATTAAATATCAGATACAAAATTTCAGCTAGGCTGAATAAGTTCAAGAAAATTATTATACAACATAGTGATGCTAATCAATAAAATACCTATAACTAATTAACAGTAGCTAAGAATAGATTTTAATCATTCTTATCACAAAAAAAATTGATGAGCTAACATGTTAATTGGCTTTATTTACACCTTCCAAAATGTATCAACATTTTAAACCATCATGTTATACGTCATAAATTTATAGAAGTTTTATTGTGAATGAAAAATAATAAAAGTCATCTTAGCAATAACAGGACCCTTGAAAGCATATCATTCAAAGTAGAAGGATAAGAATGACTAGCTGTAGGAATTGACAATGTGGTCCATGTAAACTGGTCTATGAATGTAGAAAATACATTAAAACAAGGCACTGACACCCAGGGGTAGAGGAAAGCCTACACACTAAACCAGAAAGGAATAATAGATATTGTGAATTTAAAGGATTTCCAAGTATTTTTGGCAAACTTCCTGGAGAGTCTCACGGAATCCTCAGGTATGAGCTCACGGAAAATGAATGGGCCATGCAATCTACTGATATTTTTAACTGGAGAATATCACCTATCTAGATTATCTCAGGTAGTTTTAGTGTTACAGCTGAACTCCAACCACTTTAATCTTAAGCAAAACTAGAGAATATCAGAAAAATCTTAAATGGGACTAGAAAATAGAAGGATCCCAAAATGGAAAGTTTCTCCTGGGAACCAATATCTGTTAAGCCCTATAAATGGAGGAAAAGAATTTGCATTACCTTAGTCACCTGGGGAGTGAATTAGCAAATAGAATCTCTCTGTCTCTCTACCTCTCAAGTGTGTTCAAGACTTTGGAATCCTGAAATAATATAATCATGAGTTTTTAACAGTATTCACATGAGAAATAATAGATTGTATATGGAAGAAGGTAGATTTTGTTAGATGGGACAAAACAAACGAATTGTACTTAAGACATATTTATATTTTAACAGTGTACTACAGTACAAATGACAGAAATATACAAGTACTATTAAGTGGAATATAGGGATCACAGTTAAAATTGATATTAGACAAGTCAAGGAAACTAATAAAATATCAGTGTAGACAGCCAAATACATTGGAAGATCGAAAAAAAACCTCCTCAACAATTATTCAAATAAAAATTGACCTGAAGCATATGTAGGTGTCGTTTACGATTCATTACAGTTCTTAAACAGCAAACATGTTCTGAAAATTCAGATAGCTTTATAATTAAGGAGTAAACATTCTGTAGCTATTTCATGAAGCTTGTGTTGGTATTATTTTATGCTTAAAAGCACTGGAAAACCCATATTAATGACCATTTCAAATGTTTGGTATGTATATGTGAATTTTAATTGTTTAATTGACTATATAATTCTGTAAGGCAGGAAGTATCTACAAACCTATCTTTGGGCCTCTTTCTTCATTTCATATTAGCATTTCAAGTTAACTTTATTGTTTCTATTAGAAGAAAAAATATGTTCATTTGACATATATTAAATTGGTATGTCTCTGACAGTTGGAAACAGGTGAATAACTTTAAAATGAGATCCAGTTTGCTACTCCCATTCTTTGCTATTCATATCAGCTATGGATAGACTATTCTGGAAAAACTCAGTCTTGCAAACGATTTGTAATACCATTGGATATATAGTGAAATTTTAAAGCATATATAAAAAACACACATTTTTATTATTATATTATTCTATAGAGTATTGAGAACAGGCAGTAAAAAATAAAAGAAAAAGATCATTCAAAGTTAAGAAATATTACAGGTCAAGCAAAGAACAATTTCAAACAAAGTAGTTAGAGGGAATGGTAGAAATTACTAAAGAAATATGTAAGCTTATATATAGATATTTGATGTGTAATCTTGGTTTCAGAATGTTTTGATGACTGAGCTGTACTTTATTTTTTTTTATTAATTTGTCACCTGGTTTACTGACCTGATATCCAGAAAACAGAAACCACAAAAAAATCTAAATAGATAAACCTGGGGGCTAATTCACTTTGGAAAATTCATTGACTTTATAGTTTGAAAGTGATTTTGTGGGCGTTGCGTTTGCCTAGCTAAGATGTGCATCGTGATGACTGCATCTTGCTTCACAGTGCCTGAATTTGAGAACCAGTTCCAAGTTCCAACCCCAATACCAGTGTTCTGCTATTATGGACCATGGGAGGATGATGATTCACGTGTTTGGGGTCACTGCTACCTGTGTGAGATATCTGGATCAATTTTCCAACTCTTGGCCTCATCCTGGCTCAACCTTAGTCATGCGGGGAGTGAATTAGGAAATAGAATCTCTCTCTACCTCTCAAGTAAGTAAAATAAATAGATAAAAATAAATACATACATAAATAAAAATTTTATTTTAAAAAAATGAATGACAAGTTGAGAAAACTAGAGAATATTTTGAAAAAACCAAACCCTGTAACTGCAATCAGCCAAAACCCCCAAAAAGCTAGAGCACTGCGTTTTATATTTAAATGATCTCATCACACCCTTCCTGTGATTTGTATGTTCACAAAGCACTGAATTCAAGAAACGGAGGTTAAATTCACTGAGTCACTCTGAATCTCCACTACAATAATTGGAACAAAGCTATAGAGATGGCAAAGGTTCACTATATCCAGAAAGTATCACACTGCTCAATTCCTAATGTTATGTAATGTTTAACTTATATTTTACACAATACAATAACTTTACATAGTATATTTTTGAATTGTTTTAAAATATTTTTTATCATTGCCTTTGTACTTGATGCGAAGTAGTGGCAAAAGTACTTATTTTGATAATTACCACTTTATTTGACAAAAATAGTAAATATTTTTAATAACTAAACATTATTCTTAAAAACTACATGTTTCATTATGGAGCAATTATTCTGCCTCCAGGGCTATTTTTTAAACCAATGTATATTTTGTTGGCTGCCAGTACTTTCAGAAGTTGAAAAGGTTTATCATCTCTCCTTCACTAACCAATAGTTCACTTTAGGCTGGACATCATTTATTTATAAACCATAAAATCATGCCTGAGGCACAATACCATAAGAACCTTTAACGTTTAAATGACAAAAATGTTAGGAATAAGAGGGGACACAAAAATAAAACCATTGAATGAGAATTTCCACTATATAAACATACTACACTGTCATTTTCAAATCTCTTTGATATTCACTATCATATAATAACTATATTATTTATATGAAATTTTTATTCATAGTGTCTAGTTGTAATAAAAATATTTCAACATATAAATTACACAAAATCCTAATAAAATTTCACAATATTTTGTTATAAACTAAATCCACTAACAAGTATAGTCTTCTCTTTAATACCACTTTATAATCATCTTGGAGCCAGCGCTGTGGCACAATAGGTTAATCCTTCACCTGCATCACCAGCATTTTATATGGACACCTAATCTAGTCCTGGCTGCTCCTCTTCCGATCCAGCTCTCTGTTTTGTCCTGGGAAAGCAGTAGAAGATGGGCCAAGCGGTTGGGCCCTTGCACCTGCATGGGAGACCTGGAAGAAACTCCTGGCTCCTGGCTTTGGATTGACTCAGCTTTGACCGTTGCAGCCATTTAGAGAGTGGACAAGCAGATAGAAGACCTTTTCTCTCTCTCTTACTCTCACTGTCTGTAATTCTACCTCTCAAGTAAATAAATAAAATTTTTAAAAAAGATTTTTTAGAAAAGAAGAACATTTTTAAGTGGCCAGCATCAGGCTACTCTTTAAATCATGGTACTTTTTTAGAAATAATTCTAATCTATGAAATTTATAAAATTATTTGGCTAGCTCAATTTGCATTGATTCCATTTATAAACGGTGATTTTAAATTAAGTCTTATATATTAACTGTAGCATTAATGAGCTTTGTTCATAGATATTTGTTTTATGTGAATATTACTGACTTTATGCTACCAGATGTACTATAACAGAACTAATTAAAATGAATTAAAACAGGTAGAGAAAAATCTTATTTATGCTAAGCCCATCTGGAAGTTTTTAAAGCATCCATAATCTTACTTAGGTTCACAATAGCTGTACTATTTAACATTATCATATAGGTTAATATATTTGATGTCTGGAGTTCCAGCTGTGACTTACTCAAAACAATGCCAGAGATTTTAAACAATAAGTAACATGTGAACAGAATTGTCTTCCTTCATACTCCATTCAAATTTAAGTATTTTATGGTAATTAAACTACAGCATTTCCACTATTTGGTAGGGAATAAGGATAGATCTGCTTTACTTTGTTCAAGGACCGTTGCCTAAAGTGAAGAGGACTGAACAATATTTCAGATCCTCGATTTGAGCAGAGTTCAGTAAATGCATTGACTTTAGGCTTTCCAACATAAGGAGGGAGTGACTATATTTCATGTATTAGAAAAATAGAAAATTTAATCGACAAGAAAAGACTATAGTAAATAACTACCACAAACTCCAAAATCCAATTTCCCCTAGGATATACAGGAAGATTATATTTCCTTCCTTGTTTAGTTATGGCCACTTTGCTGATCTGTTCTACTATCCCAGAGTTATGTGTAAGACTTTTAGTACTTGAACTGGAACTGCCACGGTTTCTCTTAGTCCTGCACTTGGAAATGTGAAACGCATGGGTGATATCGTCACAGATTGGAGGAGACCTGGATCCTGGAATGACAGCTTGGAGAAGAACAAGGCAGAATTGCCTTTCAACCTGCCCTGCCATATGCACTTAAGATGTTAACTTTGCTTTTTACCTGTATACTGTTTTGGACTAAATTTATGAGAACAATTTCTCAATAGTTTAAAGAAAGAGATAAAATCTCACCTCAAAAATATTTTTTTTTGTTCTGTGTCTAGAATATGGTCCATAAATCCTGGCACATACCCAGAAGATGCTCAGCAGATTTACTGCTGACAAATTGATTGATTGGTAGACTAAATAAATGAATGTATAGAAGGGGTACATTTAAAGAAATAAAACTCATTCCTGACTTCTACGGGTTCACCTCTGATTTAGGATAGGTGCAATGTAATTTATCACTTCTAAGCAAACATGTGACAAATAAATCAACCACACATAAGGTCTTTGTTCCATATGAGTTTCCTATTGCTGTGTCAATTTGTTAGAACAAATTACCATAACCTTTGTGGCTTAACATAAAGCAAATATATTTTTTTACAGTGCTATGTGTCAGAAATCTGACATGAATTTCTCTGGACAAAAATCAAAGTATAAACAAGGCTGTTATCTTCGTACAGGCTCTTGAAGATACTTCCTAATTTTTTTCCCATTTTGGGAGGCTGCCTACATACTTGTTTCGCGGCCCTTCCTTGATCTCAAAGCCAGCAACAACAGATTGAGTCATTTTGCCATCACTTTACTCTGAAATTCTATTCTGCTATCTTCTACATTTAAGAACCACTGGGCAAATTGGGCCCAGCTGCATAATCTATGTTGATCTTTCTGTTTTTGAATTATTATTTATTGATTTTCACTTACTTTAAAAGTAGAAAGAGAGTGAGAAGGAGAGAGAATCAGAGACATAACGAAGGGAGACAGAGAGACATAGAGAGATCTTCCATCTACTGATTCAATCCCCAAATGTGTGCAACAGTCAGGGCTAGGGCAGGTCAAACCCAGGAAACTGAAATTCAGTCTGGAGCTCCCATGTGAGTGGCAGAGATCCAGGTATTTGAGGCATCACCTGAAGCTTCTCAGGGTACATGTTAACAGGCCTTCTGAGATGCAATATGGGTGTCTGAAGGGATATTTTCCTTGCTGTTTTAAACACCTGCTTTAATTTCCCTCTTTTTATGTCAGCTGATTAGCAAAGTTAGTTACATCTGCCAGCGTATTTCCCTTTTCCATGTAAGATAATGTTCAAATTCCAGGAAACTGGATATAGACATCTTTAGGGGAATATTATTTTGTTTTCACCATTACTTTTATATATGCAACAGTTTATAATATTCAGTGAAATTCACAAGGTACCTCAACAAGAATCTTCATAGGGTGCTACAGATTTTCACAGGACACTGGAGTCTAATTTTCTACAATTTTTAGTCCTGTATAGATTCAAAAAAATATGTACCAAGTTAAGTTGTTAAAGAACTGAAGCACTTACCCTGCCTTGCATTCATTTTGCAAACATTGGAACCAATCTGTATTATGGGGAACAGAATATTCAACGACTTTTGTATCATTTCTTATTTGATATATTACTGTCTATTCCATTATTTATTAATGCCCTTAAAACAGAGAGCTAATCTTTTGTTGGAGGCTGAAATGTGCCTTTGCCATGCAGGGAATAATTTCAAAGTGTTTTCAGTTCCTGTCTTTACCTTCCAGAAATTTCTGGGGTAGCATCAGATTTCACATTTGTTCTTGTTCACAGGGAAACCCATTTAGCTTGAGGCTAATGGGACGTATTTTCATTCACATTGCTGACACTATTGAAAAGCCAACTGATCTACAGATTCTGGTATTCAATTCCCCAAATCCCATATTTATACTATGATTTTTTTTTTATTTCTGTTAGAAAAAGTCTGATCTCATACAGCAAACCTACCTCAGATTTCACAGATAAGTAGCATTTCCTGACCCTGGGCATTCTGATTTTTACCAGGAATCTATTATATTATCTGCTTATCCGTTTTAGCATGTTTCTTATTTCCTTTTCTGAACAGAACAAAATGAAAATATTTTGTCATTTATCCATTGCTAAATTAAAGCTTTCAGCAACAGAAATATGTGTGAGTATTCCTGGAAACTCATTTCTTCTCCTTCCAGTACAACTAATTGTCTGTGGTTGCAGATATTTTAGTTTCTAGTATTTTACCTCACATCCTTCGTTTTGACCGAAGACAATTGATAATATTTCTTCGTAACAATAGTAGAACCACTGGACTTAAGGTTGAAGAATGAGATTTTAATTTATCCTCTTAAGACATTCTTCTTCATGTAGCCTCTTTATAGCATACAGGGAGGACTACCTCAAAGGGCAAAAAACCCTCCAGATGTGTAAACACCAAAATATCAGAAATGGGAAAGTGTTCTTTGACTTCTTGTGGAAGTGCCTTACATTGATTAAAGCAGACTTCCTATGGCTAGTTCTAGAGTGTGTCACCACTCAATTTCACTCGCTTACTTTCCATTGGAAATCAGAGGATCAAATCCACTGTTGGCAGAAAAGTGAGAGTATACAAGAATAATGGCAATGGCCAAGAATAAGTGAGGATATAGAAAATGAACCATCTTTCCCATAATAAAAAATAGAGGCTGAAAGAAAGCCAATTTGGAATTTCTGAAAGATTTATTTCTGAGAGTGACCTTTTGAGCACTTCTCTGCTCAGATATTTTGTGTTACCTTGAGTTGATAGTCTCAGACTATCCATTTGTTGTCTTTATGTTATACTGTGAATACAACTAAACTGGATCTTTAAAAAATATTTATTTATTTTGAAAGGGAAAGTTACAGAGGGAGAAGCAGAGAAAGAGAAAGAGAGAGATCTTCTGATCCACTGGTTCATTTCCCAAATGGCCACAACTGCTAGGGCTGGGCTGAACTGAAGCCAGGAGCCAGGATCTTCTTTCAGTTCTCCCATATAGATACAGGAACCCAAGAACTTGGGTTAGCCTCTACTGCTGTCCCAGGGGCATTAGCAGGGAGCTAGATTGAAAGAGGAGTAACTGAGAAATCAACCTATGCCCATATGGGATGTCAGCATCACAGGTGGCAGTTTAAGCCACTATGTCACAATGTTGGCCCCTAAATCAGTTCTTATTCCTGTGATAAGCAAAAAACATTTGTCTCAGAATGTGGCACTTGGTCCACAGAGCCTTACCATAGTTAGTGATTCAGGGGTAGTGGGTCATTGCATTTCTTGGACACTTGTCAATTTCAGGCTGCTGTAGTCTATGTTTTTGCAACATTCTTAGGCAACTCTAGGAGATGATATTAGGCAGAATAAAGCCATTTCTTTCCTCTCAGAATTTTTACTGTATCATTATGAATCAAAATGCTGACCGTAAGTATTTACTCACACAAAAGTGAACTTTCTACTGGCAATGTGTTCATAAAATACCAGAATCTTAGGAAACACATCATACAAATTATATTTATTTTCAGGTTCGTAACAAGTAAGTATCTTTGCTATCTTCTCCAGAGACTTCTGAAGAAGGTCTTTCAAAACCTCAATGAAAATCTCTTGGCATCTTTCCTCACCAGATACTTAATACTTTCAAACTGAGAAAGAAGTATGACTCCTTCTTTTTATTATTTTTCCTGTGTACAATACAGGGAGAAAGGAGGTATTAATAACATACTTGGCAATTCTACCATGTAAGAAATATACTGTCACTTAATACAATTAACCTTCACAATAACACTCTGATGTTATATTGTAGTATATATCTTTGTAAGTTGAAGAAACATACTGGGAAATTAAGTGTTATATGTAAGAGTGACAGTAGGATTGACATTCAGTTCAGACTGATTTTGAATTTTTGCTCTCTGACATGCAGTACTTTCTCTGCATGCACAGTAAGTTCTGATATTGCAGGAGTCTGTGGTTATTACAATTATTTTTCCTTTATTGGGTTCATGTCACATCCACAAAGAATGAGGAACATGGATAAAAAGGAGGCACGTGGACAAGAAGTGTGTAAAACAGAAATAGTTTACTGAAAAAAGTAGAGAAAATAAAAGAGAAAAAAAAATCCAGGCAGCGCCAAGACGGCTCCCTGAAGAACGGAATCTTTGAGAGCTGATTGTCTATAATTTTTTTTAATTTATTTGAAAGGTAGAGTTAGTTATAGACAGTGAGAGAGAGAGACAGAGAAACGTCTTCCTTCCATTGGTTCATTCCCAAAATGGCCACCACGGCCGGAGCTACGCCGATCCGAAGCCAGGAGCCAGGTGCTTCTTCCTGGTCTGCCATTTGAGTGCAGGGGCCCCAGCACTTGGGCCATCCTCCACTGCCTTCCCGGGCAACAGCCGAGAGCTGGACTGGAAGAGGACTATGCTAGCACCGAAGGCAGAGGATTAACCAAGTGAGCCATGGTGCTGGCCACAATTTCTTTTTTCAATAGGCAGTAAAGGGGGAAGTTCTCATGATTGGTCCAGGAGAGGGATGGCTTTGATTGGTTAACTTGGTAAAGTAATCAGAAAACACATGAAATTCCCCAAGATGCAAGAATGCTTGTTACCTAGATCAGTTTTAATAGCACAGATATACCTTGATTACTAAGACTATACATGACATCAATACCTTCACAGAAGCTGGCTGCTTGACTTTTCTCAGGTCCTCTAAGACTCAGCTCTGGATGGTTGGGAAGGGCCCCTTGGTGCCTGTCTACCTACCCAGAAGAATATTTTGTTATTACTCTTACACACACACATTAGAACAAGCTGCCCATTGTTCTGCTTTCTTATATGTTCCTTCAGAAATGGAAAGTATAGCCAAGGACACAGTGTTTTGGTCACTCTAGAGACTTCATGAGATAATCAATTTCTGTCAACACCCACAACAGCTGAGGCTGAGACAAGCATATAGTCAAGAGACAGAGACTCAATCCATATCTCCCACATGTGATACATGCAGTACTTGAGACATCACCAACACCTCTCAGAGTCTGCATTGGCAGGGAGCATTGGGAAATGGAGCCGGCTATTGAACCCAGGTGTTTCTATATAGAATATATGTATCTTCACAATTATATAAAATGTCGATCACTATTTAAATACATTTTTATTTTTTTTTTAAATTTCTTCATTGATTCATTTGTTGTTAACAAGGATAGTGAATTTTCTGAAATTCTTCCTGTTACTGATTTCTTGTTTTATAACACTAAGGTCAGAAAAAATACTTGCTATTATGTCAGTCGCTTTAAATAACTGATACCTGTTTTCTGGCCTAACATGATCTACACTGGCACATGTTTCTTCGGATCAGTGCAGCATGCTGGCCGCAGCGGCCATTTGGGGGGTGAACCAATGGAAGGAAGACCTTTCTCTCTCTGTCTCTCTCACTATCTATAACTCTCTCTGTCTCTCTCTCTCTCTCTCACTGTCTAACTCTGCCTGGAAAAAAAAAAAGAATGTGTATCGCATTGTCATTGTATGGAACTTTCTTAATACGTCTGTTAGACTATTTCACATCAAGTGCTATTCAAGTCCATTGTTTCCTTATGGATTTTCTATCTGAATGAGCTGCCCATTATGGAGTGTGGTATATTGAACTATTATTATATTTCACACCATCTCACTCTTCTGATCTATTAATATTTGTTTTACATATTTAGATATTCCACTCTTTGGTACAAATATTTACTCTTATTATACTCCTGATGAATGAATTCATTGTTACTATACAATACCCTTCTCTGTCTCTTGTACAGTCTCTGACTTAATACCCATTTTGTCTGTTATAAGTATCACTAGGCCTGCTGTCTCTTAGATTCCATTTATACAGCATATCTTTTTTGTTAAGATTCATTATATGTTATTGAAAGGCAGAGTGACAGAGAAGGAAAGACAGAGAGAGAAGGTGATGTTCTATCCTCTGGATGAAGGACCCAAATGACCACAACAGCTGTGGTTGGGCTAGACCAAACTTAGGAGTCTGGAACTCCACCCAGGTCTCCTACATGGGTGGCAGGGATTCAAATACTAGAATCATATGACACTGCCTTTCACACATATCAGCATGGAGATGGATCAGAAATAATGACTGGGACTTGGATATGGGAAGCAGGTGTGGCAGGAGGCAGCCTAACTCACTGCGCTTCAACGTGTATCCCAAGTCTTTTTTCCCTCTCCTCATTTCCAGTTTATCTGTGTCTTTAAAAGTAAAGTCAATCTCTTGTTGGTAATGTGTAGCTGCATCTTGTTTTCTAATCCATTCATTTACTGTTTGTCTTTTTATTGGATAATTTAATTCATTTACATTCAAGGTACTTATTGATAAGTAAGGACTGAACTAACACCATGCTTTTTATTTTTTTTTTTCTGGTTTTCTGTAGACAATGTTTATCTCTTTCTTGCTGCATTCCTATGTGGAATAATCATTATATGCAGTGATATGTCTTGAATAATATTTTCTACTTTTTGTGTATCTACAGTAGATTTTTTACTTCATGACATCCATGAAGCTGACAGGGGACATTTTAAATTGTGTGTCAAATTCAAGTAATTTTTGATATTTATTAACACGTACTTTTTAAAATGTTTATTTATTTGTTCATTTGAAAGGCAGAGGTATAGAGCATTGAAGAGAGAGAGCTTCCCTCCACTAGCTCATTCCACAAATTCCCTCAACAGCTGGGGTCAGGGCAGGACAATACCAGAATTCAGTCCGAGTCTCTCACGTGGAAGATATTCAGTCATTTGAGCCATTGTCTCTGTGTCAGAGGATGCATCAGTGGGAACGTTATCAGAAGTGGAGGTGCTAGGCCGCGATGAAGCATTCTGATATCACCTGTGGAACCACAACGCCCACTCCTGTCACTTGAGCATTATACATGTCTTCAGCAGAATATCATGAGCTTATACCTGCATCAGCACTATCAGACTGCATCCTCATAATGTTTATAAAAATTGAGATGACTGAAATCACATCTTACCTATTGTTTTGAAATCTCTGGATTAAAAGACATAAATTTTCACAATATCTGAGGGATAGATGACAGTTGAATTTGAGAGCCCTTGCTCTCAACCTAAAATATATGTTAGATTATCCTGCCTCATATGCTAAACATTGCACCTAAAGGATAACTTCAGAGATTCAGCCCTGTTAAGGTAAATGAGTATGTATCGTTAACAAGTTACCTAAGTGACTGCATTGCTTATACTTTTATGTATAGACCACGTAGTAGATATCTGTCATCAGGGTTTATTAATGTTCTAATTTGTATTTTAACAACTTGGCTACATTTTGTGAATTTCCCACATTATGTATGAGTGTTTCATTTACAAATCAGAATTTTAAATAACCACACACTACACACAAACCTATATTTCCCAGGTACTTCTCAGCAGGGTTCAAGCATGTATATCATCTCCTAAAAACCAGGGTCTGCCATGTAAGAGTAAAACAGGAATTAAACAGCATATGGAAATGTCATGGCTTTGGGATTGTGGGATAAAACCAATTTTAAAGTAAATTTTAAAAATTGGACTCAAAATATTTGATTCAGAAAGCATTTCAAAAAGTTGAGATTATTATATTACCACTGTTGTCAACTTCCATTGTAATGAACTATCATTGTCAGATATCTTCCATGAAGAATAAAGCAATGAACTATTTGAAAAGTAGAATTTAAAATGTATTCAATATAGGGACAGTTGGTTACAAAAATCCAAAAGTGTTTAGCAATACTTCAATCTATACCATTATATATATATATATATATATATATATATATAACCTTCTGCACAGTGAATTTTAGGTGTTCTGAGAGCTGATGTTTCCAACATGTGTTGTTATTGCTGGTAAAGACTGATAATGTTAGAGAACTAATATCATTTTAGCTTGAAATAATTGTCACACATCCTCTTGACTATTGAGATTTAACAGGACTGTATGTATAAGACACTCTATTAAATTCAAAACTGATGACTATTTCTTAATAAAGCAAATACTTTGCAATTTCCTACTTTATAAGTAAATAAATACTTCAACCTCATGTTAATTTGAGGTTAGTGCTGAGTCTATATGGAAATATTTCTTTGCAACTATTTTCCTATTTAAAATAATTTATAGCAGAGTTAGTAAATGCATATACAATTGATGAAGTGGAATGAGGTTTTAAAATTATAATTTTATATTATTACAAAACAGTAAAATTAGTGGATGTTGTTCTTTCTAATTGCTTGAAACTAAGTCACAAATATTTTTAATTTTTGTATAATAATCAAAATTTTAATTAAAGATCAGAGGGATTGAAGAAATGAAGATAATATGTAAGTAGAAAGAAGTAGATAAATGCAAGTTTGCTATACCAGTTTCTGAGTGTTTCTAGCTTACTTAACCTGAAAAAAAAAAGTCCTAGTTTTCAGATGGGTAAGGTTTAACTCTGGAACAGCATAGGTATGAGGAGTCATAATAATATTCTTATTAATAATAATAATAATGCTTAACACTGATATTAAAGTTCAAATCTGTCCAACATTTGTCTTGCTTGAGCTTAGAATTAACTGAGGTGGGATCTTTACCTCCATTGTTGATTTCTGCAGAGTCTGTGAGAAAAGAGATCCTGAACAGGCATAAGAGCTTCATTCAGTAGCCTGACATCTCTCCCTTCTCCCATCGCCCTGTAATACGGGGAGCAGAAGATCCAGTATTTCAACTGTCTCTGCCTTCAGTGGAATTACAAGATGGCTTCTCTAGAAAAAGAGACTCCTGTTGATCGTTGAGTGTCACAGTCACATAGAGGGACACATTTGGCTCTATATTTAAATATAAGCACAGGTAGATTTTTAAAGATGTAAACAATGATACAAATTCAATGACATATAAGGAGGAAAGATATCCATGACAGAAATATAGTGCATTATTTCATTAAGTACTCCTGTTGTAATGCTAGATGTAAGAAGACATTGTTCTTCTGCCAAAATAGGCAATTCATTTTATTTTCTTTTTTTCAATTTTATAACTTTATTTTATTACTTTTTAAACTTCTATTTAATAAATATAAATTTCCGAAGTACAACTTTTGGATTATAGTGGCTTTTCCCCCCATAACCTCCCCCCACCCGCAACCCTCCCATCTCCCGCTTCCTCTCCCATCCCATTCACATCAAGATTCATTTTCAATTATCTTTATACACAGAAGATCAATTTAGTATATACTAAGTAAAGATTTCAACAGTTTGCACCCACACAGAAACACAAAGTATAAAGTACTGCTTGAGTACTAGTTAGACCATTACTACATTAAGGACAGAGATCCTACATGGGGAGTAAGTGCACAGTGACTCCTGTTGTTGATTTAACAATTGACACTCTTGTTTATGGCGTCAATAGTCACCCTAGGCTCTTGTCATGAGTTGCCAAGGCTGTGGAAGCCTTTTGAGTTCACCAACTCCAATCTTATTTAGACAAGTTCATAGTCAAAGTGGAAGTTCTCTCCTCCCTTCAGAGAAAGAGAAAGATACCTCCTTCTTTGGTGGTGGCCTGTTCTTACCACTGGGATCTCACTCACAGAGATCTTTCATTTAGGTATTTTTGTTGTTGTTGTTGTTGTTGTTTTTTTTTTTTTTTTTTTTTTTTTTTTTTTTTTTTTTTTTTTTCCCAGAGTGTCTTGGCTTTCCATGCCTGAAATCTCATGGGCTTTTTAGCCAGACCCGAATACCTTCAGGGCTGATTCTGAGGCCAGAGTGCTGATTAGAACATCTGCCATTATATGAGTCTGCTGTGTATCCCACTTCCCATGTTGGATTGTTCTCTCCTTTTTAATTCTATCAGTTAGTATTAGCAGACACTAGTCTTCTTTATGTGATCTCTTTGACTCTTTATCCTAACATTATGATCAATTGTGAACAGAAATTGATCACTTGGACTAGTGAGATGGCATTGGTACATGCCACCTTGATGGGATTGAATTGGAATCCCCTGGCATGTTTCTAACTCTACCATTAGGGGCAAGTCCGATTGAGCATGTGCTGAACTGTATATCTCTAACGTCTCTTATTCTCACTCTTATAGTTAACAGGGATCACTTTTCAGTTAAATTGAAACACCTAAGAATAATTGTATGTTAATTAAAGAGTTCAACCAATGGTATTAAGTAGAACAAAAAAATACTAAAAGGAATAAGCTATTAAGTTGTTCATTAACAGGACAAAGGCTGATCAAATCATTGCTTCAACAGGTTTCCTTTTTGATGCTCGGTTAGTTGTCACTGCTCAGGGAGAACATATGATATTTGTCCCTTTGGGACTGGCTTATTTCACTCAGCATAATGTTTTCCAGATTCCTCCATTTTGTTGCAAATGACCAGATTTCAATTTTTTTTTTACTGCTGGATTTTTTTTTTTTTTACTGGGCATTTAGGTTGATTCCATGTCTTAGCTATTATAAATTGAGCTGCAACAAACACTGAGGTGCAGACAGCTCTTTTATTTGTTAATTTAATTTCCTTTGGGTAAATTTCAAGGAGTGGTATCGCTGGGTTGTATGGAAGGGTTATATTCAGGTTTCTGAGAAATATCCAAACTGAGTTCCATAGTGGCTTTACCAGTCTGCATTGCCACCAACAGTGGGTTAGTGTACCTTTTTCTCCACATCCTCGCCAGCATCTATGTGAGCCATTCTATCTGGGGTGAGATGAAACTTCATTGTGGTTTTGATTTGCATTTCCCCAATGGCTAGTGATCCTCAACATTTTTCATGTGTCTGTTGGCCATTTGGCTTTCCTCTTTTGAAAAATGTTTATTTAGGTCCTTGGTCCATCTCTTAAGTCGGTTGTTTGTTTTGTTGTTGTGGAGTTTCTTGATCTCTTTGTAGATTCTGGTTATTAATCCTTTATCTGTTGCATAGTTTGCACATATTTTTTCCCATTCTGTCGGTTGCCTCTTCACTTTCCTGTTTCTTTTGCAATACAGAAGCTTCTCAATTTGATGTAATCCCAAGTGTCAATTTTGGCTTTGACTGCCTGTGCCTCTGGGGTCTTTTCCAAGAAGTCTTTGCCTGTGCCTATATATTGCAGGGTTTATCCAATGTTCTCTTATAATTTGATGGTGATTTAGATTTTTAAAGAAATATTTTAAAATATTTAGATCTTTTAAAGAAAAGAGTGAAATGGAAATTTTTTTCAAAAAACACAGAATTATCTAAACTTTTTAAAAGATTTATTATATTTATTTGAAAGGGTTACAGAGAGAGAGAGAGAGAGAGGTCTTCCATCCACTGAGAGAGAGAGAGAGAGAGAGAGAGAGAGGTCTTCATCTGCTGGTTCACTCTCCAGATGGCTAGAACAGACGGAGCTGAGCTGATCCAAAGCCAGGACCTAGGAGCTTCCTCTGGGTCTCCTACACAGGTGCAGGGGCCCAAGGACTTGGGCCATCTTCTACTGCTTTCCCAGGCCATAGCCTGAGGTTGGAAGTGGAGCAGCTAGGACTTGAGCCCTTGCCCACATGGGATGCCGGTACTGCAGGTGGCAGATTTACCTACTATGCCACAGCGCCAGCCCCTCTAGTCTTTTATTTTGAAAGAATACATAGAAAGTAATCAAGGGCAGAGAAATTATGTCAAAGTATATCAAAGAAAACTTAAATGTAAAACAAGTGATGTTATTTTACAATTATTTAAAATTATATTTTTATTCATAAGAAATATTATTTATTATTTCAGCTAAATTAAGGAGGAGTGGGAGCCCGCATTGTGGCACAGCCAATAAAGCCGTCCTCTGTGACCCTGACTATCATATGGATGCCAGTTTGATTCTCAGTCATTCGAATTCCAATTCATTGCCTACTAGTGACCTAGGAAAAGCAGCAGAAGATGGCCCAAGTGTCTGGACCCCTGCTACCCTTGTGGGAGATCAGATGAAGCTTCTGGCTTCTGGCTTAGGCCTGGTCCAGCCCTGGACATTACAGCCATATGGAGAGTGATCCAGAGAATAGAAGATTCTCTCTGTCTCTCCTTCTGTCTCTGTAACTCTGACTTTCAAATAAATAAAAAAAAAAAACTTTTTAAAATAAAGAAAAATTAATGGTGATTTGGCAGGTGCAATGTATTAGGGAAAAGCACAATATATCCAGACACTGAAAAAATATGCCCTATAGGGGCATACTACTGCTCAGCAATGGCTTCCCTGGAACCCAGGAAACATTTGAAATTGAAAGTAAATTTTAAAAGTGTGCAAAGTGGGAAACTTTACTGAACTGCAAAATTTCAATGAATGTCCAGGTAGTATCTGTCTTTTCTATTAGAATTCCCTGACTAAGAAATGGAAATGAGTTTGTTAAAAATTTGAATTACTTTTTCAGGATATCTCACTTTCTATATTCTATTTTTCTTTCCATCCTTTCATTTACTGCTATCTTGAAAACCGTCTTTTTCAATGACTCTCATTTGGATTAAAATACAGTGTAGTTTCCTTTTGTTCTACCCTAATTCTACCACTATCCAAGATTCAAGGAATCACAGGGCTTATACTTATGAAAGACGCCAGGAGATGTTTTAGTAACATGATGCAGAGCTTGCCAAAAAAAAATGTTTGCCCCTCTGGTTTCATAAAGCCTTGCAAATATTATTAATGCACTCACATGCAGAATGGGAATCAGCCACAATTCACATGCTATCAGAAAACACACATTAGCTCTGGGTTTGGGCTCTTTGGCCTTTATCTGTTACAAATTTGCATGTATCATCTTGGGGTATTGGCAGTCTGTTCTCCTTATCTTTTGGAGAGATTCAAATGTGTAGAAAATGGCTTAAGAGGCAATAATAAATTTTAGGAGACAGAGGAGCTGGAATGGATCTTTTGTGAAGATTAATGAATGGAAAACCAGGGTGATTTGTTGCAGGGCAAGAAGGAAATGTCCAGGCAAGGGCTAGTTGTATACATGCCAGAGAAAATGTGTAATGAATTCTCCTATAATTTATTGAGCACAGAAAAAGGGAAACAAATAAAATCTACAAACAGTATTCTTTTTAAAAAAGAGATTTATTTATTTTTTGAAAGTCATGATTACACAGAGAAAGGAAGAGACAGAGACAAACTTTTGATCCACTGGTTCACTTCCTAAATCCTGCAATGGCCGGGGCTGGAACAGGCCAAAGCCAGGAGTCCCCTGAATCTCCCAAATGGGTGCAGGGGCCCAAGTATTTCGATCATCTTCAAATGCTTTTCCAAGCCATTAGCAGAGCTGGATTGGAAGTGGAGCAGCTGGGAATCAAACTGGCACCCATATGGGATGCCAATATCACAGGCAACTGCTTTACCCACTATTCCATGATGCCAGCCCTGGAATGCTATCTTTTGATTAATATAAGACTTGATCTAAGAAAGGTAATTTATTGCGCATGTAATACTCTAGAAAAAGATAAGTGTTAGTATTATTAATAGTATTTGCTTCTGATAGGGGAGCCAGAGTATTACAGTGGAATTAAAAGTTCCTTCAGAATTATACATATGCACTCAGCAAGTATTTATTATATATATATATATTACTTACATTTTTAAAAGTCTAGATTACAGATGAAACAAAAATAAAACAAAATCCAATGGAAAAAAAAAACAGAAGATGAAAAATAGTCCTTAGGAAAAATACAGAAAAATATAATTGAACTTTGGGTGGTATAGTTTTTCAAAAGATTTATTGTATTTATTTGATAGGAGGAGAGAGAGAGGGAGAGGGAGAGGGAGAGGGAGAGGGAGAGGGAGAGGGAGAGGGAGAGGGAGAGGGAGAGAGAGAAAAGGAGGGAGAGAGAACTTCACCTGCTGATTAACTCCCCCATGGCCACAATGGCCATGGATGGGTCAGAGTCCGGCCAAAGTCAGGATCCAGGAACTTCATCCAGGTCTCTCATGTGGGTGCAGAGGCCCAAGGACTTGGGTCATCCTCTGCTGCTTTCCCAGTCTATTACCAGGGAGCTGGATCAGAAGTGGAATAGCCAGTACTCAAACTAGCACCCATATGGGATGGTGGCACTGTGGATGGCGGGTTAACTGGCTATGCCACAGCGCCAGCCCTGAGGATGAATTTTTAAAAAAATTTTGGATTACCTAAATCCATTGGTGAAGAGCATCCATTTATACCTTCTTTTGTGCCCCTCTGCACAGCTGAAAGCTTATAACTGTTTTCCTGGCAGTCTTAAAATTAGGATTTTGGGTGCAGAAAAGAATGTACCAATTTGAGGCATTTGAGTGAACTTTCTAAGATGGAAATGAGAGGCAGGCTATTTTCCTAAAGATTTTGTTATTTTCTTAGGACAACCATGGTTATGACATCTAAGAATCAATCATCCATTCTAGCTATGTCTAAAGGTAATTGTATTGCCAAATGAATTCTAGGAGTCATTCCCAAAACATCACCCTCAGTCACTCAAAAAAGTTATTTTTTTCTAAATGTATTTCCACGTTTTAAATCCTTTCCTGCTTAAACATTTAATTTTGTGTGTTTTCAGGATTGAACCCTGAATGCTGCAGGATGTCAAGAAAGGCCAGATAGAGAAACAATCTGTGAGCAGAGACTTGAAGGAGGAGAGGGAACTAGCAAGGCAGATACGGGGAAGGCATTCCAAGGGTATCAGCGACAAGGACCCTAAGGCAGGAGCCTTCCTGTCATTTTCAAAACCAAAAGAGGCAAACTGTAGAAATGATCCCTGAAAGTACACTCTTAAATGAAAAGAAGAGGCCATGGAACCTGAGCACAGGGACCACAAGGGGCAGCGTGGCGGAGAGATCGCTAAAAGTCCCACAAGCCCATGTTAACAGTGCTTGCTTTTGCTTGTGTCAAGTAATATGCCATTAAAATTTTTTTCTAAGTAGTATCCACATTTTGTCTTTTTAGTTTTGAAACTATTAAAATATTTAAATTTCACAATAGTTTTAGATTTATAAAACAAATATTGTGAGGTAGTTTATACAAAGAGTTCCAATTAAACCCTAACCTCATTTACTCTGTTAACATCTCATTTTAGTATGTTTATCACAATTAACAAAACATACCCATTTTCCCCTATTTTTCAATCCAAAAACACCTTTCATTTCTATCATCCTTTCTAGCCTGTACTAAACAACAATCTGTGTTTACATTGAGTTTTTCTGTTTATTTTTTCTTTTTCAGTTTTAGCTCCCACATATAAGGGAGAACATGTGGTATTCATCTCTGTTTCTGGTTTATTTGACTCAACATAATTCCTCCTAGTTCCATTCATTTTTCTATAAATAACAGAATGTCATTCTCTTTCACAATTTAATAATATTCCATTGTGTATATACACCACATTTTATCTATTCATTTGATGATGGATACCTGGATTGATTTGGCCATTTGTGAACAGTGCTGCCTCAAAAATGGTAGTTCAGATACACGTTGTTATAAGTTCACATCTTTTGGGTTTATACCCAGTAGTTAGACTGATATATGATACAACAGTTCCATTTATAGTTCTTTTTTTCTTTTTACATTCCCACTCATAGCGTATGAGTTCCCTTTTCTACAAATTCTTGCCAGGATTTGTTATTCGCTCTCTTTTTTGATAATAGCGATTCTGACAAGGATAAGGTGATAGTTCATTGTAGGTTAAGATTACATTTCACTGATGGTTAATGATACTGATAATTTTTCCATCTATTTTTTGGTGATCTGTATTTCTTCAGAACTGTTTATTTAGAGACTACACCATTTCTTAATCTTATTGCTTGCTTTTTGTTGTTAAGTGTTTTTTTTTTATTATTATTTGAAAGAATTACAGATAGAGAGAGACAGAGACAGAAAGATAAATGTCTTCCATTCACTGGTTCACTCCCCAGATGGCTGCAACAGGTCAGGGCTGGGCTAGGCCGAAACCAGATGCTTTATCAGGATCTCCCATGTGAGTGGTAGAGTTCTAAATACTTGGGCCATCATTCATTTCTTTTTCCAAGCCATTAGTAGGGGCTGGATAGAAAGTGGAGCAGCCTAGACATGAACTATAATCTGGATGGGATGGTTGCATCAAAGGCAATGGCTTTCCTCTCTAGGCCACAACACTCACCTGCCACGGTTGTTATTTTTTTCTTTTTTGAGTTGCTGATATATTCTGAATAGGAATCCTTTGTCACACAAGTAGCTTGCAAATATTTTCTCTCATTCTCTCAGATATACTTTCCCTCTACTGATTGTTTCTCTGAGTTATATAATCTCCTTTGTCTAGTTTTGCTTTTGGTGCCTGTAACATGAGGCTCTAGTCCAAGAAGTTATCACCTACAGCAATGTCTAGAAGTGTTTTTCCTATACTTTCTTCTAAAAGAAAGGTTGTGATCTTACATGTATATAAGATTCTGACCCATCTTGAGTTTCTTTTCATATATGGTAAGAGGTAGGAATCTAATTTCATTCTTCTACATATGTACTTCATTTCATCAACACCATTTACTGCAAAGACTATCTTTCCTCTAATGTATGTTCTTGGTGTCACTGACAAAAATGAGTTGGCTGAGTATCCATGGATTAATTTTTGGGCTGTCAATTCTGTTCCTTTAACCTGTATGACAGTTTTTTAATGCCAGGGCCATGCTGTTTAAAATAACTGTAATTTTATAGTATACTTGAAATCAGTTATTTTTTTTTTTGCCTCTAGCTTGTTTTTCCCCACTCTTTAATGAGTGTCTTTGGCTATTCTGGGTCTTTTATGACTGTAAATGTATTTCAGGATTGATTTTCTAATTCTGAAAAGAGTGCCATTGTTGTGTTTTTTTTTTCTTTATTTTTATTTTATTTTATTTTTTTAACAGGCAGAGTGGACAGTGAGAGAGACAGAGAGAAAGGTTTTCCTTTTCCGTTGGTTCACCCCCCAATGGCTGCTGCAGCTGGCGCACCATGCTGATCCGAAGCCAGGAGCCAGGTGTTTCTCTTGGTCTCCCATGCGGGTGCAGGGCCTAAACACTTGGGCCATCCTCCACTGCACTCCAAGGCCACAGCAGAGAGCTGGCCTGGAAGAGGAGCAGCTGGGACAGAATCCGGTGCCCCGACCAGGACTAGAACCCGGGTTGCTGGTGCCGCAGGTGGAGGATTAGCCTAGTGAGCTGTGGCGCCGGCAGCGCCATTGGTGTTTTGATAATGATTGCAATGAATCTTTAGTTTGGAAGGTAGTAGAGGCATATAAATGATATCAATTCTTAAAATCTATGAGCAAAGAATGTCGTTCCATTTTTTTGTGGACTTGATTTCCTTTATTAATGTTTTATAATATTTACTATAGAAGTCTTTCACTTCTTTGGTTACATTTATTCCTAAATATTTGATACTTTTGTAGTTTTGTGAATGAAATTTTTTTTTCTGTCTTCTTTTCAGCCATATCACTGTTGGTGTATAACTTCAATACTGTTTTTTTTTTTTTTTTTTTTTTTTTTTTTTTTTTGTATGTTGATTCTCTATTCTGTGGCTTTACTGAACTGATTTATCAGCTCTCACAGATTTTTGGTGGAGTGTTTAGGGTTTTCCATGTATTTCATCTGCACACATAGATATTCTGAGCTCCTTCTTTCCAAATTTGATGTAGTTTATTTCTTTCTATTTCCAAATTGCTTTTACTAGTACTTACAATACTATATTGAATAAGAGCAGTGAAAGTGGATATCCTTGTCTTGTTTCAAATCTGAGGGAAAATGCTTTTAGCTTTTCTCCATTCATTATGATATTTGCTATTACTTTGCCACTTATAGCCTTCATCATTTTGAGATATTTTCCTTCTATACCTAATTTGTGGCTTTTTAAATCACAAATGGATGTTTAATCTTATCAAATGATCTCTGTATGTATTGAGATGATCCAGTTTTTGTGCTCCATTCTTTTGATGTGCTGTATGACATTTACTGATTTTCAAATGTTGTATCATCCTTGCATCTAGGATAAATTCCACTTGATCATTGTATATGATTTTTTTATGTAATGTTGGCTTCAATTTTCTTGAGAAATTGCTTTCTATTTCACCAGAAATTTTGCATCTATATAATCATCAAGGTTGTAGGTCTATAGTTTTCTTTTAAATAAATTTTGTAGTTTTTTTGTTTAGTTTTGGTATCAGAGTGATGCTGAACATTTTTTTTTTCAGAGTTACAGAGAGAGAAGGACACACACACACACAGAGAGAGAGAGAGAGAGAGAGAGAGAGATTCCATTCACTTGATCAGTCTCCAATGGTCACAACAGCCAATGCTGGACCAGGCTGAAACCAGAAACCAGGGGCTTCCTCTGGGTCTCTCTTCTGTTGCTTTCGCTGACCATCCACAGGGAGCTGGAGCATAAGCAAACCAGCCAGAACAGTTAATTGTCCCCCATATGAGCAGCTGAAGTTACAGGTATTGGCTTTACTTGCTGCACCACAACACTGGCCCCAGAATTTGGCAGATTTCCATCCATTTCAATATTTTGGGATAGTTGGAGGAGTATTGATGTTGGTATTCGCTCTTCTTTTTTTTTTTTTTTAATTTTTTGACAGGCAGAGTGGATAGTGAGAGAGAGAGACAGAGAGAAAGGTCTTCCTTTGCCGTTGGTTCACCCTCCAATGGCTGCCGCGGCCAGCGCGCTGTGGCCGGCGCACCGCGCTGATCCGATGGCAGGAGCCAGGAGCCAGGTGCTTTTCCTGGTCTCCCATGGGGTGCAGGGCCCAAGCACCTGGGCCATCCTCCACTGCACTCCCTGGCCACAGCAGAGGGCTGGCCTGGAAGAGGGGCAACCAGGACAGAATCCGGTGCCCCGACCGGGACTAGAACCCGGTGTGCCGGCGCCACTAGGCGGAGGATTAGCCTAGTGAGCCGCGGCTCCGGCCAAGTATTCGCTCTTCTTTAATGTTTTGTAGAATTCAGGAGTAAAGCCATCAGGGCTTTATGGAGGACTGTTATGATTATTTACATTAATTTACATTAATGGCAATATCCTAATTGAACTACTAAATGAATAAACACTAAGGTTTGATATGAATATTTGGAAGGGTAAATTTTCCATCTGCTGAAAAACACAGGCCAAACAGGTTTATAGGACAATATAAGAGAAACAATATACTATACAAGACATTCTGGTAACAATTGTTTTGTGCTAGACTGATTGCTTATAAGCTGAATGAACTTGTGTAAATTATTGCAACTTCTGTGGACTTAAATTTCTTCTCTTATAAGTGCAACTCTTTCATATGTTTGTTATTAGGAATGAGATAGTTGATATATATATCAAACTCGTAGAGTATTTTCTGGTGCACAGTAACCTCTATAGATTTGGGAGCTCTCACTGTGATTTAGTGCTTAGATTTGAATATTTAATATTTGTTTTGCTTACTATTCACATAAATGAAGATGTGTAATGAGCAACTGGACAATCAGATCTACAGTTCATGGGAAAGATCAATTATAGAGATATAAAGTTGTGAATCGATAATTAGAGATAACAAACTTAAGAATTTCCTCCTGTAAATACATTTAATCAAATATGTGCATTTTTTATGCATTTTGAAATACATTTAAAGATACATAACTGAAGGCAGTCACAAATAATTAAGAATATGTACAAAGGATAGGTGATTCAACACTCGATTCCAATAACACTACAATATCAGTTCAATAAGGTCAAGAATACATATCAAAAGAAGCTTATAAAGATTGTTTGCTAATAAGATAGGAGAAAAAATTCAAGATTGGTATATAGTGAAAGTCAAGTGAAGAAAGTGTTTCAAAGATGAGAAAATAACTGAGAAAGCACAGAATAGTCAAATGAGACAGATGCAATTGATTATATATTAACTAGAGTGGATTTGGTGGGATGGGTGAACCTTAAAGGACAAGAAAAAAGAGGATAGGAAGAGAAAAATTGGAGACAAGTGCTTTAAATAATTTTTCCATGAAAAGTAGCAACATGATGACTTAGGGAGGACTTGATGCCAAGGCCCAAGTTTTGTTGTACATTTTACTTAAGAAAAGATAAAGTATAAATTGTTGTTATATACATAAAAATACTTGACTCTCACTGGGATTAAACATGACAATAGGTCTGATCTGATTTCATCATCATTTAAAAAATCATCTATTATTTTTCACTTTATGTTTCTGTGTGGCAGCAAACTGTTGAAATCTTTACTTAATGTATGCTAAACTAATCTTCTGTATATAAAGAGAATCGAAAACGAATCCTCATGTGAATGGAAGGGGAGAGGGAGTGGGAAAGGGGAGGGTTGCAGGTGGGAGGGACATTATGGGGGGGGGAAGCCATTGTAATCCATAAGCCGTACTTTGGAAATTTATATTCATTAAATAAAAGTTAAAAAAAAAAAAAGAAACCAAAGTCTTTTTTTTTTTTTTTTTTTTTTTGACAGGCAGAGTGGACAATGAGAGAGAGATACAGAGAGAAAGGTCTTCCTTTTTCCATTGGTTCACCCCTCAATGGCCGCTGCAGCTGGCACACCACGCTGATCCGAAGCCAGGAGCCAGGTGCTTCTCCTGGTCTCCCATGCGGTTGCAGGGCCCAAGCACTTGGGCCATCCTCCACTGCACTCCCAGACCATAGCAGAGAGCTGGACTGGAAGAGGAGCAGCTGGGACAGAATCCAACGCCCCGACCGGGACTAGAACCGGGTGTGCCGGCGCCACAGGAGGAGGATTGGGCCAGCCAAAAACCAAAATCCTTAAAAAAAGTGATAGAGACTATGCTTTAGTTCAATAAAAACAGAGTTTAAAATTTACTCATTCGTTTGTTTATGAGATAAAGAGACAGCAGGATAAACAGACACACAATGAAAGAGAGGGCTCCCACCCACTGTTTCACTCCTCAATGTCCACACTGACTGGGACTCAGGTAGGACTGAAGCTGGAAGTCAGGAGTTGAGTTCAGATCTTTTATATGCATAGCAGTAACCAAATTTCTTAAGTTACCAGCTCTGCTTCCGAGAGCCCACATTTGCAGAAATTTCGAGCCAGGAGTCACAACCAGAGCCAGGTGTTGGACCCAGATATTACAATATGTAGTGCAGCCATCTTAACCATTAGGTTACATGTCTGACCCTAAAGGTGGTGCTAACATTGATTAAGAACATGAATGGAGTAACACATCATAAGAAGCGGTGAACAAACGAAAAACATTTAAATGTGCGCAAGAAGCTCTGGTGAGTTTTCTTCAGAGTGCTTCAGTGAATTAGGTGAATTCTTCGCATGGTAGTGAGGATGAAGAAGTGTGGGGAGTTTGAATGGAGACTGGAAGTCATGACGCAATCTACTGGCAAGCAAATCCAGTGTGATTGCTAAACAACCAGTGTCACTAGTGTGTACCTGATTCTAGTTAAGATATATATCTGTGTTTTCCTTTTCTTCTAAATATGCTTATGTACATGTTAAATATGCAGAAGAAAAGTGTTTGACCTGGCTAGGATTATGGCTATGCTAAATGATTTGGCCAAAATAAAATTAAAAAAAAAAAAAAACTGAGTGAGCATGCATAGAGACAGTTTAATGTGAAATCTAGAGGCACAAAGGAAAGTATAGACTTGAAGGGAATGAAGGCAAGAAAAGAAAGCAGCAATATAGGTGGACAACGTTTTTGATCAAAGTAACATGTATATTGGGTCATGAGGGAGTGAGACTGAAATAGAGAAAAAGAGTTATCAAAAAATATGAATACATGATGTTTCAGTGCGGCTTGTCAGTGATGACCCAATCTATGACAGGGCCATGGGAATGAGAGTTTGAAGCAAGGCAGAGGACAAAATCCTTGGAGAGGAAGATATTATGTATGAATTAGGGATGCTACACTTGATCTTAGCCAAAAGGCCAAGAAGCGATAAAAATCAGAGATACAGATTTGATTCACAGACACTGAATTCACCCAGTAAATTATTTATTTTAAAGGCAGATTTATTTTATTTATTTATTTTTATTTTATTTAAATGATTTATTTTACAGAGAGAGGGAGAGAGAGAGAAAGAGAGAGAGAGAGAGAGAGAGAGAGAGCTGGGTCACTCCCCAAAGGGCTACAGTGGCAAGGACTGGACCAGTCTGAAGCCAGGAGCCAGGAGCTTTATGCAGGTCTCCCACTTGAGTGGCAGGGGTCCAAGCACAATAACCATCTTCCACTATTTTCCCAGGCAAATTAGCAGGGAGCTGGATTGGAAGTGGAGAGGCCAGGATTTGAACCACACTTAGGGGAAGCCAGTGTTGCATCTCCGAATTCACTCAGTTTTAGTGAACAAATAAATGTTACTGGAGATACTTCAGGAAGAAATACTAATGTAGAAAGATGATCAAATTAGAAGGTGAACTCTTACAAATGTAGAGTAGATGTGGTTGGAATTATGGCATAATGAAAAAGCTGCCACCCGTGTGATGCCAGCATTTTATATGGGCACTGGTTTGAGTGTCAAC
This sequence comes from Oryctolagus cuniculus, assembly GCF_964237555.1. Classification (NCBI taxonomy): domain Eukaryota; kingdom Metazoa; phylum Chordata; class Mammalia; order Lagomorpha; family Leporidae; genus Oryctolagus; species Oryctolagus cuniculus. The sequence continues at coordinate 24,091,269 of NC_091433.1, forward strand.
AGATCCACTTCTGATCTAGCTCTCTGCTGATGCACCCGAGGAAGCAGTGGAAGATAGTCCAAGTGTTTGGGACCCTGCCACCCATGTGGGAGACCTGAATGAAACTCCCACTCCTGGCTTCAGGCTAGCCCAGCATGGACAACTGTGGCCATCTTGGGAGTGAATCAGTAGATGGGAAATTTCTCTGTGTCTTCTTTTCTCTCTGTAACTCTGACTTTCAAAATAAATAAATGTATTTTTTAAAAGTGTAGCGTAGAATAATTGAGAAGTTGGAAGATGACTGACGAGGAAAATTTTAGTTTGTAATACAGATTTAAAGTTGTAGAGATACAAGAAAAACAGCTAATGTTTTCAAAAGATTTATGTATTGATTTGAAAGGGAGATTTACACAGATAAAGGGAGAAACAGAGAGAAGAGAGAGGTAGAGATAGATGATAGGTAGGGGAAAGAAAGAGAGAGAGAGAGGGAGAGAGAGGAAGGGAGAGAGAAAGAAAATCTTACATTAACTGGCCCACTCCCCAATAACACAATCCAGGATCCCTGAACTCCATATGCATCTCCGTCCTAGGAAGCAGGGGCCCAAATATTTCACCCATTTTCTTCAGCTTTCCAGAGTACATTAGCAGGAAGATATATTGGAAGTGGAGCTGCCTGGACTGAGGCCAGAGCTCATATGGCATGCTGGCTTTGCAGGCAGAGTCTTAACACACTGAGACACAATACAGGTCTCCAAATACATGATTTAAAATTAGAAAGAATATTAAAGCACTCAGCTCCTCCAATTCCACACCATTCCCCGTGAAAATTTTGAAGCTACAGAAGATTTTGGTAATGGTCAAATACAAAGGATATAGGTATTTGTAAAAGAAAGTAACAGCTGTACCAAAATACCCTAACTTTACTCCAATGCCATGAGAGTTTTCATTTTTAATGTGAACATTAATTAGTCATTTACTGATTTTCCCATTGTGTAAGTAAAATCCATAAAATGAAATATTATTCCTTACAATAGAAATTGCTAGATAATTTTAGTCGTATAATGATAGCACTAATGCCTTGTCTATATCAGCATTACAATTATAAAATAAATAGAAAATAAATCTAACAAACTTACTGAAGATTTGTTTCTCTGATACACACATGGAAAAAAACAAATAAGTGAAATATGAAATATTTATCTCAAATTATGCAAAAGCTTCCTCCTCTCTGCATATCTCAAGCCCCAGCACTATGGAAATGGTACCCATTCTTTAAGCAGGGAATCTGGCATTGAGGTCACCAGTTTCGCTTTAACTGACACATCCTGCCTCACATACAGTATTTGAGATCTCAGGACAATTCTATGAGTACAGAAGAGCAGCCTGGGAACTGCACACCATGGAAATCTTGAAGCCAGTCACTGAGCTGTTTCTATCTCAGGAAGCATTGCAGACGCCAAGATTTCCACGAACGAAACGTCAGCATCAGCCTTGACTTCTGCTGTCTCCTTCATCACACTCAGTCATCCACTTATTAATCCTTCCTCATACATATCTCTTGAATCTGGCTTTGCCTTTCCATTTCTACTGCCAGCGTCCTAGTTCAGGCCTTCGTTATCTCTTCCCTGAAAGTTTCTTACAATCTCCTTTACATGCAGCTAACTCTTCAACAAACCTTTCCTTCACTCTAGTCCACATTCTGCATTACAATAGAGTTATCATCTCAAAAAATTGTGTTAGTGCATACGCATAGGGATGGGTGTCTTCTTGGAGCCCCTGTTAAATTGCTCAGACTGTACAAGCTAGGTTAATTATTGAGTAGGTACCTTGCTTCCTGACTTCAGCTTTAAGCAAATCAGTGGAGAGCTTACTTTACATTTGTTTCCAGTTGTGCTCACAGGGCCCAGTGCAATGGTGAATGCATTTACATGGGTGCTTAATGCAGCCTTGGATGATGAATTACTCCATCATAAATAAGATTTCACTATATTGAGGGAATGTCAGAGTTATCATCTTTTGGCAACCTTCTTTTCATCCTTCTCTGGCAAGGGTCTTAATGTTTCTAGTACTGTGGTAGGTGCCAAGGACATTCTACACTTCTTGCCAATATTTTTTATTCATGTAATATATGAGTTAGAATTATGGAACTGAAAATCCCTGAGGGGAAAATGAAACATAAATGCTATAAATAACAGAGTAGTTCAGCTCAGTGCTACAATCAGTATACAGACGTACTTACATTAATAAAGAGATGGAATTCCAATAGCACATCTTATTTTCTGGAACTTGGATAAATATGAGTAGCCTGTCCAGCACCTAGTATATAACTTAATACTAATTACCCACTAAGCATGGCTTTGCAATGGTGTGCTGTTTCATAATTCTGAACTGGATATGGCCACAGCTAATTTTAGCATTCATCTGGGATAGCACCATTTTCTTTTTGCTATTTTATGAAAGTAGTCATAATGGAACTTGATATTTTGGACAAACTTAATGGTATACCCGTATCAGAAATAAATTGTTGACCCGGCCTTTTATATTGAAGGTAGCTGTAGACTTTCACTGAATTCACATTATAAGTATAATGTTATACATAACATTTGAACAGCAAAGTAGAGAAAAGAAACACATTGTTTAAAATTGTTTAAAAACAATTATTCCTCTCCTTAACAATTTTGCTTTTAGAGTTTGAATAATAATTTATTCATGTAATATAGCTTAAGAAAACCTTAGCAAGCTTCACCAAATTTGTTAAAAGAAAAAATACCATTCTGAATTCTCTAAGATTGAGCCTTATGTTTTACCCTACCATCCTTTATGATATTTAACATCAACATTCTGTCTATCCATCACCATGGCCTGCAGAAAACTCCCTAGTCCTACATCCACAGCCTGTATCCAAGTCTTACTCCTCATAAGGATTCTTTTTTATAGCACTTTTTGTTTATTGACAGATAGAGGTAGACAGTGAGAGACAGAGAGACAGAGAGAAAGGTCTTCCCTCCGTTGGCTCACCCCCCAAATGGCAGCCTCTGCTGAAGCTATACTGATCCGAAGCCAGGAGCCAGTTGTTTCCTCCTGGTCTCCCATGCAGATGCAGGGCTCCAAGCACCTGGGCCATCCTCCACTGCTCTCCTGGGCCACAGCCGAGAGCTGGAGTGGAAGAGGAGCAACCGGGACCAGAATCTGGCTCCCGTATGGAATGCCAGCGCCGCAGGCAGGGGATTAACCAAGTGAGCCATAGCGCCAGGCCCTCCTCATAAGGATTTTGAAGAAAGCAAGAAGAAAATGCTTTACATTGGTAAAGGAGACTTAAATACAGGCTTGGAATTGGGTGTACAGCAGTGAGCCTCCAGCTCAGGTGTGCACTTATATGTCAGTGGTGATGATGTGGGCAAGGTAGACCCTAAGCATGATGATATCTACAACTTTGGTGGGTTTGTCCAGTTTTTTGCAGGAGTACGTGCTGATGTGATGGAGATGGACCCAGTCCCATTTGTTGTTAAAGAAATGCTTATGCTTTTCACCTTTGGAAGCCTCATCTAGGAAAAGAGCTGTTCACCATCCTCTAGGCCATCTTGTTGATGAGTGCTGGCTTCAGCTTGCAAACATGAAGGCTGAATTGGAACAAATCAGTGCCCACAGGCCATGGAGTCACTGTAACCTCTTTTTTGAGTTTTGGGTTATCTGGGTCAACTTGCTATGACTCCTAAACTGGAATTTACTGGAGCAAGATCTAGGACTTACCCTTCAGAACGCTAAGAGGGGCAGCTTCTAGGATGCTTAGTGGTACTGGGTTGGGGCAGTGGGAACCAAACACTGCTGGGCTTGGCTGTGCTCAGGGCCTGGTCACTCAAGATCTCCCTGCAAACAGCCACGGGCTTCTGTGTGATAGATGGCTATGTAGTTCCACTAGCTGGACATCTGCACCTTGTCTATGTTCAAGCTAAGGTGATAGTGGATCAGGTGTCCCTCCAAAGAGACCATGGGAGGAAGGAATCAGATGAGGATGTCAGCAGGTTTTATGATGCTCCTGGACTGATTCACCGGATTCTGGCAGATGACATGTATCTGCTGAAGGAGAAGTAAATTCCTGAGCTAGTGCTGCTCTATAAACCTCCTGGTCCAACAGCAGGTGGATGAAATGTGGTGCTCTTGATGCCATCCTTGAACCACTGGCATAATATTGAATCCTGACTCTAAGTATACTAAACAATAAAAGGATTCTTTTTTAAAGAATATTGCAATGTAGAGAGAAAGACCTGAACTCATTCTGAGCTCAGCTATGGCAGAACAAAGGGGCAAAAGAGTTTTTTAAAGCTAGGATTGGGTGTACAATCTTAGATTAACCTTTTATTTACACAAAGAAAAATTAAGATCTCGTATCCTATGATAGAAAGCTGTTGCACAATTTTAAGTAAGTTTTCCATCAAGTTGGGCTCCTACCTTCCCACAGACACTGGGAGAGAAGCTCTGTGTCCTCTGATGAATGCATTACAAAGAGATATTTTTCCTTATAATAGATACTCCAGGAATGTAAAACTGGCAAGAAGCTTTTAAAAAGATTTACACATTAAAGTGGGGAAGAAAAAATTTACAATTTCAGGTTTTCTAAAGTAAATGCTCTTAGAAAGGAAGGTAAATGAAATTAACAGGAAATGTTAAATATATATATATATATATAAATAATCCTATACCTTATAATAAAACAAACTCACTGAACATTTAAAAGCATAAATAATGCATGATCAAATATATTTTGAAAAGGGAAATTATTAATTAAGTTAGTGATTATTAAGACATGTTGAAGTGAGAATAGAATTAAATTGTTATGGAACAAACAAATATGGCACTTTCAGGTTGAAAGGAGTGGACGTAGACTGAAGAGGCTTGATGATGCCAGTTCATAGATGCTGGCTGTCTTTTTCTTATATCAGAAACAAAACATTTTTTTGTGGATTGAAACTAACATATGTTATGTTTACACGTACTGTGTAAACTTTCATTGTGGCCCTTTGTTAGGCTATGAATGGAAAATCCAGAATAAAAAAAAAAAACTGCATTACCAATTAACTGAGTGGCTTCACCTGCAGCCATGTATATTTCCTAAGGAATTTCCCATTAAGAATAGAATCTATTTTGACTACATCATATTTTTTCCAATTTTTTGTTGGAGTTTCACTCCAAACCCTATCCATGTTATATCTCACTTCCCTTCAATACTCCCTTTTATCAATACTTACCAGTTCTTTAAGTTTAACCCAAGTACTATTGATAACTAAATTCTGATTAGTACAGACTGATTTCTCCTTATCTAAATTACTAAAGGCCATTTGAGACCTTCATATTATTGAGAACAATATTATTTTTAAAAAGATTTATCCCATTTATTTGAAAAGCAGAGTGACAGGGAGAAAGATCTTTTATCCATTGATTCACATCCAAATGACCACAATGATTGGGTTTGGGCAGGCCAAACCTCGGAGCCAGTAACTGTATTTGGGTCTCCTATGCGTGTATCAGGAGCTCAAGTGCCTGAGGCATCACCTGCTGCTTCCCAAGTGCATTAGCAGGGAGCTGGACTGAAAGTAGAGCAGCCAGCATTCAAGCTGGTGATATGATAGGAGATGCCAGCTTGATGGCTTAACTCACTGCACTACAATGTCACCGCCTATCATTAAGAACTTTAGATCCTATATGTTTTATCTTTCTCATACCTTAGCATAAATTAGCTTTATATTATAAATTATCAAAATCTTTTATTTCTGACATTCAGGATTCTCTGCAGTATATCTCTAAAATTGTTCCACCAACATTTTTGTGTGGATTGAGACTAACATATGTTATGTAGCTAGCCTTACATTTTCCACAAATCCCTATGGGGACCCAACAGATTTGTGTGTGTGTGTGTGTGTGTGTGTGTGAATATGTGACACATATAGGAAAAAGGGAAAATAGGGTAGGGTGAGATTGAGAAATCTATTGATAGAGATGGAAACACACAAAGAGATAGAAATAAAGATGAAGGTGGGGGGGAGAGAGAGAGAGAGAGAGAGAGAGAGAGAGAGACTTTCCTCCAACAAATGGAAAATGGTTTTTCTTGTTTTACATTACAAAGGGTTGATGAAAAAAACATAAACTATTTCACCCTAGGTCGTTAGAGACGTTCTAAACTATGTTCCCCTTTGCAAGGAAAGGGGCAGTGGTGATGGTGGTAGAGTCTACTTCTTAGAGAGGAGAAAAGACTGTTTCCTAGAATTCTGTACAAAGAACTGCATCAAAGGAAACAGATGCTAAGACAGCACAACAATGGCAAGCGATTTGAGTGAATATGAAGAGAGAAAGTGGCAGCATGGGAAGATTTGCTGCAGACTCAAGGTGACTCAGTGGTTTTGGTCATTAGCTGTGCTGGCCACAACAGAAAATGTTGGGGAGGCTGCCAGAATCCTCGTGGGGGAAAATAATGCAACTCAGAGTAGCTTTGGTTCCAGCAATTACTCTTGTATATGTTTGGCCAAATCATACCTCATATTTGGATGACTCACATCCCATTGACTCTCTGTCCCAGATGATTACCAAGAAAGCAACTGTATGTTAGATTTATACAATAATTATGTTGAATGTATCATCCTGATATCTAGATTTCTGAATGTTCTTTCTGCCTATCCACATTTTTTTACCTAGTTTGTTTTTAGCCTCCGTGTGAATACTTGTTTGTGTGTGTATGTATAAAAGCATTTGGTGTGCTGGTTGAGAAGCAGGTTAGGATATTCACATACTGTATCAGGGTGCCTTAGATTCAATGTACATCTACAACTCGTGACTCCACCTTTCTTCTAATATGGACCCTGGAAGGCAGTAGTAACGGCTCAAGTAATTGAGATCCAGCTACCTGCACAGGCAACATGGATTGAATTCCTGGTTCCTAGCTTTTACTCCAGCAGTTGAAGGAATTTAGTGAGTGAAACAGCACTTGGGAGGCTCTCTTTCTCTCCCATTCTCTGTCTCTCAAATGAATAAATACAGAGAGTGAACAACAGTGTAGTATTCATTCATTTCCTTCATTCATGAACATTAACTAGCATCAACAAATATATGCTGTGGTGGTATTTGATAAAATTTAATTATTATGCAGAAGAAGTTATAGAGAGATGAAAATGTATCAGCAGTGTATCTCCCAAGTCTCAATCAAGGCTAGAAGGGAGGATCTAAACTAAAGTGAAAGAACGATGGTTTAGAGCTTTAAGAAATATTAGGCTATGTTTATAAAATTTTCAACATATGTATATATATATAGCATACTCTTGAAATTTCTTTGAATACATACTAAACATAATCCTCAAATATTTGCTAAAATGAATGTATAAAATTATCGATGTTTATCCCAAAGCACTGCTAAAATGAACACTTACAGAGAAAATGAACTTGGAATCTATTTCCATCCACTTACGCATTTAACTAATGGAACATCACGGCATGAATACAAATATGTTTGCAATTAATTAGCAGTGCAATGAACAAAAAATTGTTTAGGGGCAGTTATTTAACCTAGATGTTAAGATACAGCTTAGAATGCCTATGACCTGCATTGAAGTCTGCAGTTCAATACTCATTTCAAGGCTCCTGACTCCAGATTACTGCCAACGCAAATTCTGAGCGAGTGGTAGCAGGGATGGCTCAAGTTGTTGAGTTCCTGCCACTCCTGAGGTATCTGTATTGTGTTTCTAGCTCCCCCAGGATCCTTTCGGGTGTTTGAAGAGTGAACCACTGGATGGAAGCTCTCTCTATCTACCCCTCTTTTTGTTTCTATCTGCCATAATAAATAATAAAATACGTAGCTGAAATCATTAAGTTTTGTTTGTTGTAGAATAACTAGAAACATTTCAGGATCCTAAAATAAATTATAATATTTAAACTTGTATCTGTTATCTTTAAGCACAGCGATTTATTGAGTGACTGAGCTCAGAAGGATGTCAGATGTACTTTCAGTCAGATGGGATCTGAGTGGAGCCAACTGAGTCACCACTGGGACACTGGTGGATCATGGACTCTCTGTGTCATTTCTCCATCATAGCAGAATTATTTGCATTGCAACAAAGTGTCACAAGGAACACACAGTTACACATATGTGATTACTTTCCCTGAACCAAATCTATTCTTCCGGCAGTTCAGGGTATTCTAATTTTCATGAAATATCATATGTTACTTGTCAAATAATTTTTTCCATTGACTTTGTTTGGTAATTGTTTTCCTGGAAATACTGTAATTAAATATATTCCCTTTTTCTCAATCCCAAAGTAAAGCTGTCAGAATAACATTGAATTTGCTTTTTCTATGTCATATAACTGCTGTCCCTGCCCACTTTGGAAATTTCAAAGGGGTCATTTATTGCTACACAAAGTCTACCAAATATAAGTCTCATTCTTAGCCTAAATTAAAAATGGTTTGAACTATACAATTCTTTGCATAAATATACAAAGGACAGGTCAGGTTTTTTCTTCCACGACAGGGTAGACAGCGATTTCTAAAAAATAACTGAGATATTGAGAAGCAATAGGAAGCCACAGATGAGATATTCATGATAAATGTTGTATAGAGAGAATGGTGAACTTGATAAAAAGTTTAGGGAAGCCACCCAAAAATGCAGAAAATTGATCTACTACTTCTAATTTGCACTAGCTGCTTTGAGAGCAACATTTCTACAGATATGTCTTGTACTACGAAGCATGATAGAGAGTAATAGTGGTGGTAATATTGTCATCTACACTCAATACTCCACCAATATATTCACTCAATCTTGGACAATGAGCCTTCTAAACTGTGAACTACATAAATATTTTTTCCCTATAATAACTGTCACAAGTATTTTGTTACAGAAAGGAAAAGTTGATTAACACAATAGCTTCTCTCATACCCTGCTTAGAATAGTAATGTTTGAGAATGTAAATTGTTGATGAATTAATGTATTTTTGGCTTTATTCTTATAGTACATTGGCAAGGAAAGGCAGTGTGGATCTTTTTTTATATTTTTAAAAAGCAATGTTTCACTTTGTTGACTTCTTGGTTTTCTATTTTATATTTCTTTACTTTCTCAGTTAGTCTTCATTTCCTTTCTTTTAACTGGTTTATTTATTTATATTTTAGGCTTTAGGTAGCATTTATACATTTTCAATTAAAGGTCTTTCTTTTTTTTTACTATAGGCATATACAGCTATTACATTTCTACTAAACATTTCTTAGCTGCAGGATATAAATCTTCTATGTTAAGTTTTCATTTTATTTCTTCTACAAATATTCACTAATTTCCCTTGTGATTTTTTGTATATTAATTATTTAGAATTGTATTGTTTACTTTCTGAAGATTTGTAAATTTGATAAATTTCCTTTGTTAGTATTTGCTAATTTAATTATGTTACCATTAGAAAGTATTTTTATAATTTCATTTCTTTTATTAAAGAATTGCTGAGGTTTGTTTTAGGATATAGCATATTGTCTATCATGAGGAATATGCCACGTTGTTTGTAAAGAATTCGTATCCTGTTGCTAGAGGGTGCCATGTTTTATCAATGCCTATTAGATCAAGTTTGTTAGGTAGGGTGTTTTTAAGATGTTCTGCAAAAGTACTGAACTTGGATATTGATGTCTCCAACTATCTTTGCAGGGTTGTCTGTCTGTCTCAACAATTGTGTTCTGTATTGTTTTATACATCTGTGTTTGGGCCATAATCTCCTGCCTCTCAGGATGCCTTAGCAGGAATCTGGATCAGAGGCAGAGTGTCTAGGATTTGAACTCTGATAGGACGTGCCCTGTCCCAAGAATGGTCATCAACTTTACATCACAAAGCTGCCCCTTGCATTGTCTTCAGCACAGTTCTCCATTCTTTTTTTCCAAATGAAATCAGTGCTCTCAGGCAACACTGTGGCATTTACCCCTTCTTTCCCTCTGAGATGAACTTCTGCAACATGGCATCAGAACTGAGTGCCGGACACACTTTTCCTAGAGCTATGACCCAACTGAACAAATTGGTACTTAAAGGAGGATCAGAATCTGTTCTGTTTATCACCCTCTGGCCTGAAAGCTTACCTGCAAGTGAAATTGGACAGGGACAAGCAGGACATGGAAATTCTCCTACATCTGTCATTCTTGAAACATAACCCCTCCCAGCCCCCTACAATGAACAGAGACTGCATGAAAAGAAAGAGATCTGTTCGTCTCTATTAAACCTTCCTGGAGTAAAGCAACCTGTGACTGGAGATCATGGATAATAAATGCCAGTAGCCAGAGCCTCCAAAGAGATAGGAAAAGATCTTGAACATTTTTTTCATGTGTCTGTTGGCCATTTGGATTTCCTCTTTTGAAAAATGTCTATTGAGGTCCTTGGCCCATCTCTTAAGTGGGTTGTTTGTTTTGTTGTTGCAGAGTTTCTTGATCTCTTTGTAGATCCTGGTTATTAATACTTTATCTGTAGCATAGGTTGCAGATATTTTTTCCCATTTTGTCAATTGCCTCTTCACTTTCCTGTTTTTTTTTTTTTTTTGAAGTATGAAACTTCTCAATTTGATGCAATCCCAATAGTTAATTTTGGCTTTGACTGCCTGTGCATCTGGGGTCTTTTCCAAGAAGTCTTTGCCAGTGCCAATATCTTGCAGGGTTTCTCCAATGTTCTCTAATAATTTGATGGTGTTGGGTCGTAGATTTAGGTCATTAATCCATGTTGAGTGGATTTTTGTGTAAGGTGTAAGGTAGGGGTCTTGCTTCATGCTTCTGCATGTGAAAATCCAGTTTTCCCAGCACCATTTATTGAATGTCCTTGCCCGAGGAATTGGTTTTAGATCCTTGATCAAATATAAGTTGGCTATAGATGTTTGGGTTGATTTCTGGTGTTTCTATTCTGTTCCACTGGTCTATCCATCTGTTTCTGTACCAGTACCATGCTGTTTTGATAACAAATGCCCTGTAGTATGTCTGGAAATCTGGTATTGTGATGCCTCTGGCTTTGTTTTTGTTGTACAAAATTGCGTTAGCTATTCGATGTCTCCATATGAATTTCAGCATCATTTTTTCTAGATCTGAGAAGAATGTCTTTGGTATCTTGATTAGTATCACATTGAATCTATAAATTGCTAGCAATCAGGGAAATGCAAATCAAAACCACAATGAGGTTTCACCTCACCCCAGTTAGAATGGCTCACATACAGAAATCTACCAACAACAGATTCTGGGGAGGATGTGGGGAAAAAGGGACACTAACCCACTGTTGGTAGGAATGCAAACTGATTAAGCCACTGTGGAAGTCAGTCTGGAGATTCCTCAGAAACCTTAATATAACCCTAACATACAACCTAGCCATTCCACTACTTGGAATTTACCCAAAGGAAATTAAATTGGCGAACAAAAAAGCTGTCTGCACCTTAATGTTTATTTCAGCTCAATTCATTTAGCTAAGACCTGGAATCAACCTAAATGCCCATCAACAGTAGACTGGAAAATGAAATTATGAGATATGTACTCTATAGAATGCTATACAGCAATCAAAAACAGTGAAATCTGGTCATTTGCAACAAAATGGAGGAATCTGGAAAACATCATGCTGAGTGAAATAAGCCAGTCCCAAAGGGACAAATATCATATGTTCTCCCTGATCGGTGACAACTAACCAAGCACCAAAACGGAAACCTGTTGAAGTGAAATGGACACTATGAGAAACAAAGACTTGATCAGCCCTTGCCCTGACTGTTGATGAACAACTTAATACTTTATCCCTTTTAGTATTTTTGTTGGTTGTTCTGCTTAATACTATTGGTTGAATTCTGTAATTAATACACAGTTATTCTTAAGTGTTGAAACTTAAAAAAAGTGATCCCTGTTAAATATGAAAGTGGGAATAAGAGAGGGAAGAGATGTACAATTTGGGGCATGCTCAATCGGACTTGCCCCAAATGGTAGAGTTAGAAACATACCAGGGGATTCCAATACAATCCCATCAAGGTGGCATGTACCAATGCCATTTCACTAGTCCAAGTGATCAATTTCTGTTCACAATTAATCATAATGATAGGACTAAGAGTCAAAGGGATCACACAAACAAGACTAGTGCCTGAAAATACTAACCGATAGAATTATAAAAAAGGGAGAGAATGATCCAACATGGGAAGCGGGATACACAGCAGACTCATAGAATGGCAGATGTCCTAAACAGCATTCTGGCCTCAGAATCAGCCAGTAAGTCATTTGGATCCAGCTGAAAAGCCCATGAGAGTATTTCAGGCATGGAAAGCCAAGACACTCTGGCCAAAAAAAAAAAAAAAAAAAAATGACCTAAATGTAAGATCTACGCAAGTGAGATCCCAGTAGAAAGAACAGGTCATCAAAGAAGGAGGTACCATTCTCTGAAGGGAGGAGAGAACCTCCACTTTGACTATGACCTTGTCTAAATATGATCAGAGTCAGCGAACTCAAAAGGCTTCCATAGCCTTGGCAACTCATGACAAGCACCTAGGGTAATTACTGAAGCCATAAACAAGAGTGTCAAATTGTTAAGTCAACAACAGGAGTCACTGTGCACTTACTCCTCATGTAGGATCTCTGTCGTTATTGTGCTGTACATTGTGGCTGAATGCTATAACTAGTACTCAAACAGTATTTTTCACTTTGTGTTTTTGTGTGGGTGCAAACTGTTGAAATCTTTACTTAATATATACTAAATTGATCTTCTGTATATAAAGAGAATCGTTGATGTGAATCGAAGAGGAGAGGGAGCGGGAGAGGGGAGGGTTGCGGGTGGGAGGGAAGTTATGGGGGGTGGGGCAAGCCAATGTAATCTGTAAGCTGTACTTTGGAAATTTATATTCATTAAATAAAAGTAAAAAAAAAAAAAGATAGGAAAAGAAACCTCCATTTTCTTGGCTGCACATGATCAGGATAGAGCTTCCTTAGTGTGGATTTGGAGATGGGAGGAATTGAGTAGGACTGGGCACTGCTGCCACAGACTTTGTTCTGTCCTATAAAGACTTAATGCTTTTTATTGAGTGCCTCTTGCTCTGCTTAATATACCCTAATGGGGGTCGGGATTGTGGTGGTGCAGGTTAAGCCACCACCTGTGATGCTGGCATCCAACATGGGCATTGTTTTGAGACCCAGGTGTTCCACTTCTGTTACAGCTCACTGTTAATGTGCCTGGGAAAGTAGCAGTACATGGCCCACATACTTTGGTCCCTGTCCCCTCAAGGGAGACCTGGAAGATGCTCCTGGCTCCTGGCTTCTGGCTTTGGCCCCGCCCTAGCCCTGTTTCGGCTATTTGGGGTGTAAACCTGAAGATGGAATATTGTCTCTCTCTCTTCTCTACTTTCTATAACTTTGAGTTTCAAATAAAAAAATAAATCTTTAAGCAAAATAATAATAAATATATGCCCTCATGAAAATTTCTAGAGAATTTGAATGCATCAATGCATTGCTTTTCTCTTCTGTGAAATTCTCCTGATTAACTTGCTGTTTTACTGTAGTGAATTTGTTAAGCTACTTACTTTGTTACTCTGAATCACATTTCCTCCTTCTGTTCTAAATCACTTTCAATGAAAATTTTAATTCACATCAAATACTTTTAATATATATCTTGTATATATATATATAGTTTTGAATAATTCTAATTTTTTAAAGATGTATTTATTCAATTGAAAGTCAGAGTTACACAGAGAGAGGAGAGACATAGAGAGAGAGAGGTCTTCACTCTGCTGGTTTACTCCTCAATTGGATGCAACAGCCAGAGCTGGGCAGACCTGAAGCCAGAAGCCAGGAGCTTCCTCCAATTCTTTCTACATGGTTACAGGGGTCCAAGGACTTGGGCCAACTTCCACCGCTTTTCCAGGCCACAACAGAGAGTTGGATTAGAAGTGGAGCAGCTGGGACTTGAACCAGTTCCCATATGGGATTCCGACACTGCAGACAGCAACTTTACCCACTATGCCACAGCACTAGCCCCCGAAACAATTTTATATCATATGGAGATCACTGGTATACCAAAGACATCTCCAAAATTTGAGAATGCTGTACTTTTCCTAGAAAAGGAAATTAAATTTGTAGGTGGAGATAAGATTGCACATAATTTCACAGATAAAATAGAAAGATTATCCTGAACAGCCTGAATTGGTTCAATTTAATCACCAAGTCTTTAAATATGGAGAATAGAGGCAGAAAATGAATGTCCAAGTGGAATTACGGAAGAAAGACTAGCTTGCTGCTGTGGGCATTAGCAGTGGAGTGAGGACTCAGGCTAAGAATGTATGTGGTCTTTTGAAACTAAAATGACAAGGACACAAATCCTCCCCTAAAGCATCCAGAAAAGAATGCAGCTCTAGTGACACCTTGGTTTTAGCACAAGAAACCTATCTCAAATTTCTGAACTCCAGTTCAATGAATCATTGAATTTATGTTGTTTAAAGCTACTCAGTCTGTGTTAGTATGTCACAGCTACAATAGGAATCCAATACATTTTTCATCACTTACAAAAATCAATTCCTTTTGAAAGAAAAACAAGAATTACCAATGAAAAATCATGAAATAGAATATCCCAAGCCTTTAAGAGAATTTCTGTGTAATAATTTGATACTCATAAGATTGATCAAATTCTAAGGTTGGAAAGTCTTTTATTTTATACATATACATATATATATATTTCATTCACATATATTATTTATATTATATATATTTCATTATGTATATAATTTCTAATACACATTCCAAAAACAAAACTAATTTAAGCATTGGGGTATGTAGGCATATGAATAAAAAGCAAAGTTCTAGCAATCATGCCGCTCATTGAATTTAAAAAAAATTTTGAGAGAATATTAATTTTCTAAATACATAATATAAGAATTATGCAAAATGTCTAAGACTGAATGAAAGCAATATTGCCAGATAAGTGAGAAACAAAAAGTGGCAAAAAGGAAGTTGGAACCAAAGAAGACACGCAAAGTCTTAATTGCTTCACTTGAGAAAAAGTGTAGTGAAATTTCAGAGATGCTAATAAAAATATTTTATTAAAAAATTAGTAAAAAGCAGTAGGTGAGGATTAAGTGGCTGGTAATAATAATAGAATCAAAAGGAGAGAATGTTCCAACATGGGAAGCAGACCACACAGCAGATTCATAGAATGACAATGGCTTTAAGTAATACTCTGACTTCAGAATCAGCCCTTAAAGTTTCCTTCTCTGGCTGAAAAGCCCCTGAGAGCATTTCAGGCATGGAAAATTAAGACACTGTGACAGAGCCTTGATCAGGACTTGTCTTGGCTCCATTCTTTGCGTCCTTGTCCCCGCATTCCCACTCTCTGTTTCAGGAAGACCCAGTTCATTGTGCTGCAGGCCGGCACAAGTGGCGCCCGAACGTGGGACCTGAGAATTAGAGAAGCAGTGAGGAACCTGGATTCATGGAGTCGTGACTATAGAGGTGTACAATTTGTGGTGAGTACCCGACACCAAAATTGTGGAGATTTATTTTGAGCAGGCATTATGGGACAAGCATCGGGAAAAATCCCCCAATAGTAAAGGCAGTGAAGGCATTATTGCAGACGCAAGGGATAGGGTTAAAAAAGAAAGTAATAGAGCAATTTATAGAAACCATAGAAATTGTATGTCCTTGGTTTATTGAAGAAGGCCTTATAGATGAGATGCATCGGGAGGACATGAGAAAATTGAGGAAGCCAGAAGCTGTGATGGCGAGGATAATCGATCCTGCCAATCCTCTAGTTCTATGGAAAAAGTTACTCCCTCCGCCCCTCCCTTTAAATTATTTATAAAAAATAATGATAAAAAATTATCTCTTTGTCAAGAAGGGGAATGTTTGCTAAATATCTTAAAAAGAGTGTCGCTCAAACCCTGAGAAAAGCAGCAGAGCAAGGCCAGGAGGAAGCCAAACTCTTTTGATGCTTTTCCATGGAAAGTATATACAAAAGATGGCCAAGAAATGCCCATCACCATCCAGTCCCCTTTAAAATGTTAAAGGATTTAAAATCTGCTTGTGATGCATATGAGCCCACTGCTCCCTATACTGATGGCCAGGAGAAAGAGAGGAAAAATTCCATAGGTATCTTGACTTAGAGAAAAGTCTTAATTCGATAACTCTTTCCAACCTGATAAATGGTTTTCCATCTTTGCAGCTTATGGTAGCTCTGGTATGTCTTGAAAAGCTTTTGTACACTATTAATTATCTGTTTTAATTGAGTGGTTGCAGTAGCCCTTATTGAATCTGGCTCTGGTTGAAGATCTCAACTTGGTGGCTGTTTTAATTAGACTAGGTGCTATAGAAGGTTCCCAGCACTCTTGGTGAAACAGCGCACCTACCCAACCCCATGGCCAGCCCTGCTAGGCCCCGGCCTGTGCAGTCTTCCCTGTAAATGAGGGACCACAGCCTTTCTCTGCACTCTATTCCAGCCAATGTGGCCTGCTGCACCCATGCAGGCTTAGCCAGATACCTCTTGGGAAAGGGCTCCCCAGGGCCGCTTTTTTAGTCTCCATTTCCAATTCAATAACCTCCTCACTAGGAGGGGGGCAGGGGAAATGCCTCTGGCTACTGCTGGCCTTACCTAAGGGAGCAAGAACCTTAATCCATTAACCCTTTCCAACTTGATGGGTTTTTCTCTTTACAGTTAATAAAAACTTAAGCAATGGGCTCATACGCTGATAATCAATTCTTTTCTGTGCTGCTGTAGCTAACTTATCTAATGAGAGTTTTCATGTGTCTTGAAGGTTTCGCATTTTTCTATTGCTAGTATGAGTCTTGATTGGAAAAACTGCAATGCAAAGCTGTTTACGTTATTTGCCTGTCTTTAATGTTTGAGTGATTACCTAACTCTGATCAGATCTAGCCCACAGCCTTGGTTAAATGTACTAATTTTTGACTAAAATGGTTTGACTCTCTGATAGTTTAAATTCTAAACCTGAAGGACCCCAAAAGTGGTGCCCTTTTGTGAGGACCCCAGAAACACAGACTCCAGACCAGGCGATGCAAAAAGCAAGAGGCAGTTTTATTTCATTTGTGCAAATGGGCCCTCTGCTGCCACAAGCAGCGAGAAAGAGAGGAGCCCCAGCAGTTATCTCACACAGCTTTTAAGGGGCAAAACCACAAAATAAGCATACCATAGGGTGGCGTGAGCTCATTGGGCAACTACAAGGGGAGGGGGTCGTTGAGGAGGAGAAACGGGTGGCTACGTGCCCTACGTGCCTTGCCTTTCTTTGTTAAGCTTGGTCAAGGGGAGGGGGTCGTTGAGCGGTGAGGAAGTATAGTCAGTGGAAAAGTACTGGGTCGAAGTTCCTGTTTTTCTATCTTATCAAGGCCACCTTTAGGGCGGCTCTTGGCCGGCCTCTCCCTTCAAACCAAGTCTTTCAACTTTGGGGCTTCCAGTCGGATCCCTGGAACTCTCAAAGGATGAGACTCTAAATTTGTTAAAGTAACAGCTGTTTGAGTCAATTCAAATTATACAAAGTGTATTAAAATGTAGTAAATGATGTCAAATCTATGTTGTATTCATGTTTTTGCTTTTCAGCTAGAGTAGGCTCATAAAAATGAGATTAAATTCTGTGTATACAAGCCTTTATGTTGTTAACTAAAGTAAGCCAATACAGATTGGTTCTGAAAATTGGGTTAATGCAAACACCCTTTGGTTCACTTGCTCAGTTTTACATATCTTTGATATGCTTTAAACTTGTTTCTCTTAAGGATGAAGATCTTTTCAAAGTTGTAAATATGCACTAGTGACTGTTGCTGCTCAAGTGGGTGTTATCCTTTTGTTACTTAAAAGCATGGAAATGTAATTTTGACTTTTAATTCAGATAATGGTGTGGTATTCATTAATAGCTCAGTGTCATAAGTTATCTAGGCATCAGTGCTAAGTAAAACGTGAAAATGTATTATGTGTACTTTCCACATCTTTGATAAGAGACTGTTTGAGTTTGTCAGCATGTATTCTCAGAGGTTGTCCATTCATGACAATTCAAAACTATGGAAAAGTAACTACGGGTGTAAAGGTTCAGAAGGTGTGAGCAAGTCATGAAAAGCTGTAAAAAGTTTATGATTTTAAAACATTGTTTACAGAGTTTTCTATAAGTTAAATGTTAATGCCAAAATTACACTAAGCTAAAGTTGTAGTCTGATCTTCTGTTATAACAATGGGGTTTTTTAAAATGTGTACTAACGTTAGTAATTATCTGGATATGGTCTCAATCGTAAATCTTAAAATCTGTTGTTGCAAAAACTGTAACGTCTCTTTTTAACAGTGTCTGCTTAACTGGTTACCCTGCCATTTCTAGAGTTAGATCCTGTAAGCTCTTTTTAACTCTGTTAAATAGTTCTGAGTTATGTGATGATTTTGTGTGCTCTTATGTTCAAGTTTTTTTTTTTTTTTTTATTTCTGGTTTATTCAACAACAAGAAACACAGAATCCATATTCTGCCAAAATAATCTGTGTACTCTACTGTCTGTTAAGTTATGATTGATAAAAAGTATTAAGTCTTAAAAAGTTATGTTAAATATTATTATGATCAGATCTGGTCTAAAAGTGTTAAAATCATGCTGACTGAATGTTAAAGAATTCTATTTTGACCAGATACTCTAAGTTATCTTGGCACCTTTAACAGACTTTCTGAAAATCAAAGTTCTAAATTCTCTGGACTTTTGGTATCTCCAGAGGGCCCTTGGAGATGTCAAAAGATATATCTCTCATCTTGCAGAGATAATAACCAATCAGGTTGTTTAGATTAAAAGTGGTGCCAAGATGTAAAATGATGCTAAACTTCAGTTATAAACGTGTTTCTTTCTAGCTGCTCCAGTCTCTGGCTCAGAAGCCAGATCCTTTAAAGAGGGAATGACAAAGTCTAAGAAGCATCCCATGGTAAAGATTTGCATCACCTCAATGCCCAGACCTTATGATTAACATATGGAATCACAAGATATGGAATCACCTGGGAACAGGCAAGGCAAATTGTAAAATTCTTCCCTTCCTGTGTCACGTTTCTCCCGGTCCCTCATTATGGTATAAATCCTAGAGGTTTTACACCTAATCAGCTTTGGCAGATGGATGTTACCCATTTCCCTGAATTTGGTAAACTAAAATACATACATGTCTCTTTAGATACATGTTCAGGTTTTGTTTTTGCCACCCCGCAATCCGGCGAGGCTGCCAAACATCTCATTGCCTTCAGGCCTTTGCTGTTCTAGGAACCCCTATACAGATAAAAACTGATAATGGCCCAGCGTATACTTCCAACTCTTTTAAGCGCTTCTGTGCTAACTTCCACATCTCTCATATCACCGGGATTCCTTATAATCCCCAGGGACAAGGTATTGTGGAATGAGCACATGCCACATTAAAAAATTATTTATAAAATTAAAAAAGGGGGCCAGCGCCGCGGCTCACTAGGCTAATCCTCCACCTTGTGGTGCCAGCACACCGGGTTCTAGTCCTGGTTGGGGTGCTGGATTCTGTCCCGGTTGCCCCTCTTCCAGGCCAGCCCTCTGCTGTGGCCAGGGAGTGCAGTGGAGGATGGCCCAGGTGCTTGGGCCCTGCACCCCATGGGAGACCAGGAGAAGCACCTGGCTCCTGGCTCCTGCCATCAGATCAGCGTGGTGCGCCGGCCGCAGCGCACCGGCCGCGGCGGCCATTGGAGGGTGAACCAATGGCAAAGGAAGACCTTTCTCTCTGTCTCTCTCTCTCACTGTCCACTCTGCCTGTCAAAAAAAAAAAAATAAATAAATAAAAAAAAAAAAAGTGGGAATACGGGACCATGGCACATTCCCTGCAAAAATGGCTATCACATGCTCTTTTCATTTTAAATTTTTTAATACTGGATAATCAAGGGAAATCTGCAGCCTATCGTCACTGGCATCCTGAAACCGAAAGACAACAAGTCTACGTGAAGTGGAAAGACCCTCTAACTGCTCAATGGTATGGACCTGACCCTGTTTTAATATGGGGACTTGGACCTGTTTCTATTTTCTCTCAAAAAGACAATGAAGTACGGTGGTTACCTGAGTGACTGGTGCGGCAAACAGACAATGTCACGAAGCAGCCCTTTGATCTTCACTATGATAACATTGCTGATCGGGATCCCCCTGAAGATAAATGAAGCTTGCTGGCTCACATCAAGCCAAGCCTAGGTCATGGACTCTGTTGGTGCGCACCAGTAGTTCTAAATTGTTCATGTACTTATGATAATGGAATTAAAACAGCAGGGTTTGTACAATGGGTAAGGGACAATCAAACCTTGTTCCGTATTGGGAGGGTTATAGTTGAAAATCAATGGCTTAATATGACTGATCAATCAAAATAGGAAGAATACTGATTTTAGCATATCAAAACTGGTCACACTGACAGACTCGGGTATACCTTTGTCAGTTCTAGAAAAGAGGCCTGGTTGATGTATTGGTCAAAACTGTTAAAGTAACTCTTATGGTCAATTCCTCCTTCTCTGTCTCCTGCCCTTTTGTCTGTGCCTCCCCTGTATATTCCAATGCCTCTCTGTGTCATTTGGTGCCATTTGGTCTGAGATTTTAAAGTTGCGTTCACAGCTTCACCCCCGAGCCAAAAAGGATGGCACTGAATTCCAATGACGGGGAAGACTCGGTCTCCTTGTACCAACCTAAGACAGGAGCCTCAGAGAATGTCTGGGGTGTCCAATGATGGGTAAGGACAAGAAGAGGCACGGGCAACCTAAGACAGGAACAATGCCTCAAAAAATAAAAAAGGGGGAAATGTGGGCAGCCACAGGTAGTCGCTCCCTTTGTTTACATTTAAACATATGAATGGAGACTTCCCGGGCACAGACAATTGGGCTAGGGAGAGATTCCGGGAAGAGGCAGGAAGACCTAAACCTCTCACAAGAGATAATATAGATAATCAGTCACACCTGAAACCTGCATTTATCACCTAAGTGTTTTATTGTAACCTTAAGAGCCTTTTTTTTTATTTTATACAGTAAATTATTTATTGAAGGAAAATTCCCATACAAAAAAATTCATGATATGTATTTTTTGACAGGCAGAGTGGACAATTGAGAGAGGGAGAGACAGAGAGAAAGGTCTTCCTTTACCGTTGGTTCACCCTCCAATGGCCGCTGTGGCTGGCGCACCGCGCTGATCCAAAGGCAGGAGCCAGGTGCTTCTCCTGGTCTCCCATGGAGTGCAGGGCCCAAGCACTTGGGCCATCCTCCACTGCACTCCCTGGCCACAGCAGAGAGCTGGCCTGGAAGAGGGGCAACCGGGACAGAATCCGGAACCCCGACCGGGACTAGAACCTGGGGTGCCGGCGCCGCAAGCGGAGGATTAGCCTACTGAGCCGCAGCACCGGCCTCATGATACGTATTTTTTTTTTAAACTTTTATTTAATGCATATAAATTTCCAAAGTACGACTTATGGATTACAATGGCTTCCCCCCCATACCGTCCCTCCCACCCACAACCCTCCCCTTTCCCACTCCCTCTCCCCTTCCATTCACATCAAGATTCATTTTCGATTATCTTAATATACAGAAGATCAGCTTAGTATACATTAAGTATGGATTTCAACAGTTTGCTCCCACACAGAAACATAAAGTGAAAAATAATAGATGATTTTTTTAAATGATGATGAAATCAGAGCAGACCTATTGTCATGTTTAATCCCAGTGAGAGTCAAGTTGGGAATTGATAATTTCTCTTTTTTTTTTCTTTTTTTTACAGAGGATCAGTTTAGTATGCATTAAGTAAGGATTTCAACAGTTTGCACCCCCATAGAAACACAAAGTGAAATATATTGTTTGAGTACTCGTTATAGCATTAAATCTCAATGTACAGCACATTAAGGATAGAGATCCTACATGAGGAGTAAGTGCACAGTGACTCCTGTTGTTGACTTTACCAATTGACACTCCTGTCTATGGCATCAGTAATCTCCCTATGCTCCAGTCATGAGTTTCCAAGGCTATGGAAGCCCTCTGAGTTCTCCGACTCTTATCTTGTTTAGACAAGGTCATAGTCAAAGTGGAGGTTCTCTCCTCCCTTCAGAGAAAGGTACCTCCTTCTTTGATGACCTGTTCTTTCCACTGGGATCTCACTTGCAGAGACCTTTTGCCAGAGTGTCTTGGCTTTCCATGCCTGAAATACTCTCATGAGCTTTTCAGCCAGCTCCGAATGCCTTTAGGGCTGATTCTGAGGCCAGAGTGCTATTTAGGACATCTGCCATTCTATGAGTCTGCTGAGTATCTCACTTCCCATGTTGGATCACTCTCCCCTTTATTTACTCCATCAGTTAGTGTTAGCAGGTACTAGACTTGTCTATGTGCTCCCTTTGACTCCCAGTCCCTTCACCATGACCAACTGTGAACTGAAACTGATCACCTGGAACAGTGAGATGGCATTGGTACATGCCACCTCGATGGGATTGAATTGGAATCCCCTGGTATGAGCCTTTTTGATATGTAAATCTTTTGTGCTCCATCTTGTAAACAACTGGTCATGTTTAAATACTGCTGGATTTGTTCAATAAAGGAGCCTTGATCAAAAAAAAAAAAAAAGGCACTGTGACAAAAAAAAGTTCTTTTTCTTTTTTCTTTTTTTTCTTTTTCTTTTTTTTTTTTTTTTTTTTTTTTTGGACAGGCAGAGTTAGACAGTGAGAGAGAGAGACAGAGAGAAAGGTCTTCCTTCCGTTGGTTCACTCTCCAAATGGCCACTAAAGCTGGTCTGCGCCGATTTGAAGCCAGAAGCCAGGTGCTTCCTCCTGGTCTCCCATGCTGGTGCAGGGCCCAAGAACTTGGGCCATCCTCCACTGCCTTCCCAGGCCACACCAAAGAGCTGGACTGGAAGAGGAGCAACTGGGACAGAACCGGCACCCCAACCGGGACTAGAACCCAGGGTGCTGGTGCCACAGGCAGAGGATTAACCTAGTGAGCCGAGGTGCCAGAGACAAAAAATATTCAACATGAAAGATCTCTATAAATGAGACTCCAGAGGGAAGAAGTGGTCATCAAAGAAGGATGTACTTAACTTTTTTTTAAGATTTGTTTATTTATTTGGAAGTCAGAGAGAGAAGGAGAGGCAGAGAGAGAGAGAGGTCTGCCATCCACTGGTTCACACCCAATTGGCCACTACAGCCAGAGCTGCACCTATCCAAAGCCAGGAGCCAGAAGCTTCTTCTGTGTCTCCCAGATGGGTGCAGGGGCACAAGGACTTTGGCCATTTTCTACTGCTTTTCAAGGCCATATAAAAGATCTGGATTGGAAGTGGAACAGCCGGAACTGGAACCAGTGCCCATATGCATACTGGCATTGCAAGCAGCGGCTTTACCTGCTATGCCACAGCACCCACCCAAGATGTACTTTTCACAAAAGAGAGGAGAGAACTTCCATATTGCTTATGGTCTTCTCTAAATACTGACAGAGTTTGTGGACTCAAAACACTTCCATAGCCTTGACAGCTCATATCAAAAGCCTCAAGTAGTCACTAATGCCACACGTAAGAGTGTTAATTGTTCAATTAACAACAGGAGTCACTGTGCACTAAGGTACATGCAGGACCTCTGTCCTCAATGAGTTGCATTATGAGAATTAACTGTAAAACTAGCTCTCAAACAATTTTTTGGTGTGTGTGTATGTGTGTGTGTGCAAATTGTTGAAATCTTTACTTAATTTAAAGTTGGTCTTCTGTGTACAAAGTTAATTGAAAATGAATCTTAATGGAGAAAGAGACTGGGAAGGGGAGAGGGAAAAAGAGGGGTGGGAGTGAGGGTGGGAGGGCGGGTGTGGTAGAAAGAACAACTCTATTCCTAAAGTTGTAATTATGGAATTTTTATTTATTAAAAAATTAATTAAAAATATAGGTGAGGCTATTTAGCCTGGTGGTTAGGATGGTCACATCCTGTACAATTCACCTGGCTTTGATATGTTCCTATTCTTCACTTCGTCTTACACCCAATGAACATTTTTGGAGCATGGTGATTGGCTCAAATAAATCGTAAGAGAACTGGATTAAATTCTCTTCATGTGGGAAAACTAGATGAGTTTTCAGCACCAGACTATGTCCCTAGCCCTGTTCTGGCCATTTCAGGCATTTGGCGAGTAAACCAGCAGGTAGGAGTCTCTTTTTTTTCTGTCTGTCTGTTAGGGAGAAACTGTCTGACAAATTCATACTTCTCTTCCATTCCAAGAAACAGCTCAAACCTGGTTTATTGTGATAGTTCATAGTCTTTATCTCAAAGTTGTCATATTTGGAAACAAAATTAGTCATCAAGAGAAACAATAGGTTGATTATTTGAGAATAAAATATTTTTAATCTATCTTTAGGGAAGAACATTTAAAATGAATACTGATCTATAAATATGGAAGGCACAATGCCAGTCCTGGCCTGCTGAATGTTTTTTGTGACTCATGAAATAAAGACAGTTCTTTACAATTTTATACAATTTTATACCCAAGTCCTTGGGCCCCTGCACCCATGTGGGAGACCCAGTGAAGCTCCTGGCTCCTGGCTTCTGATCGGCGCAGCTGCAGCCGTTGTGGCCATCTGGGGAGTGAACCATCAGGTGGAAGACCTCTCTCTCTCTCTGCCTCTCCTCTCTCTGGGTAACTCTGACTTTCAAATAAATAAATAAATCTTACAGAAGAGAATTTAAAAAAGAGTAATTGAGTAACCACATGATTTAAACAACCAGAAGTATTTCTTATCTGATCCTTTGTGGAAAAACTGACAGTCCTGCCCTTGAATTAGGGACATAATTTTATAGTAAACTACTTCTGCAATTCAGCTTATATTTGACATCAAGCAAGCAGAAAGCAAATAAATAATTATTTGTTTTAAGCAAAATGAACACTAGATAGTTTCTGGAATCATAAATTTTATGTTTGGAGAAGTGTGGCGATTTATGATTGTCCTCAAATAAAATCTGATATACATATCCATATGGTCTATTTCCAAAATTTCACAGCAGGGCTGGAAAAACTGACAAAATATGCTATGTGGTTCTCATATTCATGTCTTTCTTATTGTGCTTACTTATATATGTTAGTGTAAAATTACTTTATCTAGGGCCAATGTTGTGGAATAGCTTGGTTTGAAATGTAACTGTTTTTTGTTTTTTTTTTTTTTTTTTTTTTTAGAGTCAGCTCCTTTATAATGTGAATGGGAAAGCAGCAGAAGATGACCCAAGCGCTTGGGTTTCTGTATCCACGTGAGAGAGAGAGAAGCAGGTATGAGCTCCTGACTTCAGTCTGGCACAGTCACAACCATGTGGTCATTTGGGGAGTGAATCAGTGAATCAGCAGATAGAAGATGTCTCTCTCTCTTTCTTTCTCTTTCTTTCTCGATCTCTTTTTTCTCTCTACCTCACAGGTTCAATCCTGAAATAACTGCAAAATCCAGGGCCAGGCCAATCTAAAACCAGGAGCCAGGAGGTTCTTCCTGGTCTCTCACATGGGTGCAGGGACCCAAGCACTTGGACCATCTTCCACTGCCTTCCCAAGGTGCATTAGGAGGAGCTGGATCAGAAGTGTATGTAGAATAATACTCAAAGATATGTTTGCACAAATTCTGATTTAACCTTAAGTGTGGTTAGTTTAGCATGAAAATTTTTTAATCCTTTTCATAAAAATTAGCTATATTTTTATAAAAGTTTATAAATTTTGAATAGTGAAATTACAATTATTAATGCAACCAAAGAACTGCTCACTAGGACAGGAACAGGTATCCATACGGGATGCTGGCACCACAGGCGGTAGCTTTATCCACTGTGCCACAGCACTGGCCCTGAATCTGTTTCTTATAAACAGAATTTCATTTCTCCATGAAAATAGGAACCCAAATTACATCTGTACCTATTGTTAATAAGTAAATATTAAGACTATTAAAAGAAAAAGTTCTTTGTACTTACTTAATTTTGTGTTCTTGTATTCATTTCTGTTTCTAACTCTTGCTCCTTTCCATGGTCCCTCCTATTCCAGCTGTCAAACACTTGCATTGTCCAAATCTCTTATTAAACTCTTCCAGTTGAGGCATTTCTTCATTAGCCCATATCTAATTACATCTTTTTGCTCTTTCATATTTGTATAAAATCAATTCAGGGTGACACTATAGTAATTATTACAAGTATTGTAATTGTTGGGTTCTTTGTGCATAAATTATAAGTTCTGAATATGTCATTTTGTCTTAATACTTCTATGGACTACCATGTAAGTATCTACAAAATAAGGCATTAGAGGAAGGAATGAATAATTAGTATTATAGTTGTGCTGTGTACCATGATAATATGACTTAGTACAAATTAAAATCCCAATTTTTGTAAAAAGAAATCAATTTTTAACTTGTTCAGAAACTTGGACAGGTTACATCAAAAGAGGCACAAGAAACATTCAAGAGAAATACTTACCAACTATATTCATAAGCATCTAAAAAACAAAACCATCTGGTGTAAAGAATAATTCCAGCCAAGAAATGGTAAAAAAAAAAAAAATATTGGTTTGAAAACTTTGGTATAAATGCTACTTATTCCCAATGTCAATTTCTTATATTTTGCCAGTTAATAATCGATTTGAGATGTCCGTTGGTCTCACTTGTATCTAATATGCAAAATAAGCTATGTGATCACAACAGAAAGTAATGATAACATATTTATTCAATAAGCCAAACTGAAATGGCACAGTAATCCACAGTACAACTTTCCAAATAGAAACTTTGCAATTTTAAAACTGCATGAGAGATTATCAAATAGTAGAATCTATGACTCAGGCACAATGCAAATAACACCAGCTGACATTAGTGACTCATATTTTTTTCTTTTAAAATTATTTCCTGTAAATTTTTTTCTTTTACAATTATTTCCTGTAATTTTTTTTCTTTTACCATAATAGCTTACATTCAGAAAGGATCATCAGAAAAACAAGAAGTCATCATGTGTGGTCCACACTGTTTATCCTTTATTCCAACAAAGAATATCAGCCTAGTGTAGTAAGAAATTGAAAATCACTAAACCATATTGTAGTACTTCACAGACATCACTTGTTATAAATCAATGATATGGATAGTTCTTCAATGTAAAAATAAGCAATCTTTTTCTTTGCCTGATTCCTTTATGCCCATGATGAATGTAGCTAAAATAGAAAAGAAAAAGTCTTCATTCTTTTTTAAAAGGAAAAATTTCCAAATCATTGTCACAAATAACCCTAGCAATACAGGAGTGGATACAGAAGATAAAGCTCAGGGATACAAAGAGGCAGATTCCAAGAGAATGCACAATTAATCTTTCAGACACAGAAATCCTCACACTCACCTGCAAAGAGAGGCGCTATTCTGTAATATGCATTAAATGTCTAAGAATAATGATTCTTGGGAGAAAATAAAATAAATCAAGGTATGGCTCTATTTTCTGGAGCATTTGTTTCTCATTTACCTCTTTCAGATTCAAAGGCTACAGGTTCTAGTTCAAACATACTCAGAATTTTATTCATAATACAAAATGATCTCATATCTCAAAGACATTTGTGGATCTCGGAATAATTTCATATAATTTATATGTTATTATGAAGGTGGATATGAATTAAAATTTTTTTTATTTGGCTGGGAGATAAAATTGATTTTATGGAATACAATAGTGAAGAATTTTATTGTCTGTTAATTCAGGTTCAAACTTTTAAGGACACCACTTTATTTTCTTAATTTTAGGTTGGAAAAATTTCATAATTTATTTATCTATTACCTGAATGTAAATATGACAAAATATTCATTGAGTTTTCTCTCAACTGAGGCATTGTGTCAAATGTGTGCATCTTTACTGATCCATCCACTAGAAATTATTCAATCTACAGATAATGTGTCATTATATATCAACTGTCAATATTAGATGTAATTATAAAAAAGTACCGCATTCTTGTGTACTTAATAGTAATAAAATACTCAGTGCATTGCTGTATTCTACACATACTGTATATACTACACATACTATTTTATTGAGTTGATTTTCTTCTTTACTGGAGTCCCTATTGAATTCATGAAATTTTACAAAATAGTATCTGATCTTAATAAAATCAATTTATTGAATGAATAACTAAATTATTTCTTGAATTTTTGAAATATTATAAAATCTGACAATTTTTTTTAAGTTATATAGTGCAAATTGCTAAGGAACAACAGAAAGACATGATAAATTTAAGGTTTTCCTTTGAAACTCCTACTTGAGTTACCGTGTAATTTCTATCTATCTATCATCTATCTAGCTATCTATGTCCACATATTTATCTAAAAATTGATAGTCATCCCATCTTCCTAGCCACTGTGATGGGATGACTAGGGATGGGATGACTAGGAATGGGCTGGGCTCAAGCCAGGAACTCAATCCAGGCTTCCCATTTAAGTGGCAGGGGCCTAATTACTTGGGTCACCACCATCTCTCAGTATCTTCATCAGCAGGAAGTTTGAGCCAGGGGACAGAGGAGGGTATTGATACAAGAATTTTGATGTAGGACAAGAGCATCCTAGCCACATATTAACCACAAGGCAAATGCTCACCTCTTACCCAGAAACCCAAATATAAAAAGCAACTTTCTTTCTTTCTTTCTTTCTTTTTCTTTCTTTCTTTCTTTCTTTCTTTCTTTCTTTCTTTCTTTCTTTCTTTCTTTCTTTCTTTCTTTCTGACAGGCAGAGTTAGACAGTGAGAGAGAGAGAGAGAGAAAGAGAGAGAGAGAAAGGTCTTCCTTTTTCTGTTGGTTCACCCTCCAATGGCCGCTGCGGCCGGTGCACTGTGCAGATCTGAAGCCAGGAGCCAGGTGCTTCCTCCTATATTTGCGAGATTCCAGACTGTTTCGTTCAGTAGCCATGGGTTATAGACCACAACTAGAATAATTTCCACTAAAAGCAAAGTTTATTTATTATCCTCTGACCTCAGTGGACAGTTCTCTAGTGTGATCTATTTTATCATAAGAAATCACTAAAAATGCAAGCAAACTCCACCTGTGTGGAATTGTCCCACCAAGTTTCCTATTGTTGTAGCCTAAAATGGCATACAATCTATCCATAGCTAATAAGGGTGGGAAAAGGCCGTGTTTACTATGTTCAGTAAGATCATCAATGCTTATACCAGGGAGAAATATTATTGGAGAGGACATCATTTCAATTTTAACAGTCCTTCAAATACTCATTCAGTGCAAGCAGAAGATACAATGACTAGGGATCAGTGTTGTGGTATAGCAGGTAAATCTGCCAACTGTGATGCCAGCATCCCAGATGAGTACCAGTTCCTATCCCAGCTGCTCCACTTCTTCTCCAGCTTCTTGCAAAGGATGGCTCAGTGCTTGGGCCCCTTCCACCCATGTGGAAGACACAGAATAAGCTCCTGGCACGTGGATTTAGCCTGGCTCAGCCCTGGCTGTTGTGGCTATTTGGGGAATGAACCAATGAAGGGAAGAATCTCCCCCCCAACACATAGTTCTGACTTTCCAGAAAATAAATCTTTAAAAATGTGATTGATATTAAAAGAATATAATGACTATTGTGATACCATTAAAAAATCACACATAGAATGGACTTTGAGTCATAACAACATGGCTTAAGCCAATCTAAAAAAGTCAAATTTCTCCCAAGTACAAGATTAAACTTTGTAGTGGAAAACCAGGATAAGGAACCATGCACTTATACCTGAACACAGTCTAGTGAGTGCTATTTGATAGATGTCATTGAATTGAACAATACTAAACTGACTTGTCACTTACTGCCATGTATCTCTGTATCTTGGATGGTTAACAATTGAGTTCAGAGATAACCTATAAATGGAAGAAAACATTTGTAAACTATTCTTCTGAAAAAGAATATAAGACTCTAACACAAAAAACTCTTCAAAATTTGTAAATTTAGACAGACACCGAGTAATAATATTCTTGGTTTTCCTAGGCTTACACACGTATCTGTGTTTCTACTTCTGGAGATTCTTTGACTATCTGCAAGGAAAATGGGGAACCTGAGCTATTTGTCACTCATGATCCTTTAGATTATCTGAGAATTCTTTGTGAATGCAGGAGTTTAAGATCACAGCCGGAGGACAATCTTACTTTAGTTTTATCCTTGTAATATTCATGGCTGCTAAATTTTCCTTAATGTAGAAGAACAAAATAGTCAAGTCAAAACTGAAGGTACATAGAAAAATAATCAAACTATTATTGGAAGAAGCTATTAATTTCCAGTGCAGTGTATGAAGACACTAATGGGAAAAATTTGAGGCTATTTTTACAATTTAACATATAAAATTATCAAATCTGATGTTCTGATGCACACTGTTTCTCAACATTGTTTAAAAAATGCCGTGCTCTCCCTATGGTCCTTATACCTTCAACATGGAGACAGCTGATATGATTTATTAAATCTGGTCACAAATTTTTTGCCACTTTTTCCATCAGGATGTAAATTTCTGTTGGCTATGTGAGTTGGTTGGGCAACGAAAATTGCCTTGGTGATGTTCTAGATCAGTAGTCATGCTTCAAGAGCCCTGATAGTTTCAACTTTTAGCTTATTGGAGCCTTGATCCACCAGGTAAAATGTTGCATTTGCCATTCTGGAGAAACGATGTGAAGAATGAAATATTCCTATTTAGTCTCCTCAGTTTCAGGAATTTCATGAGCTGTTAGATGAATGAACATTCTATATTTTTGTCAAGACTTGGATAATTCCAGTTGTTCAGTATGAGAGACTGAATTTGTGAGTGCAACCTCAGTTGAGACATTCCAAATGATGGCAATCACATAGGTAGGTTAGCTGAGATGAGATCACTGGGGAAATTTTCAAAGTAAAATCCAGAAACCGTAAATTGTGACTATGCTTTGTGTTTGTCTGTTTATTTTAAACCACTACATTTTTATGTAGCAATGGGCAATCAAAGCAATGACAGCAGTAATTCTTGATGTCTTCATTCTACTTGTTTCTTTAAATAAATTGAATATTAATTCTAACTGAGTCTTGCAGACCCACACAATCTCGAGAGAGTAATGAGATCATGGTGTCAATTTTATCTGTTGAGTCATTTTATATGTAATTATAGCTCATTTTTTCTGCAATCTGCATTCCTTTAAATTATGACAGTTCCTAATGTCAGTAGTGTCCATTCCAAGACTGTTCAGCCACCATGGATACCATTCCAACAGTCAGTTAACTTTCTGGTGATGTAACATATCTCAAAATCCTCTTTCTCTCCAAGAACAGAAGGTATGGGGGTTTGGATATCATATGTGTTATTGGACTTTTAAAATCTTGCCTGTGAGCAAAGTAGAACAAATAAGAGAATCGTGAAATTGCCCACTTAACTGGTAAAATGACAGAACAGTTTGCTCCTGTTACATCAGGATAGGACAGAGAAAAAATCATTTTTATCACACACAAGAAAGATAGAAAATAAACTTACAGACACAAAGCCAAGTGGAAATTCTAAGGTTTAATTTTCATGGAAATAATGCAGTTTGGCCTCAATTTTCTTTACAAGAATGACCATTGAGATGCATTCCATCATGAAATATTCCAGGCCAATACCAAGACATGGCCAAATCTTAAAAAAATTATCCACAAATTTAATATATTGCTTTATGAAATATATGCAGAATTAAAAATAAAAACTCAAAGGGAATGTCCAAACTTTATGGTAAATCCTAAGTACTATGACGTGAAGCTTCAAGGTAGGAAATCAATGTAAACTCTGAGTATTATGGTATAAATTATGATGGAAGTAGACAAGAACATACTTGAGAATTAATTGCTGTAAATATTCATGAGCACAAGGATGTGTCTTTTTTGTTCTCCTTTGCTCTTGATGCTAAAATAAGGGAAGTCCAGAAAAAAATTGGGATGAATCTTCTTCAACTTTTAATGAATTAAATGATTAAAGCAATCTATAGGGGCAGATGGAAGTCTGCTTAATTTCTGAAGATTACCATACATGATATTCTGCCCATAGAAATTTCCATGATGCAGAGAAAATTATATAATCCCAGGTATCCAGGTGTTCGGGATGTCCACTATGCACTTGAAATGTGGATAACACATGATTTGATTTATTTTGTAAATTTAACTTAATTAATTAAAGTAAGCATGTATTTGAGATGAATCACGAACACTGTGACAAGAGACTGTCATAGAGCTAGTTAGGTCAGATACCAATTTATGAGGATCCAGAGCATTTTCATTTGAAGGTAAGTCTTCTCTTTCATTTGTCATATGTGCATTCATTTACTGAAAGTGCATTAAACCTGTACTTTCTTATCTCACAATTTTGTCATCAATTTTGAAATACCCGAATCACAATTTTAAGCCTAATGGAAGAGGACATAAATGCATATTATTTTGCATCATGTTCACAGAATACATTCGGGGTTTCAGAATACAATTTTGGCCTCTGCATTTGACATTAACCCTGTTACAATTAGGCCCCAGACTTTCCTCCCAGCCTAGTTTGTAATTTAGTCTGCTAAATACTCGTTATATTGTAGGTGGATTTCACTATTCTAACTGCAAATCATTCCATCAGTCACATACAACTTATTGGTGAAGTTTTACCCCATCTCAACACTGATAAAGGCAATAAAACATGAAGATTTTACAAATGAAATTTTCCCTGTTCTAGAATATTCTTTCAATTACTTAATATCACAGTTACCATCTAGGCACTATATCGTTATAACTATATCAATACCTTAATGAGCAACTGGCATAATGAAAAGAAAGTGTGCCTTTCCCAAGACCCCTAGAGTCACATTGCCATTCTATTATCTACCAAATCACAGAATTATATTATAAAATTCAAGAGCCCTGTGGGAACTGTGCTTCCAGGGAGTCAGAATGAAATGTGATTCCTTCCAGATCTTTGTGTCTTGAATCTATACATCAGAAACGACAAATTATCAAGATCTTTTAAGGTAGCAAGGGAAAACATGAATGATCTTACCTTTCTATTATGTATAAACTAATCCCAGGAGCCCTCACCAAACCAAAGCCAAAATTCAAAATGCCTTTAGATCTCCACTTTCTTATGCAGGCAACAGAAAGAGAAACCAAGTCACTGTTTTTCTACTTTTGCTGAGATTACTCCACATATTTGTGATGGTAAAACTTCTGTAATACTTTCTGTTTCTTTTTTTTTTTTTTTGTACTTTCTGTTTCTTAAGACTTAATGAATATCTGAGTAGTCGGTGAGGGTGAGGGAATCAGAGAATTTTCACCTTTTTCAAACTACTCTCTTATCCGTAACAATAATAAATAGTTTAGTTGATGATATCTGGGACCAACTCACTAATTGATAAGTATTTTTGTTTGGTGTACAGATTTCACAATACACATAGTTTTAGATGAAGAGATAAAGTGAGTTCTTTTTCTTCTAATATATACAATAAAATTTACAATGGATTTTATAGTTTATTTTTGTGACAGTAAACTAGTTATTTTCTACTATCCCCTAATTATATCATTCATTCCAAATTCAATTAGAACTTCCAAGGCATTAACCACAAATAAAAATTATGTTAACCAAATATTGAAGAATATAGCTTTCTATGCTTATTCTCCACCTATATACTCCAAATTTTGTTATTTACCATATGATCCTTATCTAAAGAATTGAGCTATTCCTTCTAATGAGAGGTTTTTCCTCTATCTATTATATTTCTATTTGCAGGATTACTAGGTATAAAATAAGCAAATAAGAAGTAAATCAGTATTGAGATTGATTATGTTTAAATATTCTTGTAACCACTTCTCAAATTTACATGTCAAATGCAGCCATCACATCTTTCTAGAATCTGTAATGAGCAACTATATTCACTCTCAAGAAAGCATTCATTCATATCATATATAATTTCAGCATGAATTATTATGTGCTAGCACATTTTGGTTAAATTGTTAATATGAGGTTGAAATTTTTATAATAATTTATAATTTTAGTTTTTCTTTCAATTAGTATTTTGAATGTTACTATGAACAAAGAATGATGTTGATTTTGAGGACATAGCAGTCAACAAAATAGACAAAATTCACGTTTGCCTTTCTAGAACTTAGATTCCCGTTTGATAAGACAGAGAATAAGTAAGTACTAAGGAAATAATACTATATGCTATCATAATAGGTGCTTTAGATCACTCAGAGAAAAGAGAAATAGGAGAGTAATACTCCATACAACCATCCAGAAAATGAATGATGATTCCCAATTAGTAATCGACATTTTTGAATGTATTGAAGGAAATATTTACAAAATAGTCCCAAACCTCATGTGTTTATCACTGTCTGGAATGTGTGCTCAATTATGGAATACATTATTGAGACTTGAATTCTTGACAAGCACATCAACCAGATTTTTCCATTTCATCACCAAGAAGAGAAGAACTATATTTCTCTCCTTTGTATTCCTACAATCCCTAATGCCACAGCGTTTGAGAGATAGGGACAAATAGGAAGTTTCATTTAAGAGGGATCTGCCCTCATGAAGAATTTTGTGTTGTTATGGGAGTAACTTGTTATTGAAGAGTTTCTTGAGAGTGAGTTGGGGCCCCTCTTACTCTTTTTCATGCATGTGATGTTTTTTGTCAAGTCATGATTCAGTAACAAGGCCCTCACCAGATGTAGTTCCTTGGTCTTAGACTTCCAAGACTTTAGAAAGAGAAACCAAATGCATTTCTGTTATAATGGACAAATATAATGATTAAGAAAGGAAATATAATATATATGCTTCAAAACCATTTGGATTGTTAGCAAACTTTCACTTCATCAGTTCATTAGTATAAATTTAAATAAATATACTTCAAAACTGAGCAACCATTGTGATAAAATATTTCTTAATGATATCAGTGGAAAGGTTATTTGTGAAATTGTGATTTTTATAGACCTTATTTATGAATTAACCATGTAATAAGCAACCATATAAACTGACCAAATGGCACAAGATAAAGAACAGTGAGGAACTTTAAATTTTGACAACTTTCTTCAAACTCTTACAGTTTTTAATGGTTTGTGTGATGATCTCTTACTTTAAACTTCTCATCATTTTTCTTATTTTATAAAGGAGGATAAGAAAACATTTTCTATCTACATTTTGAGGATTAAGTGAGACAATACTATTAAAAGCCAATTATGAATGGACATGCTCAATATAATCTCTCTCTCTCTCTCTCTAACATAGAATATGTACCATAGTAATTCTGAATATTTTGTGTTTTCCCATAAATTTTTAGTTTTCCATTATCTAAATAAACTAAAAAATTCATATGTTTTATCAAGATCCAATTATTTCAAGAATATACTGCTTGAGAAAACTTTATGTTCTAAGCTGACCCCCCTTGTCTTTAGGTTAATATAGATTTGACATTGACTTTGAATTGATTGTGGAAGATGCTGATGTTATGTCTTTGGGGAAGAAGTGAAAACATACAATGACTAAATTTTCATTATTGAAAACAGTCATGTAAGCAACAATAAAGTTGTCTTTCAGTTTTTCTCAGTTGAAAAATGAGGAGAGATGATACTGTTCTATGACTCATCACTATTTCTTGTATCTGTAATGCATAGAAAAAATGAAGAAATGCAAAATGCTAGAATGATTTTTAATGAGAATGAAGAATAAGGTATACTATAAGCTAAGAAACTTAGATACACATTTATAAAATTTAGGTTCATGTAAACATATTTTTTTCTCAAAATTAAACCTGACTTCCAGGACCTAAATCTTCGAATGCTCAGATTCTATGCAGAGATTAAAATATTGACTGTGCTTTGTATATAGTTGGTAGTTCACAATTAAGTAGGCAAAATCTAGTCACATTTTCCAAAACAAAATGGGTTCTTATATGACAAATGGATGAGCCATTCAGGAGAGATGTTGGATTACTTAAAAGAAGATATAGGCCTTTAGTTATTTTTATTTCCTTCAATTTGTTCTATAAACATTATAAATTAAAATAAGTACCATTTATAGTGAGCATTAAGTTATTACCACGTAAGAGTAGAGTTTGCTTTAATAAACCCTTGAAGATAATTTAAAATTGCCGTCACCAATATGTGGTTGTGATTTCAATTATAGTGAAGTCAGTATTGATGCCCACTCCTGGATATTCTCAAATATTCTATACTGAAGTGGTCACATATGATACTTTATAATTTGCTCTCTATGCTTTAAACATTAGAACCCAGATCAACAAAGGAAAATGATGGAAGAGAGTGACTAATAGTAGTAGCCATTAAAAAGAATATACTCAGAATGTATAAACAAATATATGTCCTACCATCTTTTTTATTTTTATTTTTTATTTAGTAAATATAAATTTTCAAAGTACAGTTAATGGATTACAATGGCTTCCCCCCCCATAATTTCCCTCACACTCACACCCCTCCCATCTCCCGCTCCCTCTCCCACTCCATTCACATCAAGATTCATTTTCAATTATCTTTATATACAGAAGATCAATTCAGTATATATTAAGGAAAGATTTCATCAGTTTGCACCCACACAGAAGCACAAAGTGTAAAATACTGTTTCAGTACTAGTTAGAGCATTACTTCACATTGGACAACGTATTAAGAACAGAGATCCCACAAGAGAAGTAAGTACACAGTGACTCCTGTTGTTGACTTAACAATTTGACAATCTTGTTTATGGCGTTAGTAGTCTCCCTAGGCTCTAGTCCTGAGTTGCCAAGGCTATGGAAGCCTTTTGAGTTCACTTACTTCGATCTTATACCGACAGGGTCATAGTCAAAGTGGAAGTTCTCTCCTCCCTTCAGAGAAAGGTACCTCCTTTGATGGCCCCGTTCTTTCCACTGGGATCTCACTCACAGAGATCTTCCATTTAGGTCTTTTTTTTTTTTTTTCCAGGGTGTCTTGGCTTTCCATGCCTAAAATACTCTCATTGGCTCTTCAGCCATATCCAAATGCCTTAAGGGCTAATTCTGAGGCCAGAGTGCTATTTAGGACATCTGCCATTCTATGAGTCTACTGTGTATCCCACTTCCCATGATGGATAGTTCTCTCGCTTTTTGATTCTATCAGCTAGTATTAGAAGACACTAGACTTGTTTGTATGATTCCTTTGACTCTTAGACCTATCATCTTTTTAATTTTTTTTATTTTTATTTGATAGGTAGAGTTATAGACAGTGAGAGAGAGAGACAAAGAAAAAGGTCTTTCTTCCATTGGTTCACCCCCAAAATGGCCTCCATGGACGGCACTGTGCCGATCAGAAGCCAGGAGCCAGGTGCTTCTTCCAGGTCTCCCATGTGGGTACAGGGGCCTAAGCACTTGGGCCATTCTCCACTGCCTTCCTGGGCTACAGCAGAGAGCTGGAGTGGAAGAGGAGCAACTGGGACTAGAACCCAGTGCCCATTTGGGATGCTGGCACCACAGGTGGAGGATCAGCCAAGTGAGCCATGGTGTCGGCCCCATCCTATCATCTTTTTTTTTTTTTTTTTTTTTGACAGGCAGAGTGGACAGTGAGAGAGAGAGACAGAGAGAAAAGTCTTCCTTTTGCCGTTGGTTCACCCTCCAATGGCCACCGTGGTCGGCGCACTTTGGCCAGCGCACCGCACTGATCTGATGGCAGGAGCCAGGTACTTATCCTGGTCTCCCATGGGGTGCAGGGCCCAAGCACTTGGGCCATC
The DNA here is from genome assembly GCF_964237555.1 of Oryctolagus cuniculus. Classification (NCBI taxonomy): domain Eukaryota; kingdom Metazoa; phylum Chordata; class Mammalia; order Lagomorpha; family Leporidae; genus Oryctolagus; species Oryctolagus cuniculus. Next base: position 24,128,872 of record NC_091433.1, read on the forward strand.
CTCCACTGCACTCCCGGGCCACAGCAGAGAGCTGGCCTGGAAGAGGGGCAACCGGGACAGAATCTGGCGCCCCGACCGGGACTAGAACCCATGGTGCCGGTGCTGCGGGCGGAGGATTAGACTATTGAGCCGTGGCACCAGCCCCCATCCTATCATCTTAAGATAATCTACAGCACTTAGAATTTTACATACTCTTCCAGTTTTTCATCTCATTCAAGTTTTTCATAGAGGCATAAAAATCAGTTTAAACAATATAATTATTTTACTTAGATTGAATATTTACAGTTGGAGACTGACATTTTAGCATAGAAGGTAAAGCCACAGCCTGTGACACTGGCATTGTATATGGGCATTACTTAGTGTCCCAGCTGCTCCATTTCTGAGATAGATCCTTGCTAATGGCCTCAGAAAAGCAGTGGACATGGCTCAAGTGGTTTGGGCCCTATCACCCCTGTAGGAGACCCAGCTGAAGCTCCTGATCATGGCTCCAGGCTGGTCCAGCCCTGGCTGTTGAGGCCATCTAAGGAGTGATCCAGTGGATGGAAAACTCTTTCTCTCTCTCTCTTTCTCCTTTTCTCTCTCTGTAGCTATGACTTTCAATTAAATCCAAGTTTAAAAAACATTAATAGTTAATTTGTAATGATAAATTTTGGATCAAGATATGAATTTGCACATAACAAAAAATTCCTACTCCTTCTGATCACAAGAAATGTGAGTAACTATGCGCAAAGTTTTTATATCTTCATGTTATTCTATGATACTACTAGACACAATAATTTAATTAGTTTCATTTGGTATTTTTACCTAATTGTCAAAAATAGATTGTATCAACTCCAGATTAGGAGTCAAAATGAAATGGTCAAGACTGAGTGACCTGTAAGGGACACTATCTCCAAGATATTGACAATAATACCCTTGTATGGTGTTGAAGTTTCCTTTTGCTGCTACAGCAAATGGCTTCAATCTCTGGGACTACTACAAATATCATTTTACAATTGTGGAGGTGAATATTCAACAATGAGTACAACTGGGCTAAAAGTAACATATTATAAGGACTACATTCCTTTCTGGAAGCTGTAGACTCTTATTTGTGGACCTTGATATAAAACTGCTTGATTCAAATATCTCTTTTTTTTAATTTATTTTTTTGTCAGGCAGAGTTAGACAGTGAGAGAGAGAGACAGAGAGAAAGGTCTAACTTTTCTGTTGTTTCACCCCCCAAATGGCCGCTAAGGCTGGCATGCTGCACTGATCTGAAGCCAGGAGCCAGGTGCTTCCTCCTGGTCTCCCATGCAGGTGCAGGTGCCCAAGCACTTGTGCCATCCTCCACTGCCTTCCCAGGCCACAGCAGAGAGCTGGAGTGGAAGAGGAGCAACTGGGGACAGAACCAGGCACCCCAACTGGGACTAGCACCCAGGGTGCCGGCGCTGTAGGTGGAGGATTAGCCTAGTGAGCTGCAGCGCTGGCCACATCATCTTTTAAATGCCACATTTGTTTCTAGCAACTAATTATTAATTTAATATTCAAGCGTTTAGATATTGAATATCAAATATATGCCAAGAACTAACAAAAACTGATACCTCAAAAATGATACTAATATCACCCATACAGAGGTGATGCATGGGCCCCCCCCCCCCCAAAAAAAAAAAAAAAGTCCAGGAGTTGTAGCAGAGGGTGTGTGTGTGTGATTTTTGAAATGGGAAGTGCACTGGATATAGTACTCCCTGAGAAACTTACTCTCAGAAATGACCAATCTAATCCAATCTAATCCAATACTGTTAATTGCAGCACCAGTGGCAAGGAATGTTTCATGAAAGGCCATTTGATTCAATTATGATGTATGAGATATGAGTATCTAGCTGCTGACATCCCCTGGGAAAGTCTAAATGAGAGCCACAGTAAAAGATAGTTTTCATTGTTTCCTTAGACTTCTTGTATGCAACCAACTCATTTATTTCTGTCGTCTTTAAAACAAAAAAGCTGCTTTTAAGTACATGTGTATCTACAGTTGCCTACCCAAGTACATATTTATAAATTATTTGCTTATATCAATATTGTAGAATTAAAGTAGTGTATTTGTTTAGCATTGCTAACCTTTATTAGCAGTTAAATATAAAATGTCAAAGAAGTACAAAACTCATTAATCATTAATTTAAAAGATCCAGAAGAAAGTTATTTGTAAATTAACATTGGGGGAACACAAATTAAAAGACATTATAGCTTTAAATTCCTTGAGGCCTGTTTTGTGTTTTAATATATGGTGTATCCTAAAGAGTATCCCATGTGTTGTTGAGAAGAATGTGTATTTTAAAGGTGTTAGATGGAGTGTTCTGTAAATATATTTAAGATTCTAATGCTAATGGATCTTGGTTGGATTTCCATACCAACAAACTGACCATTGATAATAGAATGGTGTTGAAGTTTCCACTACTGTTGTGTTATGTTTATGTGTCCCTTGAGATCTAGGAACATTTGCTTAGAAAGCAGTGCTTAGGCATTAGAGACATATGCATATACATTTTCAATAGCATGTATTCTTGCTAAATTGATCCCATTATCATCATTTAATGAATTTTTCTTATTCTGTTACAGTTCTTGTTTTAAAGTATATTTTGCTTCAAATAAGTATAACTACTAGTTACGTGGGTTCCCATTTGCAGGGAATAGCTTTTTCCATCCTTTCATTTTCAGTCCAGAAAATCATGTTTCTTTCCTTTTTTTTTTTTTTTTTTTTTAACAGATAGAGTTAGACAGTATAAGAGAGAGACAGAGAGAAAGGTCTTCCTTCCATTGGTTCACCGTGGCAAATGGCCACCATGGCCAGAGCTATGTTGATCTGAAGCCAGGAGCCAGGTGCTTCTTCCTGGTCTCCCACACAAGTGCAGGCGTCCAAGAACTTGGACCATCTTCCACTGCCTTCCCGGGTCACAGCAGAGAGCTGGAGTTGAAGAGGAGCAACCGGTACTAGAACCTGGCGCCCATATGGGATGCTGGACCCGCAGGCAGAGGATTAACCAAGTGAGCCATGGCACCAGCCCCAGAAAATCATGTTTCTAAGCTGATTTTTTTAAAAGTGTTACACAAGGTGTAATTAATAATTATCACAAATCACGAGAACTCAATAATGTTCATATATTTTATTTTTCAAATAGACTTTATAAGGGAAAAAGCATTTGCACCTAGGTCCGGACCAGCTAAGTATGCCGACTTTCATCACTGCTGTTAAATATATTCCTGGAAGTGTTAGCCAGAGCCATTAGGCACGAAAAAGAAATCAATGGGATACAAATCGCCAAGGAAGAAGTCAAAAAATCTATATTTGCAGACAACATTATTCTACATATAGGGGAACCAAAAGGCTCCACTAAGAAATTATTGGAACTCATAAAACAGTTTGGTAAATGGAAGGATATAAAATTTAGACACAAAAATTCATAGATTTTGTATACACAGACAACGCTAGGGCAAAGAAAGAATTTCTTTTTTTCCCTTATTTATTTATTTAAGATATTCAAATTTTATTAAGTTCATAGATAGATAGATAGATAGATAGATTTAGGACCACAATGATGATTCTTCTCATCTTTCCCTCCTTCCCGCTGCCCTCTCACCATTCTTCCTCCTTTAAATGCCTTGGAAAAAATTTAACCAAACAGGCCAAATATCTCTATAAGGGAAATTAAAAAAATAAAGAAAAAATAGAAGAAGAAACAAAAAAATGAAAAAATCTTCCATATTCATGGTTTGGAAGAATTAATATCAAAATGTTCATTCTACCAAAAGCAACTTACAGATTCCTGGTGATCTCAGTCAAAAAAAAAAAAAAAAATTCTTCTCAACTCTAGAAAAAACGATGATGAAATTCATATGGAAACACAAGAGATGCCAAATAGCTAAAGAAATATTATATGCAAAACAAAGCCAGAAGCATCACAGTACCTTATTTCGAAGCATACCACAGGACAGTTATAATCAAAAAAAGCCTGTTACTAGAACAAAAATAGGCATGTAGACCATTGGAACAGAAGAAATTTCAGAAATCAATTCACATATCTACAAGAAACCAATCTTTGACAAATGAGCTAAAATCAATCCCTGGAGCAAGGGGAGTCTTGTCAACAAACATTATTGGCAAAACTGGATCTCCACATGCAGAAGTATGAAACAAGACTCCTACCTTACATCTTATGCAAAAATCAAATAGCATGGATCCAGGCTCTTAATGTATGACCTTATGCAATTGAATTAATAGAGGAAAACGTTAGGGGAACTCTGTAATACATTGACATAGACAACACCTTCCTGGAAAAGACCTTAATAACTCGAGAATCAAAGCCAAATTAGGGGGCTGGGTTATGGGGAAGGCTAAGCCTCCGTCTACAGCACCAGCATCCCATTTGGACACTGGTTCGACTCCCAGCTGCTCCTCTTCTGATTCAGCTCTCTGCTATGGTCTGGGAAAGCAGTAGATAAAGGCCTAAGTGCTTGGGTCTCTGCACTCATGTGGTAGACCTGCACCCATGTGGTAGACCTGAAAGAAGCTCCTGGCCCCTGGTTTCAGATTAGACCAGCTCTGGCCATTGTGGCCTTTGGGGAAGTAAACCAGCAGATGGAAGACCTTTCTCTCTGTCTCTCCCTCTCTCTGTAATTCTACCTCTCAAATGAATAAATAAATTAAATCTTTAAAAAAAAAAAACAAATTAGAAAAATAGAATACAACAAGCTGAAAAGCTTTTGCACTGCAAAGGAAACACTCAGCAAACTGAAGAAATGGGCAGAGGACTTGAACAGGCATTTTTCAGGAGAAGAAATTCAAATGGCCAACAGATACATGAAAAAAATGTTCAGGATCATTAACCATCAGGAAAATGAAAATCAAGACCATAACGAGGGTTGACTTCACCCCAGTTAGAATGGCTCTCATAGGGAAATAAAAAGCAATAAATACTTGTAAGGATCTGGGGAAAAGGTATCCTAATCCACTGTGGGTGGAAATTTAAAATAGTACAGCCATTGTTGAAGACAGTATGGAGGTACCTCAGAAATTTGAAAATAGATCTGCCATATAACCCATCCATCTCACTCCTGAGAATTTATCCAAATGAAATCAAATCAGCATATCAAAGAATTATCTGTATATATGAAATACATGAAATTTGTTTACCTTAAATGACATTTTAATAAAACATTACAGTCTTGATTCCAGCTAGCAACACCATAAAAGAATTCTACTCTGAAAATATTTATTGATTTATTAATAACATTTATTATTAAAATAACATTATAATAATGTTATTAATAACATTATTAACATGTATTAATGTTAAAAGTGATAAATAGAAATATCATAGGATTAGTTTGGTTATTCATCTCAAATTACAAATATTATTTAATGGCAAATATTGTATTTCAATAATTAAAAGAGAAATGGTTGTTAAAATTCACAACATTTCTAGAAAAAATTTATTTGCAGTTAATTTGTTTTATCTTGTGATAAATAAAACATCAATTTTAAAGGTATAATTCACTTCTATGCACATATAATAGTGTTTATGACTCCAAATTTTGAAGGGAAATAAGATCTGTATAGTAATTTGATGTTTATTTATTTTTACGTAAATTATTGATAATGTAACAGCTGATACTATAAGGCTTTCTTAACATTTGACATATGTAAAATTGGAAAGACCACTCAATGAAAAGAACAAACATGAATATATATATTTTTCTTCAAAATTTTCAGAAATTCAAGCATAACTGCATTATCTCAAATCTACAAGGTGGGGATCATTTTTCATTAGTTGATTGGCATCATCATTTTATGTCCTGGAGCTGATGAATCATTTTTAAAGTTACCTGTGTGAATTTGTTGACAACTTGAATAAGTGTAGTTAAGTTCATTGAATTTCCAATACGCTTTAAGTTATTGTCATCTAACCAAAAAAATATGATCCTCATATTATAGATGCAATCAATTGCTGTCAATTTACCAATTTGAATTTTACTACCATATTCTATATTCTCAGAAATTTCAATTTGTATTAATCTATTACTTTAATTATAATGTTTAAAATTATTTCCCAGGAATACTCTATGGGAAAAGAGGAGAGAGGACAGAGAGACCACTGTAGCCAGCCCTGTAGCACAGCCAGCTTCCAGCTGTCAGCTATCATCCTTACAACATTATAGGAATAAATTGGGGCTTGCCTCACTGCTAGCAGCTTTAGCTAAGAGTGATCTCCACAGTCATCCACTGACTTTTACTGCAGCCTGGAGAGCTGACTGGGATCTGAGCAATGGCTGGACTTGGAGCAGGGAAGTGGCCTTGCTTCCTTCCCCACACCACTCCCACGGAGTGCCACACTCAGCAGCAAAAAGTCACTCACTGCTCCTCTGTTCTCCTACCAGCAACATAGTCAGAGTGAGGACAATGTGTGGGGTGAAAGACTGATGCCTTGCATCCTGCATCTGTGAGAGTTTTGGAGCAACAGCTGGAGAGCCACTCTCACTCACTCTATATGTGAGAAGGGGGATTCATCTTAGCTTCTAGAGGCTAACAACAGAAGCAGCTATAACAAAAATCTGCTCCCATCACATGTTGATATTATAAGCCACAGCACATTTTGGGCTCTTGTAATAGGAACTGGGGAGGGCCCATCTCTATCACACAGTCCTAGAGCCACAGGAATTGATGCCACAATCCCTTCCATCACTCAGACAGCTACCTTCATCTCCCAAGCTCCAAGAAGAAGGCCCTGGATATCACATTCACCAGGGAGATTGATGTTGAATTCACTGTGGACCAAAGATGCACACCCAAGGAAACCCTCATTCATCTAAAATTCCACTTCTATCCATGTGAACTGTAACAGACTAACCCTGTGTAACTTTTAGACACAGCTAACACAGTCCTGATGCTGATGTAATTATCCAAGTGGAAGAAAGAATTTGTGAACGTGAAGATGAGAATTTTGAAATAACACAGTTCGCAAGAAATACAGGATATCATTAAACAACCGAATATTCTTATTATTAGTATTTCTGAAGGAGAAGAAAAGGACAAGAGCACTGAGAACCTGCTACATTATGTAATAGTTGAAATTTCCCAGGTCTTGAAAGAGTCATGAACATCCAGATGAAAGAATCAGAGAGAATTCCAAACCGACCCAACTAAAAAGATATGCTGAGATGCATATTTTCATCAAATTTGTCAAAAGTTAAAGGCAAGGAAAGAATCATAAATAGTAAGAAAAAAGTGTCTAGAAACTCTACATGTCAGAAAAGAGTGTGATGATATCTCCAATGTCTTAAAAGAAAAAAAAAAACTTTCAAAAAATTTTATACCATAGTAAAGCAACCCTTTAAAAGAGAAGAAAAAAGTATTTTTCAGGTAAGCAAAAACTGAGATAATTCATTATCACCAGACCAATCTTATAAGAAACTTGGAAGGGTGCCCTGCATTAGAAGTAAATATCATGAAAACATTATAAGTAAAAAACATGACACCACTACGTTCACTAACAGAGCAGGTGGAATAATTATCCAATCTACAACATAACAGTCCTTAGTTCTTATCTACCAATACTAACCTTGATTATAAATGAATAAAATACACTGACCAAAATCTTAGGTTGGATGAATGGATAAAACCACAACATACTCCGTCCCAAGCTGCCTACAAGAAACTCAGTTCACAATCAAACATACACACCGACAGAAAGTGAAGGTTGGAAAAAGATATACCAAGCAAGTGGAAACCTAAAACAGGCAGGAGTAGCTATCCTGGTATCAGATAAAACAGAGTTGAAATAAAAAAAAAAAAAAACTGTAAAAAATATACAAAATCACATTATATTTTGATAAAAGGTTAAATTCATCAAGAAGAGATCACAATCTTAAATGTATATGCACCCAACATAAGACCATCCAGATATTTACAGAAACTACTATTAGACCTAAAAGGAGAAATGGACTCCAACACAGTAATGGTGGATGACTTCAACACCCAACTCTCATAAATGGACAGATCATCTAGAATAAAACAATCAATAAAGACACATCGTAGTTGAAACATACTATCAAGCAAATGGCCCTAACAGATATTTACAGAACATTTCATCCAATACCTACAGAATACACATTATCTTTTCTTCAGCACTTGAAACATTTTCTAGGATAGTACACATATTAGACCACAAATCATCTCAGTCAATTTAAGATGATTGAAATCTTGCCATGAATCTTACCAGACCATAAAGGAATAAAAGTATAAAAAAAAAAAAAAGAAGAACGATAGAAAACTCCTAAATATTTTGAAAATAAAATAAAAAACCATGCTGTTGAATGATCAATAGGTCATTGAAGAACTTAAAAAGGAAGCAAAATTTCTTGAAATAAATGAAAATGGAAGCACAGCCTACGAAAACCTGTGAGATACAGCAAAAACAGTACTGAGTGGGAATTTTATAACATTAAGTGCTGTTATTAAAAAAAAAGAGAGAGAATTGTCTCAACTAAAGATCTAATGATGCATCTTGAAGACAGAAAAGTAAGGACAAACCATACCCAAATCAGCAGGAGGCAAGAAATAACAAGGATCAGAGCAGAGACAAAAGAAATTGAAGCTAAAAAAATACAAAAGATCAATAAAAAGATGCTTTTTTGATAAGATAAACAAAATAAATAAATGTTTAGTCAGACAAACAAAGAAAAAAAGAGAAAAAACTCAAGAGATGAAAAGTCAGACATTACAAATGAAAACACCGAAACACAAAGGATTATAAGAAACTACCATGAACTATATGCCAATTAACTGGAAAACGTTGAAGAAATAAATAAATAGTTAAATACATTCTTTTAAACTACCAAGATGAACTCAACAAGCTACAGTCTAAATAAACCCATAACAAGCAATGAGATTGAAGTAATAATCAAAAGTATTCCATCAAGGAAAAGTCCAGGATCTGAAGACTTTACTACTAAATTCTACAAAACACTCAAAGAGGAAATAACTACAATCCACTCCAAATTATTCCAAAATATTGAACAGGATGAAACTCTGACAAATTCTTCTTATGAGGCCAGCATTGCCTTGATACCAAAAGCTAACAAAGACATGGCAGGGAAAGAAAACTAGAGACCTATTTATTTAATGAACATAGATGCAAAGATTCTCATCAAATAAAATCCAAAACAGCATAAAAAATATCATACATCCAGATCAAGTGGGATTTATCAGAAATGCAAACCAAGGGTGGCTCAACATTCACAAACTAATTCATACCATAAATCACTTCAGCAAAATAAAGAATAAAAGCAATATGGCCAAACAAAAGTATTTGATATGATTCAATACTCCATTATGATCAAAACTCTCCAGAAATTAGGTCTAGAAAGAACATTCCTCAAAATTATAAAAGCTATATATGACCAATCAACAGCCACTATCATATTAAGTGTGGAAAAGCTGAAAATATTTCCCCTCAAATCTGGAACAAGGCAAGAATGTCCACTTTCACCACTCTTACACAATACAGTATTGGAAGATTTAGCAAGAGCAACAAGGGAGAAGAATTAAATGACATCAAAATTGGAGAAGAGGAAATCAAATTTTCCATGTTTGCAGATGATATGATGTTGTACATGGAAAAACCAAAAACTCCATCAAAAAGCTGTTAGAATTGATATACCGATTCAGAAAGTTGCAGTTTTTAAAATGGACATGCAAAAAACAGTAGCTACTCCCATATAGAGAAATCACAGAAAGAGCAATCAAGAAGGAAAACCTATTCACCATAGCCACTGATGAAAAAGGAATAGATTTAACCAAAGAACTGAAAGTTCTCATCAATGAAAATTTTGAAACATTGGTGAAAAAATCATCAAGGATACAAAAATGGAAAAATCCATTGCTCATGGATCAGAAGAACAAATATTAAAATGTTTGTACTACCTAAAGCAATTGAATGCAATCCCTATCAATGTACCAATGGCATTCTTAGGAGAATTAGAAAAAGCAATCCTTAAATTTTGTGGAATCACAAAAGACCCAGAATAACCAAAGCCATCCTAAAAAGAAAAGTCAAGCTGGAGGCATTACAATACCTTACTTCAAAGCATATTACAATGATAGAGTAATTAAAACAGCATGGCACTGGCATAAAAACTGATACATAGATAAAAGAACAGAATAGAGAGACCAGAAATTAATCTGCATGCACACAACAACTTATTTTTAATGAAAGTGCGCAGACCATACAGTGAAGTGAGGATCATCACTTCAAAAAATGCTGCCTGCAAAACTGGATATATGTAGGCAGAAGAATGAAATTATATTCATACCTCTTTGTTAAACCAATGCTTAAAAATATTTTACTGCTATAATTTTAATGATCTGTGATTATTAAATTGTATTGTATATGGGTGAAATGGTGAATTTTATAGCACCTGCTGGCATTGCTACAGGCTGCTGAACTCACCTTTGGTGTCAGAAGCACCTAGTCATCCAAGGCAATTGAAGCCTCATTGCAGCCTCTGAGAACCTAAGCAGAAGAAATATAATAGCTTATTTCTGTTAACATAATTCAATATCTGTGGCTGAGTAACTTTATAAAGAAAACTGGTTTATTTTGCTCATAGTTTTGGAGGCTCAAGGGCATGGCACCAGCTCAACTCTGGCAAAGGACTTCAACTGGCAAACGAACATGCTGGATGAGAGATCACATCACAAGGAAGGAAGCCTAAGACGCGGGGGAGCATTCGGGCTTGGTCCTTTAACAATCATCTCACAAGAAGGAAGTCAGGGGCTCCACAATAAACCTTATCCCTTCCCATGGGATACTTCCAGTGACCTAAGCATCCTATACCGGGATCCACTTCTTAAAAGCTGTATGTCACTTCCCAACACTGCTACCAATGAAGTTCAACTTCCAGCACATGTGCCCATGGGCTACAAATTCAAAGCACATCCAATCAATAGCAGGGCCCATCTAATTTGTACCTGTGATATTAACCCATTGGACCTAAGATAATAAAGGTTTTGTAAGTTACTAGGTTTGTGTTCACGTGCTTTATAGCTTAGAAAACCATTATGATTTTTAAGCTATCTAGATTGTATGTTCTGTGAATTACCAGCAAAATTCATTTGCTCATGTTTTGATTTACCCTTTCATGGGAGCTCTTTATGTATTTGCAGTATTAATACTTTATTTTATTTGATGAAATTGCTTTTCCAGTTGCTTTATATTAAAAAATGGTGGAGTTTTATATGGATTTTCTGTCATGTTGATACACTTGAACAATTGAACCTGTTTCTTGCTTTGACTTAAGAAACTCTCCTACAAGATCTGAAAACAGATTTTGTGAAATAATTTCATAAACATCTATTATCATATACTAGAAAAAGAGAATCATATATTAATTGATTCAGTGGACAGAAAGTACAGAAAGGAAAGAAATTACTCTGTTAGAAAAAAACACAGGGGTGATCTTTGGGAGTATCATGTCTATGATGAAAAACAAGGAAAGAGGCCTCTTTTATGCTAGTATAACAACACAGTTCAATGTTGGTTTCACAGGTGTTTTCACTTTGGGAAAATTCAGCAAGGGGTACCCTGATGAAATGTGTCATTTTTGTAAGTTTGCTTTTAATAGAAATAATCTGTGGTTTTGATTGCTATTTACTATACCATTGTGTGGTATATTTATTCAGTGTTGTGTTGATTGGCATTTAGGTGTCGGATAATTAAAATTAGTGATGTTAAAAACACTTTTTCTGAGCCAAGAAGGCGGAATAGTGAGGGCGTGCACTGATAGTCTGGGAAAGGAGTTTAAGAAAAGTGGAGTTACTGTAGTCTCAGGGAAAGCTTGGGAAAAAAAATTGCAGAGGAAATTCTTCTGGAACTAGTGGATGTGACACGGAGGACCTACGGGGAGAGCAAGAACACCCACGGCTCAGAAGCCCAACCACAGAGTCTGCACACCAGCGCTGGAAGAGGAGGTGAGACAAAAACCTTGGTAGTCCAAAACATTGGCAGGGAAATGGCAGAAAGAGCCTAGAGGGAACAAGGCTTGAAGTCCCGCTGGTGAAAGGTCACCAGGCTGACTGGAGGAGAGAAAAAAATGAATAAATGAGGGGAACTGGCATGGACACGAGCCTCTCTCTCCACTCACCTTACAAAGCTGAGCAAGACAAAGAGCAGGTGTCATTTTGGACATACATAAAGTGGTGCCTGCCATCAGCCAAGCAGAAAAACCTGACTCTGGTGGGGAGAAATAACAGATTAGGACCTAGTGAAGGTGTGAGCTAATGAACTGAGACTGTGAAAATCTGAGGGTGTGAGAGTGAGCGAGAGAACTCACGGAGTACACACACTCGGTAACCTCGGCAACCCGGTGGGAGACTGTAGAGAAATTTGAGACCACTGAGGGCTGCACAGACCCTTTGTGTCATCCTTGGGGTAGAGCAGATGAATATTATACCCACAGAAGCCAAATTTCATACATTGACTACCCTCAGTTCTGCTTAGCTGTGCAAATTACTTCCCTTCTGAGTCAAAAAAAAAAAAAAAAAAAAAAAAAAAAGAGATAGAGAGAGAGAGAGAAAGCAAGAGAGAGAACAACCTGGGTGAGTTACCTTTGGCACACCCTTAACCTTGAAGAACCAAACAGAGCTCTCTGGCCACACCCATCAGAGCCTCTAAGGATCCATCAAAAGCAGACAGTCCACTTAATCTAGAGTCATAGTATAATGAGAAAAACCACTACAGCAAAGAAACCAAAGAATATCTCCACAATGCCAAACAACAAATGCAGCAACCAAGGAAACAAGAACAAGGAAGACACTATGGGCCAGCGCCGTGGCTCAATAGGCTAATCCTCTGCCTTGCGGCGCTGGCACACCGGGTCCTAGTCCTGGTCGGGATGCCAGATTCTCTCCCAGTTGCCCCTCTTCCAGGCCAGCTCTCTGCTATGGCCTGGGAGTGCAGTGGAGGATGGCCCAAGTCCTTGGGCCCTGCACCCCATGGGAGACCAGGAAAAGCACCTGGCTCCAGGCTTTGGATCAGTACGATGTGCCAGATGCAGCGCACAGGCCGCAGCAGCCATTGGAGGGTGAACCAACGGCAAAGGAAGACCTTTCTCTCTGTCTCTCTCTCTCTCAATGTCCACTCTGCCTGCCAAAAAAAAAAGACACTATGATGCCCCCAAATGAACAAGACACCCCAATTCAAGATTATGAAGATGATGACATAGAAGAAATACAAGAAACATATCTCAAAAATAGATAAAAACCATTAAGAAGTTCTCAAAAACAGATTCTTGAACTACAGAAATCCTTACTGGACAGGATAGAAAATCTCTCTCATGAAAATGAACTATTAAGGAGGAATCAAAATGAAATGAAACAACTAGTAGAACATGAAACTGTGATAGTGACGAGAAATCATAATGAAATGAAGAATTCAATAGATCAAATGACAAACACATTAGAGAGCCTCAGAAACAGAATGAGTGAGGCAGAAGAGAGAATATCGGACTCAGAAAACAGAGAACATGAAAGTATACAGTAAAACCAAAGAAAAGAAGAGGAAACTAGGAATCTAAAAAATATTGTCGGGAATCTACAGGATACTATTAAAAAACCCAACATTCGGGTTCTAGGAGTTCCTGAAGGCATGGAGAGGGAGAAAGGATTAGAAGGCCTTTTTAGTGAGATGTTAGCAGAAAATTCCCCAGGTTTGGAGAAGGACAGAGACATCCTAGTACAGGAAGCTCATAGAACCCCTAATAAACATGACCAAAAGAGATCCTCACCACAACACGTTGTAATTAAACTCACCATAGTGAAACATAAAGAAAAGATTCTAAAATGTGCAAGAGAGAAACGTCAGATTACTCTCAGAGGATCTGCAACTAGACTCACACCTGACTTTTCATCAGAAACCCTACAAGTTAGGAGGGAATGGTGAGATATAGCCCAGGTACTAAGAGAGAAAAACTTCCAACCCAGAATATTATATCCTGCAAAGCTCTCATTTGTGAATGAAGGTGAAATAAAGACCTTTCACAGCAAACAGAAATTGAAAGAATTTGTCATCACTCGTCCAGCCCTGCAAAAGATGCTTAAGATGTGTTATACACAGAAACAGTCATCAATATGAAAGAGGGTAAAGGAAGGAAACCTCACAGCAAAAGATCACAGGAAGATCAAAACATATATTAGAAAATATCTTTGGCAAATGGCAGGGCAAAGTTACTACTTATCAATAGTCATATTGAACGTTAATGGCCTGAACAGCCAGTTAAAAGACACAGATTGGCTGGTTGGCTTAAGGCACAAAACCCATCTATTTGCTGCTTACAAGAAATACATCTTTCCAACAAAGATGCATACAGACTGAAAGTGAAAGGCTGGAAAAAGATATAGCATGCCAACAGAAATGAAAAATTGCTGGCGTAGCCATCTTAATATCTGACAACATAAACTTTACCACAAAAACTGTTAAGAGAGACAAAGAGGGACACTATATAATGATTAAGGGATCAATTCAACAGGAAGTTATAACAATTATCAAAGTGTATGCACCTAATTACAGGGCACCGGTTTATTTAAAAGATTTGTTAAGGGACTTAAAGGGAGACTTAGACCCCAATACAATAGTACTGGGGGACTTCAATACTCCACTCTCAGAAATAGACAGATCAACAGGACAGAAGATCAACAAGGAGACAGTAGATTTAAACGACACTAAAGCCCAAATGGATCTAACAGATATATACAGAACTTTTCATCCTATACATAAAGCATTTACATTCTTCACAGCAGTACATGGAACCTTCCCTAGGACTGACCATATACTAGGCCATAAAGCAAGTCTCAGCAAATTCAAAAGAATTAGAATCATACCATGCAGCTTCTCAGACCATAAAGGAATGAAGTTGGAAATTAGCAACATATGCAAACACATGGAGATTGAACAACATCCTCCTAAATGAACAATGGGTCATAAAAGAAATTAAAAGAGAAATCAAAAATTTTCTGGAAGTAAATGAGGATAACAGCACAACATGCCAAACTTATGGGATACAGCAAAAGCAGTGTTAAGAGGAAAGCTTATATCAATAGGGGCCTACATCAAGAAATTGGAATGACACCAAATAGATGAGCTTTCAATTCATCTCCAGGGTCTAGAAAATCTGCAACAAACCAGACACAAATCTAGTAGGAGAAGAGAAATAATTAAAATCAGAGAAGAAATCAACAGGATTGAATCCAAAAAACATTACAAAAAATCAGCAAAGTGAGAAGCTGGTTTTTTGAAAAAATAAACAAAATTGACACCCCATTGGCCCAACTAACTAACAAAGAAGAGAAAAGACCCAAATCAATAAAATCAGAGATGAAAAAGGAAACGTAACAACAGACACCACAGAAATAAAAAAGAATCATCAGAAATTACTACAAGGACTTGTATGCCAGCAAACAGGGAAACCTATCAGAAATGGATAGATTTCTGGACACATGCAACCTACCTAAATTGAACCAGGAAGACATAGAAAACCTAAACAGACCCATAACTGAGACAGAAATTGAAACAGTAGTAAAGGCCCTCCCAACAAAGCAAAGCCCAGGACCAGATGGATTCACTGCTGAATTCTACCAGATCTTTAAAGAAGAACTAATTCCAATTCTTCTCAAACTATTCAGAACAATCGAAAAGGAGGGATTCCTCTCACATTCTTTTTATGAAGCCAGCATCACCCTACTTCCTAAGACAGAAAAAGATGCAGTATTGAAAGAGAATTACAGACCAATATCCCTGATGAACATAGATGTAAAAATCCTCAATAAAATTCTGGCCAATAGAATGCAACAACACATCAGAAAGATCATCCACCCAGACCAAGTGGGATTTATCCCTGGTATGCAGGGGTGGTTCAATGTGCGCAATCAACGTGATACACCACATTACCAGACTGCAGAAGAAAAACCATATGATTATCTCAATATATGCAGAGAAAGCATTTGATAAAATACAACACCCTTTCATGATGAAAACTCCAAGCAAACTGGGTATGGAAGGAACATTCCTCAATACAATCAAAGCAATTTATGAAAATCCCACGGCCAACATCCTATTGAATGGGGAAAAGTTGGAGGCATTTCCACTGAGATCTGGTACCAGACAGGGATGCCCACTCTCACCACTGCTATTCAATATAGTTCTGGAAGTTCTAGCCAGAGCTATTAGGCAAGAAGAAGAAATTAAAGGGATACAAATTGGGAAGGAAGAACTCAAACTATCACTCCTTACAGATGATAGGATTATTTATTTAGGGGATCCAAAGAACCCTACTAAGAGACTATTGGACCTCATAGAAGAGTTTGGCAAAGTAGGAGGATATAAAATCAATGCACAAAAATCAATAGCCTTTGTATACACAGGCAATGCCATGGCTGAGGAGAACTTCTAAAATCAATCCCATTCAGAATAGCTACAAAAACAATCAAATACCTTGGAATAAACTTAACCAAGGACGTTAAGGATCTCTACGATGAAAATTACAAAACCTTAAAGAAAGAAATAGAAGAGGATACCAAAAAATGGAAAAATCTTCCATGCTCATGGATTGGAAGAATCAATATCATCAAACTCCATTCTCCCAAAAGCAGTTTATAGATTCAATGCAATACCAATCAACATACCGAAGACCTTCTTCTCAGATCTGGAAAAAATGATGCTGAAATTCATATGGAGGCACAGGAGACCTCTAATAGCTAAAGCAATCTTGTACAACAAAAACAAAGTCGGAGGCATCACAATACCAGATTTCAGGACATATTGCAGGGCAGTTGTTATCAAAACAGCATGATACTGGTACAGAAACAGATGGATAGACCAATGGAACAGAATAGAAACACCAGAAATCAACCCAAACATCTACAGCCAAGTTATATTTGATCAAGGATCCAAAACCAATCCCTGGAGTAAGGACAGTCTATTCAATAAATGGTGCTGGGAAAATTGGATTTCCACGTGCAGAATCATGAAGCAAGACCCCTACTTTTCACCTTACACAAAAATTCACTCAACATGGATTAAAGACATAAATCTACTACCCGACACCATCAAATTATTAGACAGTGTTGGAGAAACCCTGCAAGATATAGGCATAGGCAAAGACTTCTTGGAAAAGACCCTGGATGCACAGGCAGTCAAAACCAAAATTAACTATTGGGATTGCATCAAATTGGGATGTTTCTGTACTGCAAAAGAAATAGTCAGGAAAATGAAGAGGCAACCGACAGAATGGGAAAAAATATTTGCAAACTATGCAACTGATAAAGGGTTGATAACCAGAATCTAGAAAGAGATCAAGAAACTCCACAAAAACAAAACAAACAACCCACTTAAGAGATGGGCCAAGGACCTCAACAGACATTTTTCAAAAAAGGAGATCCAAAGGACAACAGGCACATGAAAAAATGTTCAAAATCACTAGGAATAAGGGAAATGCAAATCAAAACCACAATGAGGTTTCACCTCACCCCGGTTTGAATGGCTCACATTCAGAAATCTACCAACAATAGATGCTGGAGAGGATGTGGGGAAAAAGGGACACTAACCCACTGTTGGTGGGAATCCAAACTGGTTAAGCCACTATGGAAGTTAGTGTGGAGATTCCTCAGAAACCTGAAGATAACCCTACCATACAATCCAGCCATCCCACTCCTTGGAATTTGTCCAAAGCAAATTAAATTGGCAAACAAAAAAGCTTTCTGCACCTTAATGTTTATTGCAGCTCAATTCACAATAGCTAAGACCTGGA
Source organism: Oryctolagus cuniculus (assembly GCF_964237555.1). Lineage (NCBI taxonomy): Eukaryota > Metazoa > Chordata > Mammalia > Lagomorpha > Leporidae > Oryctolagus > Oryctolagus cuniculus. The sequence goes on from NC_091433.1 coordinate 24,146,701, forward strand.
CCCAACTCATCAGCAGTAGAGTGGATAAAGAAATTATGGGACATGTACTCTATAGAATACTATACAGCAGTCAAAAACAATGAAACCCGGACATTTGCAACAAATGGAGGAATCTGGAAAACGTCATGCTGAGTGAAATAAGCCAGTCCCAAAGGGACAAATATCATATGTCCTCCCTGATCGGTGACAACTAACTGAGCACCAAAGGGGAAACTTGTGAAATGGAATTGAAAAATGCCTGTTTATATCCTTTACCGATTTTTAATTGAATAGAATTTTTGTTGTGATTGAGTTTCTTGTTTTTTCATATATTCTAGATATTTACCCTTTATGGGATGAATACTTTACAAATGTTTTCTCTGACTTTGTTGGTTACCTCTTCACTTGGTAAATTGTTTCCCTTGCTGTACGGAAACATCCTCGCTTGATGTAATCCCATTTGTCTAATTCTGCTTTTATTGCCTCTGTTTCTGATGGTTTATCCAAAAAGTATTTCCTGGACCGATGTTTTGCAGCATTTTCCATAGGTTTTCCTCAAGTAATTTGATAGCATTAGGTCTTAAATTTAGATCTTTCATTTATCATGAGTTGATTTTTGAATAGGGTATAAGTTAGGGGACTTTCAAACTTTTGCCTCTGGAAATCCTATTTTCCCACACTGTTTGGAAGAGACTGTCCTTTCTTCAGGAAATGATTTTACTTTGTCAAAGATTAGTTGGTTGTAGAGGTGTAGATTAATTTCTGGGGTTTCTCCTCTATTCCATTGGTCAACATATCTATGTTTGCACCAGTACCATGGCTTAACAATTCTGTTTATTTTAAAAAAGCATCTTTTCATTTCACTAATCTTTAATATTTTATTTATATCTTGTTTATTTATTCTCTAGTTTTTGTTATTTCTTTTCTTCCACAGTTTCTAATTTGCTTTGTTCTTATTTTCTAGGTCCTTAAGATCCATTCTTAGATCATTTGTTTGCTATCTTCCAAATTTTTTAATTTAAGCACTTTTGTTATAATGTTTCTTTTTAACATTGCTTTTTTGTTTCCAATAGGCTTTTATATGTTATGTTTTCATTTTCTTTCATCTCTAGGAATTTTTATTGCCCCTTTGATTTCTTTTATAAACCTGTCTTTCTTGAGGAGCATGTTGTTCAGTCTCCATGTGTTATAGGTTTGAGTTTCATTACATTGAGGCATCCCATAAATATACATGATACTATTTTAATTTTTTTTAATTTGTTCAGAATTGTTCTATGACTTAGAATATGGGGTATCCTACAGAATGTCCCATGCACTGATGAAAAGAATGTGTATTCTGCAACTATGGGATGAAATGTTTTTTAGATTATTGTTTAGGGTATATTAACTGTTTTTTTTTCCTTTTTTTGTCTGCTGATCCATCAATTGACAAAAGTAGGATGTTGAAGACCCTCATTATTATGGTCTCCCTATATACACATTTACATTTGTTTTATAATACTCAGTGGTCTAGCATTGGGTACATGTATGTTTATTATAGTCACATCTTCTTATATTTTTAAAGATTTTATTTTTATTTATTTTAAAGGCAGAATTACAGGGAAAAGATGGACACACACACACACACACACAGAGAGAGAGAGAGAGAGAGGAAATCTTCTATTCTCTGATTCACTCCCCAAATAACTGCCATGGTCAGGGCTCTGCCAGGCCAAAGCCCACATGAGTGCAGGACGACAGTGCATGGGCTATCTCCCACTGCTTTCTCAAGCACATTAGCAGGGAGCTGAATTTGAAGTGGAGCAGCTGGTTCTCCAACTGGCGCCCATATGGAATGCCAGCATAGCAAGCAGCTTAATAGATATTGCCACAACATCATCCCCCACATATTATTGAACGGATCACTTAATCATTACACAATGACGATCTTTGTGTCTTTTCATAGTTTGTTCCTTAAAGTATGTTTTGTCTGATTTGAGTGTATCCATTACCATTCACTATCCATCTCCATTTGTGTGAAATATCTCTTTCCATCCTTTCGTATTTTGTATATGTGTATCTTTACTGATAAGGTGAATTAGTTGTAGGAAGCACATAGATTTTTTAATCTATTCTGGCAACGTGTATCCTGTAATTGAAGAATTATTGTTTATCATCACAACATGTTGTAGTCAAGCTTTCAAAAGTAAAATATAAGATTATCCTAAAATGTGCAAGAGAGAAGAACCAAGTCATCTTTGAAGCAACTCTCATACATTTGACACATGACTTCTCAATAGAAACCTTATAAACCCTGTTTATATATATATTCTAGAGGCTGTACACACACACACACACACACACACATATAGTTCAAGTCCTAAAAGAAAAAAAATGCAAGTCAGAAAATTTTACCCAATGAAGCTCTCACTCATAAACGAATGTGAAATAAAGACCTTTCAAGACAAGCAAAAACTTAAAGAATTCATCATCACCCAGCTAGCCTTACAAATGATACGCAGGGAAACAAAGAAAGACAATAAGCATCATTAAAAAATGCAGACAGAGAACCTCAGAGATTCAAAACAAACAATGGACAAAATTTTGGGAGAGTGAACAAGTGAACCCATGTATTATTTTTTCCCTTACGTTTTTACTTTTTTTTTTTTTTTTTTTTTGACAGGCAGAGTGGACAGTGAGAGACAGAAACAGAGAGAAAAGCCTTCCTTTGCCGTTGGTTCACCCTCCAAAGGCCGCCGCAGCTGGCACGCTACAGCAGGCGCCCCTTGCTGATCCGAAGCCAGGAGCCAGGAGCTTCTCCTGGTTTCCCATGATGGTGCAGGGCCCAAGAACTTGGGCCATCCTCCACTGCACTCCTGGGCCACAGCAGAGAGCTGGCCTGGAAGAGGGGCAACTGGGACAGAATCCGGCGCCACAACCGGGACTACAACCCAGTGTGCCGGTGCCGCAGGTGGAGGATTAACCTATTGAGCCGTGGCGCCAGCCAAACCTTATGTATTCTTAAGACATGATTTTCATGGCAGGGATATTATGCCTCTCAACACATCCCGTACAAACTGAGTCCTCCTCTTAAAATAAACGTGAGTGATCCAAGTTGAAGAAGATCCTCCAGCCACAGTAAGCTTCCAAATAAGCATAGCCAAATGACAGCTTAACTTTAGCCTCAGAAAGGACCCAATTCAGAAACAAACACATATGCTTCCCCTGAATCCCTTACCTACAGAAAATATGTGTTATGATATATATTACTGTTGGGTTAAGCTTCTGAGCTTCGAGAGAAATTAGTTATTCAATAACATAATTAATAAACACAGAATGACATACTAAAAAGGATACCAATATTAAATTACTATTATAAATTTGTGCATGTGAGTACATGTGTAGATGTATAGGAAAGAGATACATACATTTTCAAAATTACAAGAGAGAACATTTCTGAAAAATGTGTATAGTGAGCACATCCAATTTCCCAAGGAAAAAACACAGTGTGTGATATGAAAATGTTAAAGAAAAATAGATAGATAAGTTTCTCTCACATAGTTCATCATGCCAATGACTGTTAAACATGAATTCTTGCCCACTGATGCACAACAGGATGAATGTTCAACCAGCTGTCTCCAAGGCTGCCCACCATTGCTGTCAACAAAAATCTTCCAAACAGCTCCTCTCGGGCTGTTTGCATTAATGAATAGATGATGTCTATAACCATATGGGATTCTACATTTGCCTTAATTAAAATTAATTTTCCTATGAATGATTAATGCTTAGTCTGAATTTCATAGCTTTTATATCACCAAGATACCAAACAATAGAACTCATCTACATGTTATGTTACTCCTTGAATTCCCACTTATAAAATAATTAACCACTGCATAGGTTTTCTTTTGCTAAATTTGACTAATTGTTCATTTTTAACCATTAAATATTTACTAAAGAAATTTACCTGAAGGAATTGCTGGCACCTTTACTAATTTAATTGTGCTTATAACCATAAATGAGTACAAAAAAACTCTTGAATGGATTGGCATGCTTTAGCTTTCAGTAAGAGTGTATATGTGTATTCTTGGTGTTAGTTCTTAGCGTAAGGGCTAAGACACCACAAGGGATGTCTGCAATCCACATCAGTGTCTGGTTTCAAGTCCTGACTCTCCTTTTGATGCTAGATTCCTCCTAATGTGCACCCTGTGAGGCAGGAGTTGATGACTCATGTACTCAGGTTATTGCCACCCAAGTGAGAGACTTGGATTAAATTCTGGACCCCAGACTTTGGCATAGTCCAATCCTGGATGTTGTGGGCATTTGGGGCATGAACAAACTGATGAAAGATATTCTCTCTCCCTCTCTCTCTTTCTCTCTCTCTCTCTCCCTCTTTCCCTCTCTCCCTCTCTCTGTGTTTTCTCTGTCCCTATTGTTTCTCTGTCTCTATTTAAAGTGAAATAAATTTATTTTGAAAATTGGCGAACTCAGGAGGCTTCCATAACCTTCGCAACTCATGACATGAGTCTCGGGTGATTACTGACATCATAAATAAGAGTGTCAATTGTTAAATCAACAACAGGAGTCACTGTGCATCTACTCCCCATGTAGGATCTCTATACTTAATGTATTGTACTTTGTGAATTAACAGTATAACTAGTATTCAAACAGTACTTTATACTTTATGTTTCTGTGTGGGTACAAACTGTTGAAATCTTTACTTAGTATATACTAAATTGATCTTCTGCATATAAAGATAATTGAAAATAAATCTTGATGTGAATGGGATGGGAGAAGGAGTAGGAGATGGGATGGTTGCGGGTGGGAGGGAGGTTATGGGATGAAAAAGCCACAATAATCCAAAAGTTGTACTTTGAAATTTATATTTATTAAATAAAAGTTAAAAAAATTAAAAAATAAAAATAGACACATATATCTCCTCAAATTAACTGATAATTAAAATTATAATAAATATATAAGTATATATAAAAAGTTTCTAAAAATAAATCTTAAAAATAATTTTCTTCAGTTATATAACTTTGATGAATTGTCTTTTTATATATTTTTCTTGTAAAAATCTATTTCTAAAAACATTTGCTGCCATTCTCAAGGGATTATGTTTTCCAAATTAATGTATTTGTCAAAAATTCCCACTCTAGGATAGGGAACATGTTTATCATCCAGTCTAAGTAATAGTCAATCTATCAAAAGATTTTTGAACTGCTATTTTCTTTTTTTCCCTTGGATGACATGACTTTTTTGTCATGATGCAACAACGTCCATCAATACTTCCGAAATACCAATTGGATAGGGGACTTCAATTTTTGGCCAATTAGTTGTAAATGCTTTTCACATTTATTTTAAGTAAATTATAGCATTAAATGAATTAGCCAAATATCCCACTTTTTTCATTAATTCAATGTTTTAACACTAAGTCAAACAATTTAATTAGTTCATTCATAAGAAAGCTAACCATACCAAGAATTGGATCTTTACCTCTGCATCTGAGTTTTGAACACAGATAAGCTCAGCCCCATCAGCCATGAAATAATGAAGGTAGGCTCAAGATGCTGAAAATAAACTGCACCAAAGGCTGGTAAGGAAACAAAGACTTATTCCCACAAAAGCATGGAAATCAAGTGCTGTCCACAATCCAAGCCAATCTTGAAGCATATTCTCCCCTACATCCTCCATATCTTTTTTTAAAATTAAAGATTTATTTTATTTATTTGAAAAGCAGAGTTACAGCAGAGAGAAGGGTAGAGAGAGAGAGAGAGAGATCTTCCAACTGCTTGTTCACTCCCTCAAATGCTCACAATAGCTGGAGTTGGGCCATCTGAAGCTGGGAGCCAGGAGGTTTTTCCAGGTCTCCCACGTGGTTGCAGGGGTACAAGAACTTGGGCCATTCACTGCTACTTTCCCAGGTCATTATCAGGGAGCTGGATTGGAAGTGGAGGAGCCAGCACTCAAACTGGCACCCATATGGGATGCCTATGGATGCTGGTGCTGGTGGTTTAACCCCCATTATGCCACTACCTGGCCCTCAGCCTCTGTGTCTAGAGCCCAGGGCAGCCAGGATCTTGGATTTAGCCTATGGAGACACTAGACAGATGTTTAGGACCCTGGTCATGCTCATGCAATTCAGTTGTAGGTAATTATGAGACAAAAAAAATGGATGTAGTTTTGAGTCCATGAGTTTGTTGTGATAAATTCATTATTAAATACATAGTTCAATTTATTACTTTTAATTTACTAGGAATGTCTGGGAACAGATAATTTTCTTTTCACATTTATTTATTTGAAAGTCAGAGTTACAGAGTGAAAGGGAGACCGAACGAGAGAAGGAGAGAAAGAGAGAGATCTTACATAGACTGGTTCTCTCCCTACCATGGCTACAAAGGTAGGGGTTGGATCAGGCCTAAGCCAGGAGGTTCATTTAGGTCTCCTACGTGGGTGGCAGGAGTCCAGACATTTAGGCCATCCCCCACTTATTTTCCCAGGCCTTTAGCAGAGAGTTAGATCAGAAGTGGAACAGCTGGGACATGACACATTGCTCATGTGGGACCCTGGAATTTGTAAAGTGGCTTCACCTACTACACTACAGTACCAGCTCCTCAGTTACTTGCTTACACCTGAAATATGGTAATAACCATGGTCATTACCTTTATCACCTTCTAGTGCTGTGTCCACTGTGTGCTTTTGTTACAAAAATTCCATTTTGCCCTTCCATTTTTCTGGAAAATATATTTTAATAGCTTTACAAGAGAAAAAATAATTAGGAAAGAATTTTGTTTTGTAAGATTTTGTCATAAAATTAGTTAGGTGTCTCTTTGTATTAAGTCAGTTAATAAGTTGTCTGGATATAGAATCCCAGCTTGGAAGTCTTGTCTATTTAAGATCTTTTTATATGAAATCTCTCTCTCTCTCTCTCTCTCTCTCTCTCTCTCTTCTCTGTCTCTCTCTTTCCCCAGAAGATTCTGTTTTTTCCAGAAAATCTGTCTTTTAATCCATAGTGTTTGGAAATTTGAGTTAACACTTTTCTTCTCCTGTTATCTGTTTTAGAAAAATTATTTGATAAATTGTAGATTTTTTTAAAATAATAATGCTTTTTAACACTTCTCTATTATTTTCTATAAAGATATTTGCTGTACAATTTTGGAAATCTCATTGAAGTTTATTTCAAAAATTCTCCTTTGTCTAAATATGATCAGAGTTGGTGAACTCAAAAGGCTTCCATAGCCTTGGCAACTCATGACAAGAGCCTAGGGTGATTACTCATGCCATAAACAAGAGTGCAAGAGTGTCAATTTGTTAAGTCAACAACAAGAGTCACTGTGCACTTACTCCTCATGTAGGATCTCTGTCCTTAATGTGCTGTACATTGTGATTTAATGCTATAACTAGTACTCAAACAATATTTTTCACTTTGTGTTTCTATGTGGGTACAAACGTTGAAATCTTTACTTAATATATGCTAAACTGATCTGCATATAAAGAGAATTGAAAATGAATCTTGATGTGAATGGAAGTGGGGAGGGAGAGGGAAACGGGAGGGTTGCGGGTGGGAGGGAAGTTATGGGGGGCAAGCCATTGTAATCCATAAGCTGTACTTTGGAAATTTATATTCAATAAATAAAAGTTAAAAAAAAATTCTCCTTTATCTTATATTTCTATTCATAATTTTATTCTTCATAAATTTATGTTACATTTTTATTTTTAACAACTTTTATTTTCTTATTTTGAATATAGCATCATATACTTGCTTTACGGTTAAAATATATTCTCCTGAATCTCTAAAGTGATATAACACTTTATTATACTGAAATATTCTTTTCTCGTCTTTGATTTCTCCTGCCTGTGGTGATAATTGTACGTAGTTTTCTATACAAAAGAAGGAAATATTTCAGATTTTTGTATTCAGTGTAATAGAATTTTTGGAGTCTTATCAGTTGGAATGAATAAAATACATGTTTTTTCAAAAAAATTTTTGATGCTTTTAGAACAAAGAGAAAATCTGATAAATGGTGTTACACAATTTATATTTTAAAACAGAAAATCTAAAATGAAGTTATAATTTAAAAGTTTAATTATTGGTCATTGTACTGACAAAGAGAACCTTGGTTTTGAATTGATAGTGATAAGAATCAAATCCCCCCTTATATGAAATATTTAGGCTGCCCACACTTAATATCAGTTCTGTATATTTGTTCCTTCTCCATTACCCACAGTCATCTGATGTTGACACTATTGAAATATTTGAAAGATGGCATCTCTGGCTCACTTTTTTTTTTTTTTTTAATAATATTCCTAGTGATACAGCTTTATGGACTGTACTAGAATCATCTTCCATTTATTTAGAATAAAGACTAATAGCAAAACAATAATTCCAAAAATACCTGACATTCTTGAGCAGATTTCCAGGGTAAAATTATACTCAGAATTCAGTACATTTAACACGATGTGAAAATGCAATTCAGTCACCTCTGAGTATGGGAAGGCAGAAAAGAAATTTTGGGTTTAGCTTCACAAAATACCAATCAGTGGGGGCTGGTGCTGCGGTGCAGTGGGGTAAAGCCCTGGCCTGCAGCACTGGCATCCCACATGCACTACTGTGCTTCCAATCCAGCTCCCTGTTTACGCACCTGGGAAAGCAGCAGAGGATGGCCCAAGTTCTTGGGCCTCTGCACCCATGTGGGATACCTGGAAGAGCCTTGCTCCTGGACTTGGATCAGCTTAGCTCTAGTCATTGAAGCCATTTGGGGAGTGAACCAGGAGATGGAAGAACTCTCTCTCTGTCTCTACCTCTCTCTGTAACTCTGTCGTTCAAACAAATAAAATAAGAAATATTTATTTATTTGAAAGGCAAAGTTACAGAGAGGCAGAGAGAGAGACAAAGAGAGGGAGAAAGAGGAGAGAGAGAGAGAGAGAGAGAGGTCTTCCATCTGCTGGTTCACTCTCCAGATGGCTGCAATGGGCAGAACTGTGCCAATCTGAAGCCAGGAGCCAGGAGCTTCTTTTGGATCTCCCACATGGGTGCAGAGGCCCAAGGACATGGACCATCTTCTACTGCTTTCCCAGACGGTAGCAGAGAGCTGAATCGGAAAGTGTAGCACCTGAAACGGAAACCAGCACTCATTTGGAATGCTGGCACTGCAGGTGGCCACTTTACTCTCCATACTACAGTGTGAGCCCACATATTTGATTTTTAGAAGCTGATTTAAGAGCCACTTACTAGGCTAAACACTAAGTAACATATAGTGCTCTGCAATACCTATGAGAATTAGAAGTTTTCAGGGCCAGCTCTGTGGCAGAACAGGTAAAGCCACTGCTTGCAGTGCTGGCATCCCATATGGGCACTAGTTAGAATCCTGGCTGCTTCATTTCTGATCCAGCTCTCTGCTATGGCCTGGGAAAGCAGTACAAGATGGCCCAAGTCCTTGGGCCCCTGTACCCGCATGAGAGACCCAAAGAAGCTCCTGGCTCATGGCTTTGGATTGGCGCAGCTCCGGCTGTTGCAGCCATCTAGGGAGTGAACCAGTGGATAGAAGACCTCTCCCTCTCTCTGCCTCTCCTTCTCTCTCTATGTAACTCTGACTTTCAAATAAACAAATAAATCTTTAAAGAAAAAGAATTTTCAAATTTTAAATTAACAAATATAGTTCTATAAATCAAAAATTCAATTTAAGTTGAAATACCAGAGAATAATTCATGTTTTCTGTGGTAAAAACAAAAAAAAAGAAAGAGAAAATTCTACTCATCAACAATGACTGCTTTAATTCACTTACTAAAACCTATTCTGCTAGGAGGTGGAGAATAAGAAAACAAGCATGTAGAGAGGTAAAAGAACAGTAGTCTGTCTATAAATTTTCTCTACCGCCTGGTAACTCTTTTGAAAGAGGAAAGCATCCAAGATTTGAATAGATGCTCCGTGATGAGGTTTATTCTTTCCAAATGCCTTAGATTACAGGATGCACAAATTGCTTTATTTTTCTGTCATTTTCCTTAGGTCAGTCCATTTCTCCAAATGGTGCACATTTAATTTAATTTTCTGTATTCAAGATAATTATGTGTGTTGATGCTCTGGCATTTGAGAAGGGGGAATGGAAGGGAGGGCCCCACTTTTCAAAAGACAGTCTCTTGTTGTTGACATCATGCATTAAAGCTACTCTGGGTGATGTCAGATACCCCCAGATCAAAAGGGTCTCTTGTTTGTATTAACCAGGGACAGAATTGTACCCCACCTTGTTGGAAGATGGGTGGGAGTCCTGAAATAATGAAGTCAGTAAACTCTAGGAGGAATAATTAAATTATATATTTTCAGTCATTTTCCCCCTTTCTATCCTCCTTCTACATTCCCATTTTCAGAGCCACTGATATGTCCAGTTCCAAATACTTTTGATGCTTACATAGGAATTATGTTGTTTCTTTTTTCTATTTTTTTTTTAAAAGGCAGAGTTAGACAGTGAGAGAGAGAGAGAGAAAGGTCTTCCTTCCATTGGTTCACCCCCCATATTGCTGCTATGGCCGGCGCGCTGTGCAGATCTGAAGCCCGGAGCCAGGTACTTTCTCCTGGTCTCCCATGTGGGTGCAGGGCCCAAGCACTTGGTCCATCCTCCACTGCCTTCCTGGGCCACAGCAGAGAGCTGGACTGGAAGAGGAGCAAGTGGGACAGAACCCAGCGCCCCAACCGGGACTAGAACCCATGGTACTGGTGCTGCAGGCAGAGGATTAGCCAAGTGAGCCACGGTGCGGGCCAATGTTGTTTCTTGTCATCTCCTCCCTTACAGGCCTTCAGTCTGTTCCAACACATTTGCTTAACTTAAAATTTTATAATTTTGTTAACATTGTTCATCTAGTGTCACCTACTTAATCTGTTCTTTTTGGATTTGCAAATCCTTTTTTTTTTTTTTTTTTTGACAGGCAGAGTGGACAGTGAGAGAGAGAGACAGAGAGAAAGTTCTTTCTTTTTGCTGTTGGTTCACTCTCCAATGGCCGCCGTGGTCGGCGCGCTACGGCCGGGGCATCACACTGATCTGAAGGCAGGAGCCAGGTGCTTCTCCTGGTCTCCCATGGGGTGCAGGACCCAAGCACTTGGGCCATCCTCCACTGCACTTCCGGGCCATAGCAGAGAGCTGGCCTACAAGAGGGGCAACCAGGACAGAATCCGGGGCCCCCACTGGGACTAGAACCCGGTGTGCTGGCGCTGCAAGGTGGAGGATTAGCCTAGTGAGCCGCGACGCCAGCGCAAATTCTTTATTTTATTATAATTGTTTCTGAGATGTATTGCTAAAAGATAAACTGTACTTTTGCATTCAAATTATCTTGAAATAGTTTGGGCAGAATTGCATCCTCCCAAAATCCATAAATAAAACCCCTCACTGCATCTTGACTCCCCTAGGAGATAGGATCTGTAAAGAGGTAATTAAAGTTAAATAAATAAAGGGGAGAGTGATCCAACATGGGAAGCGAGATACTCAGCAGACTCATAGAATGGCGGATGTCCTAAACAGCACTCTGGCCTCAGAATCAGCCCGAAAGGCATTCCGATCTGGCTGAAAAGCCCATGAGAGTATTTCAGGCATGGAAAGCCAAGACACTCAGGCAAAAAAAAAAAAAAAAAACTAAATGAAAGATCTCTGTGAGTGAGATCCCAGTGGAAAGAACAGGTCTTCAAAGAAGGAGGTACCTTTCTCTGAAGGGAGGAGAGAACCTCCGCTTTGACTATGACCTTGTCTAAACAAGATAAGAGTTGGAGAACTCAAGGGGCTTCCATAGCCTTGGAAACTCATGACTGGAGCATGGGGAGATTACTGAGGCCATAAACAAGAGTGTCAATTTGTAAAGTCAACAACAGGAGTCACTGTGCACTTACTCCTCATGTAGGATCTCTGTCCTTAGTGTGCTGTACATTGAGACTTAATGCTATAACGAGTACTCAAACAGTATATTTCACTCTGTGTTTCTATGGGGGGTGCAAACTGTTGAAATCTTTACTTAATGTATACTAAACTGATCTTCTATTAAAAAAAGAAGAAGAAATTATCAATTCCCAACTTGACTCTCACTGGGATTAAACATGACAATAGGTCTGATCTGATTTCATCATCATTTAAAAAATCATCTATTATTTTTCACTTTAAGTTTGTGTGGGAGCAAACTGTTGAAATCTTTACTTAATGTATGCTAAACTGATCTTCTGTATATAAAGAGAATCGAAAATGAATCTTGATGTGATTGGAAGGGGAGAGGGAGTGGGAGAGGGGAGGGTTGCGGGTGGGAGTGATGTTATGGGGGGAAGCCATTGTAATCCATAAGCTGTACTTTGGAAATTTATATTCATTAAATAAAAGTTAAAAAAAAAGTTAAATACATCCATAAGGACAGACTCTAATCAAATAGTGCTTGTATCTTCACAAGAAGAGGAAAAGGTACCAGCAGTGTGTGCTTGTAGAGAAGAGGCTATGTGAGGCTGGAGCAAAATAAATCAATCCTGTTTGCACTTTTTTATAAGATCTTTGCCATCAGTGCTATGGAAAAATATAATGGGGACTGGGCATGCAGATGGAATACTTACTCTTTTTCTCTCTCTCTGCCTTTAGATTAAATAAATAGGAGTTGGTATTGTGCCATAGTTGGTAAAAGCCACCACCTGTGACTCCAACATCCAATATGGGTGCTGGTTTGTGTCCTGGCTGCTCCATTTCCACTCCAGCTTCCTGCTAATGTGCCTGAGAGAAGCAATGGAAGGCCCAAGTGTTTGGGCCACTGCCACCCAAATCAGAGACCTGAATTAAGCTTCTGTCTCATTGTTTAGGCCTGGGCCAGCCCTGGTCATTGTGGCCAACTAGGGTATAAATTAGTGGATGGAAGATCTCTCTGACTTGCCCTTTCTCGGTATAAACTCTTTCAAATAAATTTTAAAAATCATTTTAAAAAATTGTGGGAGATACTGTACCTAGTGGGGAGTCCACATGCCCTGCCCACACAGGAGGTTGAGAGGACATGGCACACCAAGCCTCCTGGGCAGGACCCCACAACCTGACTGCTGGCAGGCCGCAGAAGCCCCAAGCACCTTTCCCCACCCCCACTCCTTGCTAAAGCTCTCTGTGATTGCTGGTCAGGTAAACCATTCCCAATCAGGTAAAGAACTCCCTGATGCCCCACGGACCACCTGGGAAGCCATCCTAAGTGATCTTCAAGCTGATTGGGTCGGCATATTGGCGTCAGTGTCCGTTCTACCCTATGGTTGCGTTCCCCAGAACTGGTTAGGCCCTTTTTACCTGCCGTTTATAATGCACATGCTTGTGAATAAAGACAGACTTGTTCACAGAAGCCTGTCCTCAGTGTCTTTGTGGGAAAGTCATCGCCCCCTTGCTCATCCCCGACACTATGTCTTAGTGGGACTAAGCAGCAAAAAATAAATATTTTAAAAAATTATAGGTTCCCAACATGTTAACATATTTTGATGTAATACATTTGGAACTCACCAGTTTGCCAGCTTATTACTATGAACCCACTGCAAAATCTAGAGCAATATGGAAAGACGGAAAAATCACTGTGAAACATAGAGTACCTGAGATAACCTATTGTAGGAAAAGCACATCATTTTGACGAGACACCAGTATTGTCTCTGCCTTGGAGCACATGTTGTAGAGGAACTAGCAAGAGAAAGGGAACATGCTATGTGGGAGATTCTATTCAAGATCCCTGAGTGAATCCAGAGGATTTTTGAATGCAGAGCTGAGTTTCTAGAATCAGTTTATCAACAACTTTTCTGTGTCTGTTGCCGGACTCCTCAATTTATTTCAAACACTTATGAGAAAACTTTGGTTTGATATTTCAATTTTTTTCTTTAACTTCAATCATTAATCTCAAATAGAGTGTAATTATCTCTCATCCTATGGGAATGCTAATCAGTTATCATTTAATAGAAATGTAAAGGACTCAAAAAGAATATGTTTCACTTTAATAGCCATATTAATACCTTATTTTCCATTATGAATTTAATAGGACATTGTTGTGCACTCTGTATTTAGATTGCTTAGGTTTTCTTTATGTTTTGTTTTCATTTGTTTTAGTAATGATGATCACAGGCTGCCAGTTTTAGGTCTTTTTCAACCTTTTCCTCCAATCTAAATTATTTTTCTGTCTTCTGTTAATTTTTTCACCTCCAATGTAATTGTTATTCATTTTCCTGTTGATAGGCTTGTGATTCTCACTTCTTCCAGGAAGTTTTTCATGAATATCAAGGCCCATTATAGTGTTTCCTGTTGTCATACTATTTATGTTCTCTATTTACTGCTTGCCAAAGGAATATTGTATTGCAGAAAGTTCAAGAAGAAAAGATTTGTAATAGGTTCAGCTTTTTACTCTTGTTTTTTCATCTGGAAAATAATTATTCTACTTAAGGTATATATTGAGAATTAAATGAGGAAAATGCACTATTGTACAGGTTAGATGTGTACAAATGGTCTCCAATATTATTAGGGGCTCTCTGAGGGTAGGCAATAAGTCCTTAAAATCTTTTCTAATTGTTGGACCTAAAAATCTTTGAAAAATACAAGTTCTCGGGGCACTAGGCTAATCCTCCACCTGCGGTGCTGGCATCTCATATGGGAAGACCTTTCTCTCTGTTTATCTCTCTCACTGTCTGTAACTCTATCTGTCAATAAATAAATAAATAAAAAGAAAAATATAAGTTCTCAATAAGTATATTTGATTGACTGAATGCAAAATATCACCACCTATAACAATTTATTTCTGTTAGAATCAATATATTTTGTTGTAATATAAAAAATAAATAAATAGATATTGGAAATCATATATCAAATCACTATTTTGGTTTCTGGTTTTCCTACAGAAAACTGATAAATGTTAAAATAAAAAATTTCAGAAGGTTATTTGTTGTGTTTCCTATAAATAAGAATATTCTATTACTTCATATTTTAGAATGCGGACAAAGAATATTTGAAGAGGAAGATCTGCTTTCAGGTCTCTAGGAAATACTTAGTTAAAGTATTTATCATATTTTAGTTTGAATTTTTATTTGGTAATATAAAAAACTTTAAAAAGAAAACTCCAATTATATTGTATAATACAGATTCCTCTTTTACATTTTTTGATATAGCATTGCTTCCAGAAATTTCAGATCAAATATGGTACTTATGTCTATCAACTTCTATTGAACTAACTTATTTTGCATAATTTCAATGACATTTCACACTATCTGCCATGAATTGAATTTTGTCTTAATACTTCTTATGAGCTCCATATGGGCAGAGAAAGTGTCATTTTCTTCTCTGTATTGTAGGGAAATTGTAGTCCCCAAATTAATCAATGTACTAAGTTATGGATCTGTGAATATTAATTTATGTGACCACAAATACTTTGCAGAGGTACCTGAAGATCTGAGGATGGAGTATCATCTTGAATTATCTGGGTGGTCCTGCATGCAGTCACATGTACCTTTACAAGAGGAAATCAAAGAGATATTTGACAATATAGAAGAGACAGATGCAGTGTAAGGAGGTAGGCAGCCAATGCAGCAACGTAGTCACAAGTCCAGGGGTTCTGGCTACCAGCAGCTAGGAGACATGTGGTATGGACTCTTCCACAGAGCCTCCAGAGGGTGTTTAGCCTTTCCCAAACATTTATTTTGGCTCAGTCATTGATTTCAGAATTTTGGCCTACAGAACTACTAGAAGATATTTTTCTTTCGTGCTTTTCCATCCAAGTTTGTTAACATCTTTTAAAAATTTTTTTAACATCAATTTTAGGAAACTAAAATGGAAAGCAGAGGCTTTTTGATTGTTTGTTTGTTTTGGATCATGATATTTGGTTTTTCTCTAGAGATCTATTTTATACCATTATCTGTCCTTTTCTCTACTTATTGCTCCACACATTTTCACAGAAAATAGCATATAACCTTTAAATTTCAAATTTAGTGCAAATAATATTCTCACTAATAAATCTATATCCCTGATCTTTCTCCTGGGCTCTTGATCCTACTGCCACAAAGTCAAGAAAATTAGCAAAGAAGCACAAACACAACATTAAAAAAAAAAACACATTATACTTAGTAACTTTACCTTATTCTGAATCCCATATACCAGTGGGTAACAACAATATTTAGCTAGTCATTCAAAACACAAACACAGTCTTACATTCTACTCTTCATTTTCTCCTACCTCCTTTATTTAGTCTTCCTCTAAGTTTTGGCTGTTTGCATAAAATTTTCTTCAATATATCCATTCCCATCAACCTCTGCTGCAGACTTTGTTCAGACTACTATCGTGTCACACCTCGGGGATTGAAAAAGAGTCTATCAACTTTGCTTCCTGTAATACAAACACTAAACCTGCCCCAGACAAGAATATTTCCATAATGCACATTTGTTCATGTCATCATCTTAATTATACAAGAATTTGGATGAAGACAAAATTCTTTTTTTTCTTCTTTCTTTTTTTTAACTTTTATTTAATGAATATAATTTCCAAAGTACAGCTTATAGGTTACAATGATTTCCCCCCCATAACGTCCCTCCCGCCCGCAACCCTCCCCTTTCCCACTCCCTCTCCCCTTCCATTCACATGAGGATTCATTTTCTATTCTCTTTATATACAGAAGATCAGTTTAGCATACATTAAGTAAAGATTTTAACAGTTTGCTCCCACACAGAAATATAAAGTGAAAAATACTGTTTGGGTGCTAGTTATAGCATTAAATCTCAATGCACAGCACACTAAGGACAGAGAGCCTACATGAGGAGAAAGTGCACAGTGACTCCTGTTGTTGACTTAACAAATTGACACTCTTGTTTATGGCCTCAGTAATCACCCTAGGCTCTTGTCATGAGCTGCCAAGGCTATGGAAGCCTTTTGAGTTCACCGACTCTGATCATATTTAGACAAGGCCATGGTCAAAGTGGAAGTTCTCTCCTCCCTTCAGAGAAAGGTACCTCCTTCTTTGATGGCCCCGTTCTTTCCACTGGCATCTCACTCACGGAGATCGTTCATTTAGGTTTTTGTTTGTTTGTTTGTTTGTTTGTTTGTTTTTTCTCAGATTGTCTTGGCTTTCCATGCCTGAAATACTCTCATGGGCTTTTCAGCTAGATCCACATGCCTTAAGGGCTGATTCTGAGGCCAGAGTGCTGTTTAGGACATCTGCCATTCTATGAGTCTGCTGTGTATCTCACTTCCCATGTTGGATCATTCTCTCCCTTTTTGATTCTATCAGCTAGTATTTGCAGACACTATTCTTGTTTATGTGATCCCTTGGGTTCTTAGTCCTATCATTATGATCAATAGTGAACAGAAATTGATCACTGGGACTAGTGAGATGACATTGGTACATGCCACCTTGATGGGACTGAATTGGAATCCCCTGGTATGTTTCTAACTCTACCATTTGAGGTAAGTCAGCTTGGGCATGTCCCGAATTGCACATCTCTTCCCTCTCTTATTCCCACTCTTATATTTAACAGTGATCACTTTTCAGTTAAGTTTCAGCACTTAAGAAGAATTGTGTATTGATTACAGTATTCAACCAAAAGTATTAAGTAGAACAAAGAAGACAAAATTCTTTAAGAAAATATACAGGACTGGCATTGTGGCATAGCAGGTAAAGCCACTGCCTGTAGTTCCAGCATCCCATATGGGTGCCAGTTGGAGTCCCGACTGCTCCATGTCTGATCCATCTCTCTGCTATGACCTCGGAAAGCAATGGAAGATGGCCCAAGTCTTTGGGCCCCTACACCCATGTGGGAGACCCAGAAAAAAGCTCCTGGCTCCTGGCTTCGGATCAGTGCAGCTCTGGCCATTGTGGCCACTTGGGGATTGAACCAGCAGATTGAGGCCCTCTCTCCCTCTCTCTGCCTCTCCTCTCTCTGTGTAACTCTGACTTTCAAATATAAATAAATCTTTTTAAAAAGAAAATATACAGGATATTTTTTCTAGCTATATTTGCTTCAAAATCTTATTTTGCAGCCACATTAAATGTCTATTAGGAACAATGTTGTTCTTTGATGTCTCTGGATCATTACTTCTGTCTTTCTCTCTATTAAGAATGTTCTTTAGCTTTCATGTTCAAGTGCAAACTCAATCTTCTGATTTCATTGCAAATCATTTTTTTTTCCTATGAAACCTTTTTGGACATAAGCCAGAGAAACAGCCTCCCTCCACCATGTGTTTCCATGGTGCAACCGACATTCCCCATAGTTGCCCTCATTATAGTTTATTCTATGCAGATTGTATGCTGTCTTTCACTCCTACAAGACTGTAGGCACTATATGGGCAGGTGCCACATCTGTAGCTCTATTTTTTCCTCATGTACAGTATTCAATTAATATATATGCACTTGCCTGGTGAATAAAGGGCTATGAAAAACAGAAAGCAGAAAGAAAAAGGTGCAAGGTTTACATACTGACAAGAGTCGCCTGACTGCACTGTCGCATTTGCTCACAGAAACTTTCTTCAGAGAATAAAAACACCATGGTCTGAATGTATGACCTCAACACTATTTATTTATTATTTTTAAATTCTTTGACAGGCAGAGTGGACAGTGAGAGAGAGAGAGAGAGAGACAGAGAGAAAGGTCTTCCTTTTCCGTTGGTCCGCCCTCCAATGGCCGCCGTATCGTGCTGATCCCAAGCCAGGAGCCAGGTGCTTTTTCCTGGTCTCCCATGGGGTGCAGGGCCCAAGGACCTGGGCCATCCTCCACTGCACTCCCGGACCACAGCAGAGAGCTGGCCTGGAAGGGGGGCAACCGGGACGGAATCCGGCGCCCCGACCGGGACTAGAACCTGGTGTGCCAGCACTGCAGGCGGAAGATTAGCCTATTGAGTTGTGGCGCCGGCCTCTCAACACTATTTGAATTTTGAAAATACATTTTCATACTATAACACAAATATCTACTAGTAAGATGTTTCTTTAAAATTCACTGTTATGCAATACAAACTTGGTAACTTTGTCCACCACATACTATCTTGCATTAATGATAAAAATATGAAATAAACATTAGGTGAGGCTATCTGTCCCCCAAAGTTTGTATGTTACAGAACTACATTCTTAGTTCACATTTAGTTATGTGATTACTTGAATCTTCAGTATAATTTGCCATAATTACCTCATCAAATCCTATTGAAAAACCAACTTGACAGAGCCAGATATCATGAATTTAAGTATTATAACAAGTTCAAGCACTTTTCTCAGAAAGGAAATCTGGCTAACCATGATTCTAGCTCAATAGAAGGTACTCAAAGAGTTCTTGTCCAATACGACAAATAGAAGTTTAAGTATAGTCATAAGTACATGAAATCTGATACGAAATCTTCTGAAGCACTTAAAAGAAAATCTACAATCTTCTTAAATAATGGACATGAAGTGCAGGCATTCTTTGATTATTTTGACTTAGGACTTTCTTTGTTTTTCTAAAAAGATATGTTTGTGGAACAGCTGCACCCATCTTGTCATTCAGAGAAGAGTCAAGACAATCAAAATGTGCTGATAGGGAACCATAACTTTGCTGAGGTACTGAATAAATAAGAGGAATGAAAACCTTAGAAGTGCCTTAGTTTTCTTTTTTTTTTTTTTTAATTTACTTATTTATTTGAAAGTCAGAGTTATAGAGTGGGACACAAACACACACACACACACACACACACGCAGACACACATAAACATACACACAGAGCAAGATTTTCCATTTACTGGTTCACTCCCCAGATGGTTATAATAGCCATGGCTGAGCAAGGCCACAGCCAGGAGTTAGGAATTTGATCCAGGATCTTCCTCTGCTTTTCCCAAACCATTAGGTGGGAGTTGGGTCAGAAGTGAGCAGCCCAGACAGGAACTGGTACCCATGTAAGATGCTGGCATACGCGGCAGCTTTTACCTGCTGTGACACAATGCTGGCCTCAAGAAGTGCCTTAGTTATATGTTTCTTGTATAATCAGACAATTTCTTTCCTATGTCTTCATGCTTCTTATATCAAAGTTTTCCCTATATGTAGAAGAATATCAATATACTTTGTGTGATTTAGACAAAGTTGGAAAAGACTAGGTATAATAGAAATTGTGACAGTTTAAATGATAAAATTAAGACCTAACTAACCTTAGTATAGAAAATCCATATTCAAATATGAAAGACCAGGATCACATCAGAGACCATGTATAAAATGTTAAGATAACAATAGCGTTTGCACTTAAAATACAAAACGTAATTAGGAGTTTAACATTATCATATGTTTCCTTGTGAGTGGGAACCTTTTTAGTAAACTGTGCCCCTGGGTGCTGCTCCAGCCATGGGTGAGTCCTGGTGATTGTGGACGTTGCTAACCAGTATATGAAAGTGTGTTCTTTCTCTCTCTTTCTCTCTCCCTCTCTCTCCTTCTCTGTAACTCCCCCCCACTTTCTCAAACATATAAATATTTTAAAAAAGAAAAGTTTATTTTTGTGCAAAATTTCAGAAATCTATTATTTTTTCATAATCTGAATTTCTATGAACTTTTGAATGTCTCTCCTATCTATATATGTGCACACACACACAAACACATCTATTTAGAGAGAGAGAGAGAGACAAAGACATCCTTAAGTAGGTACATATATGTATATATTTGGAAATGTGTATTTTTGTGAAAATAGAAGTTCCTAATAAGTTGTCTTGATATAGACATGGACTTTTATGTAGTTAATTGTGCTTTTTAAAAATAATGTTTATTTATTTAAAAGGTAGAGTTATAGACAGGCAGAGGTGGGGGGGGGTGTCTTTCATCCGCTGGTTTCATTCCCCAAATGGCCGCAACTGCTGGAGATGCACCAATCTGAAGCCAGGAGCCAGGAGCTTATTCGTGGTCTCGCACGTGGATGCAAGGACCCAAACACTTGCGCCATCTTCTTCTGTTTTCCCAGGCCATAGGAGAGAGCTGGATCGGAAGTAGAGCAGCTGGGACTCAAACAGGCGCCCATGTGGGATGCCGGTACTGCAGGCGGTGGCTTTATCTGCTAAGAGCTGTGCTGACCCCAGTTAATCATGTTTAATGGAAGGTGAAGATGTTTATGATCCTTCTGTTTTAAGTACTTTTCATCCTTTCTCCAGTATTTATAAAATTCTCTGAGTAGTAATTTTTGTTCTCCAGATAACCTGATATAAGATCTACAAAAAGAATAGACCCATGTTTTTCAGTTATCATGGGATATGTTTGATTCTAGTTAATTTTGATATATACAAGGAAAACAAGGGAATGTGTTTTCTCTATAATGTGGTGAAGATGTGTAGGTACTTAACACAAAATGAAAGGGTCAAAAACAACACACCTTTTTCAAGGACAACATTATATTTAGAATATAAAAACTGCAAAACGCACTAAAATTCCTTAAGCCATTTGCTAAATCTGTTCCTTTCAAAATCCTATTCTAACCAATAAACTTTATTACATTTTTGTTTTGTTTTTGGTTTTGTTGTTTGCAGTGCTATAATCATTATTCATTTTAGTTTTAAACCTGTGGGGAGAAAAGTTTATGTGTTCCTCCTTCTAACCTAGTTCTGTGACTATTGTTTAATAAGACTGAAAGTGAAGATGCCTCGTTCATCTTACTCCCCTCAGGTACACTGATTCACAGAGCTGAAAGTCGGCTTGTCTGATTTTCCTTTGGGGACCATATTGCACTAATGAGCACTCCAGTGTAATTCACTGGGAGAAGTTTTGCAGGTAGAAACTGTTTGTAACTTATGGTGAAAATGAGCATACTATACCAGTGCAAAATGATTTATTACAACTTTTCGCTGTACCAGCAAAAATGGTTCATACTCGTCAATTTTTGCTTTATGTGCAAAATTTTTTTTGTAATCATAAGTCATTGTATTCTTGGTATTAATTATGGTAGTATTTCCAAACAATACAAGTTTTGACAAAAGTTTAGGTGCTCCTTAGGAAAAAAATTTCTTGTAGCAACATGACAATCATAAGAATCTACTATGGAAGGCTCCATTTTGCTTATAGTCATATTTTAAATATCAGAGAATATGACATCATATTATCTACTGTAACATATTAATAAACTTTAAATCATGACTTTATATACAAAGATTTTTCTATTAATGCCAATGTGCTCAGATTGCTTTAACTTCCATAGAAATGAATTGACAAGAGGTGACAAAATATGGGCTATACTTGTTGTAATTTTTCATCTACACAATTTTTGGGACGAAGTATTCTTGTATTTAGTAGGATTTTAATTTTAGTTGCTTACACTTTTAGATTCATCTTTGTATATCTTAAGCTTAAAAAACTTACCTTGAAAGTTTAGAAGCCTCATTTTTATATGGCAGACTGTCTTACTTCATTGTTTCTATTAAACACATGACAAACAGAAGAGTGGTACTAAACCCTCCAGATTATTTCACAGAAAGCTGAAAACTGTTCTTACTGGGACAACTCAGCAGGGGCCGTGTTATAAGTGTGGGACTTTTATTTCCATTGCTGATATTCATCAGGAAAACGGTTCTACAGTAATGTTCTGTCTCCTTCATTAGGTAAAATTCAAGGATTTACTCTCAAAATTATAAAGGTTATATATGAGAAACCCACAGCCAATATCATACTAAATGGGGAAAAACTGAACACAATTCCCTTTATATTTGCATCAACACAAAATATCTGCTTTCTTCTCTGTTGTTAAAGATTTATTCATTTATTTGAAAAACAAAATTACAGAGAGAGTGAGAGAGAATTACCATCCTCTACCTCACTCCCTAAATGGCAACATTTGGGGCTGTGCTGGGCTAAAGTGAGGAGCCTAGAACTCTTTCCAGGTTGCCCACATGAGGGCAGGGATCTGAGCACTTGGGCCATCATCTGCTGCTTTCCCAAGAGTATTATCAGGGAAGCTTAATGGAAAGCAGAAAGCAGAGACTTGAACTGGCACTCGATAATGGAATGCCCATATCACAAGTAAACGCTTAACCCATTATGTCTCAATTTCAGCCTCAAGGATATCTATCTTGACTGTCTTTTTACATAGAGTATTGGAAGTATTAATAAGAGCTGTTATGGAAAACAAAAATAAAAGCTATTGAAATTGCAAAGGAGAAAGTCAAAATATCCAAAAGCTATTAGAAATGATGAATCTATTCAGGCAAGTCAAAAATACAAATTCAAAATATAAAAAAAAAGATTAATTACCAATAATGATCTTTCTGAAAGGGAAATCAAGCAAATAATCCCATTCACAGTTTCTATAAAAACTGAATTATTTAGAAATAAATTTAACCAAAAAAGTGAGAGGATATACAGTAAAATTATGAAATAGTGATGAAAGAAATCAAGGACACAGAAAAAAGTGGAAAAGTATTCCTTGTTCATGCAGTAAAATGGCTAATATCATTAACATGCCCACAGTAACTAAAACAATCCACAGTCAATCAAATCTCTATTAAAATACCAATGACATTTTTCACAGTGTGAGAAAAATAACAAAAATCCATAAACAACTACAAAAAAAGAAATTCTGAGCAAAAAATAAAGAATTAGGCATTGTAATATCTTATTTTAAAGTATACTTCAAAGCTATACGAATTAAACAATGCTAAAAATTGAAACATGGATAAAAGGAACACAGCATAGAGCCCAGAAATTAATCAATAAACATACAGCCAAATGCTTTTTTTCACCATTAAAAGAACATTTGTTTACTTATTTTAAAGCATTACATAGGGAGAGAAAGGGAGAGGCAGACAGAGAGAGAGAGAGAAAGATTTTCCATTGGCTGGCTCATTCTCCAAATGACCACAACAGCCAGAGCTGGGCTGATCTGAAGCCAAGATCAGGAACTTCTTCCAATTCTTCCACGTGGGTGCAGGGGCTCTAGCATTGGGCTAGCCTCCTCTGCTTTCCCAGGTATATTACCAGGGAGCTGGATTGGAAGCAAAGCTGCTGGGACTCAAACAAGTGCCCATATATGACACAGGTGTCCCTGGCAGTGACTTAGCCTGCTATGGCACACTACTGGGACCTAGTCAATTGATTTTTGACAAAAATGCAATGCAAAAATTTAGAGCCAGAACATATTTGGAGGCAGATTATCTTTAAAAATATTTATTTATTTATTTGAAAACTAAAGTGGCAGAATAGCAGAGTGTGGGAGGGAGAAAAAGAAGTGAGAAAAGAGAGATCCATCTTCCATCGCTGATTCACTTCCTACCATAAAAGCCAGGACCAGGCCATACTGTAGTCAGGATGCAAAAATTCCATCCCAGTCACCACTTGCTTCTGTCGAGGGCAATATTTGGCCCTTTATTCCCTGCCTCCAAGGTTCATTAGCAAAAAGCTGAGTCAGAAACATGAAGTACCCTGGCCTCAAACCAGCAAATCCAGTGTGGAACACAGCATCCCAAAAGGTGGCTTAATCAACTGCACTACAATGCTTGCTCCAAAGATAGTGTGTGTAATAAATGGTGCTGGTAAAATTGGACAAACAAAAGTAAAAGAATGAAGCTGGATTTTTACTTCTCACCATTTACAATAATCACCTCAAGATGAATCAAAGACCTAACTATAAAATTTCTAGAAGAAAATATGGGAACTCTTCAAGATGGTGGTGTTGGCATTTTAGGAGGGAGTTATAAGACTCCAAAAGTACAGACAGCTGAAGAATTACCAGATAAATGATATTATATCAAAGTCAGAAGCTTCTGCAAAGCAAAGGAAACAATGAAAAGAGGGCAGAGACATCCAAGAGAATGGAAGAAATATTTGCAAGTTATTTATCTGACGAAGCTTTAATAGCCAGAATATATGAGAAGTTCACAAACTTTCAACAAGTATAAACCAGGCTGTTTAAGAAATAAGCAAACCTAAATAGAGAGTTTCCAAAAGCAAAAATTCAAATAGCCAAGAAGTAGATGAAAAATGTTCAATGTCACTACCCATCAGAAAAACGCAATCAAAATCACAATGAGATATCACTACATCCCTGTTACAGTGGTTTTTATCAGTAAGACAGAAAGTGAAAAATGCTGGCAACGATATGGAGAAAGGAAAATTTTATACACAATTGTTGAGTATGTAAAGTAGTATAACCAATACAGAAGAACAGAATGGATAGTTTGTTAAAAAACTACACCTAGAACTATCATATTACCCAGCATTTCCACTTGGATGTCTATCCAAGACTCACATTTGTTGTATCAAAGAGATTATTGCTCTACTATGTCTGTTGTAGCACTATTCATAATACCCAATAAATAGAATTAACCAAGTTATCCATCATCAGATAAATGGAGAGTGCAAATGTGGTATACATACACAATAAGACACTATTCCATGATAAAAATAATTAAATCCTGTCATATTCAGCAAAATGGAATGGAACTGGAGGAAAACCTGTTAAGTGACACAAGCCAGACACAGAAAGGCAAATACCACATATTTCTCTATATGTAAAACTAAAAAAAATATGAACAGAGAGTAGTGATTTATAGAGGCTGAGAGGGATTGGGGATAGAAGGAATTTGGATAACGGTTATTAAATCAGAGTCAGATTGAAGGAATAAGTTTCAAGTGTTGCACAGCTTAGTGGGGAGAATATAGCTCAGAATAAACTTGCATGGAATGTACGAACAAATCGAAGAGAGAAGAGAAAGCTAATGACCATGGTTAATGTCATATTTCAGGCATAAAGAATTAACTGAGAAGTCAACATAGTGTCTCAGTTGGCATCCCATATGGGAGCAGGTTTGAGTCCTGGCTGCTCCACTTCCAATCCAGTTCCCTGCTGATGAACCTGTGAAGGGAGTAGAAGATGGCTCAAGTCCTTGGAACCTGGCAGCCACGTGGGGAACCTGGATGGAGTCCTAATCTTTTGGCTGTGGCCTGGCCCAGCCCTGGGTGTTGCAGCCATCTGGGGAGTGAATCAGCAGATGGAAGATCTCTCTTTGTCTCTCCTCTCTCTGAAAGTCTATCTTTCAAATAAATAAATTTCTTTTAAAAAAATCTCCAAACCTCCAATAATAAAGTAATATCTACAGAGAAATGCTAATTACATGGTTTTGATCAGTTACATATTTTGCATAAATGTACTGAAATATCAGACTGTAGGGGCCAACGCTGTGGTGTAGTAAGTTAAGCCTCCGCCTGTTACGCTGGCACCCCATATAGGTTCCAGTTTGAGTTTCACCTGCTCTGGTTCAGATCCAGCTCCCTGCTGATGGCCTGATAAGCAGTGGAAAATGGCCCAATTGCTTGGGCCCCTGCACCCACATGGGAGACCCAGAAGAAGCTCCTGGCTCCTGGCTTCAGATCTGCCCAATTCTGGACAATGT
Organism: Oryctolagus cuniculus; assembly: GCF_964237555.1. Lineage (NCBI taxonomy): Eukaryota > Metazoa > Chordata > Mammalia > Lagomorpha > Leporidae > Oryctolagus > Oryctolagus cuniculus. The sequence goes on from NC_091433.1 coordinate 24,172,970, forward strand.
GGCAATTTGGGAAATGAACCAGTGGATGGAAGATTTCTCTCTCTGTCTCTTCCTCTCTTGTTCTGTAAATCTGCCTCTTAAATAAACTTTAAAAAAAAGAAAATATCAAGCTGTAGCCTATAAATATGTAAAAATGTTAATTCATAAAAAAGTTAAATTATTGATTTGAGTGTAAGAGATACAGGTATATATATATATATGTATGTATGTATATATATATATATATATAGAGAGAGAGAGAGAGAGAGAGAGAGAGCGCACCTACCTGCTAGTTGACTCTTCAAATGACTGACAGCTGTGACCATGTGGAGACTAAAGCCCTGAGTCACAAACATAGTCCAGGTCATCAACATGAGTGGCAGGAACCCAATTACTTGAGCCACCCTCCATGCTTTCTGGGGTCTGCACTGGCAGATTACAGGAATTAGGAACCAGGGTGGGTCTTGAGCTCAGGTACTCTGGTAGGGGATGCAGGTGTCTTAATCAGCATCTAAAACTCTAGACCAAATGCTCACCCCATGAGACCAAATTCTATCAATTGAGGAGACATCAGTATTTATTGTACTTCCTTCAGTGCCAAATATGTGAGAGTTACAGTTCAACCAAGAGGAGGAATGTCTTCATAACAAGCTCCCTCACTGGCAAGAGCTTTTTGAGTTTGGAACTCTACACACAGTAATTAGAAGCTTCTTTGGAAACAATGGCAAACTTGGCTTTCCAGACATGTGGAATTAATCACAGGTTTGACATTGCTTTCTTTGGGGTGATGTTTGCAGCCTGATGAACACTGATATACATATCTATACTTTCCAATTTTATTCTAACAGGACCTACTACATATTGGAGAGGCTGATACATCAACATCAAGGAAAGAGATGATGTTATTTGCTATGCATAATCATAGAGTCTTAATGGGACATCAATAAATCCTGGGCTACTCATTGTTTCGACATTGAATGGCTTGGAGACCAAGGCATTTTGTTATATTTCTCTGAGGGTTAGCTGCTAGTATTTATAATTAGAAAAATGAATTACATGATTATCAATCCCTTGACAGGAAGCTTTCTGTTTTCAGTGTGCTGCTCTATGAGGGCATACCATGCTATGAAACTTACTGCATCTATGTACAGGTTGTGGAGATCTGTGCATTTTGCTTGTATTATTTACCTGAGAGATATATAATCATGGGAAAATCAACATCATGATAATATAGGTAAACTGGATACATTCATATAATCCTTATGAAAAGAGGAATATTTATTCTTATCATTTACACATTCACACATTTGTTTTAATTCTAAAAATGACAAATTCATAGCTAGATGGTCACTAATATTTGTGGAATCAATCAATCAATCAATAAGCCATCATTCAGAGCTTCTTGCTTGTTAATACTAGAATCACATTTCTCATTTTTAAATGGTTATTCTTTATTTGGTGATGAGGAATAAATACTTATTTATTCCTGTCAAAAATAAAAAAAAATCAATATAAACTTAGTAAAATTGGATCAAAGTATGGGAAGGCATTCATATCATGTTATCAATTAGATCATGATGATAACAGATGCAAACAAAATGTATTTTAGGTACTTTATACTTTTATCTATATAACGATGCTAGGAAGTGGATTCTCTTCTTAGCAAAATGTGTAATAGAAGAGAAACCTGAAGTACAGATAAGTCATCTTGTTTAGGGCCATAAAATATCCAGGTCAAATTCCTTCCAGTCTTTTCTACTTCTGTAAAGCTCTCTATTATAGACAAAGTACATGCACATACACACAAACACACACACCCCAAATTCTAAAATGCACTCCAGGAGTTTAAGGCAAAATGGCTCATACATATTACTCTTAGCACCACTTTAAATTTCCAGCATGAAAAAAGAAGCAAACTCAGAGTCTTTGCCCTAATTCAAGAGAACAATGGAATGATTTATGTACATTAAACAAAAACATTCAAGCAACATGTCTAGAATCTCATTGACAACAAAAGCAAAATTTCCCAATTTAGGACAGTTATCTTTTGCTACTTTCACTTGATATATCTTTATCATTAACTTGCAAACATTTGAAAATATGCAAAATACATTAATCATATAAATATTATCTATAATAAAACATATTAGTCACATCAGAACTCAGTCATTAATTTAGTTCTTTGTAGTAGTTTCCTGGAGCAGCCATAATAAACTTCTCTAAACTGGGTGGCATGAAAAAACACAGTTATGCTCTTACACATTTGAAGGCTGCAAGTAAAATGGACAATTAAATGATGATTCTTTCTGAAGAGAGAATCCATTCACTCATTTCCTTTGGATTTTGATTACAGCCAGTAGTTCCTGCAGTCCTTATTGTAGATGCATCACCTCGATCTCTTCCATTACTTCCCAAGTTCTTGTGTATCTCTGTGTTCCAGTCTTCCTGTTCCTCAAAGGTCTGTAGTCATGTTGAATTAGGACCCACTGATGAATTTATCTTAATTAAATCTGAAATAATCTAATTCCAGGTAAGGTCACATTCACTAGTACTAAGGCTTAGCAATTCAACATACCATTTTTAAAATATAACATTTAATTATTTTCTCTTAGTACCTGGGCTATATCTCGCCATTCCCTCCTAGCTTGTAGGGTTTCTGATGAGAAGTCAGCTGTGAGTCTGATTGGAGATCCTCTGAGAGTAATCTGACATTTCTCTCTTGCACATTTTAGGATCTTTTCTTTATGTTTCACTGTGGAGAGTTTAATTACAACGTGTCGTGGTGAGGATCTCTTTTGGTCGTGTTTATTAGGGGTTCTGTGAGCTTCCTGTACTAGTATTTTTCTGTCCTTCTCCAAACCTGGGAAATTTTCTGCTAATATCTCACTAAAAAGGCCTTCTAATCCTTTCTCCCTCTCCATTAGAACCCGAATGCTGGGTTTTTTAATAGTATCCTGAAGATTCTCGACAATATATTTAGATTTCTATTTTCCTCTTCTTTTCTTTGGTCTGACTGTATCCTTTCCTGTTCTCTGTCTTCTAAGTCCGATATTCTCTCTTCTGCTTCACCCATTCTGTTTTTAAGGCTCTCTAATGTGTTTGTCATTTGATCTATTGAATTCTTCACTTCATTATGATTTCTCATCACTATCACAGTTTCCTGTTCTACTAGTTGTTTCATTTCATTTTGATTCCTCCTTAATATTTCATTTTCAAGAGAGAGATTTTCTATCTTGTCCATTAAGGATTTCTGTAGTTCAAGAATTTGTTTTTGAGAACTTCTTAATGTTCTTATCAATTTTTTGAGATCTGCTTCTTGCATTTCTTCTATCTCATCATCTTCATAATCTTGAATTGGGGTGTCTTTTTCATTTAGGGGCGTCATAGTGACTTCCTTGTTTTTATTACCTTGGTTTTTGTATTTGTTATTTGGCATATTGGAGATATTTGGTTTCTTCACTGTGGTGCTTTTTCTTGTCATACTATGACTCTAGATTAAGTGGACTGTCTGTTTTTGATGGAGCCTTAGAGGCTTGAGATGGGTGTGGTGGCCTGAGAGCTCTGTTTGGTGTGCCAAAGGTGACACTCCCAGGTTAGGCATGGTAGATCTCTCTCTCTTTCTTTCTTTCTTTCTTTTTTTTTTTTTTTTTGATTCAAAAGGGAAGTAATTCCGCACAGCTGAATGAGGTTGGAGGTAGTTAGCAGGCAAATGATATACCCACAGGAGCCAGAGATCAGAAGCTCTTTCCCAAGGACCACACAGGGAATCTGTTCTGCCCTGAGTGGGCTCAAATTCTCCTTCAGTCTCCCACTGGGTTGCCAAAGTTATGGAATTGTAGCATCTCTGGAGAGTACTCACATGAATTCCGTGAGTTCTCTCCCCCACCGTCTCTTTTTTCACAGTCTCAGTTCAGTAGCACCACAAATTCACTAGGTCCTAATCTCCTGTTAATTCACCCTGCCCAGAGTCAGGTTTTTCTGCTAGGCTCAGGGCCGGTGCAGACCTGATGTCACTCTGCTTATGAAGTATGTCCAAGATGGCGCCTGCTCTTTGTCTTGCTCGCCTTTGAGAGGTGAGTGGAGAGAGAGAAACCCGTGTCCGTATCAGTCACTTTCTCTCTCTCTCTTCTAGTTAGCCTAGTGAACTTTTCCCCCCAGGGTCATTTCCTCTAGTCTCCTCTTTCTGCTTGCCTGCTGGTGTCTCGGGCTATTGAGGCTCGGCTCACCTCGCGTTCCAGTGCTGGAGTGTTGAGTCTGCCGCTGGTGTCCCGAACTGTGGGCTCCCATGCTCTCCATGCAGGTCCACTGTGAAAAACTGCCAGTCCAGAATATTATATCCTACAAAGCTATCATTTGCGAATGAAGCTGAAATAAAGACTTTTCATAGCAAACAGAAATTGAAAGAATTTGTCGCCACTCATCCAGCCCTGCAAAAGATGCTTAAAGATGTGTTGCACACAGAAACACAGAAACACAGTCATCAATATGAAAGAAGGTAAAGGAAGGAAACCTCACAGCAAAAGATCACAGGGAATTCAAAGCATATACTAGAACTTATCTTTGGCAAATGGCAGGGCAAAGTTACCACTTATCATTAGTCACATTGAACATTAATGGCCTAAACTGTCCAGTTAAAAGAGACCAATTGGCTGATTGGGTTAAGGAACAAAACCCATCTATTTGCTGCTTACAAGAAACACATCTTTCCAACAAAGATCCATACAGACTGAAAATGAAAGGCTGGAAAAAGATATACCATGCCAACAGAAATGAAAAAAGAGTGGGTGTAGCCATCTTAATATCGGACAACATAAACTTTACCACAAAAACTGTTAAGAGAGACAAAGAGGGACACTATATAATGATTAAGGGATCAATTCAACAGGAAGATATAACAATTATCAATATATATGCACCTAACTACAGGGCACCGGTTTATTTAAAAGATTTGTTAAGGGACTTAAAGGGAGACTTAGACCCCAATACAATAGTATTGGGGGACTTCAATACTCCACTCTCAGAAATAGACAGATCAACAGGACAGAAGATCAACAAGGATACAGTAGATTTAAACGACACTATAGCCCACACGGATCTAACAGATATTTACAGAACTTTCAATCCTACAGCTAAAGATTTTACATTCTTCTCAGCAGTACATGGAAGCTTCTCTAGGATTGACCACATACTAGGCCATAAAGCAAGTCTCAGCAAATTCAAAAGAATTAGAATCATACCATGCAGCTTCTCAGACCATAAAGGAATGAAGTTGGAAATTTGCAACTCAGGAATCCCTAGAGCATACGCAAACACATGGAGATTGAACAACATGCTCCTGAATGAACAATGGGTCATAGAAGAAATTAAAGGAGAAATCAAAAATTTTCTGGAAGTAAATGAAGATAACAGCACAACATACCAAAACTGATGGGACGCAGCAAAAGCAGTGTTAAGAGGAAAATTTATATCAATAGGTGCCTACATCAAGAAATTGGAAAGGCACCAAATAAATGAGCTTTCAATTCACCACAAGGATCTAGAAAACCTACAGCAAACCAGACCCAAATCTAGTAGGAGAAGACAAATAATTAAAATCAGAGAAGAAATCAACAGGATTGAATCAAGAAAAACATTATAAAAATCATCCAAACGAGGAGCTGGTTTTTTGAAAAAATAAACAAAATTGACACCCCATTGGCCCAACTAACTAAAAAAAGAAAAGACCCAAATCAATAAAATCAGAGATGAAAAAGGAAATGTAACAACAGACACCACAGAAATAAAAAGAATCATCAGAAACTACTACAAGGACTTGTATGCCAGCAAACAGGGAAACCTATCAGAAATGGATAGATTCCTGGACAAATGCAACCTACCTAAATTGAACCAGGGAGACATAGAAAACCTAAACAGACCCATAACTGAGACAGAAATTGAAACAGTAATAAAGGCCCTCCCAACAAAGAAAAGCCCAGGACCAGATGGATTCACTGCTGAATTCTACCAAACATTTAAAGAAGAACTGACTCCAATTCTTCTCAAACTATTCAGAGCATCACCTTAATTCCTAAGCCAGAGAAAGATGCAGCACTGAAAGAGAATTACAGACCAATATCCCTGATGAACATAGATGCAAAAATCCTCAATAAAATTCTGGCCAATAGAATGCAACAACACATCAGAAAGATCATCCACCCAGACCAAGTGGGATTTATCCCTGGTATGCAGGGGTGGTTTAATGTGCGCAAAACAATCAACATGATACACCACATTAACAGACTGCAGAAGAAAAACCATATGATTATCTCAATAGACGCCGGGAAAGCATTTGATAAAATACAAAACCTTTTCATGATGAAAACTCTAAGCAAACTGGGTATGGAAGGAACATTCCTCAATACAATCAAAGCAATCTATGAAAAACCCACAGCCAACATCCTATTGAATGGGGAAAAGCTGCAAGCATTTCCACTGAGATCTGGTACCAGACAGGGATGCCCACTCTCACCACTGCTATTCAATATAGTTCTGGAAGTTCTAGCCAGAGCTATTAGGCAAGAAAAAGAAATTAAAGGGATACAAATTAAGAAGGAAGAACTCAAACTATCCCTCTTTGCAGATGATATGATTCTTTATTTAGGGGACCCAAAGAACTCTACTAAGAGATTATTGGAACTCATAGAAGAGTTTGGAAAGGTAGCAGGATATAAAATCAATGCACAAAAATCAACAGCCTTTGTATAGACAGACAATGCCATGGCTGAGGAAGAGCTTCTAAGATCAATCCCATTCAGAATAGCTACAAAAACAATCAAATACCTTGGAATAAATTTAACCAAGGACGTTAAGGATCTCTATGATGAAAATTACAAAACCTTAAAGAAAGAAATAGAAGAGGATACCAAGAAATGGAAAAATCTTCCATGCTCATGGATTGGAAGAATCAATATCATCAAAATGTCCATTCTCCCAAAAGCAATTTATAGATTCAATGCGATACCAATCAAGATACCGAAGACCTTCTTCTCAGATCTGGAAAAAATGATCCTGAAATTCATATGGAGACACAGGAGACCTCGAATTGCTAAAGCAATCTTGTACAACAAAAACAAAGCTGGAGGCATCACAATACCAGATTTCAGGACATACTACAGGGCAGTTGTAATCAAAACAGCATGGTACTGGTACAGAAACAGATGCATAGACCAATGGAACAGAATTGAAACACCAGAAATCAATCCAAACAGCTACAGCCAACTCATATTTGATCAAGGATCCAAAACCAATCCCTGGAGTAAGGACAGTCTATTCAATAAATGGTGCTGGGAAAATTGTATTTCCACATGAAGAATCATGAAGCAAGACCCCTACCTTTCACCTTACACAAAAATTCACTCAACATGGATTAAAGACTTAAATCTACGACCTGACCATCAATTTATTAGAAAGCATTTGAAAAACCCTGTAAGATATAGGTACCGGAAATGACTTCTTGGAAAACACCCAGAAGCACAGGCAGTCAAAGTCAAAATCAACTATTGGGACTGCATCAAATTGAGGAGTTTCTGTACTGAAAAGGAAACAGTCAGGAGAGTTAAGAGACAACCGACAGAATGGGAAAAAAATATTTGCAAACTATGCAACAGATAAAGGGTTAATAACCAGAATCTACAAAGAGATCAAGAAACTCCACAAAAACAAAACAAACAACCCACTTAAGAGATGGGTCAAAGACCTCAATAGAAATTTTTCAAAAGAGGAAATCCAAATGGCCAACAGGCACATGAAAAAATGTTCAAGATCACTAGCAATCAGGGAAATGCAAATCAAAACCACAGTGAGGTTCCACCTCACTCCGGTTTGAATGGCTCAGATTCAGAAATCTACCAACAATAGATGCTGGAGAGGATGTGGGGAAAAAGGGACACTAACCCACTGTTGGTGGGAATGCAAACTGGTTAAGCCACTATCGAAGTCAATCTGGAGATTCCTCAGAAACCTGAAGATAACCCTACCGTTCAACCCAGCCATCCCACTCCTTGGAATTTACCCAAAGGAAATTAAATTGGAAAAAAAACAAGCTGTCTGCACCTTAATGTTTATTGCAGCTCAATTCACAATAGCTAAGACCTGGAACCAACCCAAATGTCCATCAACAGTAGACTGGATAAAGAAATTATGGGACATGTACTCTATAGAATACTATACAGCAGTCAAAAACAACAAAACCCGGACATTTGCAACAAATGGAGGAATCTGGAAAACATCATGCTAAGTGAATTGAGCCAGGCCCAAAGGGACAAATATCATATGTTCTCCCTGATCGGCGACTACTAACTGAGCACCAAGGGGGAAACTTGTTGAAATGAAATGGACACTATGAGAAACAGTGACTTGATCAGCTCTTTTCCTGACGGTTGATGTACAATGCAATACTTTATCCATTTTAGTATTTTTTGTTCTGGTACCATTGATTGAACTCTGTAATTAACACACAATTATTCTTAGGTGTGATGCCTGTTAGGAATTTGGAAAACAATATGCTGAGTGAAATAAGCCAGTCCGAAAGGGACAAATACCACTTGTTCTCCTTGATAGGTGACAACTAACTGAGCACCAAAAAGGAAACCTGTTAAAGTGAAATGAACAATACGAGAAACGGTGATTTGATCAGCCCTGACCCTGACTATTGATGAGCAACTTGATATGTTATCCCTCTTAGTATTTTTGTTTGTTTGTTCTACTGAATACTTTTGGTTGAATACTGTAATCAATACACAATTCTTCTTAAGTGCTGAAACTTAACTGAAAAGTGAGCACTGTTAAATATAAGAGTGGGAATAAGAGAGGGAAGAGATGTGCAATTCGGGACATGCTCAAGCTGACTTACCTCAAACTGTAGAGTTAGAAACATACCAGGGGATTCCAATTCAATCCCATCAAGGTGGCATGTACCAATGTCATCTCACTAGTCCCAGTGATCAATTTCTGTTCACAATTGATCATAATGATAGGACTAAGAACCAAAGGGATCACATAAACAAAAATAGTGTCTGCAAATACTAGCTGATAGAATCAAAAAGGGAGAGAATGATCCAACATGGGAAGTGAGATACACAGCAGACCCATAGAATGGCAGATGTCCTAAACAACACTCTGGCCTCTGAATCAGCCCTTAAGGCCTGCGGATCCAGCTGAAAAGCCCATGAGAGTATTTCAGGCATGGAAAGCCAAGACACTCTGGGGAAAAAAAAAAAAAAAAAAAAAAACAAAAAAAAACAAAAAAAACAAAAAAAAACAAAACCTAAATGAAAGATCTGTGCGAGTGAGATCCCAGTGGAAAGAATAGGTCATCAAAGAAGGAGGTACTTTTCTCTGAAGGGAGGAGAGAACTTCCACTTTGACCATGGCCTTGTCTAAATATGATCAGAGTTGGTGAACTCAGGGGGCTTCCATAGCCTTGGCAGCTTCTGACAGTAGCCTAGGGTGATTACTGAGGTCATAAACAAGAGTGTCAATTTGTTAAGTCAACAACAAGGGTCACTGTGCACTTACTCCTCATGTAGGATTTTGTCCTTAGTGTGCTGTACATTGAGATTTAATGCTATAACTAGTACTCAAACAGTATTTTTCACTTTATGTTTCTGTGTGGGAGCAAACTGTTGAAATCTTGACTTAATGTATGCTAAACTGATCTTCTGTATATAAAGAGAAACGAAAATGAATCTTGATGTGAATGGAAGGGGAGAGGGATTGGTAAAGGAGAGGGTTGCGGGTGGGAGGGACGTTATGGGGGGGAAGCCATTGTAATCCATAAGCTGTACTTTGGAAATTTATATTCATTATATAATAGTTTGAAAGCAAAAAAAAAAAAAAAAACCATTTAATTATTTTAAGAATTTTTCTCTAAACATGTCTGCAATGGCTGTAGCTAGATCAAGCTGAAGCCAGGAGCCAGAAATTCAATCCATGTTTCCCACATAGACTGCAGGAAACCAATTTCTTGAACCATCACCACTGCCTCCCAAGGTGTGTCTTAACAGGGAGCTGGAATCCGAAGTTGAAGCAGTATAACAAACCCAAGCACACAACTGAGGAATGCAGGTATCTTAGTCACTGTTTCAACTATTAGGTCATATAATCCCTGCCAACATATCGCTTCATTGGAAATTCAGAGGTTTAGGATTTAAAAGCATTTGACACTGAATCTACTTCCTGCCACAAAGTAGTTAGCACCTTGAATTTCATTCAATTTCTGTAAAATAGGAATTTCTTGGGTAAACTTCAACATCCTCTCTTTATAAAATTTATTTATTATTCATTTATTTATTTAAAAAGCAGATTGATAGAGACTGGAGAGACCATGACAAACACACACACACACACACACACATAGAGAGAGAGAGAGAGAGAGAGAGAGAGAGAGAGAGAGAGAGAGATAGTTGATCTATTAGTTCACTCTTCAAATGTCTACAATAGCCAGTTCTGGGTCAGAATGAAGCCATGAGTCCAGAACTCCATTCTGGTCTCTGATATTTGTGGGAGGGGATGAGTACTTGAGTCATCACCTGTTGCTTCCCAAGTACATTAGCAGGAAGCTGGATTGGAAGCAGAGGAACCAGACCTTGTATCAGCACTGTTATATGGAATGTTGATGTCACAATTGGTGACTTAATCCACTGCACAACAAGGCTTGCCCCCATCATTTTTTCTATCAAATAAGAAACCCTAAATTTAGATTGTGTTATTTACCCTAAGTCACACATTTAATGAATATAAACAGTCCGCACACTGCATTTAACCATTCCATACTACCTTTGTGAGCCTGTTTGTAAGAATTAAATGAGATGACCATACCCCACTACAGGCTCTCTTTCACATGTTCGCATGCTTTTTTAAAATTATTTATTTATTCATTGTTAATTTCTTTTTCTGTATTTGAGTGACAGAGAGACAAGGAGAAAGAATGAGAGAGGGTGCATGAAAGAGATAGAAAATGAGATTTCTTTCATTCCCTGGTCTCTCTCCAAATGCCTGCCTCAGCCAGAAATGGGCCAGGACTAAACCAGGGCACTGAAAATCAGTGAGTCTACTACATGCAGGACAGGGATTAAATTACTTAAGTCACCCACTGCTGCCTCACCAATGCACATCAGTGTGCAGCTGGAAGCAGAAGCAGAGCCAGGATTCAAAACCCTAGAGAGATTTTGATCAGATGTGTTAGTTTACTTCCAAGTGATCATAGAAATTGGGGCTGGTCCAGGACAAAGCCATGAGCTGGAAACTTAATCCATCTCTCTCTACTTGGGAGTCAGATTCATCACTTATTACCATTCTGGGTGTGACTTAGTAGGCAATGCAATTGGGAGCATAATTGGAACTCAAACCTACCCCCTCTGATATGCGATATGGGCACCCAAAGTGGTATGTCAACAACTAAAGCAAATGTTCACCCTTTGAGAGATAGTCATATTCCTTTGAACTCTGATTACGATGCTAGGTACTAAAAATAGCAAGAAGCACTGACTCCTTCATGTTAGGAACACACCATCTGCCAAAGGATACAGAAGTGTGAGACAGAAATTATTGGAGGTTTGATGCTTTAGTGGAGGGAAGAGCTTCTCATAATTTATCAATGATGATAAATAAAGAAAAATTAGTGAATACTTTACAGAAAAAGTGGCTGCATAGCAAAAAATTGACTTTAAGGAAAGTCAAAATTTTGTCCCAGTTACTGGAAGGTTATATAAGTACGTTTTGTTTTTAATTAATAAGTTAATTGATTTTTTTTGACAGGCAGAGTGGACAGTGAGAGAGAGAGACAGAGAGAAAGGTCCTCCTTGTCCAGTGGTTCACCCCCCAATGGCTGCTACGGCCAGCGCACTGCAGCCTGCACACCGAAGCTGATTAGCCTGCGCTGATCCGAAGCCAGGAGCCAGGTGCTTCTCCTGGTCTCCTATGTGGGTATGGAGCCCAAGCACTTGGGCCATCCTCCACTGCCCTCCCAGACCATAGCAGAGAACTGGACTGGAAGAGGGGCAGCCGGGACAGAATCCGGTGCTCCAACCAGGACTAGAACCCGGTGTACCAGCACCGCAGGTGGAGGATTAGCCTAGTGAGCCGCGGCATTGGCCTAGTTAATTGAATGTTGAAAGGCAGAGAGACACAGAGAGATCTCTCATCTCTTGGTGCCCTCAATAGTTGAGATAGGACAGGGCCAAAGTAAGGATCATAAAACTCAATCAAGATCTCTGATATGGGTCGCTGGGGACCCAGTCACTTGAACCTTCAGTGCACCTCCAAATGTACACTTCAGAAGTTTGCTAAGATAGAAAACAGATCCAGGATTCAAAACCAGACACTCCAATATGGCATGCAGGCATCCCAAAATGTATCCTAACTGCAGCACTGAGTGCCCACATCAGAATTGACTTTCTTATCCATGGTGAGGTCTTGGACTACATTAAAGAAAAAATATTCTTTGATTCTTTTTTGACTTTATTCACAGCCATCATGATAGTTATATTGACTGATTAATCTCATCAGTGACTTTTTGCAATTGAGGAGAGAACTTGGGCTAAATTATGAGTAACGAATGGGGAAGCAGGAATTCGTAGTCAAGGAATAGAGTAGGAGTTGATGAAGGCAAAAACTAAGCGGAAGCATGAGGGGACAAAGAGACCCTGGTTAAACAGATCTAACAGGATTCTTGCTGAAGACAGAGTGACTATACATCACATGGTACATAAAGGCAGAGATGGAAAATGCTCAGATATAGAGACTGATCAGATATTTACAGTAGGGGATTATTGCAGAGCTAAGTTAGGAGGGTTCTTTGTTGGGTTTATAGGGCACTACACAGAGTAGTCTATGAGATGTTTCAGGAGCCTGACTAAAGGTTGACCAAACAATCTGTAGAAGTGAAATTGACACTTTAAGAAGCAATGATTTTGAGAGTACTTGTTTTGACTGTTGGGGAACAGTTTTTTTTTTCTTTTTTTCAAACTATTTGTTGAGCTCTTTACTTAACATATAATTTATCATATGTGAAAAAGTTCATTTAAAATAGTTCCTAGTAAAAAATAAGAGTGGGAATAAGAAAGGGAGGAGGAGGGGATGTGGTAGTGTGGGTGGGAGGGCAGAAACAGTTGAAAGAATCACCATGTTCCTAAAGTTGTAATATGAAATGTATGAAGCTTTTAACTATAAAGCTATATAGTTTTGCATTTATTCCTATGGACTTATTTCCAAGGGTAAAATTTCAAAATTTGCCATGGAATACCAAATTCCCATGAGTGGGGGCAGGGCAGCATTTTAACTGTTAAAGTAATCATAGGGGTATGATTAAGCATCAAAGTGACCATACAGATAGGATCAAGTGTTAAAGTGATCATACAGATAGGATTGTTTGGCAATAATAATAGATAAAATTAAAAAGGCATGAAAGCTCCAACATGGGGAGCAGTAAACACAGCAGAGTCATAGAGAATCTCTCCTTTCTCTCTGTCTCTCTCTCTCTCACTGTCCACTCTGCCTGTCAAAAATAAGAAGAAAAAAAAAGGCCTGCACCACAGCACAATAGGCTAATCTTCTGCCTGTGGCGCTGGCACACCAGGTTCTAGTCCCGGTAGTGGCACTGGATTCTGTCCCAGTTGCTCCTCTTCCAGGCCAGCTCTCTGCTGTGGCCTGGGAGTGCAGTGGAGGATGGCCCAAGTGCTCGGACCCTGCACCCGCTTGGGAGACCAGGAGAAGCACCTGGCTCCCAGCTTTGGATAAGCGCCATGCGCTGGCTGCATCGCCAGCCACAGCAGCCATTAGAGGGTGAACGAATGGTAAAGGAAGACCTTTCTCTCTGTCTCTCTCTCTCTCTCTCACTGTCCACTCTGCCTGTCAAAAATAAAAAATAATAATAATAAAAAGAAAGACAATCACTTAAAGTAGAACTCTGACCTAAGAATCAGCCCTGTAGTCATTCTGGTTGGGCTGAAAATCCCAAAAGAACATTTCAGGTATGGAAAGCCAAGACACTGTGGCAAAAGGTTTCCTATATGCAGGGCCTCTATGGGTGAGACCCCAGTGGAAAGAAGTGGCCATCAAAGAAATATGTACTTTTCTCTGAGGGGAGGATAGAACTTCCACTTTGCTTATGGCCTAAGTACTGAAGGAGTTTTTTGGTTTCAAAAGGCTTCCATAGCCTAGGGAGCTCATGTCAAGAGCCTTGGGTGATCACTGACATCATACAAAAGAATGCTAATTGCTAAATTAATAACAGGAGTCACTGTAAACTAACTTGCCAAGCAGGACATCTGTCCACAAAGACTTGTATTATGAGAGTTAATAGTAAAACTTGTTCTCAAAAAATACTTCGTTTAATGTATTAAGTGGAGGACATTCCTATGTCTCATAAGTTTTAGATAAGCTTAAGTGCTCAACTCCATTGCTTGTTTCTTTGGATGCTTCTTCAATTAATGACACATCTTGTTCTCAAAGAAAAGAAAAGTATATTATCAAAAAAGTTAAAAGATAAATAAGAAAAGAAGCAGAAGGAAGGTGGGAGTGAGGGAGGATGGGGTGGAAAGTGTTATTATGCTTTTAAAACTGTATGTATGAGATATATGAAATTTGTTCAATTTATATACATAAAAACATTAATTTTTTTAAAAAATTACTTCCCAGTCATGTTCAATACTTTATTTTTCCAATTTTATTTAGTTATGATTGGCAAAAATTTTTCATGAAGTTTCTTCAGAAGGTTCATGGAAAATAAGCATGATTTCCATTTTGTTGTACCAAAATGACCTTATTTTTTAATGAAACTTTTCCATGAGCTTTTTGCAGTATACTTGTATTTAATTTATAAAAAATAAAGTTTTGATGTACCTGTATACTGTGAAATGATCTTTATAATAAATTAACATATCTATCAACTCACATTAATAACACTGTGTGTGTGTGTGTGTGTGTGTGTGTGTGGTGAGAATGAGAACTAGTCTAAGCAAATTTCAAGTATATAATATATTATTTTTAAATGTATGCATTGCATTCTATACTTTGGTCTGTGTGTCTCTTTTGAATTTCATTTGAATTTCCATCCTTTTGTTTTGATAAAAACTGATTGTAATCATAGACTTCTGGTTTTCTTGAGTTGTTTAAATGAGTTCTTGAATCTGACAGTAGCAATAAGAACAGTGCTTGAATTTTCATCCATCTAATCTGAATTGGGGTGGCTTTGGGAACCCCTGAATTTACAGCTAATACCTAACTGAGGGAAGGTTTTTGGATTCCTTTTTTCAGAATGTGTGATTTCTCTAACTCACTACACTGGAATTTAAATTCAGTTGATAACTAATGATTCACAATGAGAATGAGAATCTTCTTCCAAGCTTAAAATATCAAACCTTAGAATGTTGGTGGAAAACTGTGTACTCAGAATAGAGCATCATCTTTTATACTCAATTGTTTTTTCTACCTCAGACCCATATTAGATTCTTATTTGAGTAGCATGGAAACAAGAGGGAGAAAAATGGAAGTGTTGTAAATAAAATTATAATAGATGTCTCAATGAAAATCATATTAGGCCTCTGAGTCACAAATATCACTGCCTTGGGGCTATTTGGGGCAGATAAGTTGGATTAACTCATCCATTTTGACCTCCTCCTACTAAGACTTTTTGTACTGCATAGCCAGTAAAGCTAAAAGCTAAATTTATGACTCCCTTGCAACAAAGAGGCTGAATAAGGTTTTGATATAACAGTGCAGGTCTTGATTTGTAAATGAATCAAATGGGTAGAAAAGCAAGGCAAAAGCCATCCATTGTCAGGTGTTGAGCCTAGCAGTGCTGCAGATCACACTGAAATAGTATGACTCTGCATCCTGTGCTGCAGTAGGGATGGACATAAGTGAAGATATGCAAAAAATGGAAAGTAGACATGAAATCTTTAAACAAATTTATCCCAACTAGTTTTGTGTTAGAAATATAACAGGAGTCTGAATTATTAAAAAACTGTCTTCTGGATCTCAATTAATAATTTGGTGTGGTTTTTTTTTTGTTTTTGACAGAAAAACAGAAGATAAAGAAGCAAGCAATTCAGTGATAACTACTAATGAGGCAAGACAGCAAGAATATGTACTGCACATTGATTATTTCTCCTTAAATAAGTTTGTCAGGATAGCCCTGAAAGATTCTAACATTTGTACTGAGACTGTCAGGGTAATATGGCAATGTGGCATGAGTGCACCTGACAGGTATTTCAGACAGGAGACTCATCAGTGACAAAGGCTCTGAGACAGGAATGACTTAGTTTGTTCAGAGACTAGAAAAACTGTTTCAACTTGAATGTAGTGAAAAAAAGAGAAAATGCAAGGGTCAAAATTGTAAGCATGATTGTGACATATACATCTGTCTGTGATGAAATAGAGGCATTGGTTCACAGTAGCTGTCACTATAGAAACTAATGCTGAGTTTTAATATAATAATATTTTATTTATAAAAGGAAAATTATGGAGAATAGATGTTAAGACTGAAGAAACAGAAGCTGGGGGTTTGTTTCATTACATGAGCCAAGAGTTAAAAGCAGTTTGGACTACAGTAGTAACATTAGATATGAAAGGAAATGGGAATACTCAATATTTTGTACAAATATCACAGGAATTTGTAATAGATTGGATGTGACAGTGAATGAAAGAAATGTCTGAATCATAAGTCTAAATTTTAGGATTTAGCCAATTGGCCACATGTTTCAGATATTCCTGATATGAGTATGAGAATAGGAAAGAGCTGATTAGTACTCCTGCACAAAACAAAGTAGATGGAGAGGTTTATTACCTATATAAATGAAGATGGCAAATATAAAACTGGGAATGGGGGCTGGCACTGTGGCAGGGTAAGTTAAGCTTCTGCCTGTGGGGCACTGGTTTGTGTCCCAGCTGCTGCTCTTTCATTCCAATTCTCTGCCAATGACCTGGGAAAGCAGTGAAAGCTGGTCCAAGTGCTTGGGTCCTGGCACCCACCTGGGAGATCCAGAAGAAGCTCCAGGTTCCTGGCTCCTGGCCTCAGATAGGTTTTCTCCTACCATTGCGGTTTTTTGTGGAGTGAGCCAGCAGATGGAAGACCTCTATCTCTGTCTCTCCCTCTCCCTCTCTGTGTCTTAACTCTACCACTCAAATAAAAAAATTAAAAAGTTACTGGGAATGAGTCCAATTTAAATACAGAATTCAAAGTTATAGCTAAAATTTGTTAATGTTTATCACCTATACTGTTATTGTATTCCAAGCCAGAGACTTTAAAGAAATTCCATAGCTGTTTTTTAAAAGCTGTAAAACAGCTGTACAGAGAAAATATAAAATGCTTTTATCAATTGTTCAGGGTTCTCTTCCATCCACAGAAGGACTAGATAAGGAAACGACAGCAGGAATGGAAAGTAAGCAGGAAATATAAGAAAGTCAAAGAAAAGAACACATGCATTGTCTGATTCAAGAGATACAAGTGTTTCAGTAAGTGAAGAGTACAGGTCAATTCAGTCAATATTTGCTAAAATTTCAGAAATAAGAGAAGATCAGTTACCTTGGTTTTTGGTGTTCAGCCACTCTTCACAAAAACAGCTTTCTGGCTTGCCACAGTAAAGCAGGAAGACAGAAAAGCAAGCAGTGAGCCCAGGCAAATATGCTCAGAGGTTTAACTAAAAGTTCCAAGAGAATGTACAGTAAAATGTTGACTTGAAATTCAGAGTTTTTCTTAGTTTTATTTTGCCAAATGTGAGAAATAAGTGGATTTTTGTAGGTCAGAATCTCACTGCAATTAAGATAGTAGATACATTAATTACAAAGCAAAGTGCCTGACTGGCTACATGGGCTTGGGTCTAGAAACTAAGAAGGTAATTCTTTTAGGGTGAAAACTTCTTAAGTTTCATTTGTAATATAAAAGAACATATATGTTGATTACAGAGACAAGTAGACCCTTAAGTATCCTGAGAGGAAGATGAAGGATTTCATTTTTTCCCAAGCAATATAAATCAGAAGTTTTTGGACATACTGTTGGCCCGTCCTCTGGTAATGGAGATAGAACAGTGAATCATGGTGAGACTTGTTCTGCTGTTACTCTTTTCAAAAAGGTGGCCAAGAAGTTCAAGCTAGAGTCCAAAATGTTTACCTCAAAGTTAATGGACATGTGGGCAACATGTGTCCTACATAATGCTGACCTTATTTGAGGCTGGGTGAGGCCAAATGACTATATTCTGGTAAATGAGGTTGGAATGAATTCAGACACACAGTACCGACAGTAAGGCTGAACTCCACAGGTTGAAGGCGTAATGCACCACAATACTATACTAATCTTACTTCAGACACGAGACACAAGTTCAGGAATGAAAGATGGGAAAAATAAATTAGGGATTCTTACTACCCATTGAGGTTAAAGAAATTTCTAGAATGACTCACAGA
This sequence comes from Oryctolagus cuniculus, assembly GCF_964237555.1. Lineage (NCBI taxonomy): Eukaryota > Metazoa > Chordata > Mammalia > Lagomorpha > Leporidae > Oryctolagus > Oryctolagus cuniculus. The sequence goes on from NC_091433.1 coordinate 24,191,387, forward strand.
ACATGACACTACTATTATTCTGGTTTCTATTTTATTATAGCCAAGGGATACATATCAGAATTAGTCAGTGGGAGCAATCTATATGGCGTTTTCTGGAAAAGTTTCAAATATGCAACTTCTGACTCCAAATGTACTTCCTGGCATCGCAGTATGGAGAACACCACGAGGAAAGATTGTCTCAGCTTTGATGCTTAGCATTTTTATTGGGGTTTTACTGCATAGGTATTACAGATCAAATTATTCTTCATATCAAACTACTGATTATATTTAAACTCTATTCTTCTCCCCTTGGTGCTTGGATTGATTTTACATTGATCAAATTTCCAAACCTTCAATTAAATGGGAATTTTTTTTATATTATCGTGGGTTTCCATCTTGAATCATGTTACTATAAACAATCTAAGGGCTCATCAGAAATCACCTTGCTAACATAAAATATTTTTTGTTCCAGGGCTCCACGACAGATGAAAAAGACATCCTATCAACTGGGAAATTCCAGATATTCAGAGGTTGCTCCCCCAAAATCAGAAAAAATTCCAGGTCAAATTCTTTATTCCAAGGATTAAGTTACTTCGTAGGAACCAAGGATAAAGATGAACAAAAGTAATTACATGAATGTAATTTAAGATGTCATACAATTCCTTTCAGAGATCCCCATAAAAGAAGGTGAATTCACAAAGAAAATCCATCTGTCCTTCTGCCTTTTGTGCTTCTTCTGGTTTCTATGTGAACTTTTCTCTAGAGAACTAACAGCCATCTTGGATCATGAGCTAATTTTGAGGGTGAATCTTTCACACTCTAGAAAAGCATTGTGTAAACTGCAGCCCAGGAGCTAAATCGATCCATCACCTGCTTTTGTGTTTCAAAAATTTTTCAGAAAGATTTCATAATTATTCACGTCCATGATACCTATAGCTTCTTTTGTATTTTTGTTCCACATAGGAGAGCTGATTTTTTTTATGGCAGAAGCAGAATTGAGGGTTGCGATAGAGCCTCTACAAACTGCAAATATTAAAACAGTCCCTGTCTGGTTCCTTATGTTTTCCGACACTTGTCAAGGATGATGAAGAGAAAAGGAAATGAATCTGTGTCTATATCCCAGTAATTATGGTACTGCTGCACCGGCTCACAACTACATAGTTCAAGGCATCTCACAGGTGAAACTAATAAGCACTTCCAATTCTTTAAGTCATTGTTTTCATGTACAAGCAAATGTATACATGCATGCATTAGTTAAATGCCACCAAATATTTAGTTATGAATTTGCTATCTAACTGGCTTGACATTTAATATTTAATAAATCTTTATATTAAAAATTAATATAGATATTAAATGTTTGACTTGTCAAATTTAACCATATGTCATTTATTTCTCTCTTGGGGAGGTTTTAAGAATTTTTTTTGGACATTTATGTCAAAGTCTCATTTAGTTAGCACTCATTAAAAAGTGTTAATTAGATAGAAAGAACTAGAAAAATTTAAGGCAACTATTATTATCCTTGCTTTTCCTTTAACTTGATTTACTTGATTTTCAATAAGCCAGTATTTACTGTGAACCCAAAGTTTTTGAGACTACAGTCATTATTGTAAATATCCCACAGCTAGATATAAATTCTGCTAATTACCATATGTCAAGTTTTCAATCTCACCACCTAGTAACAGTAACTAGTTTGCCTAATGCTGATGATATTTCTTACAAAAATAGCATGCCTACAATTATTAGAATATTCAGAATAAAGTTGAGTTTTCTAACATTTTGTCTAAAAGGTTATTAGCATGTGGAGAGATCATCACTGATATTGAACAAATGCAACATTAAGTTTTAGTGTTATTATGTCTTAGAGTAGATCAAATAGCATCCCTACCTACTTCAGGCAAATGCTGTGGTTACAATAATTTACAATAGTATCTAAGTGTAGTTCCATAATTACACATTTATTTAACCAATTAAGCATGAAAGTGGCATTATTGTCGAGATATGATATATGACCTGAACATAATTTGGTTAATGAGGAACAAGAAATGCCTGCTAAGTAGGGCAGGTATTCTGTTAGCAGAGAGAGCTAATTACCTCCGATGTGTGTCAGATTGAACATTTCTGTAAAAAAATGCTGAATAGAGAAATCACATTGAAAATAGAATACCTCTTTTTATTTATAAAATGCTTGTAAACATCTAGCTCTAAGAACTTAAAAAGTTTGCTGTAGACAGCAGTTGCAGACATTGTGCAAATTCTCCTGTGTATTCAGTCAATGATAAATAACTACTGCCATTTCAGGTTTTGTCTGTTATGAACTTTTAGAGAAAAATCTTTACTCCCAATTTCTAATTATCCAGACTCCCAAATGGATCCACCCACAAAATCCCTTGCCTTAAATTGAAGCCAAGTCTTAACTCATAAAAATCCCTTTAACTCCCTCAACTCTTTCTTCATTGTTATGCTTTAAAAAAGAATCAACATTTTACCTGAGGATCAGAAAAAAGCTGAAGGTAACAGCGTTTTGAATGTTTTTTGTAGGACTTTTATTGATGAAAAATAGAAAGAAAAATCTAATGACTCAGCTTGAAATCACAGAGATGAACAGGATGATTTCTAGAACCCAGATTTGTATCTTCAAACAATCTGCCTTAAAACATATGGAAATGATCTGAGATACCAATTGTAAACTTACTTCTTTTGTTACAACTAATCTCTAGCAGGCATTTTGTTTATATGGCTCTTTAGAATGCTGTGCTAAGGAAGAAGCATTGCATAAACTAGAAATCATGCTATCACAGAGTTATAAAACTTACAGCATTTATCATATTCATTGTACATAACTTGTCTGTAAATTTCTTCATATATGAAAATTCTATATGTTTTATGGCATCATAAGTTTATCACAAAAATATCATTTAGTAATCACATATAATGATATTTAAAACATTACTTCATATCTTCCTCCAGAAAATTATATTATTTTCTATACAGTTTATGGAAGACAGTGAGCTGAATAGGAATTGGCATAGTTGTTCAGTCTAACAATTTGTTAACTAAAGTAGTCAAGGTACTTTGACAAAAAATAGTATATTCTCAATTTCTTTACAGATCTAAATATCAAGTTTTGGTTAAATAGTAGTTATAAGAAAATATTTTAGTTATATTAAAATTAAGCATATTTTAATTTTAATCATATTTTAAATATTAAATTTTAAAGACCTTGTTTTATACTTAGTTCTTTATAAGAAAATCTTCTGGGGCTGGCACTATGATGTAGTGGGTAAAGCTGCCACCTGCAGGGCCAGCATCTCATGTGGGCACTGATTTGAGTCATGGTTGCTCCACTTTTGATCCAGCTCTCTGCTATGGCCTGGGAGGGCAGTACAGAATTACCCAAGTTCTTGGGCCCCTGTACCTGTGTGGGAGACCTAGAGGAAGCTCCTGGTTCTTGACTTTGGTTGGCACAGCTCCGGCCAATGAGGCCATCTGAGGAGCGGGACAGTGGATGGAAGAACTCTCTCTCTGCCTCTGCCTCTCTGTGATTCTGACTATCAGATAAATAAATAAATCTTAAATAAATAAATAAATAAATAAACTCTTCTGTACATTGTTAAAAATCATTAGTCATAAGTCAATACTTTTCTTTCATGTTCCCTTAAAATAAGAGTAGGTAAGTAAGTAAATTAAAAAATAATATCTGTTGCTTGTTTTCTTACTTTCTATAAGTTGAGAATATCAAAGATTTAATCCCTTCTTAAAAAAACACATAATGCAATTCCATATTGGTGTATGCTCTTGCTGTTGTGTACTAAAACTTCAAATCATTTATAATTAAGTTATATTTTATGAAAAATGTTGTCTGCTTATCTGGCAAGTAATAAAAGCATCAAACTCTGATTTGTTATATGAAAAAAAACTCCCCAATGTTCCTTTCTCTTGTGATAAATTGAGAAAACTGGGTTCTGAGTTCTTTCCATTTGTTATTTCTCAATCATATTTTATTGAAAATCTTTCACTCATTCTGGCATCAATTCTAATTGAGATAAGTTAGTTCTCGCTTGTCAGAAAACAAGCTCACAAGACTTGTGTCTGATAGTCGTGAATAGTAAATGTTAAGCCCACTTTTAACTGTCCTTGCAATCTGACCACACTGAAGCTGTCCTTACTTATGTCTTGTCCCTTTTCAGTTAAGCCCTTCAGGTGTGGGAAATCTCATATCCAAATCAAACATGGTGGGTTCTGGTAATTTCAGCTGCTTCTTTCACCTCAAGTTCTAAATTTGTCTTGAAGTCCAACTACAATAAACCATGTAAAACCACACTAACTTTTTTTTTTTTTTTAATTTTTCTGACAGGCAGAGTTAGACAGTGAGAGAGAGAGAGAGAGACAGAGAGAAAGGTCTTCCCTTCATTGGTTCACCCCCCAAAGGGCCGCAATGGGGGCCACGCTGATCCGAAGCCAGGAGCCAGGTGCTTCCTCCTAGTCTCCGATGCAGGTGCAGGGCTCAAGCACTTGGGCCATCCTCCACTGCTTTCCCTGGGCCACAGCAGGGAGCTGGACTGGAAGAGGAGCAACCGGGACAGAATCTGGCGCCCCTACCGGGACTAGAACCCAGGATGCTGGTGCCGCAGGTGGAGGATTAGCCTAGTGAGCCTCAGCGCTGGCCAACCACACTAGCTTTTCACAGTAAACCACACTAACTTTTCACAGTCTTTTATTTTATTCTGTTGTATTCATTTGTGGATAGATATTTCACTATCCTATATCATGTAGAAATTATATTCTTCTTCCATGAAATTCAGCTTTGACATAATTAGAATTCATAGTTGTTTCTGAATTTATCTCAGAAATGTTAGGCTTATCTTCTAAACAATTTATGCTCTCTTGCAGTGACTAACAGTTAATTATTTGTTTCCATCTCTCATTACTGTATTTAAAAATATGGCCAACTTTTAGCAATCATATGGACAGTGCACTAATAGGTGCTTTTTGTGACTAAATTTTAAGCAGTCAACATTATGTTTGCTTGAAGGTCTGAATGTGATTGCTCAATGATTGACAAATTGCTCAAAATATTGTCCTTATTATTTCTTCTTTTTTTCTTTCTTTTCCTCTAGCCTGCTTTTATTTTATCAAATCTGTAACTCTACATGTTGAAATTGTATCCATCTTATAAAAAGAAGATGTTTTTTGTATCCTTCTGGAATCTTAAATATCTATCTGTTATGGGCCAAAAACTCTTCTTTCTATATAATTTATTATTTATTTACTATTAAGAAATCTGGATGATAAGAGTGATATGAAAGGAGTGGAGAAGAAACACGCAAATAATTCATTACTTTTTTATTTTAATATTGAGAACATAGAGATTTAGAGATCGATGAGAAAGGGGGTGTGTAATTATAATGTAAATATTTCTGAAAGATGGAAAAAGTTGTAAAATGGAGGGAGATGATATCAGACAATTTCAGTGTTCTCAATTAAACAGAGATAAGGTACTCAACAAAGAAAGAAGTTGGAATAGTTGTGTAGGATTATTGAGGATTTTGAAGATTTTTATCTTGATATTAAGCAGAAAAAGGCTACCTGATATCAAACAAAAATAAGAGTTAGAGGCTGTGTTGAAATTTTCAAGTTAATATGTGCATTAAGGCAAAGACTCATCTGAAAATAAGAATATGATCTATGTTCTATAACCCCCAAATTTATTTAAATGAAAAGCACATGAAAGTTTTGCAGATATCCAAAGCTGATAGGTGCTAAAGGTGAGGAAATATGCTAGGGACTGTAAAAGACTGAATGTATACTTCCAACAAAATATAGGCAATACTTCTAGAAGGCAGTAGAACTATCTATTAGCTATCTTGAGAAACAATATGCTATAAGGATTGGGAAAATTGTGACCAGCCAATTTTCCTTTGACTATAGAGTGTTTTCTCGCAAACTGTGCAGACATGAAAATACACATTACAAATTCTGTATATTTGAAGATAGTGTACCTTACATTGAACTAGAACACACAGGGAAATAGCTATCAAGCAAAATTGAAAAATACTTATCCAAAAGGGTATGTGTGCATTCAAACATGGTAAAGAACCTGTTTCTGAATGTACAATTTTATGAATCAAAGATTGAGTCTATGGTTCCAAAAGATAAGGTAAATTGACTATTTTGATGCCCCATTGCAGAATGTCTTTATATACAAACACAAAATTTTCCATTCTTCTAAAATCAGGAAGTAGTTAAGGGGAGTATTTAGAGTTCACATCACAACTTCCTTTAGTATGTGTGTATTAGGTAATATTTCAGTACCCCAACCTAATGCTTGATTCACCTAACTTAGTAAAGAAAAAATGTTTATTTAGCTGTCAGTTTTGGAGGTTAAATTTTATAACCCAGAGTTAATCCTCTCAGTTGATCTTTCCCCTAAGGACATACCCTAAAGACATAAGAATTTCTCACTGATCTAAATTCATTTCCTTTGGATAAATTCCCATATGTGCGTTGGCTGGGTCATATGGTAAGTGTAGATTCAGATTTCTGAGGTTTCCCCATACCGTCATCCGCAGTGACTGGAGCAGTTTACATTCCCACAAACTGTGGATTAGGGTATCCCTTTCCCTGCATCCTCACTGACATTTGTTGCTTATTGATTTCTGTATGAAAGCCATTCTAACTGGGGTGAGGAGAAACATTACCATTTTGATTTGCATTTTTCTGATGCCTAATGATCCTGAGCATTTTTCGTGTGTCTATTAGCCATTTGGATTTCCTCTTTTGAAAAGTCTCTGTTCAAGTCCTTTCACAATTCTTAACTGGATTACTTGTTTTGTTGTTGTTGAGTTTCTTGAGCTCTGCATATATCCTGGGTATTAATCTTTTATTAGTTGCATAGTTTGCAAATATTTTCACCCATTCTGTCAGTTGCCTCTTCACTTTGCAGAGTGTTTCCTTTGCAATGCAGAAGATTCTCAGTTTGATGTTATTCCATCTGTCAAGTTTGGCTTTGATTGCCTGTGCTTCAGCAAACTTTTCCAAGAAATCTTTCCCTATGCCAATGTCTTGTGGAGTTTCCTCTCTGTTTTCTAATAATTTGATGCTATCAGGTCATACATTTAGGTTCTTGATCCATTTTGAGTAGATTTTTCTGTAACTTGTAAGGAAGGGCTCTTGTTTCACACTTTTGCATGCAGAGATCCAGTTTTCCCAGAATTATTTCTTGAAGAAATTGCCATTGCTCTAGGGATTTGTTTTCTTTGTCAAAGATAAATTGGATGTAGATGAATGTATTAATTTCTGGAGTTTCTATTCTGGTACATTGGTTTACCCATTTTTTTTTCTGGCCAGTACCAGGATTTTTTGGTTATAATTATGCTGTAGAGTGTATTGAAATCTGGTATTGTGATGTCTCCAGCTTTGCTTTTGTTGTATAAAATTGCTTTAGTTATTCTGGGTCTCTTGTGTTTCCACATGAATTTCAGCATCGTTTTTTCTATATCTCAGAAGAATGTCATTGCTATTTTGGTTGGGATAAAATTGAATCTACCAATTGCTTTTAATAGTATAGACATTTTGGTATTGATTCTTCCAATCCATGAACATGGTACATTTTTCCATTTTGTTTGGTGTCTTCTTCTTCTTTTTTTTTTTTTTTTTGTGTGTGTTTTGTAATTTTGATCATAGATAAGTTCAATATTCTTGGAAAAATTTATTCCATAGTATTTAATTTTTGTAGATATTTGTGGGGAGCAACTGAGACTAGACTAAGTTACTGGAATTAAGAGTTATTCTATGCATCTGCTCTCCCACAATATGGCGCTGGGAGAGGAGTAAACAGCTTCTGCGCAGCTGCCTCCAGTTCGACCAATAAACTGCAGGAGCTGATCCTGCTCCTGATTGGAGGAGAGCAGTGTGCTCGGCGTGTGGGTAGCAGAGCATGGATTGGTGGAAGAGGACTATAAAGGAGGAGAGAAACAACATGCACCAGGAACATCTGAGCGAACACCTGAGGAACATCTGAGCAGCCCCCGAGAGAGCCGGCTGGTGGTGTGCCGCTCCTCCATGGAAGCGGGGAAAGCGACAGGGGGTGCCGCCCCTCCATGGAGGTGGAGGGGCCGGCAGCTAACCTGGGAAGAGCCAGGAAGAAAGAACAGCACAGGGTCCAGTGTCGTTACTCCGCGAATGGGGGAGCGACAGATATTATGAATGAGATTGATCTAACAAGTTCTTTCTCAACCATGGCATTGTTGGTAAATACAAAAGCTATTCGTTTTTGTGTACTGATTATATATCTTGCCATTTTAACAAACACTTTTATGAGTTCCAATAGTCTATTAGTGTAGTCTTTTGGGTCCCCTATGTATAGAATCATGTTATCTGCAAATAAGAATAGTTTGACTTCCTGCTTAACAATTTGTATCCCTTTGGTCCCTTTTTATTCACTAATGGCTCTGGCTAAAACTGCCAGGGCTATATTGAATAGTAATGGTGGCAGTGGGCATGCTTGTCTTATTCCAGATCTTTGTGGGAATGCTTCCAAAATTTCCCCACTCAATAAGATACTGGCCATAGATTTGTCATAAATTGCCTTGATTGTGTTGAGGAATGTTCCTTCTATACCCAATTTGCTTAGAGTTTTCATCATGAAAGGAGGTTGTATTTTATCAAATGCAGTCTGTATATCTAATGAGATAACCATATGGCTTTTTTCTTCAGCTTGTTAATGTGATTGATCACATTTATTGATTTGCAAATGCTGAACCATCTCTGCATACTACATATAAATACCACTTGGTCTGATAGAATGATCTTTCTGATGTGTTGTTGGATTTGATTGGCTAGTATTTTGCTAAGGGTTTTTGTGTTTACATTCATCAGGGAAATTGGTCTGTAGTTCTCATTCTCTGTTGCGTCTTTTTTGGGTTTAAATATTAAGGTGATGTGGGCTTCACAGCAGGAGTTTTGAATGATTCCCTCCATTTTGGCTTTTTTCCTTTAGAAACTTTTTATTTAAGGAATACAATCTTCATATTTTTAACAATTACAACTTTAGGAACATGATGATTCTTCCTACCATATCCACCTCTCACTTACTCTCCTACCACTCTTTCTCATCTCTCTTATTCCCACTCTTATTTTTAATAAGATCTATTTTCAATTAATATTATGCATTTATGATTAACTTTATGTTAAGTAAAATGTTCAACAAATAGTATGGAAAATAGGTTCAATTGTTTTGAATAGCTTGAGAAGAATAGGAGTTAGTTCTTCTTTAAATGTCTAGTTAAATTCAGCAGTGAAGGTGAATGAATTATCTGTACCTGCCATGCTTATTGCAGCTCAACTCACAATAGCTATGATATGGAACCAATCTAGATGTCCATCAGCTGAAGACTGGATAAGGAAATTATGGGATATGTATACCATAGAATCTACACAGCAGCAAAAATTAAATTCTGTTATTTGCAACAAAATGGATACAACTAGAATACATTATGCTTAATTAAATAAGCCAGTCCCAACAAGACAAATATCATACGTTTCCCCAATCTGTAATAACTAACAGAGTACCTAAGAGATAATGTATAGAAGTGAAATTAACACTTCAAGTGTTAAGGAAAAGTTTTTTTTTTTTCGTACTATTTGTTGAACTCTTAGTGTAGGGTTAATCTTATGTGTACTATGTTAATTGAAAATGGATCTTAGTAAAAAACAGGAATGAGGATAAAAAACAAAGGAGGAAGAGTGGGAGTGCAGTGGGAGGAAAGGAAGGGTGGGCAGAATATTTGTGTTCTGAAATTTGTACATATGAAATATGTGAAATTTGTATACCATAAATAAAATCTCAAAAGAAGAAAAATAAAAATTTGAATATAGTAGTATATATATCAATCACCTATGTTTGCACTTTTCAAATAAACAAATACAAAAAGTATTCTTTTTGAAAAAAGAATCTCCCACTAGGTCTACCTCCTAAAATTTCTACGTCCTCCAGTTTTGACACTCTAGGTATCAAGCCTTTTGGTGGGGGATGGTGAATATATAAATGAATATCAAAATCACAGCAATCTGTAAGTCTTCAGCAGGATTCTAAACAAGTATGAGCATCAGTTGACAATGTTGTGCTTTGTTATAGGTCTGTGATTCTGGAAAATAGCAATGGTTAAGTAATCTTACTCATTTTGTTGTTCCAGGATACAGCATAAGGGAACCACTATCTTTCTTTGTGTTAGTGTGTATTTTGCAATAAAAGACACCTCTATCTTTGTTCAATCACTGAAATAAGTTGTTTCTCATTTCTTTTTCAGAACTTCTACAAACACTCAAGAAGGCACTCTTGTTCATCTCCCTGTATAAAACACTATGTGACATTTTTCCTTAAGAATTTCCTTATTAATAAATGTCTCTATCAATAGTAGTCCATATATAATACTCAAGGTTCTGGTACGTTTTATCTTTCATAAGATAATTATGTTTTCAATAATTTCATTTTTAAAAATGACTAAATGTTACAAGAAAGCCACATAACAAGATATCTACAAGATAATCCACTTTTAAATACTCAAATTTGCAAATAATATTATGAATACCAAATAAAGTAGCTGCCCTTTGATCAAAGTATGTGCTTGTATGGTTATATACAATTCATTTCTTGCCAATACACCTAGAGGGACTAACATCTTTTAACAATCTGAAGATTTATTCGACAGTTTCAGTTGAAAGTAAGCTTAAAATTGATACCAATGTATGCATAATAATTATTGGAATAAAAATGCAAATCCATTCTTTAACTTCCTTTCCTAGATTGCAACACTCACTGCCCCTGGCAATTGTTCTCAGTGATTATAACAAGTGTTGCAAGGGAAAAGTCAGTTTAGTCAAGCAGAACCATTCTATATTTTGCAGGTCACACAAATATCTAGTGATATCAAACAATAGATTCCTCCATAAATAAATGGAGAATGATAGACACAGGATCAATCAGAAACCTTGACCTAAAGATAACTTCTATAGGTTCCAAAGTACAACCTGTTAACATTAGAATAGCAGGATCAATAGGTTGTTGGAACTACTAATTTTCTGAATTTATTTTACCAATGGAAAATCATATCTAACATGACTCACCCTAATTACTGAATCTTCTATGCTGAGTGAGTTGACACTATATGGGTCATTTGGATTATGGATTCCTGATTAGTCTTTCAAATGCTAATGAACACTTTTCATTGTGACTTCTTGATTAAAGTGTTTCAAATCTTAACCAATCATCCATAGAATGATGTTTACTTCTAACTTGTATTGAAACATGTGATAATGCCCCCAACAAAGTGTAGCTAATGTAACATTTATTACATCAATATCATTAGTGTTTTAGGTATATTTGATTTTGCATATTATATAATTAATTTAGAGTCCCTTAATGTGTTGAGTTTATGATTAGCATATTAGCTATTTATGGATTTATTCAGTAGGTATTTTTTTGTAGAATTTTTCTGACAAAGTGAAGGGATTAATTCTAAGCTAAAAGACCCAGAACACTGTTTTCATTGTTGATTTCCCTTCATTTTCTTCATTATCTGATCTTACTTTAAGTAGATAGGAAATATTTGAAGCTTTGGTGAGAATATAGTTGAGAATCTGAGTTTAAAAATGTGTATTCTGTGTTAAAAAGACAAAAAAAATGAAAAAAATCATGGTAGAGATATTATTCACAAGAATAAGATTAAATTTACCTAGTTATTATTTTAAATTGCATATTCAATGCCAGAAATAGAAAGACAGTTTTCTTCTGAAGGCTCTAAATAAGTTCTATTTTATAGAGTGCCTGAAAGAACCAAAGAACAACAATAAAATAATATTTTTTCAAAGTGTAGCATCAGCTCTTAAAAGAGACAGTGCTGACATTTCGAGGTGTGAAAGAGAGATTAATTTTGGATAGACAGACAGAGGATGCTAAGAAAATTTAAAAGCTTTTTTGGCAGATAAAAAATATCTTTACTGTTTCCTGTTGCTGTTCTCAATTTGCCACATTATCTGCACATCTACTAGTTCTTTTAAGGAAAGCAGACAAATGGGAAACAACGTTTGAATGTGAGTGGTGAAAGTATTAAGAGGGCATTTTTGATAGGAATTATTTGAAAAAAGATAACTTTCGAAACTATTAGACCTACCAAAACAAAATTATCAGGAAAGGATGAGTGTATATGATTATTACTTTTTTAAAGTAGCTTTCCAAATATTTTGTGTTGAAACTGTCCTTGAAATATTTATTTTTCATTTTCCAATGCTAGGCTACTGTTTTAGACAGGCTATCTGGCAATCTAATTTCTACCGTGAGCCTGACAATGATTTCAGACATGAATGGCTGAGGTGGGATGGAGAGAAACATGGTTTCATTTATTCTCACTTATTTACCCCAATAGACAATTTCCTTAACCCTGAAATCTTTATTAAATCTAATAACTCCATCATTGTAATAACTTTTTTCAAATTAAGTGAAATCTCTGGAAAGAACTTTATCGTACAGACACATACACAAGCACAATCTTTTGTTTGCTAAGAAAGAGTAGGTTATCATCAGTATACTTTGTACAAAAACTAAGAAATGTTTTCCTAAATATGTGGCACTTACTCTAGGGCAGCAAAGGTATTTTGTTTTTGCTTTCATTTTTGGGGGGTTCAAATATTCATCCCTTCATCATTTGGAGACATCCTAATTTTCTGTCTAGAGAATAACCATATCTAGCCGGGGGCCCCTGTGTGTTAGGATGACTGACCCCACAATCGGGACTCTACGGGACGGCACAAGATTCAAGTGTTACATTGCCCTGTTCAGAATCAACAACAATCAGATAATCTTAGCTTGTTCAAAGAAGCAATGCAGGATATTAACTTGTACTCTTGTGATTTTGAAATTGATAAGCTCAGTCAAGTAAGCCTGAAATTTACCAGTGATTTTGTCACCAAACACTGAGAAAATATTTGAATTTCAAGTAAATTTAAATAAACCAGGAGTAAGAAAATGAGAGCACAGAGAGGGAGAGAGAGACGGAGAGAGATGAGACATGGCTTAAACACTCACACCCAACCATATAAGAAATCTATTCCCTTGATTTTCACTTACATAAACTAATATATTTTCTTTCTTGTTTTTTTATTTTTATTTTTATTTATTTGACAGAGTTACAGACAGTGAGAGAGAGAAAAACAGAGAGAAAGGTCTTCTTTCTGTTAGTTCACTCCCCAAATGGTTGCAATGGCCGGAGTTACACCGATTAGAAGCCAGGAGCCGGGTGCTTCTTCCTTGTCTCCCATGTGGGTGCAGGGTCCAAGGACTTGGTCCACCCTCCATTTCTTTCCCAGGCCACAGCAGAGAGCTGGCAGGAAGAGAAGCAAGGGAGACTAGAACCTAGCGCCCATATGGGATGCCGGCAACACAGGCGGAGGATTAACTTAGTGCGCCACGACACAATCCCACTTTTTCTTTCTTAAATAAAAGAATATAAGAAGCATTCCGTTTTACAGAAGTGAAGGATCCTTGTTATTATGGCAATCTGAGTTATCTTAGTTGTGGATGACTAACGCAATCATAAACTCTTTATTAGTCCTACCTTTTGCTAAACCACTTCACGTGTCTTTTATCATGTTCATTTTTTTTTGTCTAGCTATGCAATAGCTGCATTCCTTCATTTTCAGAGTATGGAGGCTATTTCTTGGGATTATACACAATATATTTTACTTGCAATGAAATGAGTTACATTTCATACTGTTTTTCTGTAAAATTCTAAAAAGCACAAAATGTGTTCTTCATCTTTGTAGAATGTATTTTTTCAGTTTGAAAATTCACTACTTTTGCCACCTAAAACTCCACACATTACTTTCCATTTTTAAAATTAAATATGTGGTATAATTTATAAATCCTTCAGTTGTAGAGAAAAATGCCATTAAAAGAAAGAAATAATAACCTATTGGTCTCTTTTCAAACTGTGGGAAATTCATCACTTTGGAAAGACTTAAATAAGACTGTTCTGCCATTAAAATATGTATCTTTTTGTGGCTGTTGTTACTTTTCTACCACTTTCTCAGGTTTTCTATGCAAACATTCAGATTCAAAGTATCTTTGACCCCAAGCTTGAGGAAACTTATCAAATACTTTCAATTCTAAGAAGAGAATTCTCTGTTGTTATATTACCTTTCATTTATTAATTAGTTAATCAGTTGAGAAACCATATGATCTCACTTGAATGCCCCTTTATAAACCACAGTCCTCCAGACGGTAAAAAAAAATAAGATAGATTGATATGATAGATTTATAACAAATCGTCTTGCACAATTGTAGACAATGAGAAATTCTACAACCTGTTGTCAGTGTGTTGGAGGCCCAGGAAAGTCACTGATATAGTTTGAGTACAAACCCAAAGTACTGAGTGCCAACACTGCCAATCGTGTCAGTCACAGTCTGAGTCCAAAGGCCTAAGGACCAGAGGCAACATTGGGTAAGAGTAGGCAAAAGATGGATGGCCTAGTTTAAGCAGTGAGAACTAAGTTACTCTTCCTCTCCACTTTTTTGAATGGATTGGATGATGCTGCAGTTAATGTCCTCTATAGCGTTTATTGATTCAAATGCTAATATACTATGGAAACACCCTCATCTAGAAATATTGGTCTTCAAGCTATTTGTGAATCCCTTAGTCCATTCAAGTTGACATATAAAATGGGCCATTATAACCTCTTTCTAAAAGACAGGATGTGTATGTTTTTTCTCCTAATAGAAGTAGGAAAATATGTTTTTGTTTTGTTGTTATTTCTCATTTTTTTGCTTTTTCCTTTTTAATATTACTAAATTATCAGCCATTACAGGTAAATGATGTTAACTAGGATCTCAGACGGAGAATTATTTTGTGTGTCATCACTGTAACCAACGAGCATGAGCATAATTGTCAGTTTGCTTTGAGGGCCTGAATGTTGTGGTGCCAGCCACTGAGATGCTTGCTTGATAATAGGTGCACTGACTGTGTTCCCTAGTGCAACAGTACTAAAGGTAGCACTCTATGTAATGCATGGATAATGTGCTCATACAATATGTTGTGATCAGCAATATTTGATTGGAGGAAACAGGAAAATAGCTGAACATCTCCATAATCCTGAGGAAAGACCAGGAGTTTTCTGGAGCGATAAATGTGTTGATAATGCTACATGAGTGCAGTGAAGAATGGACTGGTGAAACCAGAAGGCGTAAGAAGTTGCTTTCAGCAGAGTAGCCTGTGATGGGTACGACAATACCCTCACATCATCATTTGGAGACATCTTCATTTTCTATCTAGAGAATAACCATATCCAGCCAGAGGCCCCCATGTTTTTGAATGACTGACCCCACAATCGGGACTCCAAGGGATGGCACAAGATTCAAGTGTTACATTGCCCTGTGTAGAATCAACAACTTCAGTTTCCAATCCAACCTCCTACTAGTGTGCCTGTGTGGCAGCACAAGATGGCTCAAAAAACTTTAATTCTTTATGCTCATGTAAGTGAAACAGAGTTTCTAGCTCCTGCCTCCAACCTGACCCAACTTGAGTTCTTGTGGGTATAGGGAGAGTGAATAAGATGACAGATTCTCTCTCTCTTCTCTCACATACTCTCTCCCTCTCTATCATCTTTCAAATAAATAAAAATTTATAAACCAACATGAAAAATATTTATTTTGCTGCAACATATGTTGGAAATGCACACATACTTCATAATATGTGTTTTCGTAAATATTTTATGTTTTGAAGATGCCTCATTTATTTAGGTGACACTTTTCCAAATGAAACAAAAGATAGTACCTCCTATATATTGCCCAATACTTTTCTTCTTTGTTGTCCTTCACAAATATTTTCTCATAATTAACTTATTCAATTTATTTAATATCTTTATCATCATTTAATACCTTTCAAACATTAAGGAATCCAAAACCAATCAAGTATCTAACATTTTAACTTGAATACCTTGTCTGCTGTCTCACTCCTAATAATCACCTGACTCCATTACTCATTTGACTAATTAAGAATGAGTAATACACTTTATGAAAAAAACCCTTGATTCTTCTATTTTCCAGTATTGCCTTTTATCCATTTTAAATTGTTTATTAGTTTATGTAGTTGTTTTCCAATAAGTAACTAGAATGCAATATAAGTTTAAGAAGAAAAGGAACAATTCTATTTTCCTTATCATCTTATTGATTGTATTTACCATATTGCCACCAAATAAAAGACACTTAATTAATGATTACTTTATTAAAATAAAATAGTTGGCTACATGGACATGAAAAAATTCTTAAAATATTGATGACCAATGAAATAATTAATATCATACATAATTAATACTGCATGAAATATTTAATTAATAGGGCTGATTAATAATTTATATATAATTATATTTTCTTATAATTAAATCAAAATGCCAGGGAACTTGTACAATTAGGAAAATTATTATTCTAATTATACAGTCAAATGAAATGTTTTTTAAGGTCAACAGGGAACAAGAAAGAAATAAGTAATTATGACTGAGTTTTTATACTAATTCAAATAATCAGGTTCAAATGTAGATCCTAGTGAGCATAGAAAGTTTTAATATTGATTGAAATATAATTTACAATACAGAAACAGGATGTATGATTTTGAATATGTGCAAATATATGTGCACAAGGGTTGTAATAAATTTGCTTATAAAATCATCCCATTTATCGTGCTTGGAATTATAAGCCATAAGGATGAATTAGTTTTAAATTTTTTATCTTAGGTTATTATTTTCAAATTATGAAAATTTTAAACTAATGGATGTATTAGTTTTTTACTTCTGCATAATGCATTACCTAATGCTTTAGTGACTTTGAAAAAAAATTATTAGTCATTTTTATAGAATGTCTGTGGTTGATAAATTTAGGCATATCTTAGACGATGCTTTTAACAAAAGGTTTTCCGTGGGTTTACAGTCAGTTACAAACTTGAACCACAGATATGGAAGGGCTTTCCTGAGGCTAGAATATCACCTTCAGATTTCCCAACTTTCTCATATCACAGATTCGCCAGCTCTCTCATATCACTCATATCATTTGCCAACTCTCTCATATCACTGCCAACTCTCTCATATCACTCTCTTGTATCATTTGCCAACTCTCTCCTATTACTCTGGCTGCTGGTGATAACACTATACTTCTTCATGCATGTGTTTCTCTTCAGGGCTAGTTGAGTGTCCTCAGGACATGCAGCTCATTTTCTTACAGAATGAGCAATCCAAGAGTAAAAGTATCTTTAGTGACTACTCCTTGGACGTTACATACCATCACTTTCGGATTATTGGCCCTGTTGGTTCAGGTTAGAGTCAGTGCAGGAGCCCCTACTGAAAGGCATACAAGCAAGTAAACAGAGTTCATCAGAGATTATCTCAGAGACACAAAGAGAATCCAGTTAAATGAGTAATTATTTTGCTTGTAATCTATATTCCTTTGGTTTCTTCTCCTTTTTGTATAATCATATAAAAGTAATTGTGATGGTATTGTTTTATTTATAGATCCATTTCTTAACTATTTATTTATTTGTATGTTTTCTATTTATGGATAGGAGTTAATATACAGAAAATCTTTATTCCAGTTAAAAACAGACCTTTTTAAAAATGATTCATACTTTTTATTTATTTGAAAGGCAATGCTGAGAGAGAGAGAGAGAGGAGAGACAGAGAGAGAAAGATCTTCCATTTGCTCATTTGCTGGTTCACTCTCCAAATGGACCCAAAAGCCAGGGTTGAGCCAGACTGAAGCCAGGAGCCAGATTTCATTCATGGGTGGCAGCGTCTCAGGGCCTTGGGGCATCTTCTACTGCCTTCCCAGGTGCATTAGCAGGGAGCTTGATGAGAACTGGAGCAGACAGACTCAAACCAGTTTCCATATGGGATGCTGGCACTGCAGGCTGCAGCTTAACCTGCTGTGCCAATGCTCTGGCCCCTAAAAACATACTTTTATCATCCAGGTATCTGAGTTATAAAGCCAGATACTTTTGAGTAGTGTTTTAGAGATAGGAACTCGAGATACTTGAAATGAAATGAAATGAAACCAAGAATATCTGAACTGTGACTCAACATCCTCCCTATTCTATAAATGTGGCTTACTAAAATAACCTATTAATACAATTATATAAAATATTATACAAAAGAGTAGCTTTTAAGTGCTTTGGGGAATGTTACAGATGCCTAACACACATTTTTCCTAATGAATTCTTTCAAGTTGTTTGCATAAGAAAGAACTAATGAAGGAAAACAAAAGTAATAAAACAATATGGTGTCATTTATCAAACGATATATACAGGTGATATACAGATAAATCTTAACCCTTATTTTCCAATAACCCTAATTGCACATTGAATTTTCACAAATAGCTGCTGGTAAAATACCAAAATCCACACACTTAAAATATTGTTTTTGCTAAACATCTTGGAAAGTGGCAAAACTACTGTTACAATAAATCCGTAAGAGAAACATTGTGGAGAAATAAGTACATCTTGATTTATCTAATCAGTCTTCATTGCATCAGATTCATCTGGAACTTTTCTCTCTACTAATTAAAGAAGAAGAAATTAGAGGAGAAAATTACATAAATTATAAATGTTTGTAATTTTGACATATTAAAAATACATACTTGGCCCTTATCCCTAGATTATTTCTTGAAGCAGAGCTCTTAAAAACCATGGAATTTCCTGAGTGATAGGGGCATCAATTAATATTAATAATAAGCCAATTTTAATCACACCTGAGTTTATACCAGTAAAAGACTCTTGGCATACCCCCTAGGTAGCTTTTCCATGGGGATTGGCCTCCACAGATTAAACCATGAAGTTACAGGTTTGAAACTTCTAGCCTTATATAGATTTCTTTTTTATAATTCTTTACTTATTTGAGTGGCAGAAAGAAGCACACAGGGTAGTTGTGTGTGTGTGTGTGTGTGTGTGTGTGTGAGAGAGAGAGAGAGAGAGAGAGAGAATCTTCTATCGACTGATTCTTTGTACAAATATTGCAATCAATGGTGGTAAGAGAGAGCAGAGGCAATGGGTAAAGCTGAAGCCAAACTTGAGTCTTTTGCCTCCCATGATGTGCATTAGCAGAAAGTTAGAGTAAGGAGCAGAGGAAGGACTCTAACCTAGGAACTCAAATATGGGATGCCCAGGTGACATCTTAACTTTTTTAAGCACTGCCATCAATGCCTGCTCCTATTCTTTGGTTACTGCAGAAATGAAAGAGACTGAAGAGTACCTTCAATCACCAATGACAAATGACTGAATTAATGACCTCTATAATGAGGTCAAATATTAAAAACCCTCTCTCTCCATGAGAGAGTTAAGAAAGCTTCCTGTTGAGGGAACTTAGGGAGGAGCTGGAGGAATGGTGCCCCCTTGCAGAGGTCCCGGAAGCTCTGTTCGCCCACCTCCTGTAATTTGCCTCATATGTATTTTTCCACTTGGCTGTTCTTCAGGTGTAACTTTGAAAATCAACTGAAAGAATAAATGGAACACTTCCCTGAGTTCTATGAATCAGTCATTCAGAAGTATTGGCTGCCTGACACCCTATTTGTGGCTGATCTCTAAAATGTGGGCAATTCTGAGGGAATGACTACTTATCCAGGGGTCTGTGATAACTTCATGTGATGCCAGAAATGAATTGTCTGACATTCAATTCATGTTGGAGAAGTGGTGTGGGAAAAGTACATGTAGTTTGTAATTAGAAAAACCATATATTTGCAGTCAGAACTGGTGTCAGAAAAAGATATTACAAGAATAGTTACTCATTCCATTTTTCATTTAAACCTAGTGATTCTCAATTTTTTAAATAGATTGTCCATATTGTAGCTGCTTATCTTCTAAGGACTTTTGACAAGCCAATATTAGAGAAAACATCTTGGATTTGTAAGGCAGAGGTGAAGACATTTAGATTATGAGCATTGAGGTAAAATACTAGAGAGCTAAAGAACTAGATAAAAACCAGAGCAGTATTTAAGGGAAAATGCAATACCAAAAGCATGAATGAAAGAGCTTGTCATCTGGGAATGCCAACACATTATTCTGTACTGCTGGAAAATAATCTAAGGTTCTCCCTTATATATTTTGGAAAATAATGAGGACCTTCTAAAAGCAGCTAGAGATAATATTTTTAAATATATATCCATCTAGGGAAGATACATCTGCACTCCCATATTTACAGAAGCACTATTCACAACAAAAAAGAAATTGAAGCAACTCACGTCTCTATCTATTAAACTGATAAAGAAAATGTGGTACATATACACAGCCGAATACTACTCAGCCATAAAAAGATGAAAACTTTTCATATGTGGCAACATGGATGGAAATGAAGGTCATGATTTTAAATAAAATAAGCCAAGTACAGAAAGACAAATATCACATGATCTCACTTATACGTGGCAACTAGTAAGTGGTGATCTGAAAGAAGTTAAATATATAATGGTGATGACCTGAAGTTAGGGAGGGAAGTGGGGTTGGAGAGATGGGGAAAGACTGATTAACCAATATTAAATTACAGTTAAATAGGAGTGATGGTTCTGAGATACTATTGCACAGAAGTATAACTGTATGAAATGTTGGTGTACTGCTATTAAAATATTAGAAGACAGAATTTTGGATGCTTTGTCTATGAAGAAATGTTAATCCATTGACCCTTATTAAACATTATACAATGTGAATATATATATACAAATATAATACTCCATAAATATGTACAATGTTTACATTTCTGCTAATTTTTAATGAAACAAGATATTTACTGTGTAGAATGCATGAATAACCCTTCAATTTAAAAGATGTTTAAGGAATATCAAAAAAGACCAAAGACCAGTAAGAGGATGAACCTATTTTGTATTAAATTTACAACAGCAAATAGTTAGCATATTTGGAAGGAAATTTTATGAATTTTGCAAACACCTCCCCCAACACACACATGCACCAAAACCTTCATTTCTGAGCCACTTGCTTTAATAATAATGGTGTTAGATTAGAGTAGTGACTTAAAAAAATGGTGTTTTTGACTGCACATGAATGTCTCAAACACAGCCATTTGCTATATTAGAGAAGAAAAACAAACACCTACCCTGCATACTTACTATTCACTGCTTTCTGACTTGGGAGTGAACTTTCATGATAGTCCTTGGGAAAAATTTCTGAAATCATGAATTTACTTTGAGATGATATTTAATAGCTTCATATGTGTCCTTTTTTTCCCCTCTTCCAAGACCTGCAGTAAGTTTATCTCATCCTGGTTAAAAGCTATGAGATAGTGGATTAAAAGTCTGTGTTCAAACCACCAATATAAATAAGTTGTAAGTCAGGAGACTTGCTGCCTGAAGATTCAAATAGCAATTGTGCATTTCATACACATGTAGGAAAGTTCACGGCCTCACATCTTTCTATTTTTTTTTCTGTTGGTACTGAGTAGACTAGATTACCATAAATTTACACTTTAAAGTAATTATATACTACAAAGAAAAATATCACCAGGATTAATATTCTGGAGGTTACATTTCTAAATACTACACTACAAATTTTGTCTATTGCCAGAAAGAAAATTAAAATTATCAGTTGTCTTTCTATCACAAGTATAATGAACAATGAAGTATATAATTCACATCATAATAATATATTTCACTTCTCTCCTCAAGATTGCAAATACATTTTACTTTTTTCCTAGTAGAAATATTTACTTAGAAACATTCACAAAGTCAACAAAATAGCTCCAACATTTTTTACAAAGTGATATTCAGTGAATACAGTTATTTCTTATAATCTGCATCTGAGGTAACTGAAGATGACAACAACTACAACAAGACCTAGTATATCCTTATACAACGAATTTGTACTGGGCACCAATGAGTAACTGCTTTAAATGCCAATTTACAGCCTATATTGTATCAAGGAATATTAGTGAATATTGAAATACCTCCAGGTCAGGACTATCTAAGGATATATCCTGTAGTGTGTTAACTATTGGAAAAAAGGCACTGCAAAGTTTAGAAGCAAATCTTACACAGCCTCACATTTCATTTTTTTTTTTCCTTTAAAAGGAATGAGTTCTAGACAGGGAGAGGAGCAGTTAAGTACTTTATAGTCAAGAAGAAAATCACCCTCTAGAATCAACATACTCATCATCATCTTCTCCACCATCTTCCTCTCCATCTTCCTCAAAATCTCTTCCTTCTTTTTGCTGGATTTTTTGAGCTTTGAAGACTCCCCTGTTTTTTTGCAGCAAGTTTTCCCCTGGCTGGGTATCCAGCAATCTCCTGTTCATGTGGTCCTTCAGCTTAGCAGCCTTCTTTTCATAGAGTTGCTTGTCAGCTGCAGCAGTGTTATTTAGTGCACATCTCCCCCAGTTCCTTTGTAACATTCACAATGGATGGCCCAGGATCCTCTCCTTCGATTTTAGGTGGTGGTACACAGAACAGAACAAGGAAAAGGCTGGAGGAGGCTTCTTGGGTGCATTAGGATATTTTAAATTCTTTCTTGTTTCCTGTTTAGGAAGGATATAGATTTTCAAATTTTTTTGTAGGAAGTCTTGCCTGCTTTTGCTAAGTTGTCAAATGTTCCCTTCTCTTAAGCAGTCCTGGTCTTTTCCTTCTCTGAGCAAGACTTAGAAAACCTGGAGAATTTGATGGAAGCATCTGTATGCTTCTTCTTATGCTCCTCCTGGCAACTTTGCACAAAGATTGCATATGAGACATTTTGCCTCTTGCCTTCTTAGGATATCTGTTGCCCATATTTAGTTATTTTTCCCGATGGAGCAGAATCATTCAGTGCCTGTTCAGCTCTCACTTGCCCTGGTGTTGTCTCTATGTACTGCCTACTGCAAAATCCACTGTAGTATTTTCATTTTACATAGGAAAAAATCAAGCTTAATTTTTATATTTCTACTTATTAAAAATAATCTGTTAATTGATAAGTGATCATTGTATTTCAGGCAGGACATGGGCAGACAATAATTAACAGGATCTAAAGAGTACATGCTTCCTCCTTCAATGAACGACACAATCTGAAAACCACAATAAAACTCAGTGAAGTCTTCACTGGATGCTCTGAACCAGGAAAGTACAGCATGAGGATAAATACTGCACATTGAGCATGCTGTTTCATGGTTTTTACCAAACCAGCCTTGACTTTAAGGAAATGATGTACAATCTAATACTATTTCCATTTTAGTATTTTTTGTTCTAGTTAATACTACGGGTTGAACTCTGTAATTAACACACAATTATTCTTAGGTGTATAAATTTAACTGAAAAGTGATCCCTGTTAAATATAAGAGTGGGAATAAGAGAGGGGGGAGATGCACAATTTGGGACATGCTCAAGCTGACTTGCCCCTAATGGTGGAGTTAGAAATGTGCCAGGGGATTCCAATACAATCCCATCAAGGTGGCATGTACCAATGTCATCTCACTAGTCCAAGTGATCAATTTCTGTTCACAATTGATCATAATGTTAGGATAAAGAGTCAAAGAGATCACACAAACAAGACTAGTGTCTGCTAATGCTAACTGATAGAATCAAAAAGGGAGAGAATGATCCAACATGGGAAGCGGGATACACAGCAGACTCATAGAATGGCAGATGTCCTAAACAGCACTCTGGCTTCAGAATCAGCCCTTAAGGCATTCGGATCTGGCTGAAGAGCCCATGAGAGTATTTCAGGCATGGAAAGCCAGCCAAGACACTCTGGCAAAAAAAAAAAAAAAAAAAAAAAAAAAAAAAAAACCCTGAATGAAAGATCTCTGTGAGTGAGATCCCAGTGGAAAGAATGGGGCCATCAAAGAAGGAAGTACCTTTCTCTGAAGGGAGGAGAGAACTTCCACTTTGACTATGACCTTGTCTGAATAAGTTCGAAGTCAGTGAACTCAAAAGGCTTCCGTAGCCTTGGCAACTCATGACTAGAGCCTAGGGAGATTTCTGACGCCATAAACAAAAGTGTCAAATTGTTAAGTTAACAACAGGAGTCACTGTGTACTTACTCCTCATGTGGGATCTGTCCTTAGTGTGTTGTCCAATGTGAAGTAATGTTATAACTAGTACTGAAACAATATTTCAAACTTTGTGTTTCTGTGTGGGTGCAAACAGATGAAATCTTTTCTTCATATATACTAAATCGATCTTCAGTATATAAAGATAATTGAAAATGAATATTGATGTGAATGGAATGGGAGAGTAGGTGCGAGATGGGAGGGGTGTGAGTGGGAGGGAAGTTATGGGGGGCGGGAAAGCCATTGTAATCCATAAACTGTACTTTGGAAATTTATATTTACTAAATACAAGTTAAAAAAAAAGGAAATGAAATGAAAATGGCAGAATTCTCAACATGAAGTACCTCAGTCTAGAAAAGGAACCTTTGATCTCTTCAGGGATGCTGCCTCAATGGTGTCATTTTTAGGTCTAGATTGCTTGGAATGCTACAAACAAATTTGTAGGGGTCAGGTTCCAAGAGGTGTTCTTGAGGAAAGAAGTGAAATATAATATTCTGATGTGGATTATGTATTTTATTGGTAATTATACCTGTGATAAAAATTAAAAATAGGCAACTGACAACTTTTTTTTGTGGCAAGAGACAAATTTCTAGGCATAAGGGAGTTACATCCATACTGATAGGCATACAGGTAGGATGCGGACATACATATGAATTTCCGTTTTTTCAAGACACAGGCACTTGTCCCATGTTGGCTGTGTGTGTTAGTGGCTGTGTGTGTTAGTGGCAGAGAATCTCTTCTCCTGGGAGCAAAGAAGAAGTATCTCAAAGCTAGAAGGGGAAAGAGTTTCCCTCACATCAATCTAGCTTTCAGTGACACATACCTGTTTTCAAAACAACAGTTGAGTATATTGGGTGCTAGCAACACAGCATGAAAACTCATAAAGCAACATTCTGCATTTTTATAAAATTGATAAAAATAATCCTTCAAACTGTATAGTCACCAAAATTACACAGTTATCAAAAATTCATACACTTCACTAGTCATCTCCAGCACTGATAACAACCTATGCCTTATGTATTGGGGATTTCCATTTTCTGCAAGGTTTCTCCATCTTTGCCAGCCTCACCTTTTCTCTTTTTCCATTTGGGTATTTTTTTCTTCTTTATTTACAGGGCCTTTTTTAGCCTTGAGTTCAGGCTTTGGAGGACCAAATTTAGCAGATAACCTTGTGGATCTTTGTGTTTCATCCTTCATCATGTCTTTCTGTTTGTTAACAACTCCTTCAGCCTTTCTCTTGAACACGGTGGCCAAGGCAGTGGGACATATGTGTTGGACGTCAGTATGCAGCAGTGGATGGGCTTAGGTCAGTCTGGGAGTCAATTCCACCTCTTCTTCTTTCTACTGCTTTTGTGAATCAATTTTTATGTTTAAAATTAGGGTCTTCTGAATTGGTTAAAAAAAGGACAATATGTGATTCTTGTTTTTCAGATCTTGTCATTTAAATGGGATCTTACATTTTTCTTAAAGGAAATGTTTATGTGAAGAGAAAGGCAATTCATAATGCAGGAATTAAGGAATAATGAAGAAAATAGATGCTTATTATGTTCATGATGTTATTGTATGAAAATTTTATTTTAGAGCACATAGTTCATTCAGGACAGAACTGGATATTTATGGTCCAGAATAAAGAGTAGGTTAAACATCAAGACCAAAATCACTGATTTCACCTGGTATCTACTTAGATAATATGGGTTTAAATATTTTGGGGGTGAGGGCATTGGAGAGGGATAGGATGTTTTATTGGTAGGCTGAAAAAAGTAATTCCACATCTAATAAAATCCATTTGAAGTTATGTCTCTGGTTTACAATTTAATATAGATATGTCCAAGGATTTAGAAATTCCTTGTCACTTTTTCAAAACGTTAAAATGATTCTGATATATTCAGGACACAAGAAGACACATTTCTCAGGGAATTCTTCAAAACTTGCCTCTCACCTTATTATTCACTTGAAAGATGAACAGCATCCAACTAGTACTCAATCAAAAACCAGTATCTGGGGGAGCAAGAATGGATGCAGGTCTAACATACCCCCGACCCTGGCGTTTCAGTTCCTTGCCTGCATAATTAAGAGCAGAATCTTTTGCCCAACCACCAGCACACTGCTAAACTGAGAAATTTCCTAACCCTCTGCAATCTCTCAACCAGCTCAACCCCACCTCTGCTGTTAATCTTTCTCAACCAGCTCAACCCTACCTTAAACCTGGGCTTCTTCAAACCAGTTCAGCCCCATCTAACACTTGCCTGTTCATGACTCTCAGTTGCCTTAGCTTCATAAGGCTCAGAGTGTAAAAGAACAGAGCTCTCTACTCTCACCAATAGGGGTCTCTCTCAGGTTTGTCTCTATTCTGGCTGTTTGTTATCTGTCTCCTCTTTGTCTTGCTCTTTATCCCTACAGCATCTGTCCATCATTTGATTAAAGTCTTTAGTAATAAAGAAAGTGAAAGCCAAAGAGGCGAATCATACCAGTACAGCGCCGATTAAGCCATTATTTTTCACTCTCTATTGTACATTTTAAAGAGAAGTAACATACACTTCCCATTCACTGAAATTTACAAAGTTCTTCTTCAGACCTTCAATAGGAATGTGAAGTAATGTCTCATTTATAGTGGCATGAGCTCTCGGCCCTGTAACTACTGATTTGTTGAAACCAAGGCAACAATATTATGAGAAATAATTGTATATACCAGTGACTCTGTCATGATAGTGAAGAATAGAAGGTGGATAAAAGGGAGAGAGGTGAGAAAATGTTGATGCTACACATTTATCAAGAAAGTTTAATGGAAAACTATTCATTCTTTGAAGATGGAGTCAAGTGTACATTATTCTAATCTGCTTAAAATAAGTTAAGTTTTATAATGATTCTATAAACTGAATCATATTTATTAATTCATTTCTTAATGATTTCTTAAGACATTAATAAAGATTAATTAATGATGATTTGACAATGGAGAAAGGCCAGTTACAACTATATAGACTATCTTGTCATCATAACTTTTAATTAAGTTTGAGTTTCTAAGAGTAAACAAGATGCATTATTAGATTAGCCATGTTGTTCAAGAATTCTTTAAGTCACGCAATTGCTTCTCCGTATTTTGAATAATCTTACAACTGATCTTTTCAATTTATTTTCTGGCATTTTTTCAAGCTCCTCATCACAGTCCAATTTTTTTTTTTTTTTATTTTTTTGACAGGCAGAGTGGACAGTGAGAGAGAGAGACAGAGAGAAAGGTCTTCCTTTGCCGTTGGTTCACCCTCCAATGGCCGCCGCGGCCGGCGCGCTGCGGCCGGCGCACCGCGCTGATCCGATGGCAGGAGCCAGGAGCCAGGAGCCAGGTGCTTTTCCTGGTCTCCCATGGAGTGCAGGGCCCAAGCACCTGGGCCATCCTCCACTGCACTCCCTGGCCACAGCAGAGAGCTGGCCTGGAAGAGGGGCAACCGGGACAGAATCCGGCGCCCCGACCGGGACTAGAACCCGGTGTGCCGGCGCTGCTAGGCGGAGGATTAGCCTAGTGAGCCGTGGCGCCGGCCCCACAGTCCAATTTTAAAATATAATTGTTCCTCTGGGGAATTTATGTTATCTTCCTTGTTCATGTTTCTTGTGTTCTTTGCTTATTTTTTGATCATCAGGAGAAACACTTTTTTTTTTTTTTTGACAGGTAGAGTTATAGACGGTGAGAGAGAGACAGAGAGAAAGGTCTTCCTTTTTCTGTTGGTTTACTCCCCAAATGGCTGCCATGGCCGGAGCTATGCAGATCCGAAGCCAGGAGTCAGGTACTTCTTCCCGGTCTCCAATGCTGGTGCAGGCGCCCAAGCACTTGGGCCATCCTCCACTGCCATCCCCGGGCCACAGCAGAGAGCTGGACTGGAAGAGGGGCAGCCGGGACTAGAACTCAGAGCCCTTATGGGATGCCAGTGCCACAGGCAGAGGATTAACCAAGTGAGCCACAGCACTGGCCCCAAGGAGAAATACTTGATGATACCTCCACTGAATACATTGTTCTAGGGAATGTGCCTTTTGCATAATGGGATGCATTTACCTTCAGATGTTATCCAGAGGTGTGTGTTGGGTGGGGCCAGGAGGCTCTGGTCAGCATTTGTGGGTTGTCCAAGTAGCCAGGGTAACATCCAAATTAATCCCTTGTCTATACTCCAGTGGAATAGTGGTCTTTCTGCTCTACTTGTTGAACATTGGATAGTCACGCATTAAGCCTGTGATTTCAAAGTAAACTGAAATTATGTTTATTGCAAAAATTAAAGGCATAAAAAGAAACAAAGGCAGGCAGATGCACTGAGCGAGAAAGAAGAGAGGGGATTCTAGTTATCGTCTGCACTCAGAATCGAATCTATGAAACACATGAAACCTGTTATGTTTATATTAATCACAATTTTTAAAGATTCAATAAGAAAAAATAATATTTTTTTGGTTTTTAATTTTTAATGAAATATACAAATGATTGGCAAGTTTATGCAAGAAAAAAGAAAACAAAATATATTAGAAATAGTAAAAGTGACATAACTATAAAAGTAGAGATTTCCTATAGGAAAATATTGAAATGTATAATGTCAACTGATTTTAAATACATGAAAATTATCTAGAAAAGTATAACTTTCTTTTTTTTAATTTTCAATTATCTTTATATACTGAAGATCGATTTAGTATATATTAAGTAAAGATTTCATCAGTTTGCACCCACACAGAAACACAAAGTATTAAAACTGTTTCAGTACTAGTTATAACATTACTTCACATTGGACAACATATTAACAACAGAGATCCCACATGAGGAGTGACTCCTGTTGTTGACTTAACAATTTGACACTTCTGTTTATGGCATCAGTAATCTCCCTAGGCTCTAGTCATGAGTTGCCAAGGCTATGGAAGGCTTTTGAGTTCGCCAACTTTGAACTTATTCAGACAAGGTCATAGTCAAAGTGGAAGTTCTCTCCTCCCTTCAGAGAAAAGTACCTCCTTCTTTGATGGCCCCATTCTTTCCACTGGGATCTCACTCACAGAGATCTTTCATTCAGGGTTTTTTTTGTTTGTTTGTTTGTTTGTTTGTTTTGTTTTATTTTTTGGCCAGAGTGTCTTGGCTTTCCACGCCTAAAATACTCTCAATGGGCTCTTCAGCCAGATCCGAATGCCTTAAGGGCTGATTCTGAAGCCAGAGTGCTGTTTAGGACATCTGCCATTCTCTGAGTCTGCTGTGTATCCCGCTTCCCATGTTGGATCGTTCTCTCCCTTTTTGATTCTATCAGTTAGTTAAAATAATATTAATAATACTAACATTCATTTAGAACATTCTTTGTCTCATAAAATTTATCTTTAATATCTTCAACGTAATCAAAACCTTGAAAATTAACTAGAAGTGTTTCAATTTGTACTCAGAAAATATGATATTTAGAAAGGCTAAATAACTTCCCGGTTGCTACTCTGGAGGTAGCAGAGCTCAGATTTGAGTTCTAGGTTTGCTGTTTCCAAAGGATATACTCTGTCCTCCCTATCGCATTTTCTCTTGTCCTATAACTACTCTATATTCTTTGATTTCTTAAAGATCGATAAGTAATATATTATATTTCCATCTTGATTTCAGACTTGTTTGATAAGTCATTTCTTATTGAAGGTAGTAAAACAGAGATCGAATATCAGCAGTGACATTTATAATTGTGTTTATACTTCATCTCTGGAGAGGCTATTACACCCAGGGAGAGAAAACTGGCCAACTGCAGGACTCTTTACACTAGGTTCCCACATGAGGCACAGATTGCCCCCTCTGCAGTCAGATTCACCTTCCCAGTGAGGGAAGAAAGGGGTGCAAGCCCAAATTGTTTTCTAATTTAATCACCCAGACATGTTATTTTTCTCCACTTCTGTATCAGAGTTGGTGATTGGGAAGACAGCAACAGGGAAGAACATTGCAATAAAGAAATAAGAATTCACTTGCATTATATCCTTACAATATATTGCCTGCATGGAGGGTTCACCCCTCTTTAAAGAACTGGCATGAAGTTTGGTTTATCACTTAGCATCTTACAAAAAGAGATCCACGTAACTATAATATAATATATAATAAAATTAAATATCAGAATGTATATCGTTACTTTTGTGACCATTGAAAACATTGCAAGGTGTAATATATTCTAATACTTTAATTTTTTAAAAAAATTCTGGAACGCAGACTTCTAATTCACATCTGAAATAGAAGTTAGATATTTAATTATTTGAAACTCTTCCAAATTTCCATAGAAATACTTTCAATGACTTGAAAGTCAATGCTAATTTCTGAAATACATATGTCACCAGGGATGGATGACCTAATTTAGATGAATTGTGATTCAAGTATTCATCTAAAATTCAAGGTTGACCTAAATCAAATATGAAAGCCTTGAAGTCTGGTTAACTTTGTTCATTACTTTTCCTCTTTGCACTTTTTTTATTTTTAATTTCCTGTTTCTGGTTTCAATTAAAAGCAGAACTGCTAGAAGTGTTAGAAAAATTGTTTCTATGATTCTACAAACCTAAGATGTGCAAATACCTACAAGAATTTGGTCCAGTTTTTAAGTTCATGAAAGACACTTTTTATAAAGGCCTTCCTCTTCTGAATTATATTATTGTTCCATTATTCTTATTGACACTATTTAGTTGATATGCATCTAATTTGTGTTCGTATTTCCATTTGCTGAAATATAGAAATCTGCTTTTATTTCAATATGCCTTGTCCATCTTAAAACATTCCAGTACAAATGGGCAACACATTTTTACACAAAATTAAGGACAAATCTCACACCAGAAAACATTTAGAGTTTTTTCTTCGCAAGACTAGATTCTAACCTTTCACATGTCAGCTAGAATATAATCTTTTTCTAGAATCCTCTGGTGATTATTTGCACAAAGTAGCTCCAGTCATTATCACATTAATTTATTTTTTCATTGAAAAATACAGCTGTTATCATTTTGTTTTTGTATTTATTTATTAGATGAGCACATTTCTTCCTGCATTAGAAAGAAAATTTCATGAAGCCAGGAAACTTTCTCATTAAGTCATTTTTGTATTCCTTTTCATAGAAAAACATATGACTCAAGCACTAGCTAAATTTTGTAAAAGAAATTGTACAAGAAGCCAAATATTTCTTTCATTTGCTCTGTATATGCCTCCCTGTATTTTTCAACTTACTATATTCATGTGCCTACTAACCATATGTGTAGTATTCTAAGGGGCCACATTACATGGTAAAAATCACCAACAAAAAGCCCCCAGTTGCAACAAATGTTATAAAAAATAGACTGCAAAAGATACAGTTCTTTATATTACAGCTGTTATTTATAATATGGGAGAGCAATTTATAGTATAAGAGACTTGTTCAATCTCATCTTTGTGTTTGCCCACAAATGACCATGACAGTACCAGTATCACTGTTTTGGGGTTGCAAATAAATTTTAGCAAGCAGACGAATTACAAATGCATTGATATGGAATTGATAAGTGTATATGTCATATCTATATGTCTATTTATTTCACATACCTACTTATCTATTGATGAGTATGTGCATGAATGTTCACTCCAATTATGCTATAAGAACTTTAAGTATAGGATATAAGTTTTATTGTACTATATAATCCATTGAAACAGTTTCATTATGTAGAAGAGGCTCAGTTTCCTTTTATTTAACTGATAATGCAGAGAGCCATATGTTTTATGTAAAGATATATAGTGTATGTATTTTGGCTTTGAGTTGATCCAAAGCCAGGAGCCAGGGGCTTCCCCAGGGTCTCCCACACGGGAGCAGGAGCCCAAGGACCTGGGCCATTCTCCACTGCCCTCCAAGGCCACAGTAGAGCTGAATCCAAAGTGGAGCAGCCGAGCCCCAAACGGGTACCCACATGGAATGCTGGCACCACTGGCATCGGCCCAACCTGCTTTGCCACAGCGGCAGCCTTCATTTATGCTTATTTATTCATTTAAAAGTCAGAGTTACACAGAGAGAAAAGGGGAGGCAGAGAGAGAGAGAGAGAGAGAGAGAGAGAGAGAGAGAGAGAAAGAGGTCTTCCATCTGCTGGTTCACTCCCCAATTGGCCGCAATGGCTGGAGGCGCGCCAATCTGAAGCCAGGAGTCAGGAGCTTCTTCTGGGTCTCCCACATGAGTGCAGGGGCCCAGTGACTTGGGCCATCGTCTACTGCTTTCCCAGGCCATATCAGAGAGCAGGATCAGAAATGGAGCAACTGGAATATGAACTGCCGCCCATATGGGATGCCAGCACTATAGGCAGTAGCTTTTAACCTCTATGCCACAGCACTGACCCCTGGATTCTTTTTTCCCTTAAACAAGAGATAGATGCCAGTCCTCCCTTTACCCCCTGACATGGACATCTCTTATCCTAAACTGGTGACACAGGATTGCTTGTATATTCTTACATTTTAATAGAACTGAATATTGAGGATATAGAACAAAGCAGGAGAATATGTGAACTGATGCTTTTGTTTTAATGGCCATTGTGCTATTTAAATTTTTAAACAATTATAGTCACAATATATATAAGAAAATGTATCATAATTTATAAATAACTAACATGAAAACAAAATAATAATTAGAATATGTGTATAGCTATATTTATAGATGTTGGATTTATTTCATTTAAAATATTAACTAGGCTGACATAGTGTTTAACAATGATTTTAAGCCAACATCCAAGATTAAAAGGCAAATACACATAAATAAACTAGTTAAGGAAATGCAATTATAGTTATTATCATTAAAATATAAAATGAAGCAGTGTATTGGAGATATAACTACATAGAAACATCGATGTCAGGTCCTAGACTATCTTCATGCCATGATTATAAAAAAAAGAAATTTCAGAGTGTGCTATGTCTACTAAGACATCCAATGGAAATGATCCCCAGCTCAAATCTAAAATGAAAATAGTATCTACTAATGCATAATCTGATGTTCATTTTTTTCTCTCTCACAATATAGGTTTTACCTTAAAAGGAAGAACTTTGATTGAGGATTACTTCCCAGTTGTCTTTACTTTCTCTATTAATGTATAGTCTATTGTGCATATTCACTCACATCTCATAGACAAAGAGATGTGTGTGGATTAGGACTCAAAGTTTACCTCAAATAATGTAGGAGAGAGTTTTCAAAAAGCTCAAGAAATATATATTACATAAAATAAAAGGCCTCGGGGTGGAATTCGAACATTTCTTCATCCAAATAAAATTATCATGTATTTCCATTTTCCCAGAAACTTTTTGAGTGTTCTCATATTAAGTGCTCAAATTCAATAGCCCCCACACTGTATAATGTCACATAAAAAGGTATTTATTAATTCAACTAATATTAGTTGAGCCCTTACTATGTGCAACGTACTATAGTAAACACATGCAATACTTAGCTGAACAAAATAAATTGAAATGATTTTCCTATGGACAATCAATAAGTAAGTTAGTATCAAAGAGGTTAACAAGAAAACAAAATGCAAAACCAAAATACCATTATCTGTCACAGCAAGAGGTATGAGAGACTTCTCAAACTGTTTCTGATTAATGTGACATTACCTCCAATGGTAGTGCCATTGTTAAACCCTAGAGAAATATTTTCAGAAATACATGCCATGGTGAGTGAGAAGTGGGACATACTCCCATGGCATCTGTTTGTTTTGTTTCGGTTTTCTTTCCCTGATGGAATCTCCTCTCAGTTTGCTATTTTTATGTTGAATGCAAATTCTATTGCACATAGACAAGTCTCCTTGGATTACTTCATTAATTCCAATATACATGACATAAATTAAAATTTATTCCTTAAAGAATCAGGAAATCACCTTTAGATGTATTTATAACTGTGTTTATGAACCCCTTTTGGGTCAAATGGGCACTGCTTGAAACAGATATCAAAACAAAGTAAGAAGTAGTAGAAAAAGCAGTGCAGTGGATTAAAAGATCTGTAGTGAGAAAAAATGTCAGCTAAATGCACTTTGTTCAGATGGCTGAAAAGTTTTGTCATGCAAGAAGATCCCACTGGTGCACCTCCATGATGCCACACCTATCTAGCACAGTTATCCCATGCTCCTCAGCTTTCTTGGTCTTGTTTGTTGAAACAGGTCTCTGAACCTCCATATGACTGCCTTCCCTCTGAGTAAATGATGGGATCCACTCTATCTAGGACATTCTAGTATTCTTCTACCTAAGACTGTATGTTACGCCATTATTGTAGAAATTTATATATTTCAATATGAATTTCCTCAAAACAAAAGCTGATAAGGAAAGTCAAAATGGTTGAATAAAACTGTGATTTTACTGCAGGAAATATGATAACTTTCTGAAAACATAATACAAATGGAGTAGAAATTTAAAGCTTTTATTATGATCCAAACATGTGATTAGTTTCTTAGTATTATTATTTTATTTTAATAGATATATAAACAAGAAGAAAATAAAATAGATCTTAAGAATATAAATTTAAAAAATAATTATATCCTTTTTTCAGATTTGAAAAGGTAACTTAATAGAAAACACAGTCTTTGTTACCGAGATAGTTATAGCTTAAATTCTGATTTTAAAAAAAGCTGCATTAGTTCTTGAAAATAAAACTTTACACTTTAAAATATCAGTAATTTTTAGAATTCTAGGAAGTTGTTAGGATAAAATGTCTGCTACACTTAGTGACAAATTTTAGTATTACTAAATTCTTAATGATTGAATAGTCGGCCGGCACCGTGGCTCAATAGGATAATCCTCCACCTTGCGGCACCGGCACACCGGGTTCTAGTCCCGGTCGGGGCGCCAGATTCTGTCCCGGTTGCCCTCTTCCAGGCCAGCTCTCTGCTGTGGCCCGGGAGTGCAGTGGAGGATGGCCCAAGTGCTTGGGCCCTGCACCCCATGGGAGACCAGGAAAAGCACCTGGCTCCTGGCTCCTGCCCTCGGATTAGCGCGGTGCGCCGGCTGCAGTGCACAGGCCTCCGCGGCCATTGGAGGGTAAACCAATGGCAAAGGAAGACCTTTCTCTCTGTCTCTCTCTCTCACTGTCCACTCTGCCTGTCAAAAAAAAAAAAAAAAAAAAAAAAAAAAAAGATTGAATAGTGCAAAGAAAATAAAAAAAATAAATGTTAAACATGTAGGAAGTTCTCTATATTTTAGCATCAAAAGCAATATTATAAGTAAGCTATTATGATATATAATGAAAATATTTTACTGCTAATAATTATAATACCATATCATTTGTAACTATCACTTCATATTTCTGTTACCTGATTTGGATGTAAATAAAATTTCATAAAATATCTCACATGCCCTATTTCAGAGAAGAAATATTAAATCAATTCTAGCATAATAGAAAACTCAGTTGAAAAGTAAACCTAAGTCTAAGGATTCCATGGTAACTTTTAATTTAATTTATGTCTCTGAAAGCTGTTCTATGTCTTTCCTGTCTCAAGCTTGAAAGTTGGTGCTTAATGTTTTTGCAAGCCTCTAGCAGATGGAATTAACATCCTGAGTGTTTAGATCACTTACAAAAAATGAAACAAACGATATACATGGCATTAGCCAAGAGTTGACTCTGCAAGAGAAGGTGCTTTCTGCATGCTGTTCCTGTTGCAAGCTGTTTTCCCAGCATAGCTCTTTAGAGCTCTCTGCTGTGATTCACTTACCTGCAATGTGATGTTCATGGTGAGCAATGAATTGCCTAGGAGTCAGCAACATAGAGTGTTGTCATTTAAATATTATAAGCCACTCAGCTGTTTTAGCAGAGATAATGATGTACCAAAGGCAGAGTACTAACAAAATGTTAAGAAGGCTCCTTGGCCTCACAGTTGCATTATCTTGTTACTTGAGAGTACTTGACCCCAAGGTCAACATATTGGTGGAGAAGAGCAGAATTTAGGAGTAGAACGAGGGAAGCAGACTGCTTCACTTTTTTTTAGTGTTAACAGAAGGCACAGCATATACTTAGAAGCCCAGGGAAATAAAATCCTACACCTAGAGTTAGTCATTTAATGGAAATTAATCATTTTATTATGGAACTTATTATTATATTAAGTGGACACATGCTATTGTTTACTCTTAAAATTGCATTTTACTTAAGCTTATAGATAGATAGATAGATAGATAGATAAATATATATGTTTATATATAGAGAGAGATATCTTTGAGAAAAAACTCTAGAGGAAACTAAAACAAAACAAAGATTTATAAAGCCATCAGGGGGCCAGCACTGTGGTGCAGTAGGTTAATCCTCCACCTTTGTACCGGTATCCCAAATAGGCACCAGTTCTAGTCCTGGCTGCTCCACTTCAAATCCAGCTCTCTACTGTGATCTGGGAAAGCAGTAGAAGATGGCCCAAGCACTTGGGCCCCTGCCCTGTGTATGATACCCATAAGAAAATCCTGGCTCCTGGCTTTGAATCAGCTGAGCTCCAAACATAATGGCCATTTGGGGCGTAAACCAGTGGAAGAAGACCTTTCTGTCTCTCCCTCTCACTGCATGCAACTCTACCTCTCAAATAAATAAACAAAATCTTAAAAAAAAAAGGTACCATATAAAAGTGATTGAATTTTATCAGTTTAAAAAGAATTTGTCTTTTATTCTAAAAAACTAACTTCTCACTCAATTTCTCAATATTTTAAATGAACAACACAAAAAATAGTAACAACACTACCACATCAAGGGCTAGAAGCAGTAAAGAACTGAATAATATCAAATTAAAATACTCTTTGCTTAATGTGACATCAAATAATTGTACAAGGAAACACAGCTAATTAGTTTTTTTTTTTTTTTTTTTAAAAAAAGCTATCGTAGATTGGATCAAGATGAAGTAGGGAGGGAGCTTACTGTTCTAGTCTAGGAGAAGATAGTTTAAAAAAGTAGAGAGAATTTAGTCTCAGGGGAAGAGTTAAGGAAAAAAAAAATAGCAGAGGAAACTCCACATAAATTAGAGGGAAACTGTGGACCTATGTGGAAAGTGTGGAAACACACAACTCAGGACCCCAGCAGCTGAGAATCTCAACTCCAGCTCTAGAGTGAGGTGAGACCAGCAGCCTCAGCCACAGTCAATAAAGATGTATGAAGAACCTGGAGAGAATCCCGCTGGGAGCACTGTGAAGGATTGTATACCTGGAAACTAGAGGAGAAAAAAAGGGGGGGGGGGACGTTTCT
This sequence comes from Oryctolagus cuniculus, assembly GCF_964237555.1. Lineage (NCBI taxonomy): Eukaryota > Metazoa > Chordata > Mammalia > Lagomorpha > Leporidae > Oryctolagus > Oryctolagus cuniculus. The sequence goes on from NC_091433.1 coordinate 24,228,565, forward strand.
CTCTCTCCAATCGACCTACAATGGCATCCTGTAACAAGTCACTAAAGGCCAGGCACCATTTTGGACCTACATTAACAGCTGTGCCAGCTCGTGTGCAGCCTGAGTCTGGTGGGGAGAACTGACAGGGGGCTGCATATTCAGAACTTGGGGAGGCTTGTGTGCCAGGACTGTGAAAACACTAAGGCTGCATGGAGGACTCAGGGTGTGGCTGGGACTTTGGGCAGTCACTGTGGGAGGCTCCGTAGGCTCAGTGCTCCCTGATTCCCTGGTGATGGTCATTGCTATGGTAAACTGAGTTTACTCTGAGGACTGCACAGATCCTTTGTGTGGTTCTTGTGGCAGCATGGGTGAATATTATAGCCAGTGAGGATAGCATCCAGGCACTGGTAACCTTTAAAGAGAGGAGGTAAGCTGAGACTACGCCAACAGAGCAGAACAAATCTCCCCTCTAATTAAAAAGAAAAAGGAGGACCATGCCCAATCTGGGTGTCATCTTTGACTTGACAGTCCCTTTATCCTAGAGCACTGAAAAGAGGTCCCTGGCCACACCCACCACACACCTCTAGATATTCACTGAAAAAATAGACACTCCACAAATCCACAGAGGTGTAGTCCAAAGATTAAAGCCACCACACACAGATCCTAGGAGTTCCTAAAAGTGTAGAAAGAGAGAAAGGATTAGAAGGCCTTTTTAGCGAAATAATAACAGAAAACTAATTTGAGAAAGAAAGGGACATCCAAGTACGGGAAGCACATAAAACTCCTATTAGACATAACCAGAAAAAGATCTTCAGCAAGACACGTTGTAGTCAAATTCTTCCCAGTAAAACATAAAAAAGTTCTAAAATGTGCATGAGAGAAATGCCACATTACTTTCAGAGCATCTCCAATTGATGCACAGCTGATTTCTCATCAAAAACACTACAGGCCAGAAGGGGATGGCAAGATATAGTCCAAGTGTAAAAGAAAAACACTGTCAACTCAGAATATTATAACCTGCAAAGTTTTCATTAATGAATGAAGGTGAAATAAAGAACTTCCATAACAAACAGAAGTTGAAAGAATTTTCCATGCCCCATCTAGCCTTGAAATAGATACTTAAGGATGCACTGCACAGACAAATACAGAAACATGCTCATCTACTACAAAAGAAGAGGGAGGCATAAAAACTCCCAATAAAAGTACAAAGGGAATCCAAAGTAAAAAATAGGAATAGTTATAGAAAAATGGCAAGGTAAAGTCATTACTTATCAATAGTCACTTGGAATGTGAATGGCTTCAACTTTCCAGTAAAAAGACATAGACTGGCTGACTGGATGGAAAAAACAAAACCCATCTATTTTCTGCCTACCAGAAACACATCTCACCTACAAAGATGCATGTAGACTGAAAGTGAAAGGATGGAGGGGCTGGCACTGTGGCCTAGAGGGTAAAGTCACTGTCTGTAGTGCTAGCATCCCATGTGGGTGCCAGTTGGAGTCCCGGCTGTTCCATTTCCAATCCAGCTCTCTGCTATGACCTGGGAAAGCAGAAGATGGCCCAAGTCTTTGGGCCCTTGTACTCACATGGGAGACCCAGAAGAAGCTCCTGGCTTTGGACCTCCACACAGTAAAAATAATTAAATCTGGTCATTTGCAACAACATAGATGAACTGAAAAGCATCATACTTAGTGAAATAAGCAAGTCATAAAGGGACAAATACCATATGTTCTCGCTGACCTGTGATAACTAATAGAGTAGTTAAAAGACAACCTGTATAAGTGAAATTGGCACTTCGAAAAGCAAAGAATTTGAACAGCCCTTGTCTGGACTATTGGGGATTTTTTTTTCCATATGAATTGTTGAACTCTTTATTTAAAATAGAGTTAATAATAAGTGTGTAAAGTTAATTGAAAATAAATCTTAGTAAAAAACAGAATGTGAATAAGCAAGGAAGGAGGAAGAGGGATAGGTGTGTGTGTGGGAGGGTGGGCATAGTGGGGAGAATCACCATGTTCCTAAAGTTGTACTTATGAAGCGTATGAAGTTTGTAACTGTAAAGCTGTATAGTTTTGCATACATTCCTACAGATTTACTTCTAATTGTACATTTTAAAAACTTGGCATTTTACTACAAATCCTCATAAGTGGGGTGGTAAAAAATAGCATTCTAACTGTAAAATGATAATATGAATAGGATTAAGTGTTAAAGTGATCATATAAATTGGATTAAGTGTCTGGTTATAATAATAGATAAAATTAAAGAGGAGTGAATGCCCCAACATGGTAAGAAGTAGAGCAGACTCACAGAATGACAATCGCTTTAAGTAGCACTCTGACCTCAGAATCAGCTCTTAAGGCATTCTGGTTGGGCTGAAATGCCCATGAGAGCAATTCAGGTATGGAAAGCAAAGACACTATGGCAAAAGTATCCTACATGAAGGACCTCTATGGGTGAGACCTCAGTGGAAAAAAGTGGTCATCAAAGAAGGATGTGCTTTTCTCTGAAGGGAGGATAGAACTTCTTCTTTGCTTGTGGACTTGTCTAATTGCTGAAGCAGTTTGTAGATTCAAAAGGCTTTCATAGCCTAGGCAGCTCATGTCAAGAGACTCGGATGATCACTGACGTCATACATAAGAGTGTTAATTGTTAAATTAACAACAGGAGTCACTGCACAGTAACTTACATGGAGGACATCTGTCTTCAAAGAGTTATATTATGAGAGTTAACAGTAAAACTTTTTCTCAAAGATTTATTTCATTTTAGTGTGTTAAATGGAGGATATTCTTATGTCTCATGACTTTTAATTATATATAAGTGTCCAATTCCATTGCTTATTTTCTTCGGTGCTGTTAATTAATCATAAACCTTGTTCTCAAGAGCTTATTTTCTTTTAATATAGTAAATTAACTATATTCTTATGTCCCATAATTTATGATTACTTCTAAGTGCTTGGAACTGATGTTTCATTATTGCATGCTTCTTTAAAGTTAATTAAGTTTCTCAAAAAAAAAAAAAAAAGTGACCTTAACCCAAGGTGCAACAGCTTTGAACAGCCTTTGCCTCAGCTGTGAGGACCAGTTTTTCGTTTTATTTTTTTTTCTGTCATGCAAATTTTGGAACTCTTTGCTTAGTAAGGAGTTGACCTTCTGTGTATAAAGTTAATTGAAAATGGATCTTAGTGGAAAATGGGACTGGGAATGCAAGAGGGAGGAGGTGGAGGGATGAGAGTGTGGGCTGGAGGCTGGATATGATAAGAAGATTCAGTATATTCCTAAAGTTGTACTTATGAAATGAATGAAGTTTGCATACCTTAAATAAAATGCTTCTTTGGGAAAAATAGCTATCTCATCATGGCTTGATTAACTTGATAAACTGAATATTAATTTTGAACTTGAATGGGTGAGAAATTTGAGAATGCACAAGCTCTTCGAGGTACAACAGAACTGGATGGAAATGGGAAAAAAAGGAAATAGAGAAATCATTAAAATTGACTACTTTAAATGTCTGGTAGAATTCACCAGTGAAGCCTGACAGTCCTGGACTTTCTTTGTTGGGAGGGTCTTCATTCCTGATTCAATTTCTGTCTTTATTATTGGTGTATTAAGTTTTCCATGTCTTCATGACTAAATTTTGGTAGATGATATGTGTCTAGGAATCTATCCTTTTGTTCTAGTTTTCTCAATTTTTTGGCAAGCAGCTCTTTGTAGTAATTCTTGTTGATTCTTTTTATTTCTGTGGTATCTGTTGTTACATTTCCTTTTTCATCACTGATTTCATTGATTTGGGTCTTCTCCCTATATTTTTTTGGTTAGTTGGACAAACAGTGTGTAAATTTTATTTTTTGTTTCAATTTTGTTATTTATTCTCTAATTTTAATTATTTCTTTCCTCTTATTAATTTGGGGTTTGGTTTGTTGTTTTCCTAGGTTCTTGAGATTCATTGATTGTTCACAATTACAATTCTCAAGTTATTCAAAACAGTTGATAGGGAGGGAATTCTCCCAAATACCTTCTTTGAAGCCTGCATCACCTTAATACCTAAGGCAGAAAAAAACACAACAGGGATAGAGAATCATAGACCAATATTCTTGAGGAACATAGAGGCAGATGTCCTCAAAAATATTAGCTAATCGAATTCAACAACACATCAGAAAGATCATTCACCTGGACCACGTTGGATTTATCACTGGTATTCAGGGGTGGTTCAACGCTCACAAATCAATCAATGTGATACATCACATTAACAAACTGAAGAAAAAAAGAAGTATGATTATCTCAATAGATACAGAGAAGGCATTTGAAAAAATACAACATCCTTTCATGATGAAAACCTTAAGCAAATTTTGTATAGAATGCACATTCCTCAGCATAATCAAGGCAATTTATGACAACCACATGGCCAGCATTCTATTGAATAGGGAAAAGCACTCCCTCTAAGATCTGGAACCAGATAAGAATACCCATTCTCACCATTGCTGTTTAATATAGTCCTGTATGTTTTAGCTAGAGCCATAAAGTGAGAAAAAGAAATCAAACAATATGAATTGGAAAGGAGAAAATCAAACTATCCTTGTTTGCAGATAACATGATCCTATATTTAGGGAATCCAAAAGACTTCTGAGAAACTACTGGAACTCATAGAAGAATTTGGTAAAGTGGCAGGATATAAAATCAACATAGAAAAGATGACTTCTTTTCCCCTCCCACCCATGAGAACCATCAGCAGTTATTCTTCCCTGTAAAATGGCAAAACTAAAACCTATTGTGTAGAGCATTTGAGTGTTTTAGAGATGTGTGCCCTGTATTTCACATCTAAGAAAAAACATGTAAACTATCAGTTTGCTTAATGAGGAAGCTTGACTGAGTTGCCTGAGAGGATGGGGGCATCAGTCAATACAAAAGATCTTTAAAAACTTCATAGAAATTTAGTTTTAAAAAACCAACATGCTTGGATTTCAAAAATTTTTGCAAGAAAATAAATATTTTAATTCCATTTGCTGTGACATAATTAAAATATGTACATATATATGTAACACCTCACCTAATCCTACATTCTAAGTGTGTGTATGTTATTTTAAATTCATAAATTTTACTCTGAAAAAATATATATGTAATTCTATTTAGAAGCAATCCTTCCATAGTTTCATTTTTATTATTAAACAGGAAAAAGGCACACAGTTTACAATTGTTCCATATTACAACATATAGACATAAACATGACAAGAAAAATAATGTTTGCTGTTTTTTTATTTAAAAACAGTATTGTGAAGTCATTTACTATTCCAAGTTTCAAGGGACATTATGATCTAGGAACATATATTTTATTTATTTTTTTCATTTTTATAAAACATTATTCATTAATTTGACAGTCAGAGTTACAGAGAGAGGGGAAGATACAGAGAGAGAGAGAGAGAGAGAGAGAGAGAGAGAGAGAGAGAGATGTTCCATCTGCTGCTTTACTCTCCAAATGTCTGCAAATCACAGGCTTGAGTCAATTTGAAGTCAGAAGCCAGGAGCTTCATCCAGCTCTCCCACATGTGTACAGAAGCCCAAGGACATGGGCTATCTTCCTCTATTTTCCCAAGCCATTATCCTGGAGCAGGATTGGAAGTGGCTCAACAGAACATGAGCCAATGCCCTTATGGAATGTCAGTATTGCAAGTGGAAGCTTTATTCACTACACCACAACACTGGTTCCCCTTCATCCCTATTTTAATTTCTTGCAAAATAAATATCTGGGCAGGTATTGTTGTATAAAAATATAATCCATAACTTGGGACCCTCCCATGCCAAATCAGATTGTGGGTTTTAGTCCCAGCCCTTCTACATCCAATCCAGTTTCCTTCTAATGCACCAGAAAAAAGGAGCAAATACTGTCCAAGTGCCTGGGTCACTGCCCCCACTTGGGTGATAAAATTGGAGTTCCTGGCTCTGGCTTTGATATGTCCCAGTCTAAAACGTTGTGGATATTTGGGAAGTGAACCAGTAGATGAATAATGGATAAATCTATCTTAAGTCACTTTTCTGTCATTCTTTCAAATACATAAATAGGTAAATCTTTTATAAAAATTAAAAATTTAACCTGCACAATCTATTTCATTCATGTCTATGCAACCTATATTCCACCAAGATGTTTTTGGCTATTTCATATATTGTATTATTTAATATGTAGTATGGAGTTCTCCAAATTTTAACTGATACAGAAAATCAACATATTGAATTAATTGAATCTACTTATGAACTTAATATAGATGTTGTTTTAATCATTTTGATCTTTAATAACACTTATAACATTTCTCAATGAAGAATGTACATTAATTTTGTAAAACTTGATTTATCTTAAATCAAGAAACATTACTGAACTGCCTCATATATTTTATACAGTTCACCTAGTTTTCTATTTTTTGTTTGTTTATGTAGAGAATCATTAAATTTGAAAAAAACATAATTGTGAACCATTTTATCAATTATTATGATAATTGTTGGCCCCAATCATCATTTTTGCTAGCTATATATTATTCTGTGGCTACTCAATCCTGTATTTAGTATTTCATATTATTGGACACAAAAGCAATTTCTAATATTTCAATCACTAATTAGCTAAAATTAATCATGATATCTACAATAATATTTTAGTTTAGAAAAAATATTTAAAAAAATGTTTAAAAGAAAGAGAGAGAGAGAGAGAGAGAGAAGGAGAGGGAGAGAGCTCTTCCATCTGCTGTTTCACTCCCCAGATGCCTGCAAGAACCAGGGCTGGGCCATGCTGCAGCCAGGAGCCAGAAACTCCATTCAGTTCTTTCACATGGACCATCATCTTCAACCTCAAAGGCAGTAGGCAGCTAGAAGGGAAGCAGAGGTGGCAACAGATCCAAGGCACTCCCATCTGAGTGTGGGCATTCCAGAATCTTAACCCACTGTACCACAACATATACCCCAGGAAAGTCTTAAAATAGGATTTCTTGGTAGAAAGCTTTCTAGGATACTCTCATATGTTTAGACCTATTTCTACTTAAAACTGAATACACTTATATTCAAAATAGGTATCCATGTCTACAAATACCAACCGACATGCTGATACAAGGCATGATGCTTTAAATTCCATTTGAGGATCATATGAGTAACATGGTTTCTTGCTGTAATTAGCATTCCTTATTCTACCATAGTTTCTTAGACTAGATCTGTTCTCATGAGTCAGCTACCCATTCTGAATGGGCAACTTCTTGGCAAATTTTCAATGTCTTAAATTTCGTGCTTCATTATTAGATTTTGAAGTTAAAATGGCTTAGGTTTTAGTACACTCATATCTTTCTGACTTGCTTTTAAGAATGTTTAAGCCTTGAATGATAGAAAAGCATTAAATATCTAAATATAAAACACAAACTGTATAATAATTTATTCATTTAAAAAGTAAAAGCAGGTTAATGTTGTGGAGTAGCAGGTTAAACCCACAGGTTGTAATGCCAGCATGCCGTAAGGGAGCCAATTCACATCCCAGCTGCACCACTTCCAATCAAGCTCCCTGCTAATATGCCTGGAAAAGCAGCAGAGGATGACTTAAGTGATAAGTGCTTGGGTCCCCATATCAGTAGGGGAGACCTGGAAGAAACTCCTGTGTCCTGACTTCCACCTGGCCTAACACTAGACATTGCAGCCACTTGGGGAGTGAATCAGCCGATGGAAGATATCTCTCTCTCTCTCTCTCTCTCTCTCTCCTCCCCCACAACAATGCCTTTGAAATAAATAAAATAAATTTAAAATAAATAAATAAATAAAAGCAGAATAGCAAATAGCAGCAACAATTATGTTTGGATGATAGATTTGGTCATTACTTTCTTCACTGTTTCTTCACAAAGTGGCTATGGATGCTCAACAATATTTTAAAATTTAAATACAATTTTTTGCATTTTTTAATCATTAGAACGTATCATGCACATTTCATCTTGTCTTAAAATACTTGTAAGTGTACATGGAAGGGATGAACAAATGTATATAAAGTATTCTTCAGTTCTGTTCTCTTCATATTGAAATAGATCAATATGAGAAGAAAGAGTTAATAAAAATTTCTCAAAGCTGAATGAAATAGATTTAATACCTATCATGTTACTGGACTTACTGACAGAACATAATGAATTCAATACTCATATCATGCTTAAAATTGCAAATATAAAATAATTCTTTGAAAAAAATAAAATCTCACAAATACCATCATTTCTTCTTTATCTTTTGAAATAGTAACTCTGGACCAAAAACAAAAGTAATTAAATATTTCTACAAAGCAATGCACACACACAAAAATCACTTAGTTGAAAAATTTAAAGTAAAGTTATTTATACCCTGTCATACATTTTAATAAGGGATTTGTGTCGCTCCCCCATTCGCGGAGGAACAACACTAGACCTGCGCTGTTCTTTTGTCTGCTCGGCTCTTCCCGGGTTAGCTGCTGTTCCCTCACTTGCAGAGGAATGACGCCATCCTGGGTTAGCTGCCGGCCCCCCGACTCCGTGGAGGGGCGGCACCCCCCGCCGCTTTCCCCGCTTCCGCAGAGGAGCAGCACACCGCCAGCAGGCTCTCTCGGGGGCTGCTCAGATGTTCCTTCAGATAGATGTTCCTGGTGCATGTTGTCTCTCTCCTCCTTTATAGTCCTCTTCCACCAATCCCAACTCTGCTACCCACACGCCGAGCACGCTGCTCTCCTCCAATCAGGAGCAGGATCAGCTCCTGCAGTTTATTGGTCGAATTGATGAAGCAGCTGCGTAGAGGTTGTTTGCTCCCTCCCAGCGCCATATTGTGGGAGAGCAGATGCATAGAATAAATCTTAATTCCAGTAACTTAGTCTAGTCTCAGTTGCTCCCGACAAGTATGTTATTCAGGGGAGGTTGTGATAATACTTATATTCATTCAAGAAAGTTAATTGAGCAACTATCATTTCCCAATAACAAGTACTGTTATCATTTAGTATTAACATATACTAGTTTTGTTTGTGTGATCCCTTTGACTCTTGGACCTATCAGTGTGATAGATTGTGAACTGAAATTGATCACTTGGACTAGTGAGATGGCATTGGTACATGCCACCTTGATGGGATTGTATTGGGATCCCCTGGCATGATTCTAACTCCACCATTTGGGGCAAGTCCGATTGAGCATGTCCCAAATTGTACATCTCCTCCCTCTCTTATTCCCACTCTTATATTTAACAGGGATCACTTTTCAGTTAAAATTTAAACACCTAAGAATAATTGTGTGTTAATTACAGAGTTCAACCAATAGTACTAGAACAAAACAAATAAAAAATACTAAAATGGATAAAGTATTACATTGTACATCAACAATCAGGACAAGAGCTGAGCACGTCACTGTTTCCCATAGTGTCCATTTCACTTCAGCAGGTTTCCGTTTTGGTGCTCAGTTAGTTGTCGCTGATCAGGGAGAACATATGATATTTGTCCCTTTGGGACTAGCTTATTTCACTCAGCATGATGTTTTCCAAATTCCTCCATCTTGTTGCAAATAACCGGGTTTTGTTGTTTTTGACTGCTGTATAGTATTCTATAGAGTACATGTCCCATAATTTCTTTATCCAGTCTACTGTTGATGGGCATTTGGGTTGGTTCCAGGTCTTAGCTAATGCAAATTGAGCTCCAATAAACATTAGGGTGCAGACCGCTTTTTTGTTTGCCAATTTAAATTCCTTTGGGTAAATTCCAAGGAGTGGGATGGCTGGGTTGTATGGTAGGGTTATATTCAGTTTTCTGAGGAATCTCCAGACTGACTTCCATAGTGGCTTAAACAGTTTGCATTCCCACCAACAGTGGGTTAGTGTCCCTTTTTCCCCACATCCTCGCCAGCATCTATTGTTGGTAGATTTCTGAATGTGAGCCATTCTAACCAGGGTGAGGTGAAACCTCATTGTGGTTTTGATTTGCATTTCCCTGATTGCTAGTGATCTTGAACATTTTTTCATGTGTCTGTTGGCCATTTGAATTTCCTCTTTTGAAAAATGTCTGTTGAGGTCCTTGGCCCATCTCTTAAGTGGGTTGTTTGTTTTGATGTTCATATCAAAAAGGGAGATAATGATCCATCATGGGAAGCGGGATACACAGCAGACTCATAGAATGGCAGATGTCCTAAGAGCACTCTGGCCTCAGAATCAGCCCTTAAGGCATTCGGATATGGCTGAAGAGCCCATGAGAGTATTTTAGGCATGGAAAGCAAGACACCCTGGAAAGAAAAAAAAAAAAAAAGACCTAAATGAAAGATCTCTGTGAGTGAGATCCCAGTGGAAAGAATGGGGCCATCAAAGAAGGAGGTACCTTTCTCTGAAGGGAGGAGAGAACTTCCACTTTGACTATGACTATAACCCTGTCGGAATAAGATCAAGTTGGCGAACTCAAAAAGCTTCCATAGCCTTGGCAACTCATGACTAGAGCCTAGGGAGATTACTGATGCCATAAACAAGAGTGTCAAATTGTTAAGTCAACAACAGGAGTCACTGTGTACTTACTTCTCATGTGGGATCTGTCCTTAGTATGTTGTCCAATTTGAAGTAATGCTATAACTAGTACTGAAACAGTATTTTACACTTTGTGCTTCTGTGTGGGTGTAAACTGATGAAATCTTTACTTAATGTATACTAAATTGATGTTCTGTATATAAAGAGAATTGAAAATGAATCTTGATGTGAATGGAATGGGAGAGGGAGTGGGAGATGGGAGGGGTGTAAGTGGGAGGGAAATTATGGGGGGGGAGCCATTGTAATCCATTAACTGCACTTTGGAAATTTCTATTTACTAAATAAAAAATAAATTGAAAAAAAGAGAAAAAAAAGTATTGTTAGAACAAAAATTAATTCTGTTCAGTCCCATGGATATTCCTTGTCTGTGTATTTCATACATTCACATCAAATCAAAGTTAAAAAAAAAAAAAAAAAACTCCTGTCTAATAATTCTACCAATATTCCCTCCAGAACATTTGCACTCAAGCTTCTATTATCTAGTAGATATATTTTATTCCTAGGGAATACTATCCATTCTTATACTGCAATCCTAAAGGTATTATTGTAAGCTAATATGTTTCTAGAGTTTTGAAAGCAACACTTAAATACTTTGTGCTGTACCTTACAAGAAAAACATATTGATTTGAACTAGAGGGCAAACTATCCGTGCTGCACGATGACTGCCAAGATACTTGATGGATGCATCAGGCATTTATCAATACTCACTTAGATATGATTATTTTCTGTATGCTTTCATAACTCCTCTGCATTCAAGTGCACAATAAATGGAATACATTTTTGTGTAGACCTTTTATACAGTAGCATATTTGTAAATGTCATTTATTTTGTTGCAATATATCTTCATAATTTTAAAATCAGCATCAGTCCATAACTCAACTTCAATAAACATTCAATAGTTTCAATTTATTCCATACTTACGTAAATGAATGTAGTGTAAGGCCAAATTATTGTTACTTACTTATTTATTTATTTGAGAGACAAAGAGACAGTGATCTCTCATCTGCTAATTCACTCCCCAAATGAGCACAACAGCCAAGATTCTGCTAGACCAAAGCTGGGAGATCCTTGGCACCGTGGTTAAGACACCAGCTGGGATGATCACAACTCATCTTGGAATTCCTGTATTGGAGATCCATGGTCTGCTTATTCCAGCTTTCTGCTAATACCAACTCTGTGAAGCAGCAAGTGATGACTGAAGCACTTGGGTTCCTTCTCCCCACATAGCAGTCCTGAATTGAACTCTGTTTCAGCCCTAGCTATTGCAGGCATTTGAGGTGTGAACCAACAGATAGATGTCTCTCTATCTGTTTCTCCTTTCTTTCTACATTTCAAATAAAAGATAATTTTAAAAGAACATTACAGAGGTTTTTTTTTTAAAATATTAAAAGTTTATTTGCTCACTGTTTTGGAGACCATAAAGTCCACAATCATTAGAGCACATCTGATAAGAGTGTTCTTTCTACATCACAACATGGCAGAGGACATCACGTGTCAATAGGACATGCAACTGAGACTGAGACAGGGAAGCAGAGGTATGGACTTCTCCCCTTATGGATAACTCATTTTTTCAGTATCCCCCCTAAATATAATGTGTTTAATCTATTCCTGAACATGGCACCCCTCCAACTTAATCATTTATGAAAACTCCCATTTTTCAGCATTGTTGCACAAGAGATTATATTTCAATATGATTTATGGATGGGACATCCCAATCATAGCCTATAATCCAAATGTAATCTATTATGTTGCCATAAACATATTGGAAAGAATGGAAATAGGTTTATGTGAGAGTGTATGTGTGTGTGTGTGTGCACATGTGCATATGTGAGATGAGAGAGAGAGAGAGAGAGAGAGAGAGAGAGAGAAAGAAAAAAGGAGAAAATGCAGCTTTTTTATGCTTTTTTATCTTGTCTAATGTTTGAGAGCCTGGACACATCTATCAAGTATACAAATTATCTAAAAATTTATTCCCTTACTTGGAAACAAATACAAAAAATTGCAACATATTCCATGATATTTTTCAGTTCTATTGAAAAATACTATATTTTACTGAACCCAGAAGCATAGGAAATCAAAATATAAATATTTCTACTTCCATGGCATATTGAAAAAAATTGCCAAAACTTATAAACACTAATAATTTCTATGAAAAATAATGGATTCCAAAATAGATGTTGTTGAAATCAATAAAATCTCAAATTGTCAAATTACTTTTTAAAGATTTATTTGTTTTTATTGAAAGTCAGAGTTATGCAGAGAGAGAAGGAGAGGCAGAGGGAGAGAGTTCTTCCATCTGCAGATTCACTCACCAATTGGCTGCAATGGCCGGAGCTGTGCTGATCTGAAGCCAGATCCAGGAGCTTCTTCTGGGTCTCCCACATAGGTGCAGTGGCTCAAGGACTTGGGCCATCTTCTATTGCTTTCCCAGGCCACAGCAGAGAGCAGGATAGGAAGTGGAGCAGCCAGGACTCGAACCAGCACCCATAAGGGATGCTGGCACTCCAGGTGGTGGCCTTACCCACTAAGCCACAGCTCTGGCCCCAAATTATTTTTTTTTAAAATGACATTACTGTCTACTGGTCTTTAAAAATCAATGCTTATTTTGAGAAAAGAAATGTCATTCTTGGGCCAACATTGTGGTGCTGTGGGTTAAGCTACACTTTTAATGTAGATGTCTAATATGGGTGCTCGTTCATGTGCCTCTTCTGCTCCAACTCCTTGCCAATGCAGCAGGGAAAGCAGGAGAAGATGCTTGGGCCCTTATACCCACATGAGAAACTCAAAGAAAACTCCTGGTTCTTGGCTTTGGGCCTGCGCAGCCCTGACTGTTGAGACCATTTGAGGAATGAACCATCAGGTAGAAGATCTCTCTCTCTCTTTTTTTTTTTTTCTCTATCTGCCACTGCCTCTCCCTCTCTATAACTCTGGCTTTCAAATAAAATAAATAAATATTTTTAAAAATAATACAAAATAAACATACCAACAAACAAATCTTGTTAAATAAATTTATAAATAAATAGTACTTTCACCTAAAAGGTTATCTTGGCAACAACTCCCAGATTTGTGTTTCAATTTTTGTCCCTAGAATCTTTCTGGAAATCAGTATTTCAAAGTACAAGTGTTGCTACAGAGTTTAATATACAAGCTAAAGAAGTGTTTCTGGAATGATATTTCTAAGGTCATACTCTAGAATGTTTGAATGACAGATAAATAATTTATATTTAATTATATAAGCAATATGATGCCCTATAAAGAGACAGAAATGATGAAAGTGATGTTTTATGGTTATTCAAGCAACACTGTGCAGCGTGCAGACAACTGCTGTGGAAAAGATCTGCTCCAGGGAGTGACCAGAAGGTTACTATAACAATTGGATTCTTTTGCTTTATTAATTTGATCAAATCCAGACTTTAATATACATATTTCAAGTGGTATCTTCTGATTGGCAAGATCTCATGTGGATTTAGCCCATTATAAGTTAATATATTCTATTGCTCCTTCGTGTTTCTCTCTCTCTCTCTCTCTCTCTCTCACACACACACACACACACACACACACACATACACACATACACACACACTGGCAGCCCCAGCCCCAGTCATAATTTATCTCATGCTGTGAATGAAATGCCTATACCTGAATTTCATTTCTAACCCCTGGATTCCCAATTTCAAGATCATTCTCTCCTCTTACTGACTTTTAGAGTGGGTAGAAGAATTTATTAGAATCAATTTTATTGATGGCTCTCAGAATTCTGTGACTTCAATAAGGTCAAAAAAGGTTAATGCTGTTTTATTAAAATGAATAAGTCCAATTTCCTCAAAACTGCACTCTCAAATAACATCACTGATTCTGAAATACTGTGTGCTCTACTCCCACAAGGGTAATTATAATGTTAAGTGGCTAAAGGCCAACCTGTATTTTATAGCATGCTGTAGCCATGTCCAGAATCACACAGAGATCTCCCTGGTTTAAATGGAATTGTTCCAGGAAAGTACCTACTGTCTTTGTAGCCACATACTTGGCTTTAAGTCCCTAGTTACAATAACTGTAATGTAAATTTCTTCTATCAAGGCCATTAGCTTAACTACCATTTAGTTAAAACCAGCAGATTTATTTCCCTTTTCTGTCTGATCATGACTGCCTTCCCTGAATTGTGTAACCCTTTATTTCTTACTTAACACAAAATTTTACATACTTTACTTCTTAGTCTCATCAGGTTAGACTAACGGGAAATACATCATTCTTATAGCAATCTAAGTTTTACAAGTTTACAATAGAATATTCTACTTATAAATGATACCTTAATGATAAAATATGAAATATGATTAGAAATTATCAGGGATTGCATGAAAATAGTACAAATTTAAGACAATAATAGAGAATTTATTACCCCATCCTTGGAAATATACTTAGAAATTACCTACATTCAAATATTTTACAAATTCAGTCAGTAGGAATTATTAATTATATATCACAAGGTGGAGAATCCTTTATTATCCATCCACTATATGCCAAATGTCTCAGAATTTTTCCACAAATTCCCTTTCCTAAACCTCAACTGAAAGCTTTGCTTTCAGTAATCATGAAATCTATAGCTGTTTGGACTCTTCCGTTCGCCAATCCATATGTAGTCTTCACAGATCCCGCCAAACTCAAACAGTCCTATTGATATGTCCATCCCCTCACTTCTCTTTCCTTTTAACAGAACTACCCCAGATCACTTATTGAGAAGACAGATTTGAGTTTTACCCGTGTTTCTCTGCCAGTTGAGAAAAGATACAAGGTGAAAAGAAGTACTTAAGTTAGAGATTATTAAAGGTTTTACCCTACTGCTTCACATTTTTGTGGGTATCCATCCACGTTTTTCTGGAGCGTCAGCGTAAACATATTTTGAAAATTTTCTTGATGTTACTTGAGTGTAATTGTTGTAGAGTCATATCAAATATGGAATTCTCCCACTTAGGTATATTAAAAAAGAAAGAGTCAACGATGTCCTCAGATTTTAAAATATCCCTTAGCCAATATGTGTAATAGAAAAGTTGCTCAAGTGACTTCTTAAAAAAAATACACTTAAAACAAACTTTAAACATTCCAGTCATTGGAATAAGTAGCTCTTTTCAATGAAGTCAGAAGCCATGTTGTATGTGTGAAGTGTATTGGTTTTCAATCTTATAGAGAAAGTAAATTAATACATACAAAGCAATGTGTTTAGTTGGCTTGCTATTTTATGAAAATTAAGTTTTCCTGCATTATTTAGCCTACTCAGTGTGTTCAAAGAGAGTGAAGTAAAAAACAAAAATGCAATTGTTGAATATTTTAAGCTAAGTTAACCACTCATTTGATATTACTTCTCAAAATTAAATAACTTTAATAAGTGGTGTGTGGGGAGAGAAGGGGGTCAAGGGTGAGTACATAAATAAATATCTTGCTTCATTTAATATCTTTGGCTTTTAAACTCTAAATCAATATAAATTCCCTGTTAGTGGAATGATGAAAAATCAGGGAAAAGGTGCAGAGACTGGGTTAAGTAGAGAACTGAAAGTGAAATATTTGAATTATGACTGTACATGACAGAAGAGGTAAAATTGACACCAAAAGTCAGAGATTTTAGATCTATTGTGAACAAGCCTCACCCACTTACTGCTATAATTTTTAGTTCTTGGAGGCAAAGGCTTTCCTTCTACAACTTAATATAAATGTGAAATTGAGAGGTAGAGTATTTTATAGAAACATAAATTTCACGTGAATTGTTAATTCCAGGTACTTTACTCTAAGAAGCACTTAAGTAAAACAGCTGAGAGAAGGAACCCATAGAAACACTTATCCAGTACATTTTTCACAAGAAGTTACAGAATGGCTGAAATCAACTTCGTGATATCAGTTTTTGCTGACACCAGACTTGAGTTTTTGTAAATATTCACATTAAAAATAATCTGTCTTAAAATAATAAAATAATATACCCATCTCCCTACATGTTTGTTATCCTGTAGAATTAACTAAACTTGGGATTTGAATATACCTAGTTATCAAGAAATATTTACGTAAAATTCAAGTAGCTGTAGAATTTAACTAAAGTGTGCATCCCATTTCCTGTAAGGGTGTTTTCCTTGTGATTCATTAAGAAAGGATGAAGGACTCCTCATGTCCTTTTTGCCCTTTCACACTTGCTGTGCTATGTTCAACAGCACTATGGAATATCATTCATATTTTTATGCATCACCTAAACTGAGGTGTACCCTCAAAATAAGAACATCTTGTTACCTTCTCATAAGTGGCATCTACTTCATAGGCTTGATGTCAGGAGTAAAGAGATGGGGCTCAGAAATCCCTAATCCAGTAGCAAACACACACACTTGATGACTGTCTCCTCTAACCTTGCTCCTTTTCCTCTTCCAAATCTGCTTTGTGCCAGAAAAATTAACACTGTGATAATCTCCAGACATCATTCAGTAAAAAATAACTCTATCAAATAGATTGATTTCCTTAAATCTAAGATTTAAGGCATTGCCTCAAATCTAAGATCCTTGCAAAGTAAATGCCAGGGGACTCCCACAAAATAGCAGTCAGATGACTAGAGATAATGTTGCTGTGAGGCAGGGAAATATGCAGAGATGGAAATGGGAGTAAGTTTAAGAAATACAAGCTGCTGGTCTGTGAACTTTCTTCCATCCTAGTTTACTTGCAAGCCTCTGCACCAAGTCATTTATGATATGCCTATTTTTATTTGTACTTTAATCATCCTACAGGCAATTCTGAGATTAGATATAAGATTTTAAGCATAAAATTACAAGCACCCTAAAAATTTGATATGTTGATTTTTCACTTTCCTTCTGTTCAAAACAATTTCTAAGATTCCTTATAGTTTCTCCTTTTATTCTTAGTCCATTTACAAAAGAGTTGCTTAATTTCCAAATATTGGACTTTTTCTGATTTATCAACTGTCCTTAAGTTCTCACTGAATGGCATTGTGGCTTTAAAAACATATTTTGTATTATTTCAATATTTTAAAAATTTAATTTGAATTATGAGCCAGACTATAGTCTGCTTCGCATAGGTTTCAAGTAAACTTTTCAAATATATCCAATTGTCTGCAAATGTCAATTAGAGCTGCTTAACTAATGATGTAATTCAACTCTTCTGTAACTTTACTAACTACTAGATCTATCAACTGCTGGAATATTGAAGCCACAGTAATACCTATGAATTGTATATGTTTCCTTTAGTTCCTTCAGCATTTTATTCATTTTTTAAAACTATAATCTTGCATACTTTTTAAAGTTCTTACATCATCTTGGAGAATTAAAATCTTTATCATCAGGAAATTGCCCTCAGTAGTCATATTCTAGATTTTGAAATTTAACTGACATTAATATAATCAATGCAGCCCACTTTTGATAATTATTTTCATGGCATGTATTCTCCCAGTTCCTCATAGTTGATCTTACATTACTGAGTGTTAAATTTTGTTTGATTTTTTAATGGTTTATATTATGTTTCTGGCATTCATTTAAATTACTTGCAAATTAATGCTATCATTTCAAGGTTTGTTTTTAAGCTGTTTTAAAGGTATGTCTGAAATAACCTTACTTTTAACCAAAATTTAAATACAGCCTTTTATGAGATTTTCTGTAGGATCTTTCACTAAATTATATAATCTTTCTTCCCTTGAGTAAGTAATGTATCTCAAAGCTAGAAAGATGAAAGCTGAAAAAATTATGTTGATAATTGTATTCTGATAGTAAGACAAGCTGAACAGGCGAATTGAAATGTGAAGGTAGAATGAAACATTATTCTGTTTAACTGTCAATGTAAATTTTATTTAACTGATGATTTTTGTTAAATTGTTTTTTTCTGGCCTTCTGATTCTATTTGCATATTATTATTCATACTTCCTTTTCTCTATATCTCATTCTCATTACCACCACTTACATGGACATTCAGTGGTTTTTAAGCTCTTGGATGTTAGAGATTATAACAAATCTTTCATCATTTTATCATGTATATCCTTGAAACTAAGCATCACCCGGTGACGTCGAAGAGATCATTTACCTGAACAACTAAAGCAAGAATTGGAGCTTTGGTAATTGCAATACATATGAACAATCATAGCCAGAACTGTACTTGGTCCTCATCTAAAATAAAATGAAGAATATGTGGTTTATTGAATTGAAAAAATGTGTATTTAACACATGAATCTATTTTTCTCCATAAATATATACACACATTTTTACTGAAAGAAATAGCTTCTACTATTCTACTACAATATGTTTATCCTTTTAACCCATGGCGAATGATGTTTGTTTGATAACTAACACTTCAATATCCTTAATATTGAATTTTGCATGAACTGATCTGATTTTCAAAATTGATTTTGATTTTTCTAACTAATTTTATCTTTATATTTTCAATCAAATTCTCAATGTAAGGGCTAGATGTTGAAAATTAGAGCAATCAGCTATTCCCTCAAGATTATAAGAGCCCTTTGTAGAAAAGTGCGTATTTCTCCTTTCAGGACTATAGTCAGCCATAATATGTTTCTCTCCGTTGGGTAGTAGCTTTGTATTTTGAGTGGTTGTTAGAGTACCAAATGAGAATTGCTTCACATCTCTAGTTCTGTGTTTGCATTTTATTTCACAGATAGCCTCCAGTCATTGAGCTGGGTTTGTTCTGACACAAGTATCTAACTAAACCTAAACCTGTACTCCAGGAGCAGACCTGATCTTCCATATACTCAGACAGTAAGCAATAATCTTCAATTCTGAGCTTATCCACAATAAAATCTTTAAGAAAATTAATACTGTATATCATGTATCATTCCCAAGGAGCCGCATTTCCCCACAATATGATTCAAATCATGAGCTGGATTAGTATCTTTCCTCATTCTCAGTGTGTTCTTTTCGTCAAAGCACCCCACTGTTCAACACAAACTTTCTTGCACTGAGCTAAGTGAGAATGTCAAGATCAGAGCTGCAGCTGGTGTTGTGTTGTAGAGGGGAAGCTATTGCCTGTGATGCTCATCCCATATGAGCATCAGTTAGTCACAACTAATGCATTTCCAACCTAGCTCCCTGCTAAGGAGCCTGGGAAAGCAGTAGTAGATGGCTCATGTGCTTGGACTCTTGCTTCCACAGGGGAGACCCAGAAGAAGCTCCTGGATCCTGGCTTCTGCCTGGCCCAGCCCTGGTCATTGCAGCCATTTGGGGGAATGCACTAGCAGATGGACCGCCTCCCTCTTTGTCTCTTTGTCTTATCTCTTTTGCCTTTCAAATCAGTAAAATAAATCTTAAAAAAAAAAGGTGATGGAATGAAATGAGAAAGACAGAAAGATGGAAAAACTACTATAGGGATCCTTCAAATATTTGTGTTTTCTCCCATTAAGTCTATCTAAATCACTCTGAAGGTTTATTTTTATCTGCACTGGATTTACACGCATCCATTCAAGGTTTCTCAAAAATAGTTGTACACTGAAAATCAGATTGAGATTGAGACCAGAATGCCTTGAATTTTATGTGAGCTCCCAAACCAAGGAAATGGGGAAGGTAAGTAAGAGTAAACACACATACAAGATAAGGAAAGTTCACAGAGACAATACCATGCTTCGTGGTCTTCTTTTAATCCATTTTCTCCTCTGTGTTCTGTATCCAGTTACAGGGGTAGATCATGCCATCAATAGCTGAATAAAAAGGTGAAAATACCTCCAGCTTCCTAAAAGAGGACAAATTTCATCATTTCCTAAAGTTACAGTCTACTTAAGTAACAAAGAGAACAGAGTCACTAAAAATAGGCAGGAAAATTGATACAAACTCCTCAGGTTTAATAGCAATCTATAGCACCACACCATTGAGACCAGTTACTTCCTTTTCTTCCTTTTGGGATAATACCATTTATCCATATGTTGAGATTTTGTGTATAACTAATGAGTAATACATTCACCAATGAGTAAGACTTGATTCCATAAGAAAATGTCTATTTTACATAGGAATAGAACAGCATTGGGAAAAAATACTCCAACAATACCTTTCACTTCCCTACTATAAATGTTGACTTAAGCTCATTATTGACATTCCCACACTTGTTAAAGGCAGCAAATGTGCCTTATTCTGTTCTGTTCTCTGGGACTAAACCCATAATATTTGTAATTTCTATGTGACTACTTTCTTTGGGATTTTACATGAGGTCCCAAACTACGGTCACGGGGAAAATAGGTAGATGTAAAAGACAACAGAACAAAAACAAAACTATGAGACAATATAGAGGAAATACAAAGAAACAGAATGAAAGAAAATGAGAGAGTATGGAGCCAATGCTGTGACAAAGTGGGTAAAGCCACCTCCTGCAGTGACAGCATCCCATAGTGGTTCTGGTTTGTGTTCGGCTGCTCCTCTTCCAACCTAGCCCCCTGCAAATGTGCCTAGGAAAGCAGCAGAGGATGGTCCAAGCCCTTAGGCCACTGCACCCATGGGGGAGACCAGGAGGAAGCCCCTAGATCCTGGCTTCAGGTCGGCCCAAGTCCAGCCATTGCGGTCATTTGGGGAGTGAATCAGTAAATGGAAGATCTCTCCCTCTCCCTCTCTCTCTCTCTGCTTCTGCTTCTAAGTAACTCTGGCTTTCAAATAAATAAATGAACTATTTTTCTAAAAACAAAAAGGAAAAGGAAAGTATAGAAAGTGTAGACAGGAATTGATTCAGTTGGGGTCTGAAGTATCTTTGTTCTCAGGACTAAGAAATAAGCGTGCAGTACTCTATTTTTAGAAGTTATGCCAAATTACTATAAATGTAGCACTGTGGATGAGTTATTTTGCACATATTATATGGCCTGAAAAATGTGTGACGATAGATATATTGAAACATCTTAAACAAGTAACTAAATTTCTAATAGATTTTCATACCCTCTACTACCTGAAAATTACCTAAATTCTTTTACTATGTTCAAAATAAGATATTCATATATGATTTTAATACTCAATGACTTTAAATTTTTCCTTTTATGTTATTTTTTTAAAAAAAGATTTATTTACTTATTTGAAAGGCAGAGTTACAGAGAGGCAGAGGCAGAGAGAGAGAGAGTGAGAGAGAGAGTCTTTCATCTGCTGGTTCACTACTCAGATAGCCACAACAGCCAGAGCTGTGCCATCCAGAAGCCAAAGGCCAGGAGCTTCTTCCAGATCTCCCACGTGGGTACAGGGGCCCAAGGAGTTGAGTCATCTTCTACTGCTTTCCCAGGCCATAGCAGAGAGCTGCATCAGAAGTGGAACAGCGGGGACTCGAACTGGCGCCCATATGGGATGCTGGCAATGCAAGAGATGATTTTACCCACTACAGCACAGTGCCAGCCCCTCTCCCTTTTTGTTATTTCAAGTCAATGTATTTTTAGTCTTCAATTCTATAGTATTTTAACTGACTTAAAACATTGTACCATGTGATGTTTCCATATATGATGCACTGCATCATATCCAATCAGGGTCAAAAATATTATTCTTTCCAAATATTTAACTTTTGCTTATGGTGAAAATATTCAAAATCTTTGTTTTTGTCTTTGAGGAGTATACATTACATTTTCATAGTTTATAATCCCCTCACTATACAGTCAAAGACCAAAATTACTTACTCCCCTCTAAGGATAATTAAGTACATGGAAATAGGTATGTCCCCATCACACTCTCTAGCCTACATTCCCTGGCATCTGGATACCATTATTATAGTCTTCACTTCTATTAAAACATCTTTGTTGACAGACAGAGTGGACAGTGAGAGAGAGAGAGACAGAGAGAAAGGTCTTCCTTGTCCTTTGGTTTACCCCCCAGTGGCCGCTGTGCCTAGCATACCGCGCTGATCCAAAGCCAGGATCCAGGTGCTTCTCCTAGTCTCCCATGCAGGTGCAAGGCCCAAGGACCTGGGCCATCCTCCACTGCACTCCCTGGCCACAGCAGAGAGCTGGCCTGGAAGAGGGGCAACCGGGACAGAATCCGGCACCCCAACCGGAACCCGGTGTGCTGGTGCCACAGGCGGAGGATTAGCCTATGGAGCCATGGTGCCTGCCCTTTTAAAGCATTTTTACTGGACTGGCAAAGGGTGTAGGAGGTAAAGCCATGGTGTGCGACACTGATATCCCATATGGCACCCGTTCAAATTTTGGTTGCTCCACTTCCTATGAATCTCCCTGCTAATGCACCTGGGAAAGCTGTGAAGGATGGCACAATTTCTTGGGACCCTGCACCCACGTGGGATACCCAGAGGAAGCTCCATTTGGAGAGTGAACTAGTGGATGGAAGATCTCTCTCTCTCTCTCTGTCTCTGCCTTTTCCTCTCCTTCTCTGTAACTCTGACTTTTCTTATAAGTAAATACATCTTTAAAGAAATAAATCTTGATAATTTAAATAAATAAGCATTTTTCTTATATTTCACATATGAGTGAGATCACACAGTACTTGTTTCTCTTTGCTTGGTCTATTTCATGGAATGTAATGATCTGGTGTTCTGTTAATGCTGCTGCAAATGACAAGATTTCAAGGTCTTTATGGTTAAGTAGAATTCCATCAATGAATATGCATTCATATTTATCCATTCATTAGTTGATAAACACTTTGGTTGTTTCCATTTTTAGCGATGGTGTATATTATCATAGTAAATATGAGTATGCAGATATTTCTAAGACAGATTGATTTAATTACCCTTGGATATACACCAAAGCAGAAGGGTTGTTGAATATATGGTAGTTGGTAATTCTATTTGATTGAGGTCTTTTCATACTGTTTTCCACAGTGATTGTCTTAGTGTGTATATATATATATTTTTTTCTTTCTCCACCTTACCAGCACCTGTTACCTTTTATCATTCTGACGACCATTCTAATTGAATCTAACCACAATTTTGATTACTGATTGTGAGCAATGTTCATATACCTATTTAACATTTGTACATATTCCTTTGAGAAATGTCTTCTGGATTTCTCTTTTTAAAACAGCTTTTTTTTTTTTTTGGTAGTGAGTCTTGTGTCCCTTATATATTTTGCTTATTACACTTTTGTCAGATATAAAACTTTAAGATGATTTCTCCATTCTCTAGTTTGTCCTATCACTTTGCTTATCTCTTCCTTTATTATCCTGTTTTTTAATAACATATAATAGCATTTGACCTATTCTTTTGATGTATTCTCAATAATGGTAGAAAATAGATAACTGAAAATATAAAGCATTGTGTTTTGAGGGTTATTTTTGTTTTACAAACAGATTTACCTCTCTTATAAGAAAAGGTATTTTGAAGGTAATGGTTTTATTTGCCAAAATTGGTCGTATTTAGCAATCCTGGTTTTGAAGTCAGTTTCTCCCATTTATAAATTGTGTATGACCTTAGAAATTTCCTTATCTCTCTGTAAACTTGAGAACAAAGGGAATGAAATAACCACATCTATTCTTTTGTTTTTTATAACTATTAATTAATTCAAAACAAATAGCAAATACATGAGTTAATACACATTATATTTCATACATGTGAAATACTCAGAAATGTTCATTACTATTATTATCTCACTAAATTAAAAAAAATTCTTTGGTGGTAGGTAAGAAAAATTGTATAAGATTATTCTTTCTGAAGATAAAACCTTGTTATAGCTACACTAAGGATCTCATTACCAGCAATCAAGGGCTGGTTTTCAATATTATCAAAATCATCTTTGCTAAAAATTATCTACTAATGGAGGTGAGTCATCTTAAATTATAACTTATCATCATAACATAAGACATTTTCTTGACTTCACTAACTTCAGATATTTCAGATATTCTTGATGCCTACAATATTGCAATGTAGTAGCCAACAGAGTTAATAATAATGATTATTTGTAAAACATTGAGGTGTTTCAATTGAAAGTGGCTCCTTGTAGTGATGAATTAAAAACCCAACTTTCTGGAAGGACACTGAAGAAATCACTTTACTGACAGTGCAACTATCCATGAATAGAACTTAGATTAAAAGTTAGATATGTTATCGCTTGTCAGTGTTGGCAGCTCCAATTCCTCACCTCTTCACCTCAATGGCTGAAACATGGCATTTTTGATAAACAGTTTCCTCTTTTCTGAAGAGTCTATATTGGGATGGTGTGTCAGCTTTAGTCCTTTCAGAAAGTTAATGCTTTGTTTGAAGTTGGGCTTCTACACGCTCTGTGAGTGTCATTTTTATCTATAGCAAATTCAAGTAACTCTCGTCTGCTCATCATCAGCTAGATAGCTGTTTAGTTTTCTGCTGTCATTCTTTCAAATTGTGCAGTTAAATAAAATTGCACTTTCCTTTTATATTTTTAACATATCTTCGATGTGGATGACCTCTTGGGTGAGAGGTTTATTCTGTCAGTTTATATGACATCTTGAAAGAAGTGAGAACTTTTGAAAATCTCTACAAATATCCATTCCATTATCTGTAACATGTTCAAGAAGATGTGCAATGGATATCAATTTTTTTTAAATTTCTGGATTTCTCTTCATTGATGTTGTATTTTAAATTGGGAGCTATTTATTCCACGAACTTGTCAGTCAATAATCAATCTATATTAATTATATAGATTAATATACCTATTAATCTATATAAGATGGTGAAATGACTAATTTGAGGGTAAGCAAGCAAAAAAGTCATCTTCAGCTGTGTTTCTTCACAGGGCTTCAATGCAGCATGCTGTTTTTTCTCTAAGGTGGTCCTTATGTTTCAGGGTGAGGGGGACACCAGTTCTCTAGTTTCCAGTTATTACCTTGATAAAATCCTATTTCTAGTTGCCAAGGGGCCATACATAGGAACATGTTTTCATGACCAGATTGCTTTTCAATTCTCCCATTGAAACTTCATTTGCAGGATCTGGCCTTGCGCCAGTTTTGAAAACCAAGGAGAGAAATTTATAGAATGCTATAAATAGTATCAAGTCATTCTATCTACTAATATGAGTGTAAGTTTTTCTCAGTTCTGATAAAAAATCAGCTATTGACTTATTATTGTGTTTTTTATTCGTCATGGTTGACTTGACCTCTTTTTATAGCTGGTCTTTGGCATAGGTAATATATATCCGTTCAGATTACCTCTAAAACTCCATTGCTTGTTCTGTGACTGACACCTTCTCTGCATTATGCCAGTAACACTCCAAAGACTGGAGTCTATACACGTCTTTTTCTTTTGTCTGCACTGTATATGCAGAGAATGCATGTACCTGGAAATTTTTTTGACTAGAAATAAATTGTTCTGGCACAGCTAGCCCATGCCTGAAATTGTGAGATTCACGTTTTCTTCACATCCATTCTTACGGAGGCAATGATCGAATGCCAAATAGAGATTGAGCCATGTCAAGAATTCAAAATTTCCTTCTTGCAATATCATTGCAGTAAAATAAAATAGATAAGTTAACAGATAAAATTACATAATATAGAAGAAAATTCCATAGAAGCTCCAAAAGTATAGCTGGAAAAGACACAAGGAAACAGAATAATAAGAATATTTAAAATTACTTGGCTTGCAGAAGGCTCTGAAAGCAGATCCATGATCTGGAATTGGTTAAAGCTTGTTCTCTGACTCAACATGATTTCTTCTGGGGAATATGCCATGTCCCTCTCTGAAGAGCATGTATTCTTCAGTTGTGTGAAAAGGTCCATATATGTTTGTTCTATTACATAAATTCGCTCTATAGCATTGCTCATTTCTTCCTTTATTGATTTTATGACTGTATGAGGAGGGAGATTTTGAGGATACCCACACGAAGATGAATAAAATTGAACCCCATCCGTACAATATATAAACAAATTACACTGAAGCCTCAAAAAGTAAAATCTGAATCCATAAAATTACTGAAAGAAGTCATAAGAAGAAACAATCTTCAGCAATGCTTTTTTTTTGGTATGAAATCAAAAGAATAGATGACAGAAGTGGAAAAATGGTATTACATTGAACCAAAAAGCTTATACACAACAACAACCAAAAAAACAAACAAACAAACAAACAAACAAAAAAAAAACAATAAACTGAGTAGAAGGGAATGGAAAGGAGCTAGATACGAATTTACCAATGAAAATCTACAAATTGGGGCTGGCACTGTGGCATAGTGGGTAGGCTTCTGCCTGCAGTCCCAGTATCCCATTTGGGAGTCAGTTCAAGTCCCAGCTGCTCCAATTCTCCACCAGCTCTCTGCTATGGACTTGGAAAGCAGTAGAAGATGGTCCAGCTCCTTGGGCACCTGCACCCACGTGGGAGAACCAGAAGCAGCTCCTAACTCATGGCTTCAGATCAATGCGGCTCTAGCCGTTGTGGCCAGTTAGGAAGTGAACCAACAGATGAAAGACCTCTCTCTCTCTCTTTTTCTCTCTCTCTGCCTCTCCTTCTCTGTCTGTGTAACTCTGAGTTTCAAATAAATAAATACACCTTTGAAAAAATGGGTCAGGCATTTGGCCTAGAATTTGATGCTGTTTGGCAAGCTGGCATCACACATCAGAATGTCTAGGTTTGAGTCCCAGGTTTCTTCCTTATTCCAGTTTCCTGTTTGTGCACATCCTGGGAGAGAGCAACTAATGGCCCAAGTATATATGGGTCCCTGGCACCCATGTGGTGAACCCAGACTGAGTTATCTGTTGCTGGTTTCAGTCTGGCACAGCCATGGGCATTATGGGCACTTGGAAACTGAACCAACAAATGTGAGCTTTCTGTTCTGTTGTCTCTTCGTGTTTCAAAGGAAGGGAGGAAGGGAGGAAGGGAGGAAGGGAAGAGGGGAGGAAGGGAGGAAGGGAGGAAGGGAGGAAGGGAGGAAGGGAGGAAGGGAGGAAAGAAGGGAGGGAGGGAGGGAGGGAAGAATGTAGGAAGGAAGGAAGAAGGAAGGGAGGGATAACGAACTGAAAGATTGGGAGATACTTTAAGCAAATAAGTTTATATTTTAATTGCAGGGAACTTTCAGAATACTTTGTGCATTGTAGAAGATGGTGGTAGAAGATGGCCCAACTCCTTGGGCCTCTACATCCATGTAGGAGACCTGGAAGTTCCTGGCTATTGGCTTCAGATTAGGCATAGCTACGGCCAAATTGTGGCCAATTGGGGAGTGAACCAGCAGATGGAAGACCACTCTCTTTCTCTCTCTTCCTCTCTCTCTCTCTGCCTCTCCTTCTCTCTCTGTGTAACTCTAACTTTCAAATAAATAAATGAAGCTTAAAAAATAACAACAAAAATAACATTTACAAATCATTAAAATATACAAATTATAAAGTTACCAAGATATAACTTGGTTCTCAGTATCACTAATCCTCAGATCAGAACCCCAATGAGCCAGTGTGTTTCATCAGACAGAATGGCCACTATAAAAAAGATAAAGATAACAAATGTTGGAGGATGTTGAGAAAAAATAGCACCTAAATACTGTTGAAAGAAATGTGATTCTGACCAGAACAGGCCTCTGCCACCAGTTTTGTGTTTTGGAAGAACGTTAGCAGCAGAAATGTAGAAAATAAAATAGGGCAGTGTCTTTCTGCAAGATCAGTAATTTGTGTGGAGTATCTGTCACTGCAGACTTCATCTTCGCTGCCAACGTACCCGTAATTAAAATGAATTGTCCACACTTAAATTACTGATGTCTTTGGTGAATTGTCCACACATTGTTTTTTTGTAAAGCATCAATGATTTCATCATTGCTCTATCCAAGCTTCACCATAAATTGACGTCTGTTCTTGCTTCAATTTTATTCAAATTCATGTTGATCTGATTGGGGCTCTTTTCAACTGTTGTTTTATCCTTCTTACTGCCTCAAACTACATCTTATCCAGGCCTGACATAACAGGTTATTAAGGTTTATCTCAATGCAAAAATTGAAATCCATGAATAGATTTTCCCAGTCTGTTTATTTTTCATGAAACTTTTGAAACAATCATATATTATGTCATCACTTGTGACTCTATAATATTGGAATATGCTTTACAGAAACACATTCTGGCCGGCGCCAAGCTCAATAGGCTAATCCTCCGCATGCGGCACCGGCACACCTGATTCTAGTCCTGGTCGGGGCGCTGGATTCTCTCCCGGTTGCCCCTCTTTCAGGCCAGCTCTCTGCTGTGGCCCGGGAGGGCAGTGTAGGATGGCCCAGATTCTTGGGCCCTGCACCTGCATAGGAGACCAGGAGAAGCACCTGGCTCCTGGCTTGGGATCAGCAAGGTGCGACGGCCGCAGCAGCCATTGGAGGGTGAACCAACGGTAAAGGAAGACCTTTCTCTCTGTCTCTCTCTCTCTCACTGTCCACTCTGCCTGTAAAAAAAAAAATTCTATAAAATCAGATAATATACATGACATGACATACATTCTTTGCCCTAATTGTGGCTTCATATAGGATAATTATTATACCAACCTTTTTGATACCATTTAAATTCAATGAAAAGGTGTGAACATTGGATACATACAGACTTTGTGTGTCTTTAGTATTTTCAGAGAAACCTATATGTATTTTTCACTATTCATGGGCATTTTTTTTGACAGGCAGAGTGCACAGTGAGAGAGAGAGACAGAGAGAAAGGTCTTCCTTTTTCCGTTGATTCACCCCTAATGGCCACTGCCGCTGGGGCACTGCGCTGATCCAAAGCCAGGAGCCAGGTGCTTCTTCTGGTCTCCCATGCGGGTGCAGGGCCCAAGGACTTGGGCCATCCTCCACTGCACTTCCAGGCCACAGCAGCGAGGTGGACTGGAAAAGGAGTAACCGGGATGGAACCGGCACCCGGACCAGGACTAGAATCTGGTGTGCCGGTGCTGCAGGCAGAGGATTAGCCTACTGAGCTGCGGCGCCGGCCTCATGGGCAATTTTGAATCATCTGATCTTTGCCAGGCTCCCATTTTCTGTTACAAAACAAAAGAAGAATAATAGCTATATGAGATAATGGTACTAAATGTTTGTTGCATATGCTTTCCATTTATCTTTTTCATAGTTAACAATTGAATGAGGTCAATTCACTGGCTCACTATGTAGCACTGGCACTAAGTTTATGGAGTCCAGGATTCCGCAGTCCTACCTCACCCCCCAACATGGGAGTGTAAGTCTATTTAAATCTGTGTAGCTGTTGTACATTGCCCAGCACTTTAAAATACTAAGGAATTGTATGATCCAGGTCAAGTTATTTAATCTCTACAGAGATCAGGTTTCTAATCTGTAAAATAAACATAGAACCTACCCCCTCTATGAGTAATTTTGAAGATAACCATGGCCATATAATAAGAATTAGTTCTAGGGGACAAAACATACCACCCTGAACACTCCCGATCTCATCTAATCTCAGAAGCTAAGCAGAGTTGGGCCTAGTTAGTACTTGGATGAGAGACAAACCATTTTTATAAGCATTACCTTGTTCATCTTTTGCATTTATTCTAAGATTATAATATGAGCTTATGAATCATACTAAAATATTTTAATTGCAACAAAAAGTATATACTTTCTTGTGAAACAAAGCAGTCTTGCTAAACAATTATTTCTGGCATTTAATGGGATCTTAGGTGGCTGCTTTTCCATGCTTAGTTTACATCTATACAGAACAGTCTGACTCATTTGGAAATCATATAGCAGATGAAAATTTAATCTTAATAAATTTATAACAATGTTCTAGTGAGCTAGGGAACTACATATATTTTTGTCTTCTTCTGCATTTATTTATCTGTCAACATCCTTGCTTTCCCTTCATTGCTCTCTCAGGCAAGAAAGACAGTAACATTGTTTTGAAACATTAGGGCTCTTGTGGACATCATAAAAGAGCCTATTTGCTTTGGCTCCAACCACTCGTTTTATAATCTGAGTGTGCTGCCCTGAAACTTATCATAAACAAGTCTTGGCTTCAGGGTTGGAGTCCTGTCAAAGAAATTAAGCTGATTCCCTGCAACAGGAGTGACTGAAGCCTAACAATCCATAAGGGAGAGGAAAGTGATCAGCTTGGGAAGCAGATATTCGACCACTGGACACAGCGAGGTGCACATCTGCTATGTGCATTTGATGCTCGAGTACTTGATGTCAGAGATTTAGACGCATAGAATTAAATTTTGAGTGAGCTTGTCTCCTTTTAGATAGGTTAAAATAGTCATCTAAACTACCTCACTGGAAAATCTTGTTGCTGCTATTACAAATTAGCACAAGTTCAGCAGCTTAAACAAACATCAATTTATTATCTTACAGCAACTATATGTTAGAAATAGCAAATAGAGCTCCCTGGACTAAGACTGACTTTCTTCAGTCCTGTGTTTCTTCTGGGGGTTCCTTTATCATATCTGTCACCTGATAGGTTGCCTCATACTAGTCCACAGCCTCTCTTCCATTGTCACAAACAGCAGCATAGTGTCTTCAAATGTCTGTCTGTTGCTATTTATTTGTCTCTATCTCTCTGATTCTGATATTAACTTCTACTTTCCTATACCACATTTGAAGAACACTTAAAATTCATTGGACTCACCTGTATAATATATGACTGACTAAGTCAAGGCCATGATATTACTGAGTTGTCAATTTCAGAAATAGCATTCAGTGGTAAAAATGACAGTCTGTTTGTAAACATTAATCTGGCTTACCCTGGGTTACCTTATCATTAGTAGCATACAATCTACATGTAAAAAATAAGTTAAAATCCTAACAGAGGGAATTCAGGTTGGTACCCAACAATCTATACTTTACCAATCACCTCTTGTAAGTATTGCCCACAGGCAGCTACAAACACCTTATATTTTGAGGTATGGTCTCCATGATTATCACAAAATTCACTTCTACAGAAATGCTCCTTTAAGTAATTTTATTTAGGCCAGGAGTTTTTATAGAATTTGAATAACAGAACCTTCCAGCTATCTTTCTAGAGTCCTAAATTCCAAATAGGAATCCCTTTAAATTAAAAGAAAAGAAGAAGAAGAAATGGATCACTCCACAGAGCAGGCACCATACCAAGTGGCTTCTCCCAATATTGGAAAGAGGTACTACTAAAGTACATTTAGATTTTAACATATGGGGTCTCAAACTGGATATATCAAGTTGCATGGAGCCCATTCCGTCTCTCTGATTGCCTCCTTCCTGAGAGACTGCAGCAGGCTGTCAATTTCACTATTTCCCCACTATCATCAGCAATATTGCATTGGCCACTAAGGGAAACAATTCCCAAAGTGCTAAAATTAATGTTCTCTTTACACTGCTGTCACAAATGAATGGATTTTCAAATAGAAATTATACAAGGAAAATTGCTTTCAGAACAAGACCACATTCTGCAAGAAAAATGTCATGCCACTGTTTATTTGTCTGACCAATGCATAGGCTTCTAGGAAATAGAGTCTATTATAGAGAGGTATGATGGGCCTTTGACAGACACTATAGCAAGAACACTGTTAGAAAAATGTTTCTTGGTCAACACAAAGCAATTACTTGTCAGGGAGACTACAGTAGATGGAGTGACACTCCTCTGTTAGCCTTGATTTTATGACTAAATTTTGAAACATTTTAGTTTTATTACTAACATAAAAATCTAAGTCAGATTGTTAAATTATATTAATTATGCATGTTATAATCCACAGGTATACATAAATGCACAGTCCTCAAAAATGTCAACTATGTATTTATTTTCCTAAAGAAAATGTTGCCTTGCCGCAGGGGCCCAAGCATCTAAGCCATCTACTGCTTTCCCAGGCCATAGCAGAGAGCTGGATGTGAAGAGGAGCAGCCAGGACTAGAACTGGTGCCCATATAGGATGCCAGAACCACAGCCAGAGGATTAACCAACTGAGCCACAGTGCTGGCCTCAATAAATAAATCTTAAAAAAATACTTCTAAGGAGGGAGGGGAGGCAGCTCTGTGACACAGTAGGTGAAGCCACTGCCTGCTGTGCCACCATCACACACAGCCACTGGTTTGCGTCTCAGCTGCTCCACTTCCCATGCAGCTGTCTACTACGGCATGGAAAAGCAGCAGAAGATGACCCAAGTCCTTCTTCCCCTGCCCCATGTGGGAGATTCCAAAGAAGCTCCTGGCTCCTGCCTTCAGATCAGCTCAGCTCTGGCTATTGTAGTCATTTAGGGAGTGAACCAGTGAACAGAAGACCCCCTCTCTCTCTACCTCTTCCTTTCTGTAACTCTCCCTTATAAATAAATAAATAAATAAATAAATCTTAAAAATACTTCTAAGGATGGTAATATTAATATTATATTTGTAAGAAAGAACATAAAAGTTATTCAGTTAAAGAAAAATTTAACCTGAACTCAAAAGTACTTGAATGGTCAAATTGATGGGAGAAAAGTGAGACCATTACTGAGTTACATTCACATTTCCAGTCCTGAAACTTAATTTTATAAACCACAATTTTCCCCATGTAAAATTGTAATTGTCCAGTTAAATCTCTGACTCATTTTCAGCACATTTAAAAGTGAATGCTACAGAGGCCTTAAAATGAAAAGAAATATAACATTCTAAGGAGATACCAATGCCTGAAATATCAATTTAAATTATATGCCAAAGGGTAAATTACAGCTGTAGCATTCTCTGAAGTAGATCACATCATTTTTTACTTCAATGAAAATACTAGGGAAAAACAGTTCAGGAAAGCTGATTTGGTACAATAGCATGAAGTGCTCAGGTCAGGCGGAGCTCAGTGACAGCCAGCATCTCAGGATGAGGTATTAAATGCACCGTATTCCAATTTCCTTATGCAAGAGGCTCGGAGGTAAATTCAGATATCTCAAATTTTGACTTAATTTTATATTTACACCACATGTTAACTATAAAATACAAATGTCATCCCTAGAAGTTGATGATTTGAAATAAATCCCTGAATATGTGAATATATTTAGTGGATTATTAATTAATGAAATGATGCATTATCTCTCAAGTCTATGTAATATGGCACAATTACTATTTCCTGCATCTCAGAGTGTAGAGAAGAAAGTAGGTAAAACATATGATGTTTGATACTTGTGGGAGAAGCCTCAACACAGCCAGCATCTCTGAAACTAGGGATAAAATAGGAAAGCTATTAATTTACATGAATTAGCTTTATGACAGTGTACATGTTTATACAGTGTGGGGAGAAAAGGTTACTCAAAGTAGAGTAAATATGATGTGTAATTTCTAGAACAGGAATGAATTAGTGAATCATGACTGAGATGTGGAGTCTGAAGGTAAAATCAATATGGCTGCAATTCTGGAGAAGTAGTTTTGATGCTGCTAGCATTGAAGATTTCATAAAACACACTGGTACGAAAGAGTTCACTTACAGTTTAGGGTCATCTCATTGACAAAATGGCCAAACAAGAGAGAAGAGACTTTGAGAAGGAAACAGGATATTGTCAGCAATCCAACTAAAAGCCTAAGGAAATTTAAGTTAAGGTCCTGGCAGTAGGTATGGAGGGAGTTGGACAAACATAAGTAACATTAAGATTTCATAATTGATAAGAACCTCAACACAGATGGAGAAGTAAAAGCAAAAGACAAAAATGAAATCCTAGATTTTGTTTTGGAAGCAAGAGACATATTTCCATATGATGTAGAACACAGATAAGTAAACTGAGATTCACCAAAAATTTGGACATAATGAATTTTTTCTTCACATGGAATATTCAAAATCAGATGTTTAATGTGCTTAAAGGAATAAAGCAGTAGCTTTGCTATGTTCATAAGGAAATAAATATGAGCTCTTTTTTAAAAAAAATTATGAAAAATATCCTAGAAATTAAACCTGAAATGATTAAAAGAGTTATTCAAATTTCTAAGGATAGATTAAGTAACAAGGTCATTTAACAGAAATTTTAACAATCTGAAGGTTAAATTCAAATAAATTATCCTGAAAGCAGAGGAAAGTAACAGAAAAATAAAACTATGGGAAACAGATTATTAGACATGACAAACTGAGTGGGAAGGTCCAATGCACCCTTTAATTGCTTGCAGAATGAGATGACATAGACACTACAGAAGATGAATTAATGTAAGAAAAAAAGTCTGAGCAACTTCCACAATTAAAAAAAAAAAAAAGTGGGGAAGCCAGAATCCCATGTGGGCACTCTGAATGATGTCCAGCTGCTACATTTCCAATCCAGCTCCCTCCTAACGGTCTGGGAAAAGCAGTGGAAGATGGCCCAAATGCTTGTCCCCCTGCTATCCATGTGGGAGACTTAGAGGAAGCTCGTGGTTCCTGGCTTTCTCCTGGCCCATTTCCAGTTATTGTGGCCTTCTGATGAGTAAACTAGAGGATGGAAGACTCATTCTCTGTATCATCCTCTTTCTGTAACTCTGACTTTCAAATATATAAGTAAATCTTAAAAAAAAAAAAAGAAAAGATAAAGACAATCAAAAGATCTGCAAATCCAACAAATAAGAGGCAAGGTAGTAAAAGACAGTTATACAGATCTTATAAAAACCACAGAAGACCACAAAAAGAAAAAAAAGAAAAGTAAAAAAGAAGAAATTAGATTCCAGAAGAAATGCAAATTATTTAAAATTGAGTGGTGTAACACAGGATAGATAACCTCTCTGTCTCAATAATGGAGGCTAAAATAATAAGCCATCAACATAGACTTCCAAAAATGCAACACAAGGTTTTATGGATGAATGCAAAAATAATTATTTTTAGAAAGCAAAAGCATAGTTTATGTTAGTAGGGGAAAAACCTAAACTATAGGGGACATAAAAGATGGCAGATATGCAAATAGGGACAATGAATAAAATGATCATGGTAAGGATATTTGTATAACTACTAAAGGAATAATTATATGAAACAATGATAATATACTAAGTTTTCTGAGATAGAGACAATAAAAATGTAATCTATCTGATGCTACATTAGAAGTTTTAGAAGGATGGCAGGATGGAGGTATTGATGACTTTATTTTAAAAAAAATTAAATATTCAAGTTACTTGGAGAATAAAAGCTGCAAATATCTAAATTTCACAAAAAGTAAGTGAGAGAAATGAAATGAAAAAAAGTGTAAGGGCTTAGTCTGTAAAAGACAAGGCACAAGAAAAAAAAAAGTTAGCCACATGATGCATTAGTAGAAGTAGAATATGACAGAATCCAATTTTAACTGTAAAATTTCAAATAAGGAACAGATATTCCAATTTATGAGAATCTCACAAGAGTTTATTTATAAATACACCATTCACAGAAAATTTTCTGTTGATCAAGGCAGGCATAGGGGAAAATGCAGTCACAAGGGTTAGTACCATTGGAACTATATTATTACCTCAAGACTCCAATGTCTAGGAATGGTAGCAGTTAGTACAAGGTAGGAGTTACCTTGAGAAGGCTTTCTTGTGTGGAGTTCAGGATGAGTTTTCAAAGAAAAAGAATTGGGAATGAGCATTCTGATCTCATTTTTATTATCCCCCAAAGATATACTAGGGCACCATACTGGCTGATCCAATAACAGTGTTCATGAGGAACAGTGTCATGGTATGGTTGGCTAAGACACAGCTTGGAACACCTGCATCCAAAATGGACTTGCAGGTTTGAGGACCAGCTGTTCTGCTTTTGATCCAGCTTTCCACTAATGTGTGCTGGAAGGCAGTGGATGACGCACTAAGGACCTGGGCTCCTACCAACCATGCGTGAGATTCATATGAAGTTCCGGGCTGTTGGCTCTGTCCTGGTCCATGCCTGGCTGCTGCAGGCACTTAGGGAGTGAAATAGGAAAGGTATGCCAGAAAATATTTAAATCATTCTATCATTGCATTTTTTTTTAACAGGCAGAGTTAGACAGTGAGAGAAAGAGAGACGGAGAGAAAGGTCTTCCTTTTTCTGTTGGTTCACCCCCTAAGTGGCCGCTACAGCTGGTGCATTGCGGCCGGCGCGCTGCGCTGATCCAAAGCCAGGAGCCAGGTGCTTCCTTCTGGTCTCCCATGTAGGTGCATGGACCAAGGACCTGAGCTATCCTCCACTGCCTTCCTGGGCCACAGCAGAGAGCTGGACTGGAAGAGGAGCAATCCAGACAGAATCCAGCACCCCATCCAGGACTAGAACCCGGGGTGCCAGCGCCGCAGGCAGAGGATTATCCTAGTGAGCCGCAGCTCCAGCCCTATAATTGCATGTTACAACAAAATACTAAAACTGATATGCAGACTCTATAAAGCAACATATAACAATTTAAGTTCATTTTTTAGAAGATGTGGTTGTAGGTTCTAGTATTTCATGTCTAATGCAGTATGAGAAATATCAAAAGACAAACATCTGCTTCATGTTACAATGAGTATCAAAGCAATTGCTAGTGAATTAGTTCTCGTGGACCTGAGGTCTAACCAAAACCAGCTATGGCTGCTACCTTAAGTCCAGCAACTCTTCTTTCTGTGCAATGAGATGATTTCAAAATGTTACTCCTGTTGTCTATAACCCTGTTCTGACTCCTGAAGCAGAATGAGCTAACATTATAACTGTTCACTCAGGACCAGTAGTTGTGACAGACCAACAGCTTGCTCTTTATGTGAAAATGATGCTCCAAAACCATAGGCCAATAATATTGTTGGGAATGAGGAAAGCAAAAAAAAAGTGAGAAATTAAAATGTGATTAATATTGGAGTATAATGAAATGATGCCCAGTGGTCTTTCAATAAAGCTGGCAAGGCAGCAGGGTGAACAGAAGACACACTGAGCATCTGCAGAGAAGGCAGTGGGTGCACAACAGGCCTCCAGTTATTCCGCTATGTGTTTACAACATAAAGAAACAAAAATCTTCTGTCAGGAGTCTCTCTCCATTTCTGAAGAGCTTCATGCCATCAGTATCCACTTTTTCTTCTTTATCTCATTGGTTACTAACAAGGTTCACAGAGATGAATTAAATTTTCCGTATTTATGCACTATGGACTGACTTACATTCAGAGTTTTAGTTTTTATTCTAATTGTAAATTAAAAGAAACATCTTGGGACTTTTTCTCACAAAAATCCGAAAAGTAACTGATAATCTTCACAAAAATCTAATTTAGTACTAAAGACAAACAGCGCAGTTTCTGATTCTCTTCCTATTTGTAGATATAGAAGAGCATCAAAACAAATGTGGGCATACAACAAATTCACTTTTCCTAAAAGGTCTATCAAGGTTACCCATAATATAACAGTACTACCTTTTCCTATAATTTGGGCTTGGAAAGAATCAGGTTTCAGTATTGGTTGGATAGGTGTACAATAACAGAATCATCCAAACTGAATGATTTAAGCAGTAAGAATTTACTTTCACATAGGTCTGGTGGTTAATAGTCTAATATCATGATGTCAACAGGTTTTATTTCTTTTGTGATCTCTCTCACTGGCTTGCCAATATCTGGGTATCTGGGCTTTCTTCCCCTTCTGCAAGGTCACCACACATATTGGATTAAATTTTCACTCAGATGACTCCATTTAACCTTAATTGTCCCTTTAAAAAGCCATATCTGCAAATAAAGGTACATTGCAAATTACTGTTTCAACCTATGAATTTTGGGGAAAACAATTCATTCCATGACAGTTTCTTTTTTTAAATTAATTCTAATTCATTTAAGAGTTGTGTAGAGAGAGAAAGGAACAAATACACAAAATGTTAGTGTTCCCATCAACTGGTTGACTACTCAGTTGCCATAAAAGATTGAAACTGGGCCAGGCCAAAGCCAGCAGATAGGGGTTCATTGTAGCTTCTTCAGTTGAGTGTCAAGAACCTGATTACTTGAGATATTATCGTTATCTTGCAGAGTCTATTAGCAGCACACTGGTGTCAGTGAGCCACAGCTGGAACTCAAAACCAGGCTCTCTGAAATGGGATGCAAATATCTTAACCACTAGGCTAAACACCAATCCTACAAACAGTTTCTTCTTATTTCATTTTGAAGCCCATGACAGAAAGCTGAAATGGTTTTGCATGACGTATGAAACATGCCTTTCTAATTTCTATTGCCCAGGAAATAAGCATCTGGTTTAGCACAGCTGAAAATGAGCAAACTAGCAGTGTACTGACGAAAGATGTCCAGAGAACTTGTTGCTCAACCAGCAAATTGTTTCTGCTTTATTCATACACACAAGTTTTGGGGTCATTTTCTCCAGGAAGGAAGCTCACCTTTGTTAAGTAACAAATAAATAGGGACTCAGTCTTTCCTTGGACATTAGTATTTCTCTGAACATTGAGTCAGGGATAAATTAAAGGAAATGGACAAACAAGAACATACAAACTACTTCTGTTGACATAGTCTAACACTGCTTTGAAGTAAACTCAATGCTTTCATGAAAACAGGGACAAAGTCATAAGAGGATTTTCCAACCCCCTTCACCATAGGTAGGAGGTGCTGGGAAGAGTAACTGCAGCAACTCAAACTTGGAACTGTTGCAAACCAACTGCAGACTACCTGAGCCGACTGAGGGATGTGGCCACAGCTAACATAAACTGATAGGCTGAGACTTACACATATTAATAAATGTAGTGCTTTCAACTGTAGGGCCGGTTATGCTCAGTTCTGCTCCATCCAACAATGCCTAGTAATGTTCATATGTGTAGGTCAGAAACACGAAAAATCAAGACTGTATCCTGGGAGCTAGAGTTTAGCTTAGCTGGAAAGAGCATTGCCTCCCACAGTGGGGTATCTAGTTTGGCATCTCAGCTCCAGTTCCTGATTTCAGCTTTCTGTCAGTTCAAACACTGACAGGCAGTAATCGGGTTCAAACCATTAACATGGGTTTGATTTTGTTTCTGGCTCCTGCCTCTGGTCAAGTCCAGCGCAACTCACATTTGGGTAGTGGAACAGTAGATGGGAACTCACTGCCTCTCTCTGTGCCTCTCAAGTAAATTTAGAAGTAAAGAAATAAAGAAACCATATTCCTCCCTTCTTAATATCAGCCAGTTTCCACCACCCAGATTTCTGTGTTGCAGCTGACCAGTCATTTCTCTCACACCTCCGAGGCTCCACCTGCAGGCATCACTGAACAGACATAAGCCCCACCTCAATTTTAAAATGCCTTCCATCTGTGTTCTCTAAACAATAGATATCCATGAAAGTTAAAGATGCAGAATTTGGGGAAAACGCTGAATAGTAAAGATAAAACAGAAAATTACCGAGAGATGATATAGCCATAATAATTGAATGAAATAAACCTTGCAGCCAAAAGCATTTCCAGAAATAACCAGATTTAATCCATATTAATACCACATATAATTCATTAGGGCCTATAAAAACCAACACCTGCATGAGAGTGCCATAGGCTCAAAATGTATGAGTCAAAAATAGATTTCTAAAGAAAAACTGACAAAGCATCAATATGACTGGAGATTTTGGTACTTTTTTCTAGATAATTAATTGAACAAACAGATCCAAATCAGTAAGAATGCTCGGCCTTCTAAAAATTGTAAAATATTTGGTTCAAGCTGACTATATTTTGCTGCAGGGAAACTAGTTTGCAAATAAGGCAAAAACAAATGAAAAAGTAAAAGGCAAAAAACACAGTATGACTGACAATTTGAAAAAAAACCACTAAAAAAGTTACTGTAAGGAGTTGAATATGTTTGTTCTTGAGAAAATAGATCATTGCAATTGACCAAATTGTCCCAGGGTACAAATAAGATTATCATATTAATAGAAACTTCTTTAAATGATTTTGACATTTTTTTCATTCAGGATTAAAACAGAACAAGACAAAATTTCATATAATTCCATGTAAAAATTGGTACTTTCTAAACTTAAAAGAGAGGATCCTAATGAATGACTCCTGGAAGCATATTTTTATGAACGTAAAAGGAGACGATGCACCACCTCTGTTTCTGTGGAAGTCACTATATGCTGTAGGAACATAAGAGTAAACATAGCAATTATAAAACACAAAGGAAAGTTTCATTACAGAAAGTGCAAACTCAGATCAATTATGATTGATAAGAAAATTTAGCAGTATTTCTGAATAAAATATAAATATATAAATATTTATTGCTAACTACTAGCAACAAGGTAAGGAATATATACCTAAAATTACATTTATGATAGCAATAAAAATAAAGTACCAGGAACAAAGCTAACTGGATATGTGCAGTTCTTTTATGGATAAGCAAACACTTATTGAAATGGATTAATGCCAAATGTAATTTTTAAGTTGAGTATTTACATCTCTGGGCACTCTTTGGTATGAAAATTCCTTCCCATATAAGTATAGACAAGGGCTATTAACAATAGTTACATCTCAAGCTGTCAATTCCATGTATCAATTTTGAAAACAGAAATATACCATCAGTTAACAAACAATAGTCCTGGAGAAATACAGCTTATTGACATTAAAGCTATTATATTTCTTCATCTCCCAGTTAATCATGCTCCTCCTCTTTGTAAAATCACATCCATAACTCACTGTCCAACACCTAAACTCAATTCATCTAACCACCCATCTGCTTTATCTAGCAGGCTATGCAGAAATAGGGCAGTTTAGAGCCATTACAATTAAAATTGAATTCCACCAAAGCTTACTCCTCATCTGTCTCAGCACTTGACCTTTTATTTCAGTAAGGAAAAAAAAAAGCTATTAGGAATATGCCACATGAATATCTTACCCTAACACATATAAAATGGAATGCTGTGTAACATAACATAACTCTATCTTTTCTATTACTCAAAGTCAATGCATCCAGCTATATTGGACAATGGAAGCATTGCATAGCTGTGTTCCTGATTGCCCCATACTGGAACTTATGACTCATTGTGTTATTATTTCCCATTTCTTCTGTATTTTTAGCCTTGCAGTATCCTCTTCTTTGAAACTTAATACTACGTTAAATTCATTTTATGTGGGAAAAAAATCAAGAACCCACATGCTGAAATAAATGTGCCCATTGTCTCCGGGTCTGATTTATCACAATATTCTCAGACTACAACCTGTGCAGTAACTGACCCTGGAAAACTTCTCTGAATGTATGTTATTGCTTTTTTCTGCAAATCCAAAACTACTCAAGGAATGATCTCTTTTTGCTAATTTTACTTCTTTTCACATTCCTTCCTACACAGTAGTCTCAGGAACTTCTACAACCAAATCATTATTGCCTCTTTTATCATCATGGTGAATGATATTACACAAGTGTCACCCCCTCTCCCTGCCACACACATAAAAAATTATCTTTTCCTTCGTGGTACTCATCACCAGTTACTACATATCAAACCTGGCCTACCTCTTTCCCATTAGATCCTATCATTTTTAGATTATAAGTTTTACGACCCTATGTTTTCTTATGTGATTATTGCACATTCTTTTGACTCATTTGGATCTTCGTAGCCTCATTGTATTAATCTTTTCCATTTTAGTTGATATAATCAACTCATTCTGAATCAATATATTACAGAACTAATAATAAAAACTAATCTCAGTAGCACATTATTTGAGGATTACTGCCATTTACCCTATTTCTCTAGATATGTATCTATATAAAAATTTAGATACCCATATGCATTTCCTAATTTAATTGATTTGAACCATATTTATGATGTTTCTGTATTAAACACACTCTCTGATTTGCACATATTTCTGGTTTGGCTGGAACAAAATCCACCATTCATTACAGAAGAACTTTTTTTTTTTTGACAGGCAGAGTGGACAGTGAGAGAGAGAGACAGAGAGAAAGGTCTTCCTTTTGCCGTTGGTTCACCCTCCAATGGCCGCCGCAGCCGGAGCGCTGCACCAGCGCACCGCGCTGATCTGAAGGCAGGAGCCAGGTGCTTCTCTTGGTCTCCCATGGGGTGCAGGGCCCAAGCACTTGGGCCATCCTCCACTGCACTCCCTGGCCACAGCAGAGAGCTGGCCTGGAAGAGGGGCAACTGGGACAGAATCCGGCGCCCCGACCGGGACTAGAACCCAGTGTGCCGGCGCCGCTAGGTGGAGGATTAGCCTAGTGAGCCGCGGCGCCAGTTACAATTAAAGATGCATTAAAATTCTACTGAATGAGTAATAAGATAGATAGGTGACCAATTTTTGTTATGAAATATCTTCAAGGACAGAAAGATTGGAAAAGTATATATAGTTTAAATTTGGCTGGAGTCAATAATGTATGAAAGAGAAATAAGAATAGGGTGAGAATATTTTGGAATAACATGAAAAATTTTTAAGATTTTTTAAATTGATGCCATCATTTGTTAGGAGGAATGCATCTATTCAAATTCTAAGTGGGAAAGTAAGAGAAAGAAAAATGGAGAATCTTCTTGAAGCATCAACAAGTAGGAAGGCCACCTTTAAACATAGTAATTCAATACATATTAGGTGAAAAAATTAATTACCTTTCATGTATTCAAATACTTTAGAACGTCAATGATTGGAAAGGAGGATGGAATATGATAACAAAAGATAAGCAAAAAAGAGATGACCTTGGAAAGATTTGTATGCATTTCCTGTTGCTTGAGGTTACTGTAACCCATGTGAATCTTTACATCCTCAACATTCAAATATCTAAACTGGTTACTAAGTTATTTCTTGAAATTAATGAATTGATTAATTTTTATGAAAATCATTCTTTTTAATTTTTTTGAAAATTTCATGTTATGTAAATTCCTGATTAAGCATCACATTATTTTAAATTATAATATGTTTTGCAACAAAAAAATTGGCTTAGTGGTTAAGGTATTCTTAAAAGGCCTGCAGCTGTATGAAGAGTCTTTGGGTTTGAGTCCTGGCTCTAACTCCCAATTCCAGCTTCCTGCTACCACAGGATCTGGGAGGCAGCGCGAGATGGATCAAGTAGTTGAAGATCTCTGCCACCCACTTGAAAAACCTGGATTGAGTTCTGAGCTCCTGACCCTGGTCCCAACCATTGTGGACAGTTGGCAGTGAGTCAGTGGATGAAAGCTCTCTTTCTCACCATTTACATTTCTCTCTTGAATAAATAGACTTAAAACATCACATAACTGTATTGAACAATTAATATGAGTCAAGAAGTATGCTTAGAACAATGCCATCAATTACCATGGCAACATTTCTCTGAAATAAGTGCTATGATAGTCTTATGGAAGTGAAACAATTTAAATAGGAAGAAATAAAAATTTAGGGGCAGGCACTGTGGCGCAGTGGATTAACACCCTGCCCTGAAGTGCCGGCATCCCATACAAGCACCGATTCTAGTCCTGGCTGCTCCACTTCCAATCCAGCTCTCTGCTTTGGCCTGGGAAGGCAGTGGAAGA
This sequence comes from Oryctolagus cuniculus, assembly GCF_964237555.1. Taxonomy (NCBI): domain Eukaryota; kingdom Metazoa; phylum Chordata; class Mammalia; order Lagomorpha; family Leporidae; genus Oryctolagus; species Oryctolagus cuniculus. The sequence goes on from NC_091433.1 coordinate 24,272,152, forward strand.
TGGCCAAAGTCCTTGGGCCCCTGCACCTGGGTGGGAGACCTGGAAGTAGCTCCTGGCTCCTGGCTTTGGATTGGCGCGGTTCCAGCAGTTGCCCTAATTGGGGAGTGAACCAACGGATGGAAGACCTCTCTCTCTCTCTGCCTCTCTTCTCTCTGTTTAATTCTGACTTTTAAATCAATAAATAAATCTTTAAAAAAAAGATAAAAATTTACTGACGTTCACTATGGTGTCAAATTTTAGAAGTATAACTCAAGTTGAAATTTTATATGGTATCATTCTTTCTTAATGTTGCTATTTTCTATATTATATAGAAAATAAATCTGAAAAACTTAAATGAATTGAGAGAAATTTACATATTTTATTTTTGCCCAGTTTCAATTTACAAATTTGAGTCAAATTTTGGTAAGAAAACATCCACTTCCTTAGTAAATACACCAATTAAATATCTAAGATTCTGATTATGCTGCCCTGCAAAGAAATGTATCATCAGTAGTTGGTTTTGGTCTCAATACATTTCAGTAAATGTCATGGAAACATGATCACATATAGTAGAATACATGCAGAACAATTCTTTGAAAGTACTGAAGCTATGATAGAAATCTAGTTTTATCTTGCCTACATTCACCATTTTATGGTCTAATTAAGGACTATTATGCTAATTCACATTTCTTAACATTTTCTACAGAAATATTAATGTCCTTAGAATCCTGCCAAGAATGACATCCAGAAATGTGATCCCTACAGCAATTTCTAATATCCTAGCTTGCTTCTCTTCTATTAGCATTCTGATGTCATTTAATTCTTTAAATGATTTTAAGGGTCATTTTTTTTCACCTTTAGGAACAGGTGCATCTCAGAAAAATCGACTGTAAAACAAATTTCTTCCAAAAAAATGTCCTTTGTTATTCATTTATTGAAATGAGAATGTGATTTGCAACTGAAAAAAGGCTTCAAATGAAATGTATTTAGACTACTGAATCTTATAAAAGATAAAATTTAAAGAATTTATTGATTTCAGCACAGAACCACTTTAATTGTTTTTGAATAATGAACGAACCTGTCAGGTACATGTCTACTGTCTAGGCAGTAAACACGGCTAACATATTAATATTAAAACCCACACAAATAGTAATATTTTAAGACTACTATATTAGAAAACATAATTTCAAAGTAATTTCCTATGAAAACTTAACTCAATATTTCATATTTTGCTTTCATTCATTGGGTTTAGCATATGCCAATATTGTTCTATGATTGATATTTGGGAAATATTGCCTTGTAATGTAAGTGTACCTACTAAGTAAGATAATTTTTCAATAAATTAATAGTTTCCATCATTGCTTCCATTCTTATTTTTAATTCCAAATCTGCCGGTGCCACGGCTCACTAGGCTGATCCTTTGCCTTGTGGCGCCGGCACACCGAGTTCTAATCCCGGTCGGGGCGCCGGATTCTGTCCCGGTTGCCCCTCTTCCAGGCCAGCTCTCTGCTATGGCCCGGGAGTACAGTGGAGGACAGCCCAAGTACTTGGGCCCTGCACCCCATGGGAGACCAGGAGAAGCACCTGGCTCCTGCCGTCGGATCAGCGCGGTGCGCTGGCCGCAGTGCGCCGGCCACGGCAGCCATTGGAGGGTAAACCAATGGCAAAAGGAAGACCTTTCTCTCTGTCTCTCTCACTGTCCACTCTACCTGTCAAAAAAAAAAAAAAATTCCAAATCTGTAAAAACACATTTTCCATTAGACAAATGCTGTTTTATTCTGTATCTATAAGCCCATGTGGTTTACAGATTCTTTGAAAAATTATATTTGATTTTTAAATGACATATACAAATTTATACATTTTGAGAGGATACTTAGTGATGTTTCTAAGCATGTATACAGTATCTAAACAGGGTAAACAAATTTAGTGCCTTAAAAATTTAACATTTATTTATGGAAAAGATACTAAAGATCTTTGCATGTATGTATATTCATGTATATAATGTAGATATATTTCCCCTTAAAGTGCAATAGACTACCAGAGCTTCTAATACCTATCTAATTATAACTATTTACTAGGAAATCAACCTTTTCCCATCTCTCTCTCTCTATATATGTATTTCTCAGCCTCTGATAAAAGCTATAAAAGGACTTTGTAATATTCCACATACAAGTGAAATTGTGCAATATTTGTCATTATGTGTTTGGCTTATTTCACTTTTATCTATTATACTATTAGAACTAAAACATTTTTACACTGCCAACACCATTTTTTATCAAGTTCATAAATTATGATCTAAATAAATATTTCAAATAATGCTTTTGAATTGTTATACCAAAATAGTATAAAATTTTGTAAAATTTTGTATTTTTAAAATTATATAAAAAAGACTTTTTAACATTAAGCATGTGGATATATTGTTATCCTCCTATAAAGCAGTAATTCTCATATAGATTGTGTAGAAGAACTGTGTGAAGTAAAAGTCAGCTTTTTTTCAAATGCCTCCTTATTTCACCTGAAAATTTCTCTTACAAGGTATGTTGCTAATCACTTTAAAATCTCTCCCTTTTGGTTTTCATATTTTAAATTTTACTTTCCTTTGGTTAACAATTCTATATAGTATGTCAACATTTTGATAGTAACTCACTGTTTTTGCTGATCTTTTCATAGCATTTTTAAGAAATATGATTACATAACTAGCTTGTTTTATTTCTCCCATAGACACTTATAGAAAATAATTTAAAATATACAGAATATTTAATATACACTAATGTTACTTAAAATGCAGCCTTCTGTTTATAAAAGGATATGATATTTTTTCCATAAACATCTGAGGAAATGTCATCAGTATTCACTTTCTGAGATTTGTAAACAAGGATGATTGATTCCTACTATCTTGAGAAAGAGAATATCAGCTCATAATATTTTCCAGTAAGAGGAAAACCAGAGACAAATCTGAGCGGAGAGTCTCAGAAATCAATATCAGGATTCAAGGGCTTAGACACATATTGGACAATGGAAGCATTGCATAGCTATTAAATTTGGGTTATAGAAATTAAAATGAATCTGAAAGTACACACTAGCTCTGTGATTAAACGAAGATTAATACTGAGATCAAAGTGCACACATTTCCCCCCTCTTCTGGCACATATACATTTTCTTAATTCTACCTAATTTCAGTGTTAAGTATTGTAAACCACAAGTTCTCAATCAGGGGCAACGGTGGCTCTCAGAGGACATTTAGCTATGCCTGAAATAGTGTTTGGTTGTCACACTGAGGTTGAGTCTGCCACTGGCATCTGGTGGGCAGGGATGCTGTTAACATCCTACAGTATACAGGATAGTATTTCACAATGAACATTGTTAACGTCCATAGTCAAGATGGAGAAAATAGGACCTAAATTTTACCTATTATTATTGCTGAGTGGTTAACTAGTCAGCCCAGGAAATACTTATTTTAGGGGACAGTGTTGTGAAGTTGCAGATAAAGCTGCCTCCTGTGATGCCGGCATCAAATATGGGCACTGGTTCATGTCCCAGCTGCACTAGTCCCATCCAGCTCCCTGCTCACGGCTTGGGAAAAGCAGCAGAAAGATAGTTCTGCTGTTGTTGACTCTACCACTTAACACTTGCTTTTTAAAAAATTTATCATACTATACTTAATTTTCATTACATATAGGTATATATGAAATGTAAGTACATTTATGTTTCTATGAAGCTTAACCACCATTTTAAAGTGCATTTAAGGTCTGTGCCACGGCTCACTTGGCTAATCCTCTGCCTGCGGCGCTGGCACCCCTGGTTCTAGTCACGGTTGGGGCCCTGGATTCGGTCCTGGTTGCTCCTCTTCCAGTCCAGCTCTCTGCTGTACCCCAGGAAGGCAGTGGAGGATGGCCCAAGTCCTTGGGCCCTGCACCCGCATGGGAGACCAGGAGGAAGCACCTGGTTCCTGGCTTTGGATCGCTGCAGCATGCTGGCCGTAGCAGCCATTTGGGGGATGAACCAACGGAAGGAAGACCTTTCTCTCTGTCTCTCTGTTTCTCTCTCATTCTCTAACTCTGCCTCTCAAAAAAATAAAATAAAATAAAGTGAATTTAAAAATTAATTATTTTTTGAGAAGCAGAAACACAGGGAGATGGGTAGGAGGAGAGAGAACTTCTGTTCTCTGGTGTGACTGAGCTAGGTTGAAGCCAGCAGAGGGGAACTCAATCCAGGGTTCCCACATGGGTAGCAGGGACTGAACTACTTGAACCATCACCACTGCCTCCCAGAGATTTCATCAGCAGGAAGCTGGATCATGAACCAAATATGAAACCCCAGGTACTCTGATACAGATATGGGTACCCTAAACAGTGGTTTAAGCACTGGGCCAAAATGCCTTCCTTGTAAATTACATGTTTTATGAGTTCTGCTAGACTCCAACTCTTAAGTCCATTTGTTTGGGAAAATGTGTTATTTGAAAAATAGCAAGGGAAAGGGTAAAACAGACAGGTAGACAAAGAGTTCCTCTTCACTGGTTCACTCTCCCAAAGGCCCGAAGTAGTGGTGCTAGGTCTTGCTGAAGCTGGGAGACAGGAACTCAATCCAGATCTCCCAAGTAGGTGGCAGGACCCACTACTTGAGCCCAGCATTTGCCACCTTACAGATGCACCTTAGTGGAAGACTGAAACTGGGAGCTGAGCCAGAATTCAAACCCAGGTCTTCCATTACTAGGTGCAGCCATACCAAGTAGTACCTTACCCTTTCAGAGAAACATCTGACGAGATTTCTACTATTAAGTTTCTTCTTATCACTAGTTTTATTTTTTTATTTTTTTAAAGATTTTATTTATTTACTTGAATGGTAGACTTATAGATATTGAGAGGGTGAGACAGAGAGAAAGGTCTTCCATCTACTGGTTCACTCCTGAACTGGCTGCAATGACCAGAGCTGTGCTGATCCGAAGTCAGGAGTCAGGAGCCAGGAGCTTCTTCAGGGTCTCCCACATGGGGGCACTGGCCCAAGAACTTGGGCCATCTTCTGCTGCTTTCCCAGGCTATGGCAGAGAGTGAGACTGGAAGAGCAGCAGCCTGGACTAGAACCAGCACCCATATGGGATGCCTGCGCTTCAGGTCAGGGCTTTAACCTGTTGTGCCACAATGCCAGCCCCTTATCACTGGTTTTAAATAGCTTTAATGTAACAATCCTTAATCTGGTTTTCTCTTACTTTCTTATAATCAAGTATTGAAGTTTACTGAATTTTTTAGTCTATATTTTTATTATAATTGAATTAATTTTAGCCAGGAGTTTGATATGTGTTTTCCTGTTCTCTTTTCCCACTGGATTCAAATTGGTCATAGAATATGATGTTTTAAATCTTCATTGAGATGTTTCAGATTTTTTTGCTTTTGCATTTTATGTTTAGTTTTACATTTTCTTCAACTTCACCTATATTCAGTTTTGTTGCACCTAATATTCTGTTAACACAAGTAGTGGCTATTAAATTTCATGTATTTTATCTTTAAGTTCTAAAAATTTCAACTGCTTTCTTTCTATACATTTTACTTTATTATTTCAAAGAATTCTTGTAATTCTTATACATATTCATAGCATCTATTTTGAAGTCTTATTATAGGAATTTTATTATCTTTGCTAGTTTAGAATCTGTCTTTACCAATTGACTGTTTTGTTTTTGTTGTAGGTTAAATAATTCTATGTCTTGGTAGATCTAATAATTTTTATTGGTAATGTAGCATATGAACACCATGCTATTGAGCACATAGATTTTCTTGATTTTCTATAGAAGTGATGAATGTTCTCTCAGACAACTCTCTTCTGCTCATCTTCATTTTAAACATTCTTAGTGTTAAGAGTAGGGTAAGGATTTTACTCTATGGCATTTTTAGGCCAACTGCTAAGAAATGTCCTCCCTCTTGTCCATCTTGAATGTGTTAAATATTCAGTGAGGTCCTACTAACCTGAGTTAGTAGATACTCAGAACCTGAGTATCTCGCAGTCAGCTGCTCAGTATTCATTCATCTTCCCCTTGCTCTGTGGTTGGCTTGTTGGGTTCTCATCCTACGTATGTGTGGTTTGGTATTAACTTGGAGATTCAAAATGTCGTCTGCGTCTCTCTGGAGTTGTTTCTCTAGTACTTTATGTAAAGCTGTTTCCTTTACTGTGATCTGCAAAGTACAGCCACTTTGTGCCTTCTCCTTGAATACAGACTCTTCACCCCCAGTAAGGCTCGGGCTCTGCTCAGCTCCATCCTACCTCACCTTGAAAGTTCTTCCAGACAGTGGATCGGGTTCTTGCTTAATTTCTTCTAAGTGTCATATGTTTCTCTGCTTTAAAAGAATGTCATATATTATGTTCAGGTTTCTAGTTTTAAAATGTTGGTTTATTTTTGTTTTTGAAAAGTAGAGTAACAGAGAGAGAGAGAGAGAGAGAGAGAGAGAGAGATTTTCAATCCACTGGGTAACTACTGAAATGTGAGCCACGCTTAATCCAGGAGCCAGGAACTCAATGCAGGTCTCCCATGTGGTACCTAAACACCTGGGCAATCATCCAACCTCCGAGTCGCTTTGACAGAAGTTGGATTGGAAACATAGCAAGAAGGACTCAAATCAGGCACTCATATGTGGGTGATGTCCCAAGTGATGGTTTAACATACTATGCCACAACATTTGCATGTAGTTTTGTTTGTTCTTTTTTTAATTTATTAAATAATAGACTTGTTTAAGTTACTCTATTATGGTAACTCCAGGACACATAATTTAATGAATAAAAAAGGGTATGAGATCATTTCATCCAAAAGCTATGCTATTTAAAGGTACTATTTAATGTTACCATGGGGGAAAAACACCCTAGGAAGTTCCATTATCCTTTTTCTTTAACAAAGGAAGAAAAACGAGAGTGATACAATAATAGTTAGATGTTGAGGAATTTTAGAAAGTCTAATCAGGATTAGATCAACTGAGAAAAAAAGAAAGGCATAAACAAAAGTGAATAAGAATGATTTCATGCAGTGTGTAAAAATCACCTCAGTTTCTCAAGCTATGGGCTCAAACCTGGGAGCAATGCAAGGTCAATCCCAGAAATATAAAATACTTAGATTACAGAAATCTCCAAAAATAAGGATAAGGGATTTGATGTTTATACCTTAGGCAATGAGAAACCATTAGACTATCTCTCCATTAGATCTCTCTCTCTGGTACTCCTTGGAAAAATTGTATCCAGCACCCAGTTTTGATGTAAATTTTATAAGCATTACTTCAGCACTGAGACAGGAAAATGTACATCCACAGCTCTGACTTTCATCATACTCAGAATGTGCAGTTTATTGGCTGATTCACAAAGAATTGTGACAATAGCAGTTGTCAAAAAGAAAAACAACCTGTTCCAAATTAGAAGTTTTATGCTCTAGAGTATAAAAGCCTCTAGCATCGCTATTTAGAATCAGAGAAAAATTGGCACTATGGAAAGCAGGTAGCACTTTGGAAATAAATTATGTTATGACTGACTTGGAAAACATGCTGACTATAGTTCAAACCATCAGAAAATATATTAACAGAATGGGCAAAAACTTTATTTTGCATTGTTGTACATTGATTGTGTATGTTATGAAATTAAAAAGGAGATATACTACCTTTCAATAGATGAGGAGAAATTAGATTCCTGCATGGCACCATTTCTTGTAGAAGGACAAAAATATATCACTTCTAGTCACATGACAAATGTAAATGTCAATTGAGCATAGCCGACATATAGGAACTGTTCTCTTGTGGAACAACTATTGTCCAGAATCCTAGGTAAAATATTAATTCTGTTACCCCCTAAGGTGTTTTTATGAAATGAATGTCGTTACCAATGTAGATGAGCATAAAATAAGGAGAATTCATTAGCTCTAAGGAGGTGTTTTTATCCCAAAAATATTGCATAAAAATTATGGTGATGGCCAAGAAGTGACAGAACTACTCAGAGGCATTTTTAAATATATGTACAGTTTTACTATTATATTTTGGAAGACTATTCCAGCTTATAATAGTGCACAAGATATGCACAATAAAGTTATCAACTTTAATTTTTTCATTAAGTCCCTCATTTGTCATTGTGTATGTGTTAAAGTATTCCCTTTAGAGCTTTTATGCAACATTTAACATATTTGTACACCTTTAATTTTTCACTACACCTCAGTTCTTGGTAAAGATATCTTTATTTTTTCTAGAATAAAAATAAGAACTTTACCTTTTAAAATGAAGAAAATTACAGAAGTAATTGGCGTGTTATTCTTTTGTTTTTCCTAAGTGGTCAATATAATTTCAGTGGGAAGTAATTTATTTGTCTATATAAAAGAAGCACACAACATTGATCAGCTGCTTTGCAAGTGGCCTTTGTGCTTTGAAAACTGTCAATAACTGACCATTTTAGACATAAGCATGAGAATTCACAAGACACTTTCATTTGTTTGTCTGTCTAGTTGCTGCTAGAACAGCTGGAGTGTCTCACTGATTCTCATTTTCCTGTGACAGTGCAATAGCATTTTCTGGGCCTGATTCAAATAATCATGCCTTCATTTCACAAAGACTAATAATTCAGCTATATAGATAAGACAACTGGCAGTGCCTTAACAGTACATTTATGGATCATGCCATTATAATCCTGGATTTCCCAGATGTCTGGAAGCTTGCACTGACGTGCGGTAACATCAACTGTATTGCTATTTGAATCTACCTAACTTTAATTCTTTCTCGAATATAAGAAACTTTGAAATTGGGAATTTTAAGCAGCAGTGTGGCAAATTAAAATCTGCAGCGTGTGAAGTACTGTGTTTACTGCTTTGTTTTGTTTTGCTTTACCTTCCTTGGGTTCTATCTTCAGTGAGGTCAATACTTTTACCCATGTCTTGTGTTTAGCATAATGAGTACTAAATAAGAGCCCATGGTCAAATGACATTATTTCAACTGCATGAGAAGAGCTTTTCATTTTTAGCTCCACTAGAACTTGCTTGGCAACCTTGAACAAGCTACTTAACCTCTCATTGACTTATTTTTATCACTTGCAACTCAATGGAAAAGGTTCAGTCTCCATCATGATAGCACTGAAGGACAGTTAACATAATAGTTTAAAAAATGCCATAGGCCCCTGAGGAACCATGCTTTAAAACAGCAGTTGTATTGGAAATCAGACCCCGGACCACCATTGCAGCCCTTAAATTGCATCATTTATGGACATTTTCCTGTCTAGCCTTTGCTCTTTAGATTGACCTCAGTCCATTTTAATTTTAAAAGCATCTCTTCATGATTCTTTGTCCTTTTGAAATTACCTTTCAGTGAAACATGGAGATTGGGATGAGCTTTGCAAACCCTAGAGAAATTAAAGATTTTTATTAGAAATATCAAGCATAGAGACTTTAAAATATCTTAAGCATTGAATTAAAAATAGGTGAAGCAAATTGATAAAATTATTTGAATTGCAAAGAAAATATAATAGATAATAATTACCTCTGCCTTCCAAAGTGTACTGAGGAAAACTTTCACATTACAGTCTCAGTAGTTGAAAGTATTTTTTAAATCGCTGAAGAGAATATCTCTCCATTTTATTTGTAGCACACTTTAAATGAGTACACTTTTCTTATACTTTCTATACATTTTCTATGACATTTTTCCATTTGTGCCAGTTTCACTCTTTTTTTTTACTAATCAAAGATGTCAAGAAAGATGCAATACTATTATTTGTTTGCAGATCATAATTATTTATACTTCTTTCTCCAAAAATATATTTGTCTAGCCACAAGTTCACTGAATAAACAGTGACAGTATCAACCAGAACTCTTTATTCTTACACTTTGTTCTCATTCTCTTTATTTACAATCCAAACTATATAACTTGGATCATTTTATTTATGTTGGGAAGGACTTGTCATTTACTTAGAGGAATGAAAAAGATATAATATTCTGCCTGAAACTTTTGGTACTGGAATTTAACATCGTCTCATAAATATTGGAATGCAGTGGATTTTTGACATGATGCTATGGTGGAGAAAAATTTTTAAGAGAAAGAGTGAAATTATTTTTGTGTTAATTAAAAGAAACATTCCCAAGCCACTGATAGTAATGTTAAAACATCATGTAATTAAGCTTTGTTTTCAAACAGGAGTATATTTATTTTTCTTTGAAAAATAACTATAACATTTTTATTCTGATTTTAAAACAGATATATATGGTAGAATTTTTACTTTGTTTTCTCCTTAAAATCATTGAAATATTAATTATTTAAGAACTTTTGGATGCATGACTTTTATATCATAATAACCTTATATTTTAGAGTATTCCTCAGTAAATCCTGACCATATATATTTCATTTTAATAACTAATAGACTACAAAATATAAAAATATTTCCTTGTCATGACTCTTTAAGACTATTTAATTCATGTGGGAAATCTGTTTAGATTTACTTTCTTTTAAATATAAACTCTATGGAAAAATGTTTCAATTTACTAAATAGAGACATGATATTACCATATGCTTACCATTATGTTGTAACAAGGACTTAAGTTTCCCAGTAATTTTTATCTCATAAAAATTTAATTAAAATAATAAACAATAGCAAATATGGAGAAACTGTCAGATGCTTAACGATTCTGTATGATCAATTGGAGAAAATGTAATATGTGAAATTTATACAAGAAAAAAATTTATGAACCCAAAACTTGTATTTGAAAAACATTATTAACTCAATTTAATGACATCCATTTGACTTCTTATATGAAAAAATGTAATTCCTAAATAATTATTGTACAATATACTAAATAACACATTCTTCCAATCACAGATTTTAATGGATATGTCCTTTTGCAAAACTATCATCAGTCATCAGCAACTCACTTCTTATGTGGAACACAGGATTCAAGTAATGAGAAATACAAGTAATCTCTGAAAATTCCTCTTTCTATCTCTGGCAACAGCATTGAAGTTGATGATGTGGTAATTTTTCTTTGTATATTCTGGGACCAGCATATGCCCATCTTTGCTAAAACCTAGCTTCACTATCTATTTTAATTGTCATTTATGAAAACTTTAATTTCTGTACATGTAGGCTGAATATGTTATCTTCTTGGATAATGAAATTTTGTATATTTTCTATATACTTAATTTATACAACCAAAAGATGGCAGTACTTCATCAACTATTCTTTTACTCTAGTCCTTAACAATCATTTTCATCACAGTCAGAATCTATTGGGGGCAGGTTTTACTTTTTAAGAATAAAGATGTATTCAATATTAACAGCTCTTTAATAAATATTTTAAATTTTGAGCTCTCAATCATGACAAATTTCCTTTGAAAAAAAGGATAACAAAGTGAAAGCCTTATGATAATTTCCAATGGGGTATACTCTGAGTGGATGCTTTTAAACATTCTTTTTTTTTTTATCTTTCTTGGCTTTATTTGACTAGTTGCCTGTGAATCTCACTGTATCTCACATTTTGAAGACCTGTAGCAGTGCCTTTCTATTAATACAGTGATCTTGATTACATTTCAAAGACTTGAAGCCTGTATCTACGCTTTTGCACATCTCAGAGTGAGCCTAAATCTTATAACTGTCTGTTAGCTCAGGAGTTTTGGTGAAATCTGTAATAAAGACAGTGCCCTATTATTTCTAATTAATATACCAACTATTCAAGGAAAGTGATTTTCATATTTAAATACAGCAGTACTGAAAATCCACTGTAATTTTAGTATGGAATGATAATTCACTGAACTTAATTTTTCTCACTGCTTATTAGGTTAGTTTATCACCTTCCTCAACAATTGCTCAGCACTATAACCAAAATGCCACAATAATTCATTTTGCTGTCATATTATTTTAGCAATATTTTATGAATCACAAACCATTTCAACTATACATGAGTATATCCAGTTTTGTAGTCTACTTTATGATTGTTCTTTTTAGAGGAAACTTTGTCCATACTTATTCCTAATTTATTTAGTGTGGAAAGTTGGACCTGGGCTGATCTGAAGCCAGGAGTCTGGAGCTTCTTTCAGGTTTCCCATGTGGATTCAGAGGCCCAACCACTTTGGCTGGCTTCCACTGCTTTCCCAGGGACATTAGCAAGAGCTAGATGGGAAATGGAGCAGCTGGGACTTTAACTGGTGCCCACATGGGATGGTGGCACTGCAGGTGGAGGTTTTATCCGCTATGCCATAGCACTGGTCCCCATGACACCTATTCATAATAGTTTTAATTAAAGTGTCTCCTATCTATTTAACTCTATACACTGACTTTTTATTTCATATGCTTTTATTTCTGTATTTATTTATTGGAAAACAGAGAGAGAGAAAACCCTCACCTTGCTGTTTGCATCCAAATGTTCATAATCTCTGTGGTGAGCCAAGGCTGAAGTTAGGAGCTGGGAATGTAACCTGGATCTTCCATGTGAGTGGCATGGATCCACTTACTTTAACATTGACTGCTGCCTTCCAGGGTTTTTGCTTTAGCAGGAAGCCAGAGTCAGGGAGTGAAAGACAGTTTTAAACCTCGATGGAATCCGGGCATCTTAATTGGCATCTTATCTGCTAAGCCAAACACCTACCAAAGGTGTTAATGTAAACCTATTTTTTTAATATATAGAAAGACAATGTCACTGAAAGATCCCAGTCACCCATGGTTCATAGCTTATTCATGAGCATAGCTCATTGTCTCTTTTATTGAAGTTTTTATTCTTAGAAACAAACAAGCAAAACCGTCTGGTTCTTGATGTAATAGGAGCAAATTCAGGAGAATATTAAGGCAAGTTCTTGATGGTTTCGGATGGTGAAGTCCATTTCTGTATCTTCCCAAATTCTATAACTTCATGAATTCAGTTTTGATCAAGAAGTCATGGTGAAGGTTGGTAAATCATGTTACAGAAGAGTGCAATGCAGAGCAAAACCTGTCTCAAACATGGGTAAGTGACAGTGATTAGAAGGTTATGAAGGGACAAGTCAATCACAAACAGAAGAAAATTCCAGTTTTGTGAGGTCCAAAGCTCATTCATTCTGGGAATCCTGAATTATTGAAAAGACCCTGGCATTTAAACATAAAAGTTACTGAGGCTACCTAATTGTCTTCAAATGGGTTACACAAGTTGATTCAGCGTGCATTATCTCCCATTTAAACCACCTGAGAACACAGCTTCTCAAAACGATGGTAGGTTTAGACCGTAAGGCAGAAGACAAACACACACATACTCATATACACAAAAACAAAAACCTAGGCCGATGCTGTAGCTTAGTAGACTAAGCCTCAGCCTGAGGCACTAGCATCCCATATCAGCTCCGGATTCTGTGGCAGCTCCTCTTCTTCCAATCTTCCAACTCTCCCTTATGGCCTAGCAAAGCAGTAGAAATGGCCCAGGTGCTTGGGACCCAGAACCCACATGGGAGACCTGGAAGAATTTCCTGGCTCCTAGCTTCAAGTTGGCCCAGATCTGACCCTTGGGGCAATTTGGGGAGTAAACCAACAGATGGAAGACCTTTCTCTGTGTCTCACCCTCTATCTGCCTGTAACTCTACCTCTCAAATAAATTAATTTTTTTTTCATTTTCTATTCCTTTTTTAAAAATTTCTGAGCATTATCCTAACTAGTGACAATCCCTAATAGTTGAAATACATTCAGAAAGTAACTGTGAGTTGAAAAGGATTTAAGTAGTGATAATCTGTAATAATGAAATCTAGTCTGAAAATATTTCCTTTACAATTTTTCCTCACCCAGGAGTGCAGGAATGTAAATACTGTTTTGCTATCTGTTCCCTCCATCAAGCATTTAATCACAGTGAGCACAAAAGACAGTACTGGTTTCATTTTGTTTTGTTTGTGTTTGTTTGTTTTGAAAGGTGCGGGTGGAGGATCAATGAGAGGTGAATAAGAATAATCAATGCTAGTTAGTTAGGGAAAACAGCAAACACAGGTCTTGTAGCCAGATAATTGTTCTTTAGAAAGATTCATTTCTATTTTTAAAGGTATTTATGTCTATCAGACAATGGCTCTTTGAGTTCATTATGGAAAGTTACAATATTACATAACTTTCTAAGAACAAACTACACTGCAGCTCAGAGCCTCTAATTAATTTTTAGAAAAATTTTATTTAATAAATATTAATTTTGAAATTACAACTTTTGGATTATAGTGGTTTCGCCCCCATAACCACCCCTCCTACTCACAAACCATCCCATCTCCTACTCCCTCTCCCATCCCATTCTTCATTAAGATTTATTTTTAATTACCTTTATGTACAGAATATCAACTTAGTATATACTAAGTAAAGATCTCAACAGTTTGCAGAGCCTATACTTTGAGCAGAGAAAGTAACTAAAATTGTAAATCCTCTAACTTACTCTCCCCACCTTTCCAATTCACTTTCTCCATCTAAATCCTAGCACTCAAATATTAAAGTATTCCTTCAGCTGGCATAAGACAGGAAGTAATAAAATCAGGAATGAATTTGCTGTTGTTTTACAAAAGTGAACATAATCGTCTTTTTGCTTGATGGAACTATGGAGATCCTACAGGTCCACAGTGATTTATACAGTATCTTTACAAAGGGATCCTCATTTGAATGCACAATTAGTTTAAGAATCTAAGGGATTCTTGTGCACAATTAGTTTTAAAGAAATCAATGTAAAGATTCTGAACTTTCATATACGCCATTTCTAAAAATGGGTTTCCTCAATTCACACTCCTAGGAGGCAGGGACAGCTCTGTTCTGTTTCCTTTTTCCAGATGCTCTTCAACTGTGCAGATTCTGCACATGTGCTCACATACTCCCAGATACTCACTTACCCCTGCCACTGCTCCTAAACAGGAGCGCTGAAGAATTTGTGTAGGGAGAACTGTCTGTAGGTCATCAATCAGAGATACACTGAAATACAGTGGGAAACAAGGGCTTTCCAAGTCAGATGGTATCTAAGTGTTTAGTCTCCATAAATAAGCTAATCCTCTGCCTGCGGCGCCGGCACCCCGGGTTCTAGTCCCGGTTGGGCAAGGGATTCTGTCCTGGTTGCTCTTCTTCCAGTCCAGCTCTCTGCTGTGGTCCAGGAAGGCAGTGGAGGATGGCCCAAGTGCTTGGGCCCTGCACCTGCATGGGAGACCAGGAGGAAGCACCTGGCTCCTGGCTTCAGATCGCCACAGCGCGCCGGCCATAGCGGCCATTTGGGGAGTGAACCAACAGAAAAGGAAGACCTTTCCCTCTGTTTCTCTCTCTCTCACTGTCTAACTCTGCGTGTCAAATAAATAAATAAATAAATAAATAAATAAAGACCTCATGAAGGTAGCTGACAGGTCCTATGAAGAGTTTGTGATAATTAATTGTTCAAATTTTTAATGTAAATCAAAAGAATTTCAGAGAAGTGATTGGCATCAGAACAACAAAATCTACCAATGTTTTACTATTTCATAAATTATGTATTTACATCTATAAAATGGAAAAGTAAGAGTGAAAAGAATGTCAAATTCAGGCTCATTCTAGCAATAATTAACATACATCTACAGATACAAGAAACGATAAGAGAAGGAACTCTCTCTGGCTCCTTAAGAGAAGCACATCAAATAAAATTTGACATTCAAAAAATTATAGTTTGAATCTCTGGTATTTATGTTGTATTGATGATACAAGCATTGATTATTACTTATATAAACCTATTTTAATACTAAAATACATATGGACTATGTACATGATTAAAATAACAGGTATTTTGTGTACTTTTAAAAAAGTAGATATATTTTCAGGCACATGTTTTATTACATTAGGCTAAAATTCTATAGAGAAGTTATATTTTAAAAACTCATAGGTTTATTTCGTTAATTTTAAAGAATTATTTATTTATTTGAAAGTCAGAGTTAGATAGAGAAGAGACACACAGGGAGAGATCTTCCATCGCTTGCTCATTCCCCAAATGGCTACAAGGGCCACAGCTGTTTAAGGCCAAAGCAGGGAGGCAGGAGCTTCTTCCAGATCTCCCACGTGGGTGCAGTGGCCCAAGCTCTTGGGCCGTACTCTGCTGCCTTCCCAGGCACATTAGCAGGGAGCTGGATCAGAAGTGGAACAGCAGGGATTCAAACCAGTACCTGTATGGGATGCCAGCACTGCAGAAGGTGGCTTAACTCAGTGTACCACAGCAGCAGCCCCAAAGACTTGTAGATTTATAATGAAAAATCTTGAATAAATTTAAGAAGTAAATGTAGCATATAAGTCTACATAATACCTTGGGAATTGTCAGTAATTTAAAGAACGTTGATTCTTGTTAGTATATTAAGTTCTGAAGCAGCACAGACTATGTCACTTTTAAAAGTAATATTTTCAGAAAACTTGTTATAGTCTTTATATATTTTTAAGCATTGTTATAAAAATTTTTAAATTGGGACACTTTTTTTCATTTTCTTTTTTTTTTTAACCATGTTGGGTTTATTATAGAAAGGCAAGGATAGCACAACATTATTAAATGTATTAATATAATCAAGCATCATTGTTGATTTTTTATTTCTCTGGAGGATTGTGGAGGCAGCGCCAAGATGTCCATTCACTGGCTCACTACTCAAATGCCTGCCTTAACTGGGTATTGGCTGAGATCTCAGGCTGAGTGTATACAATGGGGAGCAGGGACCAAAGACTTAAGCTCTCATCTACTGCCTCCCAGGGTAAAAATTATCAAGAAGGCAGAGCTGTAAGCAGATGGGAGGACTCAAACCAAGGCACTCTGGTATGAGACACAGGTATCCCAAATGGTGTCTTAACCTATGCACTGAACACCCACTCTTTCCAATCAACACTTTATAGAACCTCATGTCCAAATATATTTTTAATGAAATGACTAAATTCCTCACACCCTGTCTTTCTTCTCATAAATGTAATTTGAAAACATAACAGAAATGTGATTGAATTTGTATAAAGAAAAACAGTGCTAAGTGAGTTGTAAAATCGGCTTTATTAAATATTTATCTGGGTAGGTTTGGAAATTATGTATGCTTACATATAAGGATGTATGTTTTTCTCTGATTATTCAGGATGTCTGTTAGTTTTTTTTTTCTTTTACCATTTTCCCTCAACCTAAAAATGTCCTTAAAGTGATATTAATCTTCCATAATTAGATTATAGACAGTCAAGGAAGGATGTCAGAGACCAGGTTCACTGCCAAGACGAGGTGAGTTGCCTCGGTCACTTACCAAGTGTAAGTGACTGCCAAAGGCCATTGTGCATGAGAGGAGGCCAGATTCACAGCACTTTCACAGACTGCTTAGAGTAATGCAATTTTAATTTTATGTTCTTGAGGAAGGAGGCCAGGGGCGCAGCTCCTTGTACCACTTCCTGGGTTTCAGTGCTAGCAGACCATGCTAAAACTGTGCTAGGCTTGAAGTGGACCATTTTGTAGGTCACAGAAGTAATGGGAGGGCAGGTTTGAAAAACAAGGGAGCAATCATGTCATTTCCCTTAAAAAATTCCAGTCCCAGGTTGTTATTTTCTGTTGGATAAAATATAAAGGCCTATCATTCAAGACATCAAATTGGATTGCTGCTGCCTAACATCGCAACCTCAAGTCTGAATGCCTTTTGGTTTGCTGTCTTCACTAGGAATGCTTCATTCTTCTCTGTTTACCGTCATACTGTCTAATCTCACAGGAGTTTCCGTTATGAAGCTTCCTCAGACTTTATACTCGCAAATGACTGTCACATTCAATTCTACTTTTAGGTCTCCACTTCAGTGTCATTTCTTCATGTGGCCTTATCTTAGGCTAGCTGCATTTGCCTTTATTTTGGGATTACAAAGTGTTACTATGTGGAGGAGAATGGATGAGGATAGGCCGTTGGCAACTAATATTTATTGAGCTCCAATTGTATGTCAGGCAGTCATTAGCTCTCTTAATCATTACAACAACAACATGAGGTAGATACCACCATATTATTATCTCCATCTTCAAACTAATTATTAGCCCCTGACTGAAGTAACACGTCCAAGGTGACAAGGCAAGTAAAGTGTCAGCTAATTACTTCAATGAGGATCTTTCCTACTAATACTTTACCTCTCTAAGCATAGGGGCTAATGTCTGTCCTCTCATTTTTGTGTAGATCTTGAGGACTGGCATAGCAGATATTTAAGAAACATGTACTGGATGGTTGAATAATGGAGATGCCATAATGCCAAGACAGTTTCACAGGTTGTTTAACAGTGTAATGGGGGGAAGAATTGTGGCATATTGGACAGTACTGTCACATACTATCCACCAGTTTGAGTCCTGGCTGTTCTACTTATGATGCAACTCTCGCAAATGTGCTTGGGAAAGCAGTGGAATATGGCCCAAGTGCTCAGGCCTCTGCATCTGAGAGACCCAGATGAAGCTCCTGGCCCCTGGCTTTGGTTTGGCTAGACCTGGTGGTCACCACCGGTATGGGAATGAACTAGGACGTGAAATACTACATGAGAGATCTCTGTGTGTGTGTTTGTATGTGTGTATGTGTGTGTGTGCGTGTGCCTTCCTCTCTCTGTAACTCTGCCTTTCAAATAAATAACATAAATGTTTAAAAAAATGTAATTGCTATGAGGAAGCTCTCAGATCCAGAATCAAAAAAATGTACTTGAAATAAAAGAAAACTTGTTATTGGCTTGAGGTAGTTGTCCATGGGTCTCAATCCCAAGGAGCAGTAAATGAGCATGAGATCTTAAAATATGCAGTAAAGGGCTGGCATTATGGCATAGCAGTTAAAGCTGCCGTCTTCTACAGCAGCATTCTATACAAGTGCTGGTTCATGTCCTGGCTGTTCCACTTTTTAACCATCTCCTTGATAATGGCCTAGGAAAGGCAGCGGAAGGTATCCCAAGTGTTTTGGCCTGGTCACCTACGTGGGAGACCTGAATGAAGCTCCTGGGTCCTGTCTTGGGCCTACCTGTGGTCTGGCTCAGCCCTGGCTACTGCAGCCACTTGGGAAGTGAACCAGCAATGTAGATAGATCTTTCTCTCCCTCTCTCTCTCTCTCTCTCTCTCTGTATCTCTTCAAATAAATAAATCACTAAAAATAATAAATAATTAAAATATGCAGTAGTATAGAGTGCTTCAACATTGTCAGTGATGACAATTACCTGTCTCCTTTGTTAACATCATGCAATTAGATGTTATGCAAAATATAAAAATAAGATTGCTAGAATGATCCTCTTTACTAGTAAAAGAGATATTGAATTTCCTAATATGCTTTAATGAAATACTTTTGTTGCATAAGAAATAAATCATGTAAAACAATAGTATTATGATGATCACAATCTATATAGAAAAGAGAAAACACAGAAGAGAGTAACAATAGAATCCAATGCAAACATGCTGTTGAAAATTTGCTATATTTATTTTAATATTATATAACAAACATACTGTATTAGTGTAGAAAACAGAGTTTTGATCAGTCAGTTTATTTGGAGGAAGTGAACAATTTAAAATGTATTAAAATTAATTTCGCACCACTAAAGGTCAATGATTTCTACAGCATTTTCAGGAGATTTATTAAAAATAAACTGCTAAGAACTAACTCTGCAATGCTATATTCAAGCAATAGATGCCTACATTTGTTTTGTGCTTCACTAACATTTAAAGGAAAAACATGAAAATGTTTTCTTGTGCACAATTTAAAAAGCAATGCTGCTTTCATAATATCTTATCTAATATTGCCTAGATTGGATACTAATGGTGTAATAGACTCCCTTTCTTCCAATTCTAAAGTAATTAATCACTATAGTATTTACTTGATTTCTACTACAGTTATAGATTTCTTGAAATTATGTAAACATATGGCTTATATATGTAAACATATGATAGTTTATTTTAATACCTTAAAGAACAAGTTATAATATTATAGCACTGCAATTGTATGGTGAAGCATTTCAGTGAATTGTTCCATTTTCTTCCACCAGTTTTTCATCCATCTTTAAGATGAACAATTTATTTTCTTACCATTCTGAATTTCATTATGTCTGAAAGATTCTTATCTCATTTTACATGGGTGTTGATAAAGCCTAGCCTACTGTAAGCCTGCCAGAATGCAATCCGAGTTACCTCCTACAAAAAGCTGTGCTTTAAACTACTTAGGAAGGCACTAGAGACTGTTGGACATAACATAGCTTCATTCAATATAGGCAATATTTTATTGGTAAAGTGATTTATAAGCTCATGGATCTAGACAGTCCTCACACTTCTAAGAGTGTGATTTATTCTGCAGAACCAGAAAATATGGCCATACTACAAGTTTTATATACTTATTGTATTCAATACTTGTTTGATGGAAGAAATTAAGAATCTGTTATAAACCCCAAATTTTCTGATGAACTAAAATTCAGTTTCAAAACAGAGAGAGAACATTGAATCAAATTGAAATTGATGTGAATAATTTTTGCCATTTTCTTGTAAAAATGGAAAAGTGCATTGATAAAGTTTATTAGTTTAAAAAATGGTTAAAGCAGAATCTTTGTCTTCATTAAAATAGTAAATCAGCTTAATCCATTTATTATAAAATATGTACAATTTATAATGTTAGGAGAAATGGCGTGTTAATATGATTTTGTCATTTTCTTGAAAAACTTGTAGTAGAGACAAAGAAGTAAAAAGCAAATAAGAAAAATATTGAAAATACATATGTGAATAAAAATCATAATTTGAAGGAATGTATTGTTACATTAGTTACATGGATGGAAATGAGAAAAAAACACTTGCCTCCTTTGCTTTCAATCATTTAAGTGTAAAGGCCACTTGGTTATTTTCCTGAAGAATATTCTTAGACAAAATTAATATTTATTTACTTTTGATTAGATATTCCAGACCAAGTGAAGTTGCATGTTAGGTTTTCTAAAATTTCTGCCCATTAGACATGAAAATAATTGCACAACAGATAAACCTAGAGGATTATTACTCTGTAACACAAGGCCAGTTTGGTTCAAACCCAATATCTCATCCTATCAGTTTTCCTAACTCATCTTCCTGAATTATTTTTCTTTTTTTTAAGGTATATTATTTATTTGAAAGGTGGAGTTACAGAGAGGGCAAGGCAAAGGCAGAGAGAGAGAAGTCTTCCATTTGCTGATTAACTACACAAATGTCCCTGACGGATGGAACTGGGCCAGTCTGAAGCCAGGAGCCAGGAGCCTCTCCGGGTCCCACATGGGTGCAGGGACCCAAGCACTTGATCCATCTTCTACAGCTTTCCCAGGCCTCAGCAGAGGAAGACATGAGTTTTTGAGAACATGTAGATTTTGAACAATGTCTAAGTATTTTGATTTCTAAAGGAGTAGGATAAGTTAGATAGTTTCATAGGGAAATGAGCCGAAGTGCATTTAAAAAAAGTCACCTTAGAACACACATTCATAACATACAGAGCTTGAGAAACTTCTAAGGGGATATGAGTGATAGATGTTTAAAGATGTAATTTTGTGACTAAAAATTAATTGGAGTTGGAACAGGGATGGAAAAATACAATACATAGAGTGTTGTAAAATTTAATATGTGAATAAGAATATCTTACATGGGTGTTTGAATAGAAAAGAAGCGAGGATATAGGGCAAATCCAAAGGAACATCAGCGCTTCCGGGAGGTAAAGGAGTGGATGCCCTAAAGGGGTGAGGAAGGTTGTTTGTATGTTTCCCAAAGATTTCCTTGTTAGTTTCTAGAGTCTCTATGTATACTCTCAGTCATGTGGTGTTTTGTTGTTTTTGCTTCCAAGTCATCTTCTGTAATACACTCCACATTTCCAATTCATCCCATAAGCTTCCAGACCCGGTTTCAGGCTCCCTAACACCTATGAAGCCTCAGCTATGATAGCTGCACAATAAACACTGGAGGATCTGAGTCTAGTCCTCATGCCAGATCTCTTCCCCAAACTATTTGTCTTACAGACACTGGCGATTTCACAGCTCATTCCAATATGTTCACCTTCCCTTCCTAGACATTATCCTTTAGGTGGTTTACCCCAAAGACTTTAATAGCATTTGTCATTTGACTTCTTCACTCTTTTTTCCTTTGACTATTGATAAGATTTTTTTGTCTCACTACATAAGTTATATAAACAATAAGCTACTTTCAAGCCACATCTAACACTCTTCGAAACCTCCTTTCTTATTTTATACATTTAACCCATGCCCAATTCGGTTGAGTTTTACTTTTAAAAGCATTCTCATATTTTTCTTTTTCTTCTTTTTCCACCCAAACAAACATTATTTTAGGGTAGACATTCCCATCATTTGTATTATCTTAATAGATTCACTAGAGAAAATTAATAGAGAAAAATCACTTTCTAAAAAAAATAATAATGGGTCAGGCATTTGGCCTAGAATTTGTCTGGCAAGCTGGCATTGCACATCAGAGTGTCTAGGTTTGAGTCCCAGGTTTCTTCCTTATTCCAGTTTCCTGTTTGTGCACATCCTGGGAGAGAGCAACTAATGGCCCAAGTAAATATGGGTCCCTGCCACCCATGTGGTGAACCCAGACTGAGTTATCTGTTGCTGGTTTCAGTCTGGCACAGCCATGGGCATTATGGGCACTTGGAAACTGAACCAACAAATGTGATCTTTCTGTTCTGTTGTCTCTTTGTGTTTCAAAGGAAGGGAGGAAGGGAGGAAGGAAAGAAGGAGGGAGGGAGGGAGGAAAGGAGGGAGGGAGAGGAAACAAACTGAAAGATTGGGAGATACCTTAAGGAAATATGTTTATATTTTATTGCAGGGAACTTTCAGAATACTTTGTGCATAGCCCAACGTGTTAAGCCCAGGCCTGCAGCACAGCATTCCATATGGGTCAGTTTGAGTCCCAACTGCTCTAGTTCCCATCCAGCCCCCTGCTAATGTGCTTGGGAAAATAGCAGAGGATGGCCCAAGTCCTTGGGACCCTGCATCCACATGGGAGACTCGAAAAAGCTCCTGCCTCCTAGCTTTGGAGCAGTTCAGCTCAGTGCATTGTAGCCATTTGGAGAGTGAACCAGTGGATGGAAGGCCTCTCTCTTTCTCTCTTTCTCTCTGTCTCTATCTCTCTCAGTTTTTCTGTTGTTCAAATAAATAAAATAAATCTAAAAAAAAAAAGGAGACCCACAAGTAAGTCGTATTTAACAGAACCTCTTTCTTGCTGAGACTCTCACAGGGAAATTATTCTGCTAAGAATACATTGTGAACCTTTGATTACCAGAATGTATGGCAATACTAACAGATTTGTTCTCCTTCATACTTGCTCCTTTCAAAACTTCTTCAAAAGTTTTGAGTTTAATTTATACATCTGATTATGTACTTTCAGTATGTTAGCAATTCAAATATAACTTTATTGCTTCTAAAATGAAATCTAAATATTCACGTGATCTAGGTTTTGGTTTTCTTTCTTTGTTCCCACTGTTCTTCTGAGACTTGCAGGTCTTCAGCTTTATTGAATTAGATAATCTTCCTGAACTCATTCTGCTATGCTTACATTGCTATAATGTCAAAGTCCTTTCCCTTTTCCAAAGACAATTTTCTCCCTCTCTTCTTGTAGGCACAATTCTGCTCATTGCCACTTATCCACTGTTTCTTGGGAACATAGTCTACTTTCTTTATAAGACTGTGAAACAGATAGAATGCATAAAAAATTTGTTCATAATTTTTCATTAAAAAGTTTAGGTGAACATTTTGTACTATGAATTTAGTTATTGCTCTTTTTCATGCATAATTAGTCCTATTAATACTATCTTGGCCACTTTCCATTTCCAGTGTGTCTTTTAATATTTATGTGTGTGCATGTGTGTAAAATTAGATTTGGTGGAATAGTGGTAGTTAGAAGAAATTTAGTACATGAATTTGTTCACATTTTCATTTAGCAGGTGCTTTGCACTAAATATTTCTTTGTTAATATTATTGTGTATTGCTACTCGGCTTCCTTTTGTCAGGCACTATTATTAATCTTAGGAAGCATATGTGATGATCCAGTATTTAATTCCAATGAAACTTCACATATTTGCTCTTTAGTATGATTATATTATATATGAGTATATATTTAACATTTGTCTTGCAGATGGTGCATGTTAAAATAAAAGATTGGTCTAACAAACCAATTAACTGACTCTGTCTTACTTATTTTAGTATTGCAAGTGCAAATCATTTGATGATATCTTTGTACCTATTTCATAATGTAAGTAAAAAAGTATGAATGTAACGAGGAAATATACAGAACATAAAAAATATACAGGTAATTTAAAGCCATGTGTCATTGTAAAATACCAACTGATAATACAGTTTGGTAAATAGGGTTTAAATTAAACATTTATATTTCCATCCATAAGCATTTCTCTAAAGAACACAATTTCCAGGTCAACAGATTACAATATAAATGTAAAATTCCTTTAATATAATCTAAGAGATGGATAGATTAATTTATAAAACAGCTTCATTGAGTGTATTATTAGCTATCTGCCATTTTTAAATGTTCCCCAATAATGGCTTGGTGCAGTTCTGCTAATTGGTGTACCTTGAATTGAATGCATTTAATCTTAAAGACTTCTAGTTCATATATTACTGCAGATTAAAATACTATAATAACATGTATAATACCATTTTTCTTCAATAATTATATATTAATCCTTTAATAAAACTGGGTAAGACATACCTTTAAAGAAAGAAAATACACCATAAAATCATGATCAGAAAATCCATTAATTTAATCAGAAAAAAATGATGTAAATGTTTGTATATGTTCTTATTTTTGCCAATAAAATAGATGTGATTTTTGAATATTATTCTAATACTGTTCATGAGGTTAAATAGTTTTTAAATAATTTAAAGAATAATTAAGTTAGATTGTGTTATAAAATATTCAAATAATTAAAATTATAAATTAAATTCCACTTTTAGGTTGCATGTCCTAAATATTGTCAATGTTTCCTTTTCCACATTAAAATTTACTTGAGCAGTAGAGGCACAGGGAGAGAGAGGCAGAGAAAGAATTTCCAGAGGATGGCTTATTCCCCATCAGTAACATTGAGTTATTGCTCATTCTTGCAACATGTGGGATTGGATCTGGCTGAATCCAGGAACCAGGAACTCAATTCACTCTCCCCTGTGTGTAGCAGGAACCCAGCTACTTGACCATTTCCTCCGCCTTTCATGGTATAAATTAGTAGGAATTTGGAGACAGGAGCTGGGGCTGGGTCTTTAGCCCATGGTACTCCAATGTGGAATAGGGACACCGTAATGCAAGTCTTCACTGGTAGGTTAAAAATCCAGCACAGATGTTACAAGGTTCATTTTTTAATTTTGATAAATTTATTATTTGAGAAATAGAGATTCAGAAATCAACATTTTCCTACTAAGAGAAACAACTTGATATTAGGAGTTGAAATGAAATACTTGAAAATTATTTTTTAAGTGTGACTTATTTTTACAGCAAGTATTACCTTTTAGGTACTGTTATTGTGAACAAATTATTGACTTTCCTCTAAGCTGATGGTATTTACTTTTGCACTAGATACTTCTGTCAAATTTTCTTCATGCTACAATTTCTAGATCAATTTTATAGGCTCTACCTCACTTATATCTTCCTTATTATGCACATTGGAAAATTTAAATATATAACCTCATTTGTATGCTCAATGTACTGACAGTATTTTTATTTTTTAAGCAGTCTTTTTTTATTTACTATTTATTTACTTATTTGAAAAGTAGAGTTACAGGGAGGCAGAGGCAGAGAGAGAGATAGAGAGAGAGTGAGAGAGAGAGAGAGAAGCAAAGAGAGAGAGTGAAAGGTTTTCCATCCACTGGTTCACTCCCCAGATGGCCACAATAGCCAAGGCTGAGCCAATGCAAGGCCATGAGCCAGGAGCTTCTTCTGGGTCTCCCATGTGGGTGCAGGGGCCCAAGAACTTATGTCATCTTCTACTGCTTTCCCAGGCTGTAGCAAATAGCTGGATCAGAAGAGGACCAGTGTCTAAGGGGATGTCAGAACTGCAAATGGGAGCTTTAAACACTACACCACAGCACTGGCACAAAGTGACAGTAATTTCATAGAAAAACATTAGAATTTTTTTCTTTTTTTAAACTTTTATTTAATGAATATAAATTTCCAAAGTACAGCTTATGGATTACAATGGCTTCCCCCCCATAACGTCCCTCCCACCCGCAACCCACCCATTTCCCAATCCCTCTCCCCTTCCATTCACATCAAGATTCATTTTCGATTCTCTTTATATACAGAAGATCAGTTTAGCATACATTAAGTAAAGATTTCAACAGTTTGCTCCCACACAGAAACATAAAGTGAAAAATACTGTTTGAGTACTAGTTATAGCATTAAATCTCAATGTACAGCACACTAAGGACAGAGAGCCTACATGAGGAGTAAGTGCACAGTGACTCCTGTTGTTGACTTAACAAATTGACACTCTTGTTTATGGCCTCAGTAATCACCCTAGGCTCTTGTCATGAGCTGCCAAGACTATGGAAGCTTCCTGAGTTCACCAACTCTGATCATATTTAGACAAGGCCATGGTCAAAGTGGAAGTTCTCTCCTCCCTTCAGAGATAGGTACCTCCTTCTTTGATGAACCATTCTTTCCCTGGGATCTCACTCACGGAAATCTTTCATTTAGGTTTTTTGTCTTGTTTTGTTTTGTTTTGTTTTTTCCCCAGAGTGTCTTGGCTTTCCATGCCTGAAATACTCTCATGGGCTTTTCAGCCAGATCCGCATGCCTTAAGGGCTGATTCTGAGGCCAGAGTGCTGTTTAGGACATCTGCCATTCTATGGGTCTGCTGTGTATCTCACTTCCCATGTTGGATCATTCTCTTCCTTTTTTATTCTATCAGCTAGTATTTGCAGACACTATTCTTGTTTATGTGATCCCTTTGGTTCTTAGTCCTATCATTATGATCAATTGTGAACAGAAATTGATCACTGGGACTAGTGAGATGGCATTGGTACATGCCACCTTGATGGGATTGAAAAACATTAGAATTTGAATTTAAAACTCTTTCTTTTCTTTTACTATCATTGAGGATAAAGATTCCAATATTTGTGACATTAAATATCTAGTCAAATTCAATTGTCAAATTACTTCATTATTTCTGTGATTAATACACAAATTTCTCCTATTTCAAATTTGTATTGATTTTTCTATATTGACAGAGCAGTTAAGACATGCATTGGAATGTCCTCATTTACAACAGCCTACCTGCATTGGATTCCTGCTACTCTACTTCTAATTCCATTTCCTGCTAATGCACAACCTGGGAGGTAGCAGGTAATGGCACAGGTGGTTGGATTTCTGACATTCATGTGGGAATCCAGATTGAATTACAGGCGCAATTAATGATGGGCCCTGAAGAGCCCATAAACAATCACAGGTTTTGGTTGGTTATGGAGGAAGAGACTGGAGTTTGAAGATGCAGAATTGTTTGTGTGATTCAAGGGAACTCAATAAAGAACAAACTTCAGAAAAGTACACAGGATATCTTACTATTTTATTCCTGGGTAAAGTCTGTGAAAGGTAGCAGATAATAATTCAAGAGCTATTAAGTGAACAATTCCCCAAGCTTACAAACTACTGCAATGCAGTCAAGCAATTGAGATCCTGATTACAGAGGCCCTAGTGAGTAACCAAGGAATTCAAAACCATTTCAAAGGTCATGCCTTAGTAGTAGGAAGGAACAATCCCATAAGTTTATTCTGGTAGTAGCTCATTTTTGAGAAAGTATTACTCTGATATTTAAAACAACCTTATTCAGTTGGTCTTGTCACATTTGGACCTGGTCTAGTAATTTAGGGTGTATACAACTATCTGAAATCTGCCTGGTCATTGTTTTCTTTTGATAAGGGATGATGGGAAAAGAAGATTCAGAAGACCAATAATGATTCCAGGAATTTGATGCTGATCTGAGTACAATCAGATTTCCTGAGGAAACAAGAAGCCGCATTTTTCTTACTCATCAAAGTCTCTGATGTAAATGTATTCTTACGGAAGGAATGGTGGACTTTGCTGAGAATATCTACCTTCTCCCCAGATAATGCAAGATTTTTTTTTTCTTTTACTGAATGTATGATAATTATTACATTCAGGAAAGAGCACATGATGGTAAATCAGATGGAATTAAACCTACCTAAGTCTAGCACATTTGAATTCTCTATTCTCTGGAGCCTAAATTAAATTATTACATCCCCTATAAAATGTTTTAGGTCGATGCAATATCAATATGAACCTTCTAATTGCTCATTATTACTGCTTAGTTCTTTCACTGAAGTGGAATTATCACATTAAGCAATTCCATAATAATGGCTCTTTTAGTCGTGAACTACTGTGTAGCAATGTAAAAACACTGATTTATTAGAAACTAAACAAGAAAGGGTGACAGATATAGATTCCAATGTGGTGATTATTTTTAAGAATTAACTTTCTTCCCCTGACAAGAATTCTAGAATGGGCTTATGGCATTTCATACTTAATTATCATAAATGTATAATTGAGTCTTATAACTTTTATAACTAATCAGGATGTATTCACAATACAGTTCTGAGTTTATTCACAGATGTGTTACTTTCTAGTCACTATAAAGTAAAGTTTTTACCGAGATCACTGTTCTTTTCCAACACAGAAATTCAAACACTTTACTTTTAGGATAAAAATAGGCTTAAGTGGAAAGCAAGAGAAACATTATTATATACCTTATATCTTAAGAACAATACAAGTAGCTGAAGGGAGATGTTGGCAGAGCTTTTCTTGAGGTAATAAATATGGGTTGGTAAGGAAGTCATGAGAAATGCATGCTCTTCTCTGTCTACATCTGAAACTTGAAAATAGTGTTTATTAATATGAAAGGCATTTGACCAATGTGAAATGAAATTTGAAAATTTAAAATAAGGATGAGGAGTTTAGCTGGAAGCTAAATCTCACATCTTGCATCAGAGTACCTGTATTTGTTCTATGCTTTTCTTTGGGAATGTCTACTAGAGGTAGGGATGAGCAGTGCTGAGACTCAAACATGGCACACCAGTAAGATTTGCAGGCATCCTGACCACTAAGCCAAATGCCTGGGGCAGCAGAATATTTTATTTTGTTCTTATTGTCACATCAATCATCACTTGCAATTTTTATGATTTACATATTTATGGGACATATAAGTAAAATAACAGAGGGGAGAGAAAGAGAGAGAGAGAGAGAGAGAGAGAGAGAGAGAGAGAGAAACTTCCATATGTTGGTTACTCCACCAATGGCCACAATGGTCAGGGCTGGGAGAGGCTAACGGTGGTAACCCAGAACTCCATCCACGTATTCCATGTGGCTGACAGGACACAAGTACCTGGACCATCCTCCCCTGCTCTCCCAGGTGCATTAGCTGTGACTTGGATTGGAAGCAGAGTGGCTGGCACTCCAATTTGTGATACCTTCAACTGCAAGTGGACGTTTAACCTGCGATGTCACAAAGCTGGCCTTGATCATAAACAAGGCCTTTGCAATTCTTTCTTTTTTTTTTTCTAGAATACCTCTGATCTCAGAAAACCATGAACTTCACTCATAACACTTCCATTCCTGACTCGTGTTGTTTTCTCATTGAGTTTTTCTTAAATAGCTTATTTAAATACTCAAGCCATCACCTGCTACCTCCCAGAGTACATCAACAGGAAGCTGGGATTGAAAGCAGAGCCAGTAGTTAAAACCAGGCACTCTGATCTGGGATACAGGTGTCCCAAATGGTGACTTAATTGTTGTGCCAACCACCCACTCCTTAGACAAAAATATGAAATGAAATCAGCACATGAAAGAGTTATCTGTACCCCATTTTATTGCAGTTCAATTCACAATAGCTAAGATATAGAATCAACTCAGATGACCATCAACCAATGACTGGATAAAGAAATTATGGTATATATACACTATGGAATACTTCTCAGCCATAAAAATGAAAGAAATCGTGACTTTTGAAACAAAATGTATATAACTGGAAACCATTATATTTTGTGAAGAAAGCTAGTCCCCAAAAATACAAATACCATATGTTTTCTCAAATCTGTGGTAACAGAGTATCAAAAATGTGATGTAGAAAAGTGAAGTTGACATTTTGAATTTCACTGATTGTTTAAAGCCCTTGTCTTTACTGTTGAGGAATAGTGTTTTCCCATCCTCCTCTTCCTCCTCCCCACTCTTTTTTCTTCTTCTTACTATTCTTTGAACTCTAGTTATTGTACAGCTAATCTTATGAGTATAAAGTAAATTGAAAACATATGATTGTAAAAACTGAGAGGAAATAGGAGAGGAAGGAGGAGCAAGATGGGAGCTTAGGCAGGAAGGAGGTTCGATTAGGAAGTATCACTATGATCCCAAATCTGTATACATGAAATACATGAAACATGTAGACCTTAAATAAAGTAAAATAAACAAGAACAAATAAGAAAGAAAATATTTCATCTTCTAAATAAAAAATTACTCTCTCTCTCCTGATCTCTCTCCCCCAAAATATTAGCTGGATAAAAACATGGATTCTTCCCCGCGCTGTTTACTCATGTCTCCCCAGTTTCTATATGAATTTCAATTCACAGGAAACTGTCAGGAAATACATTTCAATCAATAAAAAAGTCTTTAAAATTCTCTGTTCTATTTAATTGTTGATTTGTTTTGATGCACTGGTCTGATACTACACAGTGTGATATTCATAAATTTCTCATGCAAACTTGAAATCTCTTTCTAGTTCATGCTATCCCAAAAATAAGTGCTTACTTTAACCTGAATTACAATTTGGGTCTAGTGAGATTTATGTACTATATTCTGAAAATATTTTGGGGGAAATTACATATTTTTATTTGAATAGTTTCACTTTCAGTTTGTGGTTGTTTATGTCATTTCACTGAAAAAATATCAAATATCTGAACTATCAAAATGACGTTTTCATTAAAATAACTTCCAAAACCATTCACATTTTCCTGCAGAAAAGAAATAACTATCTACATTTGAAGTGTTCCTGTCATTTTTCTTCCTGTTCTATGTTACAATATTCGTATTGACTTTTTCTCAGAAAAATCTTACATCATGTATTGCACGTCATGTGGATGTAAGCAAAATTTACTGAGTCATTTCTTTTGACATTCAGAATTATTCCATTTAATTTTAGCTAACATTAAAATGAATAGGTTTGGGAGCAGGTGTTTGGAGCAGAAGCTCAGACTGCCTGATATGCCTAGGTTTGAGTACTGGCTTGGCTCCTGATTCCGGTTTCTTGCTAATATCCATCATGGGAAGTGGCGGGTGATGGCTCAAGTTCTTGGATCTCTACTACCCACATGACAAATCCTGATTGAGTTCTTGACCCCTGGCTTCCACATAGCCCTTGTCCTGGCTACTAAAGACATTTGAGATATGAAGGAGTGATGTGAGATCTCTCTCTGTCCTTCCTTTCAAATAAATAAAATAAATAGCTTTCAATGAACATCCTTGTGTACTTTTTGATAAATTATTTGATACCAGTGTATGATATATACCCAGAAGACTACTAGGTCAAAGGACACAGTCATTTTAAACATTTGCATGTGTATTGACAATTTTTCCTTATGCTTCACCAAGAAATGTCTTTTTGTATGAAAATCAACACTGAATAGTCCCTTAAGCATATATTCATTAATTAGATAAGGCATTATATTTCATTATTATTTGCTTTAATTTTTTAAAAAGATTTATTTACTTATTTATTTCACTGTCAGAATTACAGAGAGAGAGAGAAGAAATATCAGAGAGATCTATCCACCAGCTCATTCCTACAGTGGCTGCAATTGCAGGAACTGCTTCAGGAGGAAGTCAGGAGTTCGGCTTTCTATCCTGCTCTCCTCATGAGTTGCAGAGTTCATGTGCTTGGGCCTGTTCTTCAGCTTTCCCGGCATATTTGCATGGAGGTGAATAGATAGTGGAGCAGTCTAGACTTGAACTGGCACTCTGATGTGGAATGCTAGTGTCACAGGTAGTGGCTTAACCTGCCATGACACAAGGCTACACATACCAGACTCTTTTTTTGTCATGGAAATTACTCAATAAATATTATCCCTACATGAGCTATGTGTTTATACTATCTACCTGTATGCATTTTTTTGTTAATTTCTGAATGTTTAGCATTTAGATCATACGTTCCCTGTGACTTCTTTCTAAATGTGAAGGTTAGATCATTGTTTGTATATGCATTTGTAAGCTCATTCATGTTTTTAATTGACTCTCCATAACAATTAGCTTATTTTTATAGATAGCAATTTTGCTACAAGTTTCATTGACCCAGTCTCTTTTTTTTCCTAGTTTGCATTATGTGATATTTTGAGACAGCTCCACCCTTTAACATGCACGCACATACCAAAAGCTAGATAATTACAGAGCTGGATGGGAAAGGAAATAGTTGTGATTTTACCATGGTAATAACAAATGAGATGCTTCACATACGTTGCTGTTTTCTGACCTGTTTCTAGCAGAGGCGGTATAACTGTCACTATGAGTTTATTCTCTCTTGTCAGATTACCTGGGAGGAAATCCCAGATGTACGGATGGTTGGCTAGTCATGCAACCTGGGGCAAATTAACTTCTCTGTTCTTTTCTTGCCTCATTTGTTAAAAATATGGATTGCTGTGAGGTGAGACGTGTCATCTGCAAATTCCTACTTTGAAGTTCTTATTTCTTTGTACTCGTTCAGAATGTAGTTCTGTTTGGAGACAGGGTCTTTAAAGCAGTTAACTAAAGCCAAAGGAGATAACAAGGGTGGGCTCTAAAACAACATGATAGGAGTCATTATAAAGAAAAAAGATGGGGAATTTAGAAACCAGAAAGACCCAAAGGTAAAGACCATTTGAAGAAGGAGGAGAGTAGACCATTGAAAATCCAAGAGAAGCCTTAGAAAAAAAATCAATCCTGCTGACACTTGATTGCTAGACTCCTACCCTCCAGAACTGTGAGGAACTCAATTCCCTGTTGAAATCACTCAGGCCATGACATATTGTGATGGTAGCCATACCAAATTATCAGCTCGTTTAACTTACACTGTTTTTATAATAATTCACTAATTTATAGAAATAAATTACATACAATAATATTTGTCATAGAACAGGAATTCAGGAAAAATTGCTATTCATAATTGGTAGTATTTTTATAGAATTAAAAAATGCTCGAGACACAACAATAAAGGTCAGCCCACAAATTATTTACAACTATTTTATTAATATATTTGAAAGTTAAAAAATTCAATTTTTAAAGGATTTATTTATTTTTTGAAAGGCAGAGTTACAGAAAGGTATCTGCTGGTTCCACTCACCAGATGGTTGTAACATCCAGAGCTGCGCCGATCCAAAGCCAAGAGCCAGAAGCTTCTACCAGAAGCACTACCGGGTGCACTTTGGCCATCTTCTACTGCTTTCCCAGGCCGTAGCAGGCAGCTGGATCAGAAGTGGAGCAGCCGGGATCAAACTGGTGCCCATAAGGAATGCCGGTACTGCAGGTGGCGGCATTACCTGCTGCATCATAGCGCCGACCTCATAAATTCCATTTTTAGTGTACTGTTTCACTCAATTAAAATTGCCAAGAATGGCAGTTGTAAACAAAAAAGAATGTAAGAATCTCATGGTATGGAGTAATTTTCTGCATTTTTTTCTTTCCAAAATATTAATAAGAAATAATGTGTTGAAAATATCCTCAGGAAGATATAGCTGAATGAAAAACTTAAAAGAGATAGAGTGTCAGAAACTCTGGGTTCTCTTCTGGTGTTATGCACTGCCTAAAGCATAACACCAGTAATGGTGACACCCATTACTGCTCATTCCATTGGCTTACTGAGTTCTCACACTATTAGAAACCAGGCTATTTTAGCAACAACTCCTTATTTCAGCCTCAGAACAAATGAAAGAGATATGTACTACAACTCTCTTCACTTTATAAATGAAGACCAAAAGATGTTCAAGAATCTGGTCATATTCCAAAGGAAGAATTTGAAGTGGCAGAATTCTAGCCAATTGTATCTGAATCTAAAAATGGATATTATTAACACATATACTGTATTAAGCCTTGTCTTTTCTGAACCACCATTATAAATAGGGAAATCTGAATAATATAAGCTCTGTCAATTCTCAAAAGGTATAATTCGATGTCTTCAGAATCTAACATTTTAAAATTATCTAGGGGTCCTAAAATAGTTTCTCAAGGACTCTCTGAAGTAAACACCTCTCTAACATTGAAATAATTTTTGTCAAATTTGTTGATACATATCTTATGTCTTTACTGAGAAGAAATTATCACCAATAAATTCGCAGAGGAATTTATATATTTCCAAGTTTCAGCAGACTTTTTTTAGCATATGATGTACCCGAAGACTGACAGAAAATTTAACAAACTATGCCCAATGCCAACCTTTTGATGATTTGTCTTCCATAATCTTGGCATGTTTTCTCTTGACATAAACAGATGAACAGACAGAATTAAAGATGCATTTGTAAGCAAACTTTCTTATAATACATTTAATATAACCTTGGAGAACAGTCAGCAATTCTGACTTTAGCTCCTACAAAATCATTAGCTGAGGTTTCTAGGAAAGTACTTTGGACACTTAAATGAATCTTCAACAAAAAATAAACTTTTAGACCCTCTGATTCTAAAAATAAGAGGAAAAACATTCTTAAATCACAAATCTTTTAGCACTGCATCTCCCAATAAAAATGATTTTTCTATTTCTTATCATTAATCTTTCAACCTACTGTTCAAAACAAAAATTATTCTACCATCTTGTCATGAATCTGCCAGAAGCACTGCTTCCTACAAAATTGACCTCTCTAATTTATGTTTCTTTCCCTGAATTTCTCAAGTTGCTGTTCCCAAGCGGAAAAAAAATCAAATGAAGTTCTTTTTTTCTTTTTTTTTTTTTTTGCAATTCTGTGATCTTTAAGTCTGAGGAAAATTACATGTTCATTTTGGTTAAATTTTCCTTTCTGTTACAAATATTTGTACCTAAATGTGTATACTTTAAATAATTTTTTTAGAAAAGCATGTTTTTGAATGTACTATTTGAACCCATAATTATTTTAAAACAAATGACTGATTCTTCAAATATTATAAACACATTTGATGTAATCCCAAATGTTAATTTTGTCTTTGACTACCTGTGCCTCTGGGGATTTTCCAAGAAGTCTTTGCCTGTGCCTATATCATACAGGGTTTCTCAATGTTCTCTAATAATTTGATGGTGTAGGGTCGTAGATTTAGATTTTTAATCCATGTTGAGTGGATTTTTGTGTAAGGTATAAGGTAGGGGTCTTGCTTCATGCTTCTGAATGTGGAAATCCAATTTTCCCAGCACCATTTGTTGAATAGACTGTCCTAGCTCCAGGAATTGGTTTTAGATCCTTGATCAAATAGAATTTGGCTGTAGATGTTTATTAATTTCTGGTGTTTCTATTCTGTTCCATTGGTCTATCCATCTGTTTTGTACCAGTACCATGCTGTTTTCATTGTAACTGCTCTGTAGCATGTATTGAAATCTCGTATTGTGATGCCTCTGGCTTTGTTTTTGTTGTACAAGACTGCTTTAGCTATTCGAGGTCTTCTGTGCCTCCATATGAATTTCATCATCACTTTTTCCAGATCTAAGAAGAATTTCTTTGGTATTTTGATTGGTATTGTATTGAATTTATAAATTGCTTTTAGGAGAATGGACATTTTGATGATACTGATTCTTCGAATCCATGAGCATGGAAGATTTTTCAATTTTTTGGTATACTCATCTGTGAAGACACAACCAACAGAATGGGAAAAATAATTGCAAATTATGCAACCAATAAAGGATTAACAACCAGAATCTACAGAGATCAAGAAACTCCACAACAACAAAACAAATAACTCACTTAAGAGATGGCCAAGGACCTCAGTAGACATTTTTCAAAAGAGGAAATTCAAATGCCCAACACATAGATGAAAAAATGTTCAGGATCACTAGCCATCAGGGAAATGCAAGTCAAAACCACAATGAGGTTTCAACTCACTCTGGTCAGAATGGCTTAGATACAGAAATCTACCAACAACAGATGCTGAAGAGAATGCGGGAAAAAGGGACACTAACCCACTATTGGTGGGAATGCACACTGGTAAAGCCACTATGCAACTCAGTTTGGAGATTGCTCAGAAACATGAACATAGCCCTACCATACAACCCAGCCAACCCAATCCTTGGAATTTACCCAAAGGAAATTAAATTGGCAAATAAAAGAGCTGTCTGCACCTTAATGTTTATTGAAGCTCAATTCAGAATAGTTAAGACCTGGAATCAACCTAAATTCCCATCAACAGTAGACTGGATAAAGAAATTATGGGATATGTACTCTATAGAACATTACACAGCAGTAAAAAACGAAATCCGGTCGTTTGCAACAAGATGGAGGAATCTGGAAAACATCATGCTGAGTGAATTAAGCCAGTCCCAAAGGGACAAATATCATATGTTCTCCCTGATCAGTGAAAACTAACCGAGTACCTAAAAGGAAAACTTTTTTAAATGAAATGGACATATGAGAAACAGTATCTTGAACAGCCCTTGACCTGACTGTCGAGGAACAACTTAGTATTTTATTCCTTTTAGTAATTTTTGTTCTACTTTATACCATTGGTTGAACTCCTTAATTAACACACAATTATTCTTAGGCATTTAAATTTAACTGAAAAGTGATCCCTTTTACATGTAAGAGTGGGAATAAGAAAGGGAAGAGATGTATAGTTCAGCATATGCTCACTCGGACTTACCTCTAATGGTAGAGCTAAAAACGTGCCAGGGGATTCCAATTCAATCTCATCAAGGTGGCATGTACCAATGCGATCTTACTCGTTAAAGTGATCAGTTTAAGTTCATCATTGATCAAAAATATAGGATTAAGTGTCAAAGGGATTACATAAATAAGACCAGTGTCTGCAAATAATAATTGATAGAATTAAAAAGGAGAGAATGATCCTACATGGGAAGCAGGATACCCCACAGACTCACAGGATAGTAAATGCCCTAAACAGCACTCTGGCCTCAGAATCAGCCCTTAAGGCATTCAGATCTGGATAAAAAGCCCATGAGAGTTTCGCAGGCATGGAAAGCCACAACACTGGCAAAAAAAAAATGACCTAAATGAAAGATCTCTGTGAGTGAGATCCCAGCAGAAAGAATGGGCCATCATAGAAGGAGGTACCTTTCTCTGAAGGGAGGGGTGAACTTCCACTTTAACTATGCCCTTGTCTAAACAAGATCGGAGTTGGTGAACTCAAGAGGCTTCCATAGCCTTGGTAGCTCATGACAAGAGCCTAGGGTGATTACTGACATCATGAATAAGAGTGTCAATTGTTAAATCAACAACGGGATTCACTGTGCACCTGCTCCCCATGTTGGACCTCTGCCCTTAACGTGTTGTACTATGCGAATGAACGAAAAAACTTCTACCCAAACAGTACTCTATACTTTGTGTGTCTGTGTGGGTGCCATCTGTTAAAAAATTTACTTAGTACATACTAAATTGATAATTGAAAATGAATTGTGATGAAAAATGGGATGGGAGGGGTAGTGGGAGATGGGATGGTTGTGGGTGGGAGTGAGGTTATGGAAGGAAAAGCCACTAAAATTCAAAAGTTGTACTTTGGAAATATATATTTATTAAATAACAGGTAAAAATAAGATAAAACACATTTGAAATTATAAAATTCTGTTTTCTTGTAGATTTTTTAACTTTTATTTAATAAATATACATTTCCAAAATACAACTTATTAATTAAATGGCTTCCCCATCCATAACTTCACTCCCACCCAAAACTCTCCCATCTCCTTCTCCCTCCCCCATTCCATTCAAATCAAGATTCATTTTCAATTATCTTTATATACAGAAGATCAATTTAGTATATATTAAGTCAGGATTTCAACAGTTTGCACCCACACAGAAACATAAAGTGTAAAATACTGTTTGAGTACTAGTTATAGCATTAATTCACATTGAACACCACATTAAGAACAGAGATCCTACCTGAGGAGTAAGTGCACAGTGACTCCTGTTGTTGATTTAACAAATTGACTCTCTTGTTTATGGCGTCAATAATCTCCCTAGGCTCTTGTCATGAGTTGCCAAGGCTATGGAAGTCTTTTGAGTTCACCAACTCCGATCTTATTTAGACAAGGTCATAGTCACAGTGGAAGTTCTCTCCTCCCTTCAGAGAAAGGTACCTCCTTCTTTGGTGGCCCATTATTTCCACTGGGATCTCACTCACTGAGATCTCTGAAAAACACCTTTGAAATTATAAAATTCTGTACTATTGTAGATTTTTTTAAAAAGTTTTATTTTATTCATTTGAAAGTTATGGACAGAAAGACAGACAGAAGGAGATCATCCACCCTCTGCTTCAGATGATCCCAGATGAAGCTGGGAACCTGAAATTCCATGTGGATCACCCAAGTTGGTGGCAGGGGCCACAGCACTTGGACCATCTTCAACTGCCTTCCCATAAGCACTATCAGCAGGATCAGATGCTAAATCGCCAGCCTTTTAATTGCTACAGGAATAATATATTTTATTATTAAAAGTTTGGCATTTTGTGTTGAGATACGTTGATACCATACAACGTGAATTGAGTAACAGAGAATCGAAGTTCAAAATGTGAGACTAAACTATTTTAAGTGAAAGCAAGAACAAAAATGCATTCCAAACATCCAGAAGCTATGGAACAATATCATGAATATACAATAAGATACAAGTAAGAAAATAAATTATTTGGAATTTGTGGGATGTTTAAAAAAGATAGAAAACAGATTATGGTGGGAGTAAAGGTTTATGAATCTAGATAAGTCTCAACAGATGTTTACACATCACATTGTGGCAAATTGTGTAACATAAATCGGAACATTGGAACTTGTTTTTTGGTTAACAATGTGACACTCATTCTCAGTACCTCAAACCACAGTTGCTGGCAAAAATATGTATGTGCAATGCCTGGTGAATCAAAAAATTAGCCTATTGGGCCAAGAAATACATGAGAAAAACAATAAATACAAATGGAAAAAAGCCATTCTGCAAAAGGACACAATTCCAAATTGAAAAGTTCAGTTATAAACTCCTTATAACATAAATATCTAAAACAGAGAGGAACATTTTTTTAAAGCTGTGAAATTATATACAAATAATGTTACATTAGATAAAAGCAGATAAAGGGATCAGCAGTGTGTCGCAGCAGGTTAAAGCCCTGACCTGAAGCACCGGCTTCCCACATGGGCATTGGTTCGTATCCCAGCTGTTCCACTTCTGATGCAGCTCTATGCTGTTGCATGGGAAAGCAGTGGAAGATGGCCCAAGTCCTTGGGCCCCTGCACCCACGTGGGAGACCCAAAAGAAGCTCCTGGTTCCTGGCTTTGGAACAGCTCAGCTCAAGCCTTTGTGGCCATCTGGGGAGTGAACCAATGGATGGAAGACCTCTCTCTCTCTCTGTCTCTGCCTCTCTCTGTAACTCTGTCTTTCAAATAAATAAAAAATAAATCTTTAAAAAGAAAGCAGATATGAATATATTAATATTGAAAGTGTATATTGATAAAAAGATATTGTTAAGAAAAAAGGTTGACTCTTAAATACAAAAGAACAAAACAATAATTCCACCTCACCCCAAATTTTTATTTCTTAGGTAAAAATATAAAATTAATAAATAACATAATTTAAAATAGTAATCGACAAAATACTCAGTGATATCCTAAAATTTTCACATACCATCATATTTTATAGGTGATTGTGTATATGTGTCTTATGGATGGTTTTGGTAAAGCCATTTAATATTCATATTTAATGAGCTATGAGTCTTTGCTTTAGAATTTACATTCAAATTGTATTGTATAATTATTTTCATATAAAAAGGTCATCATTAAGATATATAGTTAATTTTTAAAAGAATAAATATTATAAAAAGATAAATGGGAAAATCATCAAGTTAGCTTTAGTAAATACATGTAGAACCTTACATCCGAAAGTTGTAAAATGTTCATTGTTCTAAAAAATGGAATGGACTATTTTTAAACTAGGACAATTTATCTCATCCTTGAACAAGCATCAACACAGATGGAAGATATATATCTCTCTCTCTCCCCTTCTCTCTCTCTCTCTCTTTCTTGGGATAAACTTAACCAAGGATGTGAAAGATCTCCATTTTTCAAACTTAATCACCTGACTTCTAGTCTCTCATTGTTGGGGATATTTATTACTGCTTCAGAGTATTTGTTTTGCTTTGTTGCAATGATATTACTCTGCTGCCCAGTCTGAACAATTTACAACTCATCTTGTTATTTCATAGTATATTTTGTCTTTACCACTGTTTATAAAATCCACTGCATTGAGTTGGTATTCTATTATTTGCCTCCTCCACCATACTAAATATTCTGTCGGGAGAGGTTAAG
This sequence comes from Oryctolagus cuniculus, assembly GCF_964237555.1. Taxonomy (NCBI): domain Eukaryota; kingdom Metazoa; phylum Chordata; class Mammalia; order Lagomorpha; family Leporidae; genus Oryctolagus; species Oryctolagus cuniculus. The sequence goes on from NC_091433.1 coordinate 24,312,509, forward strand.
TCTTATTCATGATTCTGATGAAACTTTCCGAGAATATGATTCATATTAAATGCTTGAGAGTTTTTATTGATTAAATTAATATAGGTTTTGCCTCCTTGAACATCATTGGAACTAAAGTAAATATAAATTAGAATATATTAGCTATCATTATTATAAATATTGCTCATTATATATGTAAAATAATGCTATTCTTATTTGCATATCATGACAGATGAAATCTGTGAGCTATGGAACATGAAGTAGAATGAAAATGCACATGTAAATTCGGTGTTTTTGTTGTTCTGAACTTGTACATGTATATAATCAGTAAGATGTGTTGGCAACAGTTTAGTTGTTATCCAAGGAAATTGGAAAGCATTATTCAAAATTCAAATCAAAATTAAGTCAGTTAGACATAGTATTATATATCATTATAATATTGCTGCATCCAGAAAGAAAACCAAAGCTAATGTATATTTATCTCTCTTTGGGATAGATAAGGAACTAGATAAGGGTAATGGATGATGGCCTCGTATGCTTTCTTTTTTCAGTTTTTCTTTCCTAACAGATTAATAGAATACTGATGGAAAACAATATTTCCATGGCCTATTGTACCAAACCGATAATATTGTGAGATATTGACAATGTATCCTATTGCCTGTCTTTTCAGTCATGCAGTTTCTTGAGTCATATTCTGAGTATTAGATAAGTGTTTTGACAGAGGAGGCCTCAGCAAGAAAGCATATTTGCATTTTTAATATTTTAGTTTCCATTTTTTCCTTGAAAATTGGTGAATAATATTTTTTTCAGTAAAATAATTAATTGTAGCTCAGAATCAATGCAATATCTAGCTAGCACGATGTAACTTTTCATTACGACTTCTGAAAATCCACATCCCCATAGAAAGCACTCATTTTTCCTACCTAAATTTATGTAGAATCTACAAAACTATAAAAATTGTTTTAGAATTAATATTAGAAGCACTTATCATAGCCCTAGGGAAGTGCATGCAGTTAGTACTAGCTACTAAGTTGAAGGCATTTTATATTGTTACTTTTCACCTTAATATGAGAAACTCTGAGAGGTTCTTACATTTTAGTGCTATAACTTGGCATGTATTAAATGGAAAAATAGAGGCTGGTATGGATTTCCATATCAGATTGCTAGTTCAAGACCTGGCTGCTCTTCTTCCCATTCAACTGCTTGCTAATGCAGCTAGGAATGCATCAGCAGATGGTCCAGTTTCTTGGGTGCCTGCCACTCATGTGGGGCACCCTGATGGAGTTCCTAGCTCCTGACTTTGGCCTAGCTCAAACTTTGCTGCTGCAGCCATCAACAGAGTGAACTAGTGGTTGGGAGATATCTCTCCCCCATTTTCTCTCTCTCTCTGTCTGTCTCTCACTGTCTTTTCCACTGTCTGACATTCTGCCTTTCAAATAAATGAATCTGATAACAGGAAAAATACATTCAATAAAATAAAGAAAGAAGATAAATATATATGTCATTCATGTAATTGTCACTGTGAAATAATTGAGCAAATGTGAATTTAGTGTGTGGGGGTGTATGTGTGTGTGGATTATATTGCAATATGTACTCAAAAGACAAAGTTTAACAATACACTGCTCCTGAGACTTAGTCTCTGAAGAAACCTGACAAATACATCGATAAGTTCAGTATGATGATCTTAAGAGAATACCGCATATTATAATAGAGAAGTGGAGAAGAAAGATGAAAAATGCATCATAAGGATTCAAGAAAGATAATTTTTTAGTCAAGTGTTTTGAGCACCTGTTAAGAAAGTGCTTAAATAGACACTGTCAGATATGTCAACCATTATTTGAGTATCTAGGTTCAAGCCTGGTATCCTCAGTTAAAGATCCAGCTTCTTGTTTGTACGCATCCTGGGAGGCAACAGATAACAGCACATGTAATAGAGTCCTACCACCTATATGAGAAAGCTAGTTTGAGCTCCAGATTCCTGGATTCCACCTGACCCAGCTCTGGTTAATTCGGGCATTTGGGGAGTTAATCAACTGATGGATGAGCTATGTCTGTCTGTCACTCTTTCAAAGAAAAATAAATAAATGAAATTTTTTGAAAAGAAAGATATTCTAGAATAGATTTTCAAAATCTTTAATTGTAAAGAATGAAACAAAATTTTGTTTGGATACCATGGGCTTAGAAAATATTAGAAGCAAGACCTTAGCAATAATACTAATACTACTACTAATAATAATGATTAGGTAATCCTAATTTAAATGTTATGCTGTTATGGTTTTCTCTGCCTTTTTATATTAGTGTTGTTCACTGTGAAGTTACCATTTTAATCATCTTCATTTTGTCACATAAGAATGAGGCATAAGGATAGCTCAAAAGCTGTGCAAGTTGCAGCAATATGAATGTTTGTGACCCCTCAAAATTCAAATGTTGAAATCCTAACCACTTACATTATGGTATCCGGAGCTGTGACCTCCCAATTTTCCCCACACTTTGACCATTTGTGTTCACCTTTTAATATTTTTGGCCCATTTTCCCATTAGTTTGGTTAATCCTTACTGATATTAGATGTGATATCCAGAAACCTCATAACATTTGTTTGTCTGTGATGTCCTTATTTTATTCTTCATCTTGACCATATTAGATTTTCATGAAAGACTAGATGAAGTTATTGATAGTCAACACTTTTACAATATTATTTCATTTGTCTAATGTTATTGGTGGAAATACTCTGTTGAAACTTTGTTACTTTGAAGATCGTATGTATTTTTCTTGAATTATTTAAAGTCTTTTCTTTGTTACTTTGCAGTTACATTATGGAGATTGCAGGTATAGCGTTACATTAATTTATCCCCCATAAAATTCAAAGAGTTACAGAATCCGAGCAGCTCCACCTTAAAACATTTGATATAATATCACCCAGTGCGTGTTGTTTTTCACCAGACTTTCCTGGTTCTACAAGTACATGTGCACTGAAATCCCTCTTTGTCCATCATATCTTTCATCTTCCTTCTTATTTTTCTAAGTATGTTCACTGTATGGAACTCTGGTTATGTTAAGATCAATATTTTGGTTCATGTATATTATCCCTATTTGTGCTTATGCTGAGCTCATTTTCTATTTCCAGAATTCCTATTTTATTTTCCAAATTAGATTCAGCATTTTATAGCCTCTTTTCTCTCACATTACTTGAACAATCTATCACATTATTGAAACATTATATACATGTTTTAAATGCTCTGTTTCTGATTCTGCTTCTTTAGTTTATATTCTAGTAATTCTTGCTATTCTTTTGTAATCTGATTGTGTTTAGTCCCTGACATCAGCACTATCATATTCAGAAAACCTTTAAGGCCTGTAATAATATTGGTTGCTATAATGAGGGCTGCATTTACTTCTTTTTCTTCATTTTTTATTTTATTTTTATTTAGTAAATATAAATTTTCAAAGTACAGTTAATGGATTACAATGGCTTCCCCCCCCCATAATTTCCCTCCCACTCACACCCCTCCCATCTCCCGCTCCCTCTCCCATTCCATTCACATCAAGATTCATTTTCAATCATCTTTATATACAGAAGATCAATTTAGTATATATTAAGTAAAGATTTCATCAATTTGCACCCACACAGAACATAAAGTGTAAAATACTGTTTCAGGCCGGCGCCGCGGCTCACTAGGCTAATCCTCCGCCTAGCGGCGCCGGCACACCGGGTTCTAGTCCCGATTGGGGCTCCGGATTCTGTCCCGGTTGCCCCTCTTCCAGGCCAGCTCTCTGCTGTGGCCAGGGAGTGCAGTGGAGGATGGCCCAAGTGCATGGGCCCTGCACCCCATGGGAGACCAGGAAAAGCACCTGGCTCCTGGCTCCTGCCATCGGATCAGCGCGGTGTGCTAGCTGTAGCGCGCCAGCCGTGGCAGCCATTGGAGGGTGAACCAACTGCAAAAGAAGACCTTTTTCTCTGTCTCTCTCTCGCACTGCCCACTCTGCCTGTCAATAAATAAATAAATAAATAAATAACATACTGTTTCAGTACTACTTATAGCATTACTTCACATTGGACAACACATTAAGGACAGATCCCACATGAGAAGTAAGTATACAGTGACTCCTGTTGTTGACTTAACAACTTGACACTCTTGTTTATGGCATCAGTAATCTCCCTAGGCTCTACTCATGAGTTGCCAAGGCTTGAAAGCCTTTTGAGTTTGCGACTTCGATCTTATTCAGACAGGGTCATTGTCAAAGTGGAAGTTCTCTCCTCCCTTCAGAGAAAGGTACCTCCTTCTTTGATGGCCCCGTTCTTTCCACTGGGATCTCACTTGCAGAGATCTTCCATTTAGGTCTTTTTTTTTCCCCAGGCTGTCTTGGCTTTCCATGCCTAAAATACTCTCATGGGCACTTCAGCCAGATCCAAATGCCTTAAGGGCTGATTCTGAGGCCAGAGTGCTATTTAGGACATCTGCCGTTCTATGAGTCTACTGTGTATCCCACTTACCATGATGGATCGTAGTCTCCTTTTTGTTGTTGTCAGCTAGTATTAGCAGACACTAGACTTGTTTGTGTGATCCCTTTGACTCTTAGACCTATGAGTGTGATCAGTTGTGAACTGAAATTAATCACTTGGACTAGTGAGATGGCATTGGTACATGACACCTTGATGGGATTGTATTGGAATCCCCTGGCATGATTCTACCTCCACCATTTGGGGCAAGTCCGATTGAGCATGTCCCAAATTGTACATCTCCTCCCTCTCTTATTTCCACTCTTATATTTAACAGGGATCACTTTTCAGTTAAAATTTAAACACCTAAGAATAATTGTGTGTTAATTACAGAGTTCAACCAATAGTACTAGAACAATACAAAGAGAAAATGCTAAAATGTATAAAGTATTACACTGTACATCAACCGTCAGGATAAGAGCTGATCAAGTCACTGTTTCTCATAGTGTCCCTTTCACTTCAACAGGTTTCGCCTTTGGTGCTCAGTTAGTTGTCACCGATCAGGGAGAACATATGGTATTTGTCCCTTGGGGACTGGCTTAATTCACTCAGCATGATGTTTTCCAGATTCCTCCATCTTGTTGCAAATGACCAGATTTCATTGTTTTTGACTGCTGTATAGTATTCTATAGAGTACATATCCCATAATTTCTTTATCCAGTCTACTGTTGATGGGCATTTGGGTTGGTTCCAGGTCTTAGCTATTCTGAATTGAGCTGCAATAAACATTAATGTGCAGACAGCTTGTTTGTTTGCCAATTTCATTTCCTTTGGGTAAATTCCAAGGAATGGGATGGCTGTGTTGCATGGTAGGGTTATATTCAGGTTTCTGAGAAATCTCCAGACTGACTTCCATAGTGGCTTAGCCAATTTGCATTCCCACCAACAGTGGGTTAGTGTCCCTTTTTCCCCACGTCCTCTCCAGCATCTATTGTTGGTAGATTTCTGAATGTGAGCCATTCTAACTGGTGTGAGGTGAAACCTCATTGTGGTTTTGATTTGCATTTCCCTGAATGCTAGTGAGCCTGAACATTTTTTCATGTGTCTGTTGGCCATTTGGATTTCCTCTTTTGAAAAATGTCTATTGAGGTCCTTGGCCCATCTCTTAAGTGGGTTGTTTGTTTTGATGTTGTGGAGTTTCTTGATTTCTTTTTAGATTCTGGTTATCAACCCTTTATCTGAAGCATAGTTTGCGAATATTTTTTCCCATTCTGTTGGTTGCCTCTTCACTTTCCTAACTGTTTCTTTTGTATTACAGGAACTTCTCAATTCGATGCAATCCCAAATATTAATTTTGGCTTTGACTGCCTGTGCTTCTGGAATTGGAAGAATCCGTATCATCAAAATGTCCATTCTCCCAAAAGGAATTTACAGATTCAATGCAATACCAACCAAAATACTGAAGACATTCTTCTCAGACCTGGAAAAAATGATGCTGAAATTCATATGGAGACAAAGGAGACCTCGAATAGCTAAAGCAATCTTGTACAACAAAAACAAAGCTGGAGGCATCACAATACCAGATTTCAGGACATACTACAGGGCAGTTGTAATCAAAACAGCATGGTCCTGGTACAGAAACAGATGGATAGACCAATGGAACAGAATTGAAACACCAGAAATCAATCCAAACATCTACAGCCAACTTATATTTGATCAAGGATCCAAAACTAATCCCTGGAGTAAGGACAGTCTATTCAATAAATGGTGCTGGGAAAACTGGATTTCCACATGCAGAACCATGAAGCAAGACCCCTACCTTTCACCTTACACAAAAATCCACTCAACATGGATTAAAGACCTAAATCTATGACCTGACACCATCAAATTATTAGAGAGCGTTGGAGAAACTCTGCAAGATATAGGTACTGGCAAAGACTTCTTGTAAAATACCCCAGAAGCACATGTATTTACTTCTACAAAGTGTCTGGAATATTAACAATACCAAGATATTCTGCCTGAAACCTGCTTTGTGAATGTTTGGTTCGAAAGTAATGTGTTTTCTGATCTCACATGTGCTTCAGGCCAGACTAGACATCTTGAATGGACAAGGAAATCTTCCAATCTTCCACCCTTCCTCTGTTCACTTTGACCATCTTGTCATGGTGAGTGTTGTTTATCTCCCAGGTAGATATTCCATTTTAATTTCATATTTTGGAGAAGTCACTTTATATATGTATGGGCTCATGATCTGACTTTTTGCCATCTTAATCCCTGGATTTATTTTGTACTTCGTAAATTAAAACTGTAAACTTAAAAACTCTTAGCTTGTGATTAGTTCTTCAAGGCAACTGTGGTCTATTTGAGAGCTTTACTCCAAAGTTGATTTTCTTCACATGTTTCTATTAATTTATCCTCATGATTTTGTTAATTTTCTTTCTTATTAGTTAAAACTTATTTATTTTTTAATTTAACTGTTCCTTTTTTAAAAAAAATTACAGTTTGGGCTTAGTAACGATGTCCAAGAGGTAAAGAAAACACAGGGTCTGAGATTCTATAAAGCCATTCTAACATCATAACAGACAGTGTGGTAAATTCTCTGGCATTTAATATCCAGAAGGAAAAATAATTTCAAGCACTAGGCAGTTTAAGAGGATTTCTTTCCAGCTGATGTAAACAATGAGTGCACTTAGGCACTCATTAACATTTTATTATGACATTGAGAGTCAACTCTAAGTTCATCAGTTGTTGGACACAGCTTGTTTCCAGTTCTTGACGACTGTGTAGAGCACTGCAATAATCATGGAAGTTCAGGTGTTTCTTCAACAGATTGATTTCATTTCCCTTCAATATACACCCAGTAGTAGTAGGATTGCTGGACCATCATGGACCATCTAGAAAATGCAAATCAAGACCAAAATAAGACATTAACATCACTTCACTTAGAGACGCTATTTCTGGAAAGGCAGAAGGTAACTAGTGCTATCAAAGATGAGGAGACGGGGCCGGCACTGTGGCGCAGCGGGTAAATGTCCTGTCCTGAAGCACCGGCATCCCACATGGGAGCCGGTTCAAGACCTGACTGCTGCACTTCCCATCCAGCTCTCTGCCATGGCCTGTGAAAGCAGTAGTAGAGGGCCCAAATTCTTGGGCCCTGCACCCACATGGGAGACCTGGAAGAAGCTCCTGACTCCTGGCTTCGGATTGGCACAGCTCCGGCCATTGCAGCCATCTGGGGAGTGAACCTTCGGATGGAAGACCTCTCTCTCTCTCTCCCTCTCTCTCTCTGTCTCTCCTCTCTCTGTGTAACTCCTACTTTCAAATAAATAAATAATTCTTAAAAAGAAAGAAGATGAGGAGACAAGATAACCCTTGCATACAGTGGGTGGGAATAAAAAATCCATACAGTTATTATAGAAAACAATATGAAGTTTCCGCAAAAGTTTAGCCACACATTCAAAATAGTCTGTCTTAAAATATCTTTGGTTGACTTCCTAACCTTAAGGCTTTCTTCGTAATAAAAATACTTCATAAATCATCTTTTTGGAACATCAGTATCTTTTATCTCCAGATTTGAACTAGTCCCTTCCCTCTTGTCTTCTGCTGTTGTTACTGAGACCTGTCACGCCACTGTGTTCCAGATGTCTCCCCGTGACCGTCCACTGAGGCTATTCTTATTATGTCCTCTTTTCACCATTTCTTGGTTATGTGTATTGCATATATATGTATTATATGTGTATCAAGAATATGTATATATGTATATATCAGGAATTCTTAATTCTTTCTTATCTAAATGTTCTCTGTTTATACTGCATTCGCTTATATGGATGTGATATACTAATATAATTTTCTTTTAATTTTAATTAAGTGCATCGATATAAATTTATTTTCATTTTTAATTAATTTTCTGTTCCTTTTGAATAATTTTCTATCTTTTTACTTTTATTCTTTCTTTTCAAAGTCCTTTGTCTTATACTTTATTAGTCTTTGTGCAATTCATATTTAATATTTACTAATGCAAATTATTAAACCAACTGATTAGAATATTTATGTGCACACACATAGCTTGTACTATCGTATAGAAACTTGCTTTTTTGCACTTATATGTAACAATGTGTGATATTCTATGATTTTTAAAATAGTCATTCACTTTTTCAGAGGCAGATGCTTCAAACATCTATTGGAAAGACTTAGACCTAGCTGGTATGATATCAGAGCCAACTTGGGTGAACGCTTCAAATGCTTCAGTATGTAGAACAGAAACCAGTTACTACCCTATCATAATATCTTTTCACCTTTTTATGCATTGCAGTTTGTTCTCCATTTCTGCTGCTCAGGTTCAAATTGTCCAATCCTATATCTCTTATCAGCAGTGAGTAGTTGGACTGTGAGTAGGACACATGTACATTCACTGAAATTTATTACAAAACATCAACAAATCATCTATTTTAGGCAACCATGGTGCTCATCTCAAGGCTTTAGAGATACCTGCCTACAAATTTGCAGAATTTCCTAGATACTTTGGTAAACAATATGTGTCTTTTCCTATAGTTTTAATCTCTAATGGCAAGTAGTGTCAAGCTTCTTTCCTAGGTCAAGTCAGAATCTGTTCTTCTGTACACCTTCCAAATCTATAGGGTGTGACTAGATTTCATGATATATTAGATACAGTGTCACTAAATGTGTATGTGTGTTGCATTGTGAAAAGTTTATTTGCTAACGTGCAGGGATTTGGGTAAGAACTCATTTCAGATATAAACACATGAAATCAGTGAGAATGTATTCTGCATATGTATATATTTTCAGATAAAAAGGTTTTTTTTAACTTTTATTTAATGCATATAAATTTCCAAAGTACGACTTATGGATTACAATGGCTTCCCCCCCATACCGTCCCTCCCACCCACAACCCTCCCCTTTCCCACTCCCTCTCCCCTTCCATTCACATCAAGATTCATTTTCGATTATCTTAATATACAGAAGATCAGCTTAGTATACATTAAGTATGGATTTCAACAGTTTGCTCCCACACAGAAACATAAAGTGAAAAATAATAGATGATTTTTTTAAATGATGATGAAATCAGAGCAGACCTATTGTCATGTTTAATCCCAGTGAGAGTCAAGTTGGGAATTGATAATTTCTTTTTTTTTTTTTTTTTTTACAGAGGATCGGTTTAGTATGCATTAAGTAAGGATTTCAACAGTTTGCACCCCCATAGAAACACAAGTGAAATATATTGTTTGAGTACTCGTTATAGCATTAAATCTCAATGCACAGCACATTAAGGATAGAGATCCTACATGAGGAGTAAGTGCACAGTGACTCCTGTTGTTGACTTTACCAATTGACACTCCTGTCTATGGCATCAGTAATCTCCCTATGCTCCAGTCATGAGTTTCCAAGGCTATGGAAGCCCTCTGAGTTCTCTGACTCTTATCTTGTTTAGACAAGGTCATAGTCAAAGTGGAGGTTCTCTCCTCCCTTCAGAGAAAGGTACCTCCTTCTTTGATGACCTGTTCTTTCCACTGGGATCTCACTCGCAGAGATCTTTTGCCAGAGTGTCTTGGCTTTCCATGCCTGAAATACTCTCATGAGCTTTTCAACCAGCTCCGAATGCCTTTAGGGCTGATTCTGAGGCCAGAGTGCTATTTAGGACATCTGCCATTCTACGAGTCTGCTGAGTATCTCACTTCCCATGTTGGATCACTCTCCCCTTTATTTACTCCATCGGTTAGCGTTAGCAGGTACTAGACTTGTCTATGTGCTCCCTTTGACTCCCAGTCCCTCCACCATGACCAACTGTGAACTGAAACTGATCACCTGGAACAGTGAGATGGCATTGGTACATGCCACCTTGATGGGATTGAATTGGAATCCCCTGGTATGCTTCCAACTCCACCACTTGGGGCAAGTCAGCCTGAGCATGTCCCAAATTATACATCTCTTCCCTCTCCCATTCCCACCACCATGTTCAACAGGGATCACATTTCAGTTAATTTTCAACACTTAAGAATAACTGTGCATCAATTGCAGATCTAAACCAGTCATATTAAGTAGAACAGATAAAAAAACTACTAAGAGGGATAATGTATTTAGTTGTTCATTAACAGTCAGGGCTATGCTGATCAAGCCACCATTTCCCATAGTGTCCACCTCACTCCAACAGGTTTCCCTCTTGGTGTTCAGTCAGTCGTCACCGATCAGGGAGAACATATGGTATTTGTCCCTTTGGGACTGGCTTATTTCACTCAGCATGATGTGTTCCAGATTCCTCCATTTTGTTGCAAATGACTGGATTTCATTGTTTCTTACTGCGGTATAGTATTCTAAAGAGTACATATCCCATAATTTCTTTATCCAGTCTATCGTTGATGGGCATTTAGGTTGGTTCCAAATTAGTAACTCAGGAACCCCTAGAGCATACGCAAACACATGGAAATTGAACAACATGCTCCTGAATGAACAATGGGTCATAGAAGAAATCAAAAGAGAAATCAAAAACTTTCTGGAAGTAAATGAGGATAACAGCACAACATACCAAAACTTATGGGACACAGCAAAAGCAGTGTTAAGAGGAAAGTTTATATCAATAGGTGCCTACATCAAGAAATTGGAAAGACACCAAATAGATGAGCTTTCAATTCACCTCAAGGATCTAGAAAACCTACAGCAAATCAGACCCAAATCTAGTAGGAGAAGAGAAATAATTAAAATCAGAGAAGAAATCAACAGGATTGAATCAAGAAAAACATTACAAAAAATCAGCCAAACGAGGAGCTGGTTTTTTGAAAAAATAAACAAAATTGACACCCCATTGGCCCAACTAATTAAAAAAAGAAGAGAAAAGACCCAAATCAATAAAATCAGAGATGAAAAAGGAAATGTAACAACAGACACCACAGAAATAAAAAGAATCATCAGAAATTACTACAAGGACTTGTATGCCAGCAAACAGGGAAACCTATCAGAAATGGATAGATTCCTGGACACATGCAACCTGCCTAAATTGAACCAGGAAGACATCAAAAACCTAAACAGACCCATAACTGAGACAGAAATTGAAACAGTAATAAAGGCCCTCCCAACAAAGAAAATCCCAGGCCAGATGGATTCACTGCTGAATTCTACCAGACGTTTAAAGAAGAACTAACTCCAATTCTTCTCAAACTATTCAGAACAATCGAAGAAGAGGGAGTCCTCCCAAATTCTTTCTATGAAGCCAGCATCACCTTAATTCCTAAGCCGGAAAAAGATGCAGCACTGAAAGAGAATTACAGACCAATATCCCTGATGAACATAGATGCAAAAATCCTCAATAAAATTCTCGCCAATAGAATGCAACAACACATCAGAAAGATCATCCACCCAGACCAAGTGGGATTTATTCCTGGTATGCAGGGATGGTTTAATGTGCGCAAGACAATCAATGTGATACACCACATTAACAGACTGCAGAAGAAAAACCATATGATTCTCTCAATAGATGCCGAGAAAGCATTTGATAAAATACAACACCCGTTCATGATGAAAACTCTAAGCAAACTGGGTTTGGAAGGAACATTCCTCAATACAATCAAAGCAATCTATGAAAAACCCACAGCCAACATCCTATTGAATGGGGAAAAGTTGGAAGCATTTCCACTGAGATCTGGAACCAGACAGGGATGCCCACTCTCACCACTGCTATTCAATATAGTTCTGGAGGTTCTAGCCAGAGCTATTAGGCAAGAAAAAGAAATTAAAGGGATACAAATTGGGAAGGAAGAACTCAAACTATCCCTCTTTGCAGATGACATGATTCTGTATTTAGGGGACCCAAAGAACTCTACTAAGAGACTATTGGAACTCATAGAAGAGTTTGGCAAAGTAGCAGGGTATAAAATCAATGCACAAAAATCAACAGCCTTTGTATACACAGACAATGCCATGACTGAGGAAGAACTTCTAAGATCAATCCCATTCACAATAGCTACAAAAACAATCAAATACCTTGGAATAAACTTAACCAAAGACGTTAAAGATCTCTACGATGAAAATTACAAAACCTTAAAGAAAGAAATAGAAGAGGATACCAATAAATGGAAAAAATCTTCCATGCTCATGGATTGGAAGAATCAATATCATCAAAATGTCCATTCTCCCAAAAGCAATTTACAGATTCAATGCAATACCAATCAAGATACCGAAGACCTTCTTCTCAGATCTGGAAAAAATGATGCTGAAATTTATATGGAGGCACAAGAGACCTCGAATAGCTAAAGCAATCTTGTACAACAAAAACAAAGCCGGAGGCATCACAATACCAGATTTCAGGACATACACAGGGCAGTTTTTATCAAAACAGCATGGTACTGGTACAGAAACAGATGGATAGACCAATGGAACAGAATTGAAACACCAGAAATCAACCCAAACATCTACAGAAAACTTATATTTGATCAAGGATCTAAAACTAATTCCTGGAGCAAGGACAGTCTATTCAATAAATGGTGCTGGGAAAATTGGATTTCCACGTGCAGAAGCATGAAGCAAGACCCCTACCTTACACCTTACACAAAAATCCACTCAACATGGATTAAAGACCTAAATCTACGACCTGACACCATCAAGTGACTAGAGAACATTGGAGAAACCCTTCAAGATATTGGCACAGGCAAAGAATTTCTGGAAAAGACCCGGGAGGCACAGGCAGTCAAAGCCAAAATCAACTATTGGGATTGCATCAAATTGAGAAGTTTCTGTGCTGCAAAAGAAACAGTCAGGAGAGTGAAGAGACAACCGACAGAATGGGAAAAAATGGTGGCATGTACCAATGCCATCTCACTGTTCCAGGTGATCAGTTTCAGTTCACAGTTGGTCATGGTGAAGGGACTGGGAGTCAAAGGGAACACATAGACAAGTCTAGTACCTGCTAACGCTAACCGATGGAGTAAATAAAGGGGAGAGTGATCCAACATGGGAAGTGAGATACTCAGCAGACTCATAGAATGGCAGATGTCCTAAATAGCACTCTGGCCTCAGAATCAGCCCTAAAGGCATTCGGAGCTGGCTGAAAAGCTCATGAGAGTATTTCAGGCATGGAAAGCCAAGACACTCTGGCAAAAGATCTCTGCGAGTGAGATCCCAGTGGAAAGAACAGGTCATCAAAGAAGGAGGTACCTTTCTCTGAAGGGAGGAGAGAACCTCCACTTTGACTATGACCTTGTCTAAACAAGATAAGAGTCGGAGAACTCAAGGGGCTTCCATAGCCTTGGAAACTCATGACTGGAGCATAGGGAGATTACTGATGCCATAGACAGGAGTGTCAATTGGTAAAGTCAACAACAGGAGTCACTGTGCACTTACTCCTCATGTAGGATCTCTATCCTTAATGTGCTGTACATTGAGATTTAATGCTATAACGAGTACTCAAACAATATATTTCACTTTGTGTTTCTATGGGGGTGCAAACTGTTGAAATCCTTACTTAATGCATACTAAACTGATCCTCTGTAAAAAAAAAAAAAAAAAGAAAAAAAAAAAAAGAAATTATCAATTCCCAACTTGACTCTCACTGGGATTAAACATGACAATAGGTCTGCTCTGATTTCATCATCATTTAAAAAAATCATCTATTATTTTTCACTTTATGTTTCTGTGTGGGAGCAAACTGTTGAAATCCATACTTAATGTATACTAAGCTGATCTTCTGTATATTAAGATAATCGAAAATGAATCATGATGTGAATGGAAGGGGAGAGGGAGTGGGAAAGGGGAGGGTTGTGGGTGGGAGGGACGGTATGGGGGGGAAGCCATTGTAATCCATAAGTCGTACTTTGGAAAATTATATGCATTAAATAAAAGTTTAAAAAAAAATAAAAAAAAATATTTGCAAACTATGCAACAGACAAAGGGTTAATAACCAGAATCTATAAAGAGATCAAGAAACTCCACAAAAACAAAACCAACAACCCACTTAAGAGATGGGCCAAGGACCTCAATAGACATTTTTCAAAAGAGGAAATCCAAATGGCCAACAGACACATGAAAAAATGTTCAAGGTCATTAGCAATCAGGGAAATGCAAATCAAAACCACAATGAGGTTTCACCTCACCCAGGTTAGAATGGCTCACATGCAGAAATCTACCAACAACAGATGCTGGCGAGGATGTGGGGAAAAAGGGACACTAACCCACTGTTGGTGGGAATGCAAACTGGTCAAGCCACTATGGAAGTCAGTCTGGAGATTACTCAGAAACCTGAAGATAACCCTACCGTTCGTCCCAGCCATCCCACTCCTTGGAATTTACCCAAAGGAATTTAAATTGGCAAACAAAAAAGAGGTCTGCACCCTAATGTTTATTGCAGCTCAATTCACAAAAAGGTTTTTTAAAGTGTCATTTTTTAATTAAAGCTTTTATTTAATGAATGCAAATTTCATAGGTACAACTTCAGGAATAAGTGGTTCTTCCCCGCATACCCACCCTCTTGCCTCCACTCCCATCCTGCCTCCTACTCCCTCTCCCATCCCATGCTTCATTAAGATTCATTTTTAATTTTCTTTATATGCAGAATACCAATTCTATACTAAAAATATTTCAACTGTTTGCACCCCCTCACACACAACATGTAAAGTACTGTTTGAGAACAAGTTTTGCAGTTAGTTCTCATAGTACAACTCGTTAAGAACAGAGGTTTGACATGGGAAGTAAGTGCACAGTTATTTGTGTTGTTAATTTAGCAATTGACACTCTTATTTATGACATCAATGATTGCCCAAGTCCTTTACCATGAGCTGCCAAGGCTATGGAAGCCTTTTGTGACCACAAACTCCATCATTATTTAGACAAGGCCTTAAGCAAAGCGGAAGTTCTCTCCTCCCTTCAGAGAAAAGTACATCCTTCTTTGATGGCCACTCCTTTACACTGAGGTCTCCAAAGTGTCATTTCTTGACCATGCACTAACAGCCACACTAACGCATGTTGTTAACTGTTCTAAATATAAAGACTATTCAAAAATCTGGTAGGGGAAAAGGATAATTTCAGAACAACAATCATAAAATTACACGTGACTATTCTAACTGTAGTTTGCCAAATTAAATAAAAAAAGAATTGCTCTATCAAAAATTCAACTCTTTAAAAGACATTTTGAGTTGCTCTTTTATGTGTGCTGTTACTACCTCATAATTTTCATTAACATGGTATATACAATATCCATCAATATAGCTCATTTTATATATCAGCTTTACTTGGACAAAACATACATGGGTGTTTGGGCAAACATTAGTCTGGATGTTTCTGTAAGGGAGTTTTTAGAGGAAATTAACATTTAATTTAGTAGACTTCATAAATCAGATGGATACATATGTAACCTTTACAGAGTTCAAGACCTCAATGGACAAAAAGTCTGACTCTCCCCGTGGTAAGAAAATTCCTCTTGGCACTGAGATATCACTAGCTTTTTCCTGTGTTTGGACTCAAACTGAAGGATCAGCTGTTCTTGGGAATCAAACCAGTCAGACTTCAGTTGGAAACCACATCAGCACCTCTCTTGGTGATTCACCCTGAAAAACTTGGTACTTTTAAATCTTCATCATAACATACATGCCAGGTAGATTTATATACACATACATCTGCAATATGAATATGTTTTAGATGTATACATGTATATACATATGTAAATACGTAGATATACATATACATACTTACATAGATGGAAAGAGAGGGAGACACAGAATAGTAATAAAGGTACATGTTATTTGAGTGCTTTGCCCCCAGATGAAAACATCATGATTATATAAAAATGAAAAATGAAATGTAATGAGAAAGAGATAATTTTGTAGAATTAGGGAAAATGCAGTTGACACAATAAACATTCATCCTAAGTTCTCCTTGTTTATTTATTAATATTACATTCAGCAGATATTTATTAACCACTTATTTCCAACAGATGCCCTCTAATGTTGGTCAATGATGCAATGAAGTCTTGGACAATTTACTAACATCAAGATTTTGTAGAGTTAGAAATGCTGAAGACTGAGTAAAGTTCTCAGAATTTCCAGTCTCACTGACATTACAGAATATCTAGCCAAAGAAAAAGAGCAAAGTAAAAAAAAAAATAATCAGACTAGCATTCACTTCTATGGAAACAGCATCTGCTTTTGGACAAGTAGTATAAAGGTGATAATTTACATTGTCCTGAACTTCTTCCCTCTTTTTTTTTCTCTTATAAGAGACAATTGCCTTTATGATACTCCTCTTTTTGTTAGGTTTACAAAATGTACTAAATAACGCATCTAATTTAGGTTTTATTCTTTCAGAAAAGTGCCAGATATAAAAAAGACTGATCACAATGTAATATTAGCAACTCTGTGTTGGATAGCATTGTGCATCTTACAATGTCTTCAGCAAAAGATACTTTGCATAAGAACTAGTTTATCAAGGATTCTTTTATTTTTAAGTTGACTAAGTATTCCTCTTCTCTTATCCTTTCAAATACTGTATTTAGCACAGTTTTGCTTAATTGTAATGTTTCATTATTTGAAAGTACTATTCTGTCTGTCACACATTATGTAGGAGTGTGCCTTAGGCTAACGAAGACCTGATGGAATAATGTCAAATGCACAATACAAGTAATTATTTCAATAAACATTATTTTCTCTTTCCATCACTTCCAGGCTCTCTAGTTATAAAATCACACTTATGTTTTAATATTAACTTCTTGGATTTTGCTAACAATAGTAAAATTGTGTTCAAGTGTTTACTACTTTTCTTCACGACTGAGGCTGTGCATGCCAAGTATTGTATTATTAATTTTGCCACTAATTCTGTTTTCCACAGCTTGATACTTCATAACAGTCTGCCTACTGATAATTTAGATTTGCCAGATTCTGTAGTCTGTAGGATACAGCACAAGACAGAGACATGGAAACAATCCCTCTTTCAAATAGTCCGTTGGCCCCATGCATGAGTGTTCTTAGTGCAGGGATTAAAATAACACAGTCCCTTATAATTTGAATGACTTGAAGAAAACCAATCATTCGTGTAAGTTTAAAGTAAGTAATTGCTGTGGTTTAGATATGCTTTTTCTTCCAAAGTTCAGGGATTTCAAGCTTTGTCTTCAATGTGATAACAACAAGTGGTGAGACCTCTAAGAGTAGTTAATTCCTAAAAGGATTAATGCAGGTTAGATAGTTTGAAAGACAGTTGCTATGGGGCAGATTCAGCTCCCTTGGTCCATTCTCATACTCTGTTGCTCCACTGAGCTACTCTGTTGCTCCACATCATCTGATCTTTCCACGCATGCCCACTTGCCTTACTACCATGAAGCCCTCACCATAAGCTAAGCAGATGGCTGGTTCCATGCTTTTGGTTCTGCAAAAATATGAGTGATAGATACCTATTTGCTTTATACGTGATTCAGCCTCAGGAATGCTGTGTTAGCAATGCAAAACTGACCAAGACAGTAGAAAATAGAAATTAGATGCCCACTGTAAGTACTTGGGCCCTGCACCCCATGGGAGACCAGAATAAGTACCTGGCTCCTGCCATCGGATCAGAGCCTCAGGTGATTATGACGTCATCAATAAGAGTGTCACTTATTAAATTAGCAATGGTAGTCACTGTGCACCTACTCCCCATATAAGATCTCTGCCCTTAATGTGTTGTACTATGAGAATTAATGGTAAAACTACTACTCAAACAGTACTCTATACTTTGTGCGTCTGTGTGTGTGCAGTCTATTGAAATCTACTTAGTATACACTAAATTCATCTCATTATATATAGAGATAATTGAAATTGAATTGTGATTAAGAATGGGATGGGAGAGGGAGTGGGAGATGGAATGGTTGTGCATGGGAGGGAAGTTATGAGGGAAAAAGCCACTATAATTCAAAAGTTGTACTTTGAAAATTTATATTTATTAAATAAAAGCTGAAAAAAAAGAATAATCAGAATAAAATGGTTCCAAGTATGAGTTACAGAGAAAATCTAATTTTGTGACATATTTAAAGATGTATCCAAACAAAAAGATTTGGGAAATTTGAGAATTAATATACACCGGAGAGATAAAAATAAAAGCAGATATATATGTATATGTGTGTATATATAGGTGTGTGTGTGTGTGTTTATAGGTGTATATACAGCACCATGGGATGAGAAAAGAAGCGTATATTATTATGTAATTAGTATGATTCAATGGAGACAACATGCATAAATATCTATATATCAAATGTTATGGCACCCACATGTTATATACACACACATATATGTGTTTATATATAATTTAACTTCCATTTATGGTTGTTTATTGGAAGAAAACATTAGGCATTTGTCTTTCTATGTCTGGATAATTTTACTTAGCATGACAATCTCCAAGTGTATCCACTGGTTGCCAATGCTAGGGGTTCACTCTTTCTTTATGGATGAATAATATTTTATTGTGCCTATATAGCACATTTTCTTTATCCATTCATCCTTGATGGAAACCTAGGCTGATTTCATATCTCTTAATTGTGAATAGTGCTGCAATAGATCCTTCTTACTTTACTTCAGTCTTCTCTTTATTAGTCAGTCATTCTTGTTTTATGTTTTTTCAAAAAACACCTCTGAATGTTATTGATTTTAAGTTTTTACAGCTCTCTGATTTCTTTCTTTCTCTCTCTCTCTCTCTCTTCCTTCCTTCCTTCCTTCCTTCCTTCTTTCCTTCCTTCCTTCCTTCCTTCCTTTGACAGGCAGAGTGGACAGTGAGAGAGAGAGAGAGAGAGAGAGAAAGGTCTACCTTTACTGTTGGTTCACCCCCCATTGGCTGCTGTGGTTGGTCCTCTACGGCAGCTGCACTGCGCTGATCTGATGGCAGGAGCCAGGTGCTTCTCCTGGTCTCCCATGGGGTGCAGGGCCCAAGCACTTGGGCCATCCTCCACTGCACTCCCTGGCCACAGCAGAGAGCTGGCCTGGAAGAGGGGCAACCGGGACAGAATCCAGCGCCCCAACCGGGACCAGAACCCGGTGTGCTGGCGCTGCAGGCAGAGGATTAGCCTAGTGAGCTGCAGTGCTGGCCTCTGATTTATTTCTATTCCGACTTTTATTATTTCTTTCTTTTTGCTAAATTTGTGTTTAGTTTGCTATTTTTCAGAGTGGGATCCTTTTCATCTTTAATTTAGGCATTTATTGGAAATAAACACTTGTAACTTCTTTTATTGTAGACATTTGGGGAGTTAACCAACAGATGGAAGATATCTCTGTCTCTCTCATTGCCTTCAAATAAATGAAAATAAATTAAAAAAATCATTGGCAACATTTTTGAAAACTTTATATTTTATATGTTGTAACTTTAAAGTATATAACATCACATATTAATCATTGCCTTTATTATTATTTTATTAATATTAAAGATTAATTAATTTGAAGTACTCAAATTATGAAATTTGCTATGCTGAATGTTTTTATTCTTTTGTATTTTATTTTATTTTATGTTAAGATTTGTTCAGGTATTTACTTGAAAGGCAGACTGATGGGGGCAGGAGAAGATATTTTTGCCTGCTAGCTCACTATACAAATTCCCACAACAACCAAGGCTGGGTCAGAAAAAAGGCAGGATCCATGAACTCCATTCAGGTCACCCACATGAGTTCCAGGAACCCACATATTTGGGAGGAAATCTGTTGTCCTCTGGGTGCTTTAGTAAGAAGTTGGATCCAAGCACTGGGGAGCCAGAACTCAATACGGCACTCAAATATGGGACATGTATATCCCAAATGGAGACTTAAACACAGGACACCACAACATCCACTCCCTTCTACTATTTTTAAAAGTAAAACCTTGAACCAGTTCTTTTCATGTCTCTCAAAAATAGAAAAGTTTATTAAAGTATTTTAAATACGATGATCATAAAACTTTACAACATGAGCTATCTGAAAGGCAGATTACTAAAGTGAAAATTGAGTCACTGAGCTCTTGGCCTGCTAAATACTTCAGTAATATGGATTCTGGCATCGTTTTCATGAGCTGTGAATAATTATGAAGAAATGCTAAATTTGGAAGGATCTTTGGTTGGCCCACCACTGTCAATTTTCCTGCAATGAAAAGATAATGTATTTATCCTAAATTTTTGAGGGAGTGCATGCAAAATAAGCAACTTTCATGATACTTATTTTGTTTCACTTTTATTCTTTATTTATTTTTCTCTAAGTGTCCATATATATCCAAATAGAAAAATAAGAACAACAACAAAAAATAGTACAGTAAATGGATGACGCATGGTTCCTTGATAAAAATAATGCAAACCATATAAAACAGAGCACCAACTTCTGGTATTATCTTGGGTTCTGCCAGAACAATATTCAAACAAAAATATTGATGTCCTTTGTTTAACATTAATCTTGTGTTCAGAGAGAAAGAAATATGACTAAGACATTGCTCTTTTTTTATTAGCTTCTGGTAAAGTAAGCAAAGATGGACAAACATAAATGTATTCATAGTAAATATAATAATAAGGATTCAATTTAAAAAAACATTGCTCAATTAATTTATGTGTTTTTTGGAATTAAATTATAGGTCTAGTTAATTGTAATCTCATATGTGATTTTAAAATGTATTTTTGTTAGAGATTTTCTGTAGGATTAGAAAACCCAGGGCAGTAATTCTAAATCAAGATTCCTTTTTTTAATGACAGACAAGGTATGATGACACAGGGGAACAAGACTGAAGGAACTAAACATGTGCTAAGTTCAAATATTTCTTCACTTTTATGTGTGACTGAATTTTGTAAAATCTGATTTGGTGCCTTTCTCATTTTCTTCCTCAACTCTTTTCTAATTTTCTTATCATAATAAAATATCATTTTCTGCCCTTCAATCTGTTCTTCTCTCTTTTTGTTAGAGAAAAAGTTCTGGAAATATTTGCCATGGTCAAGACAGTGCTGTAGGCACAATTTCCACTTGTGGGAGTTTGCAGCTACTTCAATATTCTTTTAAGCTCTCACAAAATGCATGTCTGCCAGCCAGCCTTACAAGCACGAATGTGTGAGGCCTCGTTCTGTCCAGTTATATACGATTCAGGCAGTTGTCAGATTTAACAGAAACTTCTTCCAATGCTTTTCAAATGATAACATCCAGTAAAAGGAAAGGTAAAGTTGGATTCAGTTGACCGATGCTCAAATAAGATTCTGTCTTTAATAATAATATCAACTCTATTCTTTGAAAAGCTTACTTCTTCCTGTGGAAAATGTATAGAAGAAAATAAATGAATGGAAATAAAACCATTCAAATATGCATCTATCTGGCATTCATATTACAGAAAAGGATATGTGAGTCCACAAAAGCAAAAATGGCCCAAATATGACAAAAAAATTTGGTAGGAAATTTTGTAAGTATTGTCAACACGCCCATTTTGTATTTTAAGAATTGTATCTTTTTTATAAAAATTTATTCATTTATTTGAAAGTCAGAGTGACAGAGTAAGAGGGAGAGATAGAAGGAGAGAAAGATCTCCCATCTGCTAGCTCACTCCCCACAAGGCCACCAGGACTGGCTCAAGTTGAAGCCAAGAATCAAGAACTTCATTTGGGTCTCCCATTCGGTGTCAGGAGCCCAAACACTTGGGCAGCTCTTCATTGCTTTTCCCAGGTCATTAGCAGGGGGTGGAAGCAGAGCAGCCAGAACTCAAACTGGCACATATGTGGGTTGCTTTCGGTGTAGCCAGCAGCTTTACTTGCTATGCCACAATGGGGACTCCAAGAACTGTATCTTACATAAGTATTTTGTGTGAGAAGGTATGCAAATTGCATTGTTTCTTTCCTTAAAGATAGTTAACTTTTTTTTGGGTTACATTTTTTTTTTTGCCATGCTAGATAGAGCATGAGTTTATTCATTTCATGTTTTATTAATTTATAATTTTCATTTCTTTTAAACAGGGCCATTATGTAGGACACACACGATAGGTCATACATAAGTGTATGTGACAGCTTAATAGAAAAATGAGGTTGATCAGGAAAACAAAATAGGGCAAATGAACCTCTAAACTGCTATTATATTGAATCACAATCCACTTATGTATTCCTTTTACATATAAAACTATTTATTGGGCATCATTGGGAACATTATGAAATATAATACCATCTTCAAAGAGTCTATCTTTCTGAGAAATCACTACATAAAAATAAATTGAAAGATGATTCGAAAGTTAAAACTCATTTAAATAATCATTCAAGAAAGCTCCATTGAAACATAATCTTGAATGTCACGAGCAAAGCAAACAATTTGATTGAATAAAAGAGGAAATCAATTGAACCAAACATGAGTAGCAACAACAACAAAAAAAAACTTTAAAAATTAGATGGTATATTACTCAGGGTTCTCCAGAGAAGCACAATCAACAGAATACGAATACAAACATACATAAATACACATATCTATGTGTCTAGCTATCCATCTGAGAGAGAGATTTTGAGATGCTGGGCTGGCTTGCAATTCTGATTTTGCAATGCAAACAGGCTAGAGGTCTAGGAAAGAGCTAAGGTTGCACTTAGCAAGCCAATGCAGTATGGAGGAGGAATTGCTGCTTCCTTAGGGACTAGCACTGTGTCATAACTGGTTAAGCTGCTTGCAATGCCAGCATCACATATGGGCACTGGTTCGAACCCTGGCTGCTGCAATTCTGATCTTTGCTAATGCACCAATGAAAATAGTGGAAGGTGGCCCAAGTGTTTGGGTTCCTGCACCCACATGTGATACCCAGATGAAGGTCCTGGCTCCTCTCTCTCTCTCTTTCTCTCACTCAAACTCCTTCCACCCCTCTGTCTCCTTTTCTCTCTCTGTAACTCTGCCTTTCAAATAATTAAATCTTCAAAAAAAGGAATATCAAAGTCTAGTCTAGTTCCCTAAAAATCACTGCATATATATTTCAAGACTATAGCGGGCCGGCGCCGCGGCTCACTAGGCTAATCCTCCGCCTTGCAGCGCCGGCACACCGGGTTCTAGTCCCAGTCTCCCAGTCGGGGCGCTGGATTCTGTCCCGGTTGCCCCTCTTCCAGGCCAGCTCTCTGCTGTGGCCAGGGAGTGCAGTGGAGGATGGTCCAAGTGCTTGGGCCCTGCACCCCATGGGAGATCAGGATAAGCACCTGGCTCCTGCCATCGGATCAGCGCGGTGCGCCAGCCGCCGCGCGCTGGCCGCAGCGGCCATTGGAGGGTGAACCAACGGCAAAGGAAGACCTTTCTCTCTCTCTCTCCCTCTCTCACTATCCACTCGGCCTGTCAAAAAAAGACTATAGCACTTTCTAGCATATTTGAATAAAAATTTTAAAAGCCAGTCTGATAGATTTATCTTTTTAATTATATTTTAAAATAAAAATATCTACATACCATTTTAAAGGAAATGGCTTTCAAATAATCAAAGTGCTGGAATCTCAGAATTGTAGTGCTCTGGTCTCATTACTATAACTTTTCTTAATTAAGAACTCAACTCAGTTTTGCTCTGCTCCCAATTATGAAATTTTGGTCCTCATAGAATCTCATATATATTCATTGTGAGATCAGAGCTTCCATCTCTGACACATGATAAAACTCTTTTTGTGCTTTATTGTACAAACCAGTAGAATGATTTGCAACAAGTTATTTCCATGGGCTTTTTGTTGTGTCACTGTACCAATTGTCTTTGGTCAAGAATCTTACTGCATTGAGTTCTCTGATAAAATGATTCTACTTCATTCCCCAAACCCTCTTAGATTGGTACAAGCTAGAAATTTATCTAAGTTATCACACAAAGGGACATCCTTTGTAAATTAATTGATGATCTAATTTATTATATGAAGTATTAATTTGTTGCTAAATATTACCCTATGCTTTCTGTTTCACATCAATTATGTATATTTATTACTTGATTTCCTGTCATGTGTATGTGACCCAATTCCAGGACAAGATCCTATGTGGTGTTCTGGGCCAGACTGCAATTTTCCTGGAAGGCCTCTAAGAAAATGTGGCATCTCCCCCAGACTTGTGCACAGCCATGCACAGTGGACTCTGAGGGGAGTGACAGTAAGGGACTCGAGTCTAGCAGGCAGCCTTGATATCTAAAGAATGTATTTAATGTACCTTCAATTCTACACCCTTTTGTCTGAGGTTGTAGACAGGTGGGTGGCCTCTGGTGTCTCTACGAGGACTTTCTTATTAGAGAGAAGAGTAGGAAGACTTAAGATATTTTCTGCACTCTGACTATGACTTACTGATCCTCAGTCCTCATCTCGGTCCTCCCTTCAGCCCCAAGTTCTAAAGTTGCCATAGCCATGATTTGTTTAATCAGTCTTATATTTTTGTTGGAAGCAGGAAGGAAGAGAGAGAGAAAAGGGGGAGAGAGAATAGACAGGACACTATCCACTATCCACAAGCCCACAATAGCCGGGGTTAGGCCAGGACAAAGTCCAGAAGTCAGGATCATGAACTGAACCTGGATCTCTCACCATGGGTAGCAGAGGCACAGTTATTTGTACCAGTGTCTGCTGCCCGCAAGATGAGCATTAATTAGCAGGAATGTGGAATCAGGAGCAGAGCCAGTACTCAAACCAAAGTACTCTGTTGTGGAACGTGAGCTTCATTTTTTTTTCCTTATTAAAAGGGAATAACTCCTTGTATTTCATATATCTAAGTGTAAAAGCATAATGATACTTCCCACTCCAGCCTCCCTCTTTCTTTTTTAGAGCTGAGTAGTATTCCATTGTGTATATATACCATAATTTCTTTATCTAGTCATGAGTTGATGGATATCTTGGTTGATTCCATTGTCTTACCTATTGCAACTTGAACTACAATAAACATGGGGGTACAGATAACTCATGCTGATTTTATTTCTTTTGGGTAAATCCCCAGGAGTGAGATGGCTGAGTCACATGGCAGATTTATTTTCAGATTTCTGAGGAATCTCCATACTGTCTTCCACAATGATTGTCCTAGTTTACATTTCCACCAACAGTGTATTAGGGTACCTCTTTCTCCACATCTTCGTCAGTAATTCTTGTCTTTTGAGTTTTGGATGATAGCCATTGTAACTAGGGTGAGGCAAAACCTCATTATAGTTTTTTATTTGAATGTGAGCATTTTTTTTGACAGGTAGCTTGGACAGTGAGAGAGAGAGGCAGAGAGAAAGGTCTTCTTTTTCCATTGATTCACCCCCCAATGGCTGCCAATCCAAAGCCAGGAGCCAGGTGCTTCTCCTGGTCTCCCATGCAGGTGCAGGGCCCAAGGTCTTGGGCCATCCTCCACTGCACTCCCAGGCCACAGCAGAGAGCTGGACTGGATGAGGAGCAACCGGGACAGAATCTGGCACCCTGACTGGGACTAGAACCCGGTGTATCAGCACCACAGGTGGAGGATTAGCCTATTGAGCCGCAGCACTGGCGAATGTGAACTTTCAAAGGGCTGTCTTAAATGATGCAGGAAGGGCCAACACAGTGCAATTGGATTTCATCCAGGAATCCCTCCACAGTGAGACACCCACATGTTTGTGCTGATTCATCTGATCCTTGGCCCATGGGCTATTTGCATGAGGGAGCATGGAATAGGGGAAATCTGTATGGTTGCTTTTGCTTATTTTGTTACAGTAAGCAATTAAAGGATTCACTCATTTGTTTTTTGTCTTGTAGTCTCAATTTTTTAAGGAAGACTCACTCACACACACACACACAAACACACACACACAGAGAAGGAGAGAGAAAGAGAGAGAGAGATATTTTTCATCCACGGTTTCACTCCCCCACTGGCCACAAGAGCCAGAACAAGGCTGATCCAAAGCAAGGGGCCAGGAGCTTTCATCCTGGTCTCCCACATGGGTGCTGGGCCCCATACACATGGGCCAGCATCTGCTGCTTTCCAAAGTCATTAACAGGGAGCTGAATCAGAAGCGGAGCAGCTGGGAATTGAACTGGCACCCGTAAGTGATGCCAGGGGCCGGTAGAGGCTTTACCAACTATGCCACAGTGCCAATCCCATAGTTTTGGGCTTAATCAATTTTTCTGAATATTTGCAACTCAGTCCTCTTCCACCTGAGCTGAGTCCCTGATATATAGTGATGGATTAGGTTGATAGTTTAAATTAAAGCACTTGACCAGGTCATTCTCTTACTGCTTTCTGAGACTTACTGTATCTAACTTATGTGAAATAAATCAAGACTTCCAAGTATACTTCTCCAACTAATAATATTCCACAGGGAAAGATTATTTTCTATACTTAAAATTTATCATATTTTCACCACCATAATTTCAAATAGTTCTAAGAATGTTTACTGAAAATAAATTAACTCCTTCCACTGATGAAAACATATGTTCATTCATTTATGAACTCATTATTATTAAAGAAGTTTCATTGAGAAACATTTTTGATTATTGTTCTGCATACAATGATACGAGTCAGGGCAAACAACTATGACATTGCTTATAGTTTTGAAGTGAAGTTTGATGCAAATCCAGATGTCTACAATATAAAATATACGTCCTATATTAAAGTACAAAAAGCCTTTTATGAGATCAGAAGTGAGTGATCAAAGACCTTTCTTCACTACATAAGTTGAAATTTCATTTACAAGATAACATTTAAACCATTCCTTAAAGGAAAAGGAGGTTTTTTTTTTTACTTTATTCATATACAAGGAACAAATTTTATGAATTTCATATAGTTTCAGTAGCTTAAATGGTAATTCCCACTCTACCATCCCTTTTCTTTTTTTTTTTTTTCCAATTTTTACAAGCCTAGAACTCAATTCAGGTCCCTTACGTGGACTGCAGGGATCACCATACTTGAGTCATCATCTATTGCCTTCTGGGGTACACATTAGTGGGAAGCTGGATGGAATCAGAATAGCCCAAGCCTCACAGAGCCCATCTGATATGAAATGTAGTCATCCCAAGTAGTGATTAACTGCTGTGCCACATGTCCACTCTGGAACTTATATTTTCAAAGCTCAGAATTGTAGATGATAATTTTTATAACTATATGAAAATGATTGTATTAGGTAGTATAATTACAAATGCTGATTACTGTTTTTGAAGTAATATGTAAATTTTACATTTCAATCATGTCTATATTAAAACTATTGGACAAACAGGTGTTTGAACAGTTTTCCCTATTTTACTAACACAAGAAAATCAAAATATGAAATTTTGCAAGTACACACAGTCACAAATTTGATCCTTTAAAACAAGTTTAACCAATCATTAAAACGTGCTTGGGATTATTTGGTTTATGAAGCATGATGATTTCTATTTGACTGCACATAATGGACCTGTAGTAAACAGGACTCGAGGACAGCGTCCATCTTCCTGCTGCCTGCTGTATAAATCACAGATAATCCTGTCCGTTTGAGTTTTAGAAGTGTATGGTTTGATAGGATGTGGCTTCTGATATCTTTTCACCATCAGTTGACTTCACTTAAATTATGAAGGAGATTATCTCCGTAGTCTTGATATAGTCAAGAGAGTCCTTACAAAGACTGGGTTCCTTCTGAAATCAGACATTGGAAGCTGATGGAGCCTACACAACATGCCACATGGTCTGGAACTGTGGGGGATCCCTTGTTGCTGAAAGTGGTCCTTGTGTAACAGCCAAGAGGAGAAAAAGGGCCATTGGCTTAACAAACATAAAGAATGTAATTCTTCCAAAGATCCTGAGTTTGGAAGAGGAACCTAATCTCTAGAAATTAACACAGCCTTACTGATACCTTGATTTCAACCTAGTGAGAACCTGCACAGAAAACTCAATCAGTCATTCCTGAATTCCAAACTACAGAAATTGTTAAGGCAGTAAATGGTATTCTTTTAAGTTCCTACATCTGTGATAATTTGTCATAGAGAACTTGAAAATTAATACTCTGCTTTTCTCTGAAAATTCTGCATGCAAATGCTAGTACAAACTGTTCCACCAAACTTTGAAGAAACAATTGTAACACTTCTAATCTAAAAGTGGCCTTGAAAATTGTATATTCTCTGTCCTTTCAGTGTTATATCAAAAACATTTAAAAAAAGAAAAGTAAAAAGAAAGAGAGGTAAAAAGAGAGGGGGGGGGGGAGAAGAGAATAAATTGTATCAACAAATCACATTGATTTTATTAAAAAGCAATTAAAATTAAAATTAAAAATTAATTAACAAAATACAATCCAGCTAAGATATGGTCTTAATTTCTTATTTGAGGCATTTTGTGTCCTTTCCACTTGTAAGTCATTGTGTTTTAAAGTCTCTTTTTTAGTTCAGCACGAGTCTGACTCCACGGAAGAAGACAATAGCCAACAGGTTGAGTAAATTTCTCCTATGAAAGGAAAATGAACCAAGAAATGAATCCCTCAACTTTAACATTAAATTACTTTCAATACTAAAAATGGAAGACATTTCTTAAGGATTTATTAACTGTAGAATTCACAAAAATAGTGTTACCTTAGCAACTCCTGACACAGAAATTAAACTGTCAAAATCTCGATCATTCAAAAGGGGTCACTGATCTTTGTGTCAACATAGCAGATGAAAAAGAGCTGCAGTGATGTACTTTGCCAGGTTTTTGAACTCTAATAAACAAGCCAAGCTGTATTTATGAATTCCCTAAAATAGACAAGTGGAGAATACAGCAGTATCTTGGTGTGCCAAAATGGATTTACAGGTGGTTGGGCATTACACCCACTGCCAAGGAAGTCTTCATTTACACTCATCTTTTGTAATGAGGAATACCAGATGCACCTCAAAAACCAAGCAGAGATAGTATCTGCAGTTGCCAAATGCATGGCTTCATCACATTATCTGTCATTAAGAAGAAATCCATTAGGTTAGAGATTCTCTTTATAAATAAAAAAACAATAACAAAAATTAAGATTTTTTTTTAATCTGTGCTCGAGGAGAGATCAAAATGAGATTCTAAGCTCCCTAAATACATTAAGTGAAGAGTTCACTATTTCTAGTTTCCTGTGATGATAGCAAAATTAGTGGGAAAAAGATTCCAGTGTAACTGTGCATTCCAATTTAAATAGTAGCATTAATTCATTTTCTCTTATATAATAAATCTTAACATTCTCAGGAAGTTGTTGTAGAAATATATTGAACATATTTTCAAGAAGGTTAATTCATTTTTCTGGATCTTTTGTATTTCATTTTATTTTGTGAATCTCTCTCTGCTTCCTCAGTGTTTGGGTATAGGAAACAGGTGTCACAAGAGACGGCTTAACTTGCCGTGCCACAATGCTGGCCCCATTAAAGCTGATTTTTGACAAAGTTCTGGCCACTTAATCTTGGTTCCAGTTGTGTTAGTAAAAGATTATTTTAGTTTTGGCACAACTTTCTGTAGTTCATTTAGACATTTTTGCTGATATACCGTTCATTTTCAATTTATCGAGAGAGAAATTACGGTTGTGCAGTTCTGTGAGTCCAACGTAGGTTAATAATGGCTGAATAATAGTGCAAAAACATTCACACTCCACTCTCTGGAGCCTGTTTGATTACATGTTAAAGGTACTTAACAGATATGGTTAAGGTAATAAATCTCAAGATAGGATTTTCTTGTTGGATAAATTGGACTATGCACAGAATATTCACATTCAACCTTAAAGGTAGAAACATAGTAGAATAAACAGAATTGGAAATGAAAGAAGAAATATAAATAAAGTGTAGAAATAAAAAGTTTTTTAAGTTGATGCTTGCTAAGATGTCCAAATCCCTTCTTAGATGCCTTGGTTCAGTACTCTGCTCTGGCCCCTGGTTCCAGTTTACTGCTAATACAGATTCTGTGAAGCAGTGGTTATGGATTAAATAGTTGGGTCCCTGTCATCCACATGAGGCATGCATGGGGTTCCTGACCACTGGCTCCAGCCCTGTCTCAGTCCTTGCTGTTGCCAGGCAAGGGTAGGCAATTGGAGTGAATCAGCAGATGAAAGTTGACTTTTTCTCTCCTCTCTCTAATGCTCTCTCTGCCTCTCAAAGTTAAAAAAATTAAAAAGCATCATAATGGGCCATTATAGACAATGATATGCCAACAAACTATATAAACCAGAAGTGAATAAATTCCTAGAAAAATACAACCTACGAAAACAGACCAGAAGAGCAAATAAAAAGACCAAGCAAATCATTAACTAAAGATATCCCAATAAGAAAAGTCCAGTACCAAATCACTATATGGATTAATTCTATTACACATTCAAAGAAGAATTAATATCAGTCCTTATTAATTATTTGCTATAAAAATAGAAGGGATAACACTTTAAAATTGTTGGATGATTGTCACTTTAATACATAAACTAGACAATAAAAATCAGAAGAAAATAAAACTACAGGTCAATATCTCTGATATACATGAGTGCAAAAATTGTCAATAAAATACGGGTAAACTAAGCTTTATAGTGAATTAAAACAGTTATACACTATGACCAAGAGAGGTTTATTCATGGAATGCAAGGATGAATCAACATATGCATAATCATCAATATAACGCAACACATGAACAAAATGAAAGAAAAATTCTACTTGGTGATTTCAGTATGTGCAAGAACAAAGTTCACAATCTGCTTATTATTAAAAGTTTTAACAAAATATGTAGAGAATGAAATTACTACATATTCAAAACCCACAGCTAATATTCTAATCAATTGGGAAACCTGCAGTCGTTCCTCCTAATATCCTATACAAGCAAGGATGTCTATTATATTTCTAAGATGGTAGTGGAAATAAAACATTTTAGCTAGGAGACAAGAAAAAAAGAATATAAGACATCTAAACTAGAAGGCAGGCGCCAGCACTGTGATGTAGTGGGTTAATGCCATGATCAGCAGTGCCAGTATCCCATATGGGTGCCAGTTGGAGTCCCGGCTGCGTCACTTCAGATCCAGGTCTCTGTTAGGGCCTGGGAAAGCAGTAGAAGATGGCCCAAGTCCTTGGGCCCCTGCACTGGTGGGGCAGACCTGGAAGAAGCTCCTGGCTCCTAGTTTCAGATCTGTGCAGCTCCTACTATTATGGCCATTCTGCCTTTCAAATAAATAAATAAATCTTAAAAAAAAAAAAGAGAAATTCTTTCAATTTGAAAAATAAATAAACAAATTGGAAGGCAAGAGGTAATAATATCTCTGTATGTGGCTATATTAACCTAAATCAAAAATCCTGTATATAAGTGAAATCAACATCTTGAGATTTGATTGTTGTTTACAGACATTACCTATGCTCCTGAGAAGCAGAGGTCTATTTTCTACTTGCTGAATTATTTATTTAGTGGAGGATTAAGCCTTTGAATACAATGTAAATTGAAAGTGTGTTATCACATAAATGAAAATAAAAAAAGAAAGAAAAGTAGGAAGGAGTGGAAAGGAGAGTGGAAAGTATCATTATGAGCTTAAACTTGTATATATGAAATTCATGAATCTATTTTCTTTATATAAGTAAAATAAATAAGTAAATCAAATCCTCAACAAAAGGGGAGACTGAACTACAAGAAATAATAAACATATTTGGTAGTTGCAAGATAGAACACCATCATCCCAATGTCAATCAAACAATAACATATGGAGAGAAAACTAACAACATAATCCATTTCACCATAACAACAATGGAACACCACTTAGAACAAATTTAATCAGAAAGATGAAAGACTGTATGCTGAAAATTATAAAATATTAACAAAAAACTAAAGACGTTATTGAGTGTCAATATTTTGTATTCATATATTAAAATAATTAATATTATTAAAATCTCCAAGCTCCTCAAAATGATCTGTAGGTTCAGTGCTATCCTTATCGAAAATCCCAATATATGCTTTATGGAACTTTTTTTAAATCCTAAAATGTATATAAAACCACAAACATTTTGAATAAACCAAGCAATCTGCAGCAATTGGAACAAAGACGGGGTCATCACTTATCCTAGTTTCCAAATGAAAACAATATTCATGATTCCACTTACATGTGGAATCCACAAAAGTAAACCTCAAGGAAATAGAAAGGAAAAGGGTAATTGCAGACGATCCAGGAATGGGGGAATCTGAAAAGGTATTGCTCAAAGGGTACAAATTTGGAATTAAAGTTGAATTTTTAGAGACCAGTTGTTAGTAACAATGTATAGTGTCCTTTAAAGTTGCTAACAGAATAGATTTCAAGCATTCTTATAACCTGTATAAAATGTAGCTGTAAGACCTGATAGCTATGTTAATTTGGTTGGGATAATCATTTCATAAAGTATATGTATATCAAGATATCACAGAACATACCTTGAATACATACAATTTTGTGTGTCAATTTTCCCTTTAAAAAGATGACAAAAGATAATTCTATCAAAAAAGAAGCTACATAATCCACTAGTCAAGAAATAAGTGCACAAATAAACAGTAAACTGACCTCTGATAACAGTGCCAAGGACACAAAGTGGGGAAAATATTATCAATATGATGTTGGCAAGCCAAGATTGTTATAACAGAAAATGAGGATCCTTATCTTATACCGTAAGTGAAATCAAATCAAAATGGATTAGAAAAAAAAATTGAATGCACATCTGAAACTTTAGAGAAAATGATTCTTGACATTTGTCGGAGTAGCAAATTCTTCAGTGACACTAAAAGCACATGCAACAAATGCCATATAGATAAGTTGGATTGCATCAAAATAAAGACATCTGCACAAGCAAGGGAAAAACCAACAGTGGAAAGGAAACCTATAGATTTAGGGACAAATATAAATCAAATATATGATAAAGATCTCATATTCTAAATAAGAGAACATAAGGAATTTATATAGCCCAATAGCAAAATGAATAATAAAAATAGCCAAGAATTCAACTATAAAGCAAAAACAAATACTCTACTTAAACATGGACAAAGAATCTGAGTAGAAAGTTGTTAAAGGAAAACACACAAGTAGCCAACTGTTTATGATTATATTGTGATTATATTTAGCAGGGAGCTGTATCCAAAGTGGAGCAGCGGGTCCAGATCCGGCGCCCATATTGGTTGCTTGCACTGCAGCCAGCAGCTTAACCCGCTAACCCATAGTGCCGGCCCTCAAATCCAAACTATTTCTAGCCCTAGGCATTTTAGATTGTAGGCACTCAGCTTATATAGCTTTGTACATGTATGTATGCAGAAAATAGAGTATTATTCAGCTTTTTTTAAAAAAGCAAGGGAATCCTGTCCGTTGGTACAACATGGATGAAACTAGAGAACATTATGCTAAGTGAAATAAACCATTCAAAGAAAGGAAATTTTGCATGATCTCACTTAAAGGTAGAAAATAAAACAGTTGGCCGGCGCGTGGCTCAACAGGCTAATCCTACGCCTTGTGGCGCCGGCACACCAGGTTCTAGTCCCGGTCAGGGCGCCGGATTCTGTCCCGGTTGCCCCTCTTCCAGGCCAGCTCTCTGCTGTGGCCTGAGAGTACAGTGGAGGATGGCCCATGTCCTTGGGCCCTGCACCCCATGGGAGACCAGGATAAGTACCTGGCTCCTGCCTTCGGATCAGCGCGGTGCGCCAGCTGCAGCTAGCCAGCCACGGCGGCCATTGGGGGGTGAACCTAACGGAAAAAGGAAGACCTTTCTCTCTGTCTCTCTCTCTCACTGTCCACTCTGCCTGTCAAAAAAAAAGAAAAGAAAAAAGAAAATAAAATAGTTAAAACTTATATAATCAATCATTCAAGAAAAGGCAATACGACATGACCTCAATTATTACAGGTAGAATATAAAAAAGTCAAACCTTGTAGACGCAAAAAATAAAATGGTGGTTTGTTAGGCTGGAGTTGTGGGAAATGGGGGCATTTTTGGTCAAGTGTTACAAACTTTTAATTATACAAAATTAATAAGTTCTGAGAAGTAATACTCAAAGTGTGGCTACTGTTAATGCTCAATTGCATTCTTGAAATCTGTTAAGAGGATCTATCTGAAGTGTTCATACCACATACACAGAGCAGGAGGAAATGGAGGGGAGGAGGAGGAGAAGGAAGAGGAAGAGAGAGTAAGAAAACTTCAGAAAGAGGAAGATGAAAAGGGAGCCAGGTAGCAACAGCAGTTGTAGCACACATCATCTTCGTGATTAATGACAGGCACATTCAAGTCAGAATGGACTCCATTTCCTCAAGATTCAAGGCAGGAAGTGAGTTTATAATAGAATGTGCACACTTGCAATATGTAAGTGTTCTGCTGTTTCCTTTGATTGTGGCCACAGTCCAGACTCCTTTTGAATATCTAATGCTGGCTAGACTCCCAGGACTGGCTGCCAGCCCAAGTCTATCTTATTGGTCTGTGGAATACTCCTCTGAGAGATTTTATTTTGAAATGCAAACACTTTAGTGAGTATCACAGCTCTTAGATTTTCAGGTGTAATCAGCAGTGGGTTCAGTTAAAAGCTATACTTCTCCAAGTTTTTCCCAGATTGAGACGATAACTGCCAGATATTAAAAAAAATGTGGAGTTGAAACAGTTAAGACACTTGGATACACTTGCAACCAAAACAAGAAGAGCCACAGAAAACAATAGGGCAGCAGAATAAGCCATTAAGAAATAGACTGGGACCAGCTTGAGTCAGAGACTGAAAAACATAGTTGAACAGTTTTTTGGGCTAAGAATATTCATTTTTATTGCCAATAAAATCACTAATGGCATGTCATAGCTGAAATTTTTTCTCTCTGTTCTATAGGTCAGAAATCTGTTGGATTCTCTACTTAGATTGTCACCACACCAAATCTGAGAGTGCATACAGAATTGCCCTTGTCTGGAGGCTCTGGAGGAAAATGTCTTTTAGCTTTATTAAGATACTTGGCTGAATATCAATGAAGTCTAGTTCTTACTTACTTCCTGGTTCTACACCTGGGCATCATTCTGAGATGCTATGGCTACATGAATTCCCTTGCTTTGCCTCCTGCATCTTCAGGCCAGAAACTGTGCATGAAAGCTGTCTAACTCTTCACACCATTCCAATCTTCTACTCCATCTTTCAGGCTGTAACTGGAGAAATGTTTCTAAATCCCCACCCCAGCAGCTTTATTTAGGTTTTGTGAACAATTAATATTGACATATAATTGAGGTGTAAAATATGATATTTGGTTATATATATTTTGAAATATTCATCACAAACTAATTAGCATATCTATCACCTCTCATAGTTTCTTCCTCCTCCTCCTACTTCTTCTGCTTCTTTATTCAGACTATTATATAATTATACAGATATATTACAACATAAATGCATTTGTTATTTCTTAACATATTCATAATTCAAAAAAATGGATTTACCATTCTAAACATTGATAAAAAGACATTATATTCATCTTCTAATTATGAAGGGATGTTAAGATATCTCAATTAATACTGAAAGAACCTAAGCCCACGTGACATTTCAGAGGAGTTAATAAGAAAATTAAAACTTTTAATTAGTTCTTTCATGAAATCAACATATATTTGTAGAATACCTGCTGAAATAGGTCTAGGGATATGATTGCAAATACATTCCTACATATATGGAATATTAATTCAGAGCAAACACAAGTATGAAACAGGTAAACACTTATTTAAAGTGACATAATGGAAAGTATCACTTCTTATAACAACATGTTGGAAAATAAAACTAGTTTGAGATGAATTGGGATTAAAAAAGAAAACTTCCAGTTGATGTAATATTGAATCATTATTTTATCTGAGATTAAACACTGAACAGTCACTGATAAAAAAGAAAAAAAAATCATAGCATGACTGGCATTGTGGTGCAGCTGGTCAAGGCACCAGTCAGGCACCATATATTGAAGTATCTGGTTCAGTACCCATTGCCTCTGCTTCTGATCCAGCTTCCTGATAACAGACCTGCTAATGGGAAGGGCAATGGAAGACTGCCAAATCTCTTGTCACCCATGTGGGAGACCTGAAATGATTTCCTGGTTCCTGGCTTTGGCCTGGTGGCCCGGACTTGATGTTGCAGACATCTGGGGAGTGACCCAGTGAATGAAAGATCTCTCTCTCTCTCTCTCTCTCTCTGTGTGTGTGTGTGTGTCTTACTCCCTTCCTTCTCTCTTTGTCACTGTGTCTTGTGAATTAATAAATATATATTTTTAAAATATTACATGGACTATAGCTGTTAAGAGGAGAAAAGAATACTGTGAAAACCTTGATATGACAGTGCTTACTACAATCTGAAAAAGAGAGATCCAATGTGTGTTAAATATAATAGAGAGGGATAAGTTATCTGAGAACAACCAGTAAGTAGGGACAAGATTATAACAGGCAGCCAAGGAATTGTTACATTTCATAATCTAGGGAAGAATGCAATATGACATCACACACACACATGCACATATGTGCAAACAACATTGGCTACTCTGACGTACACTAAGATTTGTACAATGTATTAAAGGAGGCTTGTAGGCTATTTTCATTACTTTCACAGTAATATCTATATGTTGAATACTACATAATATATTGCTTTGAGAAATTATCATTGTAGAAATTCTAAGGTGATCAGGAATTCTGAATGCAATATTTTAGGTTACTTTTTTGGAAAATTAACTTGCATAAGTAAATTTTCATGGAAAAATAATGATCCAAGTGGTAAAAGTGCATATATTAGCTTGTTAATAATTAGACGTGATATTTCTGGCCAATATTATTTATAGTCAGTGTTATTTGGAGCTCTTGCACATTCAGTGACAAGAAAAACACTCTTGTTACATTTGTCATAGGGTAGGGCTATTCAACAAGTCTGGCTGTGGAGGAAGTCACATTTGGCAGAGACATTTAATTGCTGATGTGAACTCCTCCTGCCGTGCTAACACTGAGGGAGGACTGTGGTCAGATAACAGAGCCATAACATCCAGTATCCTGCGTTGCTGAGATGCCATCAGAGCACCTGAAACACACTGTTTTCTACAAAATATAAAATAAAGGTTTGTTGTGATAAACCCACTAAAATCTTAGCTGTTGTTTTTCTTATAGCGGATGACTTGTTCTACCCCAATTTATACATTATTAGTTTGGTTTTATGTTTTGCTTTAATAAATGTGTTAATAACTTCAGTTTGATGATTTATTTATGTACCTACCTTCATTTTAATTGAGTAGTTCGTTGCCCGTACTTATTCCACACAACGTACTCCAAATGCCATAAAAAATACTCAACCAAAATAGTTTAGCTCCTATTTAAATCTAAAAGATGCCCGGCTGAAGAGATGCCTCCATTAGCCCATGGCACAGTCAGCTTTTAAGTGTCTCAGAATGGATTTTAATCTTATGGTTAAAATTTGCAAAAGAGAATTGGGTGTAAAACTGCCAACTACCATGCATCATATAAAAGTAAAAAGCAAAATCAGACTATTATGTCATTAACATAAACAACATGGTGAATATGTAAGTTACACAAACCATTTAAAATACAAGTTAAGGTCCATACATTTTTTCCAGAAAAATTTGATTCATTGAAAATTGATTCATTCTAAATTGCCACTGTTGCCTTTGTTAAAATATCATTTTTTCCAACTTTTAAAAATATTTCATCTTCCTAGTGAGAACCAGTCTTAGTACAGTCTTTCTGTCCTCATGTACTCTCAAACATTCCAATTCTGGCCATGCTACATTTTTCTATACTTAATATGTGAACTCTGTTTATACTCACACTAGAAAATGTTACATTTAATGACATACCCATTTTGAAAAAAATAGTCAGGGAGTCATTAGAGTTTGAAGATGCTTTTCTTAAAATATATGCCATATTGTTCAAGTTTCCCATGTTCACACCCACAGGCTTTGTGTCTGTCCTATGTCATTCTTGAAACTTCATGTACACTCGTGTCACCCACGGAGGTCAGTGGACTTCAGTTCTTCCATATTTATTTATCTTCAAATCACTGAATTTCGGGTCTATAAACTATTACAACTTTCCTCCCATTGGCCATTGTTGGTTCTTTTTCATTTTTATCTTACTCTGTTTGCTATAGTTTACAGGATTTCCTACAATCGCAAAGTTCCAATCTTCCCTTTAATACAATTATTTCCCTCAAGATGAATTATCTCTTTAAAAAAAGCTTTGCTGACCGGCGCCACAGCTCAATAGTCTAATCCTCCGCCTGTGGTGCTGGCACCCCGGGTTCTAGTCCCGGTTGGGGCGCCGGATTCTGTCCCAGTTGCCCCTCTTCCAGGCCAGCTCTCTGCTATGGCCCCGTAGTGCAATGGAGGATGGCCCAAGTGCTTGGGCCCTGCACCCACATGGGAGACCAGGAGAAACACCTGGCTCCTGCCATCAGATCAGCACGGTGCGCTGGCCACAGTGCACCGGCCGTGGCGGCCATTGGTGAGGTGAACCAACGGCAAAGGAAGACCTTTCTCTCTGTCTCTCTCTCTCTCACTGTCCACCCTGCCTGTAAAAAAATAAAATAAAATAAAATAAAATAAAATAAAATAAAATAAAATAAAATAAAATAAAATAAAAAGCTTTGCTTTCATTTTTCATGATCTCACTCACACAGTCCTTATAATCTATTTTTCTGTACTTCAAGATACAAGTTAACATGTCAAGGCCTATGTAGTATTGTTAACAATTATGTTATTCATTTTCTTTGTAATTAAATGGTTAGCACTTGTATAATACCTGTAAGTCCTTTGAGGGCAGACATTCTTCCTAATCATATATTTTTTCCTCATGTATCTCAATGTAATCATTTTCATTTTAATGCTCAATACAAATTTTGTGGAAAAGTATAATTTTATAATACCATTGGATATTTTAATTGCATGATTTTGAAAACCACAGAATTGTATTGTCCATTTTAGAAACGAAGGCAACAACAATCATGAAGAATGGCAGCATTAGCTTTCCTCAACTACTTCCCTGAAAGTTTTTCTCTTTGAAGAATACTTATCTCTGTGTGACAGGAGTGAAATAATAATTAGTATTTAACAATTCTGTACTGAGACTTGGAGTCTCAAATATGCACTGAAGTAATTTATAAGGCATTTGATAAGGTGAACTGATGATTAGATGTAGGTTAAGTCCCAGCATAAACTTTCTCAAATTATTCTACTAAATTCAAGGCACTGATTAAGGGAGGATTAAGTGGTCTGCAGAACTGTTTTATAATCTAAAGGATAACACAAGGGCTATTTCATACCTTTATCCTATTTAAAGCTATTTTCATCAAGAAGTATCGTAAATGTCTATTTTACTCTCTTCTCCTTTGAAATATTACTATAGGTAGACCATATACACACCTGCAGTTATTTGGCTACTACAATGGATTTTATCATAAATTGAACCAATAAATATCAGTTTGCAATAAGACTGCTTATATACTTACAAAATGATTTAGCCATTACAAAATAAGGTTTTTTTCCCTCTGTTAATCTCAATATTTACCTTCATTGGATTACTATAAAAATGCGAATCTACAAATTTGATCTATTATTATAAAAATAGTGTTTACAGTCCCAGGATTATGTTTCAACTTTCTAATTAGACATGACATTAAACCCTCCAATATCCACTCCTGCTTGCTTTTGCAAATGTCTTTTCCAGGGAACCTGAGGATCACAAACCACTTTTTCTAACACACTATGTCATTATGTTTACCTCTTGTAATTTCAGATATTTTTATGTACCTTTTCATGTTTTATCTATATGAAGTGCTTATATTTCATTAACTTTTGAGATATTTCTCTATGAAATGATGCTTACAATGTTAATCCTTCATTAGACTCTGTAGTCCTTAAGAGAAAAGTACATAAAGTGATCTTATTCATCTCTAACAATCCACAGTATGATACAATCTCCATGAATAATATAGTTATTGGATGAACTAATTGATGGAGAGGAAATCCTTTCATTTAAAAGTAGAATATGGAAATCAAGAGGTGAAATAAAACATTAAAGGTTGCTATTATTGAGAAAGACTCAGATAATTGTTCAATGTGCCTTAGTTCTTTGATATGCATATATATAATATCAACATATATAGGTATAGGTGTGGTGGAATGAGAAGGCCATGCCAAAGTGGCCACTGGCAAGTGAGTGTCAGTTACTCATGAATGGCTTCAAAACCCACCTGGCAACGGAGCCTGCCTGGCAACAGGCTGTGATTGGTTAGGGCATAAACCACCCCTTGACCAGATTGGCTGCCTTGGCTATTTAAGCTGCTGTACCAACTGAAATAAATGAGTTTGTGGGCTGCTCACCTCTGGCCCGCTTTCACCCAACTCCTGGGGTCTGTCTGGTGACTCCGTGCTTCTTGCCTCCACCACGCTCCTCCTCTCAGAATGAATCAACCTCAACATATAGGTATATAGTAGGAGATAGCACAACATGTACAGAATTCCCATTTTAGGGGTATTGCTTTCAGGATGTTTAGAGAATTTAAATTTAAATAAAATACTAGCCGGCGCCGCAGCTCAATAGGCTAATCCTCCGCCTAGCGGCGCCGGCACACCGGGTTCTAGTCCCGGTCGGGGCGCCGGATTCTGTCCCGGTTGCCCGTCTTCCAGGTCAGCCCTCTGCTGTGGCCAGGGAGTGCAGTGGAGGATGGCCCAGGTGCTTGGGCCCTGCACCCCATGGGAGACCAGGAAAAGCACCTGGCTCCTGGCTCCTGCCATCGGATCAGCGCGGTGCGCCGGCTGCAGCGCGCCGGCCGTGGCGGCCATTGGAGGGTGAACCAACGGCAAAAGGAAGACCTTTCTCTCTGTCTCTCTCTCTCACTGTCCACTCTGCCTGTCAAAAAAATAAAAAAAAATAAATAAAAAAAATAAAAAAAATAAAAAAAATAAATAAAATACTGACTATACAAAAATGCAAAATTACTATATGTAGAATATATTTTAGTAGCAGAGTGATTTCCTATGAATTATCGTGTATGTTTGTTTTATTTCTGGAAGTAATATATCGTATTCTAACTCAGAGTGTCAATGTTTTTATTTTCACTTTAACACCTATCTTTGGTGATAAAGATAGAGCTCTATCCTACTATTTAAGGAGGTGCAATTTGTTTTCTATGAATCTGAAGAATAAAATGATGGCAATTTGATACAACAGAGGTTCTGTTACTGTTGTTACGTTTAAGTGCAATGTCTTTTCCTCTTGATAGCTGCATATGCCCTTCTGAAGGATTTTTGAAATAGGTAGAATACTAAATATTAAAATTATCCTAAAACATTTTCTGTTAGGTGTTTTTCTGTACTATAGTGTGTTCCTCTTTAATTCTATGTGGTACATTCATGAAACTCATGGCCTTGTGTTAAGTTAAGTATAAATGGTATGTACATCCATCAGTGTGTGCCTGCTATGCAGCAAATATGAATAAAAGCTGCTTGAAACTCTTTCAGAAACCTGACCCAAGGTGCTGTCCACATTGTAGGAGCCAGATGATGGAAAGTCATATGCACGGCAGGAACTGACAAAGCAGAGGACAATTGCACAAGCAAGAGAAACACTTGCCCTTCGAATGTTTCTTTACTGTTGTCTGTTGACAAGCATTGACTCATGCCAGTAACAAAAGACATATGCTTGCAGAGTCAAGTTCCATTTTCATCTATCAGCAATGTAGGATAATTTTGGAGCTGAGAAATAATGATTTCATTACTGCGAAGCTAAATAAATAAATAATAATGATAGGAGGACAAAGGACAGAAAGTTAAAGATGATATACTCAATAATGAGAGCTTTGTTTTTGTTTTCCACTAACTTGATTTGTGACAGTCAAAGTATTATAGAAGAGGAAAAGGAACAATACAAAAATAAGTAAATGGCATGAGATGGAAAATCAACAATATTGCAATTATGAATATAAGAATATGTGATACCATACACAAATATTATATATTTGTAACATAGTGAGTTTTCCAATAAGATGATTGATATTCTAGCGTTCTAAGTCTTTATTCTACCTAGACTATCTTTATTGAAATATTGGTTTTATTACAGTTTCAGATTTTAGAAAGGAAAACTGTTAAAAATATGCAAATGTGTAGATATTTTTTGTAAAGAAATTGTTTTTAAAATTTCAAATATATTTATAAAATATTAGCCATTCTTCAAGAAAAGTCATATCTAATAGCTTTTAGAATGCACAGCAATGATTATGTTTCATTACTTCCAGGTATTGTAGGTGATACAATATTGTTAATAATTAATAATACTAATGAATAAAAATAATCAATATTATTAATAGTATTAATAATAATTGTTAATAATTATTAACTAGAGTGACTGAATACTCAGAGCTATTAGATTTTAAGCATATGATCTATTTCACTGAAATATGAGAAGAATTACACACTGATAAAATTAACTGATCTTTACCATAGGTAAATATTATTTGTATCTCTTAATAGGAACTATTATTGAATGGGACTCAATAAGTGTTCATTCACAAGGCAGAATTACAGGAATTGGTAGGATATTTGCATGTCTTACAAGAAGACTTTAATGAAAATGTCCAAGTAGCATATCAATGATTCAATATTTGAATCATTGTTGAATATTTATAAACATAAAAAAATATTTGTAGTTATATTTATAAGTTATTAGCTATTAAGATAAAGTATAGTTATAAAAAGAATAATTATTACTAATAAAATAATTATACTAGTGATGGCAATTATTGTTATGTAGTAAATGTGTATTGATTGATTGGGCACAAAACATCCATTTGAACAATGCTAGGTCACTAAAGCAATTCACAGGCAGCAAATTGCTCTATAAAGATACAAAATTGTTTTGCCTTAGGTCTTGTATAAATACACAGATCACAATTATGAATCCTTAAGCTAATATAGTTAAAGAAAATAGAAAAACAGTAGCAAAGTCAAAACAGTTGATTACGTTTAAAGTTCTTTATTTAAAATTGTTTTAATAAATTGACAAGCTAAACACCAACAATGCATTATATGCTATTTCACTGTAAGAGAGAATTGGAATAGAACAGAGACCATATTTGCCTCTGAAAATTATGGGATGATGTCTCTCTATGTGTCATCATACCCACTGACTTCAAAAATATAATTTTGCTGCATCAGATCACTGTCATTTAATCTACATGACAAGAAAATGTGAGAGATTCTTTTCCAAGAATATAAATTGGGCTGCCCAAATTACACACACAGTATATCCGTTTATGGTAAACTAATGTAGCCCATTATTGAAATATGCCACTTGCAAATCTGAAATGGAGCAACCTGTGTAGCCTGTGATTATGTGCCTCTACATCTTGGTGTTCGATCACAAGTCATATTGTATTTTGTTCTTCCAGTGCTCTTTCTAAATCTGTGCTTAGATTTATGGTGAAGTATTCATCAATCAAATTGGCAATGCTTTTAGTCACACTTTGGGAGAGAAATGGTTGAATTTAATCAACAAATGCACATATTTTATTGCTGTATATCTAAATATAAGCCCCATCATAATTGCAATGGCTTACTTCAGAGAATTTTAGAAGACTATCATTACTTATACAAATGCTTTCAAATGTTGTCTGTTAACACTGAAATGAAAAAAAAAAAAAAAACAGGCAAGGGTTGTCAAGAAAGTTAACATGCCAATAGTGGTACAGCCACATAGAATTGTCCAGCAGCTTTGCATGCCAATATTCGCACAGCTGAAAATTAGAATTG
Source organism: Oryctolagus cuniculus (assembly GCF_964237555.1). Taxonomy (NCBI): domain Eukaryota; kingdom Metazoa; phylum Chordata; class Mammalia; order Lagomorpha; family Leporidae; genus Oryctolagus; species Oryctolagus cuniculus. The sequence goes on from NC_091433.1 coordinate 24,356,465, forward strand.
TCTTTAAGTAGTAGACTACTTAACCACCACTGCCAATAGGATTTTCTCAACTATTATTTTGTTTAAGCCAGAGGCAGAAAATGCAGAAAATCTTTATCTAAGGGCGTTGGCAGAAGCTGAGCTATTTATCATTTCTGTGAAGATAAAGCAGGCCAGGTCTAGTGTTTATTGTAATAAAGCCAATATTGAGATGTAGCACAGAGTGATGATATAAAGCATTGTTGGCATCCTTTGCACCTTGTTTGCAGTTGTGAGAATGTGGCACTTCACTAACATGTAAAGTAGCCTTGGCTTTAATCCATTTTGCACAAAGGATCATAACATAGAAACCTCTTTTACTTTAACCTCACATGCACTATGAGGCTTTTGGATGGTGTTTGTTTTTTGTTAAGATAAGACTTCCTGGGGGCCGGCACAGTGGCACACTAGGTTAATCCTCCGCCTGTGGAGCCAGCATCCCATATGGGGGCCGGGTGCTGGTCCCAGTTGCTCCTCTTCCAGTCCAGCTCTCTCCTGTGGCCTGGGAAAGCAGTGGAAGATGGCCCAAGTGCTTGGGCGCCTGTACCTGCGTGGGAGACCAGGAAAGAAGCTCCTGGCTCTGGATCTCGGCGTAACTCAGGCCATGGCAGCCATTTGGGGAGTGAACCAACGGAAGGAAGACCTTTCACTCTGTCTCTCCCTCTCTCACTGTCTGTAACTCTGTCAAATAAAAAAATATTAAAAAAAAATTTTAAAAAAGATAAGACTCCCTTTAAGAAAAGAAAGTTCCATATTTTCTGGTTTACATTACACCAAACTACACATGACAAAAAAAAAATGTATTTCACTCTAAGGAAGAAAGATTCATGAAGTTCAGAGGCAATGAAAATAGAGTTTACTGGAGAGTAGAGTCAGTAGATGGCAGAAAATAATTTGATGAATAATTATCTACTTACATATCAACTACTTGCTTCATGAGAAAATGAGTTGATTTCTTATTGATTTGGAGCTCTGAAGTAATGTAACCGTTCCGGAAAATGTACTTATTACAAATCAATGAATCAATTTGTATGAACTTATTTACTAAAAAATACAGATAGATTTGTGAAAGTGCTTGCTATGAGTACCTACATACACAAAAATACACACACTTATCAATAAGAATGAGAGGATTAAATTCTATTCATCTATTTATTGACAATTACAGCACTAGAAAAATGTTCTCATATAATTCATCTATCTGTTAATACTATCGGCAACTCTGCTATAATTGGTTTTCCAAATAGATTTAATTTGTATAATTGACAGATAATAACTCATTGTATATTTTTCAAAGCTTTGATATATGGAAACACCTGAGACAACACATCCAAGAATATTTCTAGCACTCAGTCAACTTTTCTCACATACCGTTGTCATCCAGAACAATGGTTCCTCCCTCAAACCTCGCTCCCCAGGCCACCTTTGACCTCTATTTTTCTCAAAAGGATCATTTTGCTTTTTTTATTTATTTAGTAAATATAAATTTCCAAAGCACAGTTTATGGATTACAATGGCTTCCCCCCTCATAATTTCCCTCCCACTCACACCACTCCCATCTCCTGCTCCCTCTCCCATTGCATTCATTTCTTTTTTTTCCTTTTTTTCTTTTTTTTTTTTTATTTTTTGACAGGCAGAGTGGACAGTGAGAGAGACAGAGAGAAAGGTCTTCCTTTTTCCGTTGGTTCACCCTCCAATGGCTGCCGCGGCCAGTGCGCTGCGGCCGGTGCACCGCGCTGATCCGATGGCAGGAGCCAGGAGCCAGGTGCTTTTCCTGGTCTCCCATATGGGTGCAGGGCCCAAGCACGTGGGCCATCCTCCACTGCACTACAGGGCCACAGCAGAGAGATAGCCTGGAAGAGGGCCAACTGGGACAGAATCCGGCACCCCAACTGGGGCTAGAAACAGGTGTGCTGGCACCGCAAGGCGGAGGATTAGCCTATTGAGCCGCGGCGTGGGCCAAGATTCATTTTCAATTATCTTTATATACAGAAGATCGATTTTAGTATATATTAAGTAAAGATTTCATCAGTTTGCACCCACACAGAAACACAAAGTGTAAAATACTGTTTCAGTACTAGTTATAGCATTACTTCACATTGGACAACACATTAAGGACAGATCCCACATGAGAAGTAAGTACACAGTGACTCCTGTTGTTGACTTAACAATTTGACACTCTTGTTTATGGCGTCAGTAATCTCCCTAGGCTCTACTCATGAGTTGCCAAAGATATGGAAGCCTTTTGAGTTCGCTGACTTTGATCTTATTCAGACAGGGTCAAAGTGGAAGTTCTCTCCTCCCTTCAGAGAAAGGATCTCACTCACAGAGATCTTTCATTTAGTTTTTTTTGTTTGTTTTTTGTTTTTTTGTTTTTTTTTGTTTTTTTTTTTTTTTATTGCCAGAGTGTCTTGGCTTTCCATGCCTAAAATACTCTCATGGGCTCTTCAGCCAGATCTGAATGCCTTAAGGGCTGATTCTGAGGTCAAAGTGCTATTTAGAACATCTGCCATTCTATGAGTCTGCTGTGTATCCCGCTTCCCATGATGGATCATTCTCTCCCTTTTTGATTCTATCAGTTAGTATTAGCAGACACTAGTCTTGTTTGTGTGATCCCTTTGTCTCAGACCTACAGTGTGATCAATCGTGAACTGAAATTGATCACTTGGACTAGTGAGATGGCATTGGTACATGCCACCTTCATGGGATTGTATTGGAATCCCCTGGCACGTTTCTTACTCCACCATTTGGGGCAAGTCCGTTTGAGCATGTCCTACATTGTACATCTCCTCCCTCTCTTATTCCCACTCTTATATTTCACAGGGATCACTTTTCAGTTAAAATTTAAACACCTAAGAATAATTGTGTGTTAATTACAGAGTTCAACCAATAATACTAGAACAAAAAATTTACTAAAATGGATAAAGTATTACCTTGTACATCAAGGTACATCAAGTTAAAAACATTAAAAAAAGAAAAGTAAAATAAAACTTTTTAGCTCATTTTTAAATTTAAATGTTGTTTTTGCTGGTCATAAACTTCTAGGTTGACAGCTTTTATTCTTTGATTATTTTTAATTGTTCCTCGAATATCTTGTATTTATTGAATCATATGTAAATCTTCTGTCATTCTTCTATCTATTTTTAAGTAAAAAATTAATCTTCCCTCTCACACTAGAAGATTTTCAGGTACATTTATAATTGGTTTTAAGAAAACCAAATGGTATATGCCTCATGTCGCTCCCCCATTCGCGGAGGAACGACACTAGACCCTGAGCTGTTCTTTCTTCTGCTCGGCCTTTCCCGGGTTTGCTGCTGGTCCTTCCCGGGTTGGCTGCCGACCCCTCCACCTCCGTGGAGGGGTGGCCCCCCCGCCACTTTCCCTGCTTCCGCGGAGGAGCGGCACACTGCAGGCCAGCTCTCTCGGGGGCTGCTCAGGTGTTCCTTCAGATGTTCCACGCGCATGTTGTTTCTCTCCTCCTTTATAGTCCTCTTCCACCAATCCCAACTCTGCTACCCACATGCTGAGCACGCTGCTCTCCTCCAATCAGGAGCAGGATCAGCTCCTGCAGCTTATCAGTCAAGTTGGCGAGAGGCAGCTGCGTAGAAGTTTACTCCTCTCCAGCGCCATATTGTGGGAGAGCAGATGCATAGAATAAGTCTTAATTACAGTAACTTAGTCTAGTCTCAGTTGCTCCCCACAGCCTCGGTGTAATTTTTTTGTATTTCATGTGCTTGTATATTGTTGCATTTCGTGGATTCATATCACATAGCTTTTTTTAAAATTTGAAACATTTTCACACACTAGACATAAATTTTTGCCACATTTCTGAAGACTCCAATTAAATGTTATAGGATGTTTATCATTCAACCACATTTTAATGAAACTTCACTTTTTTTCGTTGTTTTTTCTCTGTATCTTGTTTCTCATAATCTCTCATCTTATATTTCCAATTTTTCTTTATTCCTCCAAATTCTAACCTACTGTATATAGTTTTTACCTATTCATTTGTATTTATCTTTTATTATTTTATTATTTGGAATGCATAAAAATAGAGTGACACATTAAGATATTTCATTCACTGATTAACACCTCAGTTGCCTGCAAAATCCAAGGCTAGACCAGGGTATGTGTTCGCAGGAAGCTTGATCAGAAACAGAGTGGACTGGATTTGGACCCTGTACCCCAATATTAGATGTAAGCATGAGCGACAACTTTTCAGTTAAGTTTCAACACTTGAGAATAACTGTGTATTGATTACAGTATTCAACCAAAAGTATTAAGTAGAACAAATAAACAAAAAAATACTAAGAGGGATAACATGTTAAGTTGCTCATCAACAGTCAGGGCAAGGGCTGATCAAGTCACCGCTTCTCATAGTGTTCATTTCACTTTAACAGGTTTCCTTTTTGGTGCTCAGTTAGTTGTCACCGATCAGGGAGAACATATGATATTTGACCCTTTGGGACTGGCTTATTTCACTCAGCATAATGCTTTCCAGATTCCTAACGGGATCACTTTTAGTTAAAATTTAAACACCTAAGTGTGGGGAGCAACTCGGACTAGACTAAGTTACTGGAATTAAGACTTATTCTATGCATCTGCTCTCCCACAATATGGCGCTGGGAGAGGAGAAAACAGCTTCTACACAGCTGCCTCCAGTTCAGCCAATAAACTGTAGGACTTGCTCCTGATTGGAGGAGAGCAGTGTACTCGGCGTGTGGGCAGCCGAGTTGGGATTGGCAGAGGAGGACTATAAAGGAGGAGAGAGACGGCATGCACCAGGAACATCTAAGGGGAACATCTGAAGGAACACCTGTGCAGCCCCCGAGAGAGCCGGCCGGCGGTGTGCCGCTCCCCTGCGGAAGTGGGGAAAGTGGCCAGGGGGAACCGCCCTTCCACGGAGGTGGAAGGGACAGTAGCCAACCCGGGAACAACCAGCAGCAAACCTGGGGAGGGCCGGGCAGACGAAAGAACAGCGCAGGGTCCTGTGTCGTTCCTCCACGAAGAGGGGGAGCGACATAATGGTGCCGTGACTCGGATATGAAGCCTAGGCAGGGTTTAGTGTCGTTCCTCCATGAAGAGGGGGAGCTACATAATGGTGCCGTGACTCGGATATGAAGCCTAGGCAGGGCTTAGTGTCGTTCCTCCATGAAGACGGGGAGCGACATAATGGTGCCGTGACTCGGATAGGAAACCTAGGACGGATAGGAAACCTAGGAGGGAAGAAACGGGAAGAAGTGGAAAATATCAGAGAGAGAGACTAGCAAACAGCCTAGGGAAAAGCCGGACGAAAAAGGTTCCGGAAAAAGCTATTAAAAGCCTAGGTATAGACTCAGATACGGACTACGGGGGGAAGCTGGGAGAAATCTCTAAGGTCGAGAGCAAAAGTGAAAGCTAGAACAAACAGATTTGGATACGGACTGTGGGGAGAAGCCGAGAAATGAGGGAGGAATATTGTTGGAAGAAAACTTAGGGAAACATACCGGGTAGAGAAAAATGTTAGGGAAATTGAAGCCGCGGGGGGCAGGCCGAGGCGGAGACGAAAGCTACTTTGGGATTCTCAAGTTAGCCCAGGAATAAGGGGCGAAAAGTTAAAACCAGAAGCGGAAACATAAGCCAGGTTGGAATCTGTCTGATTAGCCCGGGGAGCAAAGGACGGGAAGCCAAATCGTGGGGCGGAAACGTGAGCTGGGTTGAATTCGCCAGGTTAGCCCGGGGAACTTAGATTGAATACTAGTGGCGGAGACGTGAGCTGGGGCTGTGTGACTCGCGGAGGCTGCCGTGCGCAGAGAGAGCGTGCGGGGCACAAGTAGATAGGGAACGCTGGGCTAGCGCAGAGACCTCGGAGCGCACGCGCGAAGCCGGGAAGCCGCGAAGCCGCGCAGATAAGAGAAGCGGGCTGAAGCGGCTCAGAGCCGGGAAGCCGCCGAGAAGCAGCCTCGGGGCGGGCGCCGGGAAGCTGCAGGGATAAGAGAAACAGACATTTAGAAGTAAAATGAGAGAAATAGGAATGCTGGTAGATAGAAGTAAAATAGGAGAAATAGGAATGCCCGGAGATAGAGAAACAGAAAAATAAGGCCTCCCATCAACATGGCAATGAGAGAGCTTGGATTCGGTCTGCCTGATTAGGGAAGTGGTGAGCACCTGCGGGCGGCTAGCAGCTTATGCGCCACAGGTCACCGAAGACAGGCACGAATTAACATCAATAAGTCTCCCCACAATACCTTGGATTCAGTCTGCCTGATTAGTAAGGCGGTATGCACCAGCAGGCGGCTCGACCAGAGTATGAGCCGCAGGTCACCGAAGATAGGCACAAATCAACACCAATAGGCCTCCCCACAATATGGCAATGAGAAGGCTTGGGTTCGGTTTGCCTGATAGGGCTTGTAAGCACCTGCAGGCAGAGCAGAGCATGCGCTGCGGGGCACCGAACACAGGCACGCATCAGCGCCTAAAAACCTCCTCACAACATGGTGAAGAGAGGACCCGGATTCGGTTTGCCTGATTGATAGGACTTGTAAGAACCTGTGGCAACTCTAGCAAGCAGAGCAGAGTGTGTGCTGCGGGACACCGAAGACAGGTGCGTATCAACGCCAAAAAATAAAAAGAAAGGGGGATCTGTGGGGAGCAACTCGGACTAGACTAAGTTACTGGAATTAAGACTTATTCTATGCATCTGCTCTCCCACAATATGGCGCTGGGAGAGGAGAAAACAGCTTCTACACAGCTGCCTCCAGTTCAGCCAATAAACTGTAGGACTTGCTCCTGATTGGAGGAGAGCAGCGTACTCGGCGTGTGGGCAGCCGAGTTGGGATTGGCGGAGGAGGACTATAAAGGAGGAGAGAGACGGCATGCACCAGGAACATCTAAGGGGAACATCTGAAGGAACACCTGTGCAGCCCCCGAGAGAGCCGGCCGGCGGTGTGCCACTCCCCTGCGGAAGTGGGGAAAGTGGCCAGGGGGAACCGCCCTTCCACGGAGGTGGAAGGGACAGTAGCCAACCCGGGAACAACCAGCAGCAAACCTGGGGAGGGCCGAGCAGACGAAAGAACAGCGCAGGGTCCTGTGTCGTTCCTCCACGAAGAGGGGGAGCGACATAATGGTGCCGTGACTCGGATATGAAGCCTAGGCAGGGTTTAGTGTCGTTCCTCCATGAAGAGGGGGAGTGACATAATGGTGCCGTGACTCGGATATGAAGCCTAGGCAGGGCTTAGTGTCGTTCCTCCACGAAGACGGGGAGCGACACCTAAGAATAATTGTGTGTTAATTACAGAGTTCAACCAATAGTACTAGAACAAAACAATACTAAAATGGATAAAGTATTACCTTGTACATCAACAGTCAGGACAAGAGCTGATCAAGTCACTGTTTCTCATAGTGTCAATTTCACTTCAACAAGTTTCCCCTTTGGTGCTCAGTTAGTTGTCGCCGATCAGGGAGAGCATATGATATTTGTCCCTTTGGGACTGGCTTAATTCACTCAGCATGATGTTTTCCAAATCCCTCCATCTTGTTGCAAATGACCGGATTTCGTTGTTTTTGACTGCTGTATAGTATTCGATAGAGTACATGTCCCATAATTTCTTTACCCAGTCTACTGTTGATGGGCATTTGGGTTGGTTCCAGGTCTTAGCTATTGTGAATTGAGCTGCAATAAACACTAAGGTGCAGACCGCTTTTTTGTTTGTAAATTTAATTTCCTTTGGGTAAATTCCAAGGAGTGGGATGGCTGGATTGAATGGTAGGGTTATATTCAGGTTTCTGAGGAATCTCCAGACTGACTTCCATAGTGGCTTGACCAGTTTGCATTCCCACCAACAGTGGGTTAGTGTCCCTTATTCCCCACATCCTCTCCAGCATCTGTGGTTGGTAGATTTCTGAATGTGAGCCGTTCTAACCGGGGTGAGGTGAAACCTCATTGTGGTTTTGATTTGCATTTCCCTAATTGCTAGTGATCTTGAACATTTTTTCATGTGTCATTTGGAACTTTGGATTTCCACTTTTGAAAAATGTCTATTGAGGTCCTTGGCCCATCTCTTAAGTGGGTTGTTTGTTTTGATGTTGTGGAGTTTCTTGATTTCTTTGTGGATTCTAATTATCAACCCTTTATCTGTTGCACAGTTTGCAAATATTTTTCCCATTCTGTCTGTTGCCTCTTCACTTTCCTGTTTCTTTTGAAGTACAGAAACTTCTCAATTTGACACAATCCCAAATGTTAATTTTGGTTTTGACTGCCTGTGCTTCTGGGGTATTATCCAAGAAATCTTTGCCGTACCTATATCTTGCAGGGTTTTTCCAATGCTCTCTAGTAATTTGATGGTGTAGGGTCGTAGATTTAAGTCTTTACTCCATGTTGAGTGAATTTTTGTGTAAGGTGAAAGGTAGGGGTCTTGCTTCATGATTCTGCATGTGGAAATCCAGTTTTCCCAGCACCATTTATTGAATAGACTGTCCTTACTCCAGGGATTCGTTTTGGATCCTTGATCAAATATGAGTTGGCTGTAGATGTTTGGATTGATTTCTGGTGTTTCTATTCTGTTCCATTTGTCTATCCATCTGTTTCTGTACCAGTACCATGCTGTTTTGATAACAACTGTCCTGTAGTATGTCCTGAATTCAGGTATTGTGATGCCTCCAGCTTTGTTTTTGTTGTACAAGATTGCTTTAGCTATTCGAGGTCTCCTGTGTCTCCATATGAATTTCAGCAGCATTTTTTCCAGGTCTGAGAAGAAGGTATTCGGTATCTTGATTGGTATCGCATTGAATCTGTAAATTGCTTTTGGGAGAATGGACATTTTGATGATATTGATTCTTCCAATCCATGAGCATGGAAGATTTTTTCCATTTTTGGTATCCTCTTCTATTTCTTTCTTTAAGGTTTTGTAATTTTCATCGTAGAGATCCTTAACGTCCTTGGTTAAGTTTATTCCAAGGTATTTGATTGTTTTTGTAGCTATTGTGAATGGGATTAGAGATGTGCAATTCAGGACATGCTGAAGCTGACTTACCTCAAATGGTAGAGTTAGAAACATGCCAGGGGATTCCAATTCAATCCCATCAGCGTGGCATGTACCAATGCCATCTTACTAGTCCTGGTGATTTATTTCTGTTCACAATTGATCATGATGATAGGACTAAGAGCCAATGGGATCACATAAACAAGACTAGTGTCTGCAAATACTAGCTGATAGATTAAAAAAGGGAGAGAATGAGCCAACATGGGAAGTGAGATACACAGCAGACCCATAGAATGGCAGATGTCCTAAACAGCACTCTGGCCTCAGAATCAGCCCTTAAGGCATGTGGATCCGGCTGAAAAGCCCATGAGAGTATTTCAGGCATGGAAAGCCAAGACACTCTGGGGAAAAAAAAATAAATGAAAGATCTCCTTGAGTGAGATCCCAGTGGAAAGAACGGGTCATCAAAGAAGGAGGTACCTTTCTCTGAAGGGAGGAGAGAACTTCTACTTTCACCATGGCCTTGTCTAAATATGATCAGAGTTGGTGAACTCAAAAGGCTTCCATAGCCTTGGCGACTCATGACAAGAGCCTAGGCTGATTACTGATGCTATAAACAAGAGTGTCAATTTGTTAAGTCAACAACAGGAGTCACTGTGCACTTACTCCTCATGTAGGATCTCTGTCCTTAATGTGCTATACAGTGTGATTTAATGCTATAACTAGTACTCAAACAGTATTTTTCACTTTGTGTTTCTATGTGGGTGCAAACTGTTGAAATCTTTACTTAATGTATGCTAAACTGATCTTCTGTATAAAGAGAATTGAAAATGAATCTTGATGTGAATGGAAAGGGGGAGGGAGAGGGAAAGGGAGAGTTGTGGGTGGGAGGGAAGTTATGGGGAGGGAGAAGCCATTGTAATCCATAAGCTGTACTTTGGAAATTTATATTCATTAAATAAAAGTTAAAAAAAAAAGATTTAAGCATGAGCATCTCAAGTGACATCTCTACCACTGCACCAAATGACTGTGCTTTCTTATATATGTTCCCACATTATATTTTTCATATTTTAAATTTGATTGGTATTTTTATATATTTTTCTTTTTAGCTTAGAAAAACACAGAATTTATTCGAAATTCCAATTTTGATGCATGAATCTGTCATTTCTAACATTGAAACATTTTTTAGTTGCTTTGATTGATTCACGTACATTCTATTTTGGGCTTTATTTTCCTATTTCTTTGAGTGCTTGGTAATTTTTGTTTAGTGTCAGAGATTATGTTTCTTGACTTAGTCATTGTTGGACATTTCTGTATTTTTATTAAATACTTGATCTTTCCTCAATGGTGAAATGAATGTCCTGGGAAGAATTTGATACATTTTTTTAATCTTGATTTAAATTTTTATTTATTTGTACACAAGCAATATTCTAATTATTATTTATTAAGCAAGATCTTCATGACCACCTTACTTATGGTCTCATGGTTTCTGTTAGCTTCTATTCTGTTTGATGGCAATAGGCACAACATGTGGCTGTGTGTAGGAAAGATAATGTATTTTCTGATATTCTTTTGTGCTTATTTCTGTGCTGCAAATATTTTCCTCATATGCTGGTGCATCTAATCATTCAATATCTGTAGCAGATCTAGTCCATACTATTGCTAGTCCATAAGTGGGGAAAATCCTTGACATTCCTGGAAAGTCTTCCCAGTTCCCTAAATTAAGAAATTCCACTAGGCTCTTACTATGTTCACAGTGGTGTCCCTGCAACCCTTTTACATGCAGTGATCTGGAACAGTTGTAAATATATGAATCAAGTTTCTTCAGAGGTAGGGAGAGATAATGAGAGATATTTTAAGGAACTGGCTTACAGAATTGTGGTTTTCTGGTACATCTGAACTCCATAAGATAGGATAGCAGGCCAGGAACATAGTTTCAGTTTTATATATACATATATATATATATATATTCATCTACCTGAAAGGAACAGGGGCACTGTAGTATAGGGGTAAAATCAGTGTCCCTGACGCCATCATTGCATATGGGCACTGGTTTGTATCCTGGTGGTACCACTTCTCATCCAGCTCCCTGCTAACGGAATGCAAAAAATACTGGATGATGGCCCAAGCACTTGGGTTCCTGCTATTCACATGGAGGACCTGGGTGAAGCCTCTGTCTCAGGGTTTTTACCTGGTTCAGATTTGGACATTGCAGCCAATTAGGGAATGAACTAGCAGGTGGAATACAATTCTCTTTCTGCCTCTCCCACTCTGACATTCAAATAAGCACATCTTAAAAAAAAAAAAAAAAGATAAAAAGCAGAGAGAGAGAGAGAGAGAGAAAGAGAGAGCTCTTCTACTCTTTCATCTGCTGGTTTATTTCCCAAATACCCACAACAGCCAGAGTTAGGCCAGATCAAAACCAGGAGCCCAGAATTCCATGCAGGGCTTCCTTGTAGGTAGCAGTGGTCTAACCATGACAGCTATCATCCATTACCTCCTAACATTCATTACAGGAAGCTATACTGGAGGCAGGGACTTAAACTGGCATTCCAATATGGGATGGGATCATCTGAAGTAGCTGAAAATTGACCATCACTGTCAAGTTTGTTTGGTTTGTTTCTCCTCTTTCAGGGATTACTGTCTTTTGGGGACTAATGCCAAATGTCCTGAGAGTCATTTTTCTAATTTCTTTATGAGGAAGATATATCTATTCAAACATAAACTGTCTGGATGAGAAGCAGAGACTTTGAGTAAATGTTGATGTGTCTTACCCACCCAGACTCCTATTTTACAAATCATAAAATCAATAAACTGAATTAAAAAATTTACGTGTTATTTTAGAAAGAAAAAAATCTAAGAATTTTGTTATTAGGTTATCAGGTCACAACTTTATTTCCAGAGTACTTTAAATAAAAAATGCTATATTGCACAATAGATAGAAATTTTATGTTATGTGTAAATTCATTACAAGGTAATTGTAATGATGAAATAAACACAAAATCAATATAATTTCTTGGCTGTCAACATGCCATTTTTTATCTCTATATAAATTTTTTCTTTTATTAGAAAAAACCTGAAGTAAGCTCTTATAAAATTAACCATATTAAGAGAATCGTGTACCAAATTTACAAGTATATTTCTTGGTTAGCTTGGACCCTCCTAAGCCTACCCTCTATTAGAAATGTATAATTTAAAAGTCATAACTATAAGAGAATCAGACAAACTCTCAGTAAAGCTAAAATTATCCAGATCCTAGTTTGAGAAAAAAAAGGAGTGAATAGATTATGGTACTTCAAAACAAAATCACTGATCCAAATATAGAATTGTGATGAATGTAACGTCTCGTTCTTTAAGTAAATCTCTATCAGCTATATAGCTTTGTTTTATTTTTCAACAAAGTTATTGCTTGAGGGTTAATGGATCTCCCAAAGAAAACTATATTTTGTTTTTTATTGTGAAAACGTAGTATGGTATAGTACGCCATAATGGTTTTCTTTGTGAAATCAGATTGTCTTTCAATGCTTTAGTTTTGAAGATAAGAACACAGCTGTAAAACAATATGTAAATAAAACAAATTGAGGGCCAGCGCTATGGCTCACTTGGTTAATCCTCCACCTGTAGCTCCGGCATCCCATATGGGCAGTGGTTCTAGTCAAGGTTGCTCCTCTTCCAGTCCAGCTCTCTGCTGTGGCCCGGGAAAGCAGTGGAGGATGGCCCAAGTGCTTGGGCCCCTGTACCCACATGGGAGACCAGGAAGGGGCACCTGGCTCCTTGCTTCAGATCGGCACAGCGCCGGCCGTAGCGGCCATTTGGGGTGTGAACCAACGGAAAGATCTTTCTCGGCCAGCGCCGCGGCTCACTAGGCTAATCCTCCGCCTAGCGGCGCCGGCACACCGGGTTCTAGTCCCGGTCGGGGCGCCGGATTCTGTCCCGGTTGCCCCTCTTCCAGGCCAGCTCTCTGCTGTGGCCAGGGAGTGCAGTGGAGGATGGCCCAGGTGCTTGGGCCCTGCACCCCATGGGAGACCAGGAAAAAGCACCTGGCTCCTGGCTCCTGCCACCGGATCGGCGCAGTGCGCCGGCCGCAGCGCGCCGGCCGCAGCGGCCATTGGAGGGTGAACCAATGGCAAAGGAAGACCTTTCTCTCTGTCTCTCTCTCTCACTGTCCACTCTGCCTGTCAAAAAAAAAAAAATAGAAAAAAAAAAAAAGATCTTTCTCTCTGTCTCTCTCTCTCACTGTCTATAACTCTACCTGTCAAATAAAAAAAAATGCAAATTGATTTTAGTATGCAATTACAAATGTAATGGCTAATTGAATAATAAAGTACAAGTTAAGGTAGAAGATAAAAATATATAGTAACGCTTACACTGATTTTTGTATTATCTTTGTAGTTTTTCACGATAATTTTATATGTGAGATTCCATTTTTTTTGTGCATTACTACACATTTGGAGACCTGAATGGTTCCCTAAAATTTCAGGAAAATAAGCTGTATTTGGTATAGAACTGACTTAAATTGAATTACCAATGTGTGTCATGATTATTAGAAGGATCAGTCCATGTGTTTCCATCATTACTACCACCTTCATCAAGCAGAGGAGATTGTCACTTGAAGTAATGACAGAAAGAGAAAACTAAGATGTTCCAGCAAAAGGAATATTCTTTTGGGGAGAAGAGAGTGAGATGTCATAATATGTATCCTCCAATTTAGTCATTATGAAACTTGGTCATGTAATTGTTTTTTTTTTTTTTTTCAATTGTAAAAACTAAAATTTGAAAGCAGATTACGTGACTCTGTAATCTATGCTTCCGTTGCTCCACATAATAGTCAATTTGATGAATTTTTCTGTACTGCCAGTGATTGTGGACTACTAATTACCTGACACAGGGTAATTATTCTATTCTGAATCTCAGTATTTATTCCAGGGTTTGGGCATGGAATACGATTAATGAATGGTTATAATATAACATTGCTTTAATTCCATCTTGACTTTGATATTTACTTTGCATTTTAAAGGATGCTTTCAAAATGTCACATATGAATAATAATAATAACATTAGTAGCAATAATAATGACAAATAATTAAGACTTGAATATATTTTATCTGAATAAAAAGCTAATTAGTTATCATATTGTTTTGAAGTACTTTCTCTTCAGAGCAGTGTCAAACTTATTCATCTCAGAATAATTTCTTTGTTCTTTGGTTCTTTGTTACATTCTTGAGCTTCCTATCTTAATTATCCATATTTAATTATCCATACTGGCATTTTATAACTTGTTAATTTTGTTATCGATACTATATTTTTCTTCTCAGTTTCATACTTTCCTATATTTAGTATTTATGTGAATAATATGCATGATTTGAATTCTCATGTTTTAAAATTCATACATTACTTCACTTATTTCGTATATATTCTCATTAATTTATGAAAGTATTCATTCAATTATTACTCATCAAAAAAAGGAAATGAATAACTACTAAATAGGAATGGGATGATAAATATTCCTGAACTGTTTAGGGCAAGAATGGACATGTCTTGTGCCTAGTGTGATTAGAGAACAAAGTGATGGTTGATTAGAGATATGGGGGCTCACTCTGACTGACACGAGGTGAGTGCAACAAAAACATCCTGTTTGTAGTCAAAGCCAGTAATGGTCTAGAGTCTACAATTTAGGTCTAAGGAGAAATGGGGTTTACCAAAAGAGAAGACTCACGACTGTTTTCAGATGTTCTCCATGACTCCTAAAACCATCATATTTTTTTGCTTCTAATTATTTGGCAAATAATAAATCAGAACCATTCATATGTCAGTTTTTTATTACAAATCTATTGTTTATTGATTGACATAATAAGTGTACTTGTGGAATATCATGTAATATTCTTAAACATGTCCTCATTCAATGATGTTCAGATTAAAGTAAGTACAGCTATGTTATCATACATTTATCATTTCTTGTGGTGAAAAAATTCAAAATTCTTTCTTTAAGCTTTTTATGAATTGTAAACAATAGTGAAGTGCATTGTCATTATTTATAGTCACTTTGCGGTACAATAGAACATCAGAATTTATTTTTCTTTTCCTTTTTTTTTTTTTTTTTTGACAGGCAGGAGTGGACAGTGAGAGAGACAGAGAGAAAGGTCTTCCTTTTGCCGTTGGTTCACCCTCCAATGGCCACCGCAGCCGGTGTGCTGCAACCAGCGCACCGCGCCGATCCGATGGCAGGAGCCAGGTACTTATCCTGGTCTCCCATGGGGTGCAGGGCCCAAGCACTTGGGCCATCCTACACTGCACTCCCTGGCCACAGCAGAGAGCTGGCCTGGAAGAGGGGCAACCGGGACAGAATCCGGTGCCCCGACCGGGACTAGAACCCGGTGTGCCGGCGCCGCAAGGCGGAGGATTATCCTAGTGAGCCGCGGCGCCGGCTATTTTTCTTTTCTAACTGTAACTTAAAGTCACTGACTGACTTTTCTCCATTTCTGTTTCCCCTTTAGTTTCCCTTCCCTATGGTAACCATCATAACACTCTTAAAATTTATGAGATTAACTGTTTTTTTTTTTAAAGATTTATTTTATTTATTTGAAATGTAGAGTTACAGAGAGAGGTAGAGCCGGGGAGGGGGATCTTCCATTCCGCTGGTTCATTCTCAAAATGATTCCAATGGTCATAGCTGAGCTGATCTGAAACCACGATCCAGGAGCTTCTTCTAAGTCTTGAACACGGGTACAGGGGCCCAAGAAGTTGGACAATCGTCAACGTTTTCCTAGGCCATAGCAGAGGGCTGGATCGGAAGTGGAGCAACCAGGACTTGAACCAGTGGCCATAATGGGTGTCAGTGCTGTAGGCTGGGGCTTTACCTGCTACGCCATAGCACCAGCCCCAAGATTAACTCTTTTAAACTCTACGTGTGAGTAAGCTCATGTGCTTTTCATATTTCTGTGGTTGGCTTACTTAACATTTATGTTGTTGCAAATGGCAGAATTGCATTCTTTGTTATGAATAAGCAGTATTCTATTGTGTAGTTCTGTATCACAAATGTCTATTTTGATAATATTTTGCTAAAAGCATCACATAAGATATCAAGAATATAAAGATATAACTAACCTCAACTATTTTGCAATGTACAGTGGAGACAAATAGCATAAATGAGAAGTCTCATCTCAGAGAACAACCACTACATATATTCAAGATCAATAAATTGTGTAGTCAAAAAATAGTGTTCTGTCTCTTTCTACCTATCCTTACCTTTCAAATAAAATTATTTTAGTAGCCCGTGCATATCAGGGACTAATGTGTGCTTGTAATTGTTACCTAGAATGTTTTCCCAATACCTGACAGTCATTTGTTCTTAGTATACAAGGTGAACAGCTGTAATTCAAGTATGTTAATTTTATTTTAACAGAGTCTTATCTCATTTGGAGAGGAAATTAAAACAAACAATAATGAAGAAATTTTTAAATCATTATCAAAATTCACTATATGAGTAACATTATTGAAGCTTTAAGTAAACTCATGACAAGACACCACAAATACAATTTCAGTTCAGAGTAACTACAGGTGTTTGATTGTTACAAGTCAAACCAAATATCCATAGACATGAAGAACCTGAGATATCTAGAATCTTTTCAGAACTATACATAATAACTGAAAATTATATTTTCACTAACAGTATTTCTATTACAAATGCACAATAATGAAGAAAAAGAAAATCCGTTGTTAGTGCTCTAAAAAGAGTGAAATTGTGGAGAATAATTTGCCACATCTATAATAATGAAAATAATAAAAAGAACATAATGATCTCCTAACTTCATTTTCTTTATTAGAAATCAACAGAGCTGAGATTCTACCTGTAATAGTTTAATCAAAAGATGAAAAATTATCATTTCCTCTTTGAAATGTTTGTTTATATTAAATCATGATCTATAAATTTGAATGACATTTAACAATCACAAATAATTATACAGTAGTTCTCAACATATTTATTCCCATTTAATTATAGAGTGCATATTTCTGAAAGAACTGAATCTTAATTTGAAGTTGTAGTGGGAGATAAATATACTGGGGGACTTTAACACTACACTTTCTCCAATGGACAGATCAACTGGATGACAAGAGTAAAAAAAGAAAGAGCAGAGCCATTGTACAATATGGATGAAATGGATTTCTTTGGTATCTACAGAACATTTTAGCCCACAGTTGCAGAAAACACATTGTTTTCATTAGTGCATGAAAGTTTCTGTAGGAACAATCATGTGCTAGGTCATTAGGAGAGTTTCAACAGAGTCAATACAAATGAAGTCAGACACTGTGTCTTTTCTGATCACAATGGAGTGAAGCTGGAAATTCAAGAAAATATGCAAAAATGTATATTGAACAAAATGCTGCTGAATTAACAGTGTGTCATAAAGAAAATCAAAAGGGAAATAAAAATCCCTAAGAATGAGCCGGCGCCGTGGCTCAATAGGCTAATCCTCCACCTTGCGGCGCCGGCACACCGGGTTCTAGTCCCGGTTGGGGCGCCGGATTCTGTCCTGGTTGCCCCTCTTCCAGGCCAGCTCTCTGCTATGGCCAGGGAGTGCAGTGGAGGATGGCCCAGGTGCTTGGGCCCTGCACCCCATGGGAGACCAGGAAAAGCACCTGGATCCTGGCTCCTGCCATCGGATCAGCGCGGTGCGCCGGCTGCAGTGGCGGCCATTGGAGGGTGAACCAACGGCAAAGGAAGACCTTTCTCTCTCTGTCTCTCTCTCTCACTGTCCACTCTGCCTGTCAAAAAAAAAAAATCCCTAAGAATGAATGATGACAACATGATATACCAAAATTTATGGGATACAGAAAAAACAGTGTTAAGCAGATAGCTTTAGAGCCAACATCAAGAAATTGGAAAGTCATCAAATAAATGATCAAGCAATGCATCATAATGATCTATAAAAACAAGAGTCAATCAAACCCAAAATTAGTAGTAAGAAAGAAATAATAAGAAATAGAGGAGAAAGAAACAAAATTGAAACTGAACAATGATACAAAAGATTAAGAGCTTTTTTATTCTGAAAAAAATAAACAAAATAGATACACTCTTGGCTCAACTAAACAAAATAGGAAAGGTTGGAAGACCCAAATCAGTGAAATGGAGTGCTGGTTTCTTGAAAAAAAAAATAAGCAAAATTTATACAATTGGTCCAACTAACTAAAAAAAGGAGAAACTGAAATTAATAAAATGGAAAATGAAAAACAAGATGTTACAATGGATATTATAGCAATAAAAAGAATCATAAATTACTACAAACAGCTATATGTCAAAATGTTGGAAAATCCAGAAGAAACAGATAGGTTTCTGCACACATATAATCTACCAAAATTAACTCATGAAGTCATAGAAAACCCAAATAGACCAATAACAAGACGGGGATTGAATCAGTAATAAACACCTTCCCAAAAAAGAAAAGACCAGGACCAGATGGCTTCATTGCTGAATTCTACCAAACCTTTAATTAAGAAGTAATCCAGGCCCAGCACTTTGGCACAGATGGCTAAGCCTTCACCTCAAGTGCTGGCATCTCTTAAGGGGACCAGTAGGAGTTGTGGCTGCTCTGCTCTTAATCCAGCTTCCTGCTAATATGATTGGAAAACCAATGGAAAATGGCTCAAGTACTTGGTCACCTGCAGCCAAGGGAGAGACCCAGATGAAATTTTGGCTTCTGGATTCAGCCTGGCCCAGCCCCCCTGGTTGTTGCGGCCATGTGGTGAGTGAACCAGCAGCTGTGAAAATCTCTTTCATCACACTCCCTCTCTTTCTCTGTGTCTCTCTCTGTCTCTCTCTCTCTTCCCTTCTCTCTCTGTATCTCTGTCTTTCAAATAAATAAATAAATAAACTAATTCCAATTTCCTCAAACCATTCAAAATAGTTGAAAGGGAAGAAATCCTCCCAAACTCCTTCTATGGGGCTAGAATCATTTTAGTTCCAAAATCAGAAAGAATTTACAACAAAGAAACAGAACTATAGACCAATATCCATGATGAACCTAGATGCAAAAATCCTCAACAAAATACTAGCTAGTCAAATCCAATAACACATCAGAGAGACCATTGACCTTGATAAAGTAGGATTCATCCCCATATGCAAATAAGATTCAAAATATGCAAATCATTAAATGTGATATATTATTTTATTTTATTTTTTTGCCGTGAGCTTCTCGAGGAGTCTGGCTAGCAGACTCAACCCAGGGCCCGCGACGACAGTTTCTCGGGTGAGAAAAGAACGAATGACGCTTATCGGTCTTCAGTAGACTTTTTATTAGAGAAAGTAGACGTGACAGAGGTAGAGAGCAAGGAGGAAAGGAGAGGAGAGAGAGAGAGAGAGAGCTTCCTCGTTACACCCGTGGCTTATATACAAAATGTGACCAATCAGAAGCAAGCTAGAGTCCATGCATCAGGCACACCAATCCGGTCTCTGTTCACGTGAAGGGCATGCATCCTTCAGCTAATCAGGTGAGGTGTCATGCAGCAGGCAGGCAGGCAGACTTACTGCGGGGGTCCTGGCGCCATCTTGTTGTTTACCGCGACCTCGATCCCTCCGACTCCGGAGAGCCCTGCCCGTAGGAAAGCCCCCAGTCAAAACTGAAACTAAAAACCTCCACCTAGCAATGCCGCTGCGTACTATTCCCCAACATTTTTTGGTATATTATTTTAAACAAATTGAAAAATAAAAATCACATGACTATCTCAAAAGAGTCAGAGAAATATTTGATAAAATGCAATATCATTTTATGATAAAAATTTGAAGAAAGGGGCTGGTGCTATAGCGCAGTAGGTTAATGCCCTGACCTGAAGCGCCAGCATCCCATATGGGCGCGGGTTCGAGTCCCGGCTGCTCTACTTCCGATCCAGCTCTCTGCTATGGCCTGGGAAAGCAGTAAAAGATGCTCCAAGTCCTTGGGCTCCTGCACCTATGTGGGAGACCCAGAGGAAGCTCCTGGCTCCTGGCTTCGGATCGGCGCAGCTCCAGCCATTGCAGCCAATTGGGGAGTGAACCATCAGATGGGAGACCTCTCTCTCTCTCTCTCTCTCTCTCTGCCTCTCCTCTCTCTGTGTAACTCTGACTTTCAAATAAATAAATAAATCTTTAAAATAAAAATTTGAAGCAAATTGTATATGAAAGAAGCATATCTCAACACAACTATTGCAATATATGACAAACCCACAGTCAGCTTTATATTGAATTGGGGAAAAGCTGGAAGCATTTCCACTAAGTTCCGAAACCAGATAAGGATGCCCTCTCTCACCAATACTATTCAATATAGTTCTCAAACTTTTAGCTAGACAGATTTCAAAAGAAAAAGAAATTAAAGGGATACAACTTGGAAAGGAAGAAGTCAAATTATCCCTGTTTGCAGAAGAGATGATCCTATACATAGAGGAACCAAAAGACTTCACTAAGAGATTATAGGAACTCATAAGAGAGTTTGGCAATGTTTCAGGTTTATAATCAACATACAAAAACCAATAGTCTTTATATACACAAATAATGCCATGGCTGAGAAAAAACCTGTGATACCAGTGCCATTCACAGTAGATACAAAAATTTAAATATTCAGGATAAATTTTACCAAGGATTTGAAACATATCTACAATCATGATTATGAGACATTAAGGAAATAAATAGAAGACATAAAAAATGGAAAAATCATGTTCATAGATTGGAAAAAATAATATTAAAATGTGCATAATATTCAAAACAGTTTGCAGATTCAATGCAATTCTAATCAAAATACCAAAAATGTTCTTCTCAGATCTGGCAAAAAGGATACTAAAATTTATATGGAATCACAAGAGATTCCAAATAGCTAAAGCAATCCTACAATAAAAATAAAGCTGGAAATATTACAATACCAGATTTTGGGTCATGTTACTCAGCAGATATAAGCAAAATAGCTTGGTGCAGGCACAAGAATAGACATCAACCAGTGGAACAGAATAGAGAACCTGGAAATAAATCCACACATCTACAACCAACTAATAACTGACAAGCTAAAATCAATCCCTGGAAAAAGGATAGTCTCTTCAACACTTCTGTATGCAGAAGTATGAAACAAGACCCTACCTTACATCCTACATAAAAATCAACTCACAATGAATCAGGGATCTTAATCTAAGACCTGAGAACATCATATTACTAGAGGAAAACATAAGGGAAACATTGCAAGAAAATGGCATAGGAAAAGTTTTCTGGGTAAGACCCCAGAAGCACAAGCAAAAACAGACAAATGGGATTATATCAAGCTAAGACACTTCTGCACAGCAAAGGACACAAAGTAAAGAGGCAACTGACAGAAATGTAGATAAATAGCATAAGCAATGTTTCAAGATTCAGATACAATCAATAATAATAGCTATGTTGTTATATTTATTCTTCTGTTTGCTATCAAATAAAAATCTATATTTTCTACAGATTTCTTTTTGTTTTTATTACTAGAAGTAAAGTTCAATGACATAGATAAATTTGGCTAAAGGCATAATAGCATAAGATGCTTGCAAATGTATTAGAAAAGACTGACTTTCTTAATCAGAGCCAATTCAAATGTATCCCTAAGTAAAAAAGTCTGTCATTCTCCTTTGCAAGAGCTATCTCACCACATATTTTCTGTTCTGCAGTACCATTCAGCAAGTGTTTTAGGTTATGGCATAGCA
The DNA here is from genome assembly GCF_964237555.1 of Oryctolagus cuniculus. Lineage (NCBI taxonomy): Eukaryota > Metazoa > Chordata > Mammalia > Lagomorpha > Leporidae > Oryctolagus > Oryctolagus cuniculus. The sequence continues at coordinate 24,378,127 of NC_091433.1, forward strand.
GACATCAACTTCTGGAGTCTCCTCTGTTACCTGTACTCTCAGTTATATTTGTACATTTTATATCACATGTTCCTTTCCATCAGAATTCAAGCAATGATTTTTTAACTCAACACTTAAAAACAGAAACAAATGAGCAAACAATGGTATATCGATTCACAAAAGTATATCTTCATCTATTGTTTTCTCTGAACTTTATAGCCAAAGTTCTAATATTTTCTGTACAGTTATAAGAATATAATATACTTCCCTTCCTCATGTCCTCCTCTTCTTTTCTTTCTTTCTTTCTTTCTTTCTTTCTTTCTTTCTTTCTTTCTTTCTTTCTTTCTTTCTTTCTTTCTTTCTTCCTTCCTTCCTTCCTTCCTTCCTTCCTTCCTTCCTTCCTTCCTCCTTTCCTTTCCTTTCCTTTCCTTTCCTTTCCTTTCCTTTCCTTTCCTTTCCTTTCCTTTCCTTTCCTTCCTTCCTTTCTTTCTTCCTTCCTCCCTCCCTCCCTTCCTCCCTCCCTTCCTTCCTTCCTTCCTTCCGTTCTTTCCTTCTTAACTCTGAGTTAACATATTTTAAATTTTTATTATATTCACTAAATATTTTAGCAATAATAACATCATGCTTCAGTGTGTGTAAAGGATAATAAAATGAATGCATACTTTTCACTCATATACAGCTAATTTTACAATAATCACAGAGCATCAAAAACTATAGTAGTATATCATCCTTAATCTTTGATTTGAAAAAGGTATAAAATAAAGTTTCACAAAACTCTAAAGCAAATTTGACAAAGCTATATTTGCAGCAAAACTGATACACACAGTATTCTTTCTTTTTTATATATTAGATTTTAGCTCCCACATATAAAGGATAATATGTGATTTTTGTCTTTCTATGCTGGGATTATTTAACTCAACATGATGATCTCCAGTTTCTTTCAGTTTGATGTAACTGGTAGAATTTCATTCTTATATATAGCATAATAGTATCCTCTTACTTACACACACATACACACACACAAAAACCCCACCACCACATTTTCTTTATCCATTCATATAATGATGAACACCATGGTTTGTTCCATACTCTAGCTATTGTGAACAGTGCTGCTATCAACATGGTAGTGCAGATAGTGTTCCTGTATTTTGGGTTTTTACCCAGGAAAGGAATTGTGGAATCATGTAGAAAGTCTATTTCTATTTTTTTTATAAGAAATCTCCATACTGTTTTACACAGTACACTAATTTACATGCCCACCATCAGTTTATGAGAGCTTCCCTTTCTCCACTTCCTCACTGACATTTGTTGCTTTCCATCTTTCAGATAATATCTGTTTTGACAAGGTTAAAGTGCTATGTCATTGAGGTTTTGATTTGCATTTCCCTGATGGATAGTGATATTGAGCATTTTTTCATATACCTGCAGACCATTTGCATTGCTTCTTTTGAGAACTGTTTATTGAGGTTCTTGGCTCATTTCATGACTGGATTTTTTGTTGTTGCTTGGTTTTCTAGTGGCTGAGACATTCTAGATGTTAATCCTCATCCAGTGGCTTGCGAGTACTGTTTTCTCATTCTGTTTGATGTTTCGACACCACATTGATCATCTGTGCTCTCAGAAGCTTCTGCGTTTGATACAATGCCACGTTTCTAGTTTTACATTTGTATCGCTTCTCAGCCTTTTGGCTAAGATCAAGTGTAGTATCTAGTTTTACATTTGTTTCCTGAGCATTTTGCGTCTTATCCAAGAAGTCACTATCTTGAAATATTTCCTCTGCGTTGTCTGTTATTAAACTCAGGTCGCTGTTGCATATTGAGTTGAATTTTGTGTATGGTGAAAGGTAGGGATCGAATTTCATTCTTATATATATGAATGAAATATATACATATATATGCATTTGAAAAATATATACAAAACATATATATTGTATTTACATATATAATATATACAGGTTTACCAGGACCACTTATTTAAAAGATTATCTATTCTCCAATGTATGATACGGGCACATTTCTGTCAAACACCAATTGGCTGTATATACATAGATTAATTTTTGGGTTTTCTATTCTGTTCCATTGGTAAATATAAGTTTTTATGTTGGTACATGCTGTTTTTATGACTATAACTTTGTAATATGATTTGAACTCAAGTATATTTTTAAAGATTTATTTATTTATTTGAGATGTAGAATTACAGACCGAGAAAGAGAGAAACAGAGAGAAAGGTCTTCCATCCTCTGGTTCATTCCCAAAATGGCCACAACAGCTAAAGCTGGACAATACGAAGCCAGGAGCCAGGAGAATCTTCTGGGCCTCCCAGAAGCCCAGCAAGGGCTCAGACACTTGGGCCATCTTCTGCTGCTTTCCCAGACCATGGAAGAGAACTGGATCAGAAGAGGGGCAGCCAGGATACTAAGTAGGGCACATATGGGATGCTGACACCGCAGGTGGAGCCTTAGTCTACTATGCCACTGGGGCCAGCCTCGTGAAGTCAGGTAATATGCTAACTGGAGCTTGATTTTATTTTCCTTCAGGATTACATTAGTTATTCTGTGTCTTTTGTGATTCTATGTGAATTTAAGGATAAAGAATGATATTGCGGCCGGCGCCGCGGCTCAACAGGCTAATCCTCCACCTAGTGGCGCCGGCACACCGGGTTCTAGTCCCGGTTGGGGCGCCGGATTCTGTCCCGGTTGCCCCTCTTCCAGGCCAGCTCTCTGCTGTGGCCAGGGAGTGCAGTGGAGGACGGCCCAAGAGCTTGGGCCCTGCACCCCATGGGAGACCAGGATAAGTACCTGGCTCCTGCCATCGGATCAGCGCGGTGTGCTAGCTGTAGCGCGCCAGCCGTGGCAGCCATTGGAGGGTGAACCAACGGCAAAAGGAAGACCTTTCTCTCTGTCTCTCTCTCTCACTATCCACTCTGCCTGTCAAAAAATAAAAAAAATATATAAAAAAAGAATGATATTGCTATTTTGATAAGGGGAATCTATATATTGGTTTAAGTTGCATAGACATTGATGTTATTAATTCTTCCAATCAATGAGCAAGGTATTTTTTCCATTTTTGTGTGTGTTTCATAAATATTTTATAATTTTCATTGTACACATCTTTCACTTCTTTGGTTAAATTTACACCTAGATATTTGAATTTTAGTAGCTATTTAGAATGAGATTTCTCTCTTGATATTTCGTTCTATGAGTTCACCCTGAGTGTATGAAAAAGCTACAATTTTTATGTTTATTTTTTAATTTGTAGTTTTATTGAATTAGTTTATCAATTCTAACAACTTTTCTGGGGGACTGTTTTGGTATTTCCATGTACAACATCATGCGGTCTGCAAATATGGATATCTTGATTTCCTCCTTTCCAATTTGGATGTTCTTTATTCACTCTAATACTCTTGTCAATATTTCCAGTACTATATTGAATAAGAGTGGTGAAAGTGGACATGCTTGTTTTCTTCCAGCTCTGAGGGCAAAGGCTTTCATCTTTTCCCCATTCAATGGGGAAATGGCTTGTCATATATAGTCTTTATAATTTTTAGATTTTGCTCCTTCTATTTGTAATTTGTAGAAAATTTTATATTGTGAAGGGATATTCAATCTTATCAAGTGTTTTGTTCATATCTATTGAGATGGCCATATTTTTTTCATTTTCTTAAGATGATTTATGATATCTAAAATTTTGTAATTACTCATTTGTGAATATTGAGCAAGTTTGCAGCTCTGGAATAAATGCCAAATAATTGTAACATATGGTTTTTTGATGTGTTTTTGGATTTTGTACTTAAGAGCACAAACCATAGGCTTTTCTCCACTGCTTTTTCCAGGCCACTAGCAGGGAGTTAGATTGGAAATGCAACAGCTGAGACATTAACCCACACCCATAAGGGATGCTGGTGTCACAGGCCATGCTTTTGCCCTCTATGCTGCAATGCTGTCCCCTCTTTGTTTACCTTTTGCATTGTCTTTTTTTAGTTTCAATTTTATTTATTTATGCTCAGACCCTTAATTTCTCTAAACTCCTGCTAATTTTGGATTTTATTTGTTCTTGCTTTTCTTAGTCTTTAAGATGCATATTAGGTCATTTATTTGAGGCATTTCTCTTTTTATTATAAATAATTAATACTATAATATTCCTTCCTAATACTGCTTTGCAGTATCTCACAATTTGATATATTTTAATTTATTTCAAGAAAGATTTATTTTTTAATTTCTTTGATGACCCATTGGTCATTACATTAAATCAAAAAATGTAAAGAGAGACAAAAAAAAGACATTATATGTTTATAAAACATCAATTCAGCAAGAGATGTTACAATCATAAGTATGTATGGACTCAACTCAAGACCTCACAGTTATATAAAGCAAATACTATTAGACCTAAAGGGAGAGATAGACTCCAATACAATAACAGTGGGGGACTTCAGAATTCCTCTCTTACCAATGAACAAGTCATTCAAACAGAAAACAAGCAAAGATACAATGAAGCTGATCCATACTATCGAACAATTTGAGCCAACAGACATTTACAGGACATTTCATACAACAGCTACAGAATATACTTTCTTTTCATTAGCACATGAAATGTTTTCTAGGAGAGACCATGTAACAGACTATTAGCCAAGTATCAGTATATTTAAAATGATTTAAATTATATCATGTATCTTCTCAGACCACAAAGAATAAAGCTGGAAATCAACAAGAACAATTGAATATTTACAAATACATGTAGATTAAACAACCCATTCTTATTTTTCTTTTCAAATTGCAGCTCTGGAAAGATATAAAAGAGCAATATGTGTATGCCATGATAAAAGCAGGTATGAAAAAGTAACTTTGACTTCTGTTGATCAATTTATATGCAATCATCAGATGGGGTGACAATCCAAATCAGTCATCATGATGGATGAAAAGAGTTAATTGACTTTGTTACAATTCAGCAGTTGCGTCATACAGGCGGGTGCCATGTTTACATTCCTGAAGCACATGGGTGAAGGAACAGCAATGGAGTCAACAAGTTTTACTCATCCACTCAGCTGGATGTATTTAGAATCCCTATAGCATCCAAACTGAGGCATTCTGGACCCGCCATTGAGACAGTTGTAAAGGCTTCCCCAGTAATTAGATCATATTGATTGCATCACTTTTAAGATTATGAAGTTCAATAGATCCAATAAAAACTTTAAAGAGTATTCCTTACTAAAATATTCACTAACAATCATTTGCAACTGTCAATGTTTTTCAATCAAAGCTTATATATTCGAAACCTAATACATCTCAAAATGTGGTAACTAATAGAGTATAAAATAATGTAATATATATATATATAATATATGTGCAATTGACATTGTGAAAATTTATCATTTACTGCTCTGGTCTCTACTGTTGTGGTGCAGTGTTTTTTATAGTATTTGTTTAATTCTTTACCTATTGGATGGTTAAGTTTATGCTTATAAAATAAACTGAATATATGTAATTATGAAAGTTGAAAAAAAAGAATAATAAAGGCAGGAGTAAGATGGAGGGAGTTTGGGGAGTGAACCAGGCAGAAGAGAGGGTAGGGTAGGAAGTATCACCATGCTCATACATACATATAATGTATATTGTATATATAAAATACATGAAATTTGTTCAAGTTATATAAATAAAAAATATATAGGCCGGCGCCGTACTCAGTAGGGTAATCCTCCACCTGTGGCGCCAGCATCCCAGGTTCTAGTCCCGGTTGGGGTGCCAGATTCTGTCTCGGTTGCTCCTCTTTCAGTCCAGCTCACTGCTGTGGCCTGGAAGTGCAGTGGAGGATGGCCCAAGTCCTTGGGCCCTGCACCCGCATGGGAGACCAGGAGAAGCACCTGGCTTCTAGCTTCGGATCAGCACGGTGCGCCGGCCTCAGCACACAGGCCACAGCGGCCATTGGTGGGGTGAACCAACGGAAAAAGGAAGACCTTTCTCTCTGTCTCTCTCTCTCACTGTCCACTCTGCCTGTCAAAAAATATACATATAATGATGTGTGATTAAAGCTGTTTTACTGCATTGAAAATGCAGACAGAATAGTCCATTTTTGGAAATATTGACACATTCAATTGTAGTGCCCTCAATGTTTTTTAAATGTTATGGCATGACTCCATCTCTAAAGTATATTTGGAGAATGTTAAAAATCATAGTTTCAGTCTATTTATGTGTAAGTATATGTAATTTCACCATAAGAAGGCCATACCAAGATGGTCACTGGCAATGGAAACTGCCTGGCAACAGGCTGTGATTAGATGACTTCGGAAACCACGTGACAACAGAGCCTGACTGCCAACAGGCTGTGATTGGTTAGGGCATAGACCACCCCTTGACTGATTGGCTGCCTTGGCTCTATAAGCTGCTATACCAACTGAAATTAACGAGTCTGCAGGCTGCTCACCTCTGGCCTGCTTTTACCCGACTCCCGAGGTCTGTGTGGTGACTCCGTGCCTCCCAAGGAGTTGGGCCATCTCCTACTGCCTTTCCAAGCGATAGCAGAGAGCTGGATCAGAAGTGGAGCAGCTGGGACCCGAATTGGTGCCCATATGGGATGGGGACACTGCAGGCTGGGGCTTTAACCCACTGCGCCACAGCGTCGGCCCCCAAAATTTGTATATTTCTGTTTAGTAGTGTTCCAAATTCACTCTTTAATTGCAGTAAACTATTATCCTGTGTGATCACAAATATTTTAGGTCCTCCCTGTCAGCATTTCTGAACATAAATCACAGTAACTCTATTTTCAGATTCTTTTCAACTTCAAGCTTAGCTATCCACTGTCCCTTATTAATCTAAGATAGTAAAATATAGTTTGTTTTTCATGAAACTTTGTTATGCTATGAAGAAATCAGATGAAAATTACATATACATTAAACATATATATAAAATTTTAGACTGGCAGCAATAAATATATATCAACAGCATTGCAACTGAATTCAATTTATGCATATACTACTTAACAAAATTTGTTTGAAGAACCACAAGTTTTCTAGGTAACATCCTATTACCTAGATATAGATAACCAGGTAAATAAAGTCTTTTCTTTAATGGTGCTACAATTATAGGTAAGGAGACCATGAATAAGTGAACAACACATGGTGTAATATACTATCAGGTAATAAAATAAGTCATATGAAAATTAATACACAAAGAATGGGACAGTAAGAAGTGACTGCACTTACTGTCACTGACGTGGTCAGGGATCATCCCTCTGATGCAGTGACCTCTTCTCACATAGGAATGATGTATAGATGAGTCAGGACAGAACATAGAGAAAAATCATCCCTCACAGAGTCAGTTAGGACTTTGAGTCCAAACAGGAACTTGGAATGTGATGGGGTAGGAAGCACACAGCGTGTCTATGGTATAGGGAACAAAAATAGATTGGCATTTCATGAAGGGTAAATATGAAGAGATTATATAAGCATAAGTAAGACAGAAATTGCTACATTTTGATTTAAATTTGATGTCTCTTGGTCTTGTATTGTCACAACTATTGTGAATAGCAACCCAAAATACAATACGGTGTCATAAAAAAATCAGCATCTTTGTTTTACTTCTATGTATGAAGACTGGCAAGTGTTCAGCTGGGCTTACTGAACACATCTCACATTGTGGTTTGTGTCTGATGTACCCAATACATTCCTTTTCTTGCGTCTATTACATTTCCTGCTATATTTTCTACTATGGACCTATCTTTATGTAAATGTTAGTTCATTTATGTGTTTATTTTCCTATTTTTCCTCAATGGAAACTACTACATGAATAAAGGGATAATACTTGATTTATTCACTGCTCTAACATCTAACATCATTCAGCACAAGACATGGAGCTGAAGAATTGCTTGTATGTTGTTGCTGGTTAGCTACACTCCATAGGGATTTTTAATTTAAATCTACAGTTAGATGAATAGATTATTGGGATATATTCTCTTGTAATTTTCAACCTTTCAATCATACTTATACACTAAAAATTATAAACTTTTCTTGAGTTTGTCATCTTCAAACCCATAGCATTCAGAGAGTAAAGACAATGTAATGTCCCCCCCAACTTTTTCCAATTTTTATCATCAAGTATAAACATCGATTTTTTTCTATAAAATGCCATATTGTAAGTATTTTATTCATCACTGGCCACATGGTCATTGCTAAAAGGAAGTCTGAAAGTACCCATACAAAAATATAAACACACTAATGGGTTGTGTTCCAATGAAACTTCATTTACAAAAACAGGTGGAAGGCCACATGATGTCCATGGCCTATAATTTGCAGATCCTTGTTCTAGTGGACACACACATATTAACCCTATCTGCCACTAAAGCACCTTTTTCTTTCACAGACATTGAATCCTCTACAGTGAGCTCACAGATTTCTATTTCATAGGTTTCCTTGCAGCCTATGTGAGGACGTTAGTTTTCTGATGGTTGCTTACATTTGCTGCCTCATCACTTATGCTGTGGCTTGAAGGCACCTGGAAAGCATCAATGCCACTAATTTTAGAGAATTATCATGATGCTCACATGGCTCAAATTACTAATGTCTCAATACAGTGTTCTTGAGATTATTAGTTTAACTATAGAATAGTCCAAAAATTAGCAAATCACCACTCTGAAACCACTTCATGTGGTTCTCATATTAGTTTTGCTTAAATTCTAATTTTGCAAATATTTTACAAGAAAAAGGACCTTGGAGAGGGTTATTATTTCAGCCTCTGAATTAATAACTCTTTTTTTTTTTTTTGACAGAGTGGACAGTGAGAGAGAGATACAGAGAGAAAGGTCTTCCTTTTTACCATTGGTTCACCCCCACAATGGCCACTGCAGCCAGCACACCGTGCTGATCCGAAGCCAGGAGCCAGGTGCTTCTCCTAGTCTCCCATGCGGGTGCAGGGCCCAAGGACTTGGGCCATCCTCCACTGCACTCCCTAGCCAC